>NW_025814897.1:53113500-54423000 GCF_022079265.1 Lynx rufus | reverse complement strand
ACATGAGTGTACATTTTATTATTTTTGACTTTACATGTGCATTACACACTTTTGGGTTTATGATATATTTAATATAATAATAAATTTATATTGCTACATTAAAATTTTAACTTTTTTATTATGGTAAAAAATACATAGCATTAAATTTACCATCTTAACCATTTTTAAGCATACAGCTCATTAGTATTAACTATATTCACATCGTCATGCAACATATCTCTAGAACTCCTTCATCCTTCAAAACTGAAACTCTACACCCATTAAACACTAATTCCATGTCCCTCTTCCCTCCAGCTTTGGCAGCCACCTCTACTTTTCTGTTTCTATGATTCTGACTTCTGTAGATACTTCATATGTATGGAATTATATAATATTTGTCCTTTTGTGACTGGCTTATTTCACTTACCATAATGTCTTTGAGATGAAATCATATTGCTGCATGTGACAGGATTTTCTTCCTTTTGAGGCTGCATAATATTCCATCACAAAAAGTAGACACTACATTTGCTTTATCCATTCATCTGTCAATGGACATTTGTGTAGCTTCCACCTCTTACCTATTGTGAATAATACTGCCATGAAAATAAGTTTGCAAATATCCCAAGGTCCTGCTTTGAGTTCTTTTAGATATATCCCAGAAGTGGGATTGCTGAATCATATGGTAATTCTATTTTTTATTTTTTTGAGGAACCTCTCTACTGTTTTCCATAAGTCTGCACCATTTTATTATGTTCCCACAGTGCCTAAGGATTCCGGGTTCTCCACGTTCTTACCTACACCTGCTGTTTAATGTTCTTTTGATAGGGGCCATCCTGTTGAATGTGAGCTGTTATCTCATTGTGGTTCTGATTTGCATTTCTCTTATGATTAGTGATGTTGAGCTTCTTTTCAGACACCAACTTATTGGCCATGTCTATATCTTCTTTGGAGAATTGTCTGTTCAAGTCCTTTGGTCATTTAAAATTCAGGTTATTTGGTTCTTTTTGTTGTTGGGTTGTGGAAGTTCCTTATACATTCTAACTATTAATCCCTTACCAGATATAGATTTGCAAATATTTTCTCCCATTCCAGAGGTTGCCTTTTCACTATGCTGATTATTTCCTTTGAGATGCAGAAATTTTTTGTTTAAGTTTTTTTCATTCTTTTTTAAATTTTTTTTCCTCATACATTTTATTTTATTTTATTTTTCAATATATGAAGTTTATTGTCAAATTGGTTTCCATACAACACCCAGTGCTCATCCCAAAAGGTGCCCTCCTCAATACCCATCCCCCACCCTCCCCTCCCTCCCACCCCCCATCAACCCTCAGTTTGTTCTCAGTTTTTAACAGTCTCTCATGCTTTGGCTCTCTCCCACTCTAACCTCTTTTTTTTTATGTGGATCTCAGGATCCACATAAGAGTGAAACCATATGGTATCTGTCTTTCTCTGTATGGCTTATTTCACTTAGCATCACACTCTCCAGTTCCATCCATGTTGCTACAAAGGGCCATATTTCATTCTTTCTCATTGCCACGTAGTACTCCATTGTGTATATAAACCACAATTTCTTTATCCATTCATCAGTTGATGGACATTTAGGCTCTTTCCATAATTTGGCTATTGTTGAGAGTGCTGCTATAAACATTGGGGTACAAGTGCCCCTATGCAGCAGTACTCTTGTGTCCCTTGGGTAAATTCCTAGCAGTGCTATTGCTGGGTCATAGGGTAGGTCTATTTTTAATTTTTTGAGGAACCTCCACACTGTTTTCCAGAGTGGCTGCACCAATTTGCATTCCCACCAACAGTGCAAGAGGGTCCCCGTTTCTCCACATCCTCTCCAGCATCTATAGTCTCCTGATTTGTTCATTTTGGCCACTCTGACTGCCTGAGGTGATATCTGAGTGTGGTTTTGATTTGTATTTCCCTGATGAGGAGCGACGTTGAGCATCTTTTCATGTGCCTGTTGGCCATCCGGATATGTTCTTTTTTTTTTTTTTTTTTTTATATGAAGTTTATTGACAAATTGGTTTCCATACAACACCCAGTGCTCATCCCAAAAGGTGCCCTCCTCAATACCCATCACCCACCCGCCCCTCCCTCCCACCCCCCATCAACCCTCAGTTTGTTCTCAGTTTTTTTTTTTGTTTTTTTTTTTTTAATTTTTTTTTTTCAACGTTTATTCATTTTTGGGACAGAGAGAGACAGAGCATGAATGGGGGAGGGGCAGAGAGAGAGGGAGACACAGAATCGGAAACAGGCTCCAGGCTCCGAGCCGTCAGCCCAGAGCCTGACGCGGGGCTCGAACTCCCGGACCGTGAGATCGTGACCTGGCTGAAGTCGGACGCTTAACCGACTGCGCCACCCAGGCGCCCCTGTTCTCAGTTTTTAACAGTCTCTTATGCTTTGGCTCTCTCCCACTCTAACGTCCTTTTTTTTTTTTTTTTTTTTTTTTTCCTTCCCCTCCCCCATGGGTTCCTGTTAAGTTTCTCAGGATCCACATAAGAGTGAAACCATATGGTATCTGTCTTTCTCTGTATGGCTTATTTCACTTAGCATCACACTCTCCAGTTCCATCCACGTTGCTACAAAAGGCCATATTTCATTTTTTCTCATTGCCACGTAGTATTCCATTGTGTATATAAACCACAATTTCTTTATCCATTCATCAGTGGATGGACATTTAGGCTCTTTCCATAATTTGGCTATTGTTGAGAGTGCTGCTATGAACATTGGGGTACAAGTGCCCCTATGCATCAGTACTCCTGTATCCCTTGGGTAGATTCCTAGCAGTGCTATTGCTGGGTCATAGGGTAGGTCTATTTTTAATTTTCTGAGGAACCTCCACACTGCTTTCCAGAGCGGCTGCACCAATTTGCATTCCCACCAACAGTGCAAGAGGGTTCCCGTTTCTCCACATCCTCTCCAGCATCTATAGTCTCCTGATTTGTTCATTTTGGCCACTCTGACTGGCGTGAGGTGATACCTGAGTGTGGTTTTGATTTGTATTTCCCTGATAAGGAGCGACGCTGAACATCTTTTCATGTGCCTGTTGGCCATCTGGATGTCTTCTTTAGAGAAGTGTCTATTCATGTTTTCTGCCCATTTCTTCACTGGGTTATTTGTTTTTCGGGTGTGGAGTTTGGTGAGCTCTTTATAGATTTTAGATACTAGCCCTTTGTCCGATATGTCATTTGCAAATATCTTTTCCCATTCCGTTGGTTGCCTTTTAGTTTTGTTGGTTGTTTCCTTTGCTGTGCTGAAGCTTTTTATCTTCATAAGGTCCCAGTAATTCACTTTTGCTTTTAATTCCCTTGCCTTTGGGGATGTGTCGAGTAAGAGATTGCTACGGCTGAGGTCAGAGAGGTCTTTTCCTGCTTTCTCCTCTAAGGTTCTGATGGTTTCCTGTCTCACATTTAGGTCCTTTATCCATTTTGAGTTTATTTTTGTAAATGGTGTGAGAAAGTGGTCTAGTTTCAACCTTCTGCATGTTGCTGTCCAGTTCTCCCAGCACCATTTGTTAAAGAGGCTGTCTTTTTTCCATTGGATGTTCTTTCCTGCTTTGTCAAAGATGAGTTGGCCATATGTTTGTGGGTCTAGTTCTGGGGTTTCTATTCTATTCCATTGGTCTGTGTGTCTGTTTTTGTGCCAATACCATGCTGTCTTGATGATGACAGCTTTGTAGTAGAGGCTAAAGTCTGGGATTGTGATGCCTCCTGCTTTGGTCTTCTTCTTCAAAATTCCTTTGGCTATTCGGGGCCTTTTGTGGTTCCATATGAATTTTAGGATTGCTTGTTCTAGTTTCGAGAAGAATGCTGGTGCAATTTTGATTGGGATTGCATTGAATGTGTAGATAGCTTTGGGTAGTATTGACATTTTGACAATATTTATTTTTCCAATCCATGAGCAGGGAATGTCTTTCCATTTCTTTAAATCTTCTTCAATTACCTTCATAAGCTTTCTATAGTTTTCAGCATACAGATCCTTTACATCTTTGGTTAGATTTATTCCTAGGTATTTTATGCTTCTTGGCGCAATTGTGAATGGGATCAGTTTCTTTATTTGTCTTTCTGTTGCTTCATTGTTAGTGTATAAGAATGCAACTGATTTCTGTACATTGATTTTGTATCCTGCAACTTTGCTGAATTCCTGTATCAGTTCTAGCAGACTTTTGGTGGAGTCTATCGGATTTTCCATGTATAATATCATGTCATCTGCAAAAAGCGAAAGCTTGACTTCATCTTTGCCAATTTTGATGCCTTTGATTTCCTTTTGGTGTCTGATTGCTGATGCTAGAACTTCCAGCACTATGTTAAACAACAGCGGTGAGAGTGGGCATCCCTGTCGTGTTCCTGATCTCAGGGAAAAAGCTCTCAGTTTTTCCCCGTTGAGGATGATGTTAGCTGTGGGCTTTTCATAAATGGCTTTTATGATCTTTAAGTATGTTCCTTCTATCCCGACTTTCTCAAGGGTTTTTATTAAGAAAGGGTGCTGGATTTTGTCAAAGGCCTTTTCTGCATCGATTGACAGGATCATATGGTTCTTCTCTTTTTTTTTGTTAATGTGATGTATCACGTTGATTGATTTGCGAATGTTGAACCAGCCCTGCATCCCAGGAATGAATCCCACTTGATCATGGTGAATAATTCTTTTTATATGCTGTTGAATTCGATTTGCTAGTATCTTATTGAGAATTTTGGCATCCATATTCATCAGGGATATTGGCCTGTAGTTCTCTTTTTTTACTGGGTCTCTGTCTGGTTTAGGAATCAAAGTAATACTGGCTTCATAGAATGAGTCTGGAAGTTTTCCTTCCCTTTCTATTTCTTGGAATAGCTTGAGAAGGATAGGTATTATCTCTGCTTTAAACGTCTGGTAGAACTCCCCTGGGAAGCCATCTGGTCCTGGACTCTTATTTGTTGGGAGATTTTTGATAACCGATTCAATTTCTTCGCTGGTTATGGGTCTGTTCAAGCTTTCTATTTCCTCCTGATTGAGTTTTGGAAGAGTGTGGGTGTTCAGGAATTTGTCCATTTCTTCCAGGTTGTCCAATTTGTTGGCATATAATTTTTCATAGTATTCCCTGATAATTGTTTGTATCTCTGAGGGATTGGTTGTAATCATTCCATTTTCATTCATGATTTTATCTATTTGGGTCATCTCCCTTTTCTTTTTGAGAAGCCTGGCTAGAGGTTTGTCAATTTTGTTTATTTTTTCAAAAAACCAACTCTTGGTTTCGTTGATCTGCTCTACAGTTTTTTTAGATTCTATATTGTTTATTTCTGCTCTGATCTTTATTATTTCTCTTCTTCTGCTGGGTTTAGGCTGCCTTTGCTGTTCTGCTTCTATTTCCTTGAGGTGTGCTGTTAGATTTTGTATTTGGGATTTTTCTTGTTTCTTGAGATAGGCCTGGATTGCAATGTATTTTCCTCTCAGGACTGCCTTCGCTGCGTCCCAAAGCGTTTGGATTGTTGTATTTTCATTTTCGTTTGTTTCCATATATTTTTTGATTTCTTCTCTAATTGCCTGGTTGACCCACTCATTCGTTAGTAGGGTGTTCTTTAACCTCCATGCTTTTGGAGGTTTTCCAGACTTTTTCCTGTGGTTGATTTCAAGCTTCATAGCATTGTGGTCTAAAAGTATGCATGGTATAATTTCAATTCTTGTAAACTTATGAAGGGCTGTTTTGTGACCCAGTATATGATCTATCTTGGAGAATGTTCCATGTGCACTCGAGAAGAAAGTATATTCTGTTGCTTTGGGATGCAGAGTTCTAAATATATCTGTCAAGTCCATCTGATCCAGTGTCTCATTCAGGGCCCTTGTTTCTTTATTGACCGTGTGTCTAGATGATCTATCCATTTCTGTAAGTGGGGTGTTAAAGTCCCCAGCAATTACCACATTCTTATCAATAAGGTTGCTTCTGTTTATGAGTAATTGTTTTATATATTTGGGGGCTCCGGTATTCGGCGCATAGACATTTATAATTGTTAGCTCTTCCTGATGGATAGACCCTGTAACTATTATATAATGTCCTTCTTCATCTCTTGTTACAGCCTTTAATTTAAAGTCTAGTTTGTCTGATATAAGTATGGCTACTCCAGCTTTCTTCTGGCTTCCAGTAGCATGATAAATAGTTCTCCATCCCCTCACTCTGAATCTAAAGGTGTCCTCAGGTCTAAAATGAGTCTCTTGTAGACAGCAAATAGATGGGTCTTGTTTTTTTATCCATTCTGATACCCTATGTCTTTTGGTTGGCGCATTTAATCCATTTACATTCAGTGTTATTATAGAAAGATACGGGTTTAGAGTCATTGTGATGTCTGTATGTTTTATGCTTGTAGTGATGTCTCTGGTACTTTGTCTCACAGGGTCCCCCTTAGGATCTCTTGTAGGGCTGGTTTAGTGGTGACAAATTCCTTCAGTTTTTGTTTGTTTGGGAAGACCTTTATCTCTCCTTCTATTCTAAATGACAGACTTGCTGGATAAAGGATTCTCGGCTGCATATTTTTGCTGTCTAGCACCCTGAAAATCTCGTGCCAATTCTTTCTGGCCTGCCAAGTTTCAAAAGAGAGATCAGTCACGAGTCTTATAGGTCTCCCTTTATATGTGAGGGCACGTTTACCCCTTGCTGCTTTCAGAATTTTCTCTTTATCCTTGTATTTTGCCAGTTTCACTATGATATGTCGTGCAGAAGATCGATTCAAGTTACGTCTGAAGGGAGTTCTCTGTGCCTCTTGGATTTCAATGCCTTTTTCCTTCCCCAGTTCAGGGAAGTTCTCAGCTATGATTTCTTCAAGTACCCCTTCAGCACCTTTCCCTCTCTCTTCCTCCTCTGGGATACCAATTATGCGTATATTATTTCTTTTTAGTGTATCACTTAGTTCTCTAATTTTCCCCTCATACTCCTGGATTTTTTTATCTCTCTTTTTCTCAGCTTCCTCTTTTTCCATAACTTTATCTTCTAGTTCACCTATTCTCTCCTCTGCCTCTTCCATCCGAGCCGTGGTGGTTTGCATTTTGTTTTCCATTTCCTTTAAAGCGTTTTTCAGCTCCTCGTGACTGTTCCTTAGTCCCCTGATGTCTGTAGCAAGAGATTCTCTGCTGTCCTGTATGCTGTTTTCCAGCCCAGCGATTAATTTTATGACTATTATTCTAAATTCACTTTCTGTTATATTATTTAAATCCTTTTTGATCAGCTCATTAGCTGTTGTTATTTCCTGGAGATTCTTCTGAGGGGAATTCTTCCGCTTGGTCATTTTGGATAGTCCCTGGTGTGGTGAGGGCCTGCAGGGCACTTCCCCTGTGCTGTGGTGTATAACTGGAGTTGGTGGGCGGGGCCACAGTCCGACCTGATGTCTGCCCCCAGCCCACCGCTGGGGCCACAGTCAGACTGGTGTGTGCCTTCTCTTCCCCTCTCCTAGGGGCGGGATTCACTGTGGGGTGGCGTGGCCCGTCTGGGCTACTTGCACACTGCCAGGCTTGTGATGCTGGGGATCTGGCGTATTAGCTGGGGTGGGAAGGCAAGGTGCACGGCGGCAGGGGGGGCAGGCTTAGCTCGCTTCTCCTTAGGTGATCCACTTCAGGAGGGGCCCTGTGGCAGCCGGAGGGAGTCAGATCGCTGCCGGAGGTTTGGCTCCGCAGAAGCACAGAGTTGGGTGTTCGCGCGGAGCGAGCAATTTCCCTGGCTGGAGCCGGTTCCCTTTGGGATTTTGGCTGGGGGATGGGCGGGGGAGATGGCGCTGGCGAGCGCCTTTGTTCCCCGCCAAACTGAGCTCTGTCGTCCGGGGGCTCCGCAGCTCACCCTCCCTTTGTCCTCCAGCCTTCCCGCTTTCCGAGCAGAGCTGTTAACTTATGACCTCCCAGACGCTAAGTCGCGCTTGCTGTCGGAACACAGTCCGTCAGGCCCCTCCGCTTTTGCAAGCCGGACTCGGGGGCTCTGCTTGGCCGGCGAGCCGCCCCTCCGCCCCGGCTCCCTCCCGCCAGTCCGTGGAGCGCGCACCGCCTCGCCGCCCTTCCTACCCTCTTCCGTGGGCCTCTCGTCTGCACTTGGGTCCGGTGACTCTGTTCTGCTAATCCTCTGGCGGTTTTCTGGGTTATTTAGGCAGGTGTAGGTGGAATCTAAGTGATCAGCAGGATGCGCGGTGAGCCCAGCGTCCTCCTACGCCGCCATCTTCCCAGAATCCCGGATATGTTCTTTAGAGAAGTGTCCATTCATGTTTTCTGCCCATTTCTTCACTGGGTTATTTGTTTTTCGGGTGTGGAGTTTGGTGAGCTCTTTATAGATTTTGGATACTAGCCCTTTGTCTGATATGTCATTTGCAAATATCTTTTCCCATTCCGTTGGTTGCCTTTTAGTTTTGTTGGTTGTTTCCTTTGCTGTGCAGAAGCTTTTTATCTTCATAAGGTCCCAGTAGTTCATTTTTGCTTTTAATTCCGTTGCCTTTGGGGATGTATCAAGTAAGAAATTGCTGCGGCTGAGGTCAGAGAGGTCTTTTCCTGCTTTCTCCTCTAGGGTTTTGATGGTTTCCTGTCTCACATTCAGGTCCTTTATCCATTTTGAGTTTATTTTTGCGAATGGTGTGAGAAAGTGGTCTAGTTTCAATTTTCATTCTTTTTTAAAATGTTTATTTATTTTTGAGAGAGAGACTGCAGGAGGGGCAGAGAGAGAGGGAGACACAGAATCCCAAGCAGGCTCCAGGCTCCAAGCTGTCAACACAGAGCCTGATGCAGAGCTTCATCTCATGAACTGTGAGATCATGACCTGAGCTGGATGCTTAACTGACTGAGCCACCCAGGCACCCGTTTGTTTTATGATTTTTAAGTAATCTCTACCCTCAGTGTGGGGCTGGAACTTAAAAACCTGAGATCGAGAGTCACACACTTGGGGCACCCGGGTGATTCAGCTGGTTAAGCGTTTGTCTTGAGTTTGAGCCCCACATTGTGCTCTGCTCTGACAGTGCAGAGTCTGCTTGGGATTCTCTTTCTCCCTCTCTCTCTGTTCCTCCCCCACTTTTTCTCACTCTTCTCTCAAAATAAATAATAAGCTTAAAAAAAAAGATCGTTTTGCAATGTGGGGTCAACAATGCATTTTTCCTTTTTTTTAAATATACGTTTTAAAAAGAAAAACATCTCATTTTAATGTAAATATACATGATGATTAGAAAGGTTATGAGAAGTCTTTCATAGATTTATTGGTCATCTGGGTCTTTTCTTCAGCAAATTGCTGGGTTTTATCCTTGGTCCATTTTGTTCCTTTGAATTGTCTTTTATTTATTGATTGATTTGTAGAATTCTTTACATATTCTTTTTTTTTACAATTTATTCATTTTTGAGAGACGGAGGGAGGCAGAGCATGAGTGGGGGAGGGGCAGAGAGAGAGGGAGACACAGAATCCGAGGCAGGCTCCAGATGAGATCATGACCTGAGCTGAAGTTGGACGCCTAACCTAGTCACCCAGGCGCCCCGAATTCTTTACATATTATGATGCTAATCCCATGTTATATAGGTAGCAGATATCTTTTCCAAATCTTTTGTTTGCCCTTGAGCATTATTTATGGAGGATATTTTTTAAGTAATACAGAAGTGAAAGAATTGACTTAGTCAAATATATCAATCTTTTTTGTATGGTCTATGTTTTTCATATTGTTTAAAAATCTTTATTCCATGGTGCACCTGGGTGGGTCAGTGGGTTAAGTATCTAACTCTTGATTTTGGCTTAGGTCATGATCATTTGTGAGTTCAGGCCCTGCATCCGGCTCTGCAGTGAGTGTGGAACCTGCTTGGGATCCTCTCTCTCCCTCTTTTTCTGCCCCTCTCACCCCCCAAATAAATAAACATTAAAAAAAAAGAAATCTGTATTCTGTGATCATAAAGATATGACCCTATATATTTTTCCCAGGTTTTAATTTCCTATGTGTAAGTCTTTAATCCATTTGGATTTTATTTTCGTGTTGGGTATGTGGAATGTTACACATGAGAACTGGCCCAACACCATTTATTAAGTAGTTCATCATACTCACCCACCAATAATCAACTCCAACTCTATTATGCATCATGCTATCAGAAATGCTATAGTCTATTTATTTGTTTTTTAAAATTAAAAATCTCCAGCTTTGTTATGACATTATTGTGATATAACATAAATTAAAGGTATAAAATGTGATGATTTGATAGACATGTATATTGTGAAATGATTACCACAAAAGGGTTGGTTAACAGTCATAGTCTATTTCTGAACTTTATTTTATTCTACAGATTTCTTTACTAATTACTGTACCTTTGTCACACTAATAGCTACAACTTTGTTTATTATTTACTTATTTATATTTAAATTTTAGTTAACATACAATGCAATATTGTTTCAGAGTAGAATTCAGTGATTCATCACTTACATACAACACTCAGTGCTCACCACAAGTGTCCTCCTTAGTACCCATCATTCATCTAGCCCATCTCCCACCCACTTCCCTTTGTCAACCCAAGTTTGTTCTCTATCATTAAGAGTCTCTTGTGGTTTGTTTCCTTCTCTTGTCCACCTCCCTCCCATATGTTCATCTGTTTTGTTTCTTAAATTCCACATATGGGTAAAATCAAATGGTATTTGTCTTTCTCTGATTGACTCATTTCATTTCACATAATACATTCTAGCTCCATCCACATTGTTGCAAATGGCAAGATTTCATTCCTTTTGATGGCTGAGTAATATTCCATTGTATATATACCATATTGTCTTTATTCATTCATCAGCCGATGGACATTGGGCTCTC
The DNA here is from genome assembly GCF_022079265.1 of Lynx rufus. Taxonomy (NCBI): domain Eukaryota; kingdom Metazoa; phylum Chordata; class Mammalia; order Carnivora; family Felidae; genus Lynx; species Lynx rufus. Next base: position 54,412,252 of record NW_025814897.1, on the reverse strand, counting down.
GACATAGTTTAATTATGGTTGATAATGCTGCTATAAACATTGGGGTGCATGTGCCCCTTCGAATCTATATTGTATCCTTTGGATAAATACCTGATAGTGCGATTGCTGGGTCATTAATAACTACAACTTTGTAATATTCTTTTATTTCTGGTGGGGCATGTTACCCACATATTTTTTCAAAAGCTAGCTCACAGTAAATGTTAGTGGTTATTATTACTATTTGTACACTTCTTTTTTTTTTTTTTTTCAACGTTTATTTATTTTTGGGACAGAGAGAGACAGAGCATGAATGGGGGAGGGGCAGAGAGAGAGGGAGACACAGAATCAGAAACAGGCTCCAGGCTCTGAGCCATCAGCCCAGAGCCCGACGCGGGGCTCGAACCCACGGACCGCGAGATCGTGACCTGGCTGAAGCCGGACGCTTAACCGACTGCGCCACCCAGGCGCCCCACTATTTGTACACTTCTATGTGTCCTCATTTTTAAAATCACCTTGTCAAATTCCCTGGAAAATATCACTGGGGGTACTGATTAGAACTGTAATGAATTTATAAACTGATGTGAGGAGAATTGATATATTTAAAATGCTGAGCCTTCTCATGCATGGACATTGTATATATGTCTCCATTTATTCAAATTTTCTTTTTATATCCCTCATTAAAACATTATAATTTTCTCCATAAAACTATTACACATTTTTGTTAGTTTGTCTCTAGGTATGTGTAGTTTCTGTAACCATTGGGAATGATAGCTTATATTCGATTACTTTTTCTAAACGTTGATTAAGATATTCTTATGTCTAGCATTTTGCTAAGCGCTTACTAGTTCTAATAGCTTTCCACTTGATTCTGTTGGTTTCCTTGGCAACCCCTGCCTGTTGCCATTGTCAAACTTCGATTTTGCCAATCTACTGGTAGAAATGTTATTTCGTTATTGTTTTGCCATTCCTTGATTATTAGTAAAATTGAATCTCTTTTCATATTTATTGAAAACGAATATTTTGACCATTCAAAATAGTGACCATTCCAGTTTCCTCTTCTGTGAATTAGTTGATTGTTTATCTTTTATTCACTTTTCTTTTGGATTGGATCGTCTTTTTTACTGGCTGATTTGTAGTAATTCCACAGATACTCTCAACACTAATGAAATTTACTGTTTTTATGTAGGGACATTTATCCATTTTCTTTCTTTGTGATTGTGCTTTGTGTGTCTTGTCTAAGAATCTTGGTCACCCAGGACAATGTCCTTCTGCTCTCACCTTCAATTAAATTACCCTAAGGAGAATACCAGTGACCTCCATATTATCACACTCATTGATTTTACTCAACATCTCAGCAGCATTAGACACGGTTGTCCTCTTCATACTTTCAATTAACACTCTCTTCCTTTAGCTTCCAGGACACCATACACTCCTAATTTTTCTCTTGCTTCACTGGTTTCATTTTCTCAGTTTCCATCCTCTATTTCTTCTCAGCTTGCAAAGGTTAGATTTCCTCAAGACTTGTCCTGGGTCCTCTTCTCTTTACTATCTCTTCTCTTTCCTTAGGTGACATATCTACTTCCTTAGCCTTAATTATCATGTATATATTGATGATTCTAGCATTTTTTACTCTAGCCCAAACTCTCTTCTGGGCTCAAATGATACATCTATTCTCCTACTTGAAATCTCTGCCAGGATATCTTACAAACATCTCAAATTAAGTATGTCGAAAAATAAAAGTCTTCTTCACATTGAAAAAAAGTTTTAAAAATATTCAAGTATAAGGAACAATATAATAAATACTCATATATTCACCATCGTAACATTTTGTTGTATTTACTTCAGATTTATTGTTTCCTGATGTATATACACAGATGCACACATTTGTATATATTCTCCTTCAAAGATATGTAAATAATACAGTACGAAGCTAAAATTCCTCTTGACCTCAACCTTACGTCCCAGTCTTTTTCCTTCCTTCCTAGAGGCAACCATGATCCTAAATTCCGTATGTATATTAGTATCCATATTAATGTTAATAAATGAATTCATAAATAATATAAAACAATTTTTTGTGTGTGGTTTTAAAGGTCTATACATTCTGTATATATATATCTCTGTATAGATATTATATAAGTCCATGTAAAAGAGTTTCAGAATATATGAATTTTCAATTTTACTAGATACCACCAAGTTCCTGTATGAAAAGACTGATCCAATTTCCATTTCCATCCACAATATGTGTGAAAGTAGCAATGTTTTCTATTGTGACACTAATTTTTGCCAATCTGATGGTGAAAAATGGGAGCTCAATGTTGTTTTAATTTGCATTTCCCCATTATCCAATGAAAATAGTTATTTTCCATTTGAGTTTCCTTCTGTTTCGTTGCTTGTTCATATACTTTGCTTATTTTCTTTAGAGTTGTCTTTCTTTTTTATTAAGATTTTATTTTTAAGCACTCTCTGCATCCAACATGGGGCTTGAACTCACAACCTGAGATCAAGAGCCACAGTCTCCACCAACTGAGCCAGCCAGGCACCCCTAGGATTGCCTTCTTTTTTTTTTTTTTAAGTTTATTTGTTTATTTTTGAGAGACAGAATGGGAGAGAGAGAGAGAGAGAGAGAGAGAGAGAGACTGAGAAAGAGAGAGAATAAGTGGGGCAGGGGCAGAGGGCGAGAGAATCTCAAGCAGACTCCATGCTGTCAGTATAGAGCCTGATGCAGGGCTCGATTTCATGAACCGTGAGATCATGACCTGAGCTGAAATGAAGAGTGGGACATTTAATGGACTGAGTCACCCAGATGTCCCCTGGAGTTGTCTTTTTAAAAATGATTTGTAGAAACTTCTTGTGTAAGGTAATATGAATCCTTTCCTATATATGTTATAAAATACTCTTCCTTAATCTGTTGTTTGTCTTGTAACTTTGTTTATAAGGCTAGAAGTCACAGAAGTTAAAAATCTGATATAGTAGGGGTGCCTGGGTGGCTCAGTCGATTAAGCATCCAAATTCAGCTTGGGTCATGATCTCGCAGTTTGTGAGTTCGAGCCCTGCATCGGGCTCTGTGCTGACAGCTCAGATCCTGGAGCCTGCTTCGGATTCTGTGTGTGTGTCTCTCTCTGCGGGCCCCACCCTGCCCCCTGCCTTGCTCACACTCTGACTCTCTCAAAAATTAATAAACTTAAAAAATTTTTTTTAAATAAAAAAATTTCTGATATAGTAAAATTTGTCAATCTAATCTTTTTTTTTAATAATCTTTTTCCTTAAAAAATTTTTAAATGTTTATTTATTTTTTTGAGAGAGAGAGAGAGACAGAGTGCAAGCAGGGGAGGAGCAGAGAGAGGGAGACACAGAATCCAAAGCAGGCTACAGGCTCCAAGCTGTCAGCATGGAGCCCGATGTGGGGCTCGAACTCACTGAGATCGTGACCTGAGCCGAAGTCGGATGCTTAACCTACTGAGCCACCCAGATGCCCCTAATATTCGACCAATTTTTAAATGCACATAGCTTTCAACCCAGAAACCACTTCTAGAAATTTAATCCTATAACATGTGCAATCCTAGCGCATGTGCAGAATAAAGTATACTGGAAACAAAGGTCCATTGAGAGGAAACTTGTTAAATAAATTATGGTCCATCTATACAATGGATACCTTAATGGACAGACTTGAAAATGGCCCCCAATTATCTCTGCCTCCTGGTACTCAAGCCCAGTGTAATCCCCTCCCCTTTAGTGTAGGTGGGACATGTGGACTTCCTTCTAATATACAGAATGGGGCAAAGGTGGCAAGAGGTCACTTCCATGATTACATCACATAACATACATCTGTCTTGCTAGCAGACTCTCTCCCTTGCTGACTTTGATGAAGTCTGCTGCTCTGTTGTGAGTTACCTTATGGGGAGGCTTACACCACAAGGAACTGAGGGTAGCCTCTACCCAACAGTCAGCAAGAAACTGAGGTCATCAGTTCTACAACCCACAAAGAACTGCATTCTGCCAACAACTGTGTGAGCATGAAAACAGATCTGTCCCCAGTCAAACCCTGAGATGAGAACATAGCTCCAAGGTGTCACTGGAGCCTGTGAGAGACCCCAAAGCAGAGAACCAGATAAGCTTGAGCCTGGATTCCTGACCTACAATTTTGAGATAAGAGATGCACTTTTTCAGCCACAGAGTTTGTTACACAGCAATAGATAACAGATACAGATATTATGCAGCTGTTAAAAAAGCATGATGGAATTTTATATATACCTATAATGGAATGAACTCCAAAATACATTAAGGAAGAAAAAGCAAGGTCATAACAGTGTGTGGAATGGTACCGTTTGTGTGTTTATAAACATACAGATATGTCTGGTGTCTCTGCAATGATATAAGATATTGATGGCAATGGTTGCCCTGTTGGTAGGGGAACTGGGTGGCTGGGGACTTTTTGAATTTTGCTCCATGTACATGAAAATCAATTCAGAAATTTTTAAACCCTTTTGTTCTCATTGTACTCAAAATAAAATTTCATTTCTTTACAATGGCCTAAAAGACCCTGCATGACTTGGGCCTTGCCTACTTCTCCAACTTCAGCTCATGCCACTCTTTCTGGCTTTCAGGACTCTCCAGTCACTAGAATATAAACTCCTTGAAGGCAGGAATATGTCTCTGTTTACCTTTTGATCTCTAGCACCTAGCATAGTACAAAATACTCAGTAGGAATTCAGTGAATATGTTTTTTGTAATTTTTTAAAGTTTATTTTTATTTTGAGAGACAGAGAGAGAGAGCGAGCGTGAGAGAGAACACAAGCATTCACATGCATGGGGGAGAAGCAGAGAGAGAGGGAGAGAGAATCCCAAGCAGGCTCCTCACTGTCCACCTAGAGCCCAACGCAGGACTCAATCTCACCAACCGTGAGATCATGATCTGAGCCGAAATTAAGAGTTGAACACTTGGGGCGCCTGGGTGGCGCAGTCGGTTAAGCGTCCGACTTCAGCCAGGTCACGATCTCGCGGTCCGTGAGTTCGAGCCCCGCGTCGGGCTCTGGGCTGATGGCTCAGAGCCTGGAGCCTGTTTCCGATTCTGTGTCTCCCTCTCTCTCTGCCCCTCCCCTGTTCATGCTCTGTCTCTCTCTGTCCCAAAAATAAATAAACATTGAAAAAAAAATTTAAAATAAAAGAGTTGAACACTTAACTGACTAAGCCACCCAGGTGCTCCTGTGAATTTTTTTTTAAAGGAATAATAAATGAATTTGATTTCCAAAGTTTTAGGAAGGGTAAAAGAGGTAATGCCTAGAAGAGTACTTGGCACTCAACAAAAGAGGACACAATATGGGATTTTCCTTTTGTATATCACTTGAAAGGCTGTCATAAATGGGAATAGGACCTCATTATGTACTCCTCCAGAGACTAACTAGTAAAAGTCAGAGGAAGAAAAATATTAATTCAGCATTAAATGCCCTAGGGAATATGGGAGGGGCTGTTTTATGACGTGGTGAACACTTCCACACTGACTATTTATTGTCAAGAAAACTGTTAAAAATGTGCCAAGTAATCATCTGAGAGCCTTTCTAGGATTCTAGAGTCCTGTGATTCTGTACATAGGTATATTTCAGGTCCTGTCCTTTTCATAGGAAATAGGCATATTGTTTTTTGTTTTAAATATTTTTTATAGTTTATTTATTTTGAGAGAGTGAGCATGAGTGGGGGAGGGGCAGAGAGAGAGGGAGAGAGAGAGAATCCCAAACAGGCTCCACACTGTTAGAATGGAGCCTAATGTGGGGCTCAAACTCACAAGCCATGAGATCATGACCTGAGCCAAAGTCAGACACTTAAGTGACTGAGCCACCCAGGTGCCCCTATTGTTTTTATTTCTGACTCCTGGGACCAAAACAGAAAAATTGGTACATTTATCGATCTTTCTATTAAACGGGCATGCTGAATATAGGACTTCATTGTGAGATACTAACGGCTGTACTGACTCAAGTTTTTGAGGTTTATAGGTTTGCTCTAATCTCAGCTGCCATCAGCACAGTAGTCTGTTTCTTTGGAGCACCAGAAATGAGATAGAGGGGTCAAAAGATTTGCTTTTTACCACAATCACGATGGACATGTAATTTCATCAAACTACTCAAGAGTAGTTTTTCAAAGGCCATATTTTATTGGAATGCTTTCCTGCTCCATTAGCTGCATAACAGCCACATAGACTGTATGTAGGGGGCAGTTCACTGACACTGAAGTGCTTCCTTCAGAAAGAGTAGCTTCAGGTGGTGATTAACAAGGACACCATAGCAGTTTCAGGCTAGAAAGGCAGTCCATCTTCCTGGTAGCTCCCTGCTGGTTCTGGCTCTACGCCCCTGCTTGGGTAAAGATACTGGGAGCAACAGTACCAAGTCCCTCCCATCTTTCTTTTCTTTTATCTTCTTAAAGCTTGGCACACTGCATATAAATTAAACAGCAGGTAAAAAAGGAGTTATTTATATACCCTATTTAAATTTTGGCAGTAACCTTAGCTTGTTCTTGACTTTACTTAATTCTAGATTTCAAAACATTTTGAACAGCACTTTGGTTTACTTAGGAACTGCTGAAACCTAGAAATTTGTTATTGAAAGCCAGCCACATCTTGCAAAGTTTAAATATATGAATACGAAGTATGGTACTTGGGAGAGTCCTGGGCCATAGGCAGGAGTGTGGGTTTGAGTCTGTGTGGCACCAACAAGATATTCCTGTCTCTGGAGCAGTTTCCCTCCTGGTAACATAAGAGGTTGCTTTATTTTATTTTTTAAATGTTTATTTCTTTTGAGTGAGCACAAGCAGGGGAAGGGGCAGAGAGGAGAGAGAGAAAATCCCAAGCAGGCTCTGCGTTGTCAGTGAGGACACTGCCATGGGGCTCAATCAATCCCATGAACTGGGAGACCATGACCTGAGCCAAAATCAAGAGTTGGAGGCTCCACCAACTGAGCTACCAGGTGCCCCTTGAGGCTGAGTTGATTTAAAGAAACTGTATTTGGACTTTGAACTCTTTGTCAAACAAAAATTTATGCAAAGCCCAATATATGAAATAGATTAAAGCATATTTGCTTTGGTGGAAGATGGGACAGGGCCCAGAGCCTCTGAGACAACTCTCAGGAACATCCCATGCTCTTCAGAACATTCTGGAAATCTCTGCACCACATAGGCTCTTCCAGTTCTGGCATCACAGAACAATCTACAAAGTACGATTAAATTTGGCCTTGTTGATATGCATCTAAATTCAACTTCTAATTTCTTTCTTTCTTTTTTTTTTTGCTTGCACATCAATTGGCCAAGATGTGAACTACACTGAGTCTTGCATTAATGCTGGTATTAGTAAACACTTAGATTTATGACCTGTGCGGTGTGCTTCATTCATTCAACTGTGCCAAAAACTGGGGCTATTAAGACAAGTGTGGTCTCTGCTCTCAAACTGCTAGTACCTCCTGGGGAAAAAAGATAAACGAATTAATATTAGATGTAGACTCCCCAGCATGGGAGCTCACACATGGTGAGGGTACTCAGTTCTGGGGCATGGGAAGAGAAGGTTGAGGCAGAGGAAAGGATTCATAAAAATATCAAGTGATATTTATTGCACATTCATGTGTCAGGCAGCATTCTAAATTTTTTGTAATCATTTTAGCGACAAGGAGATTGAGGCAAAGGATGGCTACATAACCTGGCTGCAGATAAAAAAATGATGGAGGCAGGATTTAAGATCAGGCTGTGTGACTCTGGGGCTCCTATTCTTGATCACTACACCATATTACCTGCATATTCATACATAGGGTAGCAGTTAAGTTTAATTTTGATGAAGTACGTACAATCACATGACAGGGTAGGAAAGTCAGCCGAGAGACAGGAAGCAGAATGGATGAAAGGGAGCAGAGGCACAAAGCAGCATGGCACACTGGCAATTTGCAGTTGTTAGGACAGCTGGAACACGAAGTGCCAAGGGGACTGTGGTGAGGAAAATAGGCTGGAGGGGCTATGCTTCTCTTCCCCTTTGGCAAAATCTCCATCTTTATCTCTGCAATGCACTCAAAAGACGTCTCCAGAAAGTTGAGTGGATTCAAGGGATGGGATAGCTGGATTAGCATCGCAGGATGCCATTGACTTGGACTCTGATCTTCTTAGAGGATAAGGGGTAAATAAAATGTGTGAAAGGTCCTGGTGTTGGCTAGATAAACGTCGGCTGAATTTGAATGTGCAGCAGATATTCGGCAAACTGGGGTCGTGGATAAAAAGTGTGTGTGAAGGACTCTTCTAGAAGGGAGAGGACATGGCCAGGCTGCAAAAACCACTTAAGTTTGTTCATACGATGAAAGTTTAAGAAGTGGCAGCCTTATCAAAACTGCAGAGCTTGCTGTTAGAATAAATGAACTGTACAAGATGTCCTTAACTCAACGCAAGCGTTGATATGCTGACAGGCCAAACCAGCTCATTAGGTATTCACCCCCTGGCTTTGTGAGTATTGTTATTGTATAATTTCAAAAAAAACAAAACAAAACAAAACAAAACCAACAACAAAAACCACCTCTTGGAACAAGGTGTATAGAATGGGGACAGAACATCACCTGTTTGTGTGCACACGCCAGTAGGAAAATATAGGAGCGGATAATGATCCAGAACATTCTTGCTCAGAAATACAAAACAGCATTTTATTTCTATTTCCCTTAGCACATGATTCTAATTATGCTTTATAGCCTGACAATGGTCATCACAGGCTACAAATAATCATGTTGTTGGTAGACTCCCTGCTTGCTATGAGCAAGCACAGCAGTCTGAATCATCTCAGATGACTTGAACAGGGCAAGGCGAGATTTGTTTCAAATGTGCTTCATTGCTTAGGGAGGATAAGTGGCTTCTCACCATGGTGACAATCACGTCGCTAGGCTGGGCAAGGCCAAGTTTAGAAGAATGGTCTTCCAAACAGAACCACTGAAATGAATGGTTCATGCCACCAGCAACTTTCTTCAAGTTCTGATTAATTTCCCATGAAATAATTGCTTGGAAGACATCCAAGCAGTTCCTTTATTCATTGTTTCTTTGTCTTGCTGGAAGGAGGGTCAGACAACACTGAAACATACAGTTTGAACCAAGCATATGTGATGCCGGCTGCACAATACACTGAGGTCAGTAACAAAGGGATAAAGGGGTACTTCAGCTTCCAGGAGGTGAAAGGGAATAGAAATTCACAGAAGACTTCCAGAGGCCCCAAGCCAAGGAGGTAGAAAGTTTCCAACCAATTAAAAAGAGGTTTTTCTTTTCTGAAGACAAAAGGAGAGAAAAGTCTCATTTTAAACAAGTCATCCTGGTTTAGCAAACATCTCTCAGCTGAAGCTTCCCACCTGCACCGTCCTGATGTGAATGATAGCTAAAGCCATTGTCAAAAGAGTGCATTCAATTTCACATTTAGAAAAAATGGAGAATGATATACCACTGCACTAGCTCAACAATCCAGATTTACCCAATCGTCATCTACCCATGCTGTCGCCTCAGTGAAGCTGCTGAGAGAACCAGCTCTGCATCTGGGGGAGGAAAGGGAGCTGGATGCTGTGACGCTGATGTAAAAAAATGCTACACAATAGGTAATTGATGGTTTTCAAGACGCTTTTGTTTTGGTAAAATAACATACAACTTGCTATTTAACCATTTTTAAGTATGCCATTCAGTCCCAGTAAGTGTATTGATAGTGTTCTGCTACCAACATCACTATCCACTTTCAAAACATTTTCATCACCCCAACAGAATCTCTGGAAACATCAAGCAATAATCACTCCCCATTCCTCCTCCCGAACCTCTACTCTGTAACCTCTAATTTACTTTTTGTCTCTATGAATTTGCCTATTCTACAGCATTTATATAGTATTTGTCCTTCTGTGTCTGGCTTAGTTCACTTAGCCCATGTTTTCAAGGTTCATCCATGTTGTAGCACACATCAGAACTTCCTTCCTCTTTCTGAGTGATCAGTACTCCACTGTATGTATACACCAGCTTTTGTTTAGCCATTCATTTGCTGATGGACACTTGGGGTGTTCCCACCTTTTGGCACAGTGAATAAAGCTGCAATGGACACTGTGTACAAGTATCTGTTTGAGTTCCTCTTTTCAGTTCTTTTGGGTATATACTAACAGTGGAATTGCTGGGTCATATGGTGAGAACTGAGTTGTAATATAATTAAGTATATGAGGCTTATGGACATAATCATATATGAATCATAAAGGAGCTTTAAAAAAATTATATGGATAACATTATATTAAGTTTAGAAGAGAAAAAATTCTACCCATAATTCTATAACAAGAATTTTTACATATATTTATTTAAAAATATTTTTTTTTAATTTTTTTTTTTTAATTTTTTTTTCAACGTTTATTTATTTTTTTGGGGGACAGAGAGAGACAGAGCATGAACGGGGGAGGGGCAGAGAGAGAAGGAGACACAGAATCGGAAACAGGCTCCAGGCTCTGAGCCATCAGCCCAGAGCCCGACGCGGGGCTCGAACTCACGGACCGTGAGATCGTGACCTGGCTGAAGTCGGACGCTTAACCGACTGCGCCACCCAGGTGCCCCTAAAAATATTTTTTGAAGTAGGGGCGCCTGGGTGGCTCAGTGGGTTGAGCATCTGACTTCGGCTCAGGTAGTGATCTCACAGCTCATGGGTTCGAGCCCCACGTCAGGCTCTGTGCTGACAGCTCAGAGCCTGAAGTCTGCTTCGGTTTCTGTGTCTCCCTCTCTCTCTCTCTCTCTCTCTCTCTCTCTCTGCCCCTCCCCCGCTGGCACTCACTCTCTCTCTCAAAAATAAACATTAAAAAAATTTTTTTTTAAATATTTTTTGAAGTTTATTTATTTATTTTGAGAGACAGAGAGAGCAAGCAGGGGAGGGGCAGAGAGAGAGGGAGATAGAGAATCCCAAGCAGATTCCGCATGTCAGTGTGGAGCCCAATGTGGGGCTCAAATCCCTGAACCATGAGATCATGACCTGAGCCAAAACCAAGAGTCAGACGCTTAACTGACTGAGCCACCCAGGCGCCCCTACATATATATTAGCTTTATGCATCTATATTTATGTGGCTTTACTCATAATGCATATTTTACATTCTAATATTAAGTTTTCATATAAGGTTTTAATTTAAGTTAGGTAGTCCCTCCTCAAATAGTCCTTCAGTTAAAGACATGAACTATGTTGTCATGTCAGAGTGATGTGATTATGGGTAATTCGTCCCTAAAAAAATTCTGGCAGCTTTTTGGGCTCAGGTCATGATCTCATGGTTTGCAAGTTCAAACCCCGCATTGGGCTCTCAACTGTTAGTGTGGAGCCTGCTTCACATCCTCTGTCCTCCTCTCTCTCTGTGCCTCCCCTGCTTGTGCACTCTCTCTCTCTCAAAAATAAACATTGAAAAAAAATATTTTTTAAAGGCTTAACGGACCATTTAGGAATAAACATTTCACAACAGCAAACATAATTTTAAATGTACTCTTTTGGATTACCTGAATAGAGTCTTCAGTGAGGAAATACTATAGGTGGTAAATAGTAACATGAGTAAGATTTTAGTGGGAAGTTCTGTTAAAAGAAAAAAAAATACAGATGATAATTCAGTTGATCAGAGAAAGATATATGATACTCAAGGCAATATAATAAGCACACTGGCACAGCTATATAGTGCTGGCAATGCTTTTTGAGCTTAATGATGCATCTTTGTGACATCTAAAGATACTGAGGATTAGGAACAAATTAGAGGTTTTATTTAAGAGCATGGAGGAGCTCTCTCCTTCCAAGAGATTTTAAGGTCATTTAAATGAGATATATTGATCTCTAGGCCCTGATGAAAAAGGCATGGCAATCAAATCTCTCTCTCTCTAAAATAAAAAGCTGTTTACCTGGTGCAGTGAAGAGCAGAGGGAAGAGGGAATAATGTCCCGTTGTGGTCAGAATCAGAAAAATTGAAGCATCTCCTGCTTTTCCCACAGAAAGAAGGCTAAAAATAAAAATTCTTATAATAATTCCTTAAAACAACAACTGAAACTTACACTTGCAGCAGACAGCTTGAATAAACGGCATCTATTATTTCTAGCACTGGCTTATGCATAAGCTAACATACTGATCTTTGCTACAAGTCCAATGTAATTGAGAATATTAATTTCGTGGGAAAATTTAAGCAACTGATGGAAGAATGTACCACACTGAATTGGGGAGTATTGAAAAAGAGTCTTGCTTCCCTGAATAACTGCCTTCCTCACAGAAAGGGACATGGTGGGACTAGGAGCTGCCTAGTGGTGGTAGCCAGGGAGACAGGACTTGGGAGTTTAATTTCCAGACCTGGAGCTCTTCTCTTGGGCAGTGCCCCATGCCTGATGGTGCTTAGTATGAGTTCTAATTAAAGACATTAGAAGTTTTGCTCTATTTCTTAATTTGGAAACTCTACGTTGTTGAATGAATCCAGACAAGCCATATACTGACGTGACAAATTTGCTTAAGCTTCCTTCAGAGCTTAATTTCTCTCAAGATTTAAGAAAAATCTCAAGGAAAAAAAAAGGCTAATTCTAATATCATCTATCTATCAGGATTTAATTATATGCAAAATGGACACTACTGCATTTAATTTTTTTTAATTTTTAATTTTTTAGCATGGTACAGTGAAAAGATCATAGGAACCAGCATCATAACATTCAGGTTTAAGTCCTAACTGTGCTACTTGCTAGCTGTGTGGCTTTGGATAAGTCATTTAGACTCTCTGAGCCCAGTTTCTGTAGATGTTAAGACGGGATGATATCCATTTATCCTAATTACCTTAAAGGTTGCTGTGAGGCTCAAAAGAAAAAAAAATGCAAAAAGAAAAAAACCCAACCAAACCCCTCTTCTCCCCACCAAAAACCACCTCAACAAGAGTTCTGCAAAATGTGAAGTTCTGTACAAATATTAAATTTTACTCCATAATGGACTCAATCATTACTCTAACAACACTTAACAAGAAACCATGAAATCTTATTTTCGCCAATGAGGTGACACCAAAGCCTATGCTTTTCTATACCATGCTGCCATTCAATATCCAGATCTAACACCTTGTATCATGGTTCTTAATTGCTGTAGTACCCTTAACAAAAAACAGCAGTAACTGTGTGTGCATATTCCCAGGCCCAGCGATCCCAAGTTAAGCATCCCTGTCCTGTCCTAGTATAAATCTATTCCTGTACATCTTTGCCTTTGCCTATCCCACTGAACATGTCAAATGGAAAACAACAGGCTCATTACGAAATCTGCCAGAAATGCCGGCTGACTGAGTTATGTGCTTACCTCATCGGGAGAACTGCAAGGAGTATGGCTTTTTCATGGACGTGCCACCCAAATAGGAAGGAGCTCAAGGCACAAAGAATTAGACATCGCAGAAAGCCTCTGGGCCCTTGGGGTTTAAACCAAAGACAGAAAACAGAGGGCTAGAAACAACAGGCAAAGATAAAACTTCAGTATCACTCAAAATAGGCTTTACAGAAACATTGTTCAGGCGAATACAATTTATATCATCTCTGCAAACCAGTACATCTTAGACTATTCTCCCTTACACTGGGTTAATTCATCACCATGTGAACACTCCACCAGAAGTTACAAAAACTACACAGGGGGCGCCTGGATGGCTCAGTCAGTTAAGTGTCTGACTCCTGATTTCAGCTCAGGTCATGATCTCATGGTTGTGAAATCAAGCCCTGAGTCGGGCTGTGTGCTCACAGCACAGAGACTTCTTGGGATTCTCTCTCTCCCTCTGACCCTCCCTGGCTCATGCACACTCCCTCTCAAAAACAAAACAAGACAACAACAACAACAACTAAAAACCTACTCAGAAAAGAAGGCTTTGGAAATACATATTTAACTCATTAATAATTCTGTTCAGGGCACCTGGGTGGTTCAGTCAGTTGAATGTCTGACTCTTTACTTTGGCTCTGGTCATGATCTTGCAGTTTCATGACTCTGAGCCCTGTGTTGGGGGGGCTCTGTGCATGGAGCCTATTTAGGATTCTCCGTCTCCTTCTCTCTCTGTCCCTCCCCTGCTCACGGTCTCTCTCAAAATAAATAAATAAACTTAAAAAAATTAATTCTGTTCATCAGAATTAATACTGAATGACTGATATCAGGTCAAACTACAAAAGTTCAAAAACATTTTGAGGCTAATAATAAATTAGATTTTACCATATTAATAAATACATACCTAGCTTTGTGGGCTGGATTGTAATTTATAATAAAACTAGGGCCTTCCATATGCAGCTTATGAGGCTGACGTTTTAGAAAGTTTTAGGCAGTTAGAACATGGGAACAAGTAGGCCAGCAGAACTTAATTACCCATCAGCACTGCCACTTAATTAAGCGGGGTCAGGTATCTTAATAGGTTTGATCTTTTAGAAACCAAAATTAAAACTGAGTATAATTAAAGTAGAATTGAGTTATTTATACTGAATGCCATTAAAATTATATCATGAAATTGAGAGCATCATGATCACAAACAAAAACAGCTATGAACGAAGCCTCTAACACCATCTGAGTCATGTTAGATTCAATGTTTGACACTCAAAGAGCCACTGTTGATTCTCTTAACTCATTGTCGTCATCAAGACAAAATATCCACGCAGTCCAGGCAACTTTGGATTTTTGACCAGTTAGCCACGGATGAAAACAACAACAGAAACCTGGATGTTCCCACTACACACATTTTCCTTCTCCACAGTGCAGTCCTTGGCCCTTCCTCTCTGGGCTTTTCTTTTTTTCCCCTCAGATCATGAACAAATGATCTAACAGCCACAGCAAGGATCTCTCTCGCAGAGGTTGTACTAGTAATCTTTCCTTAAGGTGTTCAAAATTACTCTAAGAATTGCTCTGAAATACCTCAGTCTGCAGCAGGATGACAGCTATGGTATTTGTCCTATAGTTGGAAAAACCTGAAAGATGAAATTAACCAGCCACACAAAAGAAAAGCAGAGAAAACTCAAGAAACGAGTACCATGGGTGAATTCTTACCAATATGGCAATCAGAGTGCAGATGAGGGTGGCCAAGGGAGTCACTGAGGGAAGGACTGTGTGTTGGAACTGCTGAACCAAACCACTTGTCATTGAGGCCTTGGGAATTTTGTTGGGATCAAGAAGTTTCAATTCCAAACCTAGAGAATAAGTAGATATTTTGTTTTATTTTTATATTTGGTCAACCAACTCCTCGAGAAAAAAAAAAAATCTACTAAATCTTATTGTTGCTTCAAGGTCGAGCTGTATTAAAACTCAACTCTGTATTATTATTTTATCTAAAATGCCTCTGGTCTTGAGATCATATGATGCAAAGCAGCTTTTTGCACTGGAACAGGGAATTCATGCAGACAGTATGAATATCAATCTGCTCTCTCTCACCTCTAAAATGAAGCAGGCTTCTAAAATGCAAGTCTGACCAGGGTCACATCCCAGCTTGGAATCCTTCATTGCCTATAAAGTCCATATTCCCAAGCACGGCATAAACTGTCTTCCATGATCTAGCCCCTTCCTCTCCAATCTCATATCCTCTGCTTGATTAAATGTGGCCTGGCCACAATGAATTGACATAGCACTCTCCACACTTGTCCCCTTAGCTTAGAATGGCCTAATCACTTCTCTAAGTTAACTCCTAATTCACTCCCTCATCTGAGAAATCTTTTAAATAAAAAAGTAGAGCTGATTTTCTTGTGGGCTAGGTACACACATATGGACCCTGTACATGTCTCTATCTAGTGTTCACCCTACTGCCCTGTATCTGTTTATGCACTCATTTCCTCCACTGTATTGGATTTCTTAAAAGCAGAAATGATTATTAATCCATTTTTATCCCCAGCACATACGTGTTCAAGGAATACTTATTAGATGACCAAGTCTGAGGATGATGATGCAAATCCCATCCCAAACAAGCTAATAGGACAGCCAAGGACAGTCTGAGCATGGCCTTGTAGTAGACAAGATCTACTGAAAATCAGTGAAATGTGGGGAGGTGTACACTACCAAATTATTTTGTATTCATTAACCTCTTTCCTTTTCCCTTCAGTCTGATGAGTCTCTCTTAAAGCTACTGCCACTGACCAAGACATCTTTTTTTTTATATATTAAATATAATTTGTTGTCAAATTGGTTTCCATACAACACCCAGTGCTCATCCCAACAGGTGCCCTCCTCAATACCCATCACCCACTTTCCTCTCTCCCCCACCCCCCATCAACCCTCAGTTTGTTCCCAGGATTTAAGAGTCTGTTATGGTTTGCCTCCTTCTCTCTCTGTAACTCCCCCCCCCCCTTTCCCTCCCCCATGGACTTCCGTTAAGTTTCTTAGGATCCACATGAGTGAAAACATGTATCTGTCTTTCTCTGCCTGACTTATTTCACTTAGCATAATACTCTCCAGTTCCATCCACGTTGCTACAAATGGCCAGATATCATTCTTTCTCATAGCCAAGTAGTATTCCATTGTATATATTAACCACATCTTCTTTATCCATTCATCAGTTGATGGACATTTAGGCTCTTTCCATAATTTGGCTATTGTTGAAAGTGCTGCTATAAACACTGGGGTACAAGTACCCCTATGCATCAGCACTCCTGTATCCCTTGGGTAAATTCCTAGCAGTGCTATTGCTGGGTCATAGGGTAGATCTATTTTTAATTTTTTGAGGAACCGCCACACTGTTGTCCAGAGCGGCTGCACCAGTTTGCATTCCCACCAACGGTGCAAGAGGGTTCCCGTTTCTCCACATTCTTGCCAGCATCTATAGTCTCCTGATTTGTTCATTTTAGCCACTCTGACTGGCATGAGGTGATATCTCAGTGTAGTTTTGATTTGTATTTCCCTGATGAGGGGTGACGTTGAGCATCTTTTCATGTGCATGTTGGCTATCTGGATGTCTTCTTTAGAAAAGTGTCTATTCATGACCAAGACATCTTTGAAGAGGCAGATATATAAGATAATGTACAGCCTAGTTTTCTCACTCGGACAAGGAAAGTGGCCCTTATACCTCATACCATGCTGGTTATTTAAGGTTTTTGAATACAAATGTTAAGAAATTCCTTGTAAGAGTCCTTGGACATCAAGGCTGGATTCACAGTGGGTGAGGGATAATACCAAATTATGATTTCCTTTAAGTATGCACCAAAACAGTGACAGCAGCTACTTGTGCCAAGAGATTTGTAGCCATTACTTTCAGACCCCTGAGGCACAGAGAGATGTATAACTTGTCCAAAGTCACACAAGTGATAGGTGGTAGAATTAAACTCAGATCTGTCTGGCTACAACGCCCCTGCTACTAACAACCTAGCATTTTTTTATTATTGCATGTTTCTTACAACATAGTGCATTGGTACAGTTACTTACATTATCCTCTTATTATACTCACTAGAAGAATCAAGTGACTTGAAGAATGCCACAGAGCCACTCATTTATGCAGGTGGGCCTCCAACCAAATCATCAGACTCTAGATCAGGAATTGGCAAATTCTACCTTGAGGGCCAAATCCCCAGCCTGTGACTAATTTTTGCATAGCCCGAAGCTAGGAAGAGTTTTTATATTTTTCAAGGTGGTAAAACAAACAAACAAAAACACCTTATGTGGTCTGCCAAGCCTAAACTATTTACTATCTGGCCCATTTTTTTTCAGACAAAGCTTACTGACCTTTCTCTTGATCCTCCCCATTTCCCATCAAGCTAGGCTATATTCACAAACTACTGTGAGTTATTCTAGAGTGAATTATTTTCAGTAGAACCATCTTAAGATATACATTATTATTATTATTATTATTATTATTATTATTATTATTTTATCACAACCCAAACTTAAAAGCCTAGCCTAGGTTTCCCATTTCTTCTCATCTCATGCATGGCTATCATTTTCCTTACTGATAGAACACCTAGAGTCACAGCTTACACAGTCTTCTTTCCTTCTGCACACATTTAAGTTTAAAAGCAGAGTTAACTGCTGAATAACATTTTACTCAAGGCAAAAATTACCTTTTAAAAATGTCTAAATATTGTATTTTTTTTTTCCAAAGCAAAGGATCAACCTCATTGCCACAAATGGTTTTTATAAGGAACACAGCCTGTCTACTACACTGAAACCTTAGTCCCTAGAACTGCTCCCCTGTTTATTCTGAAAGCTGAGACACAAGGCCAGAGAACAAACAGTTCAGCCACATTCAAAACACAAAGCAGGATTTTCCATTTCTCAGTATGACTTGTCCAAATCCATCGTCTAAGTAAGAAGGCTGGCTACTATACCAATGATGGAGAGCACTTTGTCCAAAGCATTGTACAAAGCCCAGAAGTTTGGAGCCCAATATGCATGGCAGAGGCCCCTCTTGAAAGGGAAGAGTCGGGACAAGACTTGAGGCAGTTGGTTCTGTAGAAAAGAGATTAAACAGTGACCGATCTTTTCCAAATGCAAAAAGAGAACTAAAGAACCATCTGTGACATAGCGTGTAGAAAGTTCTAGTCCTTGTTCCCTCAAGTAGTTGTGTGATCCTGAGCAGTTCACAGAACCTCCTCTTGTCTAACCTACTCATCTGTTGAGTGGGACAAGATATGCTGAATACCAGTCCAGTACTGCTATGAGATAATTATAATAAGGGAAGAATTTACGAGCTGCAAAGGAGGAGACCCCAGGGTGAGGGAAAAAGGGGAAAACGAAAAATATTCATCGAACATCTATAATATTCTAGGCACTTTGAATGTTGTCAGTGAATGACTATGCAACACCATTAGTATTGATTTTGGAGTTACAAATAAATTATCACAAGTAAGGAAATGAGCAAATAAGGAAATCTGCGAACAATGATCATCAATTCTGTGTGTGTGTGTGTCTATGTGTGTGAAAGACATATAGTTAAACATGTAAACATACAGATACGTATTTGAATATGAACCAAAATGTCTGAAAGAACACCATTCTGTCTTTGGGGAGTCATACTGGGGAAGAATCCGAAAAAAGTAGATTTGCTTCTTTTATACATTCTTTGTTTTATTATTTTTTTCTAAACAACAGCAGCAACAACAAAAAACATGTATTGCTTAATTTAAAAAATAAAGGACTTACCAAGGCTAGGAAGGGACCCAGTGAAAGAGCAGAAACTAAAAAAACAATCAGTCCTAGAGAAATAACACGGACAAAGCTGAAACTGTTCCATCGGACAGATCCATCTACAGAAAAGGAACATTACCGTTACCAGGAGCATGGAAAACCATAACTTATACAATATGCTAAAACCAGAAGTATCCCCTGATAGCACACCAACCTTCATGATGTGACAAGAGCACAGAAAAGTCAGAATGGTCAAGGGTTTATAGGATCAATAAATGAGAGATATCTGCTGTGCCTCATAAAATCCTCTCAAGAAGCAAGCTACCAAATCAAGGAAAAAGAAAATAAAGGTTTCGTTATTGTCACTAAAACTTGCCTGATTTATTTGCAGTGAAACAGTAAGACCGTAGCAGGTATACACCATAAGCTGGGGCTACATAGAGGTAGATGTGCTTGAAGTGTAGAAGAACAGCAAAGAGAAATGCTCCTTCCATATGCCTTTTCTAGGAGATTTAAAAGGGAAATATCACTTTAAAATTCAGGGTAAACTAAATGTAGTAATGTAGTATCCTGGTTGGATCCTGGAACAGAAAAATAACATTAGTGGAAAAACTGGTGAAATCTGAGTGCAGCACCAATGTTGATTTTTTAGTCTTTTTTTGTTTTTTAAGTTTTAATTTTAATTCCAGATAGTTAACCATACAGTGTTATGCTGGTTTTAGGTGTACAATAGTGTTTTTTAGTCTTGTTGAAAGAATGAACTATGAAAGTGTCATAGTTATGTAAGATGGTGGCATGAGGGGAAAATGGGTGAGGGGCACAGGGACTCTCTGTACTATCTTTGTTAACTTTTCTATAAACCTAGGACTATTTTTAAAAATTAAGTTTATTAAAAAATAAAAAAACCCTGGAGACTGGTTGCATAACAATGTGAATATACTTAAAACAATACTAGCCTGTACACTAAAAAAATGGTTGATAGTTAATTTTATGTGTATTTCAACACAATTTAAAAAATACATATTTTAAAATCTATATTCTGACATGCTTAATGAATGAAATCATCTGGGATATGTTTCAAAATAATCTTGTGTGTGTTTGTGTGTAGATCACTGTGCTATTCTTATTTTCTCTACTTTTGTATATGATTTAAGTTTGCTATAATAAAAAGGTTTTAAATTTCAGGCAAATATTCTACATGCAATATAAGGAGAAAACAGGCAAGTGATTCTAGTTAGTTTTTATACTGAGCCTAGTTCATTACTGCAACAAATATTTATTTAATACTAAGCTTGATGCTAAGGTACAGGACACATTATCATAAAAACACACCCCAATGCTCCTTAAAGATCTGAAGCCCAGAGAATTCAATCACCCTCATCCCCTGGACCTGGGGATGAGAGTATGAAAGAATACATATGATGTTATGCTACCAAAGAGCCACCTAAATCTGGTGTTATAGATCAGGTAACATACAGTAGTATCAGGCTGAAGGCACCGAGTACAGTACTTGATCCTAACAAACTACCTACAAGAACTAAAGGTATTCTGATTTAAAACAAATAAACAACAACAACAAAAAATCCCCAAGTTGACTATAACTAAATAAATCTGAATTCTACCTACCTCACAGGAATTTGGGGATCAAATGAGATAATGTTCCTGTGGTTCAGGAAGGAAGCTGCCAAAGGGGCCATGAAAGGCCAGGTTCCTTCTCTCACTGTCTCATCAGGGTGTGCTCTAGAATAGATGAGTGAGGAATGATCAGGAAAAATAATGGGTTGTTTCCAGATCTCTGATCACCGCTTTTTCAACTTAAGATTCAGAGAAGGTCTAGCTAAACTTTATTTAACAATCATTCACTGAATGCCAATTATGCTCTAAGTGCTACATGGCTTTTTATGGTTAAAAGACAAAAACTTATCCAGACATTTATAGTTGACAAAGAATTTTAAAGCAGATTATCAAATTTGATCTTTCCAAAGTCCCTGTGAGGTAGGGGGTCCCCATTTTACAAATAAGAATGTAATAAGAGGTACATTTCATTTTATGGATGCAAAAACTGTGGCTGAGGGGGTTAAATGACTTACTTTCGGGTAATGGTTCCCAAACCTGACTGTGAATCAAAATTCCCTATAAATTCCTAAACGCCAGTGCTAAGGATTCTTATCCAGCATACAGAGAGGTGACCCCAAAGTATGAACTTCTGATTTCTTCCTCTATAAAGAGGAGGAAAATAATGACAATAATTTCATAGAATAGTTGTGAGGTTTACTCAATAAGATATTATATATAATGTACCTAACCCAAAGTAGCCAATGCATTTGTGTGAGCCCTGTCTGAGTCATACAGTTCATTAGGGTCAGTCAGGATTTCAACTCAAATCTTCTGATTCCAAATCCCATACTTTCCATTACACTATGCTATATACTTCTGACGACGAAACCCCACCATCAGTTATTATATTGTAAAAACTGGAGACTTCATTCCTAGGTAAATGATTCCAGCCAAATACAGCAACACAAGTTTATTTCAGGCCTGCCACCCTCTAACAAGTTTCTAGAGTCTATGCGTAAAAGGAAGAAAATTATTGTCAAAAGAGAAGATGGGATTTATGAGAAATATGCAATAAAATTATCTATAGTGCTTGACAATTCAAAACAGTCCATCAAATAAGTCTACCCATCACCAACTTATTGTTGCCTTTCAAAGCTCAAAGTCAGACTTAAGGGCAAAAATCTAATCAGCCTATTTTGTATTTACCTGAAATAATCGTGCAATGGAGAGTAGCATTAATCCAAATAAAAAACCATTGTACTGGAAATGAATATCTGGACTTAGATTAAGGAAAGACAACAGAGGATACGAAATTTAAGTTGAATTGTGCCAGCAGATTGAATATAAAAATGCAAATGCTTTCCTAATAGGTAAACTAAAGACTAAAATATTCCTCCAGTTTGAACTTCTCATAAATGTGTTTTCTATAAACAGAGTCAAACCTTAGACAAACTCTAATTAAAATGTATATAGTGCCTGGGAATGCAAGCTGGTGCAGCCACTCTGGAAAACAGTATGGAGGTTCCTCAAAAAACTAAAAATAGAATTACCCTACGACCCAGCAATTGCACTACTAGGCATTTATCCACGGGATACAGGTGTGCTGTTTCGAAGGGACACATGCACCCCCATGTTTATGGCAGCACTATCAACAATAGCCAAAGTATGGAAAGAGCCCAAATGTCCATCGATGGGTGAATGGATAAAGAAGATGTGGTATATATATACAATGGAGTGTTACTCTTTTCAAAAAGAATGAAATCTTGCTATTTGCAACTATGTGGATGGAACTGGAGGGTATTATGTTAAGTGAAATTAGAGAAAGACAAAAATCGTATGACTTCACTCATATAAGGACTTTAAGAGACAAAGCAGATAAACATAAGGAAAGGGAAGCAAAATAATATAAAAACAGGGAGGGGGACAAAACAGAAGAGACTCATAAATATGGAGAACAAACTGAGGGTTACAGGAGGGGTTGTGGGAGAGGGGATGGGCTAAATGGGTAAGGGGCACAAGGAATCTACTCCTGAAATCATTGTTGCACTATATGTTAACTAATTTGGATGTAAATTTTAAAAAATAAAAAATAAAATAAAATAAATGTATATAGTGCCAAGGATTATATAGGGGATAAAAAAAATTATGTTTAAGAAGAAAACCAGGAAACTTTCCCATGTTTTTTCTATCTTAAAGACCCAGCAGCTACAGGACAGGGGGTTTTCTGGTTTTGTTTTTTAAATTAGGGATGAGAGGGTCGCCTGGGTGGCGCAGTCGGTTAAGCGTCCGACTTCAGCCAGGTCACGATCACGATCTCGCGGTCCGTGAGTTCGAGACCCGCGTCAGGCTCTGGGCTGATGGCTCAGAGCCTGGAGCCTGTTTCCGATTCTGTGTCTCCCTCTCTCTCTGCCCCTCCCCCGTTCATGCTCTGTCTCTCTCTGTCCCAAACATAAAAAAATAAACATTGAAAAAAAAAATTTAAATTAGGGATGAGAAAGGAAGGGACCTAACAGCTACTGAAGGCCACTGGCATGCAGCACCCCCTCGTTTATAGTATATATACACAATCTTAGTAAGCCTCACAGCGAACCTGTGAGGATATCAGAGCTCAGAGCCATTAATCTACACACGGCCTAAAGCTACTGCAATGCCATAGCTAAGAGCTGAGTCCAGGTCAGACTTGAACCAAAGTGTGGGTGTTTTCCTCACATATGGCTACTTTTATGAAAACCGTAAAATACTAGGCTCCTGTCGTTAAGATTTTAGTTTCATTCGTATCTTCTGGATTTAAGAACTTTGCCTGTTAATATGTGGTAATCTAAGGTGGTAGAAGAGCATGAAGGTCTGCCTGGTCCCATATGTAACACTGAGACAGGCCCTTTCCTAGAAAAGGTATTTAGAATAATGTGTTCTAAAACTATGTAAGATATATGTATCTGATGAATCTAAAGACAGTTAACAAATCCCAGTATATTGCTTTACTGATGGTTTAACTGGTTCTTGAATATCACCACTAGCTTTTCAGAAACAAAGTTCTCTCAAAATCAGTGTCTGGTACAGTTGGGAGAACCCATAGAAACCATAGTTTTAGGAACCCACGGACCCACCCCACACCCATTCTCAAAAGCAGCTCACATTTCAGAATTACCACCGAAGAAATAATTAATCTCATACTTAGTATATATCAGAGTAAGTAAGGGAATAGTGCAGAAAATGTCAAGGATACGGTCCACGATTAACAACCCGAAGTTCCACAGCAGTAACACTGATAGAATAAACTTTGGCTTCTCTGTAAGTTCTTTACCTGCTTTTTTCCCATCAATGCATTTACAGCACCTACAGTGGAACACCAGGAAGGAAGCAGAAAGAGCTTTTATCTTCATTAGAACATCACCATACCACTACAGAGTACACTCTGATACACTCAGACATATTTTATTAGCTATTCCTGATAAACTGTCCATGCTGTTCTTGACGGCTTAAAAAGGTGACAGCAGAAACAAAGACCTCAGGGTCAGTTCCGTGTCTCTTTCTCAGCTCTGCTGATTTTAAACAGTCTTCATTTAGTAAAATGAAAAATAAACAGCCACCATAAACTCAAAGGGAAGGATTTTGAAAGTTGAGAGGGCACACACTATTTAGTCCTGAAGTGTAAAAAATGCAGACCATACCTGAAACTAATGTAACAGTGTAACATGGTATATCAACTATAATAAAAAAATGCAGACCAGAATAATATGGTACTCTAAATTATATATCATAGCAGCCAAATTAAAAATAGAGCCACGATGAGCACCTGGATGGCTCAGTTGGTTAAGCGTCCGACTCTTGATTTTGGCTCAAGTCATGGTTTGTGGGTTCGAGCCCTGCATTGGGCTATGCCCTGACAGCACAGAGCCTGCTTGGGATTTAATCCCTCCCTCTCTCTCTACTGCTCCCCTACTTACTCTCTCTCTCTCAAAAATAAATAAATAAACATTTGAAAAAAAATAGAATGGGGTGCCTCAGTGGCTCAGTTGATTAAGCCCCAACTTTGGCTCAAGTCATGATCTCACGGTTTGTGAGTTTGAGCCCCATGTTGGGCTCTATGCTGACAGCTCAGAGCCTGGAGACTGCTTCAGATTCTATGTCTCCCTATCTCTCTGACCCTCCCCCGCTCATGCTCTGTTTCTCTCTCTCAAAAGTGAACATTAAAAATAAATAAATCCTATCAGATCTAACATCCCCTTAAAAAAAAAAAAAATAGAGCCACAAACTCATAGCTCCTGATTGTCCAAATAATTTTAAAAACATTTATTAAAAATGTGTATCATTTAAAGGTCAAGATCTATTATTAAATGACAATAGCAAATGAAAAAAATTATGATCCTATTTTTATTTTATAAAAATTATATTCAGACATAGAAGAGAGAATGAAATAATATATAGCAAAATGGTGATGGTGATAGCTGTAAGTGGAGGAGTATGGGTCACTTCTACTTTGTGTACATGTGTGGTTTCCTGTTTTCCAAAATTTTGACAACGATGTATAATCCCAGAAAAAGGATTTTAAAAAATACGTCTGAGTATCGGCAAATCGCAGAAACAGAAATCTAAGCCCAAAAAAAGAAACAGACAATAAAGATGCAATTAAAGAGGGGTTAGCAAAAGGTGTTCTGCTTTTCCTCCATGGAGCCTATTTCATCAACAGAGACAGTAACCTTACAGGGTAATTGAGAAAATTAAGTTACTGTCTATACTTTGTGCCTGGTTCTGGGAACTGGGACATAGATCTCAACAATTTATATCTTATTTAACTGTTCCTTCTACACTGTAGGTAGAAATGAATTCTATTCCCTCTTCCTTCTGCTTATATGCCTTCTCTAGGAACTTCAATTCGACCATTTTGAGTTTAAAGGAGTACATCACAACTCACTTTCCCTTCCAACTCTTGCTAGGTCATAAACAGATTGAATGTTAAGGTGTCAAGTGGGAACTACTCCTTGAGAATGAGCAGGGGTTAAAACGTTGCCAAGGGACTCTTGCCTAAATGGGGCAGGGGTTCAGTGTAGAGGGCCTCACAAATAGAAATGATCCATTTGTGACAAGGGTCATGAAGGGACACAGCTGGTGGTCTGTCACATCATACCAGCAGGCTTAATAAAGTATTGGGACAGAATAGGAACCAACATTAACCGAGAACTTACTACTTACAAGTCACTGTGCAAGACATTGTATATATGTCTATTCAACTAAAATTAATTTATAAGTAAAAGATGCAAAGCATAAAAATATAAAATATAAACATAACTTAAAATTACTGAAGAGTCTAAGGCGCCTGGGTGGCTCAGTCGGTTAAGTGGCAGACTTCGGCTCTGGTCATGATCTCATAGCTCATGTACTGAGAGTTCAGAGCCTGGAGTCTGCTTCCAATTCTCTCTCCCTCTCTCTCTGCCCCTCCCCCCTGCCTGTGCTCTGTTTCTCTAAAATGAATAAACATTAAAAAAAATTTTTAAGTTAGTGAAGAGTCTTCATGAAGGAAAGAGTCCAGAAACAACAACTAAAAGCACTCAGTAAGGTTTCCTGAGTTTACTAGAATGGACACTCCATTGGTGGTCAGCAGAATGAATATGTGTACACGAGTGTGTGTGCTGTATGTACGTGTGTGTATATCCTAAAGAATAGGGTAGGTCACAGAAACCTCTGGGGGCCGGTTACAAGAAAGGAAAGAAAAGCATATGGAGCCATTCTGAGCAGGAGAAATGGTCATGGAACTCTACGTGAGACTACTCCTCAGAACACTCACAGTCTCTCGTTCTGCCTCTGCCTTGTAATCCCACCTCATTCCCCATTGTCTTCCACAAGATATAGCTAGACTACCTACTGTAATTACTCACTGTACAGTTTAAAACACAGTAACAGAGTTCAGAACTATTCTAGAATTTGCTATCATGTGAGCTTTGTTTCTCTCAAATGAAGAACCAGTTAATACTACTTAATATTGTATTATGTCCTCAACACCTTCCACACAAAATGACATTCTCAGACTTACTCGTGGACAGCATACACAAAGAGTGCATCTGTAAAGATGACAGAAAATCTCTGGAAAAGTAAGGTTCTCGAGCTGGAATAGTTCAGATTACGGACATTCAGCATCTCTTGATCAAAATATTTGGCAACATGTGACAGGGCATACTCAAACCACGCAAAAAAAGGCGGATAATCCAAGGTCCATTCTGAAGTTGCCTGTAAAAATAAAAAAATAGAACATATCCTAAATAACTGAATAAACAAAGTGGATGTAAAGACTGAAAATCCTCACTCTCTAGTCTTTAAAAAAGCACATGAAATAAAATTGCATTTAAAATATGACCTGGGGTGCCTGGCTGGCTCAGTTGGAAGAGCGTGCGACTCTTGATTTTGGGATTGTGAGTTCAAGTCCCACAATGAGTACAGAGATTAAAAAAAAAAAACCAAAACTTTAAATAAATGATTAAATTATAGAGTAATTTCTATGTAAGACTGAGCAGACCACCAAAACCTGGTTCCTAAGTTATTTAATAATGGTCTTCAATTTTCCTTAAATAGAATTAACTATATTTCAAAGAAAATTAATGAAACTTGCAATAATAACCTTGGTTCTGACATGGTGCTACTCATCTAAATATAAAAAGGGAGCTATGGTATAACAAATGATTCACTAGCTTGGGTTCAAGTTCTGTCTCAGAGACTCAACTTCTCTATTCGTAAAATGAGGTATTGTGAGGGTTAATTGATATAATACATATGAAACACAGTTATGAATGACAAAAGATAACACAAATGCTATTTATCTTTTGTTCTTATAGGTTATCAGATACTGAGATTAAGAGAGCAAAAGTCACTCCTTGCCATTTCTGTATTCTGAACCTTTAGTAAGTGCCTGATATATTAAGTATGAAAAAATCATTAGTTAAATAAATAAGCAATCACTAATGAGTAAATGAAAATACAGATCATATGAAATAGTATATGAAATATATAACTTCAGGATATTATGTTTTGTTAGATTACTCTAAGTCTCCATTTCCTCACCCAAACAACAGGGATGTACCTACCTCATTACTGCACTAAATTTTACATACGCATTTCAAATACTATTTACATAGTATTGAACCAGAAACAAAGTGTCCGTAAATATTATCTATCATTTAAAAAATTATTGCTATCACCATAGGATGTCCCTAAAACTAAACTCAGACCTTGCACCTCTAAGAGCTCAGATGGTAATAATAATCTCCCTACTCTGTATTTGTTGCTCTTTTCAATGGGAAATTCCTCTCCTTCTGGAATTGCACTGAAGGTTCACTGGGTACTAACTGAGTGCTCATAGGGACTGCTATTTAGGGTCGCTCTGTGGTATAAAATGAGGTGAGAGAGACTCTGACAAACTACTTGTTAGCTCTTTGTTCATGGTAAGGCTAAATGACAACTTTGGGTCCAGATAAGAAGTAGCTTGTTTCCTCCCCCTGCAGGTACCAACATGTAGAAAGCCTCAGATCTGAGGCAAACCCAGAGGCTGTATGTCTTAAGCACTCAGGCTATGAACCCACCCATTAAATTCTCTATGAAAAGTTCCTTCCCTAATCCCAAGTTTCCAATGGGGAGTGTAAACAGGATGAGCTATTAAATTGGAGAAAGAAAAGTTAGAAATTCTATTTTTTAATTTCATCCTGTTTAATGTCTACTTTTAATAGTATATTAATAAGGCAGTACTTTTGTAATTTATAAATAAACTCACATGGAGTAGTAAATGATCAAAATGTTTTCTTGCGGGGTATCTGGGTGACTCAGTAGGTTAAGCGTCCAGCTCTTGATTTCAGCTCAGGTCATGATCTCACGGTTTGTGAGTTGGAGACCTGCATCGGGCTCTGCATAGTGCAGAAGCTACTTGGGATTCTCTCTCTCTCCCTCTCCCTCTGCCCCTCCCTGTATGTGCTCGGTCTCTCAAAATAAATAAACTTAAAAAAATTTTTTTATTTTAATGTTTTCTTGCTAGGGTATAGATATTTAAGAAACAAATTTAGAAATTACTCCTCCATATAATTCCAGGAAAGTCAACATCAGCTTTAACATCTGCAGTTCCCAGCTACAGTTTCTATGTCAGAGTTCACTCTACCCTGAAAGAGCCATTTACTCTACAGAAGTGTAAAAGGTTTTGTCCTACTTTACCTTATTTGGAACATTTATTACTTTAAATAAAATGGGGACTAGGAAAAGCATTGAAAAAAACTGGGAGGGACAGGTGCTGCCTGGGAGATGGCCATTTTTCCAAAATAAAATGTCCCTGTCGTTTCTTTGCTAGTCCCAATTCCATACCACTCAGAGGCTCTCTACATGCTGCTCCTATTCCCCACACAAAGACTTTCCAAATCTAGCTCAGAAGGTTCTCTGGACCTCAAGGATTTCCATCTGGGCCATTTTATTACCTCAACAGTTTTTGGGAAGCCAGTTAGGCTATTAGCTATCATTTCCTCCCAAGTAAACAGTTCCATCACTTCACTAATATTTGGCAGAAGTGGAACTAAAATCTGGGGCTTCTGACTCCAAATCCATTAGCTCAGTAAGCTAGTACAACAGAGCTGTAGAGAGCAAGATGGAGTCACTCATGTCAAGCAGTGGCTCATGTCAAGTAGTGTGGTAAGCAGCCAAGGGCGTTGCAACTAAGACCATATATCATGAAACCAGAACATGCTGACAACTCCCAGAACTGATAACCAGCAGAACCAGAAGAAGCCTGCAAAGACCCACTGACCCTTTCACTGTATTCAACGTCTGGAGAGTCTGACAGTTTGCTGCAAAAGTCCTCCCTTTTTAAAGGAGCTTAATCAGTCTTGGGTCTTTGCAGGCTTCTTCTGGTTCTGCTGGTTATCAGTTCTAGGAGTTGTCAGCCCGTGCTGGTTTCATGATATCTGGTCTTAGGTGCAACGCCCTTGGCTGCTTACCACACTGCTTAATATGAGCAACTCTATCTTGCTCTCAAGAAGAGCTATTTCTTCAGATATAGAAACATCTAATTTCACGGCGCCTGGGTGGCTCAGTTGGTTAATCATCTGACTCTTGATTTCAACTCAGGTCATGATCTTAGGGTTTGAGAGTTTGAGACCCATGTTGGGCTCTTCACTGATGGCACTGGAGCCTGCTTGGGATTCTCTTTCCTTCTCTCTGCCCCTCTCCCACTCACGTGTGTGCATGCGCATGCTCTCTCTCAAAATAAACCAATAAACTTTAAAGAAAAAAAAGAAATATCCAACTTCTTCATATGAAGATTCAAAACAACTGTGTTCATTCCACAAGTATTTACTGTGGGTCTCTTTGGTGTCTTTCCCAACCAGTCAACCAATCAATTTAAGCTGAAGCAAGAGCAGAAAGGTAGGTTTGAAGTCACAGTTAGGTAGTCCACTGCTCACATGTTCACTCTCCTTACCACGTCAGAGAGACCCTTCCAGACCTGACCTCATGTGCCTCTCCAGCCTTATCCCCTACTGTGAGGTTCTTGTCTCATATAGTCAAGCCTTGTCCACAACTTAGTTTTGCTCCTTATTGGCTCTTGTGGTTATTTTTGAGCAGAGCAGGAGGAACAAAGAAGTATACCATTAAAAGAATACTTTTTTTTTTTTTCCTTTAGTAAGCTCTATGTCCAATGTGGGGCTTGAACTCACAACCCTGAAATCAAGAGCTGCATGCTCTACTGACTGAGCCAGCCAGGTACCACAAGAGTATCTTTTATATAAGACTCTTTTATCTAAAATAAATTGATAAAGAAGACAGCTTTAGCCTAAATAGTGTTCTAGGAATCCTAAGTTTACAGACAGTGGTGAAGGTTATAGGAACAAATGAGAGAACATCCAGAAAGAGTTACAGAATTGAAATTCTGTACCACAAAGAGAACCCTAGAGAGTACCAGCTGTTTAAAGGGTGTACAGATGAGGAAAAGTTAACAAAGGAGACAAAGAAGGAATGGTCAGAGAGAAAAGGAAGACAGGGGGCTGCTTTCTTATTTAAGGGTCATAATATGAATAATGCTAATTCTTAATAACTCTTAATGTTTACTGAGCACTTCTGTTCCAAGCACTGTGCTAAGTATTATAAGCATCATATTCATTTCACTCTAATACTTATTATCATTTAATAGTTAGGTATGTTGAGGCTTTGAGAGGTCAAGCAGTTTGCCCAGTCACTCAGCATGGGTGTTAGCTGGCAGAACTGAAAGTCACAGAGAGGTGGTCTGGAATCACAGCCCCAAACTCTTGACCGCCAGGCCACACAAAATGTCTTCTAATGGATATGTATATGTGCAAACTGAACTATCTTATACTAAAGCAATTACTTAAAGATCCTTAGCATTCCTATCAAATACTTATAATGTTATTATGTGAGAAGAACTCGGTCCCTTAGGTCAATTGTTCTTAAGCTTTTTTGGTACAAAGGACTATTCTGATCTGACAACAAACAAACAAACAAACAAACCCAAAAAGCAACAATGAATTAAGAGAAAACTTTGCAGATTGTCTTAAAAAAACCTCCCTGCAGCAGAGTGCTATTTTTGATCAAGACACTTCTGAAATGTCATATGCAACTTAGTAATTCATACCAGAAATAAAAATACATAATTTTCATAAATAATAGAAGAGAATGGTTTGTATATTATCAGAAACCTATATATCACATTTGATTATTTCTTTTTTCATAAATAGTGGGGATGGGCAGGATCTTAGAAATAATTCATTCCTAATCTTCATGTGCCAGATGAGAAACTAAGGCTCAGAGAAATGAAATACATTTTCCATGTTGTGACAGAGCCAGGCCTGGAATCTAATTATTCCTCTTTCCCAGTCCCAAATTCTTTCAAAAGGGGTGTGGCAAATATTATAATTTCTAATTTATTGTTTGGGAAACTCATTTTGAAGTACAGGGATTCCCTAATAGTGTCAGAGGGCAGAACTGAGGAAAAAGTACAATTTTTATAAAGATTAATTAGAGTTATAATCACATGGAAAACTTCTGATATCGGTAAGGCTTATATGATTTCACACATCACTGTAAAAGACAATCCACCAAAAAAGTGAAAATTTAAACTTACCTCATAATACCACTGTGATACTGGCAAACTGTGAGTGATAGCAAGCCAGTTTCGGTGTACTTCAAAATCTGTGGAATGGCTATTCAAAGTAATCAGATGAGTAAAATGAGATTTTGTTACATTTATCAATTTCACATTTCTAAAATTATGCTTTTAAATGGACTAACACTCCTATACAGCCATAGTTCATGATCCTCTAAAAACACAAACAGGCATTACATAATCCTGAAACACCTCACTTATCTGAAGGCCAGACCTCCTTCTGGAAAAGTTGGGGATCTACAAGTAAGTGAAAAGGTTCTTGGAGTTATCTAAAGGGCTGGGCAAAATCCCATACTCTTTCTTAAGGGAGGTCTTCTGGCTATTGCTCAGAGGTCACTTACTCTTGTTCACAAAGAATTCTAACAATATTCATTATCTGGAAAATGCTTCACACACCAGCTAGAACTTGAAGGATGAGTAGGAGTTCATCAGATGGAGAAGGTGAGAAAAGGCCCCTGACCAGCCTTTCCCATGTCTCCTAATTCCTCACTATGTGTAAATATAGTCAAGAATCTCTCCTGCAGGGAAAGAAACATTTTCTCTTCTACCCTTCTAAGTTCTGTAGCTGGTCTAAGAATTAAACTGACATAAGACAAATTTAGCAGGAGAAAAAAAAAGCCAATTTTAATAATATATGTATATATGGGAGCCTGAAAAGAGATGAGAAAGACATGAGGCTTAAACAGTGGCCAAATGATTAAGGCTTATATACCACCCTGAACTAAGGACAGGGATAGGAGCCTGGGGCCTCAAATGGGGAGAAGGAATTCAAGTGAGAAGATGTTTGGTGCACAAAGGTCACCCTGCCAGCAGATAAGTCTCTCAGGTGGAAAAGTGATCTCTGGTAACAGCTCTCTTTCTGGTACAGGCCCCCTTTCTCACATAAATTTTCCTTATAAAAAGGAAAAACTTACAAATCTTATTAAAAGGGTAACTTCTACAGTTTTCAGAGCTTCTCCTGTATCTGCAGTTTCTCCAAATAATCAGCCCCAAATAATCCTTATGGCAAAGAGACATATTTTGGGGTGGCATATTCTGTGCCTTTCTCCCCTCTTTAGAATAATTTTCTTTCCCCATTTGTCTACTGCAGTATTTCCCTTCCATGTCTTGAACAGCACCTGATATACAGACGGGCTCAACACATTCCTGTGGAGTTAACCACTCATCATCAAAGTCAACAAGTTCCACAGCAAAACCCGATTAACACTTTTCAATGTTTTATACAACCTTTCCAGTGTCAGCTATCTCCTGAGTTTCCTAGCCAACTTTCATGGCTTTCCATTCCAATATTCATCAGGTAAACGCTGATGATCCCCTATGTTCAGTTCTTGGTCCTCTTTTTATGCAACTTATTCTACTCTGGACAATCTTATTCATTCTTATTGCTTCCATTATTAACAGTACAATGATGACTTCCAAACCACAGTACAAGCTTGATCTCTTTCCTGAGTTCTAGAGATAGGTATCTCCAAATTCCTGCTGACAATGTCCCCTTAATTTCCTATGGATTCCTCAAAATCACAATTCAAAATTGATCTAGCATTTTAATTTCTAAGTATATTCAGTAGTCAACAGAAATACATTTACATATGTTTATCAAAAGACATGTATTGGGCGTGGTCTTCAGGCCTCCAATTACATGTCAATTCCTGAGACTTTCCTTGACACCCAATCTAATTAAGTCTCCCTAGTTAGTCCCCTTATAGAATCCCATTCTTTTCCCTTATAACACTTTTTTTTTAATGGATTTATCTGTTTAATATAGAGATATAACACTGTGTCAATACTAGGCACCATAAAATGTAAACACAATTACTGTCATAAACCTGGAAAGAACCTTTAAGGATTCAAAGTGGCTTTGTTTAGTTACCATTTGCATATAGTGCAGAGAAAGGTCTTCATGTTATTAGCAGTATGTACACAAGAGGTCCAAATTATGAGACAGATAAAAAAGTTGTGTTCTTTAAACACTGTTAAACTAAGTTTTGTAGTAACAGCCAGGTTTATCTTCCTTTCACTAACCATGTTCCCTGTTCAGCACATCATAACAAGAGCATAGTGAAGTGAATGACGAAATAAAACAATTTTGATACACTTGCACACAATACATTCTATTTATATGATTAAACATTTGATCATACAGTACTTTCCTACAGGATTACTGGCTAATTTTCTTCATAACACTTAACACAAGTGTAGTTGTGTAATTACATATTTACTTTGATTTGTTGCTGGAACTGTTATCCTACTAAACTATACCCTTTATAGGATTAGTGATCATATCCATTTTGTCCTCCCCTGTAGTACCTAGCCCAGTACATGGTATACAAAAAGCAGTTAACAGTTTGTTCACTATATTTACATTTATCCTGTAATACCGTAATGCTGTAGTCCTTCCCTCTCACATCCCAGGGTTTTGCAGTTGAGAAGCAGAACATTAACTACAACTATATATGCTCTTAATCCTGGACTAAGAGCAGTATTGAAAGTAACAACCCTGAAGTAACTAAAGCAAGAAACATTACTTTACATACACAGATCTACAGTTAAAAAAAAAAAAGAATTCCCTTTCACTCCGATTTGAAAGGAATTTCCTCATTTTAGAAAGATTTTTTTTTCCAATTTGCTTTTAAAATGGAGATATGTTTCTTATTTATTTTCAGTTGCACAGAAAGTTCAACTGACCAACTCCTTTTTCTAAGTCCCTGTAAGTCATTTTGCTAAACCTACACACATTTCATTGCTTATATAATTACATAGACACATCAGTATAAATGTACACTCTATCCATACAGTTCTTCCATACCCAGCAGGATATCACCAAGAACTTGAACCAAATGATACCAGTAAACCAAAACCTAAACTGGGAAGGGGTGGGGAGACCTGGAAGGAAGGGAGAAAAGGAATGAAAGGATAAATGATGGGATAAGAGTTAGGAAGGATGAACAGATGGTGGAAGCTAATATTGAGTACCCACAGTATACATATTACTTGGTGGATACTTCCTAACTGGTTTCCATGCTTTCAGCCTTGCCCCTCTATTTTTCAAATAGCAATCTAATCCTGTGTGATCTGGCCACTGTCCACCTCATCCTGTGCCATTCTCCTCCTCCCATCATGCTCTTCAGCAACAAGGGTCACTTTCTGTTCCCAGAATGCTCTTGAGGTTTTTTTTCCTACCACAGGGCATTTACACTTATTCTCTCCTATGCTTGAATTGATTTTTACATGGCTTATTCTCTTTCATCCTTCAAATTTTAACTCAAACATCACCTCCTAAAAGAGGAGTAAAGCCTTGACCTGTAGTCAATTTCTTGTATACATCCTATCACAATCTGAAACATTCGTTTTTGTCTGCCCCCACTAATCTATTGAGGGCAAGAATCGGAAATGTCTTTCTCACCACTGGATCTCTAGTGCCTAGCCCAGCAGACAACTGTTAAATACAGCCGAACGAATGGTGGAGGTGAGTGTTCTTAATCTGCATATTAAGGATGAAGACCCAAGGCTTAAAAACACTTAAGTCAGTCAGCGCCAAGCCTGAACCCAGCCATCCAGGGCTATGATCTAGTTCTCAGGTCAAGTAACAATCAATCGGCGGAGCGGGAAGCTTAGCAAAAGCATAGCGGAGCCTACATGAGCGTTCAAGTTCCCTTTCCTCCTCCCACCCACGGGCATCCTCGCTTCTCTCTCCCGCTTTGACCAACCGTGGTGCGGGTCCCTTACTATGTGGGGATGAGAAGGCATTTGAGGAGAGTCACCCCGAGCGCCAAAGCCGAAAACCAATTGCCACCACCCATCGCAATTCCGAGAGCGGCCATTACTGTAGCGCCCGGCGCTTTCAACCAACTGGATCCACATCCGGGCTCCCGCGCATGCGGTTAAGGCCGTCTGAGGCGGTGCCTAGGCCGCTGCGCGCATGCGCTCAGCCAGTCCGGCTGTGGGACTCTAGTGCTGTGTCATTTAAACCTCCCGCTAACTGTCCTTTCACCGCCCCGTCTCACTCCAGGGCTCGGCAGGGCGTGACAGTGTCTGCGCGGATTTCTTACGGCGACAAGTTAAGTTGGCGACAAGTTTAAGTTTCGTTAGCTGCTTCATACTTATCTTTAAATAGTTGCTGGGTGTCTGCTCTGGCGTTTCCTGCTTTTTGCCTGGCAAAACCCGGCTTTGGGGTACCTAGGCGAGAGAGGACCGTATCTTGCACCGGAGACTTAGTGGAGGAGACAGCATTGTAACCCGAGAGTTGTTGTAGTCGAAAGCACCTGAGAATCCTGGAGGTGCCTAATGCAGGCACCTGAACAGAAGTGTCAGCTCCAGGTAGAGAATGGTGTGAGCAAAGATGCAGAGGTGTAAAACGTCTGTGCTTCTAGAACTCGGAGTTAGGTTCTTGGTGCGGCACCTGCCAGAGTGGAACCCATTATGGACGCAGGCTAGAGTCTAGTGCTTGTCACACAAAGTATAAATAACTTGGGGATCTTGTGAAGATTCAGATTCTGATTCAGTAGGGCTAACAGACTCCTAGATCGTGCCAGTGCTGCTGGTGCATGGGCTATAAGGGCCAAGGCATGAGGAATGGAGTTAGTCTCACTACATCATGTACTGTCTGATCTTGGACACATGACTAATCTCTCTAAACCTCAGTTTCCTGTTCTGTAAATAGATAAAAATGGTGTCTAGCTCATAAAATGGCTGAGAGTATTGAATGAGTGCACGTAAATAGCTCTGTATGGTGCCAGGACAGAATAAAGGCTCAATAAATAATGGTTTCAGAGAAGTTAAGTATCTTGCTGAAACATGCACAGCATGTAGGTGACAGTGTCACTCTCCTCATAGGAGCTTATGTCCTTCTACATCTTCAAATGCTACACACCTGAATATGACACTCAAATGTAGACCTCATGCCTAGCCCTCTTCTTTCACCTCCAGACCCTTATATCCAACTGCCTAACTGACCTCTCTTAGATGTTTTAAAGGCAACTTGCATTAGTTTCCTATTCTTGCTGTAACAAATTACCACAAACTTAAAGCATAAGCTTAAAACAGTGCAAATTTATTCTCTTACAGTTCTCGAGGTCAGAAGTCTAAAATCAATCTCGACAGGCTAAAGTTAAGGTGTCATTGGTTCCTTCTGGAGGCTCTGAGGGGAGAATCTATTTTCTTTTAGTTTTTGAAGTTGCCTAAATTCCATGGCCCCTTCCTCACATCTGTAACCTCTTCCTTCTATTGTCACATCTAGTGTTATTCTGGGCTCAAATCTCCCTGTGCTTCCCTCTTGTGAGGACACATGTGATTACATCTAGGGCCCACCTGGATAATACAAAATAATCTCCCTTTCTCAAAATTTAATTTAATCATTTCTGCAGAGTCCCTTTTGTCATAGGCAGTAATATTCACAGGTTCCAGGGATTCAGTTTACCATATACCTTCAAGCTCAATATTCCCAAAACTGAACTCACTATGTTGCAATATTATCTAATCAGAATGATATCAACCATCCAGTTGTTCACTCCCCCACCCTGTACTTGCAAACTCACTGTGAATTGACTAACTCAACATGCATTCCCAATCCTCTTCTACCTTTTCCATTTTTTTCTAAAGAGGATAGAAAAGCCAAAAAGTTGAACTTCCAGCTTCCCTCGCAGCTAAAAGTGGCCTGATTACACAGTTAGGTCTGCTGGGGGAGGAGGGTGGTTTGAGAAAGGTTTTCCTTTCCTGATAAAAGAGACTGTTGTCTTGAATTTTGCCCCCTTTTCCAATTCTTCCTGCCTTGGATTTGATCATGAAGCATGGAGCTGGATTCAGCTGTGAGGAAAAAGAGCTTCATGTTGGCCCTGGCATCACTGAACTCCTATTCAAATCCCCCTTACTTCTGGAATTCTTACTATCTTTTTCTTGTCTCAGGAAACTTCTTATCTGAGGAAACGTGCACACACATATATGTACACACACACTCTCATGTGTTCAAGCCACTGTTGGTCAGGTTGTCTGTTCATTCCACGAAAGTATTCCTAACTGCTATTGCCGAGTCCTGTCTTTTGAGCTTCATATCTCTCACATGTATCCCCTCCTCTGAAACCTTCTACACTCTGCCTCACTGGTCTGCTCTCAGGCTCTGGCACATGCACGTTCTCTCCTGTCATCGTGCCTTTATGCATTCTCTTCCTTCATCTGGAATATTCTTCCTTCTCCCTATTACAAAACAAAATTCGTGGTGCCTGGGTGATTCAGTCAGTTAAGCAACCGACTTCAACTCAGGTCATGATCTTGCGGTTGTGAGTTTGAGCCCCGCATCAGGCTCTGTGCTGTGCTGACAGCTCAGAGCCTGGAGCCTGCTTCGGACTCTGTCTTTCTCTCTCTCTGTCCCTCCCCTGCTCACACTCTGTCTCTGTCTCTCTCAAAAATAAATAAACTTGAAAAAACTTAAAAAAACCCACAAAATTCAACTCAGTAAATTTTATTTTTTTTAGTGTTTATATATTTTGGAGACAGAGAGAGAGAGAGAGAGTGTGTGTGTGAGAGAGAGAGAGAGAGAGAGAGAGAGAGAGAGAGCAGGGGAGGGGCAGAGAGAGAGGGAGACAGAGGATCTGAAGTAGGCGCCACACTGACAGCACAGAGCCCAATGTGGGGCTTGAACCTGAGAACTATGAGATCATGACCTGAGCTGAAGTTGAATGCTTAACTGAGCCACCCAGGTGCCTCTCAACTCAGTAAACTTTCAAGATCTTATACAGTGATTCATGAATCAAGCAGCATCCACTCTAGAAGATTGAGAAGAGCTCTGAAGAGCTGTATGAAATGAGACTTTCAGAGGCAGATGCAGGAACAAGAGGTTGTACTAGGCAAAAAAGCAGGTTGGCTATTGCTAGGTTACTTTCCTTTAGGGGATAGCAGGGGTCTAGCAGGCAGATTACCTAACTAGTGCTGATTAGGCAATTCCTGATTTACTAGTTTCAGATTCTATTTGTGGGAGAGCTGACACTAATAAGTCCTGGTTTTGCAGTGTGGAGCTTCACATAAGTGACTCCATTTTGGGCCTGCTGTATCATTTTTAACATCCTTTTAGGCTACTTAACTATCAATTCATTAGCTCTCAGATCAAGCACCACTTCCCCCTGGGAAGTCTTCCCTGGCCTTGTCCTTCCCTGGCCTGTCCAGTGCAATTGCATTTATTTGCATGATTACTTAATTCTCCTACTAGTGGGAATGCAAACTGGTGCAGCCACTCTGGAAAACAGTATGGAGGTTCCTTAAAAAACTAAAAATAGAACTAACCTACCACCCAGCAATTGTACTACTAGTCATTTATCCAAAGGATACAGGTATGCTGTTTCAAAGGGGCACATGCACCCCCATGTTTATAGCAGCACTATCAACAATAGCCTAAGTCTGGAAAGAGCCCAAATGTCCATGTCCATCAATGGATGAATGGATAAAGAAGATGTGGTGTATATATATATATATATATATATATATATACACACACACACACACACACACACACACACACACACATACATACACACACACACAATGGAGTATTACTTGGCAATCAAAAAGAATGAAATCTTGCCATTTGCAACTACGTGGATGGAACTGGAGGGTATTAGGCTCAGTGAAATTAGAGAAAGACAAAAATCGTATGACTTTATGAGGACTTTAAGAGACAAAACAGATGAACATAAGGGAAGGTAAACAAAAATAATATAAAAACAGGGAGGGGGACAAAATAGAAGAGACTCATAAATATGGAGAACAAACTGAGGGTTGCTGGAGGGGTTGTGGGAGGGCGGATGGGCTAAATGGGTAAGGGGCACTAAGGAATCTACTCCTGAAATCATTGTTGCACTATATACTAAATAATTTGGATGTAAATTAAAAAATTAAATTAAATTAAAAAAATTCTCCTACTAGGAATTCACTCCATAGGGGCAAGGAGCTTGTCTGTTTTTACTCACCATAGTAGCAGCAGCAGCTGGCACAATCTATGGACTTAGTATTTATTTGTTGAATGGTGTGAGTATCTGAGACAGGATTCTAGTTTCAGTCTCTCCTACCCCTGAGTCCTTCCTTTTTCTATGGTGCACCACCCAGAATGAATAGATCTAGGACTTAGAGAGAAATTGCTGAAAAGGGCCAATCTCTGTTTCTAAGCGTCTTCCAGCTTGAAAACCTGAGCAGGTAGAACAATACACAACTTGGTGAAGAAGGTTTTGATAAACCACATGATCTGGCCTCTCCTTTCTGAAGAGTTAATTCATTCTGCTCTCAGTTCTGGGTGCATTGCTGGTGTCTGAAAGTTCTCCCGACCACTGTAACAAGCTTCTCTCTCAGAGGATGCTCAGATTTTTGATTATCCCACAAACTGTATAGCAGCTCTGTGGATTCTGAATGCCTAGAGACTTATTTTTATTTTTTTATTTTTAAAAATATTTTATTTATTTTCATCATGATAAGTGTACTCTTTTTTTTAAAATGTTCTTTTATTTTTATTTTAGAAAGAGAGAGCATACACGCGGGGGAGAGGGGCAGAGGGAAATAGAGAATCTTAAAATGTTCCATGCTCAGTGCGGAGCCCAACGCAGGACTCGATCTCATGGCCCTGGGATCATGACCTTAGCTGAATCAAGAGTGGGACACCCAACCAATGGAGCCATCCAGGCCTGCTGGTAAGTGTACTCTTTATTCCCCACCCCCAAACCCATCTCCCCCTGGTAACCATAAGTTTGTTCTCTATAGTTAAGAGTTTAAGAGTCTGTTTCTTGGTTTCTCTCTCTCTCTCTTTATCCCTTTGCTCATTTCTTTCTTTCTTTCTTTCTTTCTTTCTTTCTTTCTTTCTTTCTTTCGAGAGAAAGAGAGAGCCAGGGAGCAGGGGAGAGGAGGGGCATAAAGAGGGACACAGGGGATCTGAAGCAGGCTCTGCACTGACAGCAGAGAGACCAATGTGGGGCTTGAACCCACGAACCATGAGATCATGACTTGAGCTGAAGTCTATTGCTTAACTGACTGAGCCACCGAGGCGCCCCTGCTCATTTGTTTCTTAAATTCTACATATGAGTGAGAGCATATGGTATTTGTTTTTCTCTAATTTATTTTGCTCAGAATTATATTCCCTAGCTCTAGCCATGTTGTTGCAAATGGCAAAATTTCATTCTTCTTTATGGCTGAATAACATTCCATTTTACATATACCACATCTTCTCTATCTATCTATCAATGGACACTTGGGCTGCTTGCATAGTTTGGCTATTGTACATAATGCTGCAATAAACATAGGGGTGCATGTATCCCTTTGAATTAGTGTTTTTGTATTTTTTTGGGTAAATACTGGTAGTGTGATTGCTGGATTGTAGGATAGTTCTTTTTTTAACTTTTTGAGGAACCTCCATACTGTTTTCCATAGTAGGTGCACTAGTTTACATCC
Source organism: Lynx rufus (assembly GCF_022079265.1). Lineage (NCBI taxonomy): Eukaryota > Metazoa > Chordata > Mammalia > Carnivora > Felidae > Lynx > Lynx rufus. The sequence goes on along the minus strand of NW_025814897.1, from coordinate 54,371,096 downwards.
CACCAACTGTGCATGAGGGTTCCTTTTGCTCCACATCCTGGTCAACACTTATTGTTTATTGGGCTGTTGATTTTAGCCATTCTGACAGGTGTGAAGAAGTGATATCTCATTGTAATTTTGATTTGCATTTCCCTGATGATGAGTGGTATTGAGCATCTCTTCATGTGTCTGCTGGCCATCTGGATGTCTTCTTTGGAGAAATGTCTTTTCATGTCTATTGTTCATTTTTTAAATTGGGTTATTTGTTTTTTGGGTATTGAGTTGTATCAGTTCTTTTTTTTATTTTTAATTTTTTTTAACGTTTATTTATTTTTGAGACAGAGAGAGACAGAGCATGAACGGGGGAGGGGCAGAGAGAGAGGGAGGCACAGAATCAGAAGCAGGCTCCAGGCTCTGAGCCATCAGCCCAGAGCCCGACGCGGGGCTCGAACTCACGGACCGCAAGATTGTGACCTGAGCTGAAGTCGGACGCTTAACCGACTGAGCCACCCAGGCGCCCCGAGTTGTATCAGTTCTTTATATATCTTGGATACTAACCCTTTATTGGATATGTTGTTTGCAAATATCTTCTCCCATTCTTTAGGTTGCCTTTTAGTTTTGTTGATTCCTTTATTCTGCAGAAGCTTTTTATCTTGATGTAGTCAATAGTTTAGTTTTGCTTTTATTTCCCTTGTCTCAGGAGACACATCTAGAAAAATGTTGTGATAGCTGATGTTAGAGAGATTGCTGCCTATGCTCTCTTGAAGGTTTTTTATAGTTTCAGATTTTATGGTCTCACATTAGGTCTTTAATCCATTTTGAGTTTATGTTTGTGTATGATGAAGAAAGTGATCCATTTTCCTTTGTTTGCTTGTGGCTGCCCAGTTTTCCCAGCACCTTTTGTTGAAGAGACTCTTTTTGCCATTGTATATTCATTCCTCCTTTGTTGAAGATTAATTGACCATATAATTATGGGGTTATTTCTGGGTTTCCTATTCTATTGATCTATGTGTCTATTTTTATGCCAGTTCCATACTATTTTAATTACTCCTGCTTTGTAATATAACTTGAAATCTGTAATTGTGATTCCTCCAGTTTTGTTTTTCTTTCTTGAGATTGGTTTGGCTAGTTCAGGCCTTTTGTGGTTCCATACAAATTTTATGATTGTTCTAGCTCTGTGCAAAATGCTGTTGGTAGTTTGATAGAGATTGCATTAAATCTGTAGATTGCTCTGGGTAGTATAGACACTTTAATAATACCTGTTCTTCCAACATGAGCGTGAAATGTCTTTCTATTTTTTTGCATCATGTTGAATTTCTTTCATCAGTGTTTTTAGTTTTCAGAGTCCTGTTCTTTCATCTCTTTAGTAAGTTTATTCCTAGATGTTCTATTGTTTTTGGTGCTGTCAATAAATGGGATTCTTTTCTTATAATAATAGTGTATAGGAATGCAACAGATTTCTGTACATTGATTTTGTATCCTGTGACTTTAATAAATTCATTTATCAGTTCTAGTAGTTTTTTGGTGGAATTTTTAGGGTTTTCTATATATAGCATCATGTCATCTGCAAACAGTGAGAGTTTTACTTCTTCCTTACCAGTTTGGATGCCCTTTTATTTCTTTATGTTGTCTAATTGTTGTGGCTATGACTTCCAGTGCTATGTTAAATAAAAGTGGTGGAAGTGGGGGCACCTGGGTGGCTCAATTGGTTGTGCATCTGATTCTTTATTTCGGCTTAGATCATGATGTCACAGTAGTGGGATCAAGTCCCCTGTTGGGCTCTGTGTTGATCACAGGACCTGCTTGGGATTCTTTTTCTTTCTCTCTGCCTCCTCCCTCCCTCTCAAAATAAATAGATAAACTTAAAAAATGTGAAAAAAGTGGTGAAAGTGGACACCCTTGTTGTGTTCCTACCTTAGAGGGGAAAAACCCTCAGTTTTCCACCATTGAATATGATGTTGGCTGTAGGTTTTTCATATGAGGTCTTTATTATGTTGAGATATGTTCCCTCTAGACCTACTTTGCAGGGGGGTGGTTTATCATGAATGGATACACTTTGAAATGCTATTTCTGCATCCATTGAAATGATCATATGGTTTTTATCCTTTCTCTTATTGATGTGACATATCACATTGATTGTTTTGCAAATATGAAACTAACCTTACATTCTGGGAATAAATCCCATTTGAACATGGTGTTTGATTTTTTTAATATATTGTTAGATTCAATTTGCTAATATTTTGTTGAGGATTTTTCATCTATATTCATTAGAATTATTGGTATGCAGTTCTCTTTTTTTGTGGTGTCTTTATCTGGCTTTGGTATCGGGGTGATACTGGCCTCATAGAATGAATTTGGAAGTTTTCCTTCATCTTGTATTTTTTTGAATAGTTTAAGAAGAATGGGTATTAACTCCCCTTTTTTTTGGTATTAAGTCTTCTTTAAATGTTTGGTAGAATCCACCTGTGAAGCTCTCTAGTCTTGGGCTTTTGTTTTTTGGGAGTTTTTCTTATTACTGATTCAATTTCATTCCTGGTCATTGGTCTGTTCAATTTTCTATTTCTTCCTGCTTTGGTTTTGGTAGATGAAATATTTCTATGAGTTTATTCAGTTCTTCTAAGTTGCCCAATTTGTTGGCATATAGGTTTTCATAATATCTTGTTATAATTACTTGTATTTCTGTGATGTTGATTGTTATTTTTCCTTTTTCATTAGTAATTTTGTTTATTTGGGTCCTATCTCTCTCTTTTTAAAATGAGTCTTGCTAGTAGGTGCCTGGATGGCTCAGTCGGTTAAGTGTCTGACTTTGGCTCAGGTCATGATCTCATGGTTTGGGGTTCGAGCCCCTCGTCCAGGTCTGTGCTGACAGCTCCGAGCCTGGAGCCTGCTTCCAATTCTTTGTCTCCCCCTCTCTCTGGCCCTCCCCTGCTCATGCTCTGTCTCACTCTCTCTTTCAAAAATAAGTAAACATTAAAAAAAATTAAAAGAAAAAATAAAATAAAATGAGTCTTGCTAGAGGTTTATCAATTTTGTTGATCGATTAAAAGAATTAGCTCCTTGTTTCATTGATCTGTTCAATTGTGTGGTTTTTTTGTTTGTTTGTATGTCATCTATTTCTGATCTGATTTTTATTATTTCTTTCCATTTGCTGGTTTGGGTTTTGTTTGTTCTCTTTCTAGCTCCTTTAGGTATAAGTTTAGGTTGTTTATTTGAGATTGAGCCCCACATGGGGCTTGGTGCTGGGTATGGAGTCTGCTTGGGATTCTCTCTCTCTGCCCCTCCCCTGCTCGCTGCATGCTCTTTCTCTTTCTCTCTCTCTCTTTTTTTTTTTTTAATTTTTAACGTTTATTTATTTTTGAGACAGAGAGAGACAGAGCATGAACGGGGGAGGGTCAGAGAGAGGGAGACACAGAATCCGAAACAGACTCCAGGCTCTGAGCAGTCAGCACAGAGCCCGACGTGGGGCTCGAACTCACGGACCACGAGATCATGACCTGAGCCGAAGTCGGCCGCCCAACCGACTGAGCCACCCAGGCGCCCCCCTCTCTCTCTCTTTCAAAATAAATAAACTTTTGGCCAACTAATCTTTGACAAAGCAGGAAAGAATATTCAATGGAATAAAGACAGTCTCTTCAGCAAGTGGTGCTAGGAAAACTGGACAGCAACATGCAGAAAAATGAACCTGGACCACTTTCTTACACGATACACAAAAATAAACTCAAAATGGATGAAAGACCTAAATGTAAGACAGGAAGCCATCAGAATCCTCGAGGAGAAAGCAGGCAAAAACCTCTTTGATCTTGGCCACAGCAACTTCTTACTCAACACATCTCCAGAGGCAAGGGAAACAAAAGTAAAAATGACCTATTGGGACCTCATCAAGATAAAAAACTTCTGCACAGTGAAGGAAACAGTCAGCAAAACTAAAAGGCAACCGATGGAATGGGAGAAGATATTTGCAAACAATATCCGATAAAGGGTTAGTATCCAAAATCTATAAAGCACTTATCAAACTCAACACCCAAAAAACAAATAAGCCAGTGAAGAAATGGGCAAAAGACATGAATAGACACTTCTCCAAAGAAGACATCCAGATGGCCAACCAACACATGAGAAAATGTTCCACATCACTCATCATCAGGGAAATACAAATCAAAACCACAATGAGATACCACCTCACACCTGTCAGAATGGCTAACATTAACAACTCAGGCAACAGCAGACGGTGAGGATGCAGAGAAAGAGGAACTCTTTTGCACTGCTGGTGGGACTGCAAACTGGTGCAGCCACTCTGGAAAACAGTATGGAGGTTCCTCAAAGAATTAAAAATAGAACTACCCTATGACCCAGTAATTGCAGTACCAGGTATTTATCCACGGGATACAGGTGTGCTGTTTCGAAGGGACACATGCACCCCAATGTTTACAGCAGCACTATCAACAATAGCCAAAGTATGGAAAGAGCCCAAATGTCCATCAACGGATGAATGGATAAAGATGTGGTACACACACACACACACACACACACACACACACACACACTGGAGTATTACTTGGCAATCAAAAAGAATTAAATCTTGCCATTTGCAACTATGTGGATGAAACTGGAGGGTATTAATGCTAAGCGAAATTAGTCAGAGAAAGACAAATATATGACTTCACTCATATGAGAACTTTAAGAAAAGGACAGATGAACACAAGGGAAGGGAAGCAAAAACAATATAAATACAGGGAAGGGGACAAAATGTAAGAGACTCTTAAATATGGAGAACAGAGGGTTACTGGAGGGGTTGTGGGAGGGAGGATGGGCTAAATGGGTAAGGGGCATTAAGGAATCTACTCCTGTAATCATTGTTGCACTATCTGCTAACTAACTTGGATGTAAATTAAAAAAATTAAATTAAAAAAATAAATAAGTAAATAAATAAATGAAATAAAATAAAAATTTGAAATGAATCCCAGCAGTAATAGCAGTAAGAATGTGAGGGCAATAAAATATTTGTGAAAGTAAAAATAAATAAATAAATAAATAAATAAATAAATAAATAAATAAATAAACGTTAAAAATATTTAAAGTTTATTTTATCTGATATAAGTATTGGTGCCCCAGCTTTCTTTGAGCATCCATTTGTATGATAAATGTTTCTTCACATCCTCACTTTTAATCTGCAGGTGTCTTTTGGTCTGAAATGAGTCTCTTGTATGCAGCATATAAATGCATCATGTTTTTTTAATCCACCCTGTCACCCTAATGTCTTTTTATTGGAGCATTTAGTCCATTTACCTTCAAAGTAATTATTGATAGATATGTATTTATTGCCATTTTGTTACTTGTTTTGTGGTTGTTTCTATAGATTTTCTCTGATCCTTTCTTCCCTTGCTCTCTTTCATGGTTTGTTGGCTTTCTTTAGTGGCATATTTGGATTTCTTTCTCTTTATTATTTGCATATCTATTACTGGTTTTTGATTTGTGGTTACCATGAGATTTGTATGTAACATCTTGTGCATATGGCCATCTATGTTAGGTTGATGGTCGCTTACGTTTAAACCCATTCTTTATTCCTTTCTTTCCCATGTTTAGGTATGTGGTGTCATATTTTATATCATTTTAATTGTATGAATCCCTTGACTGATTTTTACAGAAATACTTTTTACTGCTTTTGTGTTTTTCGCCTTACATACCCTCCTCTTGTCTTAGCCAAAAGGCCGAGAAGCGATTCACTTCTCATACTCTCTTTTCATGTTCTTTCCTTTCCACTCAAAAAGTCCTCTTTAACATTTCTTGTAGGGCTGGTTTAGTGGTCATCAACTCCTTCAGTTTTGTTTGTCTGAGAAACTCTTTATTTCTCCTTCTATTCTGAATGATAGCCTTGTTGAACAGAGTATTTTTGGCTGCAGATTTTTCTCTTTTAGCACTTTTACTATATCATGTCACTGCCTTGACCTACAAAATGCAGATGTTTGTTATTAAACTTGATGGAGTCCCTGAGTTCCATCAGACTATTCTCTATTTGCATAATTTCCTTTTCTCTCCTTTGCTGAGCTTGATTACTTTCCATTACTCTGTCTTCCAGGTCAATTTGTTCCTCTGCTTCATAACCTGCTATTTTTCCCATCAACTATATTTTTAATTTCATTTATTGTCTTCTTGAGCTCTGATTCTTTTTTATTTCTGTATTAAGGGTCTCACTGATGTCCCTTCCCCCTCTTTTCTCAAGTCCAGTGAGTATCTTTATGAACATTTCTTTAAGTTCTCTATTAGGCATATTATATCTATCTCGCTTAGGTCTCATACTGTGGTTTGGTCCTGTTCTTTAATTTGGCACGCATTTCTCTGTCTCCCCATTTTGTCTGAGTTTCTGTGTCTGTTTCAGTGTGTTAGGAAAGTCAGCTACTTCTCTTGCTGTTAAAGATAACAGCCTTATGAAGAAGAGGTCCTGTAGTGCCCTGCAGTGCAGTGTCCCCTGTACCCTAGCACCTGACACTTCAGGGAGTGTTTCCTCTGTGTTTTGCATGCGATCTGCTGTTAAGTCTTAGTCTCTTTTTCTTTCACTCCACTTGTCTGCAGAGGCTCTCTTTGCCTATTGTGGGCAGCGAAGTGTGCAGTGGTCTGCTTGCAAAAGGAGATGTGTTCCTGCTGCCACCAGAACTGAGGTCCTGCAAAATGCGTGGGTCAGGAGATGTGGTGTTGGCAGGATTTACAATGGTCTTCTGGGGGAGAGGCCCACAGCACCAAGACTTAGGCTAGCTTGCCTGAGAAAGGCAGATCCTGTGAAGTGTGGGGGTGGGGGGGGCAGGGTTTAGTAAGGAGTGTGGGCACCTCTCCTCTGGTTCCTGCAGGTGGCAGTTTATGTTGGGGGATGGGGGTGGGGGTGGGGAATGGCACCTGCCAGCTCCTTTGTTTCTGGAGGGGTTTCCAGTGACCCCTGTTCCTCTGGGCTGTGCTTTGAGATGAGCAAATCACTCTCCTTCCCATCTGCCCCTGGCATTTTTCAAACTGCTGGTTCTGTATCCTATCTGCTGTTTGTAGTGCTGTCTCTTTAAGGGAGGGGACTCTGCTTTCTAATGCCTTCTGGGCTCTCCCAGAGCTGATTTTTAAAATTCCAGGCTTTGAGTCATACTGGTTTTAAGAATTCATGAAATTCAGTCCCCTCTCATTTTCAAAGGCAAATATTACTGAGATTCCTCCTTCCTGTTCTTGGGCTCTGAGGTGTGAGAAGTGTGAGGCTCCCTCCCCACTGCTGATAGCCATAGTCTTTTCACTCCCAGATTGTGTCTTTGCCCTTCCTACCTTTTTCATTGTGGCCTCTTACCTGCCTTTAGTTGTGGAGTTTGTTCTTCCAGGCTTTTGTTCATTTTCTGGGTTATTTATGCTGATACGGGTGTTAACTAGTTGTATCTGTAGGTCGAGGTGAGCTTAAGGCCCTCCTACTCTACCGTCTTCCCAACTGACCCCTTGTTTTTGTTTTTAATTCTTTTTTTTTTAATGTTTATTTATTTTTGAGACAGAGAGAGACAGAGCATGAACGGGGGAGGGGCAGAGAGGGAGACACAGAATCCGAAACAGGCTCCAGGCTCTGAGCTGTCAGCACAGAGCCCGACGCGGGGCTTGAACTCACGGACCGCGAGATCATGACCTGAGCCGAAGTCGGACGCTTAACCTACTGAGCCACCCAGGCGCCCCTGTTTTTAATTCTTATATTTTTTGGAACCCAAAACAAAGATGATGATTAATTTAATAAATTATATATTTTTATGCCTCAGGATGATTGTACATGTCACTTGAAGGCTATAATTAAAATCAGAAAGAGAGAATCAAATTCCAAGCATTGCATTTAGATATTGTATTAGTTCTCTATTGATACATAACCAATTACCTCAAAACTTGATGGCTTAACACAAGAAACATTTATTATCTCATTGCTTATGTGGTCAGGAATTCAAGAGTGGCTCTGTTGGGTGGTTCTGGCTTAGGGTCTTTCATGAGGTTGTAGTCGGGATGCAATTAGAGGCTGAGGTCGACTGAAGACTTGACTGGAGCAGGAGGATACACTTCCACGGTCAGCAGGCCTTAGTTCTTCCCCACATGGACGTTTCCTTAGGCTGTGTGAATGTCCTCAGGACACGGCAACTAGCTGCTTCTAGAGCGAGTGATCCAAGAACCAGTAAGGAGCGAGTCACAATGCCTTTTGTAACCCAGTCTCTGAAGCTATACATTGTCACTTCTGCTTTATTCTATTTGTTAGAAGCTATCTACTAAATCCAGCCCACACTCTAGCAGAGGGCAGTTAGACTCCACCTCTTAAAGGAAGGAATATCAAAGAATTTATTGACCTGTTTTAAAACTACCATAGATGCCTCAGCCACGTTCTTATGATATTGGGAAAATGATTATATCTAGATGAAAAAAAACAAAACAAAACCAACAACCCAGACTCTTGTAGGAGGGCCCTTCATTTACATGTCTAGTTTGTCCTCCTTATCAAAAGTTGTCCCCCTCATGTACGTTTCTGCCGAAAATGTGCAGGCTGTATGCTAGGCTATGCATTTCAAGGGTGAATCAGAACAAGAGTTGCTTTGCCTAAGGACTAATGTATGCTGGCATCATGCTGAGCAATTCTGTTCTTTTTATCTTCACTACCATCCTTTGAGACAAGTACTATGATTATCTCCACTTTGCAGATGAGGAAACTGAGGCTCAGGGCAGTTAAATAACTTGCCCAAGAACACTCAATAAGTTGAGGAGGTAGGATTTGCATTCAGGACTGTCTAATTATTCTGCCACCTGAATGTTTCCGGCCTACCTGGAGCTCAAGATCTTCCAAAGCACACAACACATGGTCAATTGCTGGTAGAGTGTGATGGTTGCAGCAGTTAGAGGTATGTGCAAGGCATAAAGGTACACAAAGGAGAGAATAACCAAATCACAAGCCTGGTGCTGCACCACCTCCAGAGTCATCTTCTACAGTGTGGGTCTTCCTATCTACAGGTAAAAGTTGAAGCTGTCATTCAGGCCTTCCTGTGGTGGCCCCTGCTGGCTTCTTCAGCTTCACTTCATCCCGCGTCCTCCACTAAACCTATCCTAGCCACATGGAACTTCTCTTCTCTGGACGCACTGCGCTCTTCATACATCTGAATCTCTGCATGGGTCATTCTGCTTTCCAAGATGCCCTCTTCTTCCAGTGTGACAAGTTCTCACAACTCCTTCATGACCCATCTCAAATAGTCTGAAATTTTTCTAAAGCACTTTAGGCAGGCTTCTTTTACAGAATTTACTGGTAGCTGTTGTAATTGTAACCCCAATGGCAGCTAGGGCCTCCGAGATTCTTAAAATCTAGGTAAAACTGACTTTGCCTAACCATTTCCTCCCAATTTGACAGCTTTGTGGAAGCTGAAGCCCTCCCTCATCCTTCTGCAGAATCTCAGACTTACATTTTCGCATCCCCTTTTCTCCTGGACTTCCTACTTCCTCACCTGCAGCCTGTATTTTCACCTTGAAATCCAGATGGGAAATTTTGCTCCTTCAGTGGTTTCCAGGCAAAGTTTGCTCACACAACAGTACTTATGAATGCAGAGGGCTTTCCTGAAGAGCTTGGGGTAACACAGAAAATCTTTTAAAGTCCCTGGGAGTCACCTTGGCCCTCTTCAGTCCTCTTTGGCTACTTGGCCACAGGGTGTTTCCTCCTCTTCCCTTTCCTTGGGCAGTACCAGTCCCCCCATTTCTCTGATCTTCCCTTACTCTCAGAAGCAACAAAGGGCTTCCAGAGCTTTTCTCATGCAGAGCAGTTCTAGGGCACTTTCTCCTCAGGGCCTCTCCTTCTACCCAAGAGCTTCACAAAGTGTTTTCCCAAACAAAGCCAAGTCCTTTCCAAAGAGGAATTCTGGAGCTAGCAGCAAAGATAATTATTTCCCCATTCCTTTACCTAACTGTATGTTTATGAGTGTTTTACCCATGAGTCTGAGTCAGGTCTTATTTCATTCATTTTGGTTAGCCCAGCTCCCTGCACAGGGGCCTTAGTAACAGTTATTGAGTAAATGAATTTGACAATTGATAAGAATAATTGACTGAAAAAAAACAACAAAAGAATGAAGGGGTTGATGTTAATTTGATCTGGTGGTTCCCAGGGATCTTTACAATGCAAAAAGAAAGAGGCTGATCCAGGGTCTAAACTGTAAATGTAGTTCCAGTGTTGCCTCTAACTTGCTGTGTATCCCTGGACAGGTGTCTTTTCCTCTCTGCACCTTGGCTGTAAGATGAGAAGGTGACTTCTAATTATTCCTTTGTGTTCCACCAACCACACTTCATTCTAATCCCCACCTGATATCTGAAGCTTCACACTGGGAACCTGGCTAGCCTGCTGGGTAGCTTATTATTAAAACCCACCTGCCTGGCTAAGAAGTGCTTTCAAGTCATCAAGGCAGAGGGACTGGGGGGGTGGGTGGGTGGGTGGGGAACTGGGAAAAGTTTTCATTAGTGATAAGCTCTTCTTGGATAAACCTCATTGGCTGCGATACTTGCTACTGCACACAAAGTGATTTCAAAGCAGAAGGCCAACCTAGTATTGTTCTAGCCTGTGGTTCTTATTCAGCGATGCCAGGTTTCTCCACCTGCACATTTCTCACCCTCCTCTAATGCCCTAGCAAGCTGATGTTGAAGGAGGTGCTTTTTATCCCTCACCAGCTTTACGTATTAAATCCCATCAGTCCTTTCCTATTTATTCCCAGCCCTCAAGCAGGTGTGTGTGTGTGTGTGTGTGTGTGTGTGTGTGTGTGCATGTGCACGAATACATCCTGCATGCATGTGCACACACCCACTTCCTTAACCAGGTTTATTGTCTCTGGAATTTCCTGAAACTTTCTGTAGGATTTCTGAAGGAATTAAGGACCCCATGTCGTGTTCTTGGTAAGGCTTTTGTCATCACTGCTTCTCCATTGTTTGGGGCCTTACAACTTGAGCTACCTGTCATGAGTCCTCAGAGGCAAGAGTTTGTGAGAGCTAAATGATCAGTTTTCATTTATTTCTAGTTCACTGATGTCACTAAGCCACTGTGCCAGCAACTTATATTTTTGAGTGCTGAAGGGTATCCAGTGGGTTTTTTTCCTATAATGTATCTTGCTGCTGCCAGGACGCCTATTTCTGTCATCTTTGCTTTAGGGGTTTGGGGGTAACTTAAAAGAAGACAAAAAAGGTATAACCCACAGAACCTTAGAATTTTGGATGGTGCCCAGCTCCATGTGAACTAGGACATAATTAATGACAATTATTCAATTATTAGCATGCATTTATCTATGCCAAACATCAAGCTAAATGCAATACAAAGACATCTCATTTATGTAAACATTATGAGGACAGCATTGGACAGGTTAAGAAACTTGGTCAGGTGGGGTGCCTGGCTGGCTCAGTCGGTAGAGCCTCTTAACTGAGCTTTAACAGAAAATTCCACAGAGGCACCTGATGGCTCAGTCAGTAGAGCATTCAGCTTTGGCTCAGGTCATGATCTCACGGTTCGTGGGTTCAAGCCCCATGTTGAACTCCATGACTGGCTTTGTGCTGACAGCACAGAGCCTGCTTCAGATTCTCTATCTCCCTCTCCCTCTCTGCCCCTTCCCTGCATGTGCTCTCTCTCTCTCTCAAAAATAAATAAACATTAAAAAAGAAAGAAAATCTTAAAAAAAAAAAAAGAAAATTCCACAATTCTGGTAACAGTTTTTCTAGCTGATGAAGTATACAGTATGATCAGTGGATCTCTATAGTCAGTACCTCCTTTGCTAAAAGTGGGTCCCTTGCTCTGAGTCAATGTTGTGTGGGCTCAGGAATCTTGGAAGCTTTCAGATGGTAGTTCTAGTATAGGCAATGAAGGCAAAATCATATCCAGGGTGGGCATAATTTCACTGCTCTTTCCAGGACTGAAGAGGTTCAATGTAATTAACTTGCCACAAAGAGGCTGACTGGTTTCCTTAAGGATTGGTGTTATGCTGAGAGCTCAGTATTGGTCATTGCTACTGGCTTTTTTTTTTTTAATAAAATGTTTTATTTTGAAATAACTAGGTGCGCTTGCAGTTATTAGAGGCAATACAGACCCATATTCTCTTCTACCCAGTTTCCTGCAGTGCTAGAGCCACAACCTGGATCAATTGGCCTTCCCCCCCCCAACCACCCCCCCCTCCCGCCACTTACTTACTTACTTTCTTAATTTATTTATTTAAGCAGAATCATATCAAATACATTTTATTGACTGGAGTTCTTTTTTTAAAAATTTTTTCATCTTTTTTCTTCTTCCAAGTTTTTATCAAATTCCATTTAGGTAACATACATGTAATATTGGTTTCTGGTGTAGGATTTAGTGATTCATCACTTACATATAACACCCAGTTCTCATCACAAGTGCCCTCCTTAATCCCCATCACCTATTTAACCAATCCCCCCAACCACCTCCCCTCTGGTAACCATCAGTTTATTCTCTACAGTTAAGAGTCTGTTTTCTGGTTTCTCTCTCTCTTTTTTCTCCCCTATGTTCATTGTGTCATTTCTCAGATTCCACGTATGAGTAAAATCATATGGTATTTGTCTTTCTCTGACTGACTTATTTCACTTAACATAATACTCTCTAGCTCTATCCATAATAATTGTACTCTTTAATCCCCATCTTCTGTTTCCCCCATCCCTGTTTCCCCTCTGGTAACCATTAGTTTGTTCTCTATAGTTAAGAATCTGTTTCTTGGTTTGCCTCTCTCTTTGTATTTCTCCTTTGCTTATTTGTTTTCTTTCTTAAATTCCACATATGAATGAGATCATATGGTGTTTGTCTTTCTCTGACAGATTTATTTTGCTTGGCATTATACTTCCAGCTCCATCCATCTCATTGCAAATGACAAGATTTCATTTTTTATGGCTGAATAATATTCTACTGTAAATATATATACCACGTCTTTTAAAAAAAATTTTAATGTTTTATTTATTTTTGAGAGAGAGAAAGAGAGAGAGAGAGAGAGAGAAAGAATGCGTGGGGGAGGGGCAGAGAGAGAGGGAGACACAGAATCCACGAAGCAGGCTCTAGGCTCTGAGCTGTCAGCACAGAGCCCCTCAGTGCCTGATGTGGAACTCGAACCCATGAACCACAAGATCATGACCTAAGCTTAAGCCAGATGCTTAACTGACTGAGCCACCCAGGCACCTCTATACCACATCTTCGTTATCCATTCATCTATGAATGGACACTTGGGCTGCTTCCATAGTTTGGCTATTGTAAATAATGCTGCAATAAACATAGGGGTGTGTGTATTCCTTTGATTAGTGTTTTTGTATTTTTTGGGTAAATACTGGTAGTGTGATTGCTGGATTGTAGGGTAGTTCTATTTTTAACTTTTTGAGGAACCTCTGTATTGTTTTCCATAGTCGGTGCACTAGTTTACATTCCCACCAACAGTGCATGAGGGTCCCTGTTGCTCCACATCCTGGTCAACACTTATTGTTTCTTATGTTGTTGGCTTTAGCCATTCTAGCAGGTGTGAGGTGACGTCTCATTATAGTTTTGATTTGCATTTCCCTGATGGTAAGTGATGATGAATATCTTTTCATGTGTCTGCTGGCCATCTGTATGTCTTCTTTGGAGAAATGTCTGTTCATGTCTTCTGCCCATTATTTAATTGGGTTATTTGTTTTTTGGGTATTGAGTTGTATCAGTTCTTCTTCTTTTTTAAAATTAAATTAAATTAATTTGTTTTTAGGTTTTTATTTTAATTCCAGTTAGTTAACATATAGTGTTATATGTTTCAGGTGTACAGTATGTTACAGTGTTTCAGGTGTACAATAAATGATTCAACAATTCCATATGTCATCCCGTGCTCATCATAACAAGTGCACTCCTTAATCCCCATCACCTGTTTACCCATTCCCCTCTCCTCTGGTAACTACCAGTTTGTTCTCTATAGTTAAGAGTCTGTTTCTTGGTTCATCTCTCTCTCTCTCTTTTTTCCTTTGCTTGTTTTGTTTCTTAAATTACACATGGGTGAAATTATATGGTATTTGTCTTTCTCTGACTGACTTATTTCATTTAACATAATACTCACTAGCTTCATCCATGTCATTGCAAAAGGCAAGATTTCATTATTTTTTAATGGCTGGATAACATTCCATTGTATATATATATACATCACATCTTCTTTATTTATCAATTGATGGACACTTGGGCTGCTTCCATAGTTTGGCTATTGCCAGGGGTATAGCTTAGGGGCAGAACGTTTGACTGCATAGTTTGGCTATTGCCTAAATAATGCTCCAATAAACACAGGGCTGCATGTATCCCTTTGAATTAGTGTTTTTGTATTTTTTGGGTAAACACTGGTAGTGTGATTGCTGGATCATAGGATAGTTCTGTTTTTAACTTTTTGAGGAAACTCCATACAGTTTTCCACAGTGGCTGCCCCAGTTTGCATTCCCACCAACAGCGCAGGAGTGTTGCGTTTTCTCCATATCCTCACCAGCACTTATTGTTTCTTGTGTTCTTGATTTTAGCCATTCTGACACGTATGAGGTGATATCTCATTGTAGTTTTGATTTGCATTTCCCTGATGGTAAGTGATGATGAATATCTTTTCATGTGTCTGCTGGCCATCTGGATGTCTTCTTCAGAGAAATGTCTGTTTATGTGTTCTGCCCATTTTTTAATTGAGTTATTTGTTTTTTGGGCATTTAGTTGTATAAGTTCTTTAAAAAATTTTTTTTTAATGTTTATTTATTTTTGACACAGAGAGAGACAAAGTGTGAGCGGGGCAGGGGCAGAGAGAGAGAGGGAGATACAGAATCTGAAGCAGGTTCCAGGCTCTGAGCTGTCAGCACGGAGCCTGACATGGGGCTCGAACCCACGAACTGCGAGATCATGACTTGAGCCAAAGTCGGACTCTCAACTGACTGAGCCACCCAGGTGCCCCTGTATAAGTTCCTTTTTTTTAAAAAAAAGTTTTTATTTATTTTGAGAGAAAGATTGTGAGCAGGGGAGGGGCAGAGCAAGCAGGAGAGAAAAATCCCAAGCAGGGTGTATCCTGTCAGCACAGAACCAGATGCAAGGCCCAATCCCACAAGCATGAGATCAAATCAAGAGTTGGACACTTAGCCAACTGAGCTACTCACATGCGCTAAGTTGCATAAGTTCTTTATATATCTTCGATACTAACCCTTTATTGGATATGTCATTTGCAAAGATCTCCCATTCTGTAGGTTGGTTGCCTTTTAGTTTTGATTGTTTCCTTCTCTGTGTAGAAGTTTTTAATTTTGTTGTAGTCCCAGTAGTTTATTCTTGCTTTTATATCCTTTGTCTCAAGGAGACATACCTAGAAAAATGTTGCTATAGCCAATGTCAGAGAGATTACTGCTTGAGCTCTCTTCAAGGATTTTTATGGTTTCAGGTCTCACATTTAGGTCTTTAATCCATTTTGAGTTTATTTTTGTGTATGGTGAAGAAAGTAGTCCAGTTTCCTTCTTTTGCATGTGGCTGTCCAGTTTTCCCAACATCATTTGTTGAAGAGACTCCTTTTGCCATTGTATATTCATTCTCCTTTGTCGAAGATTAATTGACCATATAACTGTGGGGTTACTTCTGGGTTTCCTATTCTATTCGATTGATCTGTGTGTCTATTTTTAGGCCAGTTCTGTACTGTTTTAATTACTCCTGCTTTGTGATGTAACTTGAAATCTGGAATTGTGATTCCTCCAGTTTTGTTTTGTTTTGTTTTTTTTCTCAAGATTTCTTTGGCTATTTGAGGTCTTTTGTGGTTCCATACAAGTTTTTGGACTGTTCTAGTTCTGTGAAAAATGCTGTTGGTATTTTGATAGGAATTGCATTAAATCTGTAGATTGTTCTGGGTAGTATAGACACTTTAATAGTATTCATTCTTCCAATCCATGAAGATGGAATGTCTTTCGATTTCTTTGCATTATCTTGAATTTCTTTTATTGGTGTTTTACAGTTTCAGAGTCCTGGTCTTTCACCTCTTTAGTAAGTTTATTTCTAGATGTTTTATTGTTTTTGATGCAATTATAAATGGGATTGTTTTCTTATAACGATAGTGTATAGGAATGCAACAAATTTCTGTACACTGATTTTATATCCTGTGATTTTTAATGAATTCATTTATCAGTTCTAGCAGTTTTTTAGTGGAGTCTTTAGGGCTTTCTTTCTTTTTTTAAGTTTATTTATTTATTTTTGAGAGAGCGAGAGAGAGCACAAGTAGGGGAGGGGCAGAGAGAGGGAGTCACAGAATCCGAAGCAGACTCCAGGCTCTGAGCTGTCAGTGCAGAGCCCAACTTGGGTCTCAAACCCATGAACCATGAGATCATGACCTGAACTGAAGTTGTAATGCTAACCAACTGAGCCACCCAGGCACCCCAAAGGCTTTCTATATATAGTATCATGTCTGGTTTTTGCTACTGACTTTTTAGACATTTAGCAAAAACCATAACTATATCAGCTTTAGCAAGAGGGAGTCCATCCTGTTGAGCCCATCCTGTTTGCCATTGTAACCACTCAACAAATGGGCCCATTATGCTAGCACTGAGGTAGCTGAGGAGAGAGGCTGACTGACAACAATAGGCAGGATCATCCTCTCTTCTGGTTTTTGAGCACCTTCTCTATGGTAGATGCTCACTTGTGGGCATTAACTTGGGATACAGAGACATACATACTGATTCCCACAGGTCTATCCACCTTTTTCTTGCCCAGATTTCCTTAGTCCAATCTTCCAATATTGTTTCACTCAAGTCTCTAACCATCAGGAGAACATGTAGAAATGTACCTCAGGCCACTTTTCTGTCCTCTCAAAGTGGTTAATCAAGAGTATTGATTGTAGCTCTGTCCATTGGGAGGATTTTCTCTTAATCACTAACTCTTATAGTCACCCCTGACCCATGAAGCAGCTGTCCATTTTTGACGAGTACCAACAAATTGCACCAACCCATCTCTGAAGTAGGTTTGAGCTTTTTCCTTCTCTGTCAGTATGTTATGTGGGCTGATCTCCTTCCTCATAAGATCCATAGTGTGAGGTAAGGAAGAGAGGTTAGTGGGTTGAAGTCAAGGTCTCAGCAGGACTATGCTCCTTCTGGCGGCTTAAGGGGAGAATCTATTCCCTGCCTCTTCCAGCTTCTGGTGCCTACTAGCATTTTTTGGATTGTGGATGCATTACTTCAGTCTCTGCCTTTATGGTCACTTTGCATCTTTTCTCTCTGCATGTCAAATCTGCTTCTGCTTTCCTCTCATAAGGATATGTGTGATTGCATTTAGGGCCCACATGAATAATCTAGAATAATCTCTCCCAACTCAGGATTCAAACTTACATCTGCAAACTCCTTTTTTGCCATGTAAAGTAGCATTCACAAGTTCCAGGGATTAAGACATAGATATCTTTGGGGAGTCCATTATTCAGCCTACCAAACATGATATCCCATGGTCAAGCAATTACTCTCTACTAGGACCTTGTAGCAATCTGTTTTTAAATGATGAATGGTTCGGGGCGCCTGGGTGGCGCAGTCGGTTAAGCGTCCGACTTCAGCCAGGTCACGATCTCGCGGTCCGTGAGTTCGAGCACCGCGTCGGGCTCTGGGCTGATGGCTCGGAGCCTGGAGCCTGTTTCCGATTCTGTGTCTCCCTCTCTCTCTGCCCCTCCCCCGTTCATGCTCTGTCTCTCTCTGTCCCAAAAATAAATAAAAAAACGTTGAAAAAAAAAATTTAAATGATGAATGGTTCTCTGCCACAGAAGGCATAGTCTTACCCCAAAAACTCTAAGCCTGTAACTCTCCTTATGGAGTTTAAAAAAAAATTTTTTTTAAATGTTTATTTGTTTTTGAGAGAGGGACACACACACACACACAGAGTGTGAGCAGGGGAGGTGCAGAGAGAGAGGGAGACACAGAATCCAAAGCAGGCTCCAGGTTCTAAGCTGCCAGCACAGGGTCGGATGCGGGGCTCAAACCCATGGACCATGAGATCATGACCTGAGCTGAAGTCAGACGCTTAACCAACTGAGACACCCAGGCACTCCTCCTTATAGAGTTTTTAAAAGGTGCTGTACAGCACCCTTATGCCCCATAGATCTTCTGGGTCATATGCCCGAGTGTCAAGGTAACTTACACTACAGACTGAATCTGCTACAGAACCCTCCCTTGCTCTCAGCTCAAACAGAACTGGCAGACTTCCAAGTCAGCAGATAAATGGATCAGAGCAGCACTTGTAGCCCAAGATATGCCACCTCCAAAATCTACCAAGCACCATGGCTCTTTCTCAGTGATAAGAATGCTAGTGAAAAAACTCATCCTTTACCTTAGATGGGATATTCTACATACCCTAGGCCATTGAACCACTAAAAACTTTTCTAACATGGCAAGCCCCTGAATCTTCATGGGGGATTTATCCCCCAATCTCTGGAATACTTAGTCTCATTGGGGCATCTAAGGTACCTTTCTTGTCCCATCTACCAGGACCACTAGTAGGGGACTATTCTAGGGCACTATTGTGGATGTTTTATGGAATGAGAAGATGATCAAGGGGTCTATAGGCTACTCTGTGACAGAGCAAGAGAGTTGACATAGACTTGGGGCAACACAGTGAATGTGGACTTCTATCCTTTTTTAAAGTTTGTTTGTTTGTTTATGTAATCTCTACGCCCAACATGGGGCTCAAACCCATGACCCTGAGATCAAGAGTCACATGTTCTTCCAACTGAACCCGTCAGGAGCCCCAGATAAACTGGTTTTGATCCTCTTTAGCAATAGGTATTGAGAAGAACATGTTTGTCAGATCAATAGTGACCTTTCAAGGGCTAGGGGATACATTACGGTTAGAATACCACATTCATCATGGCAGCTACGATTAAGGTTACAAGTTGTAGGTTTATGATAGTTCACCATCATCTGTCAGGACCTATTTGGTTTTTGCAGAGGCCAGAGAGGTGACATGAAAAAGGATATAATGGGATGAATAGTCTCGTATCTTCTAAACCTTTATGATGGTAGTAATCTCTGCAATTCCTGCTAAATGCAGTGTTGTTTCTCATTTACCCTCTTGGCTGGATGCAGCAGTGGGCTGGTTGGGTAATATCAAGGATTTGCAGCTGGCCCTTTCTACTATAAAGGCTCTTACTCCTCAGGTTAAAAAATTAATGCAAAGATTCTTATATCTGCTAAATATATCTCTACTAATCTGCACTCTCAAAAATTGGGGGATTAACTACAGGGTAGGTCTATGAATGTATTTCACCATTGTGAAATGGGCTAGGGCTAGAAGTCCTTTTATTACTTGACTTCCATATTCCTCACTCTAACCAGAAGCTCCTAGTGGTTGGGGCTCCTGGTATAATCAGTGTCTGCTTACACTCCATATCCAACAGCCCTGAGAGGTCTTTTCTCCCCTATCCAACCTTGTGTTCCATCCCCTTAAGTCTAATATTTTCAAGATCCATCTCCACACATGTTCCCTTCCTTCCTTCCAGCATGCATCAGCCAGGGCTTGAAATACCTTTGGTATAGAACTCATCTCCTCTCAGGACAGAGATCCTTCTTTTCCAGCCCAGGCCAATACCCAATTCTGGTTATTAGCCTGGTAGCTGAGAGGGTGATGAGTCAGATACAGAATAGAGCAAGTGTCATCTTATCACGTACCTGCCTTTGTTCAGCTTTTGTAACATCTCCAGACGAGGAGAGACTGCTTTCTTTTGGCAAGAGGGAATGGGTTGCTTCTGCTGGAACAGAGAATTAAGGAGAATCTGAAAGTTTCAGGTTCTAAGGTTTCTCTGCTAAAATGTCCCTATCTGTATTAGTGTTCTGTTCTTTTTCTACTGGGACTCGGGCATCCATACAGGCGATCATAGAGGTTGTGCATGCAATCTCCTTTGCAGTTCTGCCACCAGTGCCATTCTGAGGAGGGCCCTCAAAGAATAAAAAGTGGAGGGGCTCCTGGGTGGCTCAGTCGGTTAAGTGTCTGACTCTTGATTTCTGCTCAGGTCGTGATCTCATGGTTTGTGAGTTTGAGCCCCATGTCAGGCTCTGTGCTGACAGCAGTGAGCCTGCTTGGGATTCTCTTTCTCCCACTCTCTCTGCCCCTCCCCCGCTTGCTTGTTCGCTCTCTCTCTCTCTCTCAAAATAAATAAATAAACTTAAAAAAATTAAAAATAAAAGTAAAATGTAGAGCCTTGTTTTAAAAAGTATTCATTTATTAGTTTCTGGTTATAAAAATCCTACATGTTCATTGTAAAAAATTTAAAAGTACAGAAACATGGAAAAAATTATACTACCCAGAGGCAACTGGCATATTTAATTCCAACCTTTTTGTTTTTGTTTTAGAGAGAGAGTGGGGGAGAGGGGCAGAGGGAGAAAAGGACAGGGAGGGAGGGAGAGAGAGAGAGAGAGAGAGAAGCATGTACACAAGCAGGCAGGGGCAGAGAGAGAGAGAGAGAGCAGGAGACACAGCAGGCTCCAGGCTCCTTGCTGTCAGCACAGAGCCCAATGTGGGGCTCAAACTCAAGAACCATGAGAGATCATGACCTGAGCCAAAGTCCGATGCTCAACGGACTGTGACACCCAGGTACTGGCCTCTCCATATTTTTTTAATGCATGTTTTAACCTAGCTGAGATTATACTATAAATGCAATTTTATCTGTTCACTTAAAATATTCATTTAACATGAGAAAAATTTCCAATGCTATTAAAATCCTAAGTTTTAGTAGCTGAATTTGCAGAAGTAGATACAGCCAAACTTCCTTAACTGTTCTATTATTGGGTACTTAAGTCGTTGCCAAATTTTGCTGTACGGGGAGGGGTGAGGGTTTGGAGGCATACATAGTTGAGTTCCAGTCTGCTTACTAGCTGTGTAGCCCTGGGTAGATTACTTAATTTCAAATTCATCATCTGAAAATGGTGATGGGTTCCTTAGGTGGCTCAGTTGGTTAAGTGTCTGACTCTTGATTTTGGCTCAGGTCATGATCTCACGATCATGGGATCGAGCACTACATTGGGCTCTGCACTGGGCATGGAGCCTGCTTGAGATTCTCTTTCTCCCTCTCCCTCTATCCCCCACTCCCCATTCACTCTCATGTGCACACACACACTCTCCCCCCTCCAAATAATAAAAAATTAAAAAATAAAAATAGGGATGACAGTTCCTACCTCCTAAGGTTTTTGTGAGGATTGAGTGTTAAGTGTAAACACCAAAAGCAGTTCTTGGCACATAGCAGGTGTTTAATAAATGACACTGTGATGGGACATCTTTCTGCAGGAACACTGGTCCCCATTTTGGATTATTTTATTGAATTCTGAGGTTTTTTTTTTTTTACTTCCCCAAATTGCCCTCTGCTGTATAGCATACTGATTAAAAAGAAAGACTTGCTGGGGCAGGGTGGGTGGTTGTCTGGCTGGCTCAGTCAGTAGAGCATACAACTCTTGATCCTGGGATTGTGAGTTCAAGTCCCATGTTGGGTGTATAGAATAAAATCTTTTTTTTTTTAGGGGTGCGTGGGTGGCTCAGTTGGTTAAGTGTCCAACTTTGGCTCAGGTCATGATCTCCTGGTCTGTGGGTTTGAGCCCTGCATTGGACTCTGTGCTGACAGCCTGGACCCTGCTCAGATTCTATGTCTCCCTCTCTCTGCCCCTCCCCTGCTTGTACGCAGCCTCTCTCTCTCTCTCTCTCTCTCTCAAAAAATATATGTAAAAATTTTTTTAAAGTGAAATCTTTTTTTAAACATTTTTTTCTCATTTTATTTATTTTAGAGAGAGCACGTGTAAGCAGGGGAGAGGGGCAGAGGGAGAAAGAGAGAATCTTCAGTAGGCTCCACACTCAGCACAGAGCCTGACACAGGGCTCAATCCCATGACCCTGGGATCATGGCCTGAGTTGAAATCAAGACCCAGATACTTAATTGACTGAGCCACCCAGGTGCTCACAAAATAAAATCTTTAAAGAAAAAAAAGAAGAAAAACTTAGGAATCAGACTCTAGGGTTTCCAATCTTGGTTTTACCAGTCACTAAACTGTTAAACTTCACATATAAGTGGTTTAACTTCTCTATAGCTCGATTTCTTTATTTATATAAGATGAGAGGGGCGCCTGGGTGGCGCAGTCGGTTAAGCGTCCGACTTCAGCCAGGTCACGATCTCGCGGTCTGTGAGTTCGAGCCCCGCGTCAGGCTCTGGGCTGATGGCTCGGAGCCTGGAGCCTGTTTCCGATTCTGTGTCTCCCTCTCTCTCTGCCCCTCCCCCGTTCATGCTCTGTCTCTCTCTGTCCCAAAAATAAATAAAAAACGTTGAAAAAAAAATTAAAAAAAAAAAAGATGAGAAAGATGATGGTACATATCTCATGGTATTGTCTTGAGAACTGAATTACTATATAGAAAATACTTAGAATTGCCTCGTACATGGTAAGCATTTTGTATCTCCGATTACTATTATCATCATCATTATTTATTGGTCAATGTCATCAGTCAGAATTTCTCACTGGCTGACTTTTTCCTCAGATTTTGCACTCCATTGCACAGTTCCTTAACTCCCTTCTTCCTCTTGTCTGTTCTCCCCGACCCAAAATCCAATTCTTATGTTATCTCTGTTTAGATTTTTCCTTCCAAACCATACCTGAGGGGCTCAAATTTTCTGGGAAATGTCACAATAGAAACATTCACCTAGCACTTACTGTGTGCCAAGCACTGTGCTACATGCTTTATGTGGATCAACTCACTTAATTCTCACCACAGTCTTATGAGGTAGATATAACTATAATGCCCACTTTATAGATGGAAGACATTGCAGTTTTGGAAATATGTAACAACTTACCAAAGGCCATACCCTAGGAATTGGGGGAGTCAGGAATTGAACCCAGGTTTGTGGGATTCCATATCCTATGCTCTAACCATTGGAAGATGGTATTGCACAGTGGTTGAGATTGTACACTTCAGTGTCAGACTGTGTTGAAATTATGGATTTGTTACTGTCATTTATTACTGTCATACCTAAGTGGCTCTTGAAAGGAATTGCCATTCAATTTAGATAGAAGCAAATGTGATCCAGTTGTGTTTTTCTATAGTGTTTTCTCCAATACCCAGCATGGAACCTGCTGCAGAACAGAGATGCCTTATAAACATATGCTCAAACAAATGCATTCAATACACTATTATAGGCACTGTATGGGTTATGAATGTGATTGATTTATTGTCCTTGCCTTCAAGGAATTTACAGACTAGGAGAAACTACACAGGTGCTTAAATCATCATGATATCAGAAAAAATGTGCCAATGCTTCTATATAAAAACAAAACTATCTACAAAAACAAACAAGAGGGAGAGGGTAATTCATTTTGCGGCATCCACGAAGGCCTCCTGGAGAAGTTATTGTTTGAGATGGTCTTAAAAAAAGGTAATCTTTTTTAGAAGGAGGGTGGGAAGGAATAGTATTCTAGGTAAAAAGAATAGCAAGAAAAAGGCATAGAGTAAGGAGGGTTTGAGGTGTGTTCAAGGAGTGGCAAGTGACTGAATAAAGCCTGAGCATAGTTTTGGGGTATGAGAAAGAGTTGAGTAAGGGCAAGGTGATGTCCAATCTTGGATGTCACTGAAGTGGACATTTTGGACTGCTCAGCATTCATTCATCTACTTCCGGTAACAACCCCTGATTTTCATTTGGGGATCTACTCTACCTTATTCTCAGTCCATTATGGTTGGGCAGGGCAGACCCCATCCATACACATGGTGCAGACCCAGGCCAACTGATGCATAGTACATCACTGCTAACAGTGACACATGTCCACATCAAACCAAAAGAGCCCCCCAAATTCAATGTTTCCTATACCTTATACTTTTAATTTGGGAGGAATGGGTTCCCTTTTTCCATAGGATTGGACCTAAGAGTGTGCAGGCTGGGGCAACAGCAACCATCTTGCCACTATGAAGGGACAGCTGATCAAGAAAGAGATTACAAATTAAAAAAAAAAAAAGTAAAGCAAAGCTAAGCACTTGAGAGAAACCAGTCCTGGTAAAACCAGCACTTCTTAACTTCTCCAGTATGTAAAGCATACTACCCTGCCTTAAGTTTTCTCAAGCCAGTTCAAGTTGCATCTCTGTCACTTGCAATCAAAAGGGCTTTGACACAGTCATGCTAGGAATTTTTATTTTATCGTGTAGGTGATGGATTCAATGAAAGGATTCACATGGGCTGGTCACATGAACCCATTTGTGTTGTGTCAAGCTTGCTCTGGCATCTGGTGGGGAGACAGATACTCTGAAGACAGATGGATATAGATTTAAACCCCATCTGTGTCAATTATTTGCCCTGTGATCTCAGGAAGTGTATCAGTCAGGGTTCTATCAGAGAAACAGAGCCTGTATCTCTCTATATATACATATATTCTCTACAGCCGAATATATGTATATCTGTAGAGAGAGGGAGAGGAGGAGATAGGGAGGGAGGGAGAGATTGACTTATTGCAAGAAATTGCCTTTTGGGATTATGGTTGTTGGCAAGTCTGGAATCCGTAGGGCAGGCCAGCAGGCTGGAAATTCTCAAGTAGGAGGAGCCAAAGCAACAGTCCAGAGGTGAATTTCCTCCTCCTGCAGGAAACCTCAGTTTTCCTCTTAAGGCCTTTTTAACTGACTGGATGGGGCCTATCCAGATTTTGAGGATAGTCTCCATTATCTAAAAGTCAACTGATTATAAGTAGTAACCACATCTACAAAATAACTACATCAGTCTGTAGACTTGATTTCATTTTTTTAAGTGTATTTATTTATTTTGAGAGAGAGAGAGAGAGAGAGAGCGAGCGAGAGCATGTGAGCAGGAAACAGAAAAGGAGAGAGAGAATCCCAAGCAGGCTCTGCACTGGCAGCACAGGGCCCAACATAGGGCTCGCACTCTTGAACTGTGAGACCATGACCTGAGTCGAAATCAAGAGTGGCATTCAACTGACTGAACCACCTAGGCACCCCTGATTTGATTTCATTAAAAAAAATTTTTTTTAAAGGTTTTTATTTATTTTTGAGACAGAGAGCATGAGCAGGGGAGGGGCAGAGAGGGAGGGAGACACAGAATCTGAAGCAGGCTCCAGGCTCTGAGCTGTCAGCACAGAGCCCGATGCGGGGCTTGAACTCACAGACTGTGAGATCATGACCTGAACTGAAGTCAGACGCCCAACCGACTGAGCCACCCAGGCGCCCATTGATTTCATTTTTAATTAAGTAATTGAGTACTATAGTATAACCATATCAGCACACAAACTAACCATCACGGGAATTTACTTACTTTCTGAGTTTCCTCAGCTATAAAATTGAGATACTGAGCATTACTTACCCTATACGTGAAAATATACAAAAAGCAGAACTTTACATAAAGCAAGGCATTGCACTTGATGCAGGAGCAGCTCAGTTTATGGGAATAAGTGAGGAAGACAGCAACAGGTTAGAAAAGCAGGAGTTGGTTTGGTTTGGATAAGAATATATGTTTCCTATCCTACTGCCTTTTAAAAAAAGTGTTTATTTTGAGAGAAGGAGAGTGAGAGAGACAGTGTGTGCAAGGGGAGGGGAAGAGAGAGAGGGAGAGAGAGACAATCCCAAACAGGCTCTGCACTGCCAGCACAAAGCTGGACGTAGGGCTTGATCTACGAACCATGGGATCTTGACCTACCTAAATCAAAAGTCAGCCCCGGGGATCCTGGGTAGCTCAGTCAGTTAAGCCTCTGGCTCTTGGTTTCAGCTGGGGTCATAATCCCACTGTTGGTAGGATAGAGCCCCTGTGCTGGGCTCTGTGTTGACAGCATGAAGCCTGCTTAGGATTTTCTCTCTCCCTGTCTCTATGCCCCTCCTGTGTTCTCTGTGTCTCTCAAAATAAATTAATAAGCTTTAAAAAAGAAAAAAGAGCTGGAAGCTTAACCAACTGAACCACCCAGGTGCCCCCTGGATGCTTTTTAAGTAAAAGTAATGTAAGTACATGGGAAACAGGTCAAACCAGTTCAACTTGGTAGTTAGTTTCCCTCCTACTCCAGATGGTCAGGCCTTTTACTCAGAAGTAATCAATGTTGATAGTTTCCTAATGTTTTTCCTGGATTTTGTTCTATATGTGCACACACACACACACACACACACACCCCTTTTTTCACACACAGTTCCCCTCCCCCCACCAAGAATCTTGCTGTTTTAATTTTATAGTATATTTTGGAGGATGTTCCATTTCTTCACATACAAATGTATTTCTTTTAAAAAATGGCCACAGAGTGTTCCATTGTGTGGTTAAACAATTATTTATTTATTTAATAAGTCCCTAGCTGATGGCCATTTAGATTCCTAACGTTTTTGTTATAAATAATCCAAGAGAAAACATCTTTGTACATATGCTTTTGCATAATGTACAAGAATGTCTGTAAGATAAATTTTTAGAACTGCAAGTGCTGCATTAAAAGGTTTGCACATTTGAAATGTCAATAAATGGTACCAACCAAGGGCGCCTGGGTGGCTCAGGCTGTTCAGTGTCCGACTTCGGCTCAGGTCATGATCTCATGGTTTGTTAGTTCAAGCCCTGTGCTGGGGGCCTCTCTGCTGTCAGCGCGGAGGCCGCTTGGGATCCTCTGTTCCCCTCCCCCTCTTGTGTACACACAACACTCTTTCTCTCTCAAAAATAAATAAACATAAAAAAATGGTACCAACTAGTCCTTCAAAGAAATCACATTAGTTTATATCCCACCAATAATATATGAGGGTGCTTGCTTCCCTACCCCTTTATGAACATGACCATCCTGGATTTAAACCCACTTTTTTTCTTTTAAAGTAGCAAAATACATATTTAAAAGAACAGGCATCATAACGATCCCTTTTCTGGGAAAGAGTTGCAGTTTTATTTGGGTTTTAGCTTTCTGATAGCAGAGCTCAGCCTGTGTTCACCACTCTGAAGGGTTGGGACAGATGACAGAATAATTCCAGATCATCAGGCAAAAGGGCAGGCCAGACCCCAGGCCTGTGCCTTGCCTGATGATAGAAATGCAAACAAGCCCGGTTCTATTATAGAACACAAGGCCATTGTCGGGAAACCACAAATTGCTGACTTGCTCCTGCAAACAATCGATATTCAGAAGCTGAGTCCAGGAATTCTAAAGCTGCACCCTGCATAAAGGACTGAGGGGAGGTGGAGAGGAACGAGGACACTCTTTTAGAAGGGAAACCAGCAACAGAGAGCCACCAAGAAGGCCCTGTGTCCCCTTCACTGCTCCCTCTAATGATCCCAGAATCAGAGGCTGCCAAAGCTGGAGTGGATTGGAATTTATCCCATCTTAACAGAGGGTGCACATGGAGGTAAAGAACCAGGGCAGTTTCAAGAAGTAAGTGTGCATTTTCAGTGAAAGAGTGCACTACAGTGGTTAGTAGGTACACCTGCGCTCAAATCCTGACTCAGTCACTTACCAGCTCTATGACCTTGGGCACAGCACTTCATCTCTCTCAGCCTCAGTTTCCTCATCTATAGAATGGACATAATAACCCTTATCTCATGAGGTCCTCGTGAGGATTTGATTGAATGATTATGTTTGTAAATAACAGCTTGGTGCCTGGCTCTTTATGAGGGCCTAACAGATTATTATTATTATTGTAATTAAAAATAGCAAGAGGAGCTTAGTGGATGAAGTAAGGAAAGCTTCCTGGAGGAGAGGCCATTTGAATTAGATCTTAAAGAATTGGGAAGATTTGGCACACTGGAATGAATAAAGAGAATGAATGAAGTTCATGTGTATGTCTCTCTTACAGCTTCTTGGGCCTGACCAAGAGACATGCAGAGGCCTCACTGGTAGGCTAGCATAGAGAGGAGGGCAGAGTACAGAAGGGAAAATTCCACTGTGGAACATGTTAGTCCCCACTTGAATGGGACCTAAGGTAGCACTGGCATGTGGGGTCCAAATTAGAGCCTGGGGCTGGGCACAGTTGTCCAAGTCTCTGCAGTGGAAATGTTTTACCTCATTAAGAGCCCCTTTTGAGATGACTTGACCCCTGGGGTCTTGGGGATACTATGTATTGTACTGGGCTCATGGTACTTAATGATATCATAGGAACAACCTCTGGGGTTTCCACTGAGCTCAGTGAGGTATATTTTGATCAAACTGTCTGTGTCTCAAATGCTTCATCTTCCATGACAACATGACACAGTCTTCTTCCAGTGTCCAACTGCCAACCTTTCATTGCCATGACAACCCACATCTCACGATAGGCACATTGTAAGGAACATGGAGGCCAAGCTTGCTAATATTTCCCCTGCTCCAGCCCCTTTGGAGCCCCTTTGCACTTTGTCCCATGAACCGTTGGCATCTTATGCCCCTTCCTGTGAAGTTCACGAACACTGAAAATTTCCAGATGGAACCGAACTGGGCTGTACCACACATTATGGGAAGAGGGGGGTCTCCCTTTATCAGATGAACACCATGATTACATAAATCCTGAATGTAAGCTAGGGGACAGACGAGGATCAGTCTGAGGTTCCCAGTTATCTGCCTATTTAATATGTGGGAAAATGTAGGCAACAGAGGCTATAAATACCTAATGCTAAATTTACCAGGAGAGCTTGGACTCCTTAGGCAATA
Organism: Lynx rufus; assembly: GCF_022079265.1. Taxonomy (NCBI): domain Eukaryota; kingdom Metazoa; phylum Chordata; class Mammalia; order Carnivora; family Felidae; genus Lynx; species Lynx rufus. The sequence goes on along the minus strand of NW_025814897.1, from coordinate 54,342,546 downwards.
CTTTAGCAAGCCAGGTCAAAGAGCGGTTCCCCAATTCATACTGAAAATACCTCACCTGCAATGCCTATATCATAGCAGGTGGCAAAGAAACATCTTTGTTCCAGGGAACTTTTCCTTATGAAGCAGAGTTTCAACCTATGACTAGAGAGAATGGTCCAGTGGCCAGAGTATAGACAGAAGGACTGACAGAGCCAGAAGTTTTCTGGATCCAGGGAAGGAAGCTGGGGTTCAGACAAAGCCTTGGCCCCTGGCAGGAGAACTGAGCCAACCCAGGGGTAAGGGGGAATGCTGGACCTCAGAGCTCCTCGGAGGCTCACTGGACTAGGCTCGGGGCAGCAAGACCAACTTTCAGAAAGGGGTTCTTGACACACAGCTTGGCTTGGTGTACTGAAACAGTCCTCTACAATCTTATATGTGAGTTTGTCTTATAGGATAAGATGGAAGTATTTGTTTTGATTATGTTTGCTTACATGTGAAAAGAAACCATGGGCTGATAAGGTTGACATTTCTTTCTCTAATAGGATTGTAGAGGTCATCAGTCCTGGGCTGATAGAACACTCTGTGATTTCAGTGACCCAGGTTCCTTCTCTATTGTGGCTTCACCATCCTCAGCATATGGCCTTCATGTCATGGTCCATGATGGCTGCTCCTGCCACATGTCTGCTATTCCAGCCAGCATAAGGAAGGAAGGGACAAAGAGGGGTACATTCCCTCAATTTAGGGACATGCCTCAGAAGTAACCTACACCACTTCTCATGTCCTGTTGGCCAGATTTTAGTCATATGGCCATACCTACCTGCAAGGGAGGCTGGGACACATGGTCTTTCTTTTGGGTGGATAAGTGCCTGGCAAAAATTCATGAGTTCTTACAGAAAGAAGTAGGGAAAAACAGATACTGAGGGACAACTAGCAGCCTCTGCTATAGTCAGTTTATCATCTTTTTTCCTAAGGAACTGCATACCTTGAAGTCATAGGGAACGGGCATATCCTTGTGGGAGGACAGGTCTCTTCTTTGAGGGAATGATGATCCTTTGTAAGAGACAATTGTGAAAGAACAATTAAGTACAAGAGAAAAAATTGGTGTGAAAGATATGCCTGAGACAGGCAAGTGAAAGACCAGCTGTCTGTCTGGGTCTCTTTCTGGGGATTGGGACTTGGAGCAGTCTACATAGGCCATATAGGACCTTTGATTGCCTCTGATGTATGTACAGAATGAAGCCTCCCGTACAGTGTTCCAAGCTGAAGAGTAGACCTGACCTGAAGGCGATCTAACTCTTGTTGTCCTTACTATTTATTTCAGTTTTGCCATCCCCTGAGCCCTAGGGCAAGTCTTAACTGCCCATGTGTGGGAATAGCCATGCCACATGGAATTATAAGAGAGGGTATCTGTCCGCGTTTGAATGCAGGCTCCATCAGGGCAGGCCCCTTTTCTGTTATGTAAAGGTTGCATGATGGTGAAAGGCATGAGCTTTCATGGATTGCTTCTACTACATTTAACCTCTGCTGCTTCCCTCCTTTGACACCCTCTGGCAGCCCTTCTCTGTGGCAATGACTTAGACGCAGGGTATGTCTCTGGCTTAGCACCATATTCCCAGTGCCAGATGCGTAGGAAACACCCAGTGATTGAATTGAACAAACCTATCATACAGAATCCTTCATAGTCTGGTTCCAGGGTACATTTTAATCTATTCCTTTAGCCTAGGGTCTAGCTAGTCTCTAGCCTCAACTGTCTGCATAGAATAATAGCAGTATTGATAATTATTGTGCATTGCTGGGGCACCTGAGTGGCTCAGTTGGTTAAGTGTCCGACTTGGGCTCAGGTCATGATTTCGCAGTCTGTGAGTTCGAGCCCCACATCGGGCTCTGTGCTGACAGCTTGGAGCCTGGAGCCTGCTTCGGATTCTGTGTCTCCTTCTCTCTCTGCCCCTCCCCCACGTGCTCTTTCTCTCTCTCTCTCTCTCAAAAGTAGATAAACATTAAAAAAAAAGAATTAAGATTCTTGTGCATTGAGTGTGTAACAGGTGCTAGGTGTTGTTCTAAGTGTCTGTGTGCATTGACTCATCTGATCCTTACAGAACTCGATCACATGAGTAGAATTATTCTTCCCAGTTGTCTGATTAGGAAATTAGGCTCAGAGAGGTGAAACACTTTGCTGAAGGTCACATAGCCAGCAAGTGGTAGAGCCAGGACTTGAAGTCAGGTAGTGTGCCTAGACCCTCAACCATTCCTATCCCCCACCCGCCTCCCCATCTAGTGCCTCTGTTTCAGAAGTGGCCTTGCTCTTTGTGGTCACTGAGCCTGGGCTCTGCTGGAATGCCTTTCCCCAATTTCTGGCTCTAGCAAACTCTACCTGCCCTTTAAAGTCCAGCCCAGATATTGTTTCTCTAACCTCACCTGTGTCTCCAGTCAGGGAGGGAGACCGCCCCTCTTTCCTCTTTGTTCCCTTTACTATTTGCTCCCGGCCCTGCACTGGAAGCTCTCCTGAAACAGTGACCCCCAAATCACGCCGTGGTATCCCCAGCTGTCAGCATGGTGCCTATATGTGGAAGGTCCTTTGTTTGTGTTTGTTGAATGAGTAGCTGACTCCACTATTTCACATACAAGGAAACAAGTCCAAAGAGGCTGAGGGACTTGTCTGCATCACAAAACAAGTGAGAGAAAAAGGCCAGACCCCAGGACTCCTGACTCCCAGCCCTGCTCTCTCTAACACACAACCACCTTGTCTGTGCATGGAAAGTTTGGAAAAGCCTTCTTCCTGCATGCTTGAGCCTTTCTTAATTCTGTCTTACATCTCACCCCAAAGAGGACCTCTTTGAGAGTGCTGGTGGGAGAGTGAGTTTTGGCAAGTCTTGTCTGGGAGTCATGAGGAAACAGAGAAAAATAGACAAACAATCCTGGGTTGTATTTTGCTGACCCAGTCCTCAAAAACAGCAGAACAAAACACTCAAAACTCAAGCTGGGGCCTCTGGCCAGCAGGGCACCAGATCAACTTGGATGGAATTCACTAAATGGATCTTCCTCCCTTTTCTTAAAATGGTGGGGCCTGTAGAGAGGAAATGTTTTCTAGTTTGTTTGGATTTTCTTTAAGGCAAAGCAAAAAATATTGAAAATTTCACAAGGCCCTAGAATCTTCCAAACGTAAACAAGCTCTGCTCTAGCTCACTGCCCCATCCTGCCCCATCTCACTGCCAAATTTGAGTCTACTATATCCCTGGATGTGAAGCTCTCCCCACCCTCTCTAGTCAGAAAAGGCTGGAGAAAGAGCTGATCACCATTAATAATAGTTGGAAAAATCAGAGAAATTGTTAAGTAAACATTAAAATTCTTTTATTAACTTTCAACTCCAGTCTTTTGTATAAATATGGTAACATGACAGTGGTGAGAGCACAGGCTTTTGAAACAGCAGATCAGGGTAGCAATCCTGGTTCTACCCATTCTCAGCTGTGTGACTTTGAGTAGGTTAGTCACCCTCTCTGAGCCTCAGTTTTGTTATCTGTAAAACTGGTTAAAGTACTTATTGCCTAGGTTGTTGTGAGAACTGAATGAGATACTGTAAGTACAGTGCCCAGCATTGTGCCTGGTACCTAATGAATGCTTAATCAATATTAGCTATTATTATTATTTGCACATGGTGTCCTTTTTGGCTAAATACCCTTCCTTGTCTGCCTAAGAAGCTTCTACTCACCCTCTAATACTCATCACAAGGATGTCTCCCTTGGTGAATCATCCTCTGTTTCCTCTCCAGTGTGGTCCCTGGTTCTCTCAGTTCCCCCTTCAGCCCGTCGTCTTTGCCTTTCTAACAGAGCAGGAATCTCACTGGATGGAAATCATTTGTTTCCCTGCCTGTCTTCCCCAATGGGTAATGTCAGCCAGGAGAACAGGCTCAGGTCTGGGCCTGAGGAAATGGCATCTCCATCCTTAGATTAGAAACATGAGGAGGTTGGGGACAGGGGAGGCTTGCGGGGCTGGGGACTGCACAACTCCAAGGTGCAGTAGTCACGCTGTACTCTATTCTTCTGTGTGAATAGGGCCCCTGGAGTCATGTGACGTGGTGGCTCTGGGCCTCTGCATCAGACAGACTTGGTCTCAAATCTTAGCTCTGCCATTTTCTGGCTTCATTCCCTTAGGCCATTTAATCAATGTGGGTCTCACTGTCTTCACTTGTAAATGGGTGTTATGCTAGTGACCTCTCAGATTGTTGTTAAGATTAAATGAGATCGTATAGGTAACACTCCCAATGGTGCCTGGCCGGTGGTAGTTGTTACCTGGCCCTGGGTTTTTAATGACAGGATATGTGCCAGAGTTGAGCATCAGACTGTGTTTGCATTATGGTGTGATTCCAAGGTCGTGTGAAGAGGCAGAAGAACCGTGCTCTGGAAGATAAGAACCCTGGGAACAAGGATGTGCGTGTGTGTGTGTGTGTGTGTGTGTGTGTGTGTGTGTGTTTTCTGTTCTCAACCCCACCATTGTGGTCCATCTTTTCTTCTCTGCCCCGAGCCCATCCCAGTGTTACTGACCACACTCAGCTGGAGGAATCCCAGACAGAAGGGCTGCCGGGAGCCCACCCGGGCTGGACAGGCTGCCTGTGGGGCTGAGAAGCAGCAGCAGCCTTGGGAAGCGGCACTGCTCTGGGCCAGAGCCGTGGTGGCGGTGGTGGTTCAGAGCGTGGGTGGTGGGGCCAATTGCCTACAAATCTCCTTTTGGCCTCTTCCTGGCTGTTTTACTTCTCTGTGCCTCAGCTCCCTCACTGCACTAGTCAGCCAGGGCGGCCCTGAAAAACAACCACAGACCGGGTGGCTAAAACAAAAGAAATATATTTCCTCAGTTCTGGAGGTTAGAAGTCCAAAATCAAGGTGTTGGCAAGAGTTGTCTTCTTCTGAGGCCAACCCCCCCTTGGCTTCTCCTTGTGTCGTCACTAGGTTTTCCTTCCTGTCTGTGTCCAAATTTCTTATTTTATTTATTTATTCATTTATTTGAGAGGGGCAGAGAAGAGGGAGAGAGAAGCTTAAGCAGGCTCCATGCCCAGTGCAGAGCCTAACACAGGGGCTCGATATCATGACCATGAGATTATGACCTGAGCCGAAATCAAGAGTTGGACACTTAACCAACTGGGCCACCGAGGCACTCCCAAATTTCTGCTTCTTATAAAGACACCAGTCATATTGGATTAGGGTCCAACCTAATGACCTCATTTAACTTAATTTCCTCTTTAGGCCCTTGGCTATTGAACTAAATGTCATTTAATTAACATTAAGTGGCCAGGTTGAGGGGAGAACCCAGTCTGAATCCTCCTTCAGGATTATTTCTACTCAACTGTGAGGCCAAGAACAGAACTGGGTTTCCAAGTGCCAGGACTCTGGTCCAGGCCTTTCCACCAGCGTTCTAGGTGACCTTGGGCAAATCCCTTCCCTGTCCTGGCCTGAAAGTGTCCTTGGCAAAATGCATCAAGGTGAAGTTCAGCTCTACCAGCTAGCAGGCTCTTCTAGCCAGTGCTGGATAGACTCTTTAAAGACTCTCTAATACAGTTACATTGTTAGGTGTTGGGGGTTACAACTTCAACACATGAATTTTGGAGGAGACAATTGATCCCATAATACTCACCTATAAAACAGAGACAGTAAATTGTTCCTACCTCACATGGCTCTGGTGAGGATTAAAAATATTCATGACAATAAAGTACTTAGAATGTTGCTGGCTCATAAGTGTTAGCCCTTATTGTTGTCAGTTGGATTTCTTGGCATCAAATGAGGGCCTATGCTGGGCACTGGGGAGGGAGGTGGGGAGGGGCAGGTCCAGCCCACAGGAAGCTGACCCAGGCTGTCACACTGACCAGCTTTGTGGCCCAGTCCATTTTCCCCATTGGAAAGTGCCAGGGGCAGAACTCAGAGGGAAGTGAGCCTCCACATAGCCCAGGGGAAGGAACAGCATACAGATCTGCAGTGACATGGGTAAGGCAATGAAGTTCACTTATTCATTCAACAAACATGAACCAAGAATCTCCCCTTGGAGGCAGTGTGCTCAAGGCCGAGGCTACAGAAGTGTAAGAGGTAGTCCTTGCATTAGGAGAGTTCTGTCCAGTGTGGAGAGCAAGCAGTACAGAGAGGAAGCAAAGAAGAGGTAATCAGGCACATTCCACACATTTTCCCACTTAGTCCTTATAATCGCTCCATCAGGTAGGTAATGCAGGTATTTTATCCCCACTTGGTAGATGAAGTCATTGAGACAGAGAGCTCAGATGCTTGCCCATGTCATACAGCAGAGCCAAGGTTTAGACTGGTCTGCTTGACTGAAGGCCAGTTCTCTTTCCTCTTTGCCTTTCATGGTCAGTTATGTTTCCTTCTAGCACAACACTCTTAGATTCTATGCCAAAAAATAGACAATGGATGTCATGTTCTAAATAGTCCTCTCAGCAGCCCTTCTCTCTGCTCAGGAATGATGATGGGTGCTCATCTTGTCTAACATGCCTCCTCTTCTAAGGAGGAAGGGGAATGAGCCTCACCCTCACAAAAGCTTTCTGACTTCACTCAGGGGAGTGCCAGTGGTGTGACACGCCATCCAAGTGACTCCACTTTGCTTGGTGGTTTTAGCCCCAGCAACACTTGCTAGAGTCCATCATTTCCCACTGGAAATGCAAAAATCCCAGGACTGCTCCATCACCGAGTATCTGTTAACAGGACTAAAGTCTAGGAGAAGACATGCAGGGCCAGTCCCTGAAGCCTCATCAAGGGACTTCTGGTCTCTGCTCACATAGTTCCACAGAACATTTTTCTATCCAGCACTGGCTAGAAGAGCCTGCTAGCTGGTAGAGCTGAACTTCCCCTTGATGCATTTTGCCAAGGACGCTTTCAGGCCAGGACAGGGAAGGGATTTGCCCAAGGTCACCTAGAACGCTGCCAGAGTCCTGGCACTTGGAAACCCAGTTCTGTTCTTGGCCTCACAGTTGAGTAGAAATAATCCTGAAGGAGGATTCAGACCGGGTTCTCTCCTCAACTTGGCCACTTAATGTAAATTAAATGACATTTAGTTCAATAGCCAAGGGCCTAATATGTGCCAGGCATGTACTTACATGCAGTGTGGCCACAGGAAAGTAATTTTCTCTCTCTGCACTTCAGTTTCCTTATCTCTGAAAAAAGCCCCTCCTATGCTCCTTCTCTCAGAGCTGCTGTTGTGGGGATTAAATGAGAAAAAGGAAGCAAAGTGCTTTGTAAACTGTAAAATGATGTGTACCTTGAGGAGTTGTTGCTAAGCCTGGACATCCCATTTGAGATCCCACTTATGTGGTCTGCCTGGAGTAGACTTCCACCTGAGCACTGCCCACAATACTGGAATCTGTTTACATGTTCCAGTGGAGAAATGTTTGGGTTCAGCTTTGATTTCCCAGAGTCTAGCTCTGGGGTTAGAATGTGGCAGGTACTTCACAGAATAAATGAATAAACAGAACATGTGATGATCCAATTCTCAGGTCCATGGAGATGCCAACCAGAAGGACACTGGAAAACCAGAGGAGGAGGGACTCAGTGGGAGGGCGATGGAGGGTAAGAATGGTGTCTGCGTGGACAGGAGGGTTTGGGTCACTGGAGAGGAGAGGGTGGGACACTCCAAGCAGTGTGAGTGGCTTGGGCAAAGGTCAGCAGATGGAAATCCATGTGGATTATGTAGAGGACACTGAGAAAGTGGGCAAGTAAGATCACGGTGAAAGATGAGGACAGAAAGTGATGATGAGGACGATAATAATAATGGTAATAGTAATAGGTAATGTAAGTATGGCACTTACTGTATACTCCAGGCACTGCTCAAAAAGCTATGGATGTATTCCTCATCAAACTTTTGCAACAACTCTATGAGGTGGGTATTATTACCTCTACTTTACAGACAAGGAAATGGAGAGGTTAAGTAACTTGCCTGCCTGAGGTTACATATCCATTATGTGGCAAAGCCAGGATTTGATTTCAGGCAGTCTCACTCCAGAATCTATGCTCTTTAATGTAGGTTGAAGTCTGTCTGTAAAAGGTTATGAACTTTGGGCTTTTTCTTATACTATAGGAAAAGTTTGAGCAAGAGTTTGGAGCAAGAAGGAGTTTGAGCAAGAGAGGACATCATGATAGCAGAGGTCCTGAGCACCTTATGTGTGCTGGGCGCTGGTGAGACAAAGAGCAAGACAGAGCTTCTGCCCTCATAGGCACTCAGTTCTTGTGTCGGAGCAGGCTCACTCTGGCTCTCCAGAGCCCATTGTGTGCCTCTTTTTCCTGATGATCAGTGATACCACTTCAGTAACTTGATATCCACTACAATGAGAGTGTTTGCACCATTGAAACTGGCCAATGCTACAAATCAGGGCTTTTCTCTGAGAGCTGGTTGTTACATATTTAGCAACACAACTGCTGACTGTGAATAGCTGCAATATGATGGTAAAAGTCCTCACCAGATATAGGGTGGTACAAAGAGGGGGTGGGACTAACCCTGCTTGGGGAGCCAAGGAGGCAAGGCTTATGCAGAGTGTTGAAGGATGGGCAGATGTTTGCTATGAAGACAGAACAATAAAGCACAACTCAGGCACAGGTGAGGAGACGCATGGCATACACATTCTAGAGTTCTATGAAAGGACAGTATGGATGTGAAGGAGCTTGGGAACCTATAAGGTTCATAAACCTACAAGGTTCATAAACACAAAAGGGTGTTTATGAAGCAAATCCAGTATCCGATTTATAAGTGAGATAATTGGGGTCATGTCACAACCCATTAACCTTTGTCTTTAGCTGGCAGGATCTCTAGAGGATTTCCAATGTGACTCAACTGGGCCTTTACCCAAAACCTCAGTAAGAGGGAACCTAGGCTTAGGGGAGAGACTTGGCATGAGAATGGACTAGAACACTCTAGGGCTGCCAGCGAAATGAGAAATGTTGACAAAAGCTTTGAGATGCCTTGTATATTGGGGTTGGAGGGCCAGGGAAGTTGGCGGGAAATAAGACCAGGCTAAGTGAGGGTCAGACACGTCCAGCTGGCCATGCACTTCCGGCCCAGAAATCAAAGCCAGACAGTGGCGCCACAGAGCTTGTTTTGTTATCTTTTGTGTCGAGTGGGGTTCTGGGTGCTGTGGGTTGCTCAGTGAACCTCTGGCTTACATAGGCCTTTTCTCCCCCTTGGTCCCTATGCCCCAGACTGGGGTGAACATGGCATCAGACTGTCTCCATGGTTTTCTGCTTGGTGCCACGCTGTCCTGAAGGTTCTAAAGGAGACTGAGGTCACTGGGCTCATGGAGCTGCCAGAGCCAGGACCCCACAGGACCTGGAAAAAAGCCCGGCCCCTCCCTTTGGTGGGCTGGTTATCAGGTTGTTTTGCTCTGCAAGAGGATCATGGGGCCTCATTTCCCTGCCAACCACCTCCATCAGCCCAAGGCCATCCCTGCCCCCCCTCCCCCCACGTACAGACTCAGGTGGTCAGTGAAGAGACCACAGGAAAGGGATGGGCTGGCTGTCTAGATACATGAGCTGAGAAATCTAAGGCTGACCTTGATCAAGCCTCCAATCACAGTAGCATGTTTTAAGAATGATTTGTAAAAGAAAGCTGGACACTTGGGGTGAACAAAGGGGCAGTTACAAAAGTGCTATGTTTTAGGCCACACATCTGTTTACAAAGCAGAGTGACCGCAATCCTGGCCTGAGGCTGTGTTGGGCACATATGGGGGAGGGAGGGGAACCATGGCCACCTCTGTACAGGGAGCTCCAGCCTCAAGGCAGAACAGAGAGTTACAAGGTTTGCCCTTCATAAAAGGGTAAAGGGCTTTAGATGGTTTTGAGGGTGTGAGGTCATAGGAAGGTCACAGGAAGCAGTGCTTGAGATGGCCTTCAAGCATGCAGGGGCCCTATTTGGTGGCTGGCCTCAGGACGTGGTAACACCAAAATGCCTTAGGATTCCCCCCAGCTCCCTTTCTGACTGCCCCTCTTCTTGCTTGGGATCACACCAAGGATAGGAATGGAAAGCTGACAAGTTCACGCGTGCCTGGCATTGCCCTTCAGTTGAGACAAAGCTCTTGGCTGTGCAAAAGACTAAACTGCCTGGTTGAGATCACAGATCACCATCGGGCAGCGAAGGGCTCACAAGATGCACATCCTTGCCTCCCTGTGCACACTCGCACTGACTCACTCGTCCTCTGGCATGGTGCTGCCTCTACCACTCCATGTGCTTCTTAGTTTTGCTAAGCAATGGCTGCCCGCACCTGAGACGCATGCACAGCAAATGTGCTGAATGCACCACCTGTCACTCCCCTTGTGCTGGAGTCACGTGAGGGCTCACCCTTTCCACCTGGCTCCCTGCTCTCTGCTCGTGCTGTTTCCTGCACCCATGGTACCCTGCTTAGCTGTCACAACCCAACTTACCCTTAGAGGCCTGGCTTGTTCGTCCCTTAAGCCGTTTGTGAGACCAGAACTTGCTTTCAAGTTCCCACAGCATATTTTGTGGTCCTCTAAGCCTTTTCCAGATTGAATTTGTTTGTGGCTGTTTCCATCCTCGGGGCCCACACACCAAATGCTCCAGGTGGGCTTGCTAAATTGTCCTCTCGAGGTGCTCCCTGCACGGCAGTCCACCAATATGACTTCCTGAAAGAGCAAGTATCTACTGAGTTCCTATGTGCCAGGCCTAGCTAGGAATTTTCACGGCCACCAGCTCATTTAAGTCACAGAACACTGGGAGGTGAGGTTGTTATCCCACAAGGAAACAAATCAGTGGCCCTGTGACTGGTCCAAGGTTCCATAACAAGGGATGGAGCCAGAATTCAAATTCAGGTCAGCCTGACTCCAAGGCCAGGGTATTTTTCACCCCTTGTAAATAAGCAGATGCAAAATAGTAACACTGATGATCATTTATACTGTATTCTCACGTACATTATTTCATTTGATCCTCACAACAGCCCTGTGAGGTAGGTAGGGTTATGTATTACTGTTATGCCCATTTCACAGATGAAGAAATGGAGATGGCTCAGTGAGGTGGGCGACTTGCACAGTCACACAGCACATTAGTGGCTTCACAAGTCCTTTACTTTCTCTAACGTCAAGCTGTTTGAATTAAGAAGCACCAAGAAGATGGAGAAAGATACTTTTTATGGAGAAGGAAAAGGGCAGTGGTGATAAACTGTTTTATTGTGGTCACAGCTTCTGCTATGTCTGTTCTAACCTGGGTTCTCCTGAGTGACCTTCCCGAGTACTATTGGTCTGGTGACCTGGGACAGCTGTCAGAGACTCCTGGGTCCCACTGTAGGGGGAAAAGGCCTTTATTACCTAACGGATGCAGCCTTGCCCACAGCCCAGCATACAAGCTCCTTGTTCCCAGGGTGTAATTATAGGAAGTCCCTTCCTCAGCCCATCTGCTGTGGGTGCCTGTGTCACTAGGCTTCCCTGGTTTTGTCCAAGAGCCCCTACCCAATGGGGAAGATTCCCAAGGCCAAACTTCAGGGATGAATCATAATGTGCAGTTTTGAGGTCTGCACTATTCATCACCCCTTGGAAAGTGGTGGCTTGAGGTGTCTTGCTCTGGACCTTATCCCAGGGAGGTCCACGGGTTGGTTATGACCAGAAACTGTACCACAGCAGAAGGCCACTTCTTTCCGAGCAATGTCACAGTGCCTGGACGCTTACTCTGAGAGGAGTGTTATGGTAACTCCAGGGCTCCTTGGTGCAATCCGCCCTGCCATATCCTGGCCTCCTTCCTCTGGCAACACTTTCTTGGGGCAACAAATCTTTATCCTCCAACAGGAGGTGGTCAAAAGCTATGTGGAGCCACAGACGGTGAGGAGGCGGATGAAATGGGTGTCACAAAACAAAGTGAAGCGATCACAAAATGGGGCTGACTTACAAGGGATGGGAAGGGGGTTAACCTTGGTTCTGGACAAATCCCAGGGGGAATCCTAATTTGAGTAATAATATTTTCAGAATAAGGGTCTGGCCTTTTAAGGTGACTATTGTGAAAGAGTAAACAAACATACCTCTGAGTGAGAAAGAAGGTCTAGATCCAAGACTAGAAAATGGGCGTGGAAGAACAGATTTTGGTTCAATGTAAGGAAGGGCTTTCTAACAGCACTGGCCAACCACGGCAGGGGCTGTCTTGGGGTTGATGAGCTTCCCGTTGCTGGAAGTATGCAAGGAGGGATGTGATCACTTGAAGGTGCTGGGGAGAGGTGCTTAGCCCCAAATGGGCGGGGGTGTGCTGGGGGCCAGGAAGGGCTAAGCGACCACTAAATTACTTTCCAACCCTGAGAGTCCATAATTATTATTTAAAATGACCTCTTTCAATGATACTTCAAATTCTTGGGGAAAGGATTACAGAAGTCATGTAACAGTCCACGTTATGAAACGCCTTCTGTTGCACTGGCTCCAGGTACTTTAAAATCTTCGCAGGGACAGCAGCTCACCTGTGAAGTGAAAAATCCCCACATGTCTACATTTGGCCCAGTCCAGAGGGATATCCCCATCTTCTGAACCCTGCCTGGATGCTCACTCCTCTAGGCCATGCCACAGCTCAAATCTCTCCCCACCACAGTGGGGGCCCAAAACGCAGCTCTGAAATCATACTGCATTTCCACGCCAGCCAAACATGGTTGTCCCTGGGCAAACAAGTCCAAGATCCCGGCTGCATCCTAGGGACAGAGGAGCAGGTAGGGTGGGGATCTCTGGTTACTTTAGGTCCTGGGAAACTGAAGGAAGCTTCTTGTTTTCACCCCTTTCCCTCCACCAGGGGCTCCTTTCATAGATGGCTAAGTGAGGCACTGCCTAGTGGTACAGAGAGAGCTGGAGCCTGTGGAAAATTCGCCATTCCTTTGTAGCCAGAAAGCCCTCCTGTGGCCTCCTTTAGGACACACTGGCAGGCACTTCACTTATGACAAACTGCCCATCTGTAGCTCAAAGTGGCAAGGAAAAAGGTAGCTCCGTTGAGAGGACACACGGATTCCTATAGGTAGACTGCATTGTGGGGGGAATCAAGTCCTGCTATGCGGTTAATACAGATTAGTAAAGCGCCCTGCCTCACACCACTGGTGAGACACTCTCCAGGACCTTGGCTGACATGCAGCTTCTTGGAAGCCCCCTCCTTCAGTGTTCCTGGGGTCCTTTTACCTGTACCGTATTAATCGAATAATCTTATTGTTCATAAAATCCACAGCGTGTGGGTGAGAAGAATCGATGCAGAAGCCATCACTCAGAGCAATTTTCAGCACCTCCTCCACGAAGACCTGGAAGCTGTTGATTTGCTTGTTGGCTGGCACCACCCAGAGCCTCTTGAGGTTCTGCTTGGTGTACTCCTCCTCTGGCAGGCCCTCCACATTGGCCACCCAGTCCAGAGTCAGGTGGTTGGGATCCTGCAAGTGGCTCGTGATGGAGGAGAGATTACCGTTGGAGCAATAGAAGAGCTTGGAGCCAAGGAGCTTGAGGAAGAGGCAAGAGGTACTGAAGATGTTGGCATTGAAGACCTCCATACTGGAGGAAGAGAGGCTATAGATCTGAGGTGCCTCCCTCACGGTGAAGTGGACTGTCTGCACACGCTGGTTCAGGGTGATATTGAGCATGGCATTCTTCTCAGCCTTGGAGAGCTCCACCTCCTTCTCCTGCAGTGCCTCAATCAGGGGCTGCACCTGGTAGAAGTCGGCCTCCCTTCGGAGCAGGCCCATCTCCTGGAAGTCCTCAGGCAAGTCCAAGTGGGAGGTCCGCAGGAAGTTGAGGATGTAGCGGAACACTTTGCCATCACGGTCAATGAAGCAGTTGCCCTGGCTGTCCCTCTTGGTGGGCATCTTTCCACTGAACATGGCACCCAGCATGGAGTCGGGGAAGCTGGTCAAGGTTGCCAGTGAAGTTGTATAGAGCTTCCCCCCAACGTTGAGTGTGATGGGGTCAGACATGGCAGGAGGCTGGGGTGCTGGAAAGTAGTCCTAGAGAGGGAGAGAAGTGAGAAATTACCCAACCATATCTGGTGTCTTAGTCTGTTGAGGCTGGTATAAAAGAATACCATAGACCAGGTGGCTTAAGCATTTATCTCTCACAGTTCTAGAGGCTGGAAAGTCCAAGATCAAGGTGTAGGCAGATTTGGTGTCTGGCAAGGGCTGTCTTCTCACTGGGTCCTCATGTAACAGAAGGGGCAAGAGAGCTCTTTTTAGAGTCTCTTTTATAAAGGCACGAATCCTGTTCATGGGGGCTCTATTCTCACAGCCTAATCACCTCCTAAAGGTGCTACGTCCATCACACTGGAGATTAGGATTTCAATATAGGGACCTGGGGGACACAAGCATTCAGACCATAACATCAATGTATGTACAGTTCTCAACTCCTTATTGTAGATCAAGCCTATAGTCCTAGAGGTTGAAATGAATTAGTACCTGATGAGATAATTGCCACATTATTTAAGCATATTAGGTTCACTAGGGAGTTAAAAAAAAAAGAAAAAATGAAAAAACAAAGCCTGGGTCCTGCCCTCCAGAGATTATTGTAATTGGTCTTTAATACCCTAGCACTGGTATTTTTTAAAAGCACCCTTGGTGATTCTAAATGTTCAGTTAAGACACAGAACCACTGCTCTAAGGAAGGAAAGAAAATGTGCTTGGACTAAATGCTCTGTTACCTGCCCTTACACACATTTGTTTACATACTGGTGATACATCTTTTGACTTAGACAATATCACCATCCATCCCAATCGTGCAGATGAGGAACACGGTCAGGATTCATTCCTCATGCTCAGAGAGGTGAAGGGCCATGCCAAGTTTCAAACCCAGGTTCCTTTATGTGAGAGAGAAAAATACGTAAATGCTTACTAGTCAAACACTGGTACCTTCTAAGTACCTAGCCAATGCTCTGAGATTTAGGTCTCCCAGCCCAGCACTCCCTTCTGCTGTACCAATGATGCCTTCTTATTATTAGTCTATCTCAAGGATTTTACAATGAATAGCTATGATTAGTGTCATTTCCATCTCTGTCCCAGGCTTACAATGGGCCACTCAGCCCTCTGGACTCTGACACCCCTTGTTGGACTCTCATCCTCCTGTAACAATTAGCCTTGCAATGAAGATGTTCTTGACTTCTGGTGGCCTGCCCTTTCCGATCATGATGACACCCCAGCTACCTCTGAAGAATTTGAGTTTCAGTGCAAACGTGGGACTCTGCACGGAGCACCCTTTACCCATTCTCTACCTGTTTCTCTCCTTAACAAGCCCTTCTCCCCACTACCTTGCAGCCTCCAGTGTCTAAGGCTGGTGAGTCTCCTTCAACCTGAAGTCTTGGAGTCTAACTTCTCTTTAAGGTTCTAGAAAGGAAGGGATGTACCCTCAGCTTCCAACATACTTTCCCAAGATCCCACCTGTGGAACAGATTAAGCAACCCTTCCCTGATGCTGGGTGTGAGGGCCACAAAGAAGAATTGGACCCAGTGCCGCCCTCAAAAAGAAAAGGCTGGCAGGGAGACCAAGACAAGAGGCAGTGAGGGTGCAGTGACAAGGGAGATGGACCCAGAGCTAAGGGAGTAGGTCAGGAATGAATTCTGGCATGCTTACTATCCACATGGGAAAACAGAGGTCTGAGGGAGGACTTCCCCAAAGTCACCCAGCAAGGATGATGAGCAGGCCAGAGCACTTCTTACCCTCACCATGCCTGTCTTCTGAGGAGGCTGGCTGCACTAAGACCCCCTTAACTCCAGGGGATGGAGACTCCTGCCAGAAAATGGAGGCCGTCTATGCTGGTGGAGGGAGATGCTCAGCTGCCCCACCCAACTGTCTAGGGGGTCACCTCATGACTCCTTCCTCATCTAATGGGGCACTTTGATACTGTAGAAAGGCATTAACCATCTGGAATGTCTGGAGAAACGAGCCATGGTGAAGTTACAAAATTGGCAGCAGAAGCCTGGAGCAGATGGGCTGTGGGACAGCGGGGAGGTCCAACTGAAGGGGTGGGGCTAGGGCTGAGGAAGGGATGGCTGCTGTGTGGGGACCTGCAGCTGCGGGAAGGTGCTCTGGCTTCAGGGCTGACACTGGTCAGTTCTGTCTACAGAGGGCCCAGGCAGGAGATGGACCCACGAGCCAGTGCCATCCCCTTCCTCTTTCCAGAATCTTCCTTTTCTTTCTAGGTAGTAATTTGCATATGTTAGTTTTCAGTCTCTCTCCTTGATTTCCTTAAAAAAAAATTTTTTTTAATGTTTATTTTAGAGAAAGAGTGTGGGTGAGGGAGAGGCAGAAGGGGGGGGGGCGGACAGAGGATCTGAAGCCGGCTCTGTACTGACAGTGGAAAGCCTCATGTGGGGCTGGAACTCACAAACTGTGAGATCATGACCTGAGCCAAAGTCAGACACTTAACCGACTGAGCAACCCAGGCGCCCCATCTGCTTGACTTCAGGCCCGGGCTCTATCCAGTAGCTCAGCAACATGGAAAGAGCAGCCTCAGGCATCAGAGAGGCTGGGCTGTCTTTGCTGTTGGTTCTGTGGGCTGCAGACCCCATATCTCCTCTGTACGTTAGTGCTGAAGAGCTCAGAGCACTGGGTGGTGGGGGGGGGGGAGAGGGAGGGTGATAGTCGGGAGCCACAAGGCACACCTGGCATACCTGGGGGCTCTTGGGTGGGTACCCAAACTCCTATTCCTCTGCTTGCAAAAGCAGCAGAGCATCTGCCTTCCTGCCTCTTCCCCGGAGCTGTGCGACTCCCTGGCATCGTCACTGCCTGTCAGCCACACAGGCAGCCGGGGCGGAGACTGGTTAGAAGCCAGATTTCCTGCCCCCTCCCTCAGTCTAAGGTGCTCTCTGTGGTATTCTCTCCATGCCCACAAGTCACAGAGCTCAGCCATCCAAGCCCCCATTTTCCACCATCACAGGTGTACAGGTCATGGTGTAAATGGCACAAGGACACATGAGGACAGGACCTGGCACCTCGGGGCAGGAGGTGCTGAAAGCTTTGTGTGATGAAGGGTTTGTGGTCAGGTGGGGATGAACCGACGATCCTCACTGAGCTCCAGTCCCCTGTGTATCCTCAGCTGTGTCCTGGACTTCTCCACCTTGATGTTCCACGGGTATCAGAAGGCCTGACACAGAATTCCTCTTCCCCCAAACCCACAGTGAATGCTTCTCAGCCACTCAACTGCCTGAGCCTATGATCCAGGAGGCAGCTCCGAGTCCTCATCCCTATAATTTTTCTCACTCTGACTCTTCAAACGCATCCCTAAAGCCCTCCCCGGGCTCTGGCTTCTCCTCTGCTCTCCTTACCTTCTCATCTGGCTCCCTGCCTTCTTCCTCTCCACCTTCCATTTCAGTCTTCTGGAGCACTACTGCCTGGCCAGACCACCTTGCTCTTCCAAGCTCACCTCCAGCCCCTCCCCCACTCTATCCTCCCGCATTCCAGATGGCACTGCACACATCCTCATGCTGTCACCTGCCTGACTTTGCTCTCCCTATACCACCCTCTCCATCTTCTCTGCTGTCAACCTTGAAGGCCCCACCTATGAGCCACTGTGTCTGTAAGGCCATCCCCAGATCTCCACTAGGTTAACAGCTCTCCTCTTGGGGCTTCCTGGTCCTTTGCACAGCCTACCTGGCCATGCCCACCATTCCATCATGTTATGAGCTGATTTGCACTCCTTCAAGGTGCAGATCACTGGACATCCACATCCAAAAAAAAGAACCTTGACCCATATCTCGTACCATGTAGGAAAAATTAACTCCAAACAGACCACAGACCTATCGGTAAAATCTTTTGAAAACTAAAACTTCTGGGAGAAAACCTTTGTGACTTTGGGTTAGGCAAAGATTTGTTGCATGGGACCCAAAAGGCACAAACCATAAAAAAATCGACACACTGGACTTCACCAAACGAAAAACTCCTCTTCAAAAGGCAGTGTTGAGAAAATGAAAATAAGACACACTGGCAGAAAGTATTTGCAAAACATAGATATGATAAAAGGTTGTTAACAAGAATATAGAAAGAGCTCTCAAAACAGAAAACAGACAACCCAATGAAAAAATGGGCAGATGATCTGAACACACACTTCACCAAAGACATATTGATGACAAATAACCACTTGAAAAAAAAGCTCAACAGCAATAGTCATGAAGGACATGAAACTTAAAACCACAATTAGATAACACTGTATACCTATTAAAATGGATCCAATAAAAAAATCTGACCATACCAGGGCACCTGGGTGGCTCAGTCGGTTAAGCACCCGACTCTTGATTTCAGTTCAGGGCATGATCTCATGGTTCATGAGTTTGAGCCTCACGTTGGGCTCTGTGCTGACAGCGCACAGCCTGCTTGGGATTTTCTCCCTCCCTCCCTCCGTCCCTCTCTACCCCTCCCCCATGCTCTCTCTCTCAAAATAAATACATAAACTTAAAAAAAAAATCGGATCATACCGAACACTGCTGACTATACAGAGCAATGAGTCTCCTGCATTGCCGGTGAGAATGCAAAATGGTACAACCATGGTGGAAGTTTGGCATTCAGTTTCCGCACGACCCATCAATCCCACTCCTCATTATGTACCCAGAGAAATGAGGACATATGTCCATGCAAACACCTGTACCTGAATAGTTATAGCAGCTTTATTCATAATTGCTCAAACCTGGAAACAACTAAAATGTAAGTGGTAAACACACTGTCACACAACCATACAATGGAATATGACTCAGGAATACAAAGGGACTAGCTACTGACATATACCACAAGAGAAGAATGTCAAAAGCATTATGTTAAGTAAAAGAAGCCAGCCTCAAAAGGTTACATAGGTAGGGCGCCTGGGTGGCTTAGTCGGTTAAGTGTCTGACTTTGGCTCAGGTCATTCTCTCTCATGTTTGTGAGTTTGAGCCCCGTGTCAGGCTCCGTGCTGACAGCTTAGAGCCTGGAGCCTGCTTTGGATTCTGTGTCTCCCTCTCTGCCTTTCACCTGCTTGTACTTTGTCTCTCTCTCTCTCGAAAGTAAATAAACATTAAAAAAAAAAAAAAGGTTACAGAGGTATGTGATCTTATTTATGTAACATTCTAAAAAAGGTAAAACTATAGAGACAGAAATCAGACCAGTAATTGCTAGGGCCTGGACTGGGGAAAAATTGGCTACAAACAGGCAAGAGGGAATACCTTGGAGTCATGGGAACACTCTATGTCTTGATGTGGTGGTAGTTATAAAAGTTATGAAAATTCATGTAACAGTATACCTCAAGAGGGTGAGTTTTCACTGTATGTAAATTATGACTTCATAAACTGGAAAAAGGATCAAGATTGGGATTGTCTCATGAAATCAACACAATGGGTTGTGACCAGCTACATATATTGTTGGGAAACTTTTTTTTTCAGTTGTGTGTGTTTGTGCGTGAACTGGATGGTGATCTAAAGTATGTCTTCATACTGTGAGCTGTGACAAAAATTGTTGTTGAAAACCACTGCCTAGGTTGTGATCTCCTTGAAGCACAGACACATCTCATGTCCCCGCACAGGCACTGCCTAGCACACAGCGGATGCTAGTGTCATGGGGATGGGGGAGGGGGGTGGACAGCAGGGTGGGACGGATGAACATTTACTGGGTGTTTTACTACATCCAAGGCCTTTACACTCACCAGCCTTTTAAATTCTTGGAGCAATCCTACAAAGTAGGCATCATGCTCCGTTTGGCAGATGACAGGAAAGTGGACTCGGAGAGACTGGACACACAGCCAACTAGCAGAGAGCCCGTTCTCAGCCCACTCAGGCTGCAGAGTTGTAACAGCAATAAAGGGCTGTGATAGCTTCAGACAAGTTTGACAATCTCTGAAGCAGCCTTTAAAAACACTGCTCTGCAGCCTGCTTGGCAAGACGGTTACCACTTACCTAGCGCACACCTCCTGCTCTATGTGAGGAGCTTCATGTAACACTTGATAGCATTTTATTTGCAATAAAACCATATAGAAAAGTACAGAAAATGATACTATTGTGCTAAATGCTGTACATGCATTCCTTCATTTGATGTCTTCATAAGCACCCTGTGAAAGAGACTATTATTATCTCCATTTTACAGATGAGGAAACTGAGGCTCAGAAAGTGTAGGAGTCAGTGGAGGAGCTGGGATCTGAATCCAGTTCTGTGTGGGTCCAACACTTGTGATCATTCCTCTTTCCCACCACGGGTTCTTAATGTGAGTGAGAGATGCACATACCCTATTCTCCATCCCGACCAGATGGAAATGTCCTTGGGTGGTGGGTCTGTGGCCGGCCTGGGGCTCTGCCCACTCCCATTGATGGAAGTGGGGACAGGACCCGAGGACAGCCCACAGTGCCTCCATGGCTGACACAGGGCAAATCCACTGAGAAGCCCAAGCCCTTCTATTTCAATAGCAGCCGATGATGTCTAATGACAAAGCCACGAAACACAAAATGCCAGGTTTTTCAGAGCCAGATTAGAAAGGATGAATGAGAACTCACACAGGACCAGGAAGTAGATAAAAGAAATCACCACTGAACGAATTATGTTTCTTCAGCAGGAGGCTTTCCAAGCCTGCCTCTCGACTAAAAAACCAAGCAAGAGATTAGCCCTCTTTCCCTGTTTGAGAAAAGGGCTGGTGTCAAACCATCAAACCAGGAAATTATGCCATGCTGATCCCCAGACCGCCCGAGTTGGGGAGGCCAGGGGGCCTTGGAAGTTGCTGCTGGAATTCTCTCCTTTCTGGAATGGGTCTGTGGCCCAAATGAGAGGGGGTCTTGAGGCCCAGCCTGGTACCATGCAAAGGGAAATTCCAGTCTGGGGCCTGGAAATTACCTGGCTGCAACCTCTACCTTTCTGTGACACAGAAAATAGAATTCTTTGACAGCAGATGTCCTGTGAGGAAGGGCAGCCAAGACATTGCTCTAGAGTCCTACTTTAAAACGTGGTCCAGGCACCCACGTGTCCCTGCAGTCCTCATGCAAGACACAGCTAATGCTGAGTACCTGCTGTGTACCATACCTGCTAGCTCTGTTATACATATGAGCTCATTTAAGCCCCATAACACCCTTTCAAGAAAAGTATTATCTGCACTTTGCAAATGAGAACCTCAGGCTTTAAGAGGTAGGGAACTTGCACCAAACAGTGTCAGAGCCAGGATTCAAGTCTAGGCCTGTCTAACTGCAAAGTGTGGATTGTGAACAAAGGCCCTTGGAGAGATCTGTCACTTGTTCCCCTCCTACCTCTTACAAGGTGCTCTTACACCTGCCATCTGAATTTGATTCTGACCTACATAAAGACCAGGGTGTAGAGAATCAACACTTCCTGAGAACCAAGGACATGCCCTGAGCTATGTGAGGCACTTTCCAACAGACTATTTCATTAAAACACCACACAGGGGCGCCTGGGTGGCGCAGTCGGTTAAGCGTCCGACTTCAGCCAGGTCAGGATCTCGCGGTCCATGAGTTCCAGCCCTGTGTCAGGCTCTGGGCTGATGGCTCGGAGCCTGGAGCCTGTTTCCGATTCTGTGTCTCCCTCTCTCTCTCTGCCCCTCCCCCGTTCATGCTCTGTCTCTCTCTGTCCCAAAAATAAATAAACGTTGGAAAAAAAAAAAAACAAACAAAAAAACACCACACAGATGCTGTGAGGTAGGTACGAGTGTTATCCCGGTGTTTAGGATTATAAAACTGATGCACAGAGTAGTGATGACAGCTGCTGAAGATCACACAGCTAGAGGCAGCAGAGCTAGAATTCCAAATGAGGTCTCTCTCCAAAGCCTGTGTCCCTTCCAGTAATATAAACCATAATACTTTATTAGGAAGCATAAAGAGGATTTGAATAGAGACTTGTAATGCTTCTGAAAGAGATGAAATATCTTCAAGTTGTTCTAAAATTAACTACAGTTGTTATGCTGTCCTAATCCAAATCCCAATAGTATTTCTTCAAAGGATTAAAAAAAAAGATTAAAATCTTACTTTGGAAAAATTGATAAGTGATAACTTGAAAGAATATTTGAAAAAGAGTAATTACCTTAAATGCTAGTTAAGATAACTAGTAACTACTAGTAATGTATTAAATAGGATTATAAAGCAATGACATTCCAAACTGTGGTATTGAAACGAAAAGGAGAAGGAAATTTATAATATGTACTGAAAAGACTTATTAGCAATTAAAAAATAAATATATATTGATCTTTACCACAACTCTGTGACCCTGGCAGAACAAATCACATAATCTTGATTTCACCCACGCAGAGAGAATGAGTCCCTGACCCAGGGCTTCATGTGCATTCTTGATTTCTGAGTCATGGCCTGTAGAAGGTTCTGGGCTTGGACATGGCTCAGAGAACAGTCCTTTGGAGGCAGCCTGGGGTCTTCTGTAATCTGGGTCTTGAGCAAGAGACTGAACCGAGCCACAGAGGTTTTGGCCAACAGTCCATACACTCAGAGTCTTTAGGCATGGGCTTTCTGTGCAATTTCCTATATTACTGCCCATTGAGCTTCCATAATGAAACTACTTGCCATGCAATCTATTCCTTCTACACAGTGACGCCCAGTTGTAACAACAATAAATCTACTGATAATTACTTCTCTACCTGTCCGCCTGTCCGTCCGTCCGTCCATCCATCCATCCATCATTTCTTAGCTCTGCTCACTCAAAGAGCCTACCAGTAGCACCCCAGTAGCAATGAGCACACCTGACTCCAGATCTTGGTTTCTAAATGTCATCTCCTACAAAAAGAAACCAGGGTTTCCTGGAGAAATTAATGGTTCTGGGACTTTGATAGAAGAAGTGCGAGGTGAGCCTGGAACATCTCTTGCCACACAGCAAAGAAGCAATGAAAGATTAATGAGATCTTGTGAAAACAACACGGAAGATCTTAAAAGTTCTCATCAAAGGAAAAAAAGTATTTTTGTAACTATGTGTTGTGGTGAATGGTAACTGAACTTATTGGGATAATCATTTTGCAATATATACATATGTCAAATCATTATGTTGTATACCTAAAACTAATACAATGTTAAATGTCAATCATATCGCAATTAAAACACAACACGGGAGCTGGCCTGAAGGGACTCTCTTAGGCCAAATTTGGAAATAATTTGAAGAACAAAAAGATTAATGATGATAATGGGTTATAACACATTGAATTTAAAAAAAATCATGACTCTTTGTTACTCCAAGAAGAAAAAAGACAGGGAGAGGAGAGAAAGACACACACAAACAGTGGAAAAAATTATTCTATAACAAAGAATACCAGCTAATAAATAGAGAAAGAATGGCACACTTAGAAAATTACCACTCTGCAACTTTCAATGTTGCAACTCGGGCAAGGATCATCAATGGATGTAGTGAAAGCTTACTGGGAACACACAATTTCGACATTCTCAAGGAATCACTCCAAAGACTAATGACAAAGGGAAAAATTACACCAATGGAGAGATCAGGCAGTCATGACCTTAACCAACAATCAAATTTAGCATTCATGGATAGTAGGACCCTGATATTATACACTTTCTGATGGGATGCAGTAAGAAGAACATGACGTTGCCAGAAAGGAAAAACAAAAAACAAAAAACCAACAACCCTGAATAACCATTGATAAAATAACCAAATTTATACAGGTAGAAGAGGCTCTATGTAGAGTAAATGAGTTGCTTAAAGAAAAGTAACTAAATATAATGCATGAATCTTGACTACTTCTGACAAAAAAGAAAAACAAAACAAAAACCCAACTACGTAAGATTGGCAGTTGGAGAAATGTGAGTATACTGTTTATTAAGTGATATTTACTTCTTTCAAATTTTCTTAGGTACGATAATAGTATTATGGTTATGTAGGAGAATTCTGTAACTAGGAGTTACATGCTGAAGAATTTAGGGGTCAAGTGTCAAGATATCTGTAATTTGTAAATAGTTTAGCAAAAAGGTATGTGTAAAAGGAAAATCAGCAAAGGGCGAATTGGTGCATATAGGTGAAAGGCTACTCTTTAAACTTATCTGTAGCCTTGAAAATTCTAAAAATATTTTTATTTTGAAAGAGGGAAGAAAAGAATGCTTCCCTCATGGGACTATAGACGTAAAATTCCAGTCAGAGTGCCCGACCCCCAAACCAGCCAGGTTCAATAAACACATCTGTTATTACTACTACCAAGAAGCATTATAATCTGGTAATTTTCCTCTCCATGTGTTGCCGTGCTTTGGAGGATGAGGGAGCCAACCAGGGCTAAGCTAAAATAGCCCACAGTTGGTGGAGGAGACAGAATTTAAACCTGAGTAGTCTCTCTCCATAGACCCACCGCTCACAGAAACCACAGTGCCAGGCCTGCCTGTTTCTGTGTTGGGATCCAGGCTGGGAGAAGATGGCTGTTCAGGCCTTGTTCCCCCTGCCTCCTCCAGAACCTAGAGTCTCTGCTACTACAGCAGGAAAGAAACTCCTGTCATGTTCACAAAGCGGGGCCCATTCTGGGCCTTAGAAATGTTGTGGGTGGGCAAAAAACCGGAGGGGCTTTGGCATCACCCAGGCCTGTGTTTGAATTAGGCTCTGACATGTTAGCTGTGTGGGCCTGGGCCAATTCTGGATAGATGGTGACTGTAACAACAGCAGCAAGAATAATGGCTGAGCAGTTATTACTGTGCTAGGCACCTTCTGCATGTTGATTTCATAGATGAAGTGGATACTATCATTATCCATGTCAGGCCCTCTCTGATCTCTGCAATTTGCTGTCATCCCTTTTGCCTGCACTCTAAAAGAAAATCCCTTTCATCTGTCAGTCCCCTCAGCTGGAATTCCTTTCTTTCTTCTCTACATCTTCAGAACATTTTATTTCCACCTCTTACCAAAAGCCTACTTTGTTTAGGTAGTGCCTGGCCACTCTGTTGAGGCTGAGATCTTCCCTCTTCGTACCCGCCAGAAGCAGGCAGAGTAGGGGAAGGGGAAATTTCTTCCCCTTAGTCAGATCTGTTTTCTTCACCCCAGACTGACATCTACCAATAAGGAGGTTCATCACCACCTCCTGAATCTTAAAAACTTTTTATTTTGAAACACATTCTTGAAGTTTCAGTTTGGAATCTAAGCCAAGCCCAGGTGACCACCTGGAAGTAAATGGAGGAATTCCCACTGTGTAGAAGATAGATTGAACATGGCTGGGTAACTTTCAAGGGTGACAATACTCAGAGTGAGTAATGTGTCTCCCAGTAAGCTGGATGAGACTTTCCCCTGCTTACTCAGTCCACCAAGATAAAGACTGGCTCACAGCCCTGGGGACCATATGGGAGCACCGCCCTTCACCTCCCAGTTCCTGGCGTCCCCACACCCAACAGATGTACTTTCAGCTCTGTTTTGCCCAGTTCGTATCTCTAAGAAGCCCACAGGCTGCTCAATACCCCCACAGCCCACACTGTAGGGGGAAAAGGTGCTTTCTAAACTCAGGTGACACACAGGGGCCCTGCAGTGAGCTGCCCAGTTAGGGCACAGCACAGGGAAAGGTGAGCTGGAGGGAAGCCACCTGACCTGACAACCCAGCTTCTCCATTTGCACAGCAAAGTACCTGGTGCAGACTCCCAACAACCACCACCATCCCCCATCTTCTTCCAGAATTTTCCTGCATCCTCTCAGCTTACTCTCAGGCTTCCTCTTGTGGTTTTCCTCAGACACAAGCACTCCATTTCAACCACTCTCTTTCTGTGGTCTTCCTGCTCCTCAACCTTTAGAATGCATAAACAGAGGGCTTTGAAATCCATCTCATTTCATCTTCACACTATCCATAGGAGGGTTGCCTTAGAGGTTGGCATTCAGAAAGGTTGAAGCTGGTCCTGTCACACAACCTGCATACAGCAGGACATCTAAACTCTTGTTTCTTCCCTGCCATCCACTCCAGATTAAACCTCTGTCTCCCCGAAGTGCAGGAAATAAAGCAGGGTCTTTGGAGTAAGGAGTCCTATGGTTTGGGGCAAGTTACTTCACTTCTCTAAGCCTCTTGTTCCTCACCTGTAAATAGATACGGTGCCGCCTCTACAGGGTAAGAGCGTTGAATGAGATCATGTGTGACGCACTGAGTTCAAGGGATGGGCTCTTTATTTCTATCACAAGGAAAGGAAGATGTTTGTTCTGTGCATTCATGGGTATTTGCCCACTCGGGCACCCCTGTACCCAAACTGTATCAACGCGCGGCCAACCCTGGGCTTTCCGGGGCTGGGAAGGATCCTTTCCATCTCTGTGTCTCCGCCCCTCTTTCCCCAATGCTTTTTGGACCATCCCAACCAGTCTAACCTAGGCTTGCCTTATCGGCTTTCTCAGTACTGACGCCCCAGCCCTGGCCACCCGCTCCTCCGACCTCACTCTAGTTCTCCTCCTCACCTAGAGACTCCGCCCCTCGTTGCCCCACCCACCAGACTCCGCCCACAGTCTCGACCCTCTTAATCCGGGCTTTTCCAACCTTCCCCATCCCGCCAGACTCTTTCCACCAGCTCCGCCCCTTCTTCCCAACAAGCGCCCCCTCCCCCGCAGTCTCTGGCGTTGCCATCCCCATTGCACAGATGAGAATGGCGAGGCTAAAATAGGCAAGATGACCTCTCATAGTAGGACAGGTGCCAGCTGGGCCCGCGTCCCCTCACCGGCTGTCTCTGCGCCCCGAGTCTCCGCTCGCGCCGCGCCGCACCCACCTCCTGCCCTCGCTCTGCAGCCTCCCCTCCGCGGGCGGCCAGCGCAGCTTTGCGAGGGGGGAGGAGGGCCAGAGCCCAGCCCAGGGGCGTGGCGGCCCGGGACCCGCGCGCGGCGCTCCGGGATTTGTAGTTCTCCCTGGTCTCTTTGCGGCTCGGCACGCTTAGCGCAAACTCCATCTCCCACGAGGCATTGCGGTGAGCCGTCCAGCTCCCCGCCCCGCCCCCGCTAGAGCTGAGACCGGCTGGCCTTAAAGGGGACGCGGCCTGAGTGGCGGTTCCCAGGGTGGCCCCCGCTCCGGCTCCTCCCCGTTTCCCGCACCTCGCCCCTCCCCACGCTTCGTCCCGCAGCCCCGCAGCCCCGCAGCCTAGCGGCCGCGCGGCTGAGTCGAGCTCACTGGGTACAAGCTTGTACAGAGCTGGGTGGGGAGTTTGGACTTTGCAGTGGAAGCAGCATCCCTGCCTGCTGAGCGGGACCTGGCGGAGGGCGTCCCCACTCCAGGGGGAGCAGAGGACTCGCCCTGACCTAGCCTGGCCTAGCCTAGTCCTGCCAGGCCTGAGCGCCCCACCCAAGAGCTGGGTCTGAGGCAGGGGCCACCGGGGTCCCAGAGGTAAGGGGGTCGGGTCGTGTGTGCAGGTTGTGGGGAGTGTCTGCACCCTGGCGGTTCGAGAGCCCTGGGCACGCGCGAAGGGCTCCCAGAGTTTGGGGCTGGGAGAAGGGAGGTCCAGGTGCAACTTGGGCCTCGCTGTGTGACCTTGGGCGAGTAGCTGCCCCTCTCTGGGCTTCATCCTCTTTCATCAATTGTGTTTGGTGGTGATCCTGCCCTCCCCCTCAACCATGAAGCTCACCGGCCTTTCGTGGGGACCGCAGCCCCAGCCTGGGCTGGGCGCCAGTGCACCGGTATAACTGGAAGGAAGGGTGGGACTAAGATGGGGCACAAACTGGGGGGCTAAGAGGTCGCACCCGCCTGGAATGGGCTTCTGTTCTCAGCAACCTCGCCCGGGTATATTCCCTCTACAAGACATGAGACTCCTTGTGTGTTAGCCTGGTGCCCGCCCTTCCAGAAACCCTGGGGTGGGGGTGGGGACATGTGAGGGGTGGCCCCAGCAGGGATGAGTGATCCCTGGGTTTCTGAGAAGGGAATATATGCTCCTACCCTCTTCTTTTCTCTCCTTCCATTCCCCTTCAGTAAAAGAGCTGTTGCTTTTTACCAGTAAAACCCTTTTTTTTCTTTCTTTCTAGGAGACAGTTTGGTGGCCCAGGCAAGGGCCTCCCAGTAGTAGGGCAAGGGGATTCTTTCAGGGCTGCCTTAGGTAGAAGAAATTAAGTTAAAAAAAATTCAGAGGCAGATATTGCTGTCCAGAGATCTGGGTGGGGGGAGGGTGCTGGGAGGGTCAGCTTAGTGCTCCCCAGGCAGCTCTGGCACCCAGGGGAGTCAGAGGAGGAAGACTGGGTGTGAGGGTCAGAGAGAGAAGAAATGGGCTTCTCCACTCTTAGGTACTGGCTTAGGGCTTGGAGGGTCGTCTGTGCTCTGAGGTAGGGAGAGGTTGAGACTTTCCTGAAGCCCCCTCCCCTGTCCCATTGGATTCTGTGAGCTTTTGGCCTGAGAGCTAACCAGGAACAGTTTTTGTTTTTTCCTTCTGCTTTGGTTGTTTGAGTCATTTTTAAAAAGCTAAAGCCTCATTGGGTCCTGTCCGGTGACCTCTGTAGGGACTTTCTTGGCTGATGTTTGAGTCTTAGGGTTATGGATATGGAAGACCAGACCTGGCTGAGGAGAGGGCACTGACTGGGCCAGTCTCTGGAAGGTGTTTTCTGGTTATATCTTCAGTTGTATCTCATCTTGCTGTCACATGTTTCTCACCGGGCACTAGGCACTCCTTCACCTCTCTGCCTGGTCTTGTGCTGGGCAGTAGGGCACAAATAGGGGATTGGATCTATTTCCAAAGAAGATCCTAGCCTGGTGAGAAGATAGACCTAGAATCCAGTGGCTCTGCTGAGGGATGAGAAAAGCAAAGAGACTTGGATTGCAGAGGGGTTAGGAAAGGTTTCCCAGAGAAGGGGGCATGTGACCTGGGCATCAGAGGATGAGTCAGAATTTGCCAGGAGAGAAAAGGGAGAAGCCTTTCCCAGAAGAGAGGACATCACCAAAAGGTGGCCAGGAGGAAAAGCCCACTGTGCAAATTCCTTCAGATTTGTAACCAAACAGTGTTTGTCAAGTTCATGTCCATCCCTTCCCCCCATCAGCCAGGTGTCACAGAAAGGGCTTGAATGTCAAGCTCTGGAGTTTGGATCTTATGCTGAAGGGGCTAGGGAGCCTTGTGAGTTCTGAGCAAGGCATGGCAGGATGGAGCTTATCATCTAATGAGATTAATCTGAAGATGTTATCAGGGTGGGTGGGTCAGAGAGACCAGGGAGGGATGAGGAAGGCTGAATTAGGGCCCAGGGTATGGGGGCAGGGCAGGACATTATACACACACACCCCCAGACACAGTGCTTTGGGGGTGGTGGAGATGAGTCAGGCTTCACCATGCAGGACCAGAGACCTGTCAATACACAGTGGAAATGCGAAGGGTCATCTGAGAGGGACAGTTAAAAGGATCTGGGTCTTCCAGGGCGAGGGATTGTGATGTTCCTGTATGCTTAGCGTGTGCCCTAGAGCAGACTGGGGGTTGCTGGGACTGTCAGGCTGTTATGCCTGACAATGAGAGGTATAAGCCAAAGGCTTGGGGAAGAGCAGCAGCGTTGGCGGGGAAAGGCTAAGGGGTGGTCAGGTGGTCATCTCCCATTTTGGGGCTCCGAGGCTCAGAATGGTGAAAGAGCACCTCAGAATGGTGAAAGGCTATGGGCACCATGGGGCATAGTGCCTGGGCTAGATTCAAAGCCTGGACTCTATCCTGCAGAACACATACCTCTATTGGAGGATGGATTGAGGCAGGGAATGAGGAGATGAGTTAGGAGGCTACTGCACTAGTTCAGGCAAGAAGTAAAGAGGAGCTGATCTTGGGTGCTGCTGGAGCTCAGGGAGAGATGGGGGAAATGCTAAGTTGGCAGTGAGGACTAATGGATAAAATTCCTGGTAGAATCAGCAAGTTCCGGAGTGTGTGTCTGCTTGTCCCCTTCCCGGACAGTG
Source organism: Lynx rufus (assembly GCF_022079265.1). Classification (NCBI taxonomy): domain Eukaryota; kingdom Metazoa; phylum Chordata; class Mammalia; order Carnivora; family Felidae; genus Lynx; species Lynx rufus. The sequence goes on along the minus strand of NW_025814897.1, from coordinate 54,312,857 downwards.
TCTGTTTCCCCCCTTGGTGCGAAATAGCCCAAGAATAGACTCATGACTGCCCAGCCCTCATCTTTTTTACACCTTGTCCCATTCCCTGCCAGGGCTAAAATGGTCTCCATTTTCCAGGTGAAAAAACTGAGGAGCCTGGCAGGGACTCACCCAAGGTCACCTGGTGATTCAGAAGCAGAGAACCTGGGCCTCATGCTTTTAATGCAGGCTCTTCTGAGGGAGGTTACGGCTGCTGTGTGCTGCTGCATTTGGTGTGGGGCAGCTGTCTCTTGGGTCAGAGCCAGCACCGACAGGCCGTCTCCTTGTCCAGAGCCTAGAGGAGTAATCCAACCTCCCCTGAGGAATGCTGGCAGTCTGCTACTTCCTCCCCCAGGGAGACCAAGTGCAGGTTCTTATCCCACCCTGCCAAGGCTGTGTCCCTCTCTCTTGTTCATCCTCCACTTTTCCAACCATGCCCTAGGGAAATCAGGCCTCGTCTTGTCTGCTTTTTGTGGCCTGTGATGAGGTCAGGTGAGCTCCAAGCCTCTAAAACCCTTTTGCATGAATGCACCCAAGATATTGAGTGGGTTTAGTTGGTGACCATGGTGACAGCTGACCTCAGACTGCCTGTGTGGGAGTGGGGGCAGGTAGGCAGGGCTTGCTTGGAGTGGCCAGGCCACGGACTGCACAGAGGCTGCGTGGCTGGCCTGCGCCATTCTGTGAGGGCTGTGATCTCTGAGGCCAGAGCTTCCAGGTGCTGGAAGAGCTACTGGACGAGCTTCCAGGTGCAAACCATCTTATGTGGTAGGTTTCAGGTAGAATGATATGAAATTGCCAACATCTGACCCTTTGCTTTCATGTGGTTCAACCTGATATCATTTATCCCCATTTTGCAGAAAAGAGGCTTATGATGGGATTTGCTCAAGGACACATAATGAGTTGCAAGACTAAAATAATATTTGCCTAAGGTCACACTAGAATGTAGGACTCCTCATTCCTAATCTGTTTTTCTTTCCATTTCCAGAACCTTCCGTAGTCCCAGAACTCCATTTCTGCCTGCCCCCAGGTTCTCTTCCTCCACACATGATGTCAATATCTCATCGATTAGGGCTTCTTTTGGCTGCCTGAGTAACAGGATTTCTTGGCATCCTTTGTTGAGAGCATATTAAGTCCACTGGCCTGGAGGGCAGGGGTAGGGTTTTGCAGGGACGGTCTATAAGGGAGGTTGGTCACAAGCACTGCCTAGGAAAGGGAGGACCAGGGATGAAGGGAGATCAGTTTTAAGAGGTCTTTTGAGATTATGCCTTGCACTGGCACTCTTGACCAACGTGTTTGCCGCCACCCCCAGACTTTTAGGGACGAGAAATTCCTAAGGGCATGGACTTTGCTTCTAAAGTGAAGGGGACTGATACTTTCTGAGCACTTTCCTGTGCCCAGCACCATGCTGAGGACTTTATATTTGCTTTAACAACAACCCTGCAGGGTGGAACCAGGCTCAGAGAGCAGAAGTAACAGTGATGGTAAGAAGACTTCATTTCTGGTTGAATCTTATTTGGAGTAAAGAGTTCAACACATTATTCCAGGAGGCTTGGAGTGGGCCCTAGGCATATGAATTTGTACTAAGTACCCAGGTGACTCTGAGGCAGCCAAGCCAGTATTTGGGGACCACAGATCTGTACTCTGGCTTCCCCCACAGTAATCTCGGAGATGCCAGCCACTGAGAAGCCCTAGTGCTTGCCCTGAGGAGCTCACAGCCTTGTGAGAGAGACAGAGACTTAAACAAATGGGCCCATTGCTTGGTAACACGTGCCGTAATGGAAGCTTGGTCTCAGCCAAGAGCCAGAACAGAGAAGGGAGCATCTCCATAGGGCCTGGCACAGAGTCGGGGGCCCACAATATCTGTGGTTCTGAATAAGTTTCCGGCCCCTCATTTAGTGAATGTCTGGCTTGTCTTTACACCAACTCCAGCTCTCAAGGATAGTTTTTACTGAGCCAATAAGTTTAAACACCTGGACGCTGAACCTTGTATCAGGTCCTGCCTAGAGTGGGATTATACAAAGAAGCAAAGAAATGGCTGTCTTCTAGAAGCTGAAAGTTGGATGTTAGGAGCACAAGCTTTACCTTTGTGAACCAGCATGAGAAGCAGGAGAAAAGTGGGTCAGCTTGGGAGAAAGGCTTCCAGGAAACTGCCCAAAGGGAGGAGAAAGGGAAGGCTATTGTGGCTCAGAGGAATAAGGTAGCAGTAACTCACCGTATTTTGCATTTGTTTCTTCAACAAATGCCTACTACGAATCAGGCACTGGGCTAGGTGAGTGAACAAAACTGACATGGTTCCTGCTCTCAGGAGCCTATATAGTATAGTGGAGGAGGCTGACTTCATCCAAGTGATCATGATAAGTGCTATAAAGAAGGACAGGGTGCTCTGAAATTGTTAACAGGGGTGTTTGACCCAGACAAAGAGGTTGGGGAGGGCTTCCTTGAGGAAGTGAATTTGAGCCGGAAGTCTGCAGCGTGAGTCAAGGAGGGAGGAGCATATGCAAAGGGCCCAGTGGCAGGGAGAACACAGTGAATCAAGAGTGAGGGGCTGGTGTGGGATCAGGCTGGGTGGGGGGCAGGCAGGGCCTTGAGCGTGCAAGTCTGTGGAGCCAGGGCCACACAGACATGAAATATTCTGCTTTATTGGAGGGAATTGTGACCCCAGCTATAATGGAGGAAGAGGCTACAGGTGGCTGTAGGAATGGAGGGTGAGGGATGAATTCACGCCTGGAGGTCCAGGGATATTCTAACTGAAGACAGGGTGTTTGAGGTAAGCTCTGAAGGAAAATAGGAGTTTGGCTGGCTGTGTGTGTGTGGTGGTGGTGGAGGTCCTGGGAGATAGGATGTTTCAGGCAAAAGGCACAGCATACACAAAAACGTGGAGTCTTGGAAAGGTGTAGCTCACTTGGGAAATGGCAAGAAGTGGATTTGGGGCAGAATAAAGTGTGCGGGGATCTCCCTGTTCTTCCTTGGGACCCTAAGCCCTCCCTCCCCGGAGGTGTGATTTTGTGTTTGTGTGTGTGTGTGTGTGACCCCTCCCTTCTCCCCCCAGGATGGGACTTGGCCAAGGTTCTGGACAACAGCTTCTATATCCAGCTGCTACCTGCCCCAAGAGTGGATGAGGTCACCAGGGAGGCCTGGGGAGAGGAGGGCAGAAGAGTGGGGGAAGGGGTGGAAGGTTCAGATATTGCCTTTATGAGATTAAAAGCGCTTATCAGCAATAACGACAACTCCCTGGGGCTCATTACATGCCTGGCATTGTGTTTTGCTTCATTGCATACCTCCCAGTGAGGCAGGTATCCTCGCCCCATTTCACAAATGATAAAACCGAGGCCCAGAGAGGTGGTTGCTCGCCCCAAGTCTTAGTTCCGGGGGCTCGCTTGGGGAACTGGACCTGCTGGACAGAGTGTGACCCTGCTCCCTGTTCCCTGCAGCGCGGCATCATGGACAAGATCCTGGAGGCGGTGGTGACATCCTCGTACCCCGCGAGTGTGAAGCAGGGCCTGGTGCGGCGCGTGCTGGAGGCGGCGCGGCAGCCGCTGGAGCGGGAGCAGTGCCTGGCGCTGCTGGCGCTGGGCGCGCGCCTCTACGTGGGCGGCGCGGAGGAGCTGCCGCGCCGCGTGGGCTGCCAGCTGCTACACGTGGCCGGTCGCCACCACCCGGAAGTCTTCGCCGAGTTCTTCAGCGCGCGCCGCGTGCTTCGCCTGCTGCAGGGTGGCGCCGGCCCGCCGGGCGCCCGTGCTCTCGCCTGCGTACAGCTCGGCCTGCAGCTGTTACCCGAGGGGCCCGCGGCCGACGAGGTGTTTGCGCTGCTCCGGCGGGAGGTGCTGCGCACCGTGTGTGAGCGCCCGGGGCCCGCGGTCTGCGCGCAAGTCGCCCGGTTACTGGCGAGGCATCCGCGCTGCGTCCCCGACGGCCCGCACCGCCTGCTTTTCTGCCAGCAGCTGGTGCGCTGCCTGGGTCGCTTCCGTTGTCCGGCCGAGGGCGAGGAGGGCGCCGTGGAGTTCCTGGAGCAGGCCCAGCAGGTGAGCGGGCTCCTGGCGCAGCTGTGGCGCGCTCAGCCCGCTGCCATCCTGCCCTGCCTGAAGGAGCTGTTTGCCGTCATCTCTTGCACAGGTGTGTGTGCGCGGGGGCTGGCGTGGGGGCTCGTGTGCTCCATGAGCCCAATGTGCGCCGGGCAGGTGGCTGTAGGTGCGGGTTCCCGTGCTTGGTGTGCCCTGTGGCAGGTGTGTGTAAGGGGCTAATGCGCAGGTGGGGGAATGCAATGTTCCTTACTTTAATTAGGGCTATCCTGGGGTCCTGCTGTGGGTCTTATCCTGTGGTGGGTGATGGGCACACTCAGGAGCAGACTGCTGGGTGAGGTGAAGGAGGGACCCAGATCATGCTGGCCAGAAGCAGGACTAGGGTCTGAGTGAGACAACAGGAAAGGGGTGGTGTCATCATGCCCTTTGGGTCAGGTGGGTTTTGTAGAAGGGTGACTTTCGATTCAGATTTTGAGAGATGGGCAGCAGCAGGGGCAAAGTGTACCAGGCAGGCAGAGGTGAAGCTCTGGACTCAGGATGGAGCCTGAACATCTCAACTCTGAAATGTAAACGCTTGGTCCTCCATTGGCAATTGTGGTACTTGGACTACAGTATAAACGAGTGAAATAAGATCCGTGCCTTCCCTGATTATAGGGCTGTTCAGTTGAGAGGAAAGGAATGCACCTGGTGGGACAAAGAGAGCCAAGGTCAGGTGTATAAGCTCTTATCCAGTTGGACAACAGATTTTGATAACTAAATGTTCTTTCTCATCTCTAGTCCTTTGTGTGGTTCCACCTGGAATGTCCTCCCTCAAGTCACACAGCCCTTCTATCTGTTCTTGCCAACCCTAATGTTACCCTTTCTTACAGATTTTGCCTATATAGGTACAATTAGTGGTGGTGAGGGGGTGGTCAGTGCTTTCTCTGTGCCCAGTACAGGGCACGTGAAGGTTTGATGAGTGAATAAGCTAAGGTGGGATTGGAGGGGCTGTAGGAGTTAAGGGGGTGGCCCCTCTGTGCTCTTTTCAGAAGCCTAGCCTAGTTCCTTGGCAGCATGAAGGCATGGGGTATTGGGGGAGGTGAGGCGTCTACCTGTCTTGCTAAGCTCATCCCAGTTCCCCTATTCCAGAGGAAGAGCCTCCATCTAGCGCCCTGGCCAGTGTGGTCCAGCACCTCCCATTGGAGCTAATGGATGGTGTCGTCCGGAACCTCAGCAATGATGACAGTGTGACAGACTCTCAGATGCTGACGGCCATCAGCAGGTGGGCTGAAGGCTGGGTGGGGATCAGGTCTCTCTCCTTATACTGGGTGCGGTTGCTGGGCTAGATTTAGTGTCAGGAGGTCCAGGCCCTCATGCTTTTTCATTCATCCGTATTTTTTTGAGTCCTGCTCCGTGCCTGGCCTAGGACTGGATGTGGGAGACACAGAGAGCCTTTCCCTAGTAGTGCTCTCAGGTTGGTTGCCAGCTCTGTGATCCCGGAGAAGTCAGTGAACTCTTTGAGCCTCGGTTTCCCCCTCTGTAATAGCAAAGGTGGTGTCAGAAGTTGTTAGGCTTCCATGGGGTCATACTAGAAGCTGCAAGTATGTTATGAAGTGCATTCTGAGTTTGGCAGGTATGATAAATGGAGTTTGGATGCTTTTCAGCTCATTGCTTTTGCATATCTCCTCACCTCATTTGAATGTCATCGAACCTGTGATCTAGCCCCACCTGCTGGTCCAGTGATCCTAGAATATACTGCCTACCCTCCTCCCTGCAGGCCGTTGGCCCTGTAGATCCCACTCACCTGGCATGCTTCCCCTGCCATGCTTTCCATACCTGCGTGCAGATCTACCATCTCCAGTGGGCCTTCCTGAATTTCTTGTCTTTAGTGGGGAAGAGTGTGGGCTCCAGAAGTAAGTTGTCCTGGCTCTACTGCTTCTAGCCTGTGTGACTTTGGGCAAGTTACTACACCTCTGTAGGTCTCAGCTTCATTTATAAAATGTTGTGTAATTGAACCCATCTTATGGGGTCGTTGCAAGGATTAAATAAAATAACACGTGTAAAGTGCTTAGAGCAGTGGTGATAATTACCATCATAATTATTATGACCTTATTCTTTTGTTGTTCGACCTCTTTATAGTATAGTGTACTGAGTCCAAAAGTAATGATATAGTGACATTTTCCTGAGTGCCTTCTATGTGGCAGCTTCATGCTGTGTGCATACAAGCATTATCTTGTGGGGGTCAGATGGGTTAATACACGTAAGGCAGATGGAGTAGTGCTTGGTGCAGAATTAATACCATGAGAGTTAGCTATTGTTACCTCTTTTAATCCATACCACAGTCCTGTGAGGTAGGTATTGTCTCCATTTTACAGAGGAGGAAACTGAGGCTAGAGAAAGTGACATGGTCTAGGTCACAGGCAAGGGTTTGCTGGAGCCAAAGCTTCGAACCTGGGGGCAGTGCTCCTGTGGTTGGGCCCCATGGTCCAGACAGAGACAGTTGAAAGCCCTAGTCTGCCACTGCAGCCTCGTGTGTGGCGGGGGAGTGAGGTTTGGGCTGTTGAGAGTGCCTGTCCCACCTCCTGCTGCACTGGGAGCCCCAGTCTCTGCCAGATGCCTGTGCTGGGCTCATTTGCAGTTCTCAGAGGTGTCTTGTCCATCCCTGGGACCCCAGGGCTGCTCTGTGTAGGTGCGGATAAGTGTGGGGTCTCAGGACATCATGGCTAGTGCCTGGGCTGCCCCCACCCAGGCTTTTGGGCCTCCCTGGTCCTTGTGTCATTGTCACTCCCCTCACCAGGATGATCGACTGGGTGTCGTGGCCCCTGGGGAAGAACATTGACAAGTGGATCATTGCACTGTTGAAGGGCTTGGCCGCTGTTAAGAAGTTCAGCATCTTGATTGAGGTTTCGCTCGCCAAAATTGAGAAGGTTGGTGGCCCCTGTCCTAGCCCTGGCTTACAGCTTTTCCCACTCTCTCTTGCCAGGGGCAGTGTGGGTCTGGGAGGCAGAGCACTGGGGCTCTCACCCAAGCTTTCTGTGACCCGGGATAATTCACTGCCCCTCTGTGGGCCTCAGGTTTCCCACATTGATTTCTCTGCTCATTCAAGAATATGTGTCTGTCACTTTGGGTCTGTCTATCCATCCATCCCTCCCATCAGATATCTGTGTTACTACCCATCTGTCCATCGACTAGATCTGTGGCATGTCTGTGTTCTTGGTCTTGCATGGGTCTGCTGCTTTACCTCTGGTGTCTCTGATCACCTCTCAGGCCTGTGGCTGCACTTGGCCTCTGTGGCCCAGGTGTGGGGGACTCCTCACCAGGGACTCTCTTCCAGGTTTTCTCCAAGCTTCTGTACCCCATTGTCCGGGGAGCTGCCTTGTCTGTCCTCAAGTACATGCTCCTGACCTTCCAGCACTCCCATGAAGCCTTCCACCTGGTAAGGGCCCTGCGTGCTGGCCTGAGGATGGGCGGCCCTTCATCCCCCAATGGTTTGGGTGGAGAGCAGACATGCTGTCTCTATTGGGGTTGGGGGTTTGAAGCCCAAGACCTTAAAATCCAGTGTATTAGGGCTGGAGGAGACTTGAGACTCCATTTTGCAGGAGTTTTTTTAGGAGACTAAGGCCAGAGAATTTGCATGGCCTCCCAACAGGCCCATAGTAGAGTGACAGCCCTAGAATGAAGTCAGCTACTGTTCTTTGGGTGCCTGTTGTGTGCTAGGCACAGTACTAAATGCAGGACATATTAACTGTCAGCCCTAAAGGAGAGTCTGTCCTTTTTTCCGTTTTTCAGCTGAGGAAACTGCAATTTAGGGAGGCTAAATCACTTGTACCAGACACACAGCTGGTGAGCAGTACAGGGAAGATTCTAGCAAAGTTGGTTTGACTTCTGCCCATTGTCTTTCTTATACCTTGCTGCTGACCAGCACCCGGGTGGCCTGGCCTCCAGCTCAGGGCCCTTTCTGCTATGTTTGGGGCTGTCCCTTGGGAAGGACAGCTTGTAGTCCTTGGCAGGGGGGGGGGGTGGGTGGGTACCTTCCTGCCTTTCTTCCCTAGATCTGCAGATGGGTCCCTAGATACTCATGGCTCCTGGTCAGGGCATAAATTTCATGCTTTATGATTTGCTGCAGTGGGAAAAGCACAGAACCAGGGATTGGAGTAGTTGGGATTGAGTCCCATCTCTGCCATTTGCCAGATGTGGTGACTTTGGGCCAGGTGTTTACCTCTGAGGGCTTGGAACATGGTAAGCCCCTAGGATGGTGGGAGAGTGTTAGATGAGATGATATTTGTCAAAAGCCTGCCACAAGTTCCTTTCCAGGGACTGGACAGATACTTGTTTATTCGCATCCTTCTCCTGAGCTCCCTGCTCCCAGTTCCTGTGGGCTGACTCTGTCCATCCCTGGGACATTATGGTAGAGCACCCCCATGGTTTGAAAGTTAGCACTCTGTAGCACAGAGGAAAGAAACAGGCTTTGGATTCAGACAGACACATCATGTGTTACTTCTCCCATAACACATAGGGGAAGTTCTTGGTAAATTATGTAATCTCTCCAACCTCAATTTCTTCATCTATAAGATGGGAGTAATAATTGCCTAATAAAGTCATTGTGAGGGTGAAGTGCTTGACCTGTAAGTGTTTGGTGAAAGAATGATGGTGGAGAGAAGAGTAGTCCTGGTCACTCAGGCTAGGCTCTCCTAGAAGGCCAGTTGGCTGAAGCTTATCAGCTGGGCTTGGGTTCAGGCCTCCTCTCAAGTGTGGGGAAGGAATTATTTATCCCATTTGACAAATGAAGAGACTGAGGCAGGATATCCAAGGTCATGTGTATTGTGAAAAGAGTCACTTGCCTGCATAGCATGGAGTCCCATGTAGATAAGGGGGACAGTGGCAGGTGGAAGACCTCCCTGCCTCAAGGAGCTCTAGGTATTTTCAGCACTGACCACCAACCCATGGCTCAGGTGAGTGGTAAATGGTACTGAGCCTAATCCTCCTCTCCTCTCACAGCTCCTCCCTCACATCCCCCCCATGGTGGCCTCTCTGGTCAAGGAGGACTCCAACTCGGGGACCAGCTGCCTGGAGCAGCTGGCGGAGCTGGTCCATTGCATGGTCTTCCGGTTTCCAGGCTTCCCAGATCTGTATGAGCCTGTCATGGAGGCCATTAAGGTGAGTGACAGTCTCCCACTGCTCCCTTGCCCTACTCCAAAAAAGGTGCTGGTTTGGGCCTTGCTCAATGCCATAATACCCTAATACAGGTTAGTGACAGCCCCCCATCATTTGGTCTCTGCCTGTCTCCCATCACCTCCCCTGGCCCACCTGTGCTTCAGGCACACTGAACCACCTGCCATTTCCCCAGATGGGTCACCTCTCTTGATTTTCCAAGCCTTTGCATATGTCATTCTGTCTTCTAACTATAAACTGTTCTCTTGATCTGCCTGGATAGCTCCTGTTTCCATTGAATCTTCTCCACTAAGGCTCTGCTCAAGTGTTACTTCCCTCAGAAAGCTTTTCCTGACAACTCTCGATAACCCCCTCTCCACTGCAGGCTGGGTCAGGACTTCTTTGAGCTTCTACAGCTCCCACATCCCTTTGTCACGTGCTGTCACTGTCTATCTGTGTGTCTGTCTCCCCCAGCTGTAGCACTCCAGAGCAGGGATTGTTTACCTGTGTTCACATGGCTTTACTGATGCTCTGCTTTGTGCAAGACCCAGGCTGGGAACTGGGGACACGGGCTCGAGGCAGAACAAGTCTCCTCCACTGAGGAGCTTGCCGCCTAGCGGGGTGACAGGCCTGCCCAGAAGTCACTCTGATCTAAGTGTCTTAGGAAACACCTGTGAGGAACCAGAGACAGGAAGGATCATCCCCAGTTGGAGGGGGAAGCTACCGGGAAGAAGGGGATTCTGACCTGGGCTTGCTAGGTTGCTAGGACAATAACATTTGTAGGTAGTGCGACATTTGACAGTGTTTTCCATGTATTTTGTTTGTTAATGCCCACAAGAAACAAGCAGGTACTATTGTTACCTGAATCTCATAGATGAGGGAAATGAGACTTGGAGAGGCTTGGTGACTTGTGCAAAGTCATGCAGGTAGTGAGAGACCTAAGCAGGGTGCTTGGTTGCTGAGCCCTTTCCCATTGCCTGATACAGAGGACAGGTCCAAGTGTGGGTGAAAGATGTCTAGGTAGGTGGTGGCCCTTATTATAGACCCTCTGATCTGACTTTCGTTTCCGTAGTCACAGCAGATAGATAATCTGAAAAGCGTCCCACTATAGAACACCTAGAAATGCTTGTTAAAATATAACAAACGTCTTTTTAAGTACATAGCTGAGCTTGCAAGAAAGTAATGGGGAATCCCCAGGGGCCAAAAAGGAAGCGAGAACTGGAATCCAGAAAGGTAAGTGAGAGATGATGCTCTTTTTGCCCTGGGGTGGGGAGGGAACGAGGGAGGGTGAAACCTTAGTCACTAAGCAGCTTGAGCTTGTAGGGACAGGGGGTGAGGCTTAGGGCCTGCTCCCACTAGGGCATTAGCACTAAGAAGCCCATATATTCTAGGACCCAAGAAAGGCTTTATTGTTGGCAAATGAGTGACCTAGAAAAAATACATGCATGTCAAGTAGATGTTGAGGAAACTTTTCTGGCTTTGTCTGCGCTCAGGATTGAGAAAAATGAATTTTGTTATCATTGGCCTGCTCTCTTACGGGTTTAGGGTTTGAGTTCTCACTGTCTTTGTGGGACTCCACAAAGGCACTAAGTAAGCTTAGGCACTAACGTTAAAAATGGTTATGAACTTGTAATACCCGAGTTGCCTCATAGAAACAGAAATGAAAATGCTTTCAAGTCACAAAGATAAAGTAGTGCTAAAGATGAGTTTATAATCCAAAAATGACAAAACACACAAGGGAACAATCCACCATGAGTGAGACAGAGTAGATGCAATCAACAAAACCTCTGGCATTTGCTTGGGTCTTGGCAGTTTTTCCAGCCTGAGAATTTGAGAGAGCCTGCCTACAATACAAGTGGGTACCTTGCTAGATCACAAGCTGCCTGTCACTGGAGGTAGATGAGCAGAGGAGACAGGGCTTTGACTTGGGGGAAGTGACTATTACTGTTTCCTATTAGCCTGTGAGCTTCTGGAGGGCAGGGACCATGTTTTGACCTCTGTGTCCTGCAAATATGTGAGTGAATTAGCATATGGAGAATGCTCTCCTGGAGGTGTGAACGAAGAGGAGGGAGCATGGCCCTGCACTGGGCCCTGAGGGAAACCCACACTGAGTGAGACCCAGGCTTTTCACACTAGGGGCTGTGGTCTGATCCAGGGGACAGTGAGTCTGTAAATACCTTTACCACTAGGTGCAGGCAGCTAGGCTTTATAAGTATAGAGAACATGTGTACCCCACTTGAGAAGATCTGGGAAAGTCTTGTAGAGAGGGGATATAGGAGTTAGGCTTTGAGGGATGGGGACTGGCAGGATGAAGCCCTCCTTTCCAGAGGCATCAGAGGGAAAGGTGTGGGAGGGGAATGCGCAGTTTGTCAACAGAGTGGAAGGGACATCAGAAAGATCAGACTGGAGGGCCTGAAACCAGACTGATTCTGTTCAATCTAGCAGATAGGGGCTTCCCAAACATTTCCTCCGAATACTTGAGCCCAGAAAGGGGAGTTACCCAAGCAGCCTGATATAAGCTCAGTGTTTCTCTAAAATCTCATTTTATCTCAGAGATTCAAATATGGATTTCATAATGATGAACATTTGTTTTAATGTAAACATTTTTATTCCTTGAATATTAGAGAATATAGCTCCAAGGGAGGTGTGCTGTATTTGCCCTGTGGCTTTGAACACCCTTTGATATAAACTAGTTTGAGAGGCAAGAGAGCAATGTATCCATAGAATTTAAAAAAATTTTTTTTCTAAGATTTATTTACTTACTTATGGAGAGAGAGAGAATGAATCCCAGGCAGTCTCTGGGCAGAGCCTGTCTTGAGGCTTGAACTCATGAGCTGTGAGATCATGGCCTGAGCTGAAACCCAGAATCAGATGCTTAACTGACTAAGCCACCCGGGTACCCCTCTCCATAGGATTTTATGGTTTTTTTTATACAAAAAATTTTTTTTTAGTTTTGAGAGAGAGAGAGCATGAGCAGGGGAGGGGCAGACAGAGAGAGACACACACAGAATCCAAAGCATGCTTCAAGCTCTTAGCTGTCAGCACAGAGCCCAGTGTGGGGCTTGAGCTCATGAGCTGTGAGATCATGACCTGAGCCAAAGTCGGACGCTTAACCAACTGAGCCACTCAGGTACCTTGGATTTTATTGTTTATAAAGTTCTTTTACATCTCTTCCATGAGCACATTCTTCTTTGTATAAAGGCTCCTCTATAAATCAGTTCTGGAAGGTTCTCTTAGGCAGTTTCTCTGGGAGCTGTGGTACTTGCTAAGGGAGCCATTGTATATAAATTTCCAGTAACATTAGGAGCTTGAAACTTACTTCATGGTTTTATGTTCCTAAGAGTACCAAGTTACCTTCTTTGGGAAAAATGACATTTGATGTTTTTTTTTTCTGTAGTGTGGATAGTTTTGCATCTTTGTGTGTGTGTGTACTTGTCTACATGCGTGAAGTTCTTTTTTTTATTGCCTTTTTGTCCCTATTCATGTTTTGTGTGGAGTGGGAATTAGATAGGGAATAATAGGAAGAAAAAAGAAGGAACTGAGAAGATAACGAGCTTGCATCTTTTTATCTTGGCTTGGAAGTTCTTACTTTTTTTTTTTTTTTTCTTTCTTTTACCATTTGTGAGAGTTGACTGATCTGGTAAATGTTCTTGGGAAATGAGCAAATAGAAGCGTTAAACCACTGCTTGAACCGGACCTTTTGCAGTGGTCAGACGATGTGCACTGGGGAGACTAGGGCTTTCAATGCTCAGCTGGTTTGAAACTCTGGAGGCTCGGACAAATCTGGGGACTGTGCTTAGGATCTGGAAATGATAGGGCTTTGAGGAACGTCATGTAAATCTGTGAAGTAACTCTCTATTATGCCTAGGTGTTTTCCTTTAAAATAGATTATCATTAGAACCCGTGCTGGGTAATGTTCTTTTAGGTGCACGTTTTAAAGTGAGGAGAATGAATAAGAAGCATGCTAATCCCTGAGCCCTTGACCAGGAACCCATACCTCAGGCCCCCAGGACCCTCCACCATCCTGTCTGTGACCAGGGACCCATACCTTAGGCCCCCAAGACCCTCCACCATCCTGTCTGTGGGATCTTGCTTGGAGGCGGTGACTAAACCTGATGGCAAACCTAAAAGTAGAAGAAGTGGGAGCATCATTGTGTGCATACTCACAGGCACAGTGAGAGTATGGCATGCCAAATTGATATGCCTCACTTGATGCATATGAGGAAATTGAGTCTGAGAGGCTCACTGACCATGGCCAGGCAGCTAGTTAAGACAAGAGTCAGGATTAGGACTGAGATCTTGACTCTGTTGAATCTGTTGACTGGTGAGCCTGTGTGGTCATTGCTTAGAGTCTGCTGTACCCTGGGCTCCTCTAAGAACATGTGGATTATTTGCTTACTGCTTGTATATCCCTGGAAAATTCTTTTCTCTGAGTCTTAGTTTTTTCATCTATAAGATGGGAATTTTATACCTTCCTAAGACAGTTGTGACATGAAAAGGTCATATAGAAGTCCCACGTGTCAGAATGAGAACCTAGAGTAAGTTTGGAAGCAGAAAGCTGTTAACACATATATTGAGAACATTTGTGGGGCAGTGTGCTTGGGTAGGGGTGGGGTAGGCCATAGTCCAAGAAGACTTCCCAGAGGAAGTGATATTTTTAGAGCTGACCGTGGTCCCCACCATCCTGCTAACTTGTTCCCTCCTCAGGACCTCCATGTTCCCAATGAGGACCGCATCAAGCAGCTGCTGGGGCAAGATGCCTGGACCTCGCAGAAGAGTGAGCTGGCTGGTTTCTACCCCCGGCTCATGGCCAAGTCAGACACGGGCAAGATTGGTTTAATCAATTTGGGAAACACATGCTACGTGAACAGCATTCTTCAAGCCTTATTCATGGCTTCTGAGTAGGTGCTGCTTTCATATTTCCTCTCTGCCCCTGCCTCTCTCCTTTGGGCTCCCTGGTGAATGGGGGTGGGGATGGGGGTTTGGAGAGGATGGGTCTTGCTTTGCATTGCTGGCATAATTCCCTGCAGTCTGTAGGTCTTGATGGGGCAAGTGAGAGGTCCCAAAGGGCTCCAGGCCATTGCCAAGGCAGAAGGTCAACACTGGATGGGAGCTTGAGATGGGACTTCAGGGGCTGGAACGGGTTTTGCACAGGGTTGGTCAACATCACTGATTTTTTCCCCTGGGTGGATTGTGTCTTTCCGAATAGAACTTCCATTCATCCTGGTCTTAGACAGCCTCTGCTCCCTCTACTAAAACAAAATCTTTTTTCTCAGTGGCTACCTATCCAACATAAGGCTTGCTTAAAAATCACTCAGAGTTTCAGCCACAGAAGTGGACATCTTTTCCCCCCAATTTGTGTGTGTGCGTGTTTAAAATGCACATAACATTTACTGTATTAACCATTGTAATTGTGCAGTTTAGTGGTAAATGCATTCACATTGTTGTACAACTTTCCATCATCCATCCATGTAACTTTCATCTTGTAAATCTGAAACTCTGTAATTAAACAATAACTTCTCATGTTCCCATTCTCCCTTCCCCCAGCCTCTGACAACCTTATTATACTGGCAACCCAAGTGTTTTTACATTTTGGCTATCGTGAATAATGCTGCTGTGAACATGGGTGTACAAATAACTCTTTGAGATACTACTTTCAATTCTTCTGCATATATGTCTAGAAGTGAAATAGTTGGCTCCTACGGTAGTTCTGTTTTTAATTTTTTGAGGAACCTCTGTACTGTCTTCCACAGTGGCTGCACCAGTTTGCATTCCCAGTGGTGCATGAGGGTTTCAGTTTGTCCATATCCTCCCCGACATTGGTTTTTTGACAGTAGCCATCCCAGTGGGTGTGAGGTGGTATTCCGCTGTAGTTTTGATTTGCATTTTCCTAATGATCAGTGATGTTGAGCATATTTTCATGTACTCATTGGCCGTGTGTATATCTTCCTTGGGGGAAATGTCTACTTAAGTCCTTTGCTCATTTTGAATCAGGTTGTTTTTTGGTTGAATTTTAGGAGTTCTTATGTATTATGGATATCAGTCTCTTCTCAGATACATTAATTGCAAATATTTCTCCCGTAATCTGGGTTGCCTTTTTGATCTGGATATTTTAAAAATTTTTGTTGAAGTTGTATTTATTATTGAGATATATTTGACGTTCTATTAACTTCAAGTGTACAATATATCTGATATAGTATATCTTATGAAATGATCACCACGATAAGTCTGGTTAACATCCATCACCACACACAATTAAAATTTTTCTTTTGTGTGATGAGGACTTTTAAGATTTACTCTCTTAGCAACTTCCAAGTATACAATACAGTATTATTAACTATAGTCACTGTGCTATACATTAAATCCCAGGACTTGTTATTATAACTGGAAGTATGTACCTTTTGACGACCTTCACCTATTTCACCCACTCCCCACCTCTGGCAACCACCAATCTGTTCTCTATTATTTTGTTTGATTCCATACGTAAGTGACATCACACAGTATTTGTGTTTTTCTGTCTGGCTTCACTTTCCATAATGCCCTCTAGGTTCATCCAATTGTCATAAATTGTAGGATTACCTTCATTCTCATGGCTGAGTAATATTCATTACATGTATAAGGAATATATGTATTTTAGGATATTTAGGATATTAGGATATTAACCTATTATCAGATATGTGATTTGCAAATATGTTCTCTTATGCTGTAGGATGCCTTCTTATTTTGTTGATGGTTTCCTTTGACGTGCAGAAGCTTTTTAGTTCAGTGTAGCCCTGCTTGTTTATTTTGCTTTTGTCATCTTTATTTTTAGTGTCAGATCCAAAAAAAATCATCACCAAGATGATGTTAAGGAGCTTACAGATTATGTATATATATGTATGTATGTATGTGTGTATGTGTGTGTATATATACATATATATATATATATGTATGTATGTGTATATATTTTACTTTTAAGTTTGTTTATTTTGAAAGAGAGAACACTCAAGCAAGGGAGGGGCAGAGAGAATCCCAAGCAAGCTCTGCACTGTCAGTGAGGAGCCTGGACATGGGGCTCCAACTCATGAAACTGTGAGATCATGACCTGAGCTGAAATTAAGAGTCAGATGTGTAACTCAGGCACCCCAGACTATGTTTTCTTATAAAGTAAGATGGTTTCAAGTCTTACGTGCAAATCTTAATCCATTTTGAGTTGATTTTTGTGTATGTTGTAAGATAAGGGTCCAGTTTCATCCTTTTGCATATGGCTGTCCAGTTATCCCAACATTATTTATTGAAGAGACTGTCCTTTCCCCCTTGTATCTTCTTAGCTCCTTTCTTGTATATTGATTGGGCAAATAAGCATGGGTTTATTTTCGGGCACTGTCTTCTGTTCCATTGATCTATTTGTCTTTTTATGCCAGTCCCATATTGTTTTGATTATCTTAGTTTTGTAATGTAGTTTGAAATCCGGAATCTTGATGTCTTCAGCTTTTTCTTTTTTAAAATTGATTGGACTATTTGAAGTCTTTTGTGGTTCCATATAGATTTTAGGGTAGTTCTGTTTGGTGAAAAATGCCAGTAGAATTTTCATAAGGATTTCATTGAATTTTAAGTTGCTTTGGGTATTACGGACATTTTAACAGTATTATTTTTTCTAATCCATGAACACAGAATATCTTTCCATTTATTTGTGTCATCTCCAATTTCTTTCATCAGTGATCCTCATTCTGATATGTTGTCAGAAGTTCAGGGTAGTAGCCTAACATTCAGTTTCTTTCATCAGTGATCCTTATTCTGATGTGTTGTCAGAAGGTCAGGGTAGGAGCCTAACACTACGTCCCAATGCCTGTCTCATTCCGTTTGCTTCATCTCATCACATAGGCATTTTATCATCTTACATCATTATAGGAATAAGGGTGAATACAGTACAATATTTAGAGAGATCATTCACATAACTTTTATTACAGTATGTGGTTATAATTTTATTGTTGCTAATGTCTTACAGTACCTAATTGATAAAATAAGCTTTATCATAGGTATATATATAGGAGAAAACAGTACATACAGGATTTGGTACTATCTGTAGTTTCAGGCATCCACTGGGAGTCTTGGAATGTATCTCCTAATGGTAAGTGGGGACTACTGTACAGGTCTTTTACCTCCTTGGTTAAATTTGATAGAATTGTAAATGTGGGTTGTTTTTAAATTTATCATTCTTATAGTTTGTTATTACTGTATTGAAATGCAGCGGACTTTTGCATATTGATTTTTTTTATCCTGCAACTTTACTGAATTCATTTATTCTAAGGGTTTTTTTGGTGAGGAGTCTAGGGTTTTTTAATATGTAATATCATATCGTCTACAAATAGAGACAGTTTTATTTCTTTGTCCAATAATGATGCCTTTTCTTTTTCTTGCCTAATTATTAGCTAGGACTTCCAGTACCATGTTGAATAAAAGTGATGAGAGTGGACATCCTTATCTTGTTCGTGATCTTAGAGGAAAAGCTTTCAGGTTTTCATCGAGTATGTTGTTGACTATGACCTTGTCACAGATGTTCTTTATTATGTTGAGTTAGGTTTCCTTTATACCAACTATTTTTGAGAGTTTTTTATTTTATTATTATTTTTTAATGTTTATTCATTTTTGAGAGAGAGACAAGAGTGTGAGCAGGGAAGGGGCAGAGAGAGGGAGACACAGAATCCAAAGCAGGCTCCAGGCTCTGAGCTGTCAGCACAGAGCCTGATGTGGGGCTGGAACTCACGAACAGTGAGATCATGACCTGAGTCGAAGTTGGACGCTTAACTTGACTGAGCCACCCAGGTGCTCCGAGAGTTTTTATTATTCATAAGTGGGTAAATTGAATTTTATCAAATACTTTATGTGTCTATGAGACAATCATGATATTTATCCGTTTTGTTATATGGTGTGCCGTATTGATTACTTTGTGGATGTTGAACCATCTTTGCATTCCTCCTATATATCCAACTTGATCATGTTGTATGAACCATTAATGTGTATTGTTGAATTTGGTTTGCTAATATTTTGCTGAGGATTTTTACATCTATGTTCATCAGGGATATTGGCCTATAATTCTCCTGTGTTGTCTGATTTTGGTGTTAGGGTAATGCTGGCCTTATAAAATGAGTTTGGAAGTATTCCCTCTTCTGGTTGTTTTGTTCTGTTTTTTGTGGGGGGGAGAGTGTGAGAAGGCTTGGCGTTAATTCTTTGAATGTTTGGGACAATTCAGTGAAGCCATCTGGTCCTGGTCTTTTGTTTGTTGGAAGGTTTTTAATTACTGAATCCGTCTCTTTACTAGCAATCAGTCTGTTCAGATTTTCTACTTCTTTGTAATTCAGTCTTTACAGTTTGTATGTTTCTAAGAACTTCTCCATTTCTTCCAGGTTGTCCAGTTTGTTCGAGTATAATTGTTCATAGTACGATCCTTCGTATTTCTGTGGTATCAGTTGTAATGTCTCTTTTATTTATTTAGTTTTATGTCCTCTCTCATTTTTCCTTGGTGAGTGTAGCTAAAGGTTTGTCTATTTTGTTTATCTTTTCAAAAAAACAGCTCTTAGTTTCACTGATATTTGCTATTGTATTTTTAGTCTCTGTTTCATTTATTTTTGCTCTGGTCTTTATTTCCTTCATCTTATTTTGGGGCTTAGTTCTTTTTCTAGTTCCTTGAGGTGTAAAGTTCGTTCATTAGAGATCTTTCTTGTAACGTAAGTATTTATCACTATGAACTTCCTCTTAGAATTGCTTTTCCTGCATCCCATATTTAGTATGCTGTATTTTCATTTGTCTTAGGGTATTTTGTAACTTCTCTTTTTATTTCTTCTTTGACCCACTGGTTGGTCAGTAGCATGTTTTTTAGTGTCCACATATTTGTGAATTTTCTGTTTTTTTCTTGTAAGTCATTTCTAGTTTCATACCATTGTGGTCAGAAAAGATGCTTGATATGATTTTAGTCTTCTTAAGTTTATTGAGACTTGTGGCCCAACATATGATCTGTCCTGGAGAATGTACCACATGAGCTTAAGTAGAATGTGTATTCTATTACTTTTGTCTGGAGTGTTCTGTAAATGTCTGTTCTACTCCTCTGTTCTAATATGTGAGCCCAACGTTTTCTTACTGATTTTTCTGTCTCAGTGATCTATGCATTAACAGAATTGGGGTATTAAAGTCCCCTGTTATTATTGTATTGTGTCCATTTCTCCCTTTAGGTCTGTTAATATTTGCTTATATATTTAGGTGCTCCTATGTTTGGTGCATAAATATTTACAGATGTTTTCTTTTTGGATTGACCTTTTCTGAATATATATTGGCCTTTTTTTTGGTCTCTTTTTACGATCGTGCCTACAAGTCTATTTTAAGTACAGCTACCCAGCTTTCTTCTGGTTTCCATTTTCATGAAATACCTCTTTGTATCCCTTCAGTTTCAATCTGTGTACATTTGAAGTGAGCGTCTCTTGTAGGCAGCATATAGATGGCTTTTTTTTTTTTTAATCTATTCAGCCACCCTGTATCCTTTGATGGAAGAGTGTAGTCCATTTACATTTAAAGTAATTATCAGTAGGCACATACTTAATGCTATTTTGCTAATTATTTTCTGGCTGCTTTGTAATTCCTTTGTACCTTTCTTCTCTTGCCCTCTTCCTTTGTGATTTGATGATTTTCTGTAGTGGCATGCTTAGATTTCTTTCTCTTTCTCTTTTGTGTATCTACTGTACGTTTTTGTTTTGTGGTTGCCATGCTAACATAAAATAACATATTTATAACAGTCTATTTCGAGTTGATGACTTAATTTTGAATGCATTCTAAAGCTCTAGTTGTTAATCCCCCGCCATGTTTTATGTTTTTGATGTCACAATTTACTTCCTTTTATCTTGCATATCTCTTAAATTATTGTAGTTCTAGTTCCTTTTACTACTTTTGTCTTTAACCTTCACACTAGCTTTGTAAGTGATGAACCTACCACCTTTGCAAAATTATATTATTCTGAATTTTAATATACATTTATCTTTATTAGTGAGATTTATACTTTCATATACTTTCCTGTTGCTAATTAGTACCTTTCAGCTTAAAGCAGTCCCTTTAACATTTCTTGTTAAGCTGCTATAGTGGTGATGAACTCCTTCAGCTTTTGCCTGTATGGAAAACTCTCCTTCAATTCTGAAGGACAGCTTTGCTGGGTAGAGTATTCTTGGTAGGAGGGTTTTTGTTTCTTTAACCTGTGGCACTCCTTTCTAGTCTGCAAAATTTTCGCTGAAAATATGCTGATATTCTTATGAGGGTTCCCTTGTCTGTAACAAGTTGTTTTATTCTAGCTGCCCTTTTTTTTTTTTTTTTTTAATGTTTATTTATTTTTGAGAGAGAGAGAGCATGCGTGAGCAGGGGAGGGAGACACAGAATCTGAAGCAGGCTCCAGGCTCCGAGCTGTCAGCATAGAGCCTGATGTGGGGCTTGAACTCATGAGCCATGAGATCATGACCTGAGCTGACGTCAGACACTTAACCGACTGAGCCACCCAGGCATCCCACTGGTCTCCATTTTTCTGAGGTTTTATCTTGTTCTTTCATTTGGAATACGGTTCTCTGTTTCTTCATCATCCTTGACTCTCTGTGTTGGTTTCTATGCATTAGATAAAACAGCCACCCCTCCCAGTCTTGAAGGAGTAGCCTTGTGTAGATGAAGCTTTTTGTTCATCCTTGCCCTTGCTTTTTTGGCTGTCTCTCAAACCACTGTGATTGTCCAAACAGCCTACTTTTTTCTTGGTGCCTCTCAGTAGTTCAGACTGTGCCAAGACCTGTCAGTGTCCTAAAAGGGAGGATCTCAGGCCCTCTTGATGCAGGGCTTATTAGAAGCCAGGCCCTCAGGTAGCAGCTTTTAAAGTATGCAAATAAACCTCTTTCAGGGGAGGACTGGGAGATGGGCATTTCTATCTGTGAAGATAACCTAATAGTCCTCTTTCACGGAAAGATTGTGCATTTCTGTCTGCTGCCTCTCTGCTGTTCCCTGATATGGTAGTTCAGCTGTTTTCTGTTTGTTACACCCCTGTGTGATTTACACGTGTAAGCTTCTCTGGCCATGAGAGTCAGACATTCAAGGGGTGCTCCCTGGGTGGCACCTGCAAAAACCAGGGCACCAGATATATGCATAAGCTCTTTTCTGGGCAATGCAACCTGGAGTGAGGCAGAGAGAGAGAGTGCAGAGATGACACCTGTTATTCTCTGCAGTCTTTGGAAAATATTTCGTTAGGCCCTAGATGTGTGTTAAATTAGAAGCCTGCTTGCAGGCTGAACTTCTAGGATAGACAAATGGACCTTTTTCCCAGAAAGACTGGGCTTGATTCACTCAGCTGCCTCTGCTGGCTCCTGGCGGGTTAGCCATGCTTGGTCCATGCAAGCCGTTTAAGCACGGTTTCTCAGTTTGTTGTAGCATTGTTGGTTTTGTGGACATTAGCCCCGTTGATTTTCAAAGGTAGATACTTTGGGGACCATCCTTCAGGTGCAGGTCTTAAAAGTTAGAGTGGCAGAAATAGGGTTCAAACGCTTCTCTCCTCAGGAAGAAGCTGGTGGTTATGATTTCCCTCCTGGTTGTGGGTCACCATGCTGGGGATGGGGTTTCTGTTGAAATTGTCTCCACCTCTCCTACCCATTTCAATGTTGTTTTTTTCTGTTTCACGTGATATGTAGGAGTTGCTTAGTTTTTAGATTTATTGCAAAGGGAATTGTTCCATATGTAGCTGTATATTTAGTGTGTCTGTGAGAGGAGTTGAGTTCAGGATCCTTTCATCTTGACGTGAAACCCTGAATGGTGTCGTTATGCACAAATTTTACATTTTGTGAAGTCTGTTTAATTTTGTTGTTGCCTGTGACTTTGGTGTCCTATCTTAGATCATTGCCAAATCCAATGTGAAGCTTTTGTTCTATGTTTTCTTCCAAGAGTTTTGTTGTAAATTTAGGTCCTTGATCCATTCTGAGTTGATTTTTATACATGGTGTTAGATAAGGGGCCAACTTCATTCTTTTGTTTATGGACATTTAGTTTTCCCAGTACCATTTCTTGAAAAGACTATTCTTTCCTCCATTGAATGATCTTGGCACTTTGTTAAAGATCATTTGACCTGTTTTTCATTCCACTGGTCTCTATGTTTGTCTTTATGCCAGTATCACAGTGTTTTGATCACTGTAGCTTTGTGTAGTAGGTTTTAACATCAGGAAGTGTGAATTCTCCAGTCTGTTAATCTTTTTCAAGATTGTTTTTCATGATTTCTGATCCCATGGGATTCCAATATGAATTTTGGAATGTGGTTTTTTTTTTTTCGGTTGCTGCAAAATCATTGGATTTTCATAGGGATTGCATTGAATGTGTAGATCACTTTGGGAAATATTCACATTTTTATAATATTAACTCTTAATGCATGAACATGAAATGTGTTTCCATTTATTTATGTCTCTACTTCTTTCAGCAAAGCTGTGAAGTTTCCATTGTGCAGTCTTTTACCTCTTTGGTTAATCTTAAGCATTTTACTCTTTTTGATACTATTGTAATTGGAATTGTTTTTATAATTTCCTTTTTGAATTGTTCATTGTTGGGGTATAAAAATGCAGCTGGTTTTGGTGTGTTAACTTTGTATCCTGCTACTTTGCTAAATTATTAGTTCTAACAGCTTTTACTGTGGCCGTTAGGATTTTCTATATACAAGATTATATCATCTGCAGAAAGATAATTTTACTTACATTTACTTTTTTTTGCGTGGTTGCTCTGGCTAGACCTTCTAGTCCTGTGTTGAATAGAAGAGGCGAAAATAGACATTGTTGCATTGTTCCTTATCTTGAGGAAAAGCTTTTAGTCTTTCACCATTGAGTGTTAATGTTCGCTCTGGGTTTTTAATATATGGCTTTTATTACATGGGGGTAATTTCCTTCTATTGTGTAAAGGATTTTTTGTCATAAAAGTATGTTGCATTTTGTCAAATGCTTCCTCTGTATCAGTTGAGGTGATCATGTGGTTCTCTCCTTTATTCTGGTGACGTATGTATATTACAGTGATTAATTTTTTTTTGTATGTTGAACCATCCTTGCTTTCCAGGAATAAATGCTATGTGGTTATAGTGCAGAATGCTTTTAATGTGCTGCTGAATTCTGTTTGCTAGTATTTTGCTGAGGATGTTTGCATAAGGGTATTAGTCTGTAGTTTTCTTTTAATGTCTCTGGCTGGCTTTGGTATCAGGGTTATGCTGACCTCCTAGAATAAATAGGAAGTGTTCTTTGCTTTTTCGTTTTTCAGAAAAGTTTGGGAAAGTTTGGTATGCTTCTTTAAGATTGGTAGAATTTACTCGAAAGCCATGAGCTCCAGGACTTTTTCCTTGGGAGATTTTTGATTACTGTTCAATCTCCTTACTAGTTTTGGTCTGTTCAGACTACTATTCATATTACTCTCTTATTATCCTTTTTATTTCTATTGAATTGGTGCTAATGCCCCCATGTTACTTGCTGATTTTAGTAATTTGAGCCTTTTTTTCCTTAGTCCACTTAGCTAAACGTTTGTCAATTTTTTGGCTCTTTTTGAAGAACCACCTTTTGGCTTTATTGATTTTTTTTTTTTTTCTCCCCTGTTTTTCTGTTTTCTGTTTTATTCATCTCTGCTCTAATCCTTCTGGCTTTGGGTTTAGTTCTTTTTCTAGTTCTTTAAGTTGTGAATCCAGGTTGTTGATGTAAAAAATCTTTTTAATTTGTAAAAAATCTTTTTTTTAAGCTTATTCATTTGTTTGATTTTAAATGCTTATTTTTTATTTACTTTGAGAGAGAGAGAAAGGTACAAGTGGGAAAGGGCAGAGAGGGAGAGAGAATCCCAAGCAGACTCTGTGTTGTCAGCGCAGAGCCCAGTGCGGGGCTTGATTCCACCACCTGGGAGATCATGACCTAAGCCGAAATCAAGAGTTGGACACTTAACTGCCTGAGCCACCCAGGAGCCCCTAAAGTTTATTTATTTTGAGAGAGCAAACAAGAACACACGTAGGGGAGGGGCAGAGAGAGGGAGAGAGAATCCCAAGCAGTCTCCATTCTGTCAGCACAGAGCCTCGTGTGGAGATTGAACTCATGAACCGTGAGATCATGACCTGAGCCTAGATCAAGAGTCAGACACTTAACTGGCTGAGCCACCCAGGTGCCCCTGAAATCTTTCTTGTTTTTTGTTTGTTTGTTTTTTTAATGTTTGTTTATTTTTGTGACACAGAGAGACAGAGCATGAACGGGGGAGGGGCAGAGAGGGAGGGAGACACAGAATGCGAAGCAGGCTCCAGGCCCTGAGCTGTCGGCACAGAGCCTGACACAGGGCTCAAACTCACAGACTGTGAGATCATGACCTGAGCCAAAGTCGGATGCTCAACAAACTGAGCCACCCAGGCGCCCCTCTTGCTTTTTAATAGCATTTATAACTATGTTCTCCTTTAATCACTACTTTTGCTGTATCCCATAAATTTTGGTATGTTGTGTTTTTGTTATCATTTGTATCTAAGTAGTTTCTAATTTTCCTTGTGAGGTCTTCTTTGATCTTTGGTTGTTAAAAAGTGTATTGTTTAATTTCCACAATCTTGTGAATTTTCTAGTTCTATTTATGTTATTGAATATGGTTTATCCACGTGTGGTCAGAGAAGATACTTTGATATTTATCTTTTAAAATTTACTGAGAACTCATTTGTGGCCTAAGTTTATAGTCTTTCTGGAAAAGACCTCAGTGCACTTGAGAATGTGTAATCTGCTGGTGTTGTGTTGAGTGTTCTGTATACATCTGTTAGACCTGGGTGGTTATTGTGTTAAGTCCTCTGTTGCCTTATCTTCTTTCTGGTTGTTCTATCTGTGATTGTGGGTGGGGTACTGAGGCCTCCAGCTGTTAGGGTAGAAATGTCGATTTCTCCCTTGAATTCTCTCAGTGTTTGCTTCATCTATTTTGATGGTCTGTCATTTGGTGCATAAATGTTTGTAATTACTATCTTTTTGCTGTATTGTTTTTTATGAATATATAAAGTCCTTCTTTGTCTCTTGTTAGCTTTTTTGACTTAGTGTGTTTTGTCTGACATTAGTCCAGCTACTTCTGCTCTGTTCTGGTTTTCATTTGCATGGAATATCCTTTTCCATCCTTTCACTTTCCAGCTGTCTTTGGATTGCAAATGAGTCTCTCATAGACAGTATATTGTTGGATTGTGTATTTTTGTCCATTCTGCCAATCTTTGCTTTTTTATTGGAGAGTTTAATCTGTTTACTTTTACAGTAATTTGATCAGGAGGGACTTCTGTCATTGTGCCATTTTTTTTTTAACATACCCTATAGCTCTTTTGTCCCTAATATCTTGCATTCCTGTCATCTTCTGTGTCCAGTTGTTTTTTTTTTTTTTTTTTTTAATTAACGCTTATTTTTGAGAAACAGAGGAAGGCACAGGATCTGAAGCAGGCTCCTGGCTCTGAGCTGTCAGCAGAGAGCCCGATGCGGGGCTTGAACCCATGAACTGTGAGATCATGACGTGGGCCAAAGTCAGATGCTTAACCACCCAGGCGCTCTTCCAGTTGATTTTTTTTTTTTTTAAATTTTTTTCAACGTTTTTTATTTATTTTTGGGACAGAGAGAGACAGAGCATGAACGGGGGAGGGGCCGAGAGAGAGAGAGAGACACAGAATCGGAAACAGGCTCCAGGCTCTGAGCCATCAGCCCAGAGCCCGACGCGGGGCTCGAACCCACGGACCGCGAGATCGTGACCTGGCTGAAGTCGGACGCTTAACCGACTGCGCCACCCAGGCGCCCCTAAGTTGATTTTTTTTTTATAGCAAAATGTAAAAAAAAATTTTTTTAATGTTTATTTATTATTGAGAGACAGAGTATGAGCATGGGAGGGGCAGAGAGAGGCGGAGACACAGAATCTGAAGCAGGCTCCAGGCTCTGAGCTCTTAGCATGGAGCCTGATGCAGGGCTCGAACTCACAAACTGCAAGATCATGACCTGAGCTGAAGTCGGACACTTAGCTGACTGAGCCACCCAGGCGCCCCTATAGCGAAATGTTTAAATTCTTTCTTAATTTCCTTATGTGATTATTGTATAGTTGTATTCTTTGTTGTTACCATGGGGATTTTTGAGAGTCAGAGATGGAGTACGAGCAGGGGAGGGGCAGAGAGAGAGGGAGACACAGAATCCAAAGCAGGCTCCAGGCTCTGAGCTGTCAGCACAGAGTCTGACATGGGTCTCGAACTCACGAACTGTGAGATCATGACCTGAGCCGAACTTGGACGCTTAACCGACTGAGCCACCCAGGCGCCCTGACTAATTTGTGTATTTAATCAAATTTTGGGGGTAGTTTTCAGTCATTATTTCTTCAGATATTCTCTCTGCCCCTTTTTTGCCCTCCTTTCTTTTTCTGG
Organism: Lynx rufus; assembly: GCF_022079265.1. Lineage (NCBI taxonomy): Eukaryota > Metazoa > Chordata > Mammalia > Carnivora > Felidae > Lynx > Lynx rufus. The sequence goes on along the minus strand of NW_025814897.1, from coordinate 54,286,293 downwards.
GACTCTGATGATGTATATGTTGGTCCTTTTGATGGTGTTTCACAGTTCTCTTAGGTTCTGTTCACTTCTCGTCAGTCTTTCAGTTACGCAGCTGTGATGATTTCCATTGTTCTGTCTTCAAGGTCACTGGCTCTTCTGCCTGCTCAAATCTGCCTTGGAATCCCTGTACTGAACTTTTAATTTAAGTTCTTGTTCTTTTCAGCTCCAGAATTTCTTTTAGGTTTCTATTTGGGTTTTCTGTCTCTTCGTTGACATTTTCATTTTGTTCACACATTGTCTCCATGACTTTCTTCACACCTTCCTTTAGTTTTTTTAATCATCTTTAAGGCTGTTATTTCAAAGTCTTTGATTCATTGGCCATTAAGTCTTTTTCAGGGACATACTTTGTTGGATGATTTTTTTTCCTTGGACTGGGCCATACTTTCCCATTTCTTTGTATGTCTTCTGATTCCTTGTTGAACTCTGGATGTTCGATTTTCATGATGTGGTAACTCTGGAAATCACATTCCCTCCCTTTCCCGGTGTTTGCTGTGAGTTTTTTTGTTTTTTAATTGTTAGAGGCCATCTTTGTGCTGAAGATGGGCCTGAGGGGTAAATATAATGTCCTCATCGTCTTTTCTGAGCCTTTCCTTGGGCGTGTGCAGCCACTTTCTAATTTTACCTATATATGCAGTTTCTGAATGTTCTAGTCTTTAGTGTCTGGCTCCTGAAATGGGAAAGGTAAAAAGTAAGGGAGGGCAGAGGAGCCCTGGCCTTTTAAATCTCCTGTCAGTTATTTTAGCTTGAGGTTGAGGGGCTGGCAACAGTGGAGTAAGGTGTGTGTATGCAGTGGCAATGGCTGCCTGCCTCTTTGCGCCTTCATGATCAGAAGCAGCACTCAAGGCATAGATCCCCAATATGTGGGAGACAGGAGTACTTTTTACCCTCCCTATCTGCTGTAGGCTGTGTGTAAGCTGTTTTTAGAAACGCACACAGCTGTCTGTCATTTGGCTGGGGTTTGGGAGATGGATACTTGCTACTGTGCTCAGAGGTGAAATTGATGGTGGTTTACAGTGGAAGCCTTCCCCACAGTGTGCAAGCTTTCAGAGGACTCTAGAGTTTTCAGATAGTCAACATTAGACCGATTCTGCCAATGCAATTTTTGTCTAGGTGGGGAGATAGTTTCCTGGTGTTTACTACTCTGTCATCTTCCCAGAATCCCTCCTCTCTCTTAATTTAAGACTTTTTCCCCCTTTTTAAGAGCAATTTTAGGTTTACAACAAAATTGAGGGGAAGGTATAGAGATTTACCATACACTTTGTACACTTGCATTGCCTCCCTCAATATGAATATCACTCACAAGAACAATACACTTCTTTAAAAAAAAATTTTTTTTTAAAGAGGCTATTCATGCCCAGCATGGAACCCAACGTGCGGCTTGAACTCATGACTCTGAGATCAAGACCTGAGTTGAGATTATGAGTCAGGCATTTAACCAAGTGAGCCCCCCCAGGCTCCCCAGTATACTTCTTTATTTTTTAAACCAAGGATGAGCCTACATTGACACATCATAATCACCCAAAGTCCACAGTTTATGTTCATTCTTGGTGTTGTACATTGTGTTGGTCTGGACAAATGTAAAAGGACATGTATCTATCACTGTGGTATCATACAGAATACTTTCGTTGCCCTAAATATCCTCTGTGATCTTCCTGTTTTTCCCCCTCGAGTTCCTGACAGCCACTGATCTTTTCATGGTTTCCATAGTTTTGCCTTTTCTAGATTGGAATCATACAGTTTCATATCGGTTTGTACTTTTCAGATTGGTTTCTTTCTGTTAGCAATATGCATTTAAGGTTTCTCCATTTCTTTTCATGGCGTGAGAGCTCATTTCTTTTTAGTGCTGAATAGTATTCCATTGTCTGGATGAACTACAGAGTATCCATTTGACTATTGAAGGACATATTGGTTACTTATAAGTTTGGCAATTAAGAATAAAGTTGCTGTAGAAACCAATATTGCACTGTATGTTGGCTACTTAAAATTAAAAAAAAGGGGGGGTGCCTGGGTGCCTCAGTTAGTTAAGCGTCCAACTTTGGCTTAGGTCACGATCTCACAGTTTGTGGGTTCGAGCCCCGCGTCGGGCTGTGTGCAGCTCAGAGCCTGGAGCCTGCTTTGGATTCTGGGTCCGTCTCTTGCACTGCCCCTCCCTTGCTCATGCTCTCGCGTGCGCGCGCGCGCGCTCTCTCTCTCTCTCTCTCTCTCTCGCGCGCGCGCGCACGCTCTTTCTCTTTCAAGAGTAAATAAAACATGAAAAAATAAAAAAATAAATTTGTGTGGACAAAAGGGTCCGTTCCTTTGGGTAAATAACAAGAAGCATGATAGCTGTATTAGATGGTTTGGTTTTGTAAGAAACTGCTTAAAAGAGAAGAAAAAAGGAAGAGAAACTGCCGAGACGTCTTCCAGAGTGGCTGTACCATTATGCATTCCCACCAGCAATGAATGAGATTTCCTGTTGCTCTACATCCTTGCCAATGTTTGGTGTTTTCTGTGTTTGGGATTTTAACTATTCTAATAGATGTGTAGTAGTATCTTGTTGCTGTTTTACGTAGATCTCTGGAATTCATTTGTCTAGCATAGCCAAAACTTTATGCCCTTTGACCATTTCCTTCTCTTTCCTGCCCCTGTCAACTACTGTTCTGCTCTCTGCTTCCATGAGTTTGACCATTCTACTTACTTATTACTGGAATATAATTGACATACAAAGTTACATTAATTTCAGTTGTACAGAATACTGGTTTGACAAGTCTGTATATTATGGTATGCTCACCACAGGTGTAGCTACCATCTGTTGCTATAGAATGCTATCATAATGCATTGATTATATTCTCTGTACTATATCTTTTATCCTTGGAACTTATTCCATAACTGGAAGCTTATATCATTCCCCTTTACCCATTTTCCCCATCCCCCTGCACCCCTCCCCCTGGCAGCCATCTTCTCTGTATTTATGAGTCTGTTTTTCTGCTTTTGCTCAAAAAGACTACACATATAAGCGAAATCATATGGTATTTGTCTTTGATTTATTTTTTTTAATTTATTTTTTTTTAACGTTTATTTATTTTTGAGACAGAGACAGAGCATGAACAGGGGAGGGGCAGAGAGAGAGGGAGACACAGAATCGGAAACAGGCTCCAGGCTCTGAGCCATCAGCCCAGAGCCCGACGCGGGGTTCGAACTCATGGACCGTGAGATCGTGACCTGAGCTGAAGTCGGACGCTTAACCGACTGAGCCACCCAGGCGCCCCATGTCTTTGATTTATTTCATTTAGCGTAATACTCTCTAGGTCCATCCATGTTATAAATGGCAAGATCTTGTTCTTTATGGCTGAGTAATATTCCATTATATATCTATATCTGTATATATCTAATATATATATATATATACACACAGACATATATATACCACCTCATTGTTATTTATTTATGGATGGACACTTGGGTTACTTCCATATCTTGGCTATTGTAAATAATGCTGCAGTAAACATGGGGCTGTGTATGTCTTTTCAAATTAGTTTTTGTTTTCTTTGGGTAAGTACCCAATAGTGGAATTACTAGATTGTATGGTAGTTCTTTTTTTAATTTTTTGAGGAATCTCCATACTGTTTTCCACAGTGGCTACACCATCTTGCATTCCTACCAACAGAGCACGAGGGTTCTGTTTTCTCCATATCTTTGCCAGTGCTCATTTCTTGTCTTTTTGAGTCTAGCCATTCAGCCAGATGTGAGGTGATATTTCATTGTGGTTTTGATTTGCATTTCCCTGATGATGAGTGATGTTGAACATCTTTTCATGTGTCTGTTGGCCATCTGTATCATCTTTGGAAAAATGTCTCTTTAGGGTCATCTTCTCATTTTTAAAAATTGGATTAAGTTTTGGCATTGAGTTGAATAACTTATTTTTATATTTGGATATTCTTAACAGGCTGTATCATTTGAAAATATCTGTTTAGTAGGTTACCTTTTTGTTGGGTAGATGGTTTCCTTTGCTGTGCAATAGCTTTTCTTTTTGGTGTGTTCCCAGTAGTTTAGGCCTTTGTTCTCCTTGTCTGAGGAGACCTACCTAAAAATACATTGCTAAGGCTGATGTCAAAGAAATTACTTGGCCTGTGTTGTCTTCTAGGAGTTTTATGGTTTCATGTCACACATTTAGGTCTTTAATCCATTTGAGTTTATTTTTGTGTGTGGTATAAGAAGTTGGTTCAGTTTTATTCTTTTGTATGTACCTATCCAGTTTTTCCAGTGCCATTTGGCAAAAAGACTTCCCCATTGTATATTCTTGCCTCCTTTGTTGTAGGGTGACTGGCCATAAAATGGTGAGTTTATTTTTGGGCTCTCTACTTTGTTTCATTGATCTATGTGTCTATTTTTGTGCCACTGCCATACTGTTGAGATTATTGCAGCTATGTAGTATATGTTGAAATGTGGGATTGTGATGCCTCCAGCTTTGTTCTTTCTCGAAACTACTTTTGGCAGTTCAGGGTCTTTTGTGGTTCCATACAAATTTTAGGATTGCTTGTTCTAGTTTGGTGCCAAATGTTGCTGGTATTTTGATGGGGATTGCATTGAATCTCTAGATTGCTTTGGGTAGCATGGACATGTTAACAGTATTAATTCTCTGAATCCATGAACATGGAATAACTTTCCATTTTGGTGTCTTCAATTTCTTTCTTTTTAAAAAAATTTTTTTGGGGTGCCTGGGTGGCGCAGTCGGTTAAGCGTCCGACTTCAGCCAGGTCACGATCTCGCGGTCCGTGAGTTCGAGCCCCGCGTCGGGCTCTGGGCTGATGGCTCAGAGCCTGGAGCCTGTTTCCGATTCTGTGTCTCCCTCTCTCTCTGCCCCTCCCCCGTTCATGCTCTGTCTCTCTCTGTCCCAAAAATAAATAAACGTTGAAAAAAAAAATTAAAAAAAAAATTTTTTTTTTAATGTTTATTTTTTGAGAGAGAGAGAAAAGTGTGAGCAGGGGAGGGGCAGAGAGAGAGGGAGACACAGAATCCGATGCAGGCTCCAGACTCTGAGCTGTCAGCACAGAGCCTGGTGCAGGGCTTGAACTCAAAAACGGTGAGATCATGACCTGAGCCCAATTTGGATGCTTCTGTGACAGCCACTCAGGTGCCCGTGTCTTCAATTTCTTTCATCAATTGTTTTATTGTTTTCAGAGTACAGGTCTTTTACCTTCTTTGTTAAGTTTATTCCTAGGTCTTTTAATATTTTGGTATAATTATAAATGGAATTATTTTCATAACTTCTCTTTCTGATACTTTTTTATTAGTGTATAAAAATGTAACGGATTTCTGTGTATTAATTTTGTATTCTGCAACTTTATTGATTTGTTTATTCTAATAGTTTTTTGAAAAGGTGGAGTCTTTAAGATTTTCTGTGTATAGCATGTTACCTGCAAATAGTGATAGTTAAACTTCTTCCCAATTTGGATGCCTTTTATTTCTCAGCTGTTGTGGCTTGGATGTCAGTTCCATGTTGAATAATGGTGAGAATGGACATCTTTGTCCTGTTCCTGATCTTATAGGAAAAGTTCTGTTTGTCACCATTGAGTGTGATGTTAGCTGTGAGTTTTTCATATATGGCCTTTATTATGTTGAGGTATGCTTTCTGTAACACAGGGAGAGTTTTTACCACGAACAGATGTTGAATTTTGTCAAAGGCATTTTCTCTGTCTTTTGAGGTGATCATATGATTTTATAGTTTGTTTTGTTAATATGTATCTCTTTGGTTTGTGAATAGTGTACCATTTGTGCACCCTGGAATAAATCCCACTTCGTTGTGGTGAATCGTTCTTTTAATGCATTGTTGGATTTGGTTTGTTAATATCTTGTTGAGGATTTTTGCATCTGTGTTCATTGGGGATATTGACCTGTGGGTTTTTGTTTTTTGTAGTATCTTTGGTTTGGGTATTAGTAATGCTGATGTCATAGAATATATTTGGAAGCCTTTTTTTCTATTTTGTGGAATAGTTTGAGGAGAATGTTTGGTAGAATTCACCTGAGAATTTATCTGGTCTTGGATTTTTGTTTGTTGGTAGTTGATTACTGATTCAGTTTTGTTACTAGTAACTGGTCTGTGCAGATGTTCTATTCTTGATTTAGTTTTGGAAGATTGTATGTTTCTTGGAATTTATCCATTTGTTCTAGGTTGTCCAGTTTGTTGGCATATAGTTTTTTGTAGTAGTCTCTTATAATCCTTTGTATTTCTGTGGTGTCATTTGTTTTCTTTTGTTTCTAATTTTATTTAGTTGGGTCATCTGTCTTTTTTCCATGATGAGTGGCTCAAAGGTGTATCAATTTTTAAAAAATCTTTTTAAACAGCCAGCTCTTGGTTTCATTGATAGGTATTTTTTAGTTCCTGTTTCATTTATCTCTGCTGTGATCTTTATTATTTCCTTCCATTTAGTAACCTTGGGCTTTTTTTTTTCTAGTTCATTTATGTATAAGATTAGATTTTTTTGAGGTTTTCTTGTTTCTTGAGGTAGGCCTGTATTAGTACAAACTTCCCTTTTAGAACTGCTTTTGCCACATCCCAAAGATTTTGAACTGTTGGGTTTTTATATGTGTTTTTAAAAAATTTCCTCTTTGATTTCTTCCTTGACCCACCCATTTGTTGTTTGAGGAGTGTGTTTAGTTGCTCTAGTGTTGGCTGCGTAGATACTTACCTTTTTTTTTTTTGGGAGAGGGCAAAAGTGAGCGAGAGGCAGAAAGAGAGAGAAAATCCCATGAGGGGGCAGAGAGAGGGAGGGAGAGAGAGAGAGAGGGGAGAGAGAGAAGTGGGGCTCACCCGAAGTGAGGCCCATGCTTACCCAGAGCAGGACACGATCTCCCATGGAGTGGGGCCTGAACTAACCTTGATCTTAACTGAACCTTGAGATCATGACCTGAGCCGAAGTCAGATGCTTAGTGACTGAGCCACCCAGGCTCAAATATCTGCATAGGTATTTTCAATAAGTATGACCTCTTGTTGAATTGATCCTTTATCACTATGTAATGGCCTTCTTTTTCTCATGTCACAGGCTTTGTCTCAAAGTTTATTGTATCTAAGTATTGTCACCTGCTTTTGTTTGTTTGTTTGCTTCCATTTGCATGGATCACCCTGGGACACCTCAGCCTGCGTTGCCCTTGGCTTCAGACAACACCATCAGGGCTTCCCCTGTGCTCAGCGCCTTACACCCTCCAGCTAGTGTGCAGTTAAACTTCACCTATCCTGCCGGGGGCACCTTCTTTGCAGGCCACAAGGGAGTGGCATGACTTCTTTCAAAGCAGTGAAAGGAAAACACCTACAATCAAGAGCACTCTATCCAGCAAGGTTACTAAAGCGGCCTTACAAGAGACATGAAAAAGATTTCTTTAGGGGCGCCTGGGTGGCTCAGTTGGTTAAGCGTCCGACTTCAGCTCAGGTCATGATCTCACGGTTCGTGGGTTCGAGCCCCGCATCGGGCTCTGTGCTGACAGCTCGGAGCCTGGAGCCTGTTTCGGATTCTGTGTCTTCCTCTCACTCTGCCCCTCCCCCACTCGCATTCTGTCTCTCTCTGTCTCAAAAATAAATATTAAAAAATTAAAAATAAAAAAAAAGATTTCTTTAAAGTGGAAAACAAAGAGGCTATAATTAGAAGTAAGAAACTTAATGATAATAATAAAAAGAAATAAAATTAAGAGTAAAAAAATATAATTATATGTCAACATATACGTAAAATCTGGTGGGGCGAGTAAAAATGTTCTTTTTAGAATGTGTCTGAACTTAAGTGACCATCAGCTTAATATAGACTGCTGTATACTTAGGATGTTATATGTGAACCTAATGGTTACCACAAACTCAAAACCTATAATATACACACAGAAAATAGAAAGCCAAGCATAACACTAAGAACGGTTATCAGTCACAAGGGAAGAGTATAGGAGAAGAAGAAAGGAACAGAGAAGAATGACAAAAACAACCAGAAAACAATCTTTAAAATGGTGGTAAGTGCATATATCTCAGTAGTTTCTTTAAATGTATATGGTCTAAATGCCATAATCAGAAGACCTAGAGTGGTGGAATGGATAAACAAAACCCATCCAGATGCTGCCTATAAGAGACTCACTTCAGACCCCGGTGGGGGAGCTGTAGCTGAAGTGGGTGCAGGCTGGGGTGGTCCTGGGGCTCTCTGCACAAAGGGTGCCTGGCAGGACAGCTGAAGCTGAAGTGGGTGCAGGCTGGGGTGTCTGGGGTTGCTCAGTGTGGAGGGCATCCTGGTGGGGTGGCTGGAGCTATGGCCTCTGTGGGCCAGGGTATCTCAGGGTGCTTTGTGCAGTGGGCACCTTGGGATGGCTAGAGCTGAGGTAGGGTATGGGCCAGGGCATCCCAAGGTGCTCTGCACAAAGGACACCCTGGCAGGACAGCTGAAGCCACAGTGTTCACAAGGCGGGCTGTCTGCGATACTCTGCAAGTGGGGTTCCCTGGTGGGGCAGCTGGAGCTGAGGCAGGATGCAAGCTAGGCTGTCTTGGGGCACTCCTTTTTTTTTTTAAATGTTTATTTATTATTGAGAGAGCATGAGCATGGGAGGGGCAGAGAGAGGAGGAGACGCAGAATAAGAAGCAGGCTCCAGCTCTGAGCTGTTAGCATAGAGCGCGACGCAGAGCTCGAACTCACAAACCACGAGATCATGACCTGAGTCGAAGTCAGACGCTCAACCGACGGAGCCACCCAGGCTCCCCAGTCTTGGGGCACTCCTTGTGGGGGGTGCCCTGGTGGACTGGCTGGCACCAAAGCAGGTGTGAGCTGGGACATCCTGGAGTGCTCTGAGCTGCAGGTACCCTAGCAAGCCATCTGGAGCCAAAGCGATGTGGGCCTGGTGATTTCCAGGGTCCTTTGTGACTGTGTCACCTTGGAGAGATGGCCACAGCTGTAATGACCATAAACTGTGGTGCTCACCAGTCCTTTTATCTGAAGAGAGTTCCAGCAGCTCCCTTGCTATTTGGCAGGGTTCTAAGGCTGGTTCCTTCATATTCTAGTTACAAACTGAGGTGGGGTTTTTTTGTTTTTGTTTTGTTTTGTTTTGTTTTTTGTCTGTGCCTCAGGGTAGACAGATCTGCTCGTGGTCCCTCAGTACTACTCCTCCACCCTGCAGTTCACAGAGTTGGTAGTGTGTGAACTGTGTGTCTGTCTTGTTCTTTATGTGGTCTGTCTCCTGTGCAGAAGCTGTTCAGTCAGCCTTTAGTTCTTCTTTGGGAGGAGTTGCTCTGTAAAGGGATGTAGATTTGATATGTCTGGAGGATGTAAGTGTAGGGTCTTCTACATCACCATCTTGGACCAGAACTTATCTTGTTTTAATTTGCATTTCTCTAACGACATATGATGTGGAGTATCTTTTCAGTGTGCTTATTTGCCACGTGTATGTTTTTGGTGAAGTGCCTGTTAAGATGTTTGGCTCTTTTTTAAATTGAGTTCTTTTTTTTTTTTTTTTAAATTTTTTTTTTTTCAACGTTTATTTCTTTTTGGGACAGAGAGAGACAGAGCATGAACGGGGGAGGGGCAGAGAGAGAGGGAGACACAGAACCGGAAACAGGCTCCAGGCTCCGAGCCATCAGCCCAGAGCCTGACGCGGGGCTCGAACTCACGGACCGCGAGATCGTGACCTGGCTGAAGTCGGACGCTTAACCGACTGCGCCACCCAGGCGCCCCTTAAATTGAGTTCTAATTGACGTATGACAATTATGTTTTGGGTTTACAGCATAGTATTCAACATTTGTGTGCAGCGTGAAATGATCACAGGAAGTCTAGTTACCATCTGTCCCTTTACGAAGTTAATACAATATTATTGACTATATATTATCCAAGTTGTATATTACATCCTCATGACTGACTGGTTGATTGATTCATAGAAAGGGTATGTGAACAGGGGATAGGGGCAGAGGGAGGGAGGGAGAGAATCCTAGGCAGACTCCGCTCGATCCCATGACCTTGGGATCATGATCGGAGCTGAAATAAAGAGTTGGATGCTCAAACGACTGAGCCACCCAGGCACCCCTATAATAGTTCTATTTTTAACTTTTTGAGGAATCTCCATACTGTCTCCCACAGTGGTTGCACCAATTTACATTCCCACCAACAGTGGACGAGGGCTCCCTTTTCTCCACATCCTTGCCAGCACTTGCTATCTCTTCTCTTTTTGATTCTAGCCATTCTGCCAGGTGTAAGGTGATATCTCATTGTGGTTTTCATTTGCATTTCCCTGAATGATGAGTGATGTTGAGCATCTTTTTATGTACCTGTTGGCCATCTGGATGTCTTCTTTGGAAAAAATCTATTCATATCCTCTGTCCATTTTTTAAAAAATGTTTTATTTATTTTTGAGAGAGTGCAAGTCAGGGAGGGGCAAAGAGAGAGGGGGACAGAGGATCCGAAGTGGGCTCCACACTAACAGCAGCGAGCCTGATGAAGCGCTCAAACTCACAAACCCTGAGATTATGACCTGAGCCAAAGTCAGACGTTCACCTGTCCTCCACTGTCATCCCCCTCTGTCCATTTGTAATTGGATTTTTAAAATACTGAGTTGTGGGGCGCCTGGGTGGCGCAGTCGGTTGAGCGTCCGACTTCAGCCAGGTCACGATCTCGCGGTCCGTGAGTTCGAGCCCCGCGTCGGGCTCTGGGCTGATGGCTCAGAGCCTGGAGCCTGTTTCCGGTTCTGTGTCTCCCTCTCTCTCTGCCCCTCCCCCATTCGTGCTCTGTCTCTCTCTGTCCCAAAAATAAATAAACGTTGAAAAAAAAAAATTAAAATACTGAGTTGTGAGTTCTTGATATAATTTGGGTATTAACTCCTTATCAGATATATCATTTGCAAATACCTTTTTCATTCAGTAGGCTGTCTTTTCATTTTTTGATGATTTCTTTTACTGTGCACGTTGTTAGTCTGATGTAATATTTTTGTTTTTGTTTCCCTTGCCTTGTCCAAAAAGACATTGCCAAGACAGATATCAAGTAGTTTTACCACCGGTGTTTTTTTCTAGGAGTTTCATGGTTTACAATATTACATTCAAGTGTTTAATCCATTTTGAGTTGGTTTTTGTGTTAAGATGTAAGATAGTGGTGTAGGTCCATTCTTGTGCATGTAGCTGTCCAGTCTTCCCAGCACCGTTTATGTATTTTGTTTTCAAAGAACCAGCTCTCAGTTTCATTGATCATTTCTATTGTGTGTTTCTATTTCATTTATGCTGTGATCTTTATTATTTCCTTTCTTCCACTAACTTTGGGCTTTGTTCTTTTTCTAGTTCCTTTAGGTGTAAAGTTAAATGGTTTGTGATTTGTTTCTTGAGGTAGGCCTGTACTACCGTGAGCTTCCCTCTTAGAACTTATTTTGCTGCATCCCATAGATGTTGGTGTATTTCTGTTTTCATTTATCTCTAGGTATTTTTTGATTTCTTCTGTGACCTAGTAGTCGTTTAGTTTTAATATGTGGTTTAATGACCACATATTAGTAATTCTCCCATTTTCCTTCTTGTAAATGATTGTGGTCAGAGAAGATGCTAGATATGTTTTCAGTTGTCGTGAATTTATTGAGACTTCTTTTGCATCCTAACGTGTGATGTATCTGGCAGAATGTACCATGTGCATTTGAATAGAATGTATATTCGGGGCGCCTGGGTGGCGCAGTCGGTTAAGCGTCCGACTTCAGCCAGGTCATGATCTCGCGGTCCGTGAGTTCGAGCCCTGCGTCGGGCTCTGGGCTGATGGCTCAGAGCCTGGAGCCTGTTTCCAGTTCTGTGTCTCCCTCTCTCTCTGCCCCTCCCCCATTCATGCTCTGTCTCTCTCTGTCCCAAAAATAAATAAACGTTGAAAAAAAAAATTTTTTTTGAATAGAATGTATATTCTCCTGGTTTTGGATGGAGGGTTCTGTATTTATCTGTTAAATTCATCTGGTCTAATGTGTTGTTGAAAGTTGATGTTTCTTTATTGATTTTTCTGTCTGGATAATTGATACATTGATGCAAGTGGGGTATTAAAATCCCTTACTATTGTATTGTTGTCATTTTCTTCCTTTTTTATGTGCATACATATTTATAAGTGTTGTATCTTCTTACTAGATCAACCCCTCTATCACCCTGTGATGCCCCTCTTTGTCTTTTGTTAAAGTACTTGTAAATTCCATTGTGTTTGATGTGAGTATGGTTTCACCACCTTTTTTTTTCATTTCCATTTGTGTGGAATATCTTTTTTTTTTCCGTCCCTTCACTTGCAGTCTGTGGGTCCCTACTTCTAAGAGAGTCTCTTGTAGGCAGGGTATATGGATGGGTACTGTTTTTTTAATCCATTCAGCCACTCTTCTGATTGAAGAATTTAGTCCATTTACATTGAAAGTAATTATTGAGAATTATGTACTTACTGCCATTTTGTTAATTGTTTTCTGCCTGTGTTTATAGTTCCTTTCTTTTTCTTTTTAACATTTTCTTAAAAAATATTAGATTCTTTTCTCATTTTCTTTGTATAGTTTTGGTTTGTGGTTATTGTGATGTTCACATACATCATCCTATTTATGTAACATTTTATTTTGATAACAACTGATAGTTGAACACATTTGAAAAGTACATTTTTACTCCCCTCCCTAGATTTATGTTTTTGATATCACTGTTTATATCTTTTTATTAAAATGTATATGTTAAGCAAATTATTACAGGTTCAGTTAATTTTGTGATACCTTTTAATTTTCTTAGTACCTTATAACTGATTAATCTATTATCTTTACTGTATATTTACCTTCTGCAGTGAGCTTTTTACTTTTGTGTGTTTTCTTTTGTTAATTAGTGACATTCTTTTCAGCCTAATGAAATCTCTTTATTATTTTTTGTAAGGCCTGTTTAGTAGTGATGAATTCCTTTAGCTTTTGCTAGTCCTTTTTTTTTTTTTTTAAGTTTTAAATTATTTTTTGAGAGCGAGTGCACAGGGGAGGGACAGAGAGGGAGAGAATCCCAAGTAGACTCCACACTGTCTGTGTAGAGCCTGATGTGGAGCTTGAACTCACAAACCGTGAGATTGTGACCTGGGCTGAAATCAAGAGTTGGATGCTTAACTGACTGAGCCACCCAGGCACCCCAGCTTTTGCTTGTCTTTAAAACTCTTTGTCTCTCCTTCAAATTTGAGTGATCACCTTGCAGGGTAGAGTATTATTGGTTGGAAGTTTTTTTTTTTTTTTTCTTTTTGAGAGAGTGCATGTGTGCAAGTGAGTATGAGAAGGGGAGAGGCAGAAAGAGAGGCAGATTCCAGGCTTCGAGCCATCAGCACAGAGCCCTATGCAGTGCTTAAACTCACAAGCCATGAGATCATGACCTGAGCTGAAGGTGGATGCTTAACTGACTGAGCCATCTAGTTGCCCCAGGAGGTACTTTGAATCTGCCCCATCAACTCTCCTCTGGCCTGTCCAGTTTCTGATGGTGTTTTTCTCTTGGTGCTTTTAAGATTCTCCCTTTCATTTTTGACATTTTAATTGTAATGTTTCTTGTTGTGGCTGTCTTTTGGTTCATCTTCTTTGAAACTGCCTGGGCTTTCTAGACTTGGATGTCTGTTTCTTTCCCCAGGTTAGGGAAGTTTTCAGCCTGTTTCTTCAGATACATTTTCTACCCCTTTCTTTCTTCTTTTGGGACCCCTATAGTATGAATCTTACTCTGCTTGATGTTGTCTCAGAGGTCCCTTGAGTTTTCTTCATTTTTCTAAAATTCTGTTTCCTTTTTGCTGTTCTGAGTTCCATTGCTTTATCTTCCCGTTTGCTGCTTTCTTCTTTCTATAAATTTGTCCTCTTTATCACTGATTCACTGTTCTGCCTCATCCATCCTTGCCACTGTGGCATGCATCTGAGATTGCAGCTTAGTTATAGCCTATTTTATTCCATAGTCATCCTGACTAGTTTTTACTTCTTTTATCTCTGCAGAGAGGGATTTTAATCTATTTTCGATCCCAGCTAGTATTTTTATTACCGTGTTTCTAAATTCTGGTTCAGACATCTTGTATCTGTGTTGATTAAGTCCCTGGCTGTCGTTTCTTCCTGCTCTTTTTTTGGGGTGAATTCCTTCATTTTGTCATTTTGAAGGGAGAAAAGGAATTGATAAGTTAAAAAATAAATATATAATTAAAAAATTAAAAACAACACACACACACAAAATCAAATAAATGATGTTAGATTCTAGATGTGTTTTGATCTGGTTATTGAAAGGAGCTTGATAGAGACAAAAAGGAAGAGTTTGAAAATTTGAGAAAATGAATACAATGAAATAGAATAAAATGAAATGTAATAAAATAGGATTTGGAAAATATATGAAAAAGAAAAAGTAGAAAAAATATTTTTAATAAAAAAAATAAAATTTTTTTCTCTTTCTGTATTCAAGGAAAAAAAAAGAAACGAAAAAGAAAAATTGAATAGATGGGCCAATGAATAGACTGAAATACGTTTGAAATTACATTGGTTTCCCCTAGAAGTCAAACCATGAAGCACTTTATAGCCCGTAAACTAAGCAGGTGGAGAGGTTTGTGGTGTTCCTGAAGAGTGAGGTTGGCCCAGTTGGGCGGGGCTTAGTGTAACAGCTCTGTTCTCCACTAGATGGTGCTACTTAGCTTACTGGGGTGGATTGTTCTGGCTTGTAGGTGTGCATGCGCATGCACAAGGGGTGAAAATGACATCATCCAGCTACTCAGTCTCTGTTATTGGGTTTCTGGTATTGGAACTCTATGCTCTCCCTGACTAGCAATCGCGCACCCATCCTTTGTCTCCAGCTTCCATCCCCTCCCTGCTTTTACACTGTCTATGACCAAGCTGTCAGGTTGCCAGGTGGCACCTTCCTCCTGAGTTTTATCTCAAACATGGCTGTTTCCCGACCCCTCACTTCTGAGGAACTGCGGCTTTGACTTGCTCAGATCCTCTGGGGGAGGGTCTCAGAGCAATGGCCAGGTGCCAGCCAAGCATGGTTCTTGGGACCATGCTGCTGATGATGCCCAGAGAGTGCAGCTAGGCGCCAGCCTGCCCCAGAAAAAGTTCACGCTATCGTGTAGCAGCAGTGTTTCAGAGATCATGGAAAATCACAACACATGTCTGGCACCAGGCTTCACCCTCAATGACCTTCCTCCAGCACCAGCGAATGTGGTTGTTCTCTGGGGGCTGCTGGGACCTGGTGGCTGCAGAGCCTCTACCAAAAGCCCTTCCAGCGGTGGAACCACTTCTCCCCGTGTGGCCTGAGAACCTCCCAGACCCCACTGTGCTGCTGGGGATTTGCCTTTCCCATCAGAGCACTGCCAGGTATTGAGCTGTGGAGTTTCAGACTCTAGGCTCCCCCTGTTTACAGAGTCCTAGTGGAATTTAAGCCCTCTCCTTTCTCCCTTTTTAGTTCAGTCCCTGCGGCTGTTTCTACTTTTCCACTTTTTCTCCAGCTGCTTTTGGCGGGGTTGGGGGTGCTTTTCCCAAACTCTCCCCCCTACCCCCATCTCTGTCCTCTCTCCGCACACAAAAACAGCTTCCTGCCCCCGCGGCTTCTCTCTCCCCCAGTTCACCTCTCCGCGCCATGTACCCACTGAGTTCTGTGGTTCAGGTTGTGCAGATTGTTGTGTTAATCCTCAGATCAGTTATCTAGGTGTTCAGGATGGTTTAGTGTTGATCTGGCTGCATTTCATGGACGCGAGACACACGAAAAACTTCCATGCTGTTCTGCCATCTTGGCTCCACCCCGTGCTGATTTCTTCTTTCATCCATTCTGCTGTTGAGCTGCCTTAATGTATTTTTCTTTGGAGTTGTTGTATTCTTCAGCTGTGTGACTTCTGTGTGGTACTTCCTTATGTTTTCTGGTTTTCTGTTGAGGTTCTCACTGTTCATCCACTCCTCCCCAAGATTGGTGAGCATCTTTATACCCATTAATTTGAATTCTTTATCAGGTAGATTACTTATCTCCATATCCTTAAGGTCTTTTTCTGAGGCTTGTCTCATTCTTTTGTTTGGAGCACAGTTCTGTTTCCTCATTTCACTTGATTCTGTGTGTGTGTTTATTTCTATGTATTAGGTAAAATAGCTGCCTCTGGTGATTTTTGTTCACCTTTGCCCTAGTTCTTGGTCATCTCTTGAACTTTCGTAATTAAAAAAAATTTTTTTTTTTAATTTTTAAATTTACACCCATATAGTTAGCATATAGCAATACTCCTATTTCAGGAGTAGATTCCAGTGATTCATCCCTGTGTCTAACTCCCAGTGCTCATCCCAACAAGTGTCTTCCTTAATGCCACTTGCCCATTTAGCCCATTCCCCCACCCACAGCCCCTCCAGCAACCCTCAGTTCTCTGTATTTAAGAGCCTCTTATGTTTTGTTCCCCTCCCTGTTTTTATATTATTTTTACTTTCCTTCCCTTATGTTCATCTGTTTTGTATCTTAAATTCTTCATGAGTGGAGTCATACGATATTTGTCTTTCTCTGGTTGACTTATTTCGCTTAGCATAATACTGTCTAGTTCCATCCATGTTGTTGCAAATGACAAGATTTTATTCTTTTTGATTGCCGAGTAATACTCCACTGTGTATATGTGTATATGTGTGTGTGTGTATACACACACCACATTTTCTTTGTTCATCTGTCGATGGACATTTGAGCTCTTTCCATACTTCGGCTATTGTCAATAGTGCTGCTATAAACATTGGGGTGCATGTGCCTCTTCAAGACAACACCCCTGTATCCCTTGGATAAATACCTAGTAGTGCAATTGCTGGGTTGTAGGGTAGTTCTGTTCTTAATTTTTTGAGGAACCTCCATACTGTTTTCCAGAGTGGCTTCACCAGTTTGCAGTCCCACCAACAATGCAAAAGAGATCCTCTTTCTCCGCATCCTTGCCAACATCTGCTGTTGCCTGAGTTGTTGATGTTAGCCATTATAACAGGTGTGAGGTGGTATCTCATTGTGGTTTTGATTTGTATTTCCCTCATACTGAGTGATGTTGACCATTTTTTCATGTGTCATTTAGCCATCTATCTGGATGTCTTCTTTGGAAAAGTGTCTATTCTGGTCTTTTGCCCATGTCTTCACTGGATTATGTTTTTTGGGTGTTGAGTTTGGTAAGTTCTTCATAGATTTTGGATACAAACCCTTTATCAGATACGTCATTTGCAGATACCTTCTCCTACTCTGTCAGTTGCCTTTTAGTTTTGCTGATTGTTTCCTTTGCTTTGCAGAAGCTTTTTATCTTGATGAGGTCCCAATGGTTCATTTTTGCTTTTATTTATTTCCCTTGCCTCTGGAGACATGTTGGGTAAGAAGTTGGTGTGGCTGAGGTCAAAGAGGTTTTTGCCTGCTTTTTCCTCTAGGATTTTGATGGCTTCCTATATTACATTTAGGTTTAATCTATTTTGAGTTTATTTTTTAGCATTTTTATTCATTTTTGAGAGACAGAGATAAAGCGTGAGCAGGGGAGGGGCAAAGAGAGAGGGAGGCAGAATCTGGAGCAGTCTCCAGGCTCTGAGCTTTCAGCACAGAGCCCGACATGGGGCTTGAACCCACAAACCAGGAGATCATGACCCAAGCCGAAGTCGGACATTTAACTGACTGAGCCACCCAGGCGCCCCCATTTTGAGTTTATTTCTGTGTATGGTGTAAGAAAGTGGTCCAGGTTCATTCTTCTGCATGTCGCTGTCCAGTTTTCCCAGCACCACTTGCTGAAGAGACTGTCTTTATTCCATTGGATATTCTCTCCTGCTTTGTCAAAGATTAGTTGGCCATACGTTTGTGGGTCCATTTCTGGGTTCTCTATTCTGTTCCGTTGATCTGAGTGTCTGTTCTTGTGCCAGTGCCATACTGTCTTCATGATTACAACTTTGTAAGACAGCTTGAAGTTGGGATTGTGATGCCTCCTGCTTTGGTTTTCTTTTTCAAGATTGTTTTGGCTATTCAGGGTCTTTTCTGGTTCCATACAAATTTTAGGATTGTTTGTTCTAGCTTTGTGAAGAATGCTGGTGTTATTTTGATAGGGATTGCATTGAATATGTAGATGGCTTTGGGTGGTATCGACATTTTAGCAATATTTTTCCAATCCATGAGCATGGGTTATTTTTCCATTTTTTTTTTTTTGCCTTTTTCAGTTTACTTCATGAGCTTTCTCTAGTGTTCAGTGTATAGATTTTTCACCTCTGTGGTTAGATTTATTCCTAGGTATTTTATGGTTTTTGGTGCATTTGTAAATGGGATCAATTCCTTGATTTCTCTTTCTGTTGTTTCATTATTGGTGTATAGAAATGCAACTGATTTCTGTGTATTGATTTTATATCCTGTGACTTTGCTGAATTCATGGATCAGTTCTAGCAGTTTTTTGGTGGAATCTTTTGGGTTTTCCATATAGAGTATCATGTCATCTGTGAAGAGTGAAAGTTTGACTTCTTCCTTGCTGATTTAGATGCCTTTTATTCTTTTATGTTGTCTGATTGCTGAGACTAGGACTTCCAACACTACGTTAAACAACAGTGTTAAGAGTGGACATCCCTGTCATACTCCTGACCTTAGAGAGAAAGCTCTCAGTTTTTCTCCATTGAGGATATTAGTGGTGGGTCTTTCATATATGGCTTTTTTCATCTTGAGTTATGATCCTTCTATCCCTACTTTCTTGAGAGTTTTTATCAAGAACTTTTGTGATTTTTCTAAACCACCTGATTTATTCTTGATATGTACCTATTAATACAACCCTATATGAGGGTGTGCCAAGACCAGTCAGTGATCTTAAGGGGAGGGATCTCATTTACCACCTGGTTTCAGGTGATGGGAAGCCAGACTCTTGGGCATTGGCTTTTAAGTATACAAATATATTTAGCCCTATGTTGCTATAATAGTAGTCCCTGCTGGCCTCCAGACCAGGAGATCTGGAGGTGTCTCCTGGACAGCAGTTTTAAAAATCTCGGCTCCAGACAAGCGTAGAAGCTCCTTTCTGGGAGTTTTGTCTAGGTAGTGAGATAAAGGCTGTGCGTGAGGATGGCATCTCCTTCTATTCCCTGGAAGTCCTTCTTAGCCTCCAGATGAGTGGAAAACCCGAAGCCTTTCCCTTAGGCTGATGCTCTGGGCTACCTATTTGGCCTTTTTCACAGGAAGAATTGGGTTGTGTTTCAGTCTGTTGTCTGTACAGCGCCCTGGGGGTGGTAGCCTGCCAAGAACTGTCTGTTTGTTACCTTTCTGTGGAACTCACTAACACTGGCCCTGTCGGGCCACCAGCACCAGTCGATCAAGTGGTATCTCTCTCCTGTGTGGATTGTGCATACCTACTCACTTTAGCAAGGCAGCCAGACATGTCAGGGTCAGTGGGGGGGGGGGGGGCACTTCAGAAAGACAATAGAAAAATGTCATGACTGCGTATGCCTTTGGACTTCAGTAGTACGGTGGGAGAGTGCCCCGTCTCTGTGCGCATGCCAGCTTTGGTGGCGGGGTTGGGGGAGGACTGTTGCATCTGCCTGCAGTAGCAGATTTTAGCCAGGGAGTGGGAGAAGTCTGTGACAATTTGTGTTTGCCTGCCCCAGCTGGGGAGCAGGGGAACACTGCCACCGCCTGTGCTCTCTGGCCTCAGCAGGTGTCATGATCCTGCTTGCTCTCCTGTCCAGGAAGGTGGTGGGTGGGTGCCAGGACCGAGTTTGCCCGCCTGTGCCAGCAGTCTCTGCGGAGTGAGGCGGTGGTGTCCACCAGTGCCTCCGTCTCCAGGGAGCATCTCAGCTGTCCCCTGCTCCTCCAGCTGTTGTCCCCAGATCAGCAAATGAATTTGTCTAACATATAGTTTAGACGCTTTGCAAACTGTTGTTTTTTCACTCGATCTCAGGGCAAGCCCTCTAAGAGGGGAATCTCTGTTTATTGTAGCACGTTGGGACCCTTGGTTTTCCCAGTCAGATGTTCTGGGGGCTCGTCTCTCCAGTGCAGATCCCAGGCACTGGGCTGCCAGATGGGAGGCATCGACTCCCCTGTTCCCTGGGAGAAGCACCTGTCTAGTGACGTCCCTCCCAGTTTTGTGTCTCTGCCCCCGAGGGTGGCGGGGGGGGGGTTTGCAAGACAGTGTTTCTGCATCTCCTAGCATCTCAGTGTGGCCCTTCTCTCCTTTGTTGTGGAGAAGCAGTTCCTCTAGACTTCAGATCTTTTTCAGAGGGAAACAGTCCATAGGTAGCTGTAGATGGAGTGTGTCTGTGGAGTTCAGGACCTTACTACACCACTGTGTTGGACCCTCACTACCCCTGTATTTGGCCCAGTTTTTAATCGGTCATTGGTTTTCTTCTGTTGAGTTTTAAGAATTATTGGTACATTTTGGAGAATATGGCTTTATCAGATAGGTCTTTTGCACATATTTTCTCCTAGTCTCTGGCTTATCTTTTAATTCTCTTGATAATGTCTTTAACAGAAGATTTTAAAAGGCAGTTTGTCAATTGTATTTTTAGATTCTGTTTTTGGTGTTGCATCTAAAAAGGTGGCACCATACCCAAGGTCATGTAGTTTTTTCCTTTGTTATCTTCACAGAATTTTATGGTTTTGCATTTTATATTTAGGTCTGTGATCCATTTTGAGTGACTTTTTGTGATGTCAGGTACATGTTTAGGTGTTTGTATATATAAGTTTCTTTATTTTGAGAGAGACAGGGAGAGAGCTCAAGTGCATGGGCAGGGGAGGGGCAGAGGAAGAATCCCAAGTAGGCTCTGTGGTGTCAGTGCAGAGCCCGACTTGGGGCTTGATCTCATGGTTTGTGAGATCATGACCTGAGCTGAGATCAGGAGTTGGACATTTTAACTGACTGAGCTGCCCAGGCGCCTCATATAGATATATATTCTCTCTCTCTCTCTCTCTCTCTCTCTCTCTCTCTCTAGTTTTAATGTAGATGTCTAATTGTTCCAGCACCATTTGTTGACAAGACTCTTTGCTCCTTTTTTTTTTTTTTTTTTTTTGCCTTTGCTCCTTTGTCAAAGGTCAGTTGACTATATTTATGGGGGTCTATTTCTGGGTTCTCTGTTATATTCTGTTGATCCATTTGACTCCTCCTTCATCACCACATTTAGACATCTTTTTAAAAATTAATAGAGCAGGTAAGCTTTGCTTCACCTTATGGTATGACCTCAAATTGGTTTCTCCTCTCTGAGCTTCAGATACACTAGGGGGAGGTTGGAGCTAATCTTTAGCACTTCCTAACACGTATACTTCTCAGACCTGGTGAAGGATTATTTTTTTCCAGCTTAGAGTCTGCTCAGACTGTTAAATCTCTGTAAAATATGGTCAGATGACTTACTGGGAGAAAGGCCATGGGCTTATATGCTCATAGGTCAGATTGCTATACATGTTGCTAAGTGCTCATTCAGCTTCTGAAATTAAAGTCTGTGGGTACATGTTCCTAAATGCTCACTCAGCTTCTGAACTTAAACTTTGTGGCAGACAGGTAGGTGGACCACGCTTTGATAACACTGTTATATGCAGTGGGCTCAGGTTGGAAAGATGCCTGACCTGTTTGCCTAGAGCTGCTTGTGAGAACAGCAGCTGAGGTGAGGCCTGAGAATTGGCTTGTTCCAAGTAATGCGGGTGCCAGCGGTATGATCTTGTCTCCTCCAGGATCATACTCTGTTGCTGGGAGTCAGTCTGGCCCCACTGTGTCCCCTTTATTTAGCAGACTCCTCACATTGACCCCTGCCCTCACTCGAAGGCAGGGGAACCGCTCGGCGTGGTCCTAGGACCATGGTGCAGGGGCCCTAAGAAGGGGCTGTAAGAGAGGACTTGGAGGGTCAAGGTTGGAGCAAGGCCTGCTGCTTTGGGTAGGTCTGAACACCATTTCCGAGGGAAGGAGGAGACGGGCATGAATGGCTACGGTGGCTGGTGATGATCCATACTGGCACAGACTCTGGTGCGTGCCCGAGACTTCTAGCCTTAGAACTCCCAAGACCATAGGATCTTAGCACCTTTGAATCTTTGAACTTGGAGTCATGAGCTGTCTGAACTGGAAGGAGCTGCAGGGGTCACCTCATGGTCTAAGCTGGGTTATTCATCTGCTCTTCTTCCCCGGCCCCCGACACAGACTTGAGATTGAAATGGCTGTTTTGCCTTTAACTGGCTGCCCTGTTTGTGCTGTGGTTGAGTAGGGGCTCCTTGGATGCCCTTGGCTTACCTGGGTGCTTCTGCTTTATTTTGAAGCTTCAGACACTGTGTGCTCAGATTGACAGAGAACAACTCACAGCCCTTGATGACCAAGCTGCAGTGGCTCTTTGCCTTCCTGGAGCACAGCCAGGTGAGTGCAGGGGGAGTTGGGGTGTGGTGGAGAGGAGGCTCTGGTCTGACACCCTTCCCTTCCCCAGGACCTGTCTGCATCTGGCCCTAAGTCCCTGCTTCCTGATACAAGCTGTTCAGCCCCAGGTTGGGGCTGGCACGGGTTCATGGCCGATTTAGTGCCTTGTGGGACAGGAGAGGGAGTGTTTCTTTGAGCCCCTTCTGTGTTCTGCCCACCTGTCTCCCCTCAGTGATTCACTCCCTCACATTAGATGCTGCTTTGCTCATCTGTCATTTTGGAGCACTTGCACTGCCAGTCACCCTGAGGGGTGTTGTTGTTTTGTTCACGGTCCCCGCCCTCATGGAACCTAAAGCCCTTAGCCAAGCATTATGTGAGGCCCTGTGGGGGCCACGGAGGTGAGTCAGCCACAGCTCCTGCCTTCACGGAGCTCCCAGTCTGCTGGGGGAGGCAGACCTGCAGCTAACAACGGTCGTGCTCAAACAGAGGGAGGTGCAGTGTGTCCTATGCTTGCAAGGGAGGGAGGGGAGCAAACGATTGTGATGGTGGAGGGGATCACTGGGAAGATGGCACAGAACAGGCGTCGGCACATCTGGGACTTGAACTCTTTAAGTTTTTGATGGAGGAAAGGTATTTTAGGCAGAAGGAATGGCATTGAACAAGGGTCTGGAGATGTGTCGGGAAAGAGTGAGTTCTTAGAGGATTGTTCTTCTCCATGAACCTAATGCCATGCTCATTGGCTGCATGGCCTTGGTGGGATGGGATGGGTCAGGTCAGGTACAACTAGGAAGGGGGAAGACTTCAGAGAGGAGGCCAGATGTTTGGGACAGAGAATCCCCAGGTGGACCCTCAGGCCTAGCACTTGGCCAAGCTGGTTAGTGAGTGGCCTCCTGCTCCTGACCCTGTCTTTCATCTGCATTGGTCCTAGAGGCCTGCCATTTCTCCAGAGAATTTCCTGTCTGCATCCTGGACACCCTGGTTCAGCCCTGGCACCCAGCAGGACTGCTCTGAGTACCTGAAGTACCTGTTGGATCGGTGAGGGCGGCCAGACCTGGCTCTGCATGGGGGCTTCAGGGCTGGAGAAGGGTGCCTGTGGGATAGCCTGTGTCTCCGGCCCTGTTGCCTCCTCCTGGAAACGGGTGCCACGCTGCACTTGTGGAAAGCGTAATGTGTGTGGAGGCGTGTGAGCGGTGGGCAGGGTCTGCGTGTATGACCGGGGAGGGGGTTAGTATGTGCACACGCGTGTGCTGTGCTTGCCTGAGTGCAGGGGCGCGTGTTCAGCATAGCTCTGGGGGCACGTGCACGCAGGTACGGCCTGTCTTCGTGTGGCAGGTTTGTGTGTATGGGGGGGGGGTATGTGGTACATGTGCTTGGCTTGTGAGTGTGCACGTGCATGGATGACATTTTGCACACCTGTGTGTAGTCCCTGTGCGGACGCATGCATGCATCTAAACGTGTGGCCTGCAGAAAAGGTAGATGGCACAAATCAGGCCCGAGCACGGGGCAAGGATCTGTGCCTGTGTGTGAAGGCCCTGTGCTCTCTGCTCCAGGCTACACGAGGAGGAGAAGACGGGGACCAGGATCTGCCAAAAGCTCAAGCAGTCCAGCTCGCCCTCCCCACCGGAGGAGCCCCCCAGCCCAAGTCCCACCTCTGTGGAGAAGATGTTCGGAGGCAAGATTGTTACTCGGATACGCTGCCTCCACTGTCTCAACATCTCCTCCAGGGAAGAGGCCTTCACGGACCTCTCTCTCGCTTTCCCCCCCACCGACCGCTGTCGCCGCCGCCGCCTGGGCTCAGTGATGCTTCCTGCAGAGGACGTTGGGGTCGGGGACCCCCCGTCACCATCCCAAGCCCAGGTTCCAAGCAGGGTGGGTTCTCGGAGGCAGAGGAAACATTGTGTCACGGGGGACGCCCCCACTGCCGTCCTGGACATTGAAGGTCTGGGCCCCCAGGGACCTGGGGGGCAGATCAGTGGGGAGGAGAAGGTGGAGAGGGAGGAGGAAGTGGAGGAGGAAGCTCGGGAGGAGGAGAGGCCCCGAGAGCAGGAGGAGGAGGAAGAGAAAGAGAAGGAGGCGGTAGCAGAGGAGGAAGAGAAGGCTGAGAAGGAGAAGGAGGCAGAGACCGCAAAGGAGAAGGAAGAGGACGGCACGGGGCCAGGGAGCCAGAGGGGCGCCGCCGGGGAGGGCTCCCGGTCCGTCCTGGACCTGGTCAACTACTTCCTGTCCCCCGAGCGGCTGACGGCGGAGAACCGCTACTACTGCGAGCCTTGTGCCTCGCTGCAGGACGCCGAGAAGGCAGTGGAGCTGAGCCAGGGGCCGCGCTACCTCATCCTGACCCTGCTGCGCTTCTCCTTTGACTTGCGCTCCATGCGCCGCCGCAAGATCCTGGACGACGTCTCCATCCCCTTGCTGCTCCGCCTGCCTCTGGCCGGGGGCCGCGGCCAGGCCTACGACCTCTGCAGTGTCGTCGTGCACTCGGGAGTGTCCTCGGAGAGCGGCCACTACTACTGCTATGCCCGCGAGGGCGCCGCCCGCCCGGCCCCCTCTTTGGGCACTGCGGACAGGCCCGAGCCCGAGAACCAGTGGTACCTGTTCAACGACACTCGGGTGTCCTTCTCTTCCTTCGAGTCCGTCAGTAATGTCACCTCCTTCTTCCCCAAGGACACGGCCTACGTGCTCTTTTACCGGCAGCGGCCTGGGGAGGGGCCTGAGACCGAGCCGAGCTCTCCCAGAGGTCGGGCAGAGCCCACCCTCCACAAAGACTTGATGGAGGCCATTTCCAAAGACAACATCCTTTACCTGCAGGTGAGCAGGCCCTCCTGGGCTGGGGCTGAGCTCCTGGGTGGAGGGCTTCCCCCACAACCAGCAGCTTGGATGCGTTATTGCTCCCCTGTGTCCTCCTTTTCTTTTTAATGTTTGAGAGAGAGAAAGCACACGTTGGGCGGTGGGGGGGAAGGCCAGAGAGAGAATCCCAAGCAGGCTGCACCTCACATTGAGATCATGACCTGAACCCACATCGAGAGTCAGAAGCTCAACCAATTGAGCCACACAGACGCCCCCATCTCTTTTTTTCATGTTTATTTTGAGAGAGAGAAAGCTTGCATGAGGGGAAGGGTGGAGAGAATTCCAAGCAGGTTCCACAGGGGGCCTCCAGCTCACTGTGAGATCATGACCTGAGCCACCCAGGTGTCCCATCTCCTTTTTCTGCTGTCCTTTCATCAGCTACTTTGTGCTGGGAATATGTTGGTGGACTAGACAGAATCCTTAACTTCAGAGGAACAGACTTTCCGTTATTTGTTAACGTTTGTCTCGTGTACCTGAAGGAGCAACACGGGGTTTTATGAATGAAGAGTTGAGGCTTCCAGGGGTACCCGGGGGCCACCCTGCCCCAAACCTCTTCTCATGTGCCATCTACTCCCCTCTTTAGAGTCAGGGGCAGTATCAGAATACTTAGCAGCTGGAACAGCAGAGTAGTCGCACCAGGACCTGTGGACATTAAGTGCCAGGTAGTCGGTGTTTTGAGTGGGGATAGCAGGCCTGATTGTACATTTCTGCTGGGCTGTCAGAGGCAGGGCCAGCGGTAAGGAGTCTCCTTGAGGCTGGTCTCAGTTCAGCCTGAGGAAGATGTGTCTCACCGGTGAGTTTGTTCTTAATGCCTTGAGAGGCACTGAGCTGGACAGTTGCATCAGGAAACCTGTGGAGAGGTCCCTGTGTGCTGTGACCTGATCTTTAAGTCCCTGGACCCTCCTCCCTGGTGCCATGTCAGGCCCTTGTTGGTTATTCATAGTCTTGTATGAATGCGTTTCTTTTATAAAACCGAGGGGCTGAGAGATTTTACTGGGAGAAGGAGGAAGGGTTTTGAAGCTGAGATACAGGGTAGAAGGATGGATCCTCTCCAACCCATCCTCCCACTGAGCTGGAACACTCCTTGGGCAGAAGCTGTGGCCCCAGCGGCCGCGGGAGACACTCAGAGATGCTGTGCTGGACAGCAGTAGGGCAGGGAGTGAGGGGAAGACTCTGGCTTCAGAGCCTGAATGTTAAGCCTCCCCCGCCCCATCTGTGTTTCCAGGAGCAGGAGAAGGAGGCACGGAGCAGGGCGGCCTACATCTCTGCACTCCCAGCATCTCCGCACTGGGGGAGGGGCTTCGATGAAGACAAGGATGAGGACGAAGGCTCTCCGGGAGGCTGCAATCCTGCAGGTGGCAATGGCGGGGACTTCCACAGACTGGTCTTCTAATGTGGACTCTTCCCCAGCCTGAAACCTCAGGGGAGGCCTTGACCCCTTCCCTCTGGGAACTGGGTGGGGACAGAGGCGCTCTGCCAGGTGGGGTCTGAGGAGGCAGGAGAGGTGGAGAGGAAGCTTCTGGGACACCGGTCCTCAGCCTGAAGGGTCTGCAGAGACTCGGATATGGAGGTGAGCCCCAAGCCCCTGACACTGGGATCAGCCCCTTTAAGATTTTACACCCAAGTGTCCTGGTCAACTTGAAGCAGCTTCGATGGACACTGTCTGGGCCTTGTCCCCCTGTCTCCCCAGCAGGGCTGAACTCCACAGCTCTAGTGTTTTGGCATCAAGTAGCATTTCCCTTCTAGCTCCTTTCAGACAATCCTATTGCTCTCTACTACAAAAAGCAGAGCAGCATGTGGGGACTTGTGTGTCACAGCGGTGGCCACCTTCTTGTTTCTCTGAGGGGGGTTTCAGAGGCACTGTGTGTGGTTGCCTGCACCCGTTGTACTTTTTTGAGAGGAGTGGAGGTGGGAAGCAGCCTGGCACAGGATCAGAGACGGTCTCCCTCCACACCAAACAGTGGTGCGTAGAGGGGAGGACAGTCCCCTCGTCACAGCGGGAGACCCTTACTCCCCAGTCTCCCTCCCCCCTAGCCTGCCTCAGTGCCTGAGATGCCACCTTTTGCATCCCCTTTCTGGTGAAGATAGAGAATCCTTATTTTACTGCAAATGTGTTTGTGTTGCTCGCGAAGCCATTGTCCGTCCTGAGGAAAGCTGGCTGGCTCAGCTCCTCATCAGTTGGCTTTAGAGTGCGGCCTGGGGGCTGGTGGGGGTGGTTTGGTAGAGGAGCAGATATTGACCTCATTGTGCCCTGACACTGCTGTACCCTTCTAAATGGAGAGGAGAGACTCAGGGTCTCAAACAGGAATAAAAATAGGTTCTCTGAAGCCTTCAAAGATGTCATTCTTCCTGCCTCAGTGGCTGTGATGTCTGCCATGCCCTTAGGTTCTTGCTGTGTCTGGGCAGTAGTGACATGCCATGGGAGGTGAATGCACGCTTTTAAGTCAAAGGTGAGGACTCTGCCCAGAGGGCAGAGCTGGGTGGGACCGGTGGTGGGGGGCATACTTGGGTGCGGGCAGAAGGGAGAACACGTTCAGTATCCTGAGAGGCGGGACAGGTGCCCAGGCTGGGGGCTTCCCTATGGGATACTGTCCAAGGGACTCAACTCTCAGGTGAAGCCAAAGCCCTTGCATCTGGGGATTTTTCAGACCCTGAGAGCTCTAGACTGCTCCGAACTGGCTAGTGCTGTTACCTCCTTCCTTTGAGTACTTGGGGCCAGTGTGTGGCCCCTCTTGGGACACATCTGGGCCCGGAAAGGTGGGAGGCAGCTCCCTGGGCCTGCACCCAGGTCCTTCCCCAGCTGCCATCTCATTCTTGGAGCTGGAAAGGCATGCACGAGTCCTTTCCACCAACGCTGCCCCTCGTCTTTGAGAGGGCAGAGAAGGGAGGGAGGCAGTGGTGTGGCCAGGGGCTTAGGCCTGTGCTGAGGTGGAAATGTCACAGACCCTGGAGCCGGTGGACTAGAAGCCGGACCCATAGTCTGTCAGAGACCAAGTCACTCTCAGAATTCCTCTCTACGCTCTGTGCACCATTTTGTACATCAGGAATACAAATTCCAAGGTAAGGAGGATTCGTTCTTGTTCCCAGTCAGGACAGGTGCCCAGTTACTTACTATTAAAGTGAAAGGGAGCAAACTGGTGCCCACTGGAGCACCCAGGCTGGGTGTGAGTGCGTGTGGACTCCATCCCCTTCAGATGAGGCAAGCTCCAGCAGCCGTCTCCATTTGCGTCTAATGGACTTTATTGTTGTCCTGCTCCAACACCACAGTAAAAAGGGACCTGCAAGCTCCAGGCCTGTACCATGTGTCACCACAGCAAAAACAGGACCCACTGGAACACACTCCCACCCCACCCCTACTCACAGAGGATAAATACATGTTACAAATTTTTTTTTAAAGAAAACAGAATAAATTAATAACTTAAGTGATTAGGCACCAACAGTGATTTGAAAAATTAAATGTCAATTTTAAATGGTCTAACAGGGCAAGAATCTAAGACTGGGCTGCCAGCCCATTTTCTCTTCCCAACAAATAGACAATTCTGTGCGACATGATTCTAAATTTCAAGACACGTGTAACCAACACACAAGAATACACACCACCAACTATCACATGACATCCTGAATCTCCAGGGGGCCCCTCAGGCCATCCAGGGAGCTTGGGGAGCCCCAGAATGCAGGCCCTCCAGAGAAGAGGGAGCTTCAGAGCTTACATGCCCAGCCTCGCTTCCCTCTTTGTAGACCAAGTGCTAACTTGCCTCCACCCTGTCCTCTTAAGTCCAGAGCTGTCAAAAGGGGGTCAGGGGGAGAGACTGGTCAGCCAGGGCCAAGGCTATAGCCCTGCAGCAAATAAAGGGGCCAGAGGGCAGGCTGGAGTGGAGCCCTTGCTCCACTCGCTCCAGAATAGTTGTGCTTCTCTCCTAGGAACAGGGCATAGCTGAAGGGTTTCCAATGTAGATGTCACTGAACTCCATCTCGGGGAGGGGGCTGGGTTAACTGATTAATACTCTGGGTGCTGCCCCTCCCCGGTGAGCCAGACCCTGGGAAAGATGTTCCAGAGCAGGGAGTTTTCCCTTAGCACAGCTCAGCGCGGAAGGGCCTCAGGGGCTAATCTAACACCCTTTCAAAATTGGTGGCCCCTTCACACCTGGCTTTTTTTGCCCATTGCTCTGCAACCCTCCTTCCCACTCTGCTTGTTCCTGCTCCAGTTGAACTTTGCAGAGGTGGAGCCCCGGGCCCAAGGAGTCCTCGTGGGAGCTGTGCCAGCTGGGAAGGCATCTCCAACCTGGGGTCTATCCTTGCCAGGCCACCAGGGAGAGGGCCATTGATCAGCTTTTTAAACAGAACTGACAGATGTATACTAGTCACCTGACAGTTTGAAGCCTGTGAGCCGGAGTCTCCACCTTCAACAGGCCCATTTCCCCTTATGCTTCCTGCCATCTCTACCCTCCTCCCCCACTTCCAGCCCAAGGGTCTGGGAGGTACAGGAACGAAGAGCCCGAACCCTGAGGCCTCCTTGGACATCAGACCTGAACACCTCCGTTTCTAAAGACTGCAGCCAATTTCATTCACATTGTGGTACGTTCTGAAAGTGCTGACATTATTAGGGCATCCTGGGGCTAAGGGGGAGCACCATTAAACGCTCTGCCCTAGGAGACTCTTTGGAGAGGGCCTTACAGGACACGGTATAGGTCACTGCCACCAGCCCCAGGGCTTGGGAAGGATTGGACCCATACTCCCAAAGGCTTTCCAAGTTTTTTTCCTTCTTCCTCCATTGGACCCCCAGCCCTGCCCTCCTCCCCTAGAAAACTCCATCTTTGGCACCCCCTTTTCCTAGATACCACCTCCTCCGGCCTGATCTGCACCAACCTCCCGAAGAAGTAGCCTTGTTGCCTGTGCTCTCCATCAATATTTCCAGTCTCTCACAGCCGTTACCAATGTCCAATGCCCTCGTGACTCCTGCCACCCCTGCCTTCTCAAGCGCACAAACTGATTAATCCCTGTGTTTCCAGAACCTGGCCCCAGCAGGCATTACGAAATGCAGCTGAGTTAGGAGACCGGCTACTGTTGAGAAAATAATTTCTGCCAGGTCAGAGCTTCTTAGAGAAGGGCCAGGTGTGGGCTCGCAAGGGCTGATTGGTGACCGGTAGCCACCTCCACCAGGCAGGGTGGGAAGTCTTTTATTTTTTTCCCAAAGGAAGGAGGTCTCTTCGTGGTTGGACGAAACATCTGATCTGCCCAGTTACTCTGCAAGATTTGGGTCCCTCCTCCCCAGCTTGCCAGAAAGTACCTGGGGGTGAGGTCCTGCCTCCTGTACCCTGCAGGGTCAGGTCTGAGTCCAGTGTGGCACTGGGCTAGCAGGGAGCAACGGCTGTAAGATGAACTGGGCAAGCACTATGGGCTCCCGGCACCACACTCGTATCTCCATTGGGCCCTGGCACGAGCCCCTGCTCTCCTACCCATCCTTGGGGACACCACTCTCCCCTGCCTGCTTTCCCCGCTGCCCTCGGTCTGCCCTGCACACGTGGCTCCTTCGCTTTCTGCATCCCCAGGCACTGTCCACCTCCACCATCCTTACCCTGCCTCCCATCTGTCAGTCATCTGCCCACCCCCACCGCCTGTCTTGCACAAACTCACTTGCTGCACCCTCCCCACTACGGTATACGGCCCTAAAGCACCTCCAGTCCACCCCGACCCTGCATCACTTGCCTCCCCCCACTGCACACCCAGCACCATCGAAGCCTCCTCTAGCGGGTACGCCCAGGGAAGAGGGCCTGTAAGCTCCACAGTCCTGGGGGCCCTGACTCCACAGGGTCCTTGTCACCCCCTGCCCCTTGTTTTTGGTTGCCTATCCTCCGTTTTCCTTCCTTTTGTCCTCATTCTTCTGGCTCTCCCAACCTACAACAGCTACAAAGTTAGGAGGCCCCTGCCCATATCAACTGCCTTCTGCACCTGGGATCTCATTCCTCTGTCCCTCAAGACCACCTCTAACCTTCCTTCTCAACTCCATCTTTTGGTGGCCTTGCCTCTCCCCTACCAAGAAAGACAAGGATGAAGAAGTCCATGTCCACTTTGGTCTGCTGGTCCTGGGCTCCTTGGACCAGCGAGATGACGTGGCATCTTGTGGGACTTAAGGAGAGGTAGCCCAGTAGCTGGAGGGAAGAGGGCTTGAGGGCCAAGACCGTATGTGAGGTGTGGAATCTGGCTCAGAGCCCCAGCCCCTCCCAACGCCTAGTAGGTATTTAGGTCTAAAGGACAGAAAGAGGCTGAAGGATGCTTTTTGGCAATAGCTCTAACTAAGGTGGGTAGAGGATGGCCATTACTGATAAAAATCAAAGGTGGGCCCTGAGTGGGCAGAGTAGTGCCTTGATCAGGCCCTCACCTCCCAGGAGAAGGGTTCAGGGTCCCTGACATCAAGTGCTTTGAAGGCCAGAGTGGAGGGGACAACTGGAGAGAAGGGGGCGGGGGCAGACAGACGGGGAGGAGCCAGCTCCAGTGACTCTACCTCCAGGCGCCTCCCCAGACTTGGTGGCCCCTGTGTCACAGCTTGGTGCCCTTGGAAGGCTCCGAGGACTGCCTCACGTCCGTCCACTCCTGCATGGTGCTCTGCAGAGCCTGGGTCTTCTCCTTGTCCACCTGAACGTAGTCTACCTTCTCATCGGAAGTCACAGAGGACGTGGACGGCTGAGGACAGAATGGGGAAGTGCTGTGAGCTGTCAGTAAGGGGGCTCTTTGTGAGCTGCCTCAAAGGGATGGGCCTCTGCCTGCCACCCTGACTGGCCTCAGGAGCCTGTATTCTCTTTCTGAAACTGGCCTTTAAAGCCCAAACTGCATCATCACTCCTGCTCATGTAACAGCCTCTTGTCAGCGCTCCTGATTTCCCAACTCCTAGGGGTCCCAGGTCTTCCATCTCTGCCTCCACCCACCTCCCTGTGGCCACTCATCCAGAAAGAATTTGCTGGGTGCCAACAAGCAGCAGCCAGCAGCGAGCTCTCACAGCCACCCAGCCGTCTGGACCCGGCAGCTAAGTATGCTTCCTGTGGAGGGCTCTCCGGGGCCCAGGCATCCCCTCTGCAGGTCCCCGTATCAGAGGCACTTAGTTGATGCACCTAGACAGTGAGTTTTCAAAGAGGAGCTCAGGACCAGGACACAAGATCCCATTCTGTCACCCTGAGCAGCTCCTGTGTCCTGGTGTGGGTCCATTTGCTCAGCTGTACAAGGGGGATGGACTGGCTGAAATGGTCGTAGGGACTTCAAGCACCCATGTGTGTGAGAGAGGAGGCATGTGAGCCCTCTAAGACCCAGACTAAATGAAAAGCGGTAGAGTAGCCGGCAGCCAGGCACTCCACCACTCCCACCGAGCCCCGTACCTTGCGGTGGGGGCTGGGGGAGCTCGGCTGGAAGTCCAGGGCCAGATAGTCAACGCTGCCCGTGCTCTTCTTAGGGGCCGGACTGCTGGTGCCGCTGGGGATGGGAGACGCAGACACTGGGTTTTGCTATCACAAAGGAAGGAAAAACCATCAGTCAGTTGAGGAGACAGAGTAACCCACCACCTGGGAATACACACATCTCTGGGAGGGAGGAGAGGGCCCGCTTGGAGTCATGCACCAGGGCCAGGGACTTCTCATGTTCTCATTTAAGCCCTCACCGCAACCCTGTGATGTAGGTATTATTACTATTCTTGTTTATTTAAAGCAAAGATAAAGCTGTGGTTCAGAGAAGCAAAGTGACTTGCCTATGGTCGTACAGTTCATGAGCAGGGATGGGAGCCGGGTCTGTTTTTAACTCCCAAACCTGTGTTGCTCCCACTGTGCCAGGCCACCTCCCTTCTGGGCCGTCGGGCCAGATCTCTCAGGTTCCCTGACCGACCCGGCCTTGGCTTGCTGGCCCCTAAGAAGGGGCACATTTCCTTTATGCCCTGCAGGTTGGAAAGTCTTCTGTTGTACCAAACCTGCTTCTCTGAAGCTCCTCTCCCTGGCCCGGCGTGGGGCCGTCACCCGAAAGCAGCTCACTCCCACCAGATCTGAGCAGGACGGCTTCAGCCCTGGGCTGCACAAGTGATACGCTCTAGGCTCCTGTCTCCATCAAGACCAACTTGTCTACGATTTTCCTGAAGTCATATTCTAATGAGAATGGCAAAAGTCCTGTGTTCTGTTTTTGGCTGCTTACTGTTTGGTTGATTCGTTTTTTCATTATTCATGCAGCAACTCCCAGGTGCGGGGCAGCCATTCCCTCTCCAGTGAAAATCTCAGGGAGGAAACTTCTCCTGTGCTGCCTGTGTTTATACCTCTACCGTGGCCTTCACCACCGTGAGTCATGTTATGTGTGTTTGGCCACCCCTGAGGAGATAATTCAATAAATGCTTATGCTCAGGGCACCTGGGTGGCTCTGTCGGTTAACTGTCCGACTTTGGCTCAGGTCATGATCTTGTGGTCGGTGAGTTCCAGCCCCACGTCGGGCTCTGTGCTGACAGTTCAGAGCCTGCTTCAGATTCTGTGTCTCCCTCTCTCTCTGCCTCTCCCTCTCAAAAATAAAGTTAAAAAAAATTTAAAAAAATGCTTATGCTCACATTCTTGCTCATGTTTGTGGCAACAGCACAAAGATTTTAACAGGAAAGAAGAAAAAAGTCAACTTTGAAGGATGCTCTAGTTACTCTCTACATGCTCCCTATGACTATTCTGAAGCCCCTTTCTAATCGCCTGGACTGCTAAACCTTCTGGGGCTCCCTGTGCCCCACAGGAAAGTCCGGACCTCCCAAGACAGCATTCAGGGTCCTTCATGATCTGGATTCAGCACAGCCTCCACCTGTAGCCATAGTTAACGGTCATTCTCTGTGTTCCCTCCTTCTACACGGCCGCCTTCCCTCTCCCCAGCCAGATATGACTGCCCATCCCACAATTGTGTCCCCACAGCACTGGCTCTCCAGGAATACTGACCATGCCACCCGTGTCACAGTCATGAGTGGCAGACCTTCTCCGCCCTTTAAAACCATGGCCTCCTGGAGGGCAGAGACCGTGTCTTCCTTGCCTCTATCATTACCCCACAGTGCTCGACACACTTGTGCTCAAGAATTGCAGCAGCAAAGTCATCACAAATCATGGGTAACTGAGGTGGTCCCAGGATAGTCTGAGGGCGGCATTCCTGCAGACCGCAGAGGACGTACCATAGGGACGTAGTTCTCTTCGCTGTCTCCGGAGTCCGTGCTGGTGATGCTCTGGGTGGAGATGGGGCGGCAGTACTGGGAGGAGCTGGAGTTGAAGGTGTGACTGGGTAGGGAGAAGACGGAGTAAACTCAGGGGGACAGTTCTGTCTCCACCTTCGCAGCTCCACCCTCCATTATCACATTCGGATCTGATACAGAACGGGTACAATCACTCCCCCTCCACAGATGAGGAAACCCAGCCCTGAGAGACCAAGAGACTGCTCAGCTACCGCCAGCATCGGGATGCAGCTCTCTGGACCCCACCCCTTGCCCTGGCCAGCCCTCACAGCCCTGTTCCCAGGTCCCGCATCCACAAACAGATAACTCACACAGCCCTCGACCAAGACTTGGTGACAGGTGACTTGAAGGGGAGCTCATCGATGACAGTGTTGTTTCTCAGGTCAAGTGGTGTTGGCTTTGCTGGAGCAGGAACAGAGAGTCAAATGATCAGCCACACGATAATGCCACACATACACACGCTTACGTATAACACACAAGTATATTTATAAATACTTTCGTATTCCCACTTGTAAGCAGGGAAACTGAGGCTCAGCAGGTTCTATAATCTTTGCCTATGTTGACAGGCACTGAAGCCATGTCTTCAGATCCCAAATGATATTTTCTCTGCACTGTAGCAATCATATTTTCAGAATCCAAAATGGGGACACTGGGTCTGACAACAGATTGTTCCTCCCAGATTTAATACTCATCCCGTATCCTCCAACAGCATCTCATACTTTATAAGGCACTTTTAGGTATGTTACCTGTGTCCCTCAGTGCTCTAGGAGGCAAGTATTCACATTTCTCAAGTGAGAAACAAGGCTCAGAGATGCACAATGATTTGCTTCTAACCCCATGTTGGCAGGTGGCAGAACTGCAACCCGAATGTGTCCTGTCCTGCTCATGCCTGCACTCCTGCCCAGGCTACGCCAGTAGCTGGTCCCTAGACCACTGGAATGAATTTGAGTGTTTGTGTATGTGTGTGAGAGTTCGGGGGTTCAGAGACTAAACACTTCCTTGCAAGGAAAGTTCAGGATCCACCCGATCCCCGAATGAATGCAAATGAGTGAAAATGGTTCTTGGACACTGTCCAGACATGGGACAGGGGAAAGAGGAGACTTACCTTTCCGGTCAGGTTTGAGGTTGCGGTTGACAGGGGGTGGCTGGATCTCACTCCCTCGGCTGGGGCCCCGGTGCAGAGAAAGGGCTGTTGAGGGGTAGCCAAGCGCGTCAAAGTGATGGGGTCCTGGGCTCATGGGGATGTAGACACTCTGGGAATTATCACCTGCTCGCTCCATGGCCAGCAGGGTGGAGGAACCTGGATTCATGGGCACGTAGTTGTCCTCAGAATTGGCGCTATCTGACCGGCCTACAACTGTTTTCCCTGGCTAGAGGGAGAGTGGAAGAAATACAGCAGTAACTACCATGAAGAAACAAGAAGGGGTGAGAATTT
This sequence comes from Lynx rufus, assembly GCF_022079265.1. NCBI lineage: Eukaryota > Metazoa > Chordata > Mammalia > Carnivora > Felidae > Lynx > Lynx rufus. Next base: position 54,250,535 of record NW_025814897.1, on the reverse strand, counting down.
GTATACAAGGCAAAAGGGAAGTGGTAACTGAGTTAGCTGCCCTGGGAAGACCAAGTAGAAAGTGCAGTGGGAGGCAGAAAGAAATCAAGTCTGTGGGTCCCTTCTAGTTTCCATGATCCCTTGTGACCCACATAAAATTTTCAATAAATCTTTCGAATAAGTACCCTTGGTGGCTGGGTCCACAAGGCTTTCTGGGTGTCTGACCAAGGCTGCGGTGGCCCAGGCCACTGACCACACAGGTTTGGTCTAGAACCCTTATTCCACCTCAAGTCCAGACTCACCATTAGCAGGTCAGAGTCTCAAGCCCTAGCAGGGCAAGGAGCATAAAGTAAAGCTTGGCCCTGGCTGGCGAGGTCTGGGCCAGGTGCGCTTCCCTAGTCCAGCTCTCGGTGTGACCGCCGTGTTGCACAATGCAAGAACCCTGGCTATAGCCTTTCTTCCACTCCTGCCCTGTCTGTCCACACATACAACTAAGTTGCTTCTGCTTTAGTTACCCAATGTCTGGTCTTTCCAATGGGCATGAGGCCAGGCCCTAGTCTGTCGGAGAGTCGTGGTCAGCCCTGTCCAGAGGCCAGCCCGGGATCCTGCACTCAAATCATAATTCTGTCACCATGACTGACCGAGCACTGCCCCTACCCGGAGTCTCACACCATAGGCCCTCCTCCAGGTGGGACTTCAGAGCCCAGGTCCTCTGCATTCTAGACCTGTCCTACTTATTGGCAGGGCTGGTAGTCTTGTAGTCTAGCACACTTCCACACCAGACACCTGTATCTTACTTTCTAAAAACCCAGGGATCTGAACTGAGACAAGGAACTAGGCAGGGTCCTATGAGGGAGATGCCACCACTCCCTTGTTCCATGGGATGTGAACTTTAGCCCAGCTGGGCTGGCCTGAGGACCCCTGGCTGACCCCCACTCACCAGGAAAGAACGGACCGCATCATTCATGGACTCGGCAGACCGGCCTGCACTCTCTCCTCCTCGCTGGGGGTACTCGTAGGATTCACAGGAAGAAGCTACGAGACAGGAACGAAGATTCACACGCACTCCCAGCTGATCCATGTGCTGACACTTCCCCAAACCCTCACCAGTGTTGCTCAGGGTCTTACTCCAGAAGATACTACCCTCAACCCCAAGTGATAGGGTATTACTTCCATCATGTCATTCCTCAGTTCAAAAATTCCTCCCAGACTTCTAGATCTAGCCCCAGTGTTGGCACCAACAGAGGATCCTTTCTGAACTACTTCTTCCTACAGGTATGCGCCTCTCCTTTAACTCCTATACCACTGAATGCCTGTCCCACTCCCTCAGGTCATTACTCGTACAGATACTACAGGAATAAGGATACTTGACTAATTTTCATGTGCTTTTATTTCCCCAACTAGATGTGAGCTCTCTGAAGGGTAGGGACATGTTTTATACACATATGTATCATTTCAATTCCAAAGCACAAGTTGATTGATTGAATAGTTGACAGACTGAAAGAGTACTGTGCCGAGACTCAGGACCCCGGGTCCAAGTCCCACTTCTGGCACTGATGGACTCTGCAACCCTGAATAAGTCTCTTAACTACCACAGGCCTCATGGGAAATGGGAGACTATGAGGCTTTGTCCCACCAAACTCTCAGGCTCACTATGTGGCTTCAGCAACAGGGTGGGTAAGAGCAGACTTTGCAAGCTATCCAGCAAGATGAAAATGAAAGATTAATATTACTGTAGTTTTTCATCAAACAGAGGTGGCTTATGCAGAGCTGGAACGTGCTCAGGGGGAGTCAGTGACAAGAAAATGTATATGCTTCAGAGAGACGTTCAGACTTTAACCAAAGAAATTCAAGTATGGCTTAGAAAATATTTAATAGCTCAAAATTTGTTTTAATAGTCTGTTAGCCCACATAGGTTTGGCTCCAGTTTGAAATGGTCCTCTAAATTTATTTGTTCAGTCTTTGGTTTTATATAAAAATGAATCAAATACTGTGATTTGGACTTTGAAACCCATAATAACTTATGCTGTGGTTAACCAAGAATGTTCCATCTCCTTCAGTACAATAGTAACTTCTCTCAGACAGAGTCGGCCACACTCCTGCACTGCAGAGTCTCCTACTAGCCTCCGGCGTTGGGGCACCAGCTGGGAAGGGTCTGGGTACAAGACGCCTGAACCTGTGGTGGGCCTAGGTCTCCTCGGTATGGATGACCAAAGGCTAGCACGTTACTGAGAACTGCCACGCTCCCTCCCTTTCCCCAGGGTCGCAGCTGGGGTTTACACCAACCTCGGTGGAGCCGGCTGCTGTCCATCGCCGGGAGGGTATTGCGCCTGGGGATGGTGGCAGCGGCAGAGACGGATCTGCTGCTTTCACTGATTGGAGGTCTCTGCTGAGGACTGCCCCATCGAGGTGTTTCTGCCTGACTCGGCTTGGGGGGCCGGGGTGGGGGAGCTATGGCCGAATCCCCAGGAGTGGCCACTGCCATGGCATTGTGGTTCTTGTCCAGCGTGAATGTCCTAGGGATCTGGTAGGCTGAGAGTGGGGTGGCTGGAACGTCCATATTGTCCACCAGGAGGTCCCCAAACTCCCGACATAGAGTGTTGCTGGGTGTCTTGAAGGTGTATATGTCCTCATTATCGGTCTCAGAGCCTGTAAGGCTGCCCTTGGTGTGGCCGTGGGAGGCCAGGCTCCGGGGGAGGTCGTAGGTACTGTCTCTGAATTCTGTATTGTGCCGGCTTGGCTTGGGGAGGCTATAGAAGCCATGGACTTGACCGCTGACCCCATTGACGCAGTGTCCATTGCCCTGGGCAAGTTTCTGTACAGCTGTGTCGCTCCTCATGAGAAACGAGGCCCTGGTGCCCTGAGAGAAGCTGGCACTCCTAAGAGAGAGAAAAAGGGAAGGGACGGGGCAGGTTAAAGGGGGCCAGGACCGTCTACCGGGGACACAAACTGGCTCGTTCAAAGCCCTGTGTGGCTGACTGGTGAGGCAAAACAGGCTGAGGAGGCAGGCTGGTTTCTCTTGATTTACTAGCTGCGTGACTTTGGGCAAGGCACTTTCTCTTTCTGAGCTTTAGTTAATATATCTACAAAAATGATGATTAGAAACATATTTTAGGGGCACCTGAGTGGCTCAGTCAGTTAAGCTTCAGACTTCGGCTCAGGTCATGACCTTCTGGTTTGTGAGTGTGAGCCCCACATCGGGCTCACTGCTGTCAGCACAGAGCCTGCTTTGGATCCTCTGTCCCCCTCTCTCTCTCTCTCTGCCCCTCCCCTGCTCATGCATTCTCTTTCTCTCTCAAAAATAAATAAACATTAAGAAAAAAACATACTTTGAAGGGTGTTTAGAAATTCGACTCCAGTATGTCTAATATATAGATGTTCAATGGTGTTAGCATTTATCCCTCCCTCTACCCCCAGCCGGCTGTGATTAGCCGAGGTCGCTCTTACCCTTCAACCTTCTGGATAGATAAATAAGACAGCTATACCACCGATTTGTTTGCTGCTGTAAGTACCACAGAATACATACATTTGTATACAAAAGCCTTGAGACAGTGGAAAGAAACCGTAAGTTGGTGTCACAAACTAACAAACAAATCACTTATTTTATGTGAGTGTCGGTTTTCCAACGGTCAGCCTTTTGGAGGCTATAAGCTTCTTTAAGAATCTGATTAAAAGTTCTTGGCTCTTCTGGTTGGCTCAGTCAGTTGAGCTTCTGGTTGGCTCAAGTCGGTTCAGGTCATGATCCCAGGGTTTTGGGATTGAGGCTCATGTCAGACTCTACACTGAGCATGGAGCCTGCTTGAGATTCTCTCTTTATCTCTGCCCCTTTCCCTGGCTCACGCTCTAAAATAACGTAAAATAAAGTAAAGTAAATAATAACTAAAAAATGAAAGTTCTTTGCACTTCTTACTTGCATGAGGCAAATCTTGTATACATACAAATATGCACGTTACAGCTGGGGCAGGTGAGGAGCTATAGCCCTCTGGGGCCAATCCATGGAACTCTGCCTTATAGAAGCTCTTTTAGCTCTTGGGGAGCTTGTTATTTATAGATGTGGCCACCAGATGGTGATAGAAAATAGGGCCCAGTAGTTTAGAAAGAGGAAGGCTCACAGGGCTAGTCTAGGCCAGGCTAGGCTCTTGTAAACTTGCATCCTTGACTACTTGGGGAGTTCCATTTCAGTCCCCAACCCTTTAGCGGCCCTCCTCTCTAGGCCTCAGGGTTCTTTCTCCTTTCCTATTCCATTTCACACAAATAACCAAGCCAAGGGCCATGGGCCTAGATGACTGAACAACTAGCCTTTAGATAATGGAGAGCTTGGAATAAAGGATAGGGGGGGCAATGGTAGATATAAGGTTGGATGCCCCCACTGGCACTGGGATCTGTTCATTTAACAAACATTTACTGATGTCCTATTTTCCATCTGGGCTGGGAACAGTAGATACACAGATGCCTCCTGTCCTGGGGGACATAGTGGTAGAGGAGGTGACATACATACAAACTCATTACAATCACGTGGGTGAGCATTCGGCTTTTGGCAGATTTATACTAAACCTCCCTGGCAGTGGTGGTAGAGAATGTCAGGGGAAGCTTCTTTAAAGATCTTACCTTTGAGTGAGTCTCGAAATAGGCCAGGCAAAAAGCAAGAGAAGGAAAAAGGTGTTCTAGTTAGATGCATTAAGAAGTAGAACACAACCTAGCAAGGTAAAGGAACTGCAAGTTGCTCAGGCTGGAACAAGTGTTAGGAGGTAGGGCTGAGCGGTGACATGGAGGGCCCAGGCTGGGGCTGCTGGGAACAGGGGAGCCCCTGGAGGATTTTAAGGTGGGGTGGGGAGCACATCACACATATCCTGCAGTAACCCTAAAACATTGTTCAATGTTTCACATAATTTTATTCCAACCTTCACCTTATTCAAGAATGAACTCATCATCTTCTTCCTGTCTGAACAGTCTTAGGAATGCACCACTCACTCAAGCCAGGAACCCAGGAGTTACCCACATTATAATTTCTCACTCGATAACCCTATCAGGTCCTACCGAATCCACCCCAGTTCCGGTCCTCCTGGCTTTTCTTCCGCATAAATGAAAGGGCTAGTAACACATCTATCTCCCTACAGTCTGTCGGGACCTCTCTGATCCTCCCTACGTCCTACAGACATTTACTTTCCTGACGTCCCAGCTTACACATTTTCAACACTGTCCCACTGCCTTCAGGACTAAGCCATATTCCAGATCTAATTTACGTCTCTAGTCTCTTCTCCCTGTTTCCCCTCCAAATCTGGAACCACTCAGCTAACTCCCCTTGTTCCTAGTGTGCCCCATGCAGCCAAGCTTCTGGGCTTGTTGTGTTGTTCATGCGGTCTGAAAGGCTTCCCACTGTAATCCGGCGAGCTCCTGCTCCCATTTATCCCTTAAACTCAGCTCAAATGACACACTTTTTAAAGCTGTTTCTGACCATCCTCTACCTCCAAACATAATCAATCACTTGCTCAACTCTGTTCTTGGAGCAGGTAGCAATTATTATCTGGGTCAGTTACCACTGTACTTGTCCTCTCCACCAGACGGAGATATTTCCTCCAGGAAAGAAACTGTGTCTTAATATTCTTCCTTCCTCGGCCCCTGGATTAGCGCTGTCACAGGGGGAATGATGCATAAATGATTGCTGAATGGACAAGTCAATGAACATATAAGAAAACAAATGAATAAACAAAAGTGTTAGTGCTGCTGGCCCATCTCCTGACCTTGGCCACGCTCTGGATCAGCAGACTGAAAACCTTCCCCTTCAGGACCCACTAGATTATGTCCCAACGTCCTGCTGTCCCATCCTCCTCTTCTTCAGTTACTAAGCTCCTCACTTGTCCCTAAACGTGGCCCATGTGGTCTATGCTCCAGCCCTGCGCTTGCATTATTTACCTTTCTCTGGAAAGCTTCCTTGATGCATTAGAATTTTACACAAAGTACAAAAAAAAAAAAAAGTGCTTTTGCTCCACAAAGGTGTGACAGGCCTTCTAATTCTCCTCTTCACTTTAATTACTCCTTCCCCTTTGCTCCCAGCACACACTGTACTTCTACTAGAGCACTCACTCGCCTCCTGTGAAAGCCGTTCGAGGCCGGGTCTCACCGCTTCCACCTGCCCCTGCGCCCTGGCACAGTGCCTGACATGTGGCGGATCATGCCAATGCGTGGGGAGGGGGCGGTCATTACTTCAAGAGTCAAGTGAAAGGAGTTACATAAGGGGAACAAAATTGCCGGAAGCTGCGTGCTAGGACAGCAGAACTGGGTCTGCACCGGCCTGGGTACTCTGCTCAGAGTGATGCCACAGCCTGTCCCCTCTGTCCCCTGCACAGAGCAGGAGGGCACTTTTGAGCACTCGTCCTTCACTAGGCTCATGTCAACCTTCCCCAAGGCCTCTGTCACTGTGGGGTCCTGAGCTGCTTTCCTGGGATGAGCACCTGGAAGCGGTGGGTTTTGAGAGAGGCTTCTCTTGCAGGGCTGTGGGCCAATGGAGGCCTCATAAAAGGAACATCCTCACAGTTCTGACAGACAACTATGACCCTCACATATCACACAAGAGAAACAGTAAATGGCCGAGTTGTGCAGGGAGGTGATGGATGCGTAGGGGAGCAGAGACAAGTTTGAGAAAACATACTCCCTCAAGCCCGCGCTCAGTGCCTCTCACTCCCGTTCCTGCGGCTGTTGGTGGGTGTCGCTATCATCACATCACTTCTTACTCATGCTCTGGTCTTAATACCTACCCCAAACCTCCCCCTTATCTTTTATCAACGGTTTCCTAGTTTTCCTCAGCACTTTATTTTGCAATAGTTCTTTGGCATTTCTCCATATAATTTTATGTACGGCACAACACCATGATTTCACCCTTCTAGACTCCAAGTACCTTAACAATGAAGAGCCCAGTTTGATTTTTAATGGGTATGTTCCCATTTAAGGAAAGCTAATTCACAAATGATTGTAAGCAAAATAACCACCATTTAGTTCTGTAACTGTCACTGGCAATCTTAAGAGGTCATGTGGACCATCCTTCTGCATTTACCCGTCCCACATGGGATGTGTGGATCCTTCCAATGAGGGAAGAAAACTCAGAAAACACTGTTTCACAATCTCCAAGAAGTGAGGTGATCTTTGTATCTCAAACCCTTCTGGCTGCAGGTTTGAGCCCGCCTTCTCATTGTGGTTACAGAGCAAACTTATATATATAAAACTAAATGAAACTAAAAGTTGTATGTTCTCTGCCTTTAGTCAGTCAAAGCCACCCTCAGGTGAATGAGTCAGAGAAGTCTTAGAAATGATTAACCAAAGGTAAGGTCTTTGGTCAGTGACATTTCTGATTTCACTTTTTTTTTTTTTTTACTTTTTATTTTAGAGCACACGAATGGGAGAGAGGGGCAGAGGAAGAGAGAGAGAATCTTAAGAAGCAGGCTACCCACTCAATGCAGAGCCTGACACAGGGCTCGATCCCACAACCCTGGGAATTGTGATCTGAGCCAAAATCAAGAGTCAGATGCTCAACCCACTGAGCCACCCAGGCGCCCCTCTGATTTTATTTTTAATCTACCATATTTCTGCAGAATATTGCTGCAGGGTAACGCTTTCATTCTAGAATCTCATCACTTGAAATTTCTTTTCCCCCCACCCTTGAATTACAGCTTTCTAAGGCATGTGACTCACCGCAATGTACCTCCCGCTACAGGTTGAACAGACTGCTTGAAATAGGAAGACAGCAAAGGTCTAGAATCTGAAATGAGGCCTTTAAAAGGCTGGAGGGCAAAAATAAATCCAGGGACACTAATTGGTCTTCAAAGACTGAAAGGACTCTGCTTTTCTTGATGGTGTCTGTTTAAAACTCCTTCCTTGGCGATAGTTACTACTTTTGAGGAGTTAGTTATTTTTGTTCAGTGCAAGAGCTAGATTTTAAGAACAAAGTCATTTTGGCCAGAATGCATATCCAGTACTTGAAGGAAGACGAGTGAGTAAAACTGAAGTAAAAGTCCTGATAAATAATTCATAGTTTTATCTTTTAGGGTGCTTAATTTACTGTAAAACATGTGGAGTTCCCCCATAAATGAAAAAAGGAATAGATAGATGGCTGGTTATTAGCCTCAGTAAATACTGTTTCACTATAATAATCTCAACAGACATATTTATATCTATGCTAGGCAGAGGTGAACGAGCTGGTTCTCGCTTACAAGTCCCTGCTTAGAAGTAACCCTATGAGGTTATTTTGGAGATCAAGTGAGGTTACTAATGGGACGGTGGTTTGTAAACTGTAAAGCATTGTTTCTTTTGTCCAGAACACCTAATATGTAATGTGAATGTCAGAAATAGTACATCCACATACTTACCGATACTTGGTATTGTCAGTCTTTTTCATTTTACCCATTCCAGTGGAAATGAAGCAAAATTGCTCGGAGGTTTTAATTCACATTTCCCTGGTGATCCAGCATCCTTCCATTTGCCATTTCTATATCTTTTTCTATGTGAAGTGTCTATTCAAATCTTTTGCCCATTAAAAAAAAATGGGTTGTCGTAAGTTGTAATAGTTCTTTATATTTTCTAGAAATAAATCCTGTGTCAGATATATTTGTTTCAAATATTTTCTCATATTTTGTGAATTGACATTTTGTTTTTTAATGGAGTTTTCTGAACAGCAAAAGTTTTAATTGTGATTACACTACTTTATTAATTTATTTTCTTTTATGATTCTTGCCTTTTGTAGTCTAGTATAAAAATCTCTGCTTGCCTCAAGATCACAAAGATGTTTTCATGCAGAAATTTCACAGTATCAGATTTTACACTTAGGTCTCTGACACATTTAACTTTTGAGTAGTGTGATATCAATAATTTTTTAAAAAATTCCTATAAGGATATCCAGCTGTTCCAGCACCACTGTTTGAAGAGACTTTCATTTTCCTGGGGTACCTGGGTGGCTCAGTCAGTTAAGCATTTGACTTTTGATTTCAGCTCAGGTCATGGTCTCATGGTTGTGAGATCAAGTCCTGTGTTGGGCTCAGCACGGGGTGTGGAGCCTGCTTGGGATTCTCTCTCTGTCTCTCCTCCACTCATGCAGGCACTCTCTCTGAATAAATAAATAATTTTTTCTGTAAAAGAGAAAAGACTTTTCATTTCCCTATTGGCATTTTTGTCAACACAGGCCACCCGTGCGCACACAGGCTTCACGATTCTGTTCTAGTGAGCTTTGTGTGTTTATCTTTGCAGCAATACAACACCGTCTTGATGAACATTTGTTTGATGTAAGTCTTGAAGTTAGGGAGTACAAGTCCTCTAATTTTGTTGCTGTTCTTTTAAAAATCATGGTTATTCTAAATTGTTTGTATTTTCATATGAATTTTAAACTTAGCTTAACAATTTCTATGAAAAATCTTACTGGGATTTTTACTTGGACTGCAGTGGAATTATAGATCAATTTGGGAAGATTTGCCATTTTAATAATATTGGGTCTTCCAATTCATAACTACAGTCTATCACTCTCTGTATTTAGGTCTCTAATATCCCACAACAGTGTGTGACAATGATTTCAGTGAAGAGGTCCTGCGTGTCTTTTTTATTCCTAAGTAGTCCATGTTTTTTGGCATCATTATAGAGAATTTTTTTAAGTTCGTTTTCCAGTTTTTGCTAGTGCTAGTATGTAAAAATTAGCTTTTATATAATAATCCTTTATCCTGTGACCCTGCTAAATTCACTATTCATTCTAGTAGTTTTTTTTAGACTCTTTACAATTTTTATATAAACAATCAAGTCACCTATAGAGACAGTGTTACATCTTCCTTTTTTTAAAATTTTTAATTTTTTTTTAAATTTACATCTAAGTTTGTTAGCATATAGTTCAACAATGATTTCAGGAGTAGATTCCTTAATGTCCCTTACCCATTTAGCCCATCCCCCCCTCACAACTCCTCCAGTAACCCTCTGTTTGTTCTCCATATTTAAGAGTCTTTTATGTTTTGTCCCCCTCCCTGTTTTTATATTATTTTTGCTTCCTTTCCCTTGTGTTCATCTGTTGTGTGTCTTAAAGTCCTCATATGAGTGAAGTCATACGGTATTTGTCTTTCTCTAATTTCGCTTAGCATAATACCCTCTAGTTCCATCCACATAGTTGCAAATGGCAAGAATTCATTCTTTTCGAGTGCCGAGTAATATTCCATCATATATATATATGTGTGTGTGTGTGTGTGTGTATATACACACACACACACACACACACACACACACACACACACACACATCTTATTTATCCATTCATCCATCAATGGACATTTGGGCTCTTTCCATACTTTGGCTATTGTTGATAGTGCTGCTATAAACATTGGGGTGCATGTGCTGCTTCAAAACAGCATCCCTGTATCCCTTGGATAAATACCTAGTAGTGTTAATTGCTGGGTCATAGGGTAGTTCTATTTTTAATTTTTGAGGAACCTCCATACTGTTTTCCAGAGTGGCTGCACCAGTTTGCATTCCCACCAGCAGTGCAAAAGAGATCCTCTTTCTCCACATCCTTGCCAACCTCTGTTGTTGCCTGAGTTGTTAATGTTAGCCATTCAGAGAGGTCTGAGGTGGTATCTCATTGTGGTTTTGATTTGTATTTCCTGATACTGAGTGATGTTGACCATTTTTTCATGTGTCTGTTACCCATCTATCTGGATGTCTTGTTTGGAAAAGTGTGTATTCATGTCTTTTGCCCATTTCTTCACTGGATTATTTGGATTGTGGGTGTTGAGTTTGATAAGTTCTTTATAGATTTTGGATACTAACCCTTCATCGGCTATGTCATTTGCAAATATCTTCTCCCATTCTGTCGGTTGCCTTTTAGTTTTGCTATTGTTTCCTTTGCTGTGCAGAAGCTTTTTATTTTGATGAGGTCCCAATAGTTCGTTTTTGCTTTTGTTTCCCTTGCCTCTGGAGACGTGTTGAGTAAGAAGTTGCTGCAGCCAAGATCAAAGAGGTTTTTTCCTGCTTTCTCCTTGAGCATTTTGATGACTTCCTGTCTTACATTTAGGTCTTTCATCCATTTTGAGTTTATGTATGATGTAAGAAAGTGGTCCAGGTTCATTCTTCTGTATGTCGCTGTCCAGTTTTCCTAGCACCACTTGCTGAAGAGACTGTCTTTATTCCATTGGATATTCTTTCCTGCTTTGTCAAAGATTAGTTGGCCATACGTTTGTGGGTCCATTTCTGGGTTCTCTATTCTGTTCCATTGATCTGAGTGTCTGTTTTTGTGCCATACATTTTCCTTTCTCATCTTTGTGCCTTTTATCCTGTTTGTCCCTTTATTGAACTGGCCAGATTCTCTAGCACAATGTTGAACAGAAGTGGTGAGAGCAGGCATTCTGTCCTTGTTTCCAGTATTATGAGAGTATACTTAAGATTTCTCTGTTAGGTATGATATTAGCTTTTGGTTATCCTCAGAAGTCTATTACTAATTTGAAGAAGTTCTCCTCTATTTATAGCTTCCTGAGAAAATTTTTTATGGAGAAGCATTGAGTTCTGTCAAATGCTTTCTCTGCATTTACTAAGCTGATGATTATATTATTTTGTTCCTTACTCTCCTGATGTAATGAATTACACTGGTTGGTTTCTTAATATCAATCCAACCTTGCATTCCTGAGATGAGCACTACTTTATCATGAAGGCTTTTTTTTTTTAATATTTGTTTTTGAGAGCGAGAGAGCATGTGAGCGCACGCACGCAGGGGTGGGGCAGAGAGGGAGACATAGAATCTGAAGCAGGCTCCAGGCGATGAGCTGTCAGCACAGAGATGGATGCAGGGTTTGAACTCATGAACCACAAGATCATGACCTGAGCCGAAGCTGGGATGCTCAACTGACTGAGCCATCCAGGCGCCCCACTTTATCATGATGTCTTAACCCTAATGATGTATATACACACATATATTCCCTAATATATTTAAATTATTCCTAGCATATGTGTGTGTGTGTGTGTATCTGTATCCACAAGGAATATAGACTTCCAATTTTCATTCTCATAATCTTTGTCAGGTTCATAAAGGGTATTTTGGTGTTAAAAAATGAGTTACAAAAGACCCCCACCTCTTATGTTTCCTGAAAGAATGTGGGTAATATTTGTGTTATTTTATGCTTGAATATTTGATAGAATTCACAAGTAAAACTACCTGGGCCGGGCTTTCTAGGTATTTACCCAAAAGAAATGAAGCAAATGTGTACACCGTGATTTTTTAGTGGCTGTGTATGTACAAACACACCTTAACTTGTAATAGCTAAAACTGGAAACAATCCAAGTGCCCCTCAACACGGGAATGGATAAATGAATTGTGATATAAAGGTACACTGCGAAAATAAACTCAAAATGGATACAGGACCTGAATGTGAGACAGGAAACCATCAAAACCCTAGAGGAGAAAACAGGAAAAGACCTCTCTGACCTCAGCCGCAGCAATTTCTTACTTGACACATCTCCAAAGGCAAGGGAATTAAAAGCAAAAATGAACTATTGGGACCTCATGAAGATAAAAAGCTTCTGCACAGCAAAGGAAACAACCAACAAAACTAAAAGGCAACCAACGGAATGGGAAAAGATATTTGCAAATGACATATCGGACAAAGGGCTAGTATCCAAAATCTATAAAGAGCTCACCAAACTCCACACCCAAAAAACAAATAATCCAGTGAAGAAACAGGCAGAAAACATGAATAGACACTTCTCTAAAGAACACATCCAAATGGCCAACAGGCACATGAAAAGATGCTCAACGTCGCTCCTCATCAGGGAAATACAAATCAAAACCACACTCAGATATCACCTCAGGCCAGTCAGAGTGGCCAAAATGAATAAATCAGGAGACTATAGATGCTGGAGAGGATGTGGAGAAACGGAAACCCTCTTGCACTGTTGGTGGGAATGCAAACTGGTGCAGCCGCTCTGGAAAACAGTGTGGAGGTTCCTCAAAAAACTAAAAATAGACCTACCCTATGACCCAGCAGTAGCACTGCTAGGAATTTACCCAAGGGATACAGGAGTTCTGATGCATAGGGGCACTTGTACCCCAATGTTTATAGCAGCACTTTCAGCAACAGCCAAATTATGGAAAGAGCCTAAATGTCCATCAACTGATGAATGGATAAAGAAATTGTGGTTTATATACACAATGGAGTACTACGTGGCAATGAGAAAGAATGAAATATGGCCCTTTGTAGCAACATGGATGGAACCGGAGTGTGATGCTAATTGAAATAAGTCATACAGAGAAAGACAGATACCATATGTTTTCACTCTTATGTGGATCCTGAGAAGCTTAAAAGAAACCCATGGGGGAGGGGAAGGAAAAAAAAAAAGAGGTTAGAGTGGGAGAGAGCCAAAGCATAAGAGACTCTTAAAAACTGAGAACAAACTGAGGGTTGATGGGGGGTGGGAGGGAGGGGATGGTAGGTGATGGGTATTGAAGAGGGCATCTTTTGGGATGAGCACTGGGTGTTGTACGGAAACCAATTTGACAATAAATTTCATATATTAAAAAAAATAAAGGTACACTGAATTACTACTTAGCAATAAAAAGGAACAACTAAAGATCCATGTAACAACATGGATAAATCTCAAAAGTATTACATTGATTGAAAGAAGGCAGGAAAAAAGTAAATACTATAATGATTCTACTCAAGTAATCTTCTAGAAAATGAAAACTAATGTAGTGATAGAAATATTGTTGGTAGTTCCTGAGGAATGAGATAGAGGGAAGGATGGATTATAAAGGGGCATGAGGAAAGTTAATACATATTGACAGTGACTGTACTTCAATTACCCTCCAAAAATTATTGAAAATGAGTAGTATCAGTGATATTTGGGTCAGTATCAAGTGGTCTAACCTATGAAGAATAGAAGGAAAGCAGAGATGGAATGGGGCAAAAAAAAAAAAAAAAACTTGAAGAAATATTGGTAATTTTGTTGTGCTGGATCAAAAATAGAAACAAATAGAATCAGAAAGTAAATGAAGCCTAAACAAAGAAAAACACACCTAGGAATATTGTAGTCAAACTGCTGAAAGCCAAAGAAAAAAGTCATAAAACTGTCAGAAGCCCAAACAGCCAAAACAACCTTCCAAACAAAGTGAAAGGTGAACAAAGTGAAAAGTCTCACACTTCCTGATTTCAAAACATATTATTATAAAGCTACAATAATTAAAAGTGTGGTACTGGCATAAAGATAGATGTCTAGACCAATGGAATAGAATACAACCCTCATGTATATGATTTAATGATTTTTCAGCATAGTTGCTCAGACCATTCAATGGGGGAATGCCCAGTCTTTTTTTTTTTTTCTTCAGGTGTATGACATATTCAATAAGTTTTTTTTAATATGAAATTTATTGTCAAATTGGTTTCCATACAACACCCAGTGCTCATCCCAACAGGTGCCCTCCTCAATGCCCATCACCCACTTTCCCCTCCCTCCCACCCCCCATCAACCCTCAGTTTGTTCTCAGTTTTTAAGAGTCTCTTATGCTTTGGCTCTCTCCCGAACTTTTTTGTTTTTTTTCTTTCCCTTCCCCCATGGTCTTCCGTTAAGTTTCTCAGGATCCACATAAGAGTGAAAACATATGGTATCTGTCTTTCTCTGTATGACTTATTTCACGTAGCATCACACTCTCCAGTTCCATCCACGTTGCTACAAAGGGCCATATTTCATTCTTTCTCACTGCCAAGTAGTATTCCACTGTGTACATAAACCACAATTTCTTTATCCATTCATCAGTTGATGGACATTTAGGCTCTTTCCATAATTTGGCTATTGTTTAAAGTGCTGCTATAAACATTGGGGTACAAGTGCCCTATGCATCAGAACTCCTGTATCCCTTGGGCAAATTACTAGCAGTGCTATTGCTGGGTCATAGAGTAGGTCTATTTTTAATTTTTTGAGGAACCTCCACACTGTTTTCCAGAGTGGCTGCACCAGTTTGCATTCCCACCAACAGTGCAAGAGGGTTTCCGTTTCTCCACATCCTCTCCAGCATCTATAGTCTCCTGATTTATTCATTTTGGCCACTCTGACTGGCCTGAGGTGATATCTCAGTGTGGTTTTGACTTGTATTTCCCTTATGAGGAGTGACGCTGAGCATCTTTTCATGTGCCTGCTGGCCATCTGGATGTCTTCTTTAGAGAAGTGTCTATTCATGTTCTCTGCCTATTTCTTCACTGGATTATTTATTTTTGGGGTGCGGAGAAAGCCATTTATGAAAAGCCCACAGCTAATAATCATCCTCAGTGGGCGAAAAACTGAGACCTTTCCCCCTGAGATCACGAACACGACAGGGATATCCACTCTCATCGCTGTTGTTTAACATAGTGTTCGAAGTGCTAGCATCAGCCATCAGACAACAAAAGGAAATCAAAGGCATCAAAATTGGCAAAGATGAAGTCAAGCTTTCACTTTTTGCAGATGACATGATATTATACATGGAAAACCCAATAGACTCCACCAAAAGTCTGCTAGAACTGATACATAAATTCCTCAAAGTTGCAGGATACAAAATCAGTGTACAGAAATCAGTTACATTCTTATACACTAATAATGAAGCAACAGAAAGACAAATAAAGAAACTTATCCCATTCACAATTGCACCAAGAAGCATAAAATACCTAGGGATAAATATAACCAAAGATATAAAAGATCTGTATGCTGAAAACTACAGCAAGCTTATGAAGGAAATTGAAGAAGATACAAAGAAATGGAAAAACATTCCACGCTCATGGATTGGAAGAATAAATATTGTCAAAATGTCAATACTACCCAAAGCAATATACACATTCAATGCAATCCCATTCAAAATTGCACCAGCATTCTTCTCGAAGCTAGAACAAGCAATCCTAAAATTTGTATGGAACCACAAAAGACCCCAAATAGCCAAAGTAATACTGAAGAAGAAGACCAAAGCAGCAGGCATCACAATCCCAGACTTTAGTCTCTACTACAAAGCTGTCATCATCAAGAAATCGTGGTATTGGTACAAAAACAGACACATCAACCAAGGGAATAGAATAGAGACTCCAGAATAGGACCCACAAATGTATGGGCAACTAATCTTTGACAAAGCAGGAAAGAACATCCAATGGAAAAAAGACAATCTCTTTAACACATGGTGCTGGGAGAACTGGACAGCAACATGCAGAAGAATGAAACTAGACCACTTTCTTACACCATTCACAAAAATAAACTCAAAACGGATAAAGGACCTGAATGTGAGACAGGAAACCATCAAAACCCTAGAGGACAAAGCTGGAAAAAACCTCTCTGACCTCAGCTGCAGCAATTTCTCACTTGACACATCTCCAAAGGCAAGGGAATTAAAAGCAAAAATGAACTATTGAGACCTCATGAGGATAAAAAGCTTCTGCACTGCAAAGGAAACAATCAACAAAGGCAACCAACGGAATGGGAGAAGATATTTGCAAATGACATATCAGACAAAGGGATAGTATCCGAAATCTATAAAGAACTCACCAAACTCCACACCTGAAAAACAAATAATCCAGTGGAGTCTTTTCATCTAATGGTGCTGGGAAAATTGGATGTCTGTATGCAAAGAAATGAAGCTGGATCTTTACCTTAGATCATATGTAAAAAATTAACAAAAAAATGATCAAAGACCTAAACATAAGACCTAAATCTATAAACTCGGAGAAGAAAATGTAAGAGGAAAAGCTTCCTGACACTGGATTTGGCAATGATTTTTTTATATAGACACCAAAAAGCACAGGCAACAAAAGTAAAAATAGATACATTGGACTACATCAAAGTATAAAACTTCTTGGCATCAAAGGACACAATCAACAGAGTGAAAGGTAATCTACAGAATGGGGGAAATATCTGTAAATCATATATTTGGTAAGGGGTTAATATCGAGAATATACAAAGAACTTCTACAACCCAATAACAACAACAAACCAACCAGATTAAAAACAAAATGGACAGAGGCCTACAAAGACATTTCTCCAAAGATATTCAAATAGCCACCAAGACATGAAAAGATGCTGAACATCACTAATCATTATGGAAGGGAAGTGCAAATAAAAACACAGTGAGATACCACCTCATAGACATTAGGATGGCTACTATCAAAAAACCCAGAAAATAACGAACATTGGCAAGGATATGGAGAAACCGTAACCCTTGTGTACTGTTGTAAAATGGTGCAGCCACTATGAAAAACAGTATGGCAGTTTCTCAAAAGATAGAAAATATAATCACCAGAGGACTCAGCAATTCTATGTCTGGGTGTACCCCAAAATAATTGAAAGCTGAGTCTTTGAAGAGTATTTGTACACCCATGTACAGAGCCCAATTATCCAAAATAGCCAAATGGTGGAAGCAATCAAGGTGTCTATTTAGGGGGAAATAAACAAAATGTGGCATATACAGGCAATGAAGTATTATTCAGCCATAAAAAGGATGGTAATTCTGACATATGCTATAAAATGGATGAAATTTGAAGACATTATTCTAAGTGAAAAAAGCCACTTACAAAAAGACAAATACTATATGATTCCATTTATATGAGTTACCTAGAGAATTCAGCTTCATACAGACAGTAGAAAGAAGATTGTCAGGGAGTAGGGGAAAGGGGAAACGGGGAATTTTTAGTGGGTGGAGAGTTTCAGTTTTGCAAGATGAAAAGAGTTCTGGAGATTGGCTGTATAACAGTGTGGAAGAAAGTACTCTACATTACTGAACTGTACACTTAAAAATAACTGAGATGGTAAATTTTATGTTATGTGTATTTCACAATTTTTTTTTAAAAGGAGAAAAAAAACATTCAGAGGAAGAAAGATACATAGCACATAGGATTCTACGAATAAAAATAACATCTGACCTCTCATCAGAAACAATGAATGGCAGAAGACTATAGAATGACATACTTTAAAATGCCAAAAGAAAATAACACTATCATTCCAGAATGTTATATCCAGCAAAAATATCTCAGAAATGAAGGTAAAATACAGATCTTTCCAGATAAATGAAAACTGGGAGAACATGTCAAAAGGGGACTTATATGGTAAGAAATGGCAAAGGAAGCACTTTTGGCTGAAGAGTGAAAACCAGGTGAAAACCTCACTAGACAATGTTTAATACTTGCCTTCAACACTCACATATTTTAAGGAACTTAGGGGGAAAATTATGCAGATAACTCCTATTTCTGCTGCCCTTCCTTCATTCCTGAAGATTTAGTTTCCTTTTGGTACTATTTTGCTTCAGCCTGAAGAACTTCCTTATCACTTCTTTAAATCTGATCTCTTGGAAACGCTCTTATTTTTCTTTCCTCTGAGAATCTCTTGATTTTGTTTTCATTCCTAAAGAACAATTTTGCAGGATATAAACGTGGGGGTTCATAGTTTTTTTCTTTCCCTTAATTTCAAATGCAGTTTCCTTCATCACATGGAATATCGTTATAATACAGGCTTTTAAATTTGTGTCTGATAATTCCAACATCTGGGTTATGTTGGAGTTGGCATCAGTGTTTTCCCTTGAGAACCAGTTACCCATTGCCGGTTCTCTGTATGCTGAGAAATTTTGGATTATATACTTAATGTTGTGATATTATGCTATGTTGTGATATTATGCTGTGTGGACTCTGGGTTCTGTTATAATCCTCTGGAGAACGTGGAGGTTTTTGTTTTGCAGGCAACCTATGTGGTTAGATTCAGGCTGCCAAGTTCTGTGTCTCCTTCTGTGTGTCAGAGTGCAAATCTCAGTGTAGTTCTCAAAACCTCTGCTGTGCTGGTGTGGTCTGTCCAACATCCATGCAGCTCACAGTGAGCCTGAGACTTGTGCGGTTTCACACCCAGAATTAGGAAATCTCTTCTCCAACTGTCTTCACTCTGGGTACTCTACTCCTTTCCAGCCCCCCAAAGGGCTCCTTTTCTGGTTCCTCTACCAAGAAATATGGGGTTTCCATTAGAGTTTCAGCTGTGCGCTCTGCTGTGCTGCTGGGCGAGCAGGCCTGCCTTCAGGGAAATTCCATGAGATACAGAAATTCGTCTCTGTGTAGCTGCAGCTCCAAATTTTTCTCCCCTTTATAATTTGCCTCATTTTATTTTTCTAGACTCAAAACAATGACAGGGTAATTGTATTTTGTCCACAGTGTTCAGTTGTGACCAGTGGGAGGGAGTGTTTCTGCCACCACACAGGAACTGGAACCTCTCAGTTATTTTCCAGAGTTTCTAGCTCTCTCCTGAATCTCACCATCTCTTCACTCAGGATCCAGTCCCTCCTCCCCTACCCCCACATATTATAGCAATTAACACACATATTTTAATGTCTTTGTATGCTGCTAGCTCCTTGAAAGAGTCAAATCTCTCAGTTTCTGCCTGCTTTTTGATTGCTCTTCAGTGCTTGAACAGTTGCTTTTTCATATTGTGTTTGGAGTTTATAATTGTTACAGTATGCTTAAATTTTTTTTAATGTTTATTTATTTTTGAGACAGAGAAAGACAGAGAGTGAATGGGGGAGGGTCAGAGAGAGGGAGACACAGAATCCGAAACAGGCTCTAGGCTCTGAGCCGTCAGCACAGAGCCCGATGCAGGGCTCGAACTCACAGAGTGTGAGATCATGACCTGAGCCAAAGTCGAATGCTTAACCGACTGAGCCACCCAGGTGCCCCACAGTATGTTTAGTATCATGCAAACTACTCCAACACTTTCAGAAACTATATGGTGTTTCTGGACCGAAGAAAGCTTCCTTCCCACCCTCTATCACTTGGGAATTCTGCAAACATTGTTTGAACTTATTTTTTCCCAAAGTCTCCAAGATCCTACTCATCACTCTCTTGCTCCCACACCCACACAAGTGAAAGCAGCGACACAGAGAAAAGCCCGCAGTAAAGCTGCCTCCCCAGCTGCTGCCAGACAAGTCTGGTCTCCCCTATGATGTTGACTCTCTATAGGAAATTTGTTTTGATATTTTTTATGCACCTACTATATGCCTTTGGTCTTGTCTTCACAAAATGCAGAAATATATTAATATAAATATCCATAATATGAAGCAGAGAGTTCCAAATGCTGTGTGAGAGAGAATAAAAAATTGCTGTGGGAATGCAGGGAAGAAATAAATTTCATCTAGGAAAATTAACAGAGGTTTTACAGAGGAGGAGGAGGTGCAGAGAGTGGGCCACAACTGCTAATTCAAGCAGAGACATTTCTATATCTGTTGCTTTAGCAGCACCATCGGAGTGGGGGTGGTGGCAGTTGTCAATATTAGATAAAGCCTTCTGCTTGAAGTGTGATCTACAGACATGCCGCACTGGCATCATCTGGTGTTTAGCAGAAAGGCAGGATCTCAGGACCCCCTCCAGGCCCACTGAATCAGCATTTCAACCAGATCCCCAGGTATTTCATATGCACTTTGAGAGGCATTAAGAGAAAGTACACTGTCTTTAGATAGAACTATGATTTGAAGACCTCCCCCTCTCTAATCTCAGGCAATCACACGTGCAGGAGAGGGGGATGCAGCACAAGGAGAAGAAACGTTAATATGTGCTGAGGACGCACTACTGGGTATATGTGTTCTGTCATTTTATGCTCATCAGTAAACCTCAGAATTCGTTACTTCCATCCTGCAGATAAGGAAATGGAAGCTCAGGAGGTTAAAGAATTAGATCACAAGGAAAGTAGCAGAACCTGAATTTGGTCCCATATCTGATGGACTCCAAAGCCTGTGATCTGCTTCTGGTCACACCCCACTGCCTGTCTCGGGTGTGTGATTCAGGAGAATCAGTGCTATTTACAGCACTGCCGCTAACTAGTTCAGTGATCTTGGCTAATTCGTCCTTTTTTTTTTTTTTTAAGAACTCAGCTCCTTATGTCTAAGTTGATCGTGTTTGAACTACTAAAAGGTCACAAATGAATGAATCCTGAAACAAATGAAAATGGGCATTGAGACAACCTTAAGACTGAGTGCGGGGAGCCTCTGTTGTGTGATGGTAAATGACTCAGAGACCCAGAAGCAGAATCGTGCAGTGTAGAGTCTAGGACCAGAAACAAGCAGACCTGGTTTCTAGCCCTACCTCTGTCACTTCTTAGTTGTGAACCTCATTTTCTTCATCTATGAGGCGGGGAGAAGGGAGCTAGACTGGCTACCTCTCAGTGCCTTTGATTGGGTCACGTGAGATTATACATGAAAATGTTCCATGGCGTGATACATAGTTCTCTAATTGCCTTAATTTTTGTTAACACAAATTAGGTATTTCTAAATTAATTAAGAAATGTGATTTGTAGCCTGCTGGCCATGGTAGTAACTGGGAACAAGCTCTGGCAAAGTCCATCATTTCTGTGCTTTTGCTTACCCTAGCAATGGGAATAAAAGGTAATAAAAATATCTACAGGCTCCACACCTGTGAGAGAGATTGGTGCCAGAAATACAAAGACCATTATTCTCGACCAGGAAGTCCTTGCTCTAGAACTTCCTGTGATGGTGAGATGCTTCCTTATCTGTGCTGTCCAGTACAGCAGCCATTAGCCACATGTGGCTACTGAGCACTTGAAATGTGGCTAGTGCAACTGAGAACTTAATTTTAAATTTTATTTCATTTGAATCCATTCACATTTAAATCACCACGTATGGATAGTGACTACCATGCAGAACAGTGCAGCTCTAGAGCAAAAGTGAGATATGGATCTGTTGAGTAGTGTAAGATTTTATAGCTATATTCTTTTTTTTAAATACAATTTATTGTCAAGTTGGGTAACATACAGTGTGTACAGTGTACTCTTGGTTTTGGGGTAGATTCCGTGATTTGCTGCTTATGTACAAAACCCAGTGCTCATCCCAACAAGTGCCCTCCTCAATGCCTGTCACCCATTTGCCCCTCTCCCCCCACCCAACAACTCTCAGTTTGTTCTCTGTATTTAAGAGTCTCTTACAGTTTGCCTCCCTCCCTCTCTGTTTGTAACTATTTTTTCCCCTTCCCTTCCCCCATGGTCTTCTGTTAAGTTTCTCAAGATCCACATATGAGTAAACACATATGATATCTATCTTTCTCTGACTGACTCCTTTCACTTAGGAAAATACCCTCCAGTTACATCCATGTTGCTGCAAATGTCAGGATTTCATTCTTTCTTATTGCCAAGTAGTACTCCATTGTACATATAAACCACATCTTCTTTATCCATTCATCAGTTGATGGACATTTAGGCTCTTTCCATAATTTGGCTATTGTTGAAAGCATTGGTTTATAGATATATTCTTAATGCCAGCAAATAAATTGATTTTTTTCCCAATTCTGAAACTCTAGCCCCTAGTGCCTTTTTTCCTCCAAATTAAACAAAACATTTTTATAGCAACCTTTCTGATCATGGGTTCCGGAGGAACCCAATTATCACTGTATAGCAATAAAATGTGAAGGTTACCTAAGCAAAAGAAGGATGCTCTGTTAATAAATACGTCTGTTCACCTGAGAAGAGAAACCATTTCACTCCCCTGTCTTTAAAATTAAAAACTGTAGGACGGAAAGCGACTAGGTCCTGTGAGTGGGTGCTTGCCCCACCGCTGCTTACAGCAGTCTCCTACCTTGCATTTTCCGCTCTCCGGCTTATGCACTGGTGCAAGTAGAGATACTCCTGAGGCGCACTGGTGGACAAGGTGGGCTGCATGTGGTTGGACACAGGGGGTTCAAAGGTGAACAAGGTTGGCTGGCTGGAGTGCGATGGGGCTGAGGACTTGCGTTCTCGAAGAAGGTGCTGACTGGAGCTGCTGAGCTCAGCTGGAGAAGAGCGGGGGCCGTGACTGGCAGAGGACATGTTTCTCAGGGAGTCTGTGAAACAAGAGAAGGAGCTCTGTGACTGAAAAGGGGAAGAAAAGTGGCCTTATCCCAAAGTGGGATGTCAGAGGAAGAAGAGATATTAAGAGCAGAGGCAATGATCCAGCAGCAGCCTTCTCTCCCCCTCACACACCTGCTCCTTCTCTGTCTCCCTGAGTGAAAGACTGTGGCCTCCTGGTGGAAACGGAGATGCCCTGTCCCTCGGCACTGCTCCTGGAGTCGTCTGGAGTGTGCTCCCTCTCACAACCCTGATGGTGATGGCCCTGCTCCCAGGAGGTGTGGCTGTCCATGGCTCAGGACTGTGACTCTGGCCCTTCTCCAGAGGGAGGGCAGTAAGTGCCACTGCCCTCCTCCTCTTTGGAGGCTCCTGCCATCATCACCTCTGTCAAAGCTAAGGCTGGCTTTGTTAAATGAGCTTTGCTTCCTGAAGACTCATTGATTCAGACCCTGGAGTGTACCTTATTGTGTAAATGATAAAAGCAGAAATGTACTTGCGGCAGACCGTCCCATGGAAGACTGGTCCCAGCTCCTCCTGCCTGCCCTTCCAAGTCCTCTGAGGACAACGATGTTCCCTGTTCCCCAACTCTTGTGCCCACCACTCTGTGTCAATTGGTCTTTTTTCTCTTAATTCTCATCTTAAACTCCCCTCTGTTGTGCTAGAAAAGCAGCAAGGTATTAAAGATAGATCATAGCTGAGAGTACTACCCTCCCAGCCAAGGGCATTACTCATTTGGCTGGTTCTCCAAGCCTAGTCCAAGTTCCTGAGCGTAACACATAAGGCCTTTCACAGTCTGACCTACTTCCTGCTTCTCTCCTCCTGTACCCGAGGCATTCGGAAGCTTCATCAGTCCCCAGACACACCAGCCTCTTTTACAACTCTTTCTCATGGCTTATGCTGTTCCTTCCGCCTGGATTTCACTTCTACTCCACTGGCACTCATATGCAGACTTGAAGACCCTACATGGATATCATATTCTCTCTGAAACCTTCCTGGACTCAGTCCTTTTTCTGGCTGCCAATAGCACTTGGCCTGTGCTTCATTATGTCCACTGTCACTCTGCCTCCCTGCCTGGCCTTGTTTCTATGAACAGTGCCTGATGCTGTTATGTCTACAGTCCCAGGATTCACCTAATAAAGGCCAGGCGCATAGACATTTCTTAGTCTGTGGAAGGAGAAAAAAGGTCATGGAGCACACAATAATTCCACGGTGAAACTTCTTGTTCAAAAGAAATAAAGTTTTAAAGATGTAATTGCTGGTGATGTGATAGCTAGTGGGGGATGACATTTCAGGGGTGGTGATGGGGGCTTTCTAGGGCTAGTCAAATCTTTTCAGAGGGGACATACTTCTGTTTCTACTCCCCATCATCTGACCTATTTTAGTACACTTCTCATGGCCCTAGGCAGGATCACCAGCTTGTTAGTGCTCTATCGCATTAATTAGTCCCCAGTCTTTACTGATGCGAGGCAGAACAACTTCTGCCTGTGTACAACAGAAAAGCCATGGGCCTCTGGGGAAAAACTGTTCCATCGACAGCTGTATTGACCTCCAAAATGAATTCCCATTACAGGTCTTGTAGTGAACTGGATGTTTGTTAACAGAATCAATGGCTTCATTACTCCATTAGATTTGCAAGATGAACTCTCTAATGGCAGAGGGGAGAGGGTTTATGCTAGGGGATGGAGTAGCCATGGAGCCAGGGATGGGCAAAGCCGCGGCCTGAGAAGACATAGGGAAGGTGCCAAGAGGAAGCCTCTGGTGCGTTTCTACCTTCCACTGTGGTCCTTTTGGACTCCTCTACCTTTGCCACCCTTTCAGTGGATGCATTTTTCAGGGTTTCACCCCAGAGCCTCCTCTATCATCACTGACTCAGGACACTCTCCCGGGGTGTTCTCTTCCAGCCAGGTGATGACAACTCTCAAAAAATCCATCTTTAACTCTGTTCTCTTTCCTGGGCTCTCATCTAAGATGCCTGTTGGGCATCTCCATTCAGATGTCCCACAAGCAGGTCAAGCTCAGTGATCTCCTCCTCCTGTGTCCTGCTTCTCCGTGAAGTACATCAACATCACCATCCAATCAGCTGAGCTGGAAATGTAGGTGTTACTACAACCCCTCTCTGTTTGTCAACAACCGCACCATGTCACTATGTCCCTGCCCTGCTTAAAATTCTTCAGTGGATACCTGTTATCCTCAGGACAACGTACAAAGCTCTCTCTTTTTAAAACCATTTTTCTGTTTATTTCTTTAACCTTATTTCTGACCAATCATTCCTTGTGTTTCAAACAGAATTTTAGGAAAATAGTAACTTTTCTGTCCTATCACTCCATATATCTGGATGTAAGCTCAGTGAGGGCAGAGACACTGTCTCTTTTCTAACACTTTTATCCCTTGCATCAAGCCCAGTATGTGACACAAGTCCATAAACATGTGTTGGTTAGACAAACGAAGCATGTAGCATCAGGCCACACTCCCTCAATAACGTTCACTGATTCCTCACTGCGTTCAGAATAAAGTTCAGGTTCCCAAGTCTGACAAGAAAGGCCATTCTGTCACAATCTACTTCTCCTGCCTGGCACCCATACATCCTGCATGCCCCCTACGTTGCATGCTTGGACTGTGGATCTGTATAAAAGAGGAGTGACCTGTCCTCGTGGCTGGAGCCCTCTGCTCAGTCTGTGGATCAAATCTGAGAAATCTGTAGAGCTGGAGAAACCACTTCACCTGAGTCTCAGTTTGCAATAAGATGGTCGTAAGAATGCAACAAGACATAAGATGGTCATAAGAATGAACTGCACAAAGGGTCGGGACAACTCTGCATGCTGTAAATTCTCAAAAGGTATTCTAGTCACTTCTGTATTCCTGCTGCCTAAAGCAGTTCCAGCTCACAGTGGGTACTGAATATATACTTGTTGAATGAATAAAATAATTTTTACTAGCACAAAACCAAATATGCTTGTTTCTTGTGGTCAAAATAGGAGAGGCTTTCAAGGTCTGCTAAGATGAAGTAGGGGTTATGATGAGTTGGGCCCACTTGGAACTCCATTCTACAAAAATAAAGCCATGTCTATGAAATCAATCAGCTCCATAATGATCTGCCACTCCAGAAAAGCTCTTTTGAAGCTGTTTTGGGACTAAACCTTGCCAAAATCTCATTTCTGCTTGCTATAGTGTCCCCCTCCAAACTCACTTTTACATGGAACCTCAGAATGTGACCTTGTTTGAAAATAGCATCTTTGCAGATCTAATTAGTTAAAATGAGGTCATAGTGATGGGTGTACTTATAAGAACAGCAGACAAAGACACATAGGGAGAACACCATTGTGATGACAGAGGTAGAGACTGGATAAACAAAATGTGATATAGCTATACAATGGAATATTATTCAGCCATATGAAATACTAATACATGCCCCAACAGGATGAATCTCCAAAACACTGTGCGAAGTGAAAGAAGCCAGTGTAAAAGACTATAAATTATATGGCTTTATTTACGTGAAATGTCTAGAATCAGCACATCCATAAAGATAGCAAGCAGACTAGTGGTTTCCCAGGGGTGGGGGTGGGATGGGGGAGTGGGCATGGGGAGTGAATGCTAATGAGTATGGGGTTTCTTTTTGGGGTAATGAAAATGTTCCAGAATTAGACGGTGGTGACGGTTGCACAACCCTGTGAACATGCTAAAAAAACAATGACTTGTACACTTTAAATGGGTGATGCATGGTACGTGCATTTAAAAACACACACACACACACGTATAAACACTTTGCAAAGTATGAAGTGTTAATTATGTGCAAGAGATTAATGGTCTAATTAAATACATCTGACCTTTAGCTTATTTCCTCTCTAAAGAGAATACTGAACACTCCTTACTAAAATAGATTGAGTAAGAGACATTCTCCCTTTCCTATCTTCAGTTCCCTGCCTGTCCTCCAACCTTATTGTTCAGGGGGGGTTCACCCCACAATCATGGCAAGACAGTAGGAATTTCAACAAAACAAAATATCAAGAAGTCATGTTTGGGGTCAAAAGACCCAAAGTGTAAAAGGTGAATAAAAAAACGCACAGGTGTGAAAACAAATCCATGCAGTTGCATAAAACGTGCATAGGATTTGTTTTTATTGCCTGGCTACCTCTTGAAGGGAAGAAAAGAATGCTAAAGGCATGTGGCTGGGCTGTTTTTGGTATGTGGCTATAACGCTGGTGTAATGATGTGTCTTGGGTCATTAGGAAGGTCAGTTATATAGCAAGAAGAAAATGGACGTTTTCAGACTCCAGGCCTGGGCTTCTATCTCCATGTCTAGACTAAAGATAATGCCAGAAAATGCTTGAGTCAATTTGTTTTCTTTTAAAAAGGGTTTTATTTTTTCCTCTTCTTCCTGGCTTCTTTTTAGGGCCCTAAAAATCACTCCCCTTCCTTTCCACAATCACCCCTGGGAAGCCTGCCCAGTGCACAAACACTCCGCCCACCTTCTTGCAAAACTCTAGAACAGGAAAGCTCTGAAGGATTTTAGTAGAGGGGCCCAGCCCAACCCAGCCCTGCCCAGCCCAGCCATCAACTGGCTAGTGATAACAGGAGCAGGAAAGGGGCAGTTGGCGGGAGTTTCTGGAAAAGATGACTGGCCAAATAATGACTGGTTCCCTTATCTCAATGCCCTTTTTATCTTTATCCTTCTCTCTCCCCAAATCCCTGCCCCAAGCCTCAGTGGGTATCAGAACCCATAAAGTGGTAGACCAAAGCACATGCTGGGACCCAGGCTGGATTCAAAGCCTGGATCTGCTAAATCCTTGCTCTGTGGCCTTGGACAGTTACACAAACCTCTTTGTTCCTCACCTGTTCAACAGGTAAAATACATAGTTTTCCAGGGCTGCCGCTTAGTTTGAGATCATACATATGAAGCACTTAGCAAAGTGCCTGCTCTGATTCCGTAATACATGTGGAAATGCTGCAACCTTGAAATGGGCCGAGAGGTATGGAGGAGCTTTCCAAGCAACAGAGAACGCGTGGAAGGTAACTGTTGTCTGTTTTAGTTCCAACTATAACTTGTATGATGTTATATGTGGAAGGAGACCAAAAAGGACAATACTGACTATAATAATCATCGCTGCCATTTACTAAGCACCTACTATGTGTGTCTAGTCTACTCTGCGAGGTAGAAATTATTATTTCCATTTTGTTCCCTTCTTTTTGGATGAAGAAACTAAAGTTCAGAGAAGTTAATAATGAGCTCTGGGGTCACACAGCTAGAAAGCATCAGAGCCTATCTGAAACAGATCTCACTTTCTTCAAAGCCAATTCTTTTCATTTATGTAGAGAAAAGAGCTCCCACGAGATCCCTGAGTGAGGAACGGTATTAGCTTTATGAAAGGCAGAGTCAACTAACAGAATGACAGTCTAGGCCAAGCTCTGCTCTAACCGGCTGAGTGATCTTGGGCATGCCATTTCACCTTCCTGGGACTCATTTTCTCTATTCAAAAAAGGAAGAACTTGGATTAGGTCAGGGATATACATAAAAGCCATCTTTGGGAAACGTAAGAGAGCAGTTCCATGTAAGACCTCATGAGACATATTTACACAGAGATAGAATAAGATCAACTGGTTTCGCTTTTAATAATCTCTGGTTCTTTTGATTTTATTTATTTTTGTTTTTTTAAATGTTTGTTTATTTATTTTTAGAGAAAGAGAGAGCATGCATTGGAGGGAGGGGCAGAGAGAGGGAGAGAGAATCCCAAGCAGGCTCCACATAGTCAGCACAAAGCCCAACATGGGGCTCAATCCCATGACTGTGAGATCATGACCTGAGCCCAAATCAAGAATTGGATGCTTAACCGAATGACACACCCAGGCACCCCAATAATGTCTGGTTCTTAATTCCAGGACACAGGTAGAAGAATTAAGGTCAACTGAAAAATCAGGGGCAAAGCAAACTCAGAGACCCAAATGAGAACACAAATTCTTCCAAAAAATCTTTTTTTTTGCATCATCAAAATTACAAACTGGAAGCCACCCTTGTTCTCACTGGCTTTTTCTATCATCTATCTAGGGTCCAAAAGGAACAATGTGTTACAGAAAAGGCCCTGATGTGGGTTCAGAAACATGGGTCAGAAACCATTTTACCAGAGGGACCTAAGCAAAACTTTTAATCTCTCTGCACCTCATTTTTCATGTTGTCAAATGCCAAAGAGAAGGCAGTCAATGAACACATTTTGAAAAGAGAATAGTATAGGATTCTACAGGGTGAGTGGCCCCCTGCAGAAAGCTAACCAAAGAACAGGGACCAGAGGGTAGAGAATTCTAAAAACAAAAGCATGCTGACAGGTGCTGAGGGTAAGACTGGATCAACAGTTCATTTTAACTCACAATCACAAGAAATTATTTAAGGTGAATAATCCTGAGAATCATCCGGCACACATCATAATTAGAGGAATTATTCATAAATTTAAGGCCAAACACAAAATAGCTTCACTCATACGATAACTCACATAATATGGCAACTAGAAAGGGCCCTGGAGTCTAACTGCTCATTTATCACCACTGTCCTTCCCACTCACCCACATCTCTCATTTCCGATTGGAGAAACTGTGGCCCAGAGAGGTGAGGCTCCTTGTCCAAAGCCACATGGTAGGGCAGACCTGAATCCTGGAATAAGAATTCAGATCTCCTCCTTCAGGGGTCCTTCTACCACACGGAAAGAACGATGTATCGGTGTGAATGAAGATGTACTCCCCATAACGTGCAGGGGAGGGGAGAGGCAATCAAGTCAGGGGATCTCATCACCAGGACACTGACTGGCAGGACTGTTATTTTGTCATGAGTTTATTATGTTACTCACATTTGCATGGTAAGTAAACATTTGCTGGACCAAACTACTAAAGACTGGTATAAATAATTCCCCAAGCTCAAAAATACATCTTCTAGTGGTTTATAAAAACTACAAAACAGAGAAAGAAAAAAGGGGAGGCAGAGGCAGGCAGTAACGTAAGACCCTGTGAGACTACCCTGTAGGACTAGGCTGCCTGATGCGTCCCCTTCTCTGGGGAAGGATCTGAGAAAGAACACTTCCCCCACTCCTCCGCCTACCCCAAAGGGCTCTGAGAGCCAAGTCAGAACATCCTGACCTTGACATATAGGATCTCTCAGTACGCTTTAGCAGAAATTGATTTTGTGAAGGATGCAGGGGAGGGAAAGAGAGTGACTGTAGCCGAGAGGCATGCCACATATCCTTACATAACCATCTCTGCCCTTGGGATCCTCACTTTAGAGAGGGGAAACTACAGGCCAGAGCAAATTCCAGGCTCTCCTTATGGTCTCCAGTTAGAATTAATCATGCGTTCCTCTAAACCTTTTATACTACCTCATTCTGCTGCTTATTCTACTTGTGTTGGAGTTCACAAATCTGTCACACAAAAGTTGGTACTGAGCTGGTAGAAGCCGGGATCTGGCCCATCTCTGTTTCTCTGACAGTGTTTAGCACAATCCTCTGTGCCTAGTAAATGTCTGATTGAGAACAAGGTGTTCAATAAACACACCACGGTGGTGAGTTATTCTTCCTTGGGTCAGAAAAAATGAATGAATAGCTCCAGGATCCAAATGTAAACTATTCTTGTAGGGTGGGAAGAATTATCACTTTGTGAGGTTTTCTGGCTTGTGTGTATATCTGTTTTAGGGCAGCCAATCTATATTTAGCCATGCACTGTCCTGTTCATTTTAGAGGAGATCAGGTTACAAGTTTTGTTTTCCCCTAACCTGCCACACCTATGTATGCACCTACGTATGCCGGACCTCATTTGTGACAGACCTTACTCCTTCTCCTTGGAGTGGGGCTGGGTTGGCTGGGCATCCCGCTCGGAGAGTTAATTCATACTGGGAATGAACCACTCCTGCCATTTACTTAGGGTCATGAGCACTGACTGTGGGTACTACAGCAGGAGCTGCAGGCCCATCAGAAAGAACGGATCCTGTCCCTGCTCTACGGGTTTATACTGCATTTAGAAAGACCCTATTTCTCTTCAAGGCAGCACTTCTGCCCTCCCCCAAGGAACTTTGGGAACCTAATGGTATTCCCATAGGAATCAGTCTATCTAGTGGGCACCACAAGCTCACATGGCAATGATGCACTTGACCCTTGTGACCTTCCCACAAAAATATCATTGTAAGTTAAGCTAACCAACTTCCTAAGAGGTGAGCTTCCCCTGCCTTCTTTTACACTGACTTTCACTTAAGGGACAACTGGCAACCAGTGTGAAACACAAGTGTCCGATCCTAAAATGGAAGGTGCTTATCAAGAATCATCAGCAGTGGCAAAAATCACCAGAACAATACCTACACTGCTCTGCTCTGGGTGGGGAGGCTGAGGGACTCAGGAGACCGAGCATTACCTGAAGTACAACTGTGGATTTGGGAGAGGCAGTGTGGTATGGAAAATGAACATGGATTTTGAAATCTGAATCTTAGCTTACTAGCTGTGGGACCTAAGGATGGCGTGTGAATCTAAGAATCCTAGTTTGGGGGCACCTGGGTGGGTTCGTCGGTTAAGTATCCGACTTTGGCTCAGGTTATGATCTCACAGTCTGTGAGTTCGAGCCCTGCATTGGGCTCTGTGCTGACAGTTCAGAGCCTGGAGCCTCCTTCAGATTCTGTGTCTCCCTTCTCTCTCTCTGCCCCTTCCCTGCTCACTCGCTTGCTCTCTCTCAAAGATAAATAAAGATTAAAAAAAACCTTAAGAGTCCTAGTTTGTACAGTTTGTAAAATAGCAACCTGTAGGGTTGTCCCAGGGAGTAAAGAGATGCCACGGTCCCTGCACATCAGTACATCACAGAGGGAGGTCCTTCCTCAGCACTCCATCGTGGAAGGTGGCCTGACATGGGAGAAGAGCTTAAGCTTGGTGTTCGCAGACCTTCAGGGTTTGATCAGAGCCAGGACTGGTGCCAGGAAGTACAAATGAACTCAACTGGCCTTTGTGAGGTACGTAGAGGACCCCAGAGGCAAAGAGCCTGGAAGGACCCAAATTCTAACCGGCAGCTTTTCTTAGTTGCTGCCTCCAGTCCTGGTGTCACAACAGTCTCCTGGCTTCATATATGTAGCTTTCCTACTCATCTTCCAGTCTTGTATCTTGACGCCTCAACAACTCTAGGTTTTTTCTGCTGGATCCAAAAGGAAGCGATTTTTTTTTCAAAGTTTATTTATTTTGAGAGAGAGTATGCATGGGGGAGGGGTAAATAGAGAGGGAGAGAGAGAATCCCAAGCAGGCTCTGCACTATCAGCGCACAGCCTGATGTGGGATTCAATCTCAAGAACCCCGCAAGTTCATGACCTGAGCCAAAATCAAGTCGGACACTTAACTGCCTAATCTACCTCGGTAGCACCCCAGAAGTGCTTGCTATCTTTTTAACACTGTTATAAAGGCCAACACCTAAGACCATATGTAAATGTGTCTTGGTAGGCCTGTCAAGGTATGTTATTACATGAGAATAGGGGGTGGCAAACTATGGACCATAAGTCAAACTGGGCCTACCAGCTGTTTTTATAAATAAAGTTTTATTGGAACACAGCTATTCATTTACATACTGTTTATGGCTGCTTATGTGCTACAACAGTGAAGTTGAGTACTTGTGAGAGAACATAATGGTAAATACAATATTTACAATCTGACCTTTTACAGAGGAAGTTTGGCAACCTCTGGACTAGAAACTGTCATTCTGGTTTGTGTAACCATGTCCTCTTTCAAAATATTAGCATCTAATTTAAGTTCATCATTAAGGAGACAGAGGCTGAAACCAAGACCAATGAATCCCAAACTTATGCTTTGAAAAAAATCAAAAGGAGGAATCACAAGAAAAGCCAGTTTGGAAAGTGCATTAGTATAATTATAAGAAATCCTGTTCTTTTTCATTTTAGTACATCTTGGGCACAAACAACATGCTAGTCGCTGGTTAGCATATGGAATCAAAGGGTTCACAAAAGTAACATGATAAACTTATATTGAACCAGGCTTGGAGAGAAGTCACCAGATTGTTCTTTCTGATCCATAATGGTTTATTCTTCTTCCATATCACAGACGCACAGGTCTGGAACTGACCAACAGATCACTTAGTTTAATATTTTATTTTACTGATAAGAAATCTAAGGTCCAGAGAGACCAAGTATTTTCTTACCAGTGACTGATTGGTAGTCCTGAGAAAGAATGTAAGTCCCTTATTTTTCAGGTTTAGTGTTTTTTTTCTAGTAATACATCTCATTAGAAGAACAATAAACATTCTAAGTTTGAGTAGACTTTTCTACTTCTGAGGACAGTGAAAAGAGCTTCCACCTAATGATCTAACATGGTTCCCTGAAGTTCTCAAAAAAAGGACCATATTATGACTGGAAAGGGTCAGAATTATTATTGACATACTCTTTGATAAAACAGTAATACTTTCCTATGTGTATACAGTACCTTCTCATTTGCTTTGGTATAATTAATACAAAAAAAGCATGCTGGGATTATGACAGAGATTGGGCTCAATCTATAGATCAATCCAGGGAGAAACAACACAGTAACATTAGTGAATGTTCTACTTTACAACATGGTTTCTCTCTCCCTTTACTGGGTCCTCTTCATTTCTCCTGGCAATGTTTTGTCACTTGCTGTACAGAGATCTTATACGATTTTTGTTAAATTAATTAAGTGCTTTATTTTCTGAAGCTGTTGTAAAAGAAATTTTTATTATAATTTTATTTTCCAATTGTAGGTTGCTCTCGACAACTTTGACATTTATAACAGCCCTACAAAGTTGGCAGGGCAGTGATCTTTCCAGATTCATTTAACATAAGATGAGACTACGACTCAGAGGAATAAAATGACTTACTCAGTGATCTAGAGCTCTCAGGAAATGCCCAAACCAGGACTCAATCCCAAGTCTTTTACACACCAAGCTGAAGGATCATTCTATTATCCAGCAATATGTGAGGGTAGATGAGGAGCATATACTTATAAATTATAAGTGCTACACAAATATCCACTGGAATGGGCAAAAAAAAAAAAAAACTATTTTAATAGGACCAATAAAGAAACCAAGGCTCAGAAAGGCCTTTCCTGATCATCTGACCTCAAGCTACTCCTAATCACATTACTCTGTCTTCTTCTCCTCATCAAAGCACTTATTGCTACCACTTAAACATTTTTTCATCTGTCTCTTCCCACTTGACTGTGAGCTCCCTTAAGAGTCTGAACCTCACATGTTCTATTCACCATTGATGCTTCAGTGGCTGGCCATAAAATTCTGCCTCTCTATCTCCTGATGTGGGCAGAACTGACTGATGGCCCCAGCTGCTGGCCTTCTGCATCCCTCAACTCCCCATAGCCATTCTCATCCAGTGTCAAAGGAAATGGCAGGAGTATTGCTACAGGCCTGTTCCTGTGAGACACGAGACTCCTTTAAACAGAGACCTTCTCTTGAGAACGTTCACTGATCCAGAGGAAACTGTCCTAGAACTGTACTGCAGTCTAATCCTTCTCCTTGCCTTCTGTCACAGGTGTCAGTCCTGTACCCCACTGAAAGGCTTTGCTCCCTTCTCCCACTCCTTCCCATTATCCCTCACAGGTGTCTCACCCAATAAATCCCTTGCAGGTCTTAACTCATCTTGCATCTGCTTCTCAGAACACCTGAACTCCTAGCCTCAGAGTCTAAAACAGTGCTTGAGGAACAAGTGGTTGGGCCAGGTTCATACTGCAGGTAAACCACAAACCCAGAATTAGAACCCAGTCCTCTGGTCCTTCAGTCCAAAGCCTTTTACACTCAGATCACCAATCATCTGAGAAATATGTCCTTGGTGCCTTTGTCCAGGGGGCCATTGCTCTGATGGATTTTTTGAAGGGAAAATGTATTCACTAATGGTCAAGTCCCACAGCTGGCCTGTCACCCATGATTGTAATTATGGGGACTCTAGTGGGTGTAAGAACATTTGTCCCAGATTCAGAGGGAATGGAAGCTATGGTTTAGGTCAGTGAGGAAAATCTGGCTTAGGTTTAATTTAAAAGCAGCAAGAACTCTGTGTGATGTCCTCTTAAAGGAATATAAGGAGAGCGCCTACCTTGGCAAAGCCACAGAAAGTCAAGAGAGTGCAAAGGCAGCGGGAAGTCTTTCCCAGGACTTTGTGCATGTGCTGAAGACTCTGTACGGGGACTTTGATGACTTGAGGCAAGGACTGCATCTGGAATTTCAGGATATGGGCTTAATAGTTAAGAGCATGGACGCTGGAACCAGACTGTCTGGGTCTGAATCCCAGCTCCTTTGCTTACTAGTTGTGTGAATTAGGGAAAGTTACTGAACCTCTGTGTGCCCCAATTTCCTCATCTGTAAAATGGGAATAATAATAGGTATCTATCTCATAAGATTATATGAGTTAAGATCTGTGAAATGCTCAGAATGGTCCCTTGCACATAGTAAGCTCTATGTAAATATTAGCTTTTATTAGTAGTATTAGTACATTTAAAGAGACACCTTTGTTTTTGAGCACCTCAATAAATTAAGTGTAATGTATCTCAAATCAAGGAAGTCAGCAAGGTTTATCTGATAAACATGCTAATCACGCTCAGTAAAAACGTTCTGGAGTTTGGGTAAAATAGAGACAGTGTTACTTAGGATGTTTCAGTATGGGGGACAGAAGAGGAGCATGGTGCATATACTCAAAGGACCGCTGTGAAGATCACTGGGAAGGCAACGACGATTTACGGGCTACACGTTTAAGAGATATTCAGTGTGCCCTTATCGTGTACCAAATCCTGTGCTGTGTAATTTAAGTGGGCTCTTATCTAATCTTCATAATGATCTTGTGAAGAATGTCTTGTTTCTATTTTAGTGATACAGAAATTGAGGCTCAGAAAAGCAAATTAACTTACCTGTGTTAAGACTGACGTCATCAATGTTGTGGGTTCATGTATTTATATGATGCCAAGATCTACGCTCTTTGTATTAAAGTGGCCTTCTAGATCAGTGTGTATGTGTGTGTGTATATATATATGTATGTATGTCCACATGTGTATAAAGTGTAGGTAGGTACACTTTATAAATTATATAGCCTTATGTAAATGTTAGATGCTATCACCATCACCATAGTCTGGAACACTAGCTGGAAGCCAAGAAACCCAGGTGCCAATTCTAGCCTTGCCAGTTAGCTGTAGGATTTTGAGCAAATTAGCTCCCCTCCTTTGACCTTTGGATACTGTGTTATTTGAGGAGTTTGGAACTAAACCCTCTCTAAGGGCATTTTCAAGACCTCATATTCTAGAATTTTCTCATTCTATGAAATCTATTCCCTTCTCTGTCTTGGCTGAGTGTTTTGGCTAATATGATTCACCAGCCATGAAGAATTTTGTTCACTGACTTCATCCACAAAAGGGGCGAGGAGATGGTGAATAAAAGCAAACAATAAACAAATGATAGCTATGTAAAATGAAATTTAGGTCAGTGGCACACCCTGTCTCTTCAGTCTAGTTAGTACATCATCCATCTTGAGTTTTTATTTTTTTAAATTCTTTATTTTTGTTTATCGTTGTACTTTTTAGCATGTTTGCAGCAGACCAATATTTTTACACTGTGTCCCAGCCTTCCCGGGTCACCATGGGAGTGAGAGAGGGCAGGCCTTCTGGGTCCACCTCCAGCTGGCAGCACTTGACTCTCTGTCCCCTGCAATATTCAAGGTGGCTTCCTTTCACCTGTTTTATATGTTATGTTCCATGCAAGATACAGTTAACAAGCAATGCAAAGAAAAAAGCTTGAAAATTACCATTTTGGTCTCCAATTTTAGTTTATAGTTGAAGAAACTAAGATCAACACACTGAATCAGTAACAAAGCTGAAATTTAAAACCAGGACTTTGACTCCCAATTCATATCCTAGAGACAGATGACCATGCCTACTGATTTTGTTGAGCTCAGAATCCTACAAAGAGCTGTATGTGAGTGGATGTTTAAATGATCAAGATCTTCTGAGGCCCAAGGTGACTTACCCCTAAAATCAAAGTCATAATTCTATCTCTAGAAGAAAAATAGACTCAGATTGGGCTTTGGAATCTGGTCTGGGACCAATTCAACAATACTTAATTACCCTCCTTCTCTAAAGATAATCAGAAGCAACTCAAAGAACAAAAATGGGGGGACGTCTCAAGAGATGTCTGAGAGCTGTCAGAGGCTTCTGGGATTGAAGAGTCGGGATGAGGTGCTCTCCTCTCTAGCAGTCTATGGGTTCTGGCAGGTAAACACTAGACCTAATCCACGCTGGCTGCCTGGGGGCTGGTGAGGGGGCATGTCTGGTACGAAAGGGAAAGCAGGAAGAGGGATCCAGGCTCAGAATGAAAAGAAGAGGGTTGGGTTTCTCCCCGACGCCTTCTCCTCCTCCAGGGGGGCTGGGCCTCCCTGTAGGCCTGGGCTAGAGCCTGCTCCAGAAGAGCACAGGGGTGCCTGTGGGGATTTTATGGAGTTCATGTCCCAACTCAAAACCTACTCTCAGTGTGAGCAGACCCAGCTGTAGACAAAAGAAAACAAACAAAAAAAGATGGAGGATGAAGGCCTGATATTTCAGAGTTATTTAGAATAACATTTTTCTTTTAAAAAAAGGCATGAGGATTTCAGATCTGGCTGGAAACTAGTCTGGATGTTTATTTTCCTCATTGTCTCAGTGGAAAAAAAGGGTGGGTGATTCAGACAGCAGCCTCCGCCTCTGGGCTGGGGCCCGGGTCAGTCTCTACTCTGTTCTTTGCTCCTCAAGGAACTTGTCAGCCTCAGGAGAAGCTACATTTTACCTCCCACATTTGCTCTAAGCTTCCAATAAGGATCCCCCAGAGGAGCTGGGGGACCTGAGCTCGGCCAAAAAACAAAACAAAACAAAAACAAAACCACCAAGAGCGAAAGGTAGGAGAGGAAACAAGGGAGGAGATGGTCCTCCCAAGGATAAGAAGAGAGAAAGGGTGAGGTCTCTGAGAAAGGCCTCTTTCCTCCCTGCCCTCCTCCACTCATGGCTCTCCCACTCACTGCATCTGGGGGAAAGGACCAAGGTCACCAGAGGGCATCTGGGTGGACTGCCTGGCTCCACCACAGCCCTCCCTGCTGTCCAATGTCCAGCTGGAATAAGGGGTCCTGACCTTTAAGGCACCAGTCCTTCTTTCTAGAAAGGAAGGAGCTGTTTGAAGATACCCCCTTCCTGCCCTTGATAATAGTCTCCCACTGAAGGTTGAAGATTTCCCAAAAGCATCCAGTGGGGACTCAGGACTTAAAGCAATTCTGCTGTCGAGGTACTAGGGAAACTCATGGATCACTAGAAGTTTCAGTATTTACAAAATACTTAAAGGTGGGGCAGCCTAACTCAAAGCTGTGGTAGAGATAAAGAACGGTTAGTTGGAACTCTGAGAAGTCCTTATTCCACAGAGCTGGGCATATGACTGCCATGAAGCTCCTGTGAGGGGGGTCAGAAGAAGGGAAAGAGCTGAAATGATACATAGCATATGGAGGAGGCCCAGGCCTTATTTCAAAATCTTCAAGAATTACTAAGGACACTCCCTGAGTTCTAGTTCTAGCGGTTTGTTAGCAAGTCTAAGATGGATTGTGCTAAATAACATGTACTGGTGAGGGTGTAGAGAAAAAGGAACTCTCACGCATGGCTGGTGGGAACGCGAACCATGCAGCCACTGCGGAGAACAATATGGAGGTTCCTCAAAAGTTAAAAATAGAACTACCATAT
The DNA here is from genome assembly GCF_022079265.1 of Lynx rufus. Taxonomy (NCBI): domain Eukaryota; kingdom Metazoa; phylum Chordata; class Mammalia; order Carnivora; family Felidae; genus Lynx; species Lynx rufus. Next base: position 54,212,030 of record NW_025814897.1, on the reverse strand, counting down.
GATCCAGTAACCACACTACTGGGTATTTATCCAAAGAGTACAAAAACACTAATTTTATTTAAAAAATTTTGGGGGGCGCCTGGGTGACTCAGTTGGTTAAGCGTCTACCTTCGGCTCAGGTCATGATCTCACAGTTGGTGGGTTCAAGCCTCACATTGGCCTCTGTGCTGACAGCTCAGAGACTGGAGCCTGCGTCCAATTATGTGTCTCCTCCTCTTTCTGCCCCTCCCCTGCTTGCACTCTGTCTCTGTCTCTCAAAGATAAATAAAAATGTTAAAAAAATAAATAAAACAATTTTTTTAATGTTTATTTTTTGAGAGAGAGACAGACAGACAGAGTGTGAGTAGGGGGGTGCAGAGAGAGAGAGAGAGACAGAGATAGAATCTGGAGCAGGCTCCAGGCTCTGAGCTGTCAGCACAGAGCCCCATGTGGGGCTTGAACCCACAGGCTGTGAAATCATGACCTGAGCTGAAGTTGGGCTTAACCAACTGAGCTACCCAGGCGCCTGACAAAAACACTAATTTTAAAAGATACATACACCCCTATGTTTATTGCAGCATTATTTACAACAGCCAAATTATGGAAGCAGCCCAAGTGTCCATCAACTGATGGATAAAGATGTGGTATATATACACAATGGAATATTACTCAGCCATAAAAAAGAATGAAATATTGCCATTTGCAACAACATGGATGGAGCTACAATGTATTATGTTAAGCAGAAAAAGTCAGAGAAAGACAAATACTGTATGATTCCATGCCTATGTGGAATTTAAAAAAACACAAAAAATGAACAAAGGAAAAGAAAGAAATAAACCGAGAAGCTGACTCTTAACTATAGAGAACTGATGGTTACCAGAGGGGAGGTAGATGGGGGGGATGGGTGAAATAGGTGATGGGGATAAAGGAGTGCACTTGTGATTAGCGCTGGGTGTTGTATGCAAGTGTTGAATCACTATATTATATACCTGAAACTAATATAATACTGTATGTTATCTATACCTGAATTAAAATAAAATTAAACAAATAAGATAGATTATGCTACCTTGGTAATTTAGCCCTCAAAGTTTAATATTAATGTATAGACAGCACTTTACTTTCTAAATGGTCAGTTCTCAGTGACGTAGAAACTTCCTGCTTTTACCCCCTGCTGGCTATTTTGTGACTTACAAGAAGCTGTAGCAAACAGGTCTGCGAAGCAGGGCTAGGACTAATGAGGAGTTAGAGCACACAGTCCTTGGACGGAGTTAAAGTCTTGGATTCTAGCCTCAGCAACACTGCTTTCTGCACCATTTAAACCTTAGCATCCTTACCCGTGCAAGAGGAAGAATGCTAGCAGCCCTATCTTATTTTGTTTGTTTCTTTACACTGAAAGGAGACTGTATAAGTGTTTTGTAGTCTGTCAAGTCCTCTAAGGACACCAGATACTTAAATCCTGTTCATCTTGACCTAAACATATAAAAATCATCATCACCACAACCACTACAGGGAAAACAGTGAACCAAGCAGGTATTGTTCACACTGTGCAACTATTGTCCTACCTTCCTCCCAACAACTGAGAGGGAGCATCACTTCCACTTTATAGATGATGAAACCCCAAAGAGATAAAGTTACTTATTCAGTATCATAAAGCAAATAAATCACAGAGCTGGGACTCAAGTACAGCTAGTGTGCCTTTCAGAGTCCATGTAAAAATGGCTGTGCAGGCCTCAGAATAGTTACTGAATACATAAAGCAGGGAGGGGACAAAGGGAAGGAGTCCTCGCCTTGGAGGATTCAAAGGATAGGGGTGAGGGCTTCCTAACAGTGGATGCCTCCTGAGCCCATGAATAATTCATCAAAGCTCTGTGCTGATGGCTGGTTCTTTTTGTGTGTGGTGCATCTGGTCAGGGACAGCTGCCCACAACTGGGCCACAAATGTGAGGACTCAGACTCGCCTGCTCATAAACAGAGCTCACAGAAGCTTCCTGCTCCCTTACTCTGGGGACTGAAGGCTATTTTGATTCCCAGAGGAAGATGGGGTTCTTATTTTTGTGCTTGTGCGTACATCTGTGCGCACACACCCCCCGCCGCCCCCCCAGACTCTACACATGTGATATGAAACCTTCTTGATATTCTTGGAATTGCTTTTCCTTCTGGAGCATCATCCCTGGTTTCCTTTTGGACAGAGTTTCCTCCATCCTTATGTCCATATTTAGACTCAGTTTCACTCCTGGTCTGTTCTTGATCCTAGACAGCTTTTATCCTAGGCATTTTTGGCTAGGGTATGTGAGGAGTTGGAGGGTGGCAGTAGAAAGAAGAAGCTGGGGGTGGCAATAAGGCTTTTTTTTTTTTTTTAAGACTCCATCTGCCATAGAACCTCTTCCAGACGAAAGTGAAAAACAGAAGTGTTTTTTTTTTTTTTTAAATGGGTCCCATCACAACTCTTACATAAAGAAGGAAAAAGGGTATATCTGCTTGAAGGAGGCTTCCCATGGAATGGAATGTTTCCAGGATCAAGCAGTGAGCAGGGATACAGCCTTGCACAGCCCCAGGGAATAGCTCTGCACAGAACACAAGGCCAATACTCCTCTGGGGACTATGAAACCGAAGTGGCTGTCAGAGGTCTGAGGTCTGTCTTGGTGAATCCAGAGAGAAGCAGAGTCACTGGGGGAGAAGATAATTTTATCTCTATTCAACAAAAAGACACTGGGATTCCAATCACATGACCTGTTCATATAACCCCAGAGTTGTGATTCAAACTCAGGTATCCTTACCCCCAGCCTACAGATTCAGCAATAGTGTGTGATGACTGGATTAAAACCCTAGAGTTTACTAAATTCTTGGGACAGTCCAGTGGAAGGATTTGAGCAATATGGGTTGGTGAGGAGGGAAACCTGAGCCAGCTGTAGGACCCCTTGTGGAAGGGGTCAGAGAGTGCTTCCAGCCCAACGCATAAGGTCCAAAGAGGCAACAATATCTGGACTTGGTTCTGGCAGATGTTTATATTCCAGGAGGTAAGAGACAAAGAGCATATTACTTAAAAAAATTTTTTTTATGTTTATTTAGTTTTTGAGAGAGAGAGACAGAGCATGAGTGGCAGAGGGGCAGAAAGAGAGAGGGAGACACAGAATGAGAAGCAGGCTCTGGGTTCTGAGCTGTCAGCACAGAGCCTGATGCAGGGCTCGAGCTCACGGACCATGAAATCATGGCCTGGGCCAGAGTCAGGGGTTCAACCGACTGAGCCACCAGGCACCCCAAGAGGCAGCATATTATAATGCAAAGTCATACCTGGGTTAGACTAGAATCTTGGCTGTCATTTTCTAGCTGTGTGATTTTGGGTCAAAACTGTTCCTCCCTCAAAGGATTCATGTGAGGGGCGCCTGGGTGGCGCAGTCGGTTAAGCGTCCGACTTCAGCCAGGTCACGATCTTGCGGTCCGTGAGTTCGAGCCCCGCGTCGGGCTCTGGGCTGATGGCTCAGAGCCTGGAGCCTGCTTCCGATTCTGTGTCTCCCTCTCTCTCTGCCCCTCCCCTGTTCATGCTCTGTCTCTCTCTGTCCCAAAAATAAATAAACGTTGAAAAAAAATTAAAAAAAAAAAAAAAAGGATTCATGTGAATTTTTAGTGAAACTTTATGCAGAGCTCCTACTTCACATAGAGTACATGCTCAATATATAGCTCCAATTATTTTCTTTTGTGGCCACTGAGGGTTAGGCGTCAGTACCGGGTGTTTTCCATATAAGAAGGCTGCTGACACTGACACCCAAGAGACTGGATTATTCTCAGTAAGCCCCAGCAAAACGAGAGCAGTGTTGTATTAAGGAAGCCTCAGGGACAGATGACAGAGAGCCCATGTGAACCCAGCCAAGGCAGGTAGGAGGACAGAGAAGAGCTGGGGTCCTGGAGTGCTAGGCAGGGAAGAAGAAGCACTCATTCTCCTTATTTGCAAAGAATGGAAATAAGTCAGTCAGAGAAGGACAATATCATATGTTTTCACTCATACGTGGATCTTGAGAAACTTAACAGAAGACCATGGGGGAGGGGGGGAAAGTTACAGAGGGAGGGAGGCAAACCATAAGAGACTCTTAAGGACTGAGAACAAACTAAGGGTAGATGGTGGATGGGGGAGAGGGGAAAGTGGGGGATGGGCAGGGAGGAGGACACTTGTTGGGATGAGCACTGGGTGTCGTATGTAAGCCAATTTGACAATAAATTATATTTAAAAATGAAAACATTAAAAATTAAAAAAAGAAAAGAATGGAAACACAGTTGATAAAAGTGATTAAATGAAATAAATAAAAGTAGGTAATCAAATGTTAATTTCCTTCCTGCTTCTCCTCTATTCCTGACTCTCAGTTAAAAAACCCCACTTATTTGGGTGATTAGGCTTTATAATTCCTTATCTGAGGGTTTTATAGACATAATCCATTTTTAAGAAAGTCTCTAAATTAAAACGTAAGCCATTATGTGGCCGGATCTTTTAACACAGTAAATTCTCCTATGATGGAAGAAAAGCCTGTTGTCTCCCTCAGAAAGATCTCACAAAGAATCCAAAACTTCTGTCACAGACAATATCCTTGCTCTGGTAATGAAACTACCTGGCATCTAATAAAATAATCCCCTTAAGAAAATAAGGTGAAGGTTTAAGGGAATATATCTTTTAAAAGACAAGGTTAGTGGAAAAATACTGACTTGATTATTTGTTACTTTTCCCTCCTCCCTTCCCTCATTGAGCTGGTGGTACAGGCTGGTGTCTCCATGCTTGGTGATGCCTCTATTACAGTACTCCCCTGTGACTGCCTGGTTAGAGGTCTGCCCCCTTCACTAGACTAAGATATCTGAGCACTGGAACTCTACTGGTCATCTTTGTAACCTCAGTGGTTGTGACAAGGACCATCACAAAATAAGTGCATGAATGGATGAATTTTCCTACCAAAGAAAACAAGCCTAGATAAATATGTGGTTCTACATATTTGCATTTGAACTGTACTTAAATCCTATACAATAAAAGGATCCAGATAATAATTCCTTTTTAAATTTGTGATTAAAAAAATATATTTGCACCAAGAGTAATTTTTGTTATATCTCAAGGATATGTTTGTCTTGGTAGGAACACCTCTAATCCCACAAGGAAATAATTCAATTAAAAGGAATTTGCTCACATAGATTAATGGAACAGAAGAGAAAACCCAGGAAATAAACCCACAATTACATGGTCAATTAATCTTCGACAAAGGGGGAAAGAATATGCAGTGGGAAAAATACAGTCTCTTCAACAAATGGTGTAGGGAAACTGGACAGCCACATGCCAAAGAGTGAAACTGGACACTTTCTTACACCATACATCTAAATAAACTCAAAATGGATTAAGACCTAAATGTGACACTTGAAACCATAAAAAATCCCTGAAGAGAGCAGAGGCAGTAATTTCTCTGACACTGGTTGTAGCAGCTTTTTTTCCTAGATGGGTGTCCTGAGGCAAGGGAAACAAAAGCAAAAATAAACTATTAGGACTTCATCAAAATAAAAATTGATTGTTGTGAAGGAAACGATCAACAAAACTAAAAGGTAACCTATGGAATGGGAGAAGACATTTGCAAATAACATATCTGATAAAGGGTTAGTACCCAGAATAAATAAAGAGCTGACACAACTCAACACCCAAAAAACAAATAATCCAATTAAAAAATGGGCAGAAGAGGGGCGCCTGGGTGCTTCAGTTTGCTAAGCATCTGACTTTTGATTTCAGTTCAAGTCATGATCTCACAGTTCATGAGATCAAGTCCTGTGTTAGGCTCTGCTCTAACAACGCAGGGAGTCTCTCAGCCCTTCCCCAGCTTACATGCATGTACTCTTTCACAAAATAAATAAATACTTTTTAAAAAATGGGCAGAAGACATGAACAGATATTTCTCCAAAGAAATCCAGATGGCGACAGACACATAAAAAGATGCTCAGGGGGCGCCTGGGTGGCGCAGTTGGTTAAGCGTCCGACTTCAGCCAGGTCACGATCTCGCGGTCCGTGAGTTCGAGCCCCGCGTCGGGCTCTGGGCTGATGGCTCAGAGCCTGGAGCCTGTTTCCGATTCTGTGTCTCCCTCTCTCTCTGCCCCTCCCCCGTTCATGTTCTGTCTCTCTCTGTCCCAAAAATAAATAAACGTTGAAAAGATGCTCAACATCACACATCATCAGGAAAATGCAAATCAAAACCACAATGAGATATCACATCACACTTGTTGGAATGGCTAAAATAAAAAATACAAGAAGAAAAAATTAACACAAGAAACAACAGATATAGGCGTGGATGTGAAGAAAAAGGAACCCTCGTGCACTATTGGTGGAAACGCAAACTGGTGCAGCCACTGTGGAAAACAGTATGGACGTTCGTCAGAAAGTTGGAAATAAAACTATCCCGCAATCCAATAATCACACTATTGGGCATTTACCCCCCAAATACAAAAACACTAATACAAAGGGATACATGCACCACTATTATTTACAACAGCCAAACTATGGAAGTAGCCCAAATGTCCCTCGATAGCTGAATGGATAAAGAAGATGTGGGGTGTGTGTATGTGTGTATGCATGCGTGTGTCTATGTGTATGAATGAAATCTTGCCATTTGCACCAACATGGATGTATCTAGAGTATATTATGCTAAGTGAAGAAAGTCAGTGAGAGAAAGACAAATACCATATGATTTCACTCATATGTGGAATTTAAGAGACAAAACAAATGAGCATAGGAAAAAAGAGAGAAATCAAGAAACAGACTCTTAACTAGAGAGAGCAGAGGGTTACCAAAGGGGAGGTGGGGGAGCAATGGGTGAAACAGGTGATGGGGATTAAAGAGTACATTTATTATGATGAGCACTGAGTAATGTATAGAATTGTTGAATCACTATGTTGTAATATAATACTGTATGTTAACTATACTGGAATTAAAATTTAAAAACTTAAATAAAAAAAAGCAATTGCTTTCTGATTACTTTCTTCCCCAATCATACCTATTATTATTTTTTTTAAGCTGAGGTATTCTTTGGACCTATCTCTAACATTTATGAAAGCTTGGAGACTGGGGTTGGGGAGCTAAGTCTATGGTTTTTCCCTTCTGCCTTTTTTTTTTAATTTTTTATGTTTTTATTTTATTTTTGAGAGAGAGAGAGAGAGAGACGGTGTGAATGGGGGAGGGGCAGAGAGAGAGTGGGAGACTCCAGACTCTGAGCTGTCGGTGGAGAGCCTGACATGGGACTCAAACTCACAGACTGTGAGATCCAACCTGAGCTGAAGTTGGATGCTTAACCGACTGAGCCACCCAGATGCCTCTCCCTCCTGTTCTTTTGATTCCTTTTTTATTCTCTCTCTCCCTTTTTTCCCCCAATAAGCTTTTTATTCTTTCATCAGGAATAAAATAAAGGGAAAAACAAAAAATTCATGAAGCCTATAAATGACAGAAATTTGGGGAAATTCCATTCAGGAAACAAAGATTATACCAAAGATACTAAGAGTAAATGCAGACTCATAATCTGCAAGGAAGAACAGAATCACAGAATTGCTAAGACAGGACATCTAGTCCAGGCACAACTGACTACATAATTTGCAGAGTCTGGTACAAAGTGAAAATGCGGCTCCTTGTTCAAAAGTTAAGAACTTCAACACAAATAAATGGAAAGGTATCTCATGTTTATGGATTGGAAGAATTAACATTGTTAAAAGGTTCACACTACCCAAAGTCATTTACAGATTCAGTGAAATCCCTATCAAAGCTCCAATGTCATTAAAAAATTTTTTTTAATGTTTATTTATTCTTCAGAGAGAGAGAGAGAGAGAGAGAGAGAGAGACGGAACATGAGTGGGGGAGGGGCATAGCAAGAGAGGGACACAGAATCTGAAGCAGGCTCCAGGTTCTGAGCTGTCAGCATACAGCCTGACGCAGGGCTCGAACTCACAAGCCAAGAGATCATGACCTGAGCTGAAGCGGGACACTCAGTGGAGACAACTGGGCACCCCTCCCAATGTCATTTTTTTTTAAATTTTTTTTTTCAACGTTTATTTTCCATTTTTGGGACAGAGAGAGACAGAGCATGAACGGGGGAGGGGCAGAGAGAGAGGGAGACACAGAATCGGAAACAGGCTCCAGGCTCCGAGCCATCAGCCCAGAGCCCGACGCGGGGCTCGAACTCCCAGACCGCGAGATCGTGACCTGGCTGAAGTCGGACGCTCAACCGACTGCGCCACCCAGGCGCCCCCCAATGTCATTTTTTTTTTACAATAATAGAAAAACAATTTTAAAATTCATATGGAACCACAAAAGATTCCAAATAGCAAAAGCAATCCTGAGAAAGAAGAATAAAGTTGCAGGTATCACACTTCCTGATTTCAGTCTATATGACAAAGCTATAGTAATCAAAACAGTATGGTATGACATAAAAACAGACACACAGATCAATGGAACATAATAGAAAGCCCCACATGTATGGTCAACTAATATTTGACAAGGGAGCCAAGCATACTCAGTGGGGAAAAGATAGTGTCTTCAAAAAAAATGGTGCTAGGAAAACTGGACACTGACATGCAACAAATGAAACTGGACCCTTATATTACTCACAAAAACTAACTCAAAATGGATTAAAGATTTAAATGTAAGACCTAAGGGCATCTAGGTGGCTCAGTTGGTTGAGCATCCCACTCTTGATTTCAGCTCAGGTCATCATCTCATAGTTCTTGGGATAGAGCTCTGCATCTGGCTCTGCACTGACAGTGCAAAGTCTGATTGGGATTCTCTCTCCTTCTCTCTCTGCCCCTCCCCCACTCATGTGTGCATGCTTAGATAGATAGATAGATAGATAGATAGATAGATAAATGTAAGATCTGAAACCATAAAACTCCCAAGAGAAAACAGAAAAAAAGATTCCTTGATGGTGGTATTGGCAAGGAGTTTTTTGGATATGATACGAAAAATACAAATAAGAAAAGCAAAATTAAACAAATGGAACTACATTAAACTAAAAAGCTTTCAGGCATCTTGGTGGCTCAGCCAGTTAAGCATCCGATTTAGGCTCAGGTCATGATCTCACAGTTTGTGAATTTGAGACCCGCGTTCAGCTCTGTGCTGACAGCTCAGAGCCTGGAGCCTGCTTTGGATTCTGTGTCACCTCTCTCTCTGCCCCGCCCCCACTCATGCTCTGTCTCTCTCAAAATTAAATAAAGATTAAAAAAAATTAAAAAAAAAAACTAAAAAGCTTTGGCACAGCAAAAGTAACAAGATGAAAAGGCAATCAAAGAAATGGAATAAGATATGTATTTTCAAATATCTGATACGGGGTTAATAACTAAAGTACATAAGGAATTCCTACAACTCAATAGCAAAAACAAAAATAAAAACAGATAACCCAATTAAAAAGTGGTCATAGGATCTGAATAGACACTCTTCCAAGGAAGATATTCATATGGGCAACAGTTACCTGAAAAGGCACAGGTCATTAATTATCAGGGAAATGCAAATAAAACCAAAACCACAAAGAGAGAGCCTGCTAACGGGCTATTATCAAAAACTAAGAGATTACTGTGAGCAAGGATGTAGAGAAAAGGGAACCCTTGTGACTACTGGTGGGAACATAAATTGGTACAGCCACTATGGAAAACAGTATGGAGGTTTCTCAAAAAATTAAAAATAGAACTACCATATGATCCAGCAATTCCAATTATGCATATATATCTGAAGGAACTGAAATCACCTTGAAGAGGTATCTACACCCCCATATTCACTGCAGCACTACTTATAATAGCCAAGACATGGAAACAATCTGTGTCCACTAATGGATGAATGGATAAAGGAAATTTTATAAATACATATGTAATACTATTCAGTCATAAAAAATAAGTAAATCCTGCCATTTATGACAATATAGATGAACCTTGAGGGCATTATGCTAAGTGAAATAAGTCAGAGAAGAACAAATACTGTATAACCTCACTTAGTACGTGGAAGCTGAAAAAAAAAACAAACTCACAGAAACAGAGAGTAGATTGGTGGTTACCAGGGGCAGAGGCAGGGGAAATGGATGAAGATCAAGGGTACAAACTTCTAGTTATAAAACGAATTAGTCTTGGGGATATAATGTACAACATAGTGACTATAGTTAATAATACTGTAATATATATTTGAACATTGTTGAGAGAACAGGTGTTAAAAGTTCCCACCATATACACACACAAATCCTAACTATGTGAGATAATAGATGTGTTAACTAACCTTACTGTGGTAATCATTTTGCAACATACACATGTATCATATCTTCACACTGTACACCTTAAACAATTATAAAAAAAAAATGAAGGACTTCAAAATGGGGACAGTACAGCATTACCCAAGTGCAAGGCTAAGGGTGGAGCCCTGTGAGACTGCATAGGTCTCATGCTCATGGTGCTGGCCCTAAGTCTGGACGGGTGTTCCCAAACCTGGCTGGCTGTCAGAATCAACTTAGGAACTTTAAAAAATAAACTGAGATATAATTCATGTATCATAAATTTCCCCAATTTCAAAATGCAAAATTCAGTAGTTTTTAGTATATTCACAAAATTTTACAACCATCATCACTATCAAATCCCAGAACATTTTATCCCCCTAAACGAAATCCCATACTCGTTAGCAGGCACTCCTCATTCTCCCACTGTCAACCACCAATCTATCTCCTGTCTCTATGGATTTTCTTATTCTGACATTTCAAATAAATGGAATAAAAAACTATGTGATGCTTTGTGTTTTCTTCCATTTAGCACAATGTTTTCATGATTCATGCATGTGTAGAATGTACAACGTGGAATGTTAGATCATTCCATTTTATGGCTAAATAATACACACACACCACACCACATACTGTTTACTTGTTGGATAATGGACTAACCTGATGGATAATTCAGGTTGTGTTCACTTTTTGGTCATCGTGAATAGTGCTGCTATGAACGTTTGTGTGCAAGTTTTTGTGTGAACATTTGTTTTCATTTCTCTTGAGTATATGCTTAGGAAGAGAATTATTGGGTTGTAGGTTTAACTTTTTGAAAAACTTCCACACTGTTTTCTGCAGTAGCTGTACCATTTTACACTCCTGCTAGCAATGCAGAGGGATGGATGAGTAATGGATGTTTCTCCACACCCCTGCCAACACTTGTCATTGTCCATCTTTTTGATCATAGCCATTCTAGTGAGTATGAAGTGGTATCTCATTGTGGTTTTGATTTCCATTTTCTAATGCGTAATCATGTTCAGCATCTTTTCATGTGCTTATTGGCCATCTATTCTATGTATTTTCTCTGGAGAAATGTCTACACAGTTCCTTTGCCCGTTTTCAAATGGGGTCATCTTTTTGTTGCTGTTATTGACTTGTAAGAGCTCCTTTTATATTCTAGATACTAGACCTTTATCAGGTATATGACCCAGAAATATTTTCTCCCATTCTGTAGAAAGGGCTTTAGAAACTATTTTTTTTTAACGTTTATTTATTTTTGAGACAGAGAGAGACAGAGCATGAACGGGGGAGGGTCAGACAGAGAGGGAGACACAGAATTTGAAACAGGCTCCAGGCTCTGAGCGGTCAGCACAGAGCCCGACGCGGAGCTCGAACTCACGGACCTCGAGATCATGACCTGAGCCGAAGTCGGATGCTTAACTGACTGAGCCACCCAGGCGCCCCTAGAAACTATTGATTCCTTAGCCTAAAATCAGATCTACTGAATCACCACCTGTAATTTAAAAGGTAAAGAGCTTTTCAGGTGATTCAGATGACCCAAGAGGCTTGGGAATGAGTAATCCAGACCAGGGCTTCCCAAAATTTAATTGTATACAAAATTTAATGTGCATACAAATCACCTGGAGATCTTAATAAAATTCAGATTTTGGGGCAACCAGAACACCACCATTAGAATACCACAGTAATCACTGTTGCACACATGATGACTGTGAGCATCCATTGGTGAGTGTTAGAATTAGTGGGCGAAAGTTTAAGGAGAAATAGGATAATTGATCATTAAAGTATTTCCTCCAAAATATTTATTAATTGCAAAAGCAAAGACAGTGACTTTACAATGGAGGAGCTTGGCAGATACTACCTTAACCAAGAGATCAAGGTACACATGACCAGTAGGTAATAAGACATACTGCTACCACGTGCCCTCTGATACAATGTGAGAAAGGCACACCTCTGTGTACTCTCCCCCAAACTTATAGCCTCCATCTAATCATGAGAAAACATCAGATAAACCCAAACTGAGGGACACTCTACAAAATATCTAACCAATACTTTTTGAAAGGATCAAAGTCAAAAAAAAAAAAAAAAAGAAAGAAAGAAAAAAAAGACTTAGGAACTGTCACAGATTGGAGGAGATATGGAGACATAATCATTAAATCTAATGTGGTATGCTGGGCTGAATCCTGAGGAATGAAGACAAGGGTGAAAAAAGAGGTGAAATCCAAATATACTGTACTTGAAAGCTTTGTACCAATGTTAACTGCACAGTTTTGATAGCTGTACCATGGTTGAGTAAGATAGGGAAAGCTGAGGGAAAGATACATGGGAACTTACTGTACAATTTTTGCAACTCTACTGAAAGTCTAAGATTATTTCAAAATAAGTTTAAAAAAATACATATATATTCTGATTCTGCAAATCAGAGTTGGAAGTTCCCATGAGAAGCTGATGCTTTGGGTTCCCCAACCGCACTCTCAGTAGCAAGAGTCTAAACTAGCTGTTTTCAGACTTAATCGTGCATCAGAATCACCAGGAGGGTTGTAAAAACACAGATTGCTGGGCCCTACTCCAAGAGTTTCTGATTCAGTAAGTCTGGCTGGGGTGATCCTAAGAATCTGCATTTCTAACAGGTTCTCAGATGATGTTGATGTTGCTGATGAGCTAAGAATGGTTTCCGTGTTTTTTTATTTTTTAAAATTTATTTATTTTGAGAGAGAGGGCGCACACGCGTGCACATGAGTGGGGAAGGGGCAGAGAGAGGAGAGAAAGAATCCCAAGGAGGCTTTATACCGCTGAACCCATGAACTGTGAGATCATGATCCAAGCCAAAATCAAGAGTCAGATGTTTAAAAGACTGAGCCACCCAGGAGCTCCAGTTTGTATGTTTTTAGAGAGTTGCAAAAAAAATTGGCCTTCAAATATTTACAGAAAATGGTTGCTGAGCCTCGGATGCTTGCTACTCAGAATGAAGCTGTGAAGAGACACTTATGCCTAGGTCCCACCCCTGAGATTCCTAGTGAGCTGATCTGGCATGGGTCCTTGGCATCAACATTTTAAAAATGCTCTCCTTTAATTCTGTTGTGCAGCCAGGTTTAAGAACTACTGATTTAAGCTCTCCGCCTGCCTCAGGAAAAAAAAAACCCAAACATAAAAACCTATTTCTCAATCATCCCCAAGTTTGGGGATGAGCCCAAACAACTGTCAAAGGGCATTTCTGCAACTCAAAACTCAGTTACAAAAGTTGGGCTACTATTCTGTGAAAGTCAACAAGACCCAAATATAAATCGGCATTTCCCTCTCTCACCTATCCCCTCCCAAGTGAGTATCAAAGAACGCTGGATTATATATCAACAGTAATTACCCCAAACCCAAAGGAAAAAAAGTGGCACGTGTAGCTGTGCAGGATGGTCTGAAATAGATGGGCTAGAACACGCAGAGGCGGACCAGAGAAGGAATCAAGGTGAGGACTGCCCTCTGGGATAAGTGGTGGGTAAGAGAGCACAGAGGGCTAGAAAGCTGAGGGAAGGGGAGAAAGGTGCAGGGCTGAGAAATGGAGTGGTGTTGAGGTACCTGAAGAAATACCACAAAGTACCTTTAGCTTCCTCATAACCTCAACATATCTGTTTCCCATTTGAATGTAATTAGGGCCAGGGTTCCTCTAGTATTTGATCAAACCCTTCACAGTCTTACTCTTTGCCTATTACTCCTCTGCCAAAGATGAACGCTTTTAGCTGCAGTGGGCTGTCCTTGCTCAAGGGATCTGAAGGCCTTCATCTTAGTCCCAACTGCTAAGCCTGCTCCAGGAAGCACCTTGCCACTTGGGAAAAAGGTTCCTGTTTGCTCTCCTACCTGTGCTCTCCTCAGCCTGATTGAAGCCACAGATCTGGCAGATGCTCTGGACCCACTTATTCATGTCCTCCTCCGTCTCGGCCACCAGATAAAAGGTGCGCTCACTGGTCTTGATGTCAAACACAAAACTATCCTGCAGCTCCTTCTTGTTGAAGGTCAGGCCTGCATCCACTTGCTCACAGAAGTTCAGGTTGATGATCCTCAAGGGCTTCTTAGAGTGATCGTTCTTGTAGTATTCCAGAACATCTGGGTCACCACTCATCCGGCCACTCCGCAGGATAAACCATCGCTTCTTCCAGGCCTGAGGAGGAAGAAGGAAAAAGAGGGGAAAAAGGTCATTAGTTAGTTCAAAGCTTCTCACAGGTGCTCAGAAATCACTAGGTTAAGGATGGGGACTGTTGCACCTGCAGGCTGAACATGGCCCTTATTTCTCTTTCATACTTCACCACAGTTTAAAAAATGGAGGATGGGGCGCCTGGGTGGCGCAGTCGGTTAAGCGTCCGACTTCAGCCAGGTCACGATCTCGCGGTCCGTGAGTTTGAGCCCCGCGTCGGGCTCTGTGCTGATGGCTCAGAGCCTGGAGCCTGTTTCCGATTCTGTGTCTCCCTCTCTCTCTGCCCCTCCCCCGTTCATGCTCTGTCTCTCTCTGTCCCAAAAATAAATAAACGTTGAAAAAAAAAAATTTTAAAAATGGAGGATGATTTTAGAATGTGTGTTAGCGCAACACTTCACTATGGAACAGGGTCTTATCATTCTGAAATGAGATGTGGCATTCCAATTTTTTAGATTAAGAAATTAGATGGAGACTAAGACATTTTCGAGCAATTATTCCCTATGCTGGAATACAGATTCAAACTCATAGTACTGTTAGTCAGGGTGGAACTTGCAAAACCACAGCATCTCAGTATATGGATAGGGACCCCAACAAGTCATGGTGAGTGGAAGCAAAGAAGCAGTATCACACACAGCCAGCAGCAGAAAAACAATTCCCTAATTTGTGTGTGGTATATTGTGCTTTTCAAGCAAATGATGGTGCCTTGGAAGAATCACCTAGAAAGCCTTCTAAAACTTCTCTGAAGTGGGGGGTGCCTGGGTGGCTCAGTTAAGTGTCCAACTCTTGGTTTGGGCTCAGGTCATGATCTCACAGCTCGTAAGACAGAGCCCAGCATTGGGCTCTGTGCTGACAGCACGGAGCCTACTTGGGATTCTCTCATCCTCTCTCTCTGTCCCTCCCCTACTCACACTCTTGCTTTCTGAAAATAAATAAAAATTTTAAAAAATAACTTAAAACTTCTCTGAAGCACATAACTTTAAGATTTTTTTCACTGTCTTGCTCCTTGCAATAGCCCAAGTACTTGTAATAGGGCCTTGCACATATTAAATACTCTATATGTATCACTGAATGAATAAACTCCTTGTATCATTTCATACTATAGAATTTAACACTTGATCACATATTCTCTTATCCTGTCTTGTATATTCCATTTTTTCAATAAGACTGAGTAATCTGTGAGCAGACACCACACAAAGTGGTAAAAAGATGCTGCATGTAATAGCCTTGGGTTGAGGCTATGCTTAACTACTGATTTGCTGTAGTTAAGTCATTTGTAGATGTGGGCTCCCAGGCTGCCCCAAGATCCTATCTCAGTTACCTTGTCTAAGATTTTCTCTTGCTCTTTGGCTACTGTCCCTGAGCTTCTCTCTCTCTAAACGTCCAACATGGCCACTTTTTGGTTTCATGAGAAAATATAAGCAATCAAGAGAATTTACATATGCTCCATCACCAAATTTACTGATCTGCCCGCATCTGAAGCAAAGTAGCCTGTTATTAGGGAGCATGCACAGTTCGTCTGATCTAAAGCCAACATCCTTCTATCTGTGTGCCCCCTTTCACCTACAAGGGGACCGACACCACTGTATGATTCTCCCATTCTCTGGAAGCACTGCATTTTCCCTCCCTACTAGGATCATTCCCATAAGGACACCAACATCCCCCATCATGGGGAAAAAAATATAAAGCTTGACTTAATCCCATGTTCCCCTCTAATGATGGCCCAGTTTTCTTTAGAGTAAAACCTCAAAGAGTTTTCTATATTACTGGACATTTGTCTCCTCTCTTGCCATTCTTTGGTGGAAAGCAATCTAATCAGGCTGCCCCACCACTGCATAACAAAGTTCTCAAAGACTTCAAGGCTGCTAAAGCAACTTTTGGGTTTTATTTGATCTCTCAACAACACCTGATAATGGTTTATTCTGTCCTCTTTGAAGCACCTTCTTCCCTTGGCTCACCCTCAACTTTCCTCCTCCCCAGCCTCTTTTTCAGACTCCAGGGCTGGTTCTTTCTCATCTCTCTGACCTCTAAATATTGGAATGCTTCCATGCTCACTTCTCAGTCTCTGTCTCTCCTCTCTCTACACCCACACCCTAGGTTATTTTATTCAGTTTCACAGCTTTAAAGACCATCTAATTGCTGTACTTCCCAAATGTATTTCTCCATCCCAGGTCCATCCACTGAACTCCAGAGTCTTATACCCAACTCTTCACTAATAAGCATCTTAAACCCAGTGTGCTCAAAACTGAGCTCTTTACATCCTCCAAGCCTGTTCTTCCTGCAATCTTTCCCATCTCAGTTAATAGCAGCTCCAGCCTTCCAGGTGCTCAGACCACATATAGTGAGAGGTCATCATGGACTCCCTTCTTTCACATTCCACATCTACAACAAATCCTGTTGGTTCAAACAGTTCACTCGGTCTAGCCCACCATTCTGTAGTCCTCCTGCTTCTACCCTTTCATCCTGCAACTGATGCTCAACATGGAAGCTGATGTAAATCAGACTGTGTCACTTCTCTGCACAAAATCCCCAAAGGCTTCTCATCTCAGAGTAAAAACCAAAGTCTGCACAATGGCCAGTGGGTCTGATGTGACGGTCAACTCTCCCCCATCCAACACCTCTTACCTCATCTCCAGCCATGCTCTGCCTTGGCCATTCTGCTCTCGCCACCCTGGCCACATACTTCTGCCTCAGCGTCTTTGCTCTGGGTGTTCCTTCTGCCTGGAATACTCTTCCCCCAGACATCTTTCCTTCAAGTCTCTATTCAAATATCCCATTACGGGGGCAGCCATTCTTAATCACCCAACCCTCACACTCTCTTACCCCCTTACTCTGCAACACTGCTCTTACTAGTACTTACACCATCTAAAATGCCACATTTTTGTTGAATGTCTGTATCTACCTCTCAAAATGTAAACACAAGGAATGATTTTTTAAAATCCCATGCTGCATCTTCAGTGTTTCAAATAGTGCCTGACACACAGCTGGTTATCAATAACTATGTATTGGATTAATGAGTAATTATTTTATTACATGAACTCCTTACAGCATCCAGTAGGTTACAGGGATATAACTGATGCTTAATAAGTCTTACCTCAAAATGAATATAAGGTATGGCCAGATAGAATCAAGCTGAGGAAAACAAAAAATAAGAACTATATATTTACAGTCACCTAAAATCTTTCCCAGGTCATTGGCTTATAGAACTCTGGGTGTGCTTGTGGTCCATGTAGCAGGTGCATGCATATACATGGAAGTGTGTGAGTAGCAAGGTGCATTTTTAAAAGGTATTGTTAATAGTTTAGCTTGTGTTTCAGTTGATGTGTCCCCTCCAGTGCTGGTCTCTGCAGAAAGAGCTGTCTCCAAATCACTGATGTGCAGGTACAAGCATAAACAAACACAGAGACACCCACATAAACAAGAGAAAGGTGTTTACTACAGATAACATCAGAGCCTGTCAGGTTCTGCTTCCAAGGAAGTGGTGTAGGCTGATAAATGACTGCTTATAAAATGCTGATAAATTTATGACCAAGCAGGCAAGGCTGTCTAGCCTAGTCCCAAATTCCCATCCCTCTTCTGCCACACCATTTCTCTCCAAGTCTATGCACATTTCTTTTTTAAATCAAACAACTGAGAACACAAGTATAACCAACTTCAAAGAGTCTAGCTCCAATGACAACTTCTCTGATCTTCTCAGCTGAAATGGACCTCTACTTCTTCTGAACCTTTGTAACACTTTTTATGTAGTTTTTATGGCCTGTCATTTTTTACAACATATTACAGAAATTTTGGAATTTATTGTTTCTTCCCAAGTATATTATGAACAACATCTGTATCCTTCTATGAATCTTGATGGTAGGCATTTTGCTAAATGTTACTAAACAAGGCTTCTTATCGCTGAATTTTTCTTATCTCTCTGGCCTCATTTATACCTCCTTGCTTTCTTCTTTCCATCCATCCATCCATCCATCCATCCACCCATCCATCCAACAAGTATTTGTTTAGTGCTTACTATGCTACAGGCAGTATTCTAGATGTTGAGCGTACAGCATGAATTCCTGGTCTTACAGAACTTACTACAGTGCATAACAAATTACATATTATTCTCCAAATATACCAGATAATTGCATGCCTTCCTGTCTTTGCACAACCTACTGCATCTTCCTAGAATGACTTTACCCTCACCTTGTCTATCTAGAAAATTCCTATGTCCCTTCAGTGCCAGCTTGAATTATCACTTCCCCTGGAAGGGCTTTACTAACTTCCCTGGGTAGAGCTGGTGCTTCTGTCTTATACTCTCTTAATAATTTGTGCTTTCTTTGGCATTTCAGTTATTTATATATCTTCCTCCCCTTTAAGCTCTGAACATCTTGAGGTTAGGCTCCTTTCTGGCCAAAAGTTACTTGGAAAAGTGTTTGGTCTATATGAGAGCTCAATAAAGATCTATTGACTTTCTTCATTCTATCAATATATTAATTTACTCAAACTAATAAATGCAACTTAAATATATATATTTTCACAGAAGCAGGAAAGGAGGACAGCAAGAGAAGTACAGCAAAGAGATTAAGAAAGATAAAGGTATAGTGTGGATTCTATATGATGTGAGTTCTTTACTCTCTTGTTCTCTTCATTCTGATATGAACATTGACCATGTAATAAATAAATATTTTTATTTTTTTTAGTTTATTTATTAATTTTTACACCCAATGTGGGACTCAAACTCACAACCCCGAGATCAAGAGTTGATGCTCTTCCAACTGAGCCAGCCAGGCGCCCCTGACCATGTACTAAATATTTATAAGGAAATCTGGGGCCTTCAGCTTGAAAGTGTCTCATGATACACAAATGAAAAATTACTGTTGGATTACTGACACATAATGCAAGGAGAACATGGGACCTGAATATGTTACAAGAAGAATGCTTTTTCAAGACTGTTCTTATATCTATACAAAATTTCTTAACAAAAATTAAGTCAAAATCGATCATGGACTTAAACATAAAATACAAAGAGAAATCAGCAAGATAATATAAAGAATTATATAATGTAACCAAGTGAGGGTTATCTCAAGGATGTAAAACTAATTCAATATTCAAAAATCAATCAGTGTAATCCACCATAGTAATAGACTAAAGAAAAACCACATGGTCATATCAATGAATACAGAAAAAAAATTTGACAAAATTTGATCCCTATTTATAATAACAACACTTAAAAAATAGGAAGAGGGGGGAGCTTTCTTAATTTGATAAAAAGCACCAACAAAAGATCAACACCAACATTCTACTTTGTATTGAAAGAATGAATGCTTTCCCCCTAAAATCCGAAACAAGGCAAGGATGTCTGCTTACTCTCACCACTCTTGCTGAAAATTCTAGTGAGGACAATAAAGAAATGGACATAAAAGGCATACAGTTTGGAAATGAAGAAAAAAACTGTCCCTATTTGCAGATGATATTATTTTCCACATAGAAAATCCCAAGGAATTAGGAAGAAAAAAGAAAAAAAAGAGCTAAAAATCTCCTGGGACTAATGAGTCAAGTAAGGTCACAAGATACAAGATAAACATATAAAAATCAATCTGCTTCAATATGCTAGCAGTGAACATGTGGGCATAGAGAATAAAAATAAAATGCTATTTATAGTTTGTTTTTAAAAAATTAAATAAGTGTAAATCTAACAGAATATGCACAGGACATGTATGCTGATAGCTATACAATGCTGAAGAAAGAAAAAAAAAAACCAAATACCATGATCATGAATGAGAATACTCAACATAGTACATCTCCCCAAATTGATGCTCAGGTTTAACATAATCTCAAAATTTCATCAAGAGTTTTTACAGATGTAAAGAAAATTACACTAAAATGTATATAGGAAGGCAAAGAAAGTGTAAAAAAAATTGAAAAATATGATAAAAGAGGGGCTATTAATTCACTAGATTCCAATAATTATTATATATACACATACAGTTCTCAAGACTATGTGGCACTGTCAGAGGGACACACACACAGAACAAAGGAATAGAAGAGAGAACCCATAAACAGAGCCACACAAATACACCCAACGGATTTCTGACAAGGGTGAAAAGCAATTCAATGGAAGAAAGACAGCCATTTCAACAAATAATGCTGAAGCAAGTGGATATCCATAAAGAACTAAATCTAAATCTCACCTCTTATATAAGAACTAAAAATGAATGATAGATTTAAATGTAAAACTAGAAAACATTTAGGACAAAAAAACGGAGGAAATCTATCAGGTTTAGGGCTAAGAAAGAGTTCTCAGACTTGACACCAAAAACAGAATCCATAAAAGGCAAAAGCTTATAAATTAGACTTCAATGAAATGTAAAACTTTTGCTATGCAAAAGTCTTTAAGAGGATGAAAAGACACATACAGACTGAAAGTGAAGGGATGAAGAAAGATATTTCATGCAAACAGAAATGAGGGGGTAAAAAAAAAGCTAGTATGGCAATACTTGTATCAGACAAAATAGACTTGAAAACAATGTAACAAGGGACAAACAAGTGTTAAATAATGAGAAAGCAATCAATCCAAAAAGAAGATATAACAATTGTAAATATCTATGCATCTAACACAGGAGCACCTAAACACATAAAGCGATGAGTAAGAGTCATAAAGAGAGAAGTTGACAATTAATACAGTAATGGTAGGGGACTTTAACACTCCACTCACATCAATAAACAGATCATGCAGAGAGAATATCAATAAGGAAACAGTGCCTCTGAATGACACATTAGATCTGATGAACCTAACAGATATGTACAGAACATTCTATCAAAAAACAGCAGACTACACATTCTTTTTAAGTGCACATGGAACAATCTTGAGGAAAAACTGCATGTTAGGCCACAAAAAAATCTCAGTATATCTAAGAAGATTGAAATCACATCAAACATCTTTTCTGACTACAACAGTAAGGAAACTAGACATCAATTACAATAAAAAATAAAACAAAATGAAACTGGAAAAAATCACAAACACATAGAAGCTAAACAACATGCTATTAAACAACCAGTGGGTCAATAAAAAATTAAAAAATGAAATTAAAAAAAACACATGGAGACAAATAAAAACAAAAACACAATGGCCTAAGATCTTTGGGATGCAGTGAAAGCAGTTCTAAGAGGGAAATTTATAGCAATACAGGTCTACCTCAAGAAACAAATAAAAAAAAAAAAAAACACCTCAAACCATTTAACCTTACATTTAAAGGAACTAGAAAATGAACAAAGCCCGAGGTTAGTAAATTGCAGGAAACAATAAAGATCACAGCAGAGATAAATGAAGTGAGACTAAAAAAACAGAGGAAATATCAACAAAACCAAGAGGTAGTTCTTTGAAAAGACAAATAAAATTGATAAACTTTTAGTCAGACCCATCAAGAAAAAAAAAAGAGAGAACTCAAATAAATAAAACTAGAAATGAAAAAGGAGAAGTAACAACCAGCACCACAGAAATACAAAAGATTGTAAGGGACTACTACAAAAAATTATATGCCAACAAACTGTACAACCTAGCAGAAATGGAATGAATTCCTGGAAACACACAATCTTCCAAAACTGAATCAAGAATGAACAGAAAATCAAAACAGACTGATTACTAGTAAAAAAAAAATTGAATTGGTAATTAAAAACAAAAACAAAAGCAAAAACAAAAAACCTTCCAACAAACAGAAGTCCAGGCCAAAATGGCTTCACAAGTTAATTCTACCAAACATTAAAGAAGAGTAAATAACTATTTGTCTCAAACTATTTCACAAAATAGAAAAAGAAAAGAAAGCTTCCAAATTCATTCTATGAGGCCAGCATTACTCTGATACCAAAACCAGAAAAAGTGGCTACTAAACAAAACTCTACGCAAGTATCTCTGATGAACATAAATGCCAAAATCTTCAACAAAATATCAGCACACCCAATTCAACAATGCACTAAAAATATCATTCGCAACAATCGAGTGGGATTTATTCTGGGGATGTAGGAATGGTTAAATATCCACAAATCAACCAATGTGATACATCACATTAACAAAATGAAGGATAAAAACTCTCAACAAAGTTGGTTTTGAGGGAACACACCTCCACATAATAAAAGCCATATTTGAAAAACTCACAGCTAACATCATATTCAATGGTGAAAAACTGAATACTTTTCCTGTAAGATCAGCAAAAATGAATGTCCACCTTGCCATTTTTGTTCAGAGTCCAGAGTGCTAACCATTACACCATGGAACCCCACTCACTTCTGTTCACTATAGTACTGGAAGTCCTAGCTGGCACCAATCAGATGAGAAACAAAAGGCATCCAAAGTGGTAAGGAAGAAATAAAACTTTCACTATTTGTTAATGACATGACACTATACATAATAAATCCTAAAGATTTTACCAAAATATTAGTAGAACTGATAAATGAATTCAGTAAAGTTTCAGGATACAAAATATACAGAAATGTTTTGTGTATTAGTGTTTCTATACACTAATAATGAGGTAGCAGAAAGATAAATTAAGAAATAACCTCATTTACAATTGCACCAAAAAGAATACCTAGGAATAAATTTAACCAAGGAAGCAAAAGACCTATACTCTGAAAACTATTAGAAATTAATGAAAGAAACAGAAGATGATATAAGCAAATGGAAAGATATACCATGCTCACGAATTAGACAGATTATTATTGTTAAAATGTCCATGGGGCGCCTGGGTGGCGCAGTCGGTTAAGCGTCCGACTTCAGCCAGGTCACGATCTCGCGGTCCGTGGGTTCGAGCCCCGCGTCAGGCTCTGGGCTGATGGCTCAGAGCCTGGAGCCTATTTCCGATTCTGTGTCTCCCTCTCTCTCTGCCCCTCCCCCGTTCATGCTCTGTCTCTCTCTGTCCCAAAAATAAATAAACGTTAAAAAAAATATTAAAAAAAAAATGTCCACACTACCCAAAGCAAATGACAGATTCAATATAATCCCTATAAAAATACCAAAAGGATTTTTAAAAAACTAGAACAAATAATACTAAAAGTTGGATAGTGCCACAAAAGAACCTGAATAGCCAAAGCAATCTTTTTTAAAAACATGTTTATTTATTTTGAGAGAGAGAGAGCAAGCGAGCAAGCAGGGGAGCGGCAGAGAGATAGAGGGAGAGAGAGAAAATCCGAAGCAGGCTCCATGCTGTCAGTGCAGAGCCTGACAACGGGGCTCAACATGGGTCCTGAGCCCATGAACTGTGAGATGATGACCTGAGCTGAGAGTCAGATGCTTAACCGACTGAGCCACCCAGCACCCCCAGCCAAAACAATCTTGAGAAAGAACAAAGCTGGAGGTATCACATCCCAGATTTCAAGATATAATACAAAGCTATAGTAATCAAAACAGTATGATACTGGCACAAAAATAAATACACAAATCAATCAAATAGGATGAAGAGCCCAGAAAAAAACCTCATGCTTACACAATCAATTCATCTATGACAAAGGAGGCAAGAATATAGAATGGAGAAAAGACAGTCTCTTCAGTAAATGGTGCTGGGAAAACTAGACAACTTTATGCAAAAGAAAGAAATTTCTTATAAAAACAAACTCAAAATGGATTCAAGATCTAAACGTGAGATGTGGAACCATAAAATTCCTAAATGAAAACACAGGCAGTAGTCTCTTGGACAGCAGCCTTAGCAATATATTTATGAATATTTCTCTTCAGGCAAAAGAAACAAAACCAAAAACAACAAGTGGGACTACACCAAAATAAAAAGCTTTTGCATAGTGAAGGAAACCATCAACAAAACAAAACAAAACAAACCAACCTACTGGGTGGGAAAAGATATTTGCCAATGATTTATCTGACAAAGGGTTAATATAAAAAAAATAAAGAACTTATGCAACTCAAAAACCAAAAGAAAAAAATATTTGATTAAAATATGGGCAGAGGATCTGAATAGACATTTCCCTAAAGAAGACATACAGATAGTTAACACAGACAAAAATGAAAAGATGCTCAACATTAGTAATCGTCAGGGAAATGAAAATAAAACCACAATGAGATATCACTTCACACCAGTTAGAATGGTTATTATCAAAAAGACAAGAAATATAGTAAGTGTAGGCAAGGATGTGGAGAAAAGGGAACCCTTGTGTTGCTGATGAAAATTTAAACTGGTGAAATCACTGTGGAAAACAGTATGGTGCTTCCTCGAAAAATTAAAAATAGAACTATCATATGATCCAGTAATTCTACTTCTAGATATTTACCATTCCCCCCATCAAAAACCCTGAAAACACTAAATCAAAAAGATACATGCATCTCTATATTCATTTCAGCATTATTTACAACAGCCAAGATATGGAAACAATCCAAGTGTCCATCCATAGATGAATGAATAAAGAAGATGTGTACACACACATACACACACACACAGAGGAATGTTACTTGCCCATTAAAAGAGATCTTGCATTTGAAACAATGCGTATGTACGTAGAGGGTATTATGCTAAATGAATTAAGTCAGAGAAAGACAAATACCATGTGATTTTACTTACCTGTGGAATCTCGAAATCAAAACAAGCAAACAAACAACAGCAACAAACCAGAAACAGGCTCATAAATGTAGAGAACAAACTGGTAGTAGCCACAGGGGTGGAGGTGGGGGGAATGTGTGAAATAGTTGAAGTGGACACAGAGGTATAGACTTTCTCTCATAAATAAGTCATGGAGATGAAAAGTATAGCATAGGGAATAATACCGTAACAGTGTTGTATGATGACAGATGGTAACTACACTATCATGGTGAACACTGCATAATGTATAGAAATGTCAAACCACTATGTTGTGCACCTCAAACTAGTAACACTGCATATCAAATATACTTAAATAATAAAAATTTTAAAAAAGATAAAAAGAGAAGCTTTTGAGTGGGAGAAAATACTTGCAAACCACATATTCAACAAAGAATAATATCTGGTAACATATAGAAAACTATCACACTCAACAGTCATAAAAGGGAATTAGGACAAGGGCAAAAGACATGGAAGACACTTCACTGAAGAGAATATACAGATGGTAAATCTGTATATATGTAAAGATGCTCAATATCTTTAGCTGTTCTGGAAACAGAAATTAAAATACAATGAGATATCACAGATCTATCAGAATTGCTAAAATAACAACAACACGAAATGCTGGCAATGAGGCAGAGAAAACGGGTCACTCAATATTGCTGGTAAGAGTCTAAAATGATCAGGGTGCCTGGGTGGCTTTGTTGGTTGAGTGTCTGACTCTTGATTTTGGCTCAGGTTATGATCTTGCAGGTTTGTGGGATTGAGCCCCTTGTCAGTCTCTGTGCTGAAAGCATGGAGCCTGCTTGAGATTCTCTCTTTCCTTCTCCCTCTCTCCCACTCTTAAATAAATAAACTAAAAAAAAAAAAAAAAAAAGAAAGAATCTAAAATGATATAGCCACCCTGGAAAACAGTTTGGTCATTAAAAAAAAAAAACTAAACATGCAACTCCTATACACCACAGCAACTGCTCTGCTCTGCTGGGTAGTTATCCCAGAGAAATAAAGATTTACATTCATACAAAAAATTTTCATGAATGTTTATATAAATTTTGTTTATAATAGCTCCAAACTGGAACAATCTAAATGTCCTTCAATAGGTAAATGGTTAAATAAACTGTGATGCCATAGGATACTACTCAGCAATAAAAAAAAAAAAGTATTGACACATGCAAAGTCTTGAGTGAATCTCCACAGAGTTAGGCAGCATCAACAAAGCCAATCCCAAAAGGCTACATACTGCCCAATTCCACTTATGTACCATTCTTGAAACGGACAGAAGATTAGTGGTTGTCAGTGGTTTAAAGGAGGGGCTTGGAGTAGGACAGATGTGAGTATGGCTATAAAAGGACAGTATGAAAGATTCCTGCGGTGATGGAAATGTTCTAGATCTTGACTGTATCAATATCAACATTCTTGTGATGTTGTAGTACAGTTTCAGAAGATGTTACCATTGTGAGGAAACTAGTAGAGGGTATGTGGGGTCTCTGTATTACTTTTACCACTACATATGAAACTAAAATTATCTCAAAATAAAGTTAATTAAAAGGAAACTGGTCCACAAGAGAATTGGAATGTTCACAGATGGGAAATGTATTTGAAGAAAACCATAAGGAGGAAAGGACTATTTCTCAGAGAAGAAAAATAAAGATCATGGAGAGAAAGGTTAACAGCTGGCTACCGACTATGACCAGATCCAGCTGTCCTCAATCTTTTCCAGTCAGGGATAGGGATGGGATCTTAGGGAATCATACTGTGAAAATATGAATAAACTTCAGAGTTCAGACTTCTGAGCAGGAGGGCACAAAATACCAAGACTCACCAGGATTTCCAAACCTTTCAAACTACATGCCAGCTCTAGGGATTGTAGGCTGTCCAGGCAAGGTATGATTCTAGGCCTTAGGGAATAAAAGTTCCCAGAGAAACAATAAACTTAAGATGCCAACAAGCTTCTTCTCTTTTTCTGTGTAGTAGTCTCCACGATAGCCCTCAATGAGTCTTATTTTCCAGTATAGCCTTATGTAGTCCCCTCCCATACTGAATAAGGATGACCAACAGCATATTGCATAAATGACCGTGCAGCTTTGAAGGCTAAGTAATTAAAGATGCTATAGCTTCTTTCCTGTTTGCCTTTGGATAAGCTGCCATGTTGTGAGGATACTCAAGCAGTACCGAGGAGTGCACATGGTGAGGAACTAAGTAAGGCCTCCTGCCAGCCATGTAAATGAGCTATTCTTAGAAGCAGATACTTCAGCCCCAGCCAAGCCTTCAGATGCCTGCAGGAGTAGGCAACTTTTTAACTGTAATTTAATGAGAGACCCTGAGCCAAATCCACCAATCTAAAGTGCTCCTGAGTTCTCGACTCACAGAAAACCTAAGAAATAATAATATTTATTGTTGTTTTAAGCCAGTAAGTTTTAAACCTTTTGTTATGCTGTAATAAATAACTAATACATTCTACTTTCCATTTCTAGGGCTAGGTGGGTATAACCAAGGGTAACCACTGGGAGGAAAGCCTTGTCTATTTAGAAGACTAAAAGCAGCTCAAGCCTAAAAGATAGACAAATAGGCCATTGGAACAGAAGGTTCCAGAAACAGACCCATACATACTTCATCACTAGATTTGTGAAAAAGTTGATACTGCAGTGCTATAAAGAAAAGAACTGTCTTTTCAATAAACGGTGATAGGTCATTTGGTAAGTATGAAGAAAGATTCTTTTTATTCTTAAATGGTTGTTTATTTTTGAGAGAGAAAGAGAGAGAGAGAGTGCACAAGCAGGGGATGGGCAGAGGGAGACCAAGCAGACTCCTGTCAATGCTGAGCCTGGCATGGGGCTTGAACTCACAAACTGTGAGATTATGACCTGAGCTGAAATCAAGAGTTGGGTGCTTAACTGACTGAACGATTCAGATGCCCCAAAAGATTCTTAATCCTTTTTTATGCTATATATGAAAATTAATTTCAGATCATTATAAATCCAAATGTGAAAGATACAACATTATAAAGCATTTAGAGGAAAATGCCTTCATGGCTTTGAGCTACACAAATTTGTGGAATACTCAAAAGTTGCTAATAATACAAGAGAAAAAGTGATCAATGTTAGTACATTACACTTAGTGTCTGGTCACCATCAAGAGGATGAAAAACCAAGTGAGTAAGAGGAGATATTTACAATACATATATCCATGAAGACTCATATTCAGAATATATTTAAAAAAAATCCAACTCCACATATTAGCAGGAGAAAGACCACTTAATAGAAAAATGGGCAAAAGATCTGAATAGGCACTACACAAAAGACATCCATCCAAAAGGCTATAAGCATAAAAGAAGATCTTGATTTCATTAGTCATTGCAAAATGCAAATTAATACCACTACACAACCACCAGAATGGTTATAACAACAAAGACTGATAGTAATAAGCATGGGGAAGAATATGGAGAAACTGAAACTTTCCATACCGTATTAGTAAGAGTGTAAATTGGTATAACCATCTTGGGAAACTATGGCAGTATCTACAAAAGCTGAACATATACCCCAGGACCTCACAATTCTACTCCTAGATACATGCCCTAAATAATTATGTACATATATCCACCAAAATACACGCACAAGTATGTTCATTGCAACACTTTTCAGAAATGCCCAGCCTGGGTGGCTCCATTGGTTAAGCGTCCGACTTCAGCTCAGGTCATGATCTCACGGTTCATGGGTTCAATCCTCGCATCTGGCTCTGTGCTGACAGCTCAGAGCCTAGAGCCTGCTTCAGATTCTGTGTCCCCCTCCCCCTGCCCCTCCCCGCTTGCACTCTCTCTCAAAAATAAATAAAAACGTTAAAAAAAAAAAAAGAAATGCCCATATCATGCTTGCGTTTCTGCTCTATTTCAAGTGCTTATTATGTACACGTGGACTGCCATGCTAGTTTCCTAATTAAATACTTATAAAATGCATCCAGTTTAATCTTCTAGTTTTTATAAATACTTATTTTTGAGAAGGGGATAGGGGGCATGACAGGGAAAGGGCAGAGAAAGGGGGACAGGATCCAAAGTGGGCTCTGTGCTGACAGCAGAGTCTGATGTGGGGCTCGAACTCATGAACCATGAGATGATGACCTGTGCCAAAGTTGGACACTTAACTGACTGAACCATCCAGGTGCCCCTAATCTTCCAGTTTAATCAGAGCAAAACTCTGATCACGTTACTCCTCCCACTATCCAAAATTTTAATGGTTCCCTGTCAATTGCATAGCAAAGTTCAAATTCTATGGTTTAGGGTTTTTTTTTTTTAATTTTTTTAACGTTTATTTATTTTTGAGACAGAGAGAGACAGAGTATGAACGGGGGAGGGTCAGAGAGAGGGAGACACAGAATCTGAAACAGGCTCCAGGCTCCGAGCTGTCAACCCAGAGCCTGACGCGGGGCTCGAACTCACGCACCGCGAGATCGTGACCTGAGCCGAAGTCGGCTGCTCAACCGACTGAGCCACCCAGGCGCCCCTAGGGTTTTTTTTTTTAATTAAAAAAATTTAAATTTATTTTCAATGTGGTAAAATACACTGAACATAAAATTTACTATTTTAACTACTTAATTGTACAGTTATTTCTGTGGCATTAAGTATATTCACATTGTTGTAGAGCCATAAACACCTTTTTCATCTTCCCCAACTGAAATTCTATGTCTGTTAAACACTAATTCCCAATTCTCCACTATACCCTGTCCCTAAAAACCACCATTATACTTTCTGTCTCTGTGAAATGGACTACTCATATATGTGGAATCATACAATATTGGCCCTCTTGTGACTGGCTTATTTCACTTAGCATGAGGTCTGCAATGTTAATCCATGTTGTAGCATGTGTCAAAATCTCATTCCCTTTTAAGGCTGAATAATATTCCATTATGTGTAGATGTCACATTTTGTTTATCCATTCCATCTGCTGATGGGCTCGAGTCCTGGGGCTCAGTTTTAGGGCCTTTACGATTCAGCTCAAACCTGCATTCCCATCTCATTTATACTCCTTTATTTATAATGTGATATATACATACATACATACATACATATATATACACACACTGTTACTACTCAAACCAAGTTGATTTTTCACTGTTTCCTAAATATACTTTTCTACCTTCACATGCTCAATTTCCCTGTCTGAAAAGCATCCCAATCTTCCCTGTCTAAATTGTCCAAAGTTTTTCTTATATTTGAATGCTGTCCTCTAATGTCACCATTTTTGATCATCCTTCATTCAAGGTTCCAACATCTAGAGCTTTTTCAGAACAGAGAGTCTTCCCCTTTCACAGAACCTCACACAGGGCCTTCCTGCAGTGCATGAGTGCTCTTATTCATTGAACTAAGTGAACTAGCTAAATTTCATTAAAACATAAGTGTACATACTTATATGCTTAAACATCTCACCATGAGTTTTTTTCTTGTTTTCAATAATAAGCTGTATTAAGCCACTTAAAAATGTCAAATAGACAATATGAAGAGTTAAAAGGGTATCTCTTTCTTCCTAATTCCTGGTACAACCCAGCCAGGCAGAAAAAAACCTATTAATTCAGAGCAACACAAACTCAAAGCAAGGGGCACAAATGCACAGAACTAAGGAGAGCAGGACTGAGATGCTATAGAGTGGGATGAGAAAAGCCTGAGCTCAGAGTGAAAAGACTCGAATTACAGTCCTTGTTCTTGCTCTATAAACTTGGACAAATTTTTTTAAGTTTCCTAAGCCTCAATAACCAGGCATATAAAAGGGGAAAAATACAAAACTAATAATATTGCATACAGTAATAAGTAAAATTAAAAAACGTAAACGCACCCAGAACCAACCTTGGCATGATAGGTGCCAAGTACATAGTTCTCGAATTAAAAGCAGTCCAAGGAGATTTGTGAGATCATGAAATTGGCAGAAGAGTTATCATTACAGAAGATCCCCAGATTTTCCACTCCATGTTCTTTCTTCTCAATCACCATTAAGAAGACATTATTGGAGCACCTGGGTGGCTCAGTCGGTTAAGAGTCTGATTCTTGGTTTTGGCTCAGGTCATGATCTCATGGTTCCTGAATTTGAAGCCCACATCAAGCTCAGTGTGCTAACAGCATAGAGTCTGTTTGGGATTCTCTCTCTCCCTCTCTCTCTGCCCCTCCAATGCTCACACACACTCTCTCTCTCAAAATAAATAAACAAACTTAAAAAAAAAAGGCATTATCTTTTCTTCCTTCTTGCCCTGCATCACACATCAGCAACCGCTCTGAATTCTGTCTCTTTTGGTTAAAGCTATGACTCTTCTTCAGTTTCTCAGGTTCAAAATTAACTACTTCTATTCAGTTCTTCCTGCTACTTCACTGCTCATACCAAATCAACAAGCTCCTTTGTAGCATTCAGTAAAACAAGCACAAATTCTGCTAAATGTTTGAGGGATATAGAAAAGAGGTAAGATTAATTACTTTCAAGTAACTTAAGAGTTTACAATGTTGCAGGAACAAAAGAGATGAACACATGTCCCTACAATGAAAAGCAAATGTTGGGGTACCTGCCTGGCTCAGTCGGTAGATCATCTGACACTTGACCTCAGGGTCGTGAGTTCAAGCCCCATGTTGGGGGTGGGGTCTACTTAATTTTTTAAAAAAGGGCAAATTTTTAGAAGTACCATAAAGAAATATATAATATATTATTAGACCCCTGAAGTAGGTAATAAAATTTGGTTGGGGCATGGAGAGAGAAAGGGAGAAAGAGAAATATGAATGAATATGAACAATGAAGAAGATAGGGTGTAATAGTTTGGGGAAGGAAGGAGAAATGGACATTTCTTCTACAGGACACAGTATGACCAAGGTCTGGGTATGGGAAAAGGTAAGACAAGTTCAGAACATATGGAATGGTCTCTTTTAAAAGTGTAGAAAAGGAGAAAAAGAAGAGCTCAGGGGTCCTGGAAAGCCTTTAACACCACGCTAAGAAATTCTTTCTTTTATTGGTAATGGGGAGCCACTGAAGAGTATAGATCAGCAGAGAAGTAACTGTTGCTGTGCTGTTATCTGGCACAATGATGAAGACAAGCCACAGAAAGGAAAAATGAGAGGCAGAAAAAACTATTTAGAAAGCTGTTGCAGTAATCTGCCATCCTGAAAGAAAACGACAAGGAGTCAGAAAGGGAAAGGCAATGCAAGTCACTTTATTCAACAATGGGGCTTAAAAGAGTATAGGGTATAGGGGCCTACTCTCAGGAAAGTTAGAACCTTCCATTTGTGTCTGTGATTAAGAGAACACCACCATCTTCTCTGATGAAACAGAAGTGACTGTTTTCCTTTTGTACCCAAATCCAGTCAAAAAAACCAAAACCATTTCACAACCGTTTAGACCACATGTGAGTACACATGACCTGGAAATTGCATCACTCCCAGTGTTGAGAGGAGTGCATGTCCCATATGAATCTGTCTCTGTTCTTTACGTTAGATTCCAAGGTAGCGTGTAGAATGAGGCCATGACTTCCTCCTGTTGCTCTTGGCACCTAGAACCCTTAGGTGGTGGTGGGGGGGGCAAATTAGCTCTACACTGGCCACAGTGCATAGGATGTTATGTTCAGGTCTGGCTGTGGTGATGGGACTCGAAATCCTATAGTACTAGGATTCAGTGAGCTTCTGCCTGGAGTCATGATTATAATGTTCTAAGATATAACAGGCTGACATGTGGAAGAGCAGTTTGATTTATTTTGGGTGATCCCACATTCTAAAGTTGAACTACTGCCAACAGGCATGTACTACAGAAAAGCAGATTTTTGCTCAGTGTAAGTAAGAATTTTCTGAAAGAGTGGTCCAAAGCAGGGCCCTTGGAAACTGGGGAACTACTCAGCATTGGGGATACTGAAGACAAGACAGCCTAGGCCAGGGGTCAGCAAACTTGTTCTGTAAAGGGCAGAGAGTAATTCTTTCATGCTTTGCAGGCCATATAGTCTGTCACAACTATTCAAATCCATAATGGCAGGGAAGAAGCCACAGACAATTTGTAAGCAAACAAGAATGGCTGTATTCCAATAAAACTAGGTAGAAAAAGTTGTATTGGGCAAGATATTTTTGCCGACCCCTGGCTTAGGCTAAGGGTGAGAAGGGGGACTGAAAGGGGCCTCAATCAGTGGATCAACAGACAGACAAGGGATTAAGGTCTCTTCCAATTTTGAGAGTCTTATGTATTAGTAACCAAGAAAATCTAATATTGTAACACCTCATTCAATCAGATTAGATTCTCAAAACACAGGGACGTGTGCTTTTAAATAACCAACTGTTAACTAGAACCCCTTTGTATTTTCAGCCTTAACAGCTGAAAACGTTTCCAAAACCCCAGAATTTTCTGCCTTGCCTTAGGTATCAACTGAAGATAACAGAACTTTTCTTTGATGACTAAGGACTTCTTGAGCTTCATATCATCTTTCTAGATACCAAATCTCACATGCCTTGTGGTTAAAATTGTAGAAAGGTCAAGACACTTCTTGGAAGAGGGTTTTGTGTAACTCCTAGAAATGGGTGTGTCCTTTGAACTTCCCTCTTTCTGATGAGAGTGAAGCCCAAAAGTACTAACAAACCAGGAGAGTCCTGTCAAGTGAGGATTATAGTTAGTTATAATATAACCTCAGAATCTGAGGTTCCTGGATGGTATCAACTGACTGAACTTATTAGGGATACTAAAAACATATTTTCATCTTCAAAAAGTTCTTTGCTTTATATGTAAAAAAAAAAAATTTCACCAACATCACAATTGCGCACACACACACACACACACACACACTCATTCACCTTTCTTTTAGTGAAACTTCCAGTTCAAACAATCACAAAGACATAGAAGAATTTGATTTGACTTGTGAGTATGTGAGGCACAACCACATCTCTATACACTGCAGCATGAAGTACACCAGGCCAATCTTTTGTCCCATAACAGTTAAGAACAAACAATAAGAGTCCAGTGGATCATGTAATGGTCACAAATTTCTGGAGGAACACTTCTTGAGTGAGGAAGGGCTTCTTGCTATTCTTCCTCTAAGAATCCTTCAACTACTCTAGACCATAGTGACTTTACTATGTGAGGAAAATGACTATGACTTTCCTGAGGGGGGAAAAATGGCACTTGCTGAGCTCTTCCTATATATCATGTGCTTTCTATCCATTATCACATTTAATCCAAATCAATGCTGTAAGGCAAATATGATCCCCTTTTCACAGATGAGAAAAATGAGTTTCATTGAGGTTAAACAATTGGCAGAGATCTGCCCTACATCTTGTGGTGGGTCAGGGCTAGGGTCCAGAAAGAACTTGAGAAGCTAATACAGATAAATTGCTGACTATACTGAGACACTGGCCAGAGAATCTGTGAAAGGTGAAGTTCAAAGTTGGTGACAGCAATAGAGGGATTAGAATCCAGGTCCCAGCTCTTAGTCCATAATTATTTCCACTCCTCAAATCCAAATCCCCCAGGAAAGGGAAGCGTAATTACATGCTCCAGACTCATCCATCTGAGTAATGAAGTTTCTCTCTGACTCCAATGAACCTTATTTGTTCCTGGGGAATGGAATCAACCTTATCTTATCACAAGACTGTTACATTCTGAGGTCAGGGAACTTTTGTATCTCCAGCATTTAGCAAAGTACTTGGTACATGGTATGTACTTTATAACTCTTCAATGGAAGGTATATGAAAAAAAAAAGAATATCTATTTGTCCCTCTTTGGAAAAAAAACAAACAAAACCTTTTTGCCAGATGACCTGCTAATGTAACACTTCCAGGATTCTAACAACCTCTATCCTGGGAGAGATGGCACACAGACATCATAAATATGAAAGATCACTTTTATGTGAAACCGACTCCAACCCTAGGCTTCAGGGGGGAGATCATGGGATCCTTGATTCACTGATGGGCACATGATCGAAGCCAGTCTTAACAGTCATTAAGATTCAACTCCAGGCCTCCAGTCTGTCTTTGACTCAAAGTGGCTTCTATCACTGGACAGAAAGTTGTGATGATATGAGCCTGAGGTTGTAGGGACAGCCATTTGGAGTCTGAGAACAGCTAACCTGATGAGTGTCAAGTTAGAAAGATGGATCTTGATGAAATGTAAGTCCTAAATCAAGCTGATCCCGAGCCCAGGTTTCCCCCTTGTAGGCTTAGGTGACTTTTCTCATTTAAAGGAATTTAGGTCAATATCTGGTCAACACAGGTCTTAAGCGTGTGTCCAGTACTGAGACCCAGAGCAGTTTGTTACCACAAGGGTAACTCAGGGGTCCTTCCCACATGCTCTTATCATATTCATGATTCAATCAATTTTCAGCTTCTTTCGCTTTCAATTTCTTTTCTATTCCGTTTTAGTTGCCTTCCTCCTTTCAATCATTCAATCAACATTTATCCAACAGATCACTGCCAGGTCCTTCAAGATAGTACCCAGGTAGCTCAGTACTCTGAGCTCAGGACTCTGCTAATGGTTGCAAGCAGAGAACCACTCTACCTGGGAGGAGTCAGGGAAAGCTGAAGAGCACAAGCAACATTGTGGTTGGGTCTTGGAGGATAAGTGGAGTTTTGCAGTTGCAGAAACAAGGCTGGAGGGGAAAAAGGCTTTTTCAGGAAAAGACAATAATATGCATGCAGTTAACTCTTGTTATTCACAGTAGTTATGACCTATAAAGTCACCATGAACACTAAATTATTGAACGCATATTCATTTTTCCTAGGAGAAAAACAGGGTTAGTTTCCTGCAAGCCCATGGTCACAATATTTTTGTCAACCGATATAATCTTATCTCATGTTTGTGTTTAAAGACTCCTCATTTAATATATATTGTTGATTCATTAACAATTAACTGAATTGACTGAATTCAGTTCTGAATTCAGGCTGAATTAACTGAATTCAGCCAACAGCACCGTAACTCAAGTCTGAATGAAGGTTGTAAATACACGTGTTTTCTCCATAAGGCACAGCACAATTTTCCTGAGCTTCAGAACACTATGCTTGGGGCCCTTTTTAAACAGCAAAACCACCAGTGAAAAGCATGGCATTAAACAGATGGAGGGAAGAGCATGAGAGCTGAAGCAAGAAGGCAGAGCACCGCTCTGTCACCTCCGCTGGGGAATGTGTGTGTGGGGCACTGAAAGTTTCCAGTGCTCTGCACACAGGCACATCTGTGCCTGATCATGAAAGAAAGCACTGTGAGTTTTGCTTTGGGGGTTACAAATCAATTTTAGCAGGTAGGTGAATTTGCAAATGTAGAATCTGAAATCTGTGATTAGGAGGAATGACTACAGATGGAAAACGTTGGGGCGTTCAAATAATAATAAAGCTAAGGTTGGTAAAGTTGAAGGAAGGAGGATGAAAAACTGTGAAAAGGAAATTACTGGAAAAGTGGTCTGGGATTATTTTAAGGGCTTCACGTGCAGAGTTTTATGTTTTTTCTGTATACCAATCACTTCTTTTTTTTTTTTAAGTTGTGGTTGACATTCAAGGTTATATTAGTTTTTGAGTGTACGGGTCAATCATTCTTGATATCAAATGTTAATGTAAAATTTAGAATTTGAGAATTCCCCCATAGAGCAATGATTTTATAGTATTTATTAGCTAATAGATAAAAACTACTATGAATTCATTAACTCAATTATTTTATTAATTCAATTGTCTACATTTTTTAAAAAGTATGGATACTTGTAAATTCAGGGGGTAAATACTTGGTGTAAGTATGTGTTCATGTTTTCAAGGACCCAGGCCACCCTGTGG
This sequence comes from Lynx rufus, assembly GCF_022079265.1. NCBI lineage: Eukaryota > Metazoa > Chordata > Mammalia > Carnivora > Felidae > Lynx > Lynx rufus. The sequence goes on along the minus strand of NW_025814897.1, from coordinate 54,175,322 downwards.
GAACCACTGTCATGTACTCAGGTGAGGAGCCTGCCTGGGCATAGAAGAAAGCATCTGCAAAGGTCCTGAGAGGAAATAAAGCTTGGCTCAAGGGAGGACCTGACAGGAGGTCATGGCTGGAGCATAATGAGCAGAGCAGAGAGTAGGAGGAGGGAAAGGCAGCAATAGATGATGATGGTGCCTTGTAGGTCATTTAATGAAGTTTAGATTTTATCTTAAATAGAAGATCCCTTAACAGGGATATAATTAAATAAATTGACATATCAGCAATTGAAGAAACAAACTTGAGAACAATGTAGTATGATCCTATTTATGAACTCGTATGTATACACATCACCACATATATATGTGTATGTACAGTATACATATATGTACACACACACACACACACACACACACACACACACACACACACACACTCCTGTGTTTTACAAACACTTAGAAAAGTATTCCAAACTGGTACCAGAGGTTCTCTGTGGAGGAGAGTGGAGTATATAAGAGAAATAAGGGAACTTTCACATTTTGGGGTGCATGGGTAGCTCAGTCAGGTAAGGGTCCAGCTCTTGACTTTGGCTTGGGTCATGATCTCACGGTTTGTGGGTTGGAGCCCCATGTTAGGATCTGTGCTAACAGTGTGGAGCCTGCTTGGGATTCTTGCTCTCCCTCTCTCTCTTTCCCTCCCCTGCTCATGCATTCTGTCTCTCTCTCATTCAAAATAAATAAATTTTTCTAAGAAGGGAACTTTCACAATTTAATCTATATGGTAGTCTTAAACAAACATGAGACCACTGAACGGTTTTACACTTTATTTTCATATTTACATTTCTTAGTTTGTGGCAAATGCAGTGTAGAGGGCAAAGAGCATGAGCAGGGAGGCCAAATACACACCTTCTGAAGAAATAATGGTGATCTGGACCAGGACAGTGGCAAAGGACATATAGATCCAAGATATACTTCAGAGGCTGAAATGCCTAATCTTGGCAACAGACCGAATATGGGAGATATGGGAGAAGGAAGTATAAAGGCAGACTCCTAAGATTTCCTACCTGAGCAAGTAGTTGGGCTATATCATGGCTTAGGGTGAGAACCACAGCCACATCTCTCTGACAAGCCTATCACAGTGCATTTTGGGCATTCTTTGCCTCAAATGCATCAAAAACAAAGGAGTAAAATGAATTGGACACGTGTGTGAGAGAGAGTGTCACATCTGGGAAGCCAGAGAGCCTTGTATGAGTGATTACATTGACTAAATTGTATGAGATTGATTTCCCAAAGACCAGGTCAATCTTTCTGCAGGGGACTCATGGAAACCATTAGTGGAATTACCTCTTCCATTGACAAAACAACAAATGAGCTGTTGCCAGCCCTTTGTGTTTTGGAGAAACAAAGGTCATTCCATTGAGGAACCTCTTTCTCATGTCCTTGAATGCTCTAAGTTGTATTTAAAGCCCCGAATTAAGCAAAGGTTACCAAAAACAAAAATCAAAAAGCCAGGGCAACGTTGGAGGAAGGATAGACAAATCATGCCCATCAATATAGCTACACTGTTCCCCTTCCTCTAGGACAAAGCCTTCTCTCATCAGGCTCCCCCACTTCAAGTAATGGGAGAAGAGAAGGCTCCTGGGCTTTGGCTTCCCTACAGACCTGGTTTCATACTTTCTTAAACACATACCTGATTGTGTGACTTCCTTGCTTCAACAGAGGTACTCAAAACCTCAGTGTGTATCTGAATTTCGGAGACACATGTTCAAATGCAGATATCCCCAGGTACCAGGCCCGATAGAGATTCAAACTCAGTTAGTCTTGAGTGGGGTCCCGGACACAAGTATCTCCACAATAGAATGTCCAAGAATCCCATTCAGAGAAACACTGAACTGCATGGTTAATGGTGGTTAATGAAATGTGGTTACCATTTAGTGAGCTGCACTGAAAGAATAACTGGGTCATGGAGATCTGGGGTGTACTTTTAGCTCTCTCTCTGGTCATTTAACTGGGCATGTGAACCCAGGTTGGGGAGAACACTACTGCTCTGGTCCACAGAGTCCTCATTTATAAAGTGTGAATGTTCTATCTGTGGATCTGCAGCTTCCTTTCAATTACTGACATTTTAAGCCACAGGAAAACACAAAGGGTTGGTAATGTCAGGCAGGGCTTCTTATTCCACCGTACCAGACTGAATCTCCCTAAGGTGCTCAGATTGTAGATATATGTGAGCAAAAGCACAAAATCCAGTGCTTTCTGGAATTTGCTGGTCATGAGCAAATATTCTGAAGAGATACTTCTAAAGTACAGGATGAACTGGGCATGGGGCTCTTCCAGAGCTTGGCTTCTCTTCCCTAATCAAAGCACTCAATATAAATGCAGGAAAGTAATTCAAAGGATGGAAGGAGAAACAACCTAATTCCGAAGATTAGTTCAGGTGATCAAAATAAATGCCCCACCTGCCTCCTGGGAGCTCTAATTTACATTAATCCAGCTGCATGAAGTATGTGTATCTGAAACACATTCCTATACAGAGACAATTCCATGGGCTCTATATGATCTCTTTTAAAAGGTTTCTTTTAATTTATAAGTCTTTATACAGTGTTAGAAGAATGACCTCTGGGCTAATGCCTCCCTCCCCCCCTTTTTTTTTCTATTTATTTATTTTTCAATATATGAAATTTATTGCAAATTGATTTCCATACAACACCCAGTGCTCATCCCAAAAGGTGCCCTCCTCAATACCCATCACCCACCCTCCCCTCCCTCCCACCCCCCATCAACCCTCAGTTTGTTCTCAGTTTTTAAGAGTCTCTTATGCTTTGGCTCTCTCCCACTCTAACCTCTTTTTTTTTTTAATTTATTTATTTTGAGAGAGAGCGTGAACAAGGAAGGGGCAGAGAGAGAGAGAGAGAGAGAGAGAGAGACAGACAGACAGAGGTGGGGAGAGTCAGAGAGAAGCCCAAGCAGGCTCCACACTATCAGTGCAGAGCCTGCTGTGGGGCTCAAACCCATGAAACCACGAGATCATGACCTGAGATGAAACCGAGAGTCAGATGCTTAACTGACTGAGCCACCCAGCTGCCCCTTTCCCCCTGGTTTTTTTAAAGTCAAAATTATAGTGGCATATACAATAAATTTTATATACAACAAAATTCACCTATTTTTTATTATAAATTTTTTTAACATTTATTTATTATTGAAAGACAGAGACAGACAGAGCATGAGCATGGGAGGGGCAGAGAGAGGGGGAGACACAGAACCTGAAGCAGACTCCAGGCTCTGAGCTCTGAGCTGTCAGCACAGAGCCTGAGGCAGGACCCGAACTCACAAACTGCGAGATCATGACCTGAGCCGAAGTCGGACACTCTACCAACTGAACCACCCAGGCGCTCCTAAAATTCACTCATTTTAAGAGTTCAGGTATGACAAATGTACATATCATATAACTACCACCACAATTAAGACAGAATAGTTCCAACACCCTAAAGGGGTCCCTTGAGCCATTTCCAGGTTAATTTCTACTCCCCACCCTGGCCACAGGCAACCACTGATCTACTTTCTATCACTATAAATTAGATCTGTCTTTTCAAGAATATAATAGAAATGGAATAATATAGCATATATTCTTTCATGGCTGGCTTCTTACATACAACATAAAGTTTTATGATTCATCCATATTGCTGTAAGCATCAGTAGTTTTTAAAATTTTTTTTTTTCAACGTTTATTTATTTTTGGGACAGAGAGAGACAGAGCATGAACGGGGGAGGGGCAGAGAGAGAGGGAGACACAGAATCGGAAACAGGCTCCAGGCTCTGAGCCATCAGCCCAGAGCCTGACGCGGGGCTCGAACTCATGGACCACGAGATCGTGACCTGGCTGAAGTCAGACGCTTAACCGACTGCGCCACCCAGGCGCCCCAGCATCAGTAGTTTTTAAATTGCTGGTAGTATACTATTTTATGAAGGTACCATAATTTCTTTATCCATTCACCTATTGATGGACAATTAAGTTGTTTCCAGTTTGGGGCTATTATGAATAAAGCATCCATGAAAATTCATGCACATGTCTTTTTGTCAACATGTTTTAATTTCTGTTAGGTAAATACCTATAAATGAACGGGCTGCATCACATGGTAAGCATATACCTGATATTGTAAGAAACTGTCACACTGTTTTACAAAGTGGTTGTCAATTTTTGTGTTCCCACCAGCAATTTATGAGAATTCAGCTTCTCCAAAACACTAAGCCATTACAGCTAATCTAGTGGCTGTGCAGTAGTGTCTCACTATGTTTTTAATTTGCATTGCCCTGATGACTAATGATGTTGAGCAATTTTCCATGTGCTTATTGGTCGTGATCTTCTTTTGTGATGTGTCTGTTCAAATCTTTTGCCCATTTTTAAACTGAGGTTTTTTGTTTGTTTGTTTTGCTTTATTACTGAGGAGTAAGAGTTCTTTATATATTTCTGGGTACAGTCTTTTGTCAGTTATCTGTACTGAGAATATTTCTCCCAGTCTATGGCTTGCTTTTTCATTTTTTAAATGGTGTCTTTGAATGAGCAAAAGTCTCTAATTTTGAGCAATCAAATTTATTGTTTTTTTTTTAGTAGCTCTGACATTTTTCTGTCTTATGTTTCTTCTCTAAAAAACTCCTTTATATCCCAAGACAAAAAGATTTTCTGCTTTGTTTTCTCCTGGAATTTTTATAATTTTAGTTTTATGTTTATGTCTATGATCCATCTTGGTACAGACTGTGAGATAAGGATCATGGTCCATGGTTTTCAAATGGATATTCAGCTGTTCTAGCAGTGTCTCGGAAAAGAAATATCCTCTCTCTCTGAGACTGCTTTGGCTTTTTTGTTCCAAGTCAATGACTAAATATATGTAGGTCTATTTCTGGATTCTCTATTATGTTCAATTTATCTCTCTATATGCTTATGCCAGTATCATACTGTCTTCATTACTGCAGTTTACCTGGAAATTACCTGGAAATTACCTGGAAATCAGGTAATGTGTAAATCCTCCAATTTCAGTCATTTTCAAAATTGTTTGGCTATTCTAGTTCCTTTGCATTTCCATACAAATTTTAGAATCAGATTATCAATTTCTATCAAAAAAACAAACCTCCAAAGTGCTGGATTTTTACTGGGATTGCATTAAATCTAGAGATCAATTTGGAAAGAAACAACATGGTATCATTTCTTCCTTAAATGTTAGACAGAATTTACCAGAGAAGTCATCAGGCTTGGAGTTTTCTTTGTGGGAGGTTTTTAATTAGAATTTAAGTATTTAATAAATACAAGGGCTATTTGGATTTTTACTTTCCTCAGTGTCAGCTTCATCCTTCATAGAATTTGTTAACTGCATATAAGTTATCAAGTTTACTCAGGTAAAGTTGCTCATAATATTCTCATATTACCCTTTTCCAAAAATTGAGATATAATTCACATGGCATAAAATTTATCCTTTTAAAGTATATGGTTCAATGATGTTTTTTAGTATATTCACAAGGTTGTACAACTATCACTACTATCTAATTCCAGAACATTTTCATCACCCCAAAAAGAAATCCTATATCCCTTAGCAATCACTATCCATTTCCTCCCCACTTTCCAGACCCTTCAACTACTAAGCTTATCTTTCAAGGTTTGTAAAATCGGTAGTGATGGCTGATCCATTTTTCATGTACTCTATTTCTACAGCTATCGAGTCCTAATGCATGAATCTAAAGAGTTGAAATCCCATCACAATCCGGGATTCTGGAGAGATGGAAGAAGAGGGAATTTTCCTGGTCTGTTAACTAGGCTCCTTATTGCCTAGCAGCACTTTGAACCAATGAGAGTGTGCCCAAATTACTGAAAGGTTTTGATTACTTCAACACTAAGGAAAGCAGCCTGACAATGAAAAGTGTATATGAATGAATATGAATATATATTATATGATGATATGAGAAAGTTTGGGAGGCACTGGCCTACAGTACAACTTTCCAACTAATTTCTGGACCTTCTTTTATTTGACCCAAGCTACTTCCTGTAACTGGCTTCTACACCATTCCCTCTCTCTATTCTTATTCTTACTCCCACAAATATCCTAGACTCCAGGAGGAATAACCTGCTTTAACCCAGAAACCCTGTAGTTGGTGCCTTTGAGATGTTCCCTGTAAAATACTACTAATCCTTTAAGATTCTGCACAAATGCATTTGGGGGAACTCTCTGGAAGGGCAGGGACCATGCCTATCTTCCCCTTCACAAAGCAAAAGCTAAACTGAATGCTGGCTGAAGACCCAGTACTGATAAGCTATCAGAGTATGCATTTCTTTTCCATATTTTCAAAATTGTCTTATGAAAAGGCAAGAAAAGGAGTATTATCATCACTCTGTAGGTCAAGGAACATTCATCCAGAAAATAGTAATGGTCTACTAACCTCATGAATGGAAGTTCCATACAGACCTGGAACAAGAACCCAAGTCTCCTTTTTATCATGCCACATATCATTATACCAGTATTTTTTTTTTTTTAAAGACAGGACACAAAAAGTCTTTTATTCTAAATTGAGTCCTACATGCATTTTTTAATTTGGGGAAATTTTTTTCAGTTTCATTGAGGTATAAATGACACAAAAATGGTAAGATATTCAAAGTGTACATTGTGGTGATTTGATATATGTATACAACCTATCTCTTAAATTTCCCAAATTTCCTAGTAGTGGTCTACGATAACTTATATTTACTTTAGACGGATACCAGATTGGAGATCAGGGTTGAAGATAGGAATGAATCCTGAATGCAGAACAGGGGACCTGATGAGAAGAGGAAGTGGCACACTAGGCTCCAGGTGTCCCAAAGCCTGCTTTAGAACTGCATGCCTAATGGTAGTCACTTCTCTGATTCAGAGTTGTCTGTGTGGAGTTAGGTACTGACTACTTCAGGAACTAGAAGTGCCAGGACCTTTCATCTTAGGAAGTAAAAACCACCTAATCCTTTTATTTCTAGGCAACCTCTCCACCTTTGTCTGAGTGAATAAGAGAGCTGAATAATACATACCAGAGCAGGGACTCAGTTTTTAGGTAATTTTTCCATCTTGAGGCATCCTGACCCTGTGACATGGTACCCTCTGGGGCTCCAGCTACTTTCCCAAAATTCAATTTCTTCCATGGCTTCAGAGCACAAGTTCACAGATTGCAATTGGGGAGCTATGGCTGCCTCAAGGAAAAGTCAAGTAGCTCCCAGGCTCAACCCTGGTGACTTTCCAAATAAAACTCAATGATTGAAACAAACCATTTCTGACCTTAACCCTTATCTGAGCAAAAAATGTTACGCTGCAGCAGACAAAAATACAGAATCAACTCCGGTAGTTTAATATCTAGAATGCGTACCCTTATATTAAATTTATACCTGTCCACCATGCCTGACTTATACTTAGAAATTTAGTACTTGTTCTAACTTTTGTTAGAACCTTCTACTTTACTGTACTATACCCTAAACTGAAATAAGCTTTCCAGAAACCAGAATATAAGATGATTTCTTAATCTGCATTAATCATAATCAATCCCAACCAAATCCAAACCTATGTACTTTCTAAAACTATCAACATACAGCAACTGGAATAGAAAATTTCTCTAAAAGGATTATAAATAGAGATTTCATGTGTAAGCAGGTCTTGGTTAATGGCTACAAGCTTCATTTTGAATATTATTTATGTTATTTTAGATGCACAAGTGTTTTGTAACCTTTTTGAAAACAAAAGACAGAAAAGATGCATGGTAATGCATGAAGCTGTGTGGTTCAAATTCCAGATATTACTTACTAGCTATGTGACCCTGATGAGTCACTTAACCTCTGTGAGCCTTGGTTTCCTTATCTGTAAAATAGAACAAATTCCAGGTACCTTACATGGTTATAGAGAAGGAAAATATAGGGTAAGATATATGTTTTTAAAAAAGGGTTATTTTTTATTTTATTTATTTTTTTTTTCAACATTTATTTTTGGGACAGAGAGAGACAGAGCATGAACGGGGGAGGGGCAGAGAGAGAGGGAGACACAGAATCGGAAACAGGCTCCAGGCTCCGAGCCATCCGCCCAGAGCCTGACGCGGGGCTCGAACTCACGGACCGTGAGATCGTGACCTGGCTGAAGTCGGACGCTTAACCGACTGCGCCACCCAGGCGCCCCAAAAGGGTTATGTACAAATATAAACTTTTATCGTCTCATTGTTTTGGTCATGTGCCTCTAAACACCCCTGTTATTGGGGCATAATTTAGTGCAAAGAGACCACAGTGGTAGCTAAAAATACTGCCTGATATCTATGTAAAACAGGGTCAATAAAACCACACACTCTAGGGAAAGTCAGGTATGGAACCCATATATAAACTCAAATTTGAAAAAAAAAAATTAACTTTCCAACTCCAGTCACTGTGAGTGGCCCATGAGAGCAGTGCGTGTGAACACCACAGCCTCACATGTGCACCTCCAGTCTTGAATGTGGGTCCTTCGTATTATTCTCTGCCAAAGGAATCAGAACATTTTGGAGGGGAGTGGATTCCATATTACGGAATAAAAAAAAATTAGGATAGGTCTGAATGCGTTTATTCAATAATAAAAGCAAGGGCTGCTTTAAATTGTACAGGAAAAACACTAAGGACTGCTGAAAATCAGGACTAGATTTAAAGGAATTCCCAAAGTCCACGTTGTAACCTTTTAAAAGTAACTTCACCCTGTGAAAATATGAGTTCATAATATTTAAAGGAATAAAGTGTACAAAGATTTTTTTAATTTATATAAAAGGCAAAAAATAAAGTATAAAAGGTGACTATAATTGGATTTGATATTTTTATTGATTTTATTGAGAAGGGAGTGAATACACTGGACATTTCCTCTCTTCTATTAAGCAATATATGTGATATAAAGTATAGATGCGTATCTGTTTATATCAGTGTAAGAAAAGAAAGAAGCAATACAGGGAACTATGAGTAAGTAAGAAATACAAGAAAAAGTAGAAATTATACAAACAACAGGAAGGACTGATCAGCATTGGTGGTCACACAGATCACTAACAAAAGGGGGAGGGGATCTAACAGTTAAGGAGCGCTGGTGGTCATAAACACTGACCAAGGGAAATGAGGGTGCAGTAGTACATCCCAAGAGAACACTTCAGCTTGCAAAGGATGGCTAACTCCATGAACTCCTATTCTCTCATTGTCTAGCAATGCTTCTCAAACTTTCACATGCACCAGGAAAAAAAAAAAAAAAAAAAAAAAGAGGAAAACATGTACCAGAATTACCTATAGGACACATGTTAAAATGCCTATTTCTGGGCCCCATTCCCAGAGTTTCTGATTTAGAGGGTCTGGAGTTGGGGGGGGAGGGATGTCTGAGAATTTGCATTTCTAAAAACTCTCCAGAAGATGCTGATATTGCTGGTCCTGGAACCACACTTTGAAAACCACTGCCCTACATGCATCACTAATTATAATGACCTAATATTGAGGCATAGGTAAGTTCTGAATAACGCTAACATTGGCTCAGACACCATAATGACTGGACGGTATTTTATAACTCTGGCCAAGCAAGAAACTAAAAAAAATTCCTCATTTCAAGGAATATATATTAGGGGTGCCTGGGTGGCTCAGTCGGTTAAGCGTCCGACTTTGGCTCAGGTCATGATCTTGAGGTCCGTGAGTTCGAGCCCCGCGTTGGGCTCTGTGCTGACAGCTCAGAGCCTGGAGCCTGTTTCAGATTCTGTGTCTCCCTCTCTCTCTGACCCTCCCCATTCATGCTCTGTCTCTCTTTGTCTCCAAAATAAATAAACGTTAAAAAAAAATTTTTTTTTAAAAAGGAATATATATTAAAATTTAAGAAAGTAAAACCGGGCACCTGGGTGGCTCAGTCAGTTAAATGTCTGCTTTTGGTTTCAGGTCATGATCTCAAGCTTTGTGAGTTCAAGCACAGAACCTGTTTGGGATTCTCTATCTCTGTGTGTGTCTCTCTCTAATAAAGAAATAAACATTAAAAAAATAAAAAGTAAAACCTATATGAAAGTCATTAACTAAAGTTGCATTAATGTAACTGAAGTTCATTTAGAGAAAGGAAGTTCAGCCTCCTAACCAGTGGTTGGTCTACAACACTGAGAAAACAACCAAGCCATGTGCCCCAGCCAAAGGTCAACTAGTCTGTCATTGGACACCAGGACTTTGCCAATTTGAAAAGGTGTTTCTTTCCCTTTTAATTCTGGTTAGGTTATTTTCTTTCTTTTTAAAAATATTTATTTACTTTTGAGAGAGAGACAGAGACAGTGAGCAGGGGAGGGGGAGAAAGAGAGGGAGACAGAGAATCCAAAGCAGCTCCACACCGTCAGCAGGGGAGTCCCATGATGGGCTCGAACTCATAGACCATGAGATCATGACCTGAGCCGGAACCAACAGTCAGACGCTTAACCAACTGAGACCCTGATAAGGTTGTGTTCTTGTCATTTCTCTGGGAAAGGTTATTTCCCTGGGAAACTCAAAATTATAACTTAAATCTTGGGAAGATTATCAAAATAAGTATAGCGATGCCAGAGAAGAGAATGCAAATAAATACAAAAATAATGAAGAAATTAATTAAACCCAAGGTGTTAATGTTTTAAGCATAAATATACAAATGAGATTTGTGATCGGGGTGCCTGGGTGGCTCAGTTGGTTAAGTGTCTGGCTCTTGGTTTTGGCTCAGGTCATGATCTCACGGTTTCGTGAGTTGGAGCCCCATGTCAGGCTCTGCACCGGCAGGGTGGCACCTACTTGGGATTCTCTCTCCCTCTCTCTCTTTCTCTGCCCCCCCCTCCCTGCTTGTGGTGTCCTTGTATCTCTCAAATACATAAATAAACTTAAAAAAAAAAGAGACTTGTGATCAATGTATTTGTTTATGTCTTATCTACTATTTAAGGTTTTTGAAGTATTCAAGAGAAATGCCAAATTAAACTTCTAACTGCAGTTATGTTAAGAAAATGTAAACAAGTATATAAGTAACTAATGTAAAAATGTACAAAAAATTTCAAAATTTTCAAAGTTTTGAAGTTAAACAGTAAACAAACTATACATAGATGACAGTACTTCTCTTTAGGCACAAAAGCCTCTTGGAAGCTCCAAGTACCTGACAGACTGCTCACATCAGCCAGAAATTTGACCATCAGGAAAGGTTTCAAAAAGATGCTCCTGAGTAGATAGCTCACAATATCCTAGACCGCTGATTTAAAGATGGAATGATGGCACACTGAAAAAATTCAACTATAGGACTGAACATCCACTATGCAAAGTGGGGAAGAAAGTAACATTTACTGAGCATTTACTTAGCACCAATCCAATCTCAGTGCCTGGCTCACTCTACATGCTCAACAACCATTTTCAGTTATCCTAAGTCAGACAAATTGTGTTAAAGTGGAGAAAGGCATAACAAATTATGGAACATAGGAAAGAGAATGATTTCTTGTACCTTGAAAAGGGAGTCACAGAATATGCAAGGAGGAGAGGGTAGGAAGACATTCCATATTGTAAACACACAGAGGCATAGAAATATACGGCATCTTCTGGGAACAGCAAGTTCTCTGTGTGATTAAAAGAATGATGTAGAGCGTGGGGAGGTCACAGCAAATGAGGCTAGGGAGGCAGGTTCAGATCTTATCCCAGAAAGCCTGGAATGCTGCCACATCAAGTAGCATTAAGTAGACTTAACCATCTAGATGGCTGGAAGAAACAGGATCAGATCTAGGTTTTAAATAAATATAACTGAGCTACACACAACAACATGAAAGGATCTTAAAGTTGAGAGAAGAAAACAAGACTGAAAATGTGACTTCATTTCTATAAAGTTCAAAAATAGACAAAATTGGGGTACCTGGGTGGCTCAGTCAGTTAAGACTCTTGATTGCAGCTCATGTAATGATCTCACAGTTTGTGAGTTTAACCCTGCATTGGGCTCTGCACTGGCAGTGCAAAGCCTGCTTGGTATTCTCTCTCGCTCACTCTCTCTCTCTCTCATCCCTCTGTCCTTCCCCTGCTCTCTCTCTCTCTCGAAATAAGTAAATAAAATTTCAAAAATAGACAAAACTAACACTATTGTTTAGGAATACACATACTCATGGTAAAACTATAAACAAAGGCACAAAAGTCGCTATGCTTGGGCGGGGGAGGGGGGCAGAGTGAAGTAAGAAGAATATGATTATGAAGAGAAATCAGAGGGATTTCTGCAGTGCTGTCAATTTTTTTGACTTGAGTAATAGTAATATGAGCGGTTACTTTATTATAATGTATGTTTTATACATTTTTGTATGTGTATTATACAATAAAATGTTGCAGAAGACATCGTTAGAAGTGTCCTGGAAGGATGATGAGGGTGGGCAGAGTCTAGAGACAGGAAAAGAAATTAAGATGGTCACAATAATACAGGTAAGGGAAGAGAGCTTGAGTGGGGTCCTTGGTAACAGGGACAGAGGCAGAAAAGGGGGATCAAGAATTACTTAGAAGTGAGGTCCTAGAGAAAAAAAAAGAAGAGGTTAGATCCTAGAGACCCATTAGAAATGGAAACTAAGGGAAAGGCAAGTGTCGAAATTGACTGTAAGATTTTTTATGTTTCAAGCTTGAGAAACTGGGTGATAGGTGGGGAAAATACTAAGAAGAGCAGACAGTGCAGTTTTTAAAAATTAAGATCTGATTCACACACCATAAAATTCACTCTAAAGTGCACAGTTCAGTGGCTTATAGTATATTCAGAAAGTTGTGCAACCATCACCACCACCTAATTCCACCCTAATTATCTTCCACCCAAAAGAAACCCCACACTAATTTACTCATTAACAGTTAATTCCTCATTCTTTACCTACTGCCCCCCAACCAGTGGGGTTAAGACCTGTCTTGACTGAGTAACAGTGACATTCAATTGGTCTGAGGAGCCCAATCCCCCAAGAGATCCTATTTCAGAGTCTTAATTTGCTCTCCACACACAAAAAAGGTTCTGTAGAAGCCGAAAACCTTTTCTCAAAATGTAGAGGGGAACGTCCCCGCTCCTAGTTCGAACCTGGAAAGGGAATTAAATCAACAAGAATCAAGGTGGCAGAAATAGGCATCTGGTTATAGTGGCTTTCAACCAGTAGCAAAACTGCCCACTCTCCAAGGGTTTGCAAATTTGTGTGTTTACTTCACGAAGGTAAACTGTCACAGTGTCTGGGGACCACTACAGGCATTATTTAGGACAGGGGACACGATACTAACCTCAAACAATGCATGGACAGTTCTGTATAACAAAGAACTGTCCCATCCCAAATTCCAACAGAGCCCCATCTCTCCTCTGAGGATCAACAGAGGCAGAATTCCTATTATTTCTGCAAACACAAAAAATGAAAATGGAGAGTTATGATCTGTAACCGGGAACCAGGCCCAGGCCCAAGAACATTTAGTTAAGAATAGCTTAGAGAACAGAAGATTTAAATTAGCTCACAGTGAGAAGAGACTATTAATAGAAACTCAGATATTAATAGTGATGAGTCTCAGTTAGCCCTGGAGGACCTTGGCCCAGGACTGGTTGCATCGGACCGTCACTGTTCTCTTGAGTCTATGTCATGTGTCAGAGCCGTGGCTTCAGGTATGAGAAAGGGTGAAGGCTCTACTTAGTGGTACAATTCACAGGCGGGGCATAAACTATCAGAAAGAGGACCCAGAGGGTTATGCTCTAGAGTCCATCTTAAAAAGTTAAGAAGGGCCAATAGGGAGCTCTACACAGGGAAAGAAGTTTGTCTCCTCCCTAAAACTTTTTTTCTCTCTGCATTGATTTTCTACGAAATTCTGCCATTGGTCACCCCTTTGACTGCAGCGTCAAAGAGCCTTGTTAAAATCAGCACTTTACCTTCAAACACTTATTATGTGTGAAGCTCTGGGAAGCATATGCAACAATATGAGACAGAGATAGTCCTTAGATTAAAAGGGGCTTCCATTTTAGTGGTGAAATTAAAACATGGCCACAACCAAATAAAATACACATTCACCTGAAGAATATATTCCAACAGAAATAATTTAACAGCTGAAAGTAAATTCTGGGGTCAGCTTTACTACTTATGAATGGCATAAACTTGGGATCTTTCTTATCACTTAAGCCTCTGTGTCTTCAGCTATAAAATGAAGATGATAATCCTGACACAGTTTTTGTGAGAATTAGATATGAAAGCTTAGTTTTTTTCTTTCCCTAAATAAAGAATATAGGATAAACTCTACATACATAAACTTTCCTATAAAGTTCTCTTAGAGTAGAAAAGTGGGAGAATTTATATTTGATATGAGAACAGTTTTTACAAAGGAAGTGGTATTCGAACCAGGCTTCAAACACATGGTTAGGAGAGTAAATGCATTTTACACCCAAAGTAATAATTTACTCAACAAATTGTCATTAAGCCACTGCTTTTGTGCCAGGCCATGGGCCAGGCGGAGGATGTTACTGACTTGGAGATGCTTTTTATATTGCTTCTTTAATGCCTCAATATGTTTATTAATTTTTTCCACAAATACCCAAGATGGAATTAGTTGAGCAGAGTAACCAAACACCCAGAAAGCTGGAGACGGGAGGACTGAGGGAGAAGTGAAATCAGACAGGGGGTAGTGGGCCCTGAGAGACATACCTACTACAAGTTCAGTCAGGCCAGCTCATGGGGAAGCCAGACATCTGATGGTCCCGAGATGGAGTGGGAGACACGAGGGAATAGGTAGAGGAGGGTCCTATTGACATGATTCTATCTGATAAACAATGCTGTCCAGTTCTGGATTGACTCATGCCTTGCTGCATGTGACTAAGAAAACCAACCTCCCTCCCAATTCGAGGCCTGGAAACAATTCTTCTTCCATGCCGACGTCACAAGGCAGGACATTATATGAGATGCCCTAAACCAAATGGATATTGTGATCAACTGAATGCCCCTGGTATTTACTATAATCTCTGAGCCAGGCTGTCCTGTGAAAGAAGACGGGAAGGAAGTGGAGAGGGAGGAGGACAAGCAGGCAGAGAAGGAAGAAGCCAAAGAGTGGATAGATTATTTCCCTATAATTCTTCAATAAGAAAGTACGGAGAAAGAGGGAGATTAGTTTTTGCGGTTTTTACAAACTGTGTAGTATTTACCATAGTAATAAAAGCTAAATACATTTACTGTGTGCAAGGCACTGAACTAAGCACTTTACATATATTTTTTTATTAAAAAAAATTTTTTTAACGTTATTTACTTATTTTTTGAGATAGAGAGAGAGAGCATGTATGGGAGTGTGCAAGAGCATGAGCAGGGGAGAAGCAGAGAGAGAGGAAGACACAGAATCCGAAGCAGGCTCCAGGCTCTAAGCTGTCAGCACAGAGCCCAACGCGGGGCTTGAACTCACTAACAGTGAGATCATACCCTGAGCCGAAGTCGGATGCTTAACCAACTGAGCCACCCCGGTGTCCTGTACTTTACATACATTAACTCATTTAATCCTTACAACTATCCTATGAATAGTTACTAGATTATCTCATTTTAAAGAGAAGAAATTGGGGCATGAAGCACCTAAGTAACTCAACTGTAGACAGAAAACTAGAAAGTGGCAAAGCAAGGACTTCTGACTCTGTCTTCCAGGGTCTTCTTGCTAACCAAGGCTTCCTCTCTCAAACTCAGACCTGCCTTATATTTCCCAGCCAGGAATTTCTGCAAATTTCCGGGTCTGACTTATGAAGACTCAACAAGGGAGGTAGGCACCGGAGCTGCAAATACAAAATTATGATACACCATTTCACGTTAAATCTTAGAGAATCCTGAGCAGGGATCAGAAAATCCAGGTTTAACTCTCGGTCTGCTATTTACTGTGTGACCCTGGCAAGTTCCATGACCTCACTGACTCATGAAGAAATATCACCTTCTCTGTTTATCTTACAAGGTTGTTTGTGACAATCAGATGTGTACAAGCTTTAGTGTGTTGGCTCTGGGACCACTCTGAAGGGTTTTTTTTTTTTTTTTTTTTTTTTTTTTTAAGTTCTTCAAATGGCTTAGGTCAGTGCAGCTGCCGGATAAAGTGTTTACTACAATAAAGCAGACAGTCCTGAGACTGGATCATAATCCTGGATTGTTGAACTATTATTAGCCATTCCTGCTTTACATGTGAGTTCTGTGTAAAGCACTTCATGTGATTCCTGTCTGACTCAGGCACTCTGTGAATGGTTCCTTTACTTCTCCTTCCTGGCTCTGTGCTTTTATGGGTGAATTACATGGGACTTGATACTCTATGGGCTAAGGAATAACCCACAGTTAGGAACATAACACAGAACTCTCTGGTATTCCCCCTTCTCAGGATCACTGGGGACTCACAGTCTCCCTATGATTCAGTTTCCCCAGCCCCCCAAAAGGCTGATTCATTTGTTCAGGGTACACCATGGAGTCCTGCCAAATGCAAATAAACCATCCATACGGCACGTGCCAAGCTATGCTGGGAGCAGGCTCATTACTGCCACAGTCACTACAACAAATAACAACAAAACCCTCTAGGAGCAAATTACCACACATAATAAACTTAATTCAAGAAACACTGAAGAGACCCTCAGTTGCATCTTAATTTACACAGCACCATTTGTCACACGAGTGCCCTGGGGCGTCTACAAACTGAAAATAAGACGTCAGTACAGATCAGCTTCAACTACGCCTCAGTGATCCTACCAACGTAAATCTACCTACCACAAAAAAGGTGTTGAACAGAACACAAGAAAGGCTGCAGAAAGAGTAACTGAAAAGAACTCACTGTCTGAAAAATACGAGAGAGTTCTGTGCTCTATTCCTAACTGGGTTTTTCCTTAGCCTCTTGACTTAGAAGTATCAAGTCCTGTGTAATTCACCCATAAAAGCACAGGGCCGGGAAGGAGAAGTAAAGGAAGCATTCACAGAGTGCCTGAGTCAGACAGGAATCACATGAGGTCCTTTACATAGGACTCACATGTAAATCAGGAGTGGCTATTAATATTGCCAACAATCTAAGGCAAAAGCATTGTGATTGTACTTCAAGCCTTTTTTTCCAAAGTAATATGTTAGTCACATAGTTTCAAGTCCTACCTTAATCCGCCACCTATGTAGCCGAACCCTTCAACTTTGCTGTTCTTTAGTATCCTACAAGGAAAATGGAGGTAAAACCAATCCTCCCTGCCATTCATTGAATGTTGTGAGCACTACATGTATATAGAGTAGTAAAATGCAAAATGCATGTAAAAGTATTTTGTCTTCTCCCAGCTAGACCACAGTCACTGGTAGGCAAAAACCATGTCACATGATCTTTTAAAAATCCCTCAAAGTAAGACTATATTGCACACGCTGAATGATCACACATTCACAAACATTAAAAATGTCTATATAATACCAATACAAATATGAATATAATTATAATGAGATGCACTAAAGGCAGCATGAATAAAATGACAATGGTGTGTCAAGGTAGGGCCTGTTCCTGGAGCAGCTCAAGTACAGGTTGACAGTTGCAGGAAGGGAGAGAGCAGATAAGGGCAGATAAGGCTGAGAAAACAGGTTGGGGACAGACTATGGAAAAGCTTTAATGACCCTCTCAAGGTAATTTCAAAAGGGACAGGATCAGAGAAGCACAGACAGAGGAGGACAGAGGAGAGAAAAAGGGCAGAAGGGGAGAGGCTCTCAAGTGAACTCTAAACATACTGTATAGTTCTGTTCAGGGATAGCTGCAATTTTTCCCCCTTTTCTCTCCTTTCCCCTTTTCTTCTAACCTTGTATCATAAATGGGTTTTTCCCCCTTCTTCTGTGCCTTTGGCAGGCCAAGTTTACAAAGGAGGCTGGTTTTAGGGTGTCCTCAGGGATAGTTTCACTTCTCTTTTCTCATCCATGAAAGAATTGTAACACCCAGGGTTATCATGCATATAGAATGAGGCAACATGGATCTTTCCAAAAAATAGTGCTGGGAAAACTGCATATTCACATGCAAAGGAATGAAACTGGACCTTTATATCATGCATAAAAATTAACTAAAATGGATCAAAGACTTACACGTAAAACCTAAAACTATAAAACTCTTAGATGAAAACATAGAGGCAAATCTTCATGATACTGAATTTAGTAATGATTTCTTGGATATGACACCAAAAGCACAAACTAAAAAAGAAAAAAATAGATAAACTGGACTACATCAAAATTGAACACTTTTGTGAATCCTAGGACACAAGGGAGTGAAAGGACAACCCAAGTGGGAGAAAATATCTGCACATCGTTTATCTGATAAGGGGTTAATAACAATAACAAAAAAATCTGATTTAAAAATGGGCAAAGGGTTTGAATAGATATTTCCTCAAAGATTATATACATATGGTGTACACAAAAATGCCAAACGTTACTAATCATTAGGGAAATGCCAACAAAAATCACAATGAGATACCACCTCACACTGATATCATAGATGATACCAATTGTCATTGGGTATATAAAATGGGGCAGTTGCTACAGAAAACAGTGGGACAGTTCTCCCCAAAATTAAAAATAGAATTACTATAGGACAATTCCACTTCTGAGTATATACTAAAAAGAACTGAAAGTAGGGTCTTAAACAGGTGTTAGTAGCATTATTTACAAGAGCCAAAATGTGGAAAACTAACTCCGTGTCCATCGATGGATGGATGGAGAAACAAAATGCAGTATATATACAATGGAATGTATTGAGCCTTAAAAGGAGGGAGAGTCTGACACATGCAACAACATGGATGAACCTTGAGGACTATATACTTAATAAAAGTCCTGTCTGATTCTACTTGTGTGAAGTACCCAGGGTAGTCAAATATATAGACACAGAAAAGTAGAATGGTGGCTGCCAGGGACTGGAAGATGAGGGAATAGGGAGGTATTGTTAAGTGTGCAGAGTTTTAGTTTTGCAAGATGAAAAGTATTCTGGAGGTGGATGGTGATTGTGGCTTTACGACAATGTGAATACACTTAATGCCACTGAAGGGTACACTTAAAAATGCTCAAGATGGTAAGTTTTATGTTATGTATTTTACCACAATTTAAAAAAGGAATACATTTCCAAAAATAAAAAATAAAGTAACATATATGAAGCCCTCAGGAAAACAAACAAACACTTAGCAATGAACCTTGTTAGTTCGTTCCTTTCCTTTGACATAATCCTTTATTTCAAGGTTCTTTTCAGTTCACCTAAGGAACTCAGCCCCAACAATTAGAGCTCCCCAGTTCTGCCACTAAATCTGGCTGTGTATCCTGGAGTGAATTCCTTCCCTCACTGGACTTTAAAAAAAGAGGAAAAAAAAAGATGAAACTACATTATATACCGTTTCAACTTAAAAAATTTTTTTTAATGTTTATTTATCTTAGAGAGAGAGAGAGTGTGAGCAGGTGAGGGGCAGAGAGAGGGAGACACAGAATCCAAAGCAGGCTTCAAGCTCTGATCTGCCAGCACACAGCCCAACGCAGGGCTCAAACCCATGAACTGTGAGATCATGACCAGAGTGAAGTCAGGTGCTTAACCGACTGAGCCACCCAGGTGCCCCTATACCATTTCAACTTTAAAAACAAACATACATTGAATGTCAATGACAGATTAGGAATAGACTAGCAGAAAAGAAGGAAAGGAAACATTTCTGAACATTTATTATACACAAACTGTTGTGGCAGGGGCTGGGGATTCACAAATACCAATACAGAAAAGGAAGGCGATAGTTCCTGATTCAGGAGAAACAAATGCAGAGATGGTGATCTACATGTTAAGTGCCACTACAGGGTGATAGGAACAGAGTGATTCCCCTGCTAAGGGAAACCCAGGAAAAATCTATAGTTGTAATGATAATTGAGGGGGCTTGCTTTTTGAGGAGAGATGCAAAGACCTGGAAGGAATCAATCAGATAGGACAGAGGCAGAAGGGCAAACAGGGCAAAAGACCAATACCAGGGAGCACCTTGCAGAGAATGAACATGCTAGGCAGAGCACAGTCCAGAGGAAAGGTGAAAGTCAGTCTGGAAAGGCACTTTGGGATCTGGTTTCTAAATGCCCAGAAAGCTGGGGAAAGCAGCTTGACTTTTATGCTGAAGGCAGTGGGGAAGCACTAACAGTTGAAACTGGAGAGTGACAAGATCTGACGTGCATGGTAGAAATATCACTTTAGTAACAGTGTATGGAGGCTAGATTAAGGGAAACAGGAAGCTATTGCTGTGGCTCAGACAAAACAGGATGAAGGCTTGAACGAAGGCAGTGGCCGTGGGGAAAGAGAGGAAAGGAAGCTCTATTTGCCTCACGCAGCTCCCATAGATTAAAGGCAGGAATGCTGCACAAACTCCAGGAGGTTGGCTCTTATACACCATGGACCTTGAACCATGTTCTTAGTTCTAAACAGTTTCTGACTAATTCTGAATGTCCCCAGGTCCAGGGCAATCACTCAAAGGGAAGAAACAGGCATAAAAGTTAATCTGTTTCAGCTGCTAGGCTACCCCCACCCCCTTCTCTCCAGAAATAATGGAAGGCAGCACTGGAAAAAGGAGCATCTGGCTGCAGTAAAGACCCATCCCTTCCAGTGCTGGAGCTGTTGGCTCATCCTTGGGAATCACAACAATCAAGAATGGAGAATCGTTCTTTTCATCCCTTCTAACAGCATTATCCCAGCGACCTCATCCCCTAACAATGGTGTGGTCTGTGTTATGTTTTCCCTCCATCGCTGCTTCTCTCCCCTCCTCCCCCTTCCCCCAGCCCGGGGCACAAGGGAGATGCTGTGCTCCAGACGCTACTGAGGCGGTGAGCCCCACAGCCGCTGAACAAGTCTTGGAGGGGCAGGATGCTCCTTCAGAAGGAGCTGCATGAAGAATCCCATTGAGAAGACCCAATGCTGAGTAAAGGGAATTGGGAAGACCCTGTCCCCCTGCTATTAAACTAGTAAAAGAGATTTTAATGACCTTTCCCAGTGGTGATAAGAGTGTTATTAAGCAGACACCCTTGTCCATTGCTCAAAGCTATTTGTTGATATGATGTGTTTGGGAAACAATTTGGCAGTATTTCAAGAGCCTTAGAAATGTTCATCTCCTTTTACCCAGTAATTCTCATTTCTGGCAAGTGACTAAGGGAATAATTCAAAGGAAAGAAAATGATATACGCATGAAGATACATATTATAGCACTAGAAGGAAAAAAAGGTGGTGAAGTTTCTGTTCTTCAGATTTTTTTCCTCTTGTGTCTTCTCCTCTAACTCTCCCTTAGGTTTTGTAACGCTGATCTCTAGGCTCTTGAAAGAACCAGATATAATGACAAAAATTACAATCTCTCACCTAAGTATACAACTTAAAGAAGGTCTGCTATAAGTAAATTCACTACATGACTAACCAAACTTACCAACAAGTTACATTAAAGGCTTTCTGTTCATTTTACAGGATGGCAAATAATTAGTTAAAACTCATGTAAAATAATGAACTCATTTACACATTCAGTTTTCTGTCATATACCAGGCACTATGCTAGGGGCTAAGGGCATAGCAGTAAACAATACAGACATGGTCCTTGATCTCAAAGCCTGCTATCTATCACAGATATCAATAAGAAACAAGTAATTATGTTGGGATGAGCACTGGGTGTAGAATCACTGAATTCTACTCCTGAAACCAATTATCACACTATGTATTAACTTCAATTTAAATTAAAAAAAAAGAAACAAGTAACTATAATGAAGCTTGATAAATATTACGATGAAGGGAAATATCGTGTGCTAATGGAATGAACAGCAAGAGGGTCTTATCCTTATTGAAGGGCTCAGAAAAAGCCAGTGGGAAGAAGATAAGGAATTTGGACTCCATGCTAAGTACTGGAGTTTTTAAAAGGGGAGTGCTATGACTGGATTTATGTTCTGGAAAGATCACTGACTGCTGTGTGAAAGTTGGAAAAGAGCAAGATTAGGGTCAGGCACATCCACTGGGAGGTTATTATAGTCCCAGTGAGAAACGATGGTGGCTTAGGCTATGGGGGGCAATGGAGAGTGAGAGAAAGTAATGAGAAAGAGATCTTCCTTCCTTCTTTCTTTTATTTTCTTTTTTTCTTTTCTTTTCTTTTTTCTTTTCTTTTCTTTTCTTTTTGAGAGAGACACACAGCACAAGTGGGGGAGGGGCAGAGAGAGAGGGAGACAGAGAATCTGAAACAGGCTCCAAGCTCTGAGCTGTCAGCACAGAGCCTGATGCAGGGCCCAAACTCACGAACTGTGAGATCATGACCTGAGCTGAAGTTGGACGCTCAACCAACTGAGCCACCCAGGCGCCCTAAGAAAGAGATATTTAATAGCTAGAATCAACTTCTTAATGATTGCCAGAATGACTTTGAGGCTTCTGGCTTGAGCAAACTGTGACATCTACTAACAGTTTTCCTGGAGCATGAGGAAATGTGGTACAGGGTAGGTGGCACAGAGTTCAATTTTAAAGATCTAGAATTAGAGGGTCTTCAAGGTATTCTTGTGGGGCTGTACTGTAGGCCAAGGATTTAGTCCTCAAAGTGCATACATGGACTGGAGATAAAGATTTGGAAACCCATCATTATACAGGGATGGTAACTGAGGCAATGGGAGTAGATATGATCACACTTGTATCAGGATTTATTGAGCCTAGCATAGTACTAAGCTCTCTCACAAGAGAGGAAAGAAAGGGAAAGAATTTTCTCACATTTCTTCCAGGATACTTTGGCACAGTCCTAGGCTAATGGAAATCACTACACGTACTGCCTCTGTGACTTCCTGCACTCACCACTGTATGTTTTACTTGTTGGCTGACATCTCTTGCTTAAAGATTATAAATTCTGAGGTTCCTGGGTGGCTTAGTTGGTTGGGCATCTGACTTCAGCTCAGGTCATGATCTCATGGTTTGTGATTTTGAGCCGTGCATCAGGGTCTATGCTGACGGCTCAGAGCCTGGAGCCTGCTTCAGATTCCATGTCTCCCTCTCTCTCTGCCCCTACCCCTCTCCCCACCCTCTCTCTCAAAAAAAAAAAAAATAAAATAAATAAATAAATAAACATAAAAAAAAAAAAAGACTTCAAGTTCCTTTGCAGGCACAACCATGTCTCCTATCTTTTTCCTCCCAGCCCCTGGCACATTCTGGAGCATAGTATCTGTATTCAGTGTTGGAAGAACTGATGTTCTAATTAGCAGATGCACACAGATGACACCATGTTTCCTCTGACACCTCTTATTTTATAAACATTATACTGGAGAAGGGAGACAACTGTATGTATATTTTAGCTAAACTTTTGTTTTTGGACAACTTTTCAAAAGTACTCTACTTGCAGAATAAAAGGATATGTCCTTAAGTTGTGAATTTATTTCTACCTGCTGTCAGCTCTTGGGTCATGAGCACATACTCGGTGTCTGTCAACTAAACTCTAGATGGATCTTCAGCAGCCTCCTCTGGTACTCATGTAAGAGGGGCTCCTTTTGGCAACAGCCTTGATATGAGTTTGATGGAAGAGTACTGACTATTAGCACTTACTTGCTCATGGTGTAGTGATGGAGGGTAATCCAAGAGACTTACACAGGGTTGGTCTCTATCCACAAGGATGCCTATAATCTCTGGCAGCATGGATTAGCAAAAGAGGACTGGATAGAAGATAAAGACAGATAGAATGTTAAGAATAAGTAAGGTTAAATATTTGTATACCATTCAGACAGAAGATTAAAGACACTGAGCAGGGGGGACAGAGGAAAAGGGAATGTCAAGGGAGTCAAGGGAATGTTTAGTTAGAAAAACAGAAGGGCTGGAGGGAAAGCAATGGCTTGCCTTTTGTGAGTTTGTTAAAGATAAAGACACAATCTAACATAACAGCCTCCCACAATGGTAAGGGGAGGGGAATATTCGAGAGGTCAGATAATGTTCTAGACACTGTGCTAAGTGACTTATATGCAGTCTCTCATTACTGACAATGATCCTGTGAGATAGGAATCCTTAGTCCCATTTTACAGACAGTATAACTGAGGTTCAGGGAAGTAAAATAATTTCCCCAAGGTCTCATGACACTCAAGTATTTTCAGAGCCCAAAGACTATATAATCCCTTTATAGGGAAAAAATTCCCTAGGGAGAATGGTCATTTCTTTTTATTTTTTCCACTTATGACTGTGACCAGTTAATCCAAAGTCATTGATTTTACAGTGCAAGAGTCAGCTTCTACCAGAGCTCATGAAAGTGGACTGTTAAATTTTCAGGAATGTTGCAACCCAGTTAATGTCACCTTAGTAATTGGAAATCAGCCATGGTGGGAGTATTTCTAACATGGAAACTGGCAGGTACTACAAATCAGAGCAGCTTCTTCTTCTTCTTTTTTTTTGTTTTGTTTTGTTTTTTTTTTGTTTTTTTTTTTGTTGTTGTTTTGTTTTGTTTTGTTTTGTTTTCCTGAGAATCTGTTGCTAAACACTTACCAGCATGCCTCTGCTTGAGAACCTCAGAGCTGGAACGAAATGACTTTCATCTCACTTGCCGAGTCCCATCCTAGTTCCACTTATTGGTTCTGATTGTCTGGAAATCTGTGCATTCTGAGGAGTCTGAGACTTCATAAAGAAACCAAAACTGTGATGTCTGTCATAGGCAAGGAGGGAAAACTGGCAGTCACCATGCCTCATACCTGCCTGCCATCCCTGGCATGGTCTAATGCCCTAATTTTACAAATGAAGAAACAGAGACCCAGAGAGGGAAAGTGATTTGCCTGAGGCCACATAGTGAATTAGGGGCAGAGCTGAAGCTAGAAGTCAAATAATCTGACTTCTAGTCCAGTGATCCTTCCAGGATCGCTAAGAGATCATGCAGTTGAGGCCCTTTTTGATGTAGCCAGCATCTCTATTAATAATATTGGGCAACAACGAGTGACAATGACCACTAAGCAGGAATGTTGCAGAGGGCACACAAACATACAATGAGGGGTAGACTGGAATGAACTTCTGGTTCTTCTAGCCCCGAAAGTTTATAAGGCTAGGTTTCTAAGAACTCTATCTATGCTCTTATGTGCCTTCTTCCTGACCACAGAAACTATTATCAACCTGAAGTGTGTGATTTCTAAGAATCTTACGTGCTTACGTGACTGAACAACACCCTGACAGCCACTACTTTGTCAAGAGTCAAGTCAAAAGATATAGAGATTACACTCAGAGGGGGAGTTTTCTAGAAAAAAATGAAATGAATAACATTGTGAATTAAAAACAATATTCACAGTAGTTTATTCCTATGAAATTTCATAGTAAAGAATCCCCAAACCATTTTTGCTCATTTCATTTTAAACACTGTATTTGGGAAGAAGTAATGTGGCTCAGGAATCAGGAGGTCTAAAATGGCAAACTATAAAAAGTCTGCTTTCACCCTAACCCAGCCATCCTACTCTGCTTTGTGGAAATAGTCATTGTTATAAGTTTCTTCTGTTTCATTTCAAATACATTTCATATATGTAACAGTAAATATAATATTTCCATTTTTATACAAATGATCATATATATGTATGTATATATACATACATATATGATGTATACATACATACATGATCATATACATATATATGTATGTATATATGTATATATGTATGTATATACATATATGTATATGTATGTATATACATATATATACATACAGTGTAACTGAGGCTCACTTTTCCCACTCAAATTATAAGTTGGAGCTTGTTCCATGAGTGTCTGAAGAACTTCATTACTTTTTGTGGAAGATACTTCCGACTTTGTGAGGTAGAAAAGGTGTTATTTTCAGGTAAATGTCTTATTTAAAATCACCACAACTTGATACCAGAGTGGGATTAGCACACATGAATTCCATTCAAATATGAAAATTACTTAAGTTCACACTGATAAACCTTCAGGGGGATTTTGTTTTTGTGTTTATTTGGTTTTCCTTATAAAATGAAATGATATATTGTGGTCACAGGTCAATAATAGTAGTCAAATCTATTGAATCACATGTACTAATGTTTTTCTCTGGGTTCTCAAAAAAAGGCTACATGAAGAGCAAATAACTGAAATTATGGTCATGAAAGCACTTTGAAGGGCTCTCCTATAAGAAAAGAAACTATTACTTTAAATTAGTTCTTATTCCAACAAAACAAACAAGCAAAGGGGGAAAAAATAGAGGAGAGAGAGAGGCAAACCAAGAAACAGACTCTTAACTATAGAGAACAATCTGATGGTTACCAGAGGGGAGGAGGTAGGGGGATGGATTAAACAGGTGATGCAGACCAAAGAGGGCACTTGTTGTGATGAGCACCAGGTGTTGTGTGGAAGTGCTGAGTCACTATATTGTACACATGAAACCAGTATCACACTATGTTAATTGGAATTTAAGTAAAGACTTAAAAAATAAATTAGTTCTTATCCCAAAAAGATTCAGATTATTTTATTATTTGTCTGTGACGATGTCTACATTTTGCTCTGAGCTACTTCAGCTTCTTGAGGGTAACAGTTTGTTTATCTCTATATTCTCAAAGACATAACATAGACTAAGAACTCATTGACTTTTGTTGAATAGATGAAATGATATTATAGAAAATGTTTAAGTCACCTAAGAACCCAGTTTGCTACCTTCAAACATGTCCAAAGAAGACAGAGTTCTAACCATATGGGATGGAGACTAATGAGAAGGTGGACTGAAATTTACTTGGGCAGAGATCCCCTTCTCTGTTCTTCATCCACAGCAGGTAAGCCACCATCTTGGCCTATGCTCAAGGTCATTCCTAGTTAGCCCAAAAACATTATGTCCATTATTCAATACAATTCTACGAATACACAATGAGCATCTGTTCTGGTTATGCAGTGGGAACTCAATAAATCTATAGCTGGGTCAGTTTCTAATCCCTACATTATATTATCATCACTTCTGTACATGTCTAATTCCCCTAATAGATTGTAAGCAACTTCAAGGGATCATGTTTTAATCATCTTTGTAACTGAATACGGAATAGGTCTGCTGGGCACTCAAAGTCTAATAGATGAACAGATAGGGACACGTGCACCTCATGCTGGGAATTGGCAGTGGTAGGAAAGGAATGGTGGCAGGAAGTGAGTGATCAAGGGATGCTTCATGGGAAGGTAATAATATACAAGATGAGCCTTACAGTATGAAATATATGCCCCAAGACAAATTCTTATAACAAGAGATGAAGGATGGAAGAAAAAATATTCTGAATGTAAAGGGGAAGACATCATGAAAATGCACGGAGGTAGCAATAATCATGAACTGTTCAGGAAACAATAAACAAGTGACTGTTTCTAGAGCCCAGGAAAAGATGGGAATGAAAAAAATAGGTTGAGTCTCAATCACAGAGGGTCTTAAATTATCTACTAATGGTTTGCCTTGAAAAAGAATGTCAAGGCCCAAAAGTTTGAGTAGAAAGAATACGATATAAAGAAAAAAACAATCAGGATTTAATAGCAAGATAGAGCTGGGCTTATATCCTAAACTGTAATCACTAGCAGCGTGACTTTGGAGAAGTAATTTAATCTCTTTGAGCTTTAGTATTTCCTCTATGAGTATAATATATACCTTTCTAGATTGAAATAAAGAAGAAATGGATGTTAAAGATCTTTATAAACTGGCAAGTGTAATATAAATATTAATTGTTATAATCATAAGCTGTGCTTTGGGAAAAAAAATCTTACAAACTTGTTGAGGATTTTTCAGAGGTGAGAGGAAAGCCTAGAAGTGAAAAAGACAGGAAGTGTGGTGGTAGGGTGATCCTTTGCTAGTGCAGACAAAGACATAAGCCCTCTGATCCTCATCTGCAGACCCAAGAACCTAAGGAGCTGACCCTGAACCATTCCTTAAGCAACCACGTATCATACCAACCATTAGGCATCCATAATTCCAACTTACTCGATAAAAGAAATCCTGGGTCAATAATGGGATGATAGAAGTGATTTCCTGTTGCAGGTTATTTACTGGTGGCATTGCATTTGCAGCCTTCCCAAACAGCAATCCGTTAAACAGTCAGCCAAAAACACTAAGCGAAAGGGGGTCTTAAAAAGGCCATCAAGTGTCAGATGTTAATAACAGAGGAAACTGGGTGTGGAGTAGATGGGCACTCTCTGTATTATCTTATCAATTTTTCTGTAAACCTGAAACAGTTTGAAGAAATAAAAGTATTTTCTTAAAAAAGCACACTACAGGTTCAGAGTGGATTTATTTATAATAGCCTCAAACTGGAAACAATCCAGGTATCCATTCATAGGAGAATGGATTAAAAAAAACCCAAAAAACAAAAAACAAATGTGGTACATTCATGCAATGGACTACTACTCAGCAACAAAAAAGAATGGGCTATCAATATAATCTACAACATGGATGGATGTCCAAAGTATTGTGTTAAGCGAAAGAAGCCTTGCACAAAAGAGCACATTCTGTAAGATTCCATTTCCAGTAAATTCTAAAATAGGCAAAAATAATCTAGGGTGGGGAAAAAATGAGAATGGTTGCCTCTGGAAAGTGACGGTGGCTGTCTGGAAAGGCTCATGAGGAAACTTTCTGGGATGATGGTAATGTTTTATAGCTTGATAGGTGTTTGAGCTACACAGGTCCACACATCTGTCACATCTTAGAGAATGCTCACTTAAGATCTTGGCATTTCTCTCCATGTAAATTTTACCTTAGAGAAAAATATTAAAAAAATGCTAAGCTCTAGTTAATGAGTTCATGATATGCATGCTGAAATATTTAGGGAGAAATATACTGTATGAAATTTACTTTAAATGCTTTTAAAAGTAAGATTGATAGGGGCGCCTGGGTGGCGCAGTCGGTTAAGCGTCCGACTTCAGCCAGGTCACGATCTTGCGGTCCGTGAGTTCGAGCCCCGCGTCAGGCTCTGGGCTGATGGCTCAGAGCCTGGAGCCTGTTTCCGATTCTGTGTGTCTCTCTCTCTCTGCCCCTCCCCCGTTCATGCTCTGTCTCTCTCTGTCCCAAAAAATAAATAAACGTTGAAAAAAAAAAAAGTATGATTGATAATGGGTGGACAAAGGGATGGATAGATGGATAGGAAGTGATACTGTAAATATAGTGATATATTAAAGGCAGAATTGAATTGGTAGATATATAGGAATACACTGTAAAATTCTTTCAACTTGGCTGTATGGTTGAACATTTTCATTAAAAAATGTTGGGAAAAATAAAGAACATTTTGGGGGTCTTGTGTCTTAGATTTGGTGATGGAGAAAAAGAGATTATATTTAAGCTTATAAAGCTAGGCTCGTAGGCTCTTAATATTAATAAAAATCCTTCATAAATGCCTGGGTGGCTCAGTTGGTTAAGCGTCCGACCTCGGCTCAGGTCATGATCTCACGGTGGGTGAATTTGAGCCCTGTGACAGGCTCTGTGCTGACAACTCAGAGGCTGGAGCCTGCTTCGGATTCTATATCTCCCTCTCTCTCTGCCCCTCCCCTGCTCTCTCTCTCTCTTGCTCTCTCTCTCTCTCAAAAATAAATAAAGATTTAAAAATTTAATAAAAAATAAAAATCCTTTACATTTAACTCTTTGTGTGAATACAGATAGCTTTTTTTTGTATTTATCCTCATTTATCTCCCAATCTGATATGTGCACCTCTCAACTGTATTCTTGAGAATACCTTCATTTTAGCATTGATAATTTTGTAACTATGTTCATCTCTGTATCACCCTACTAGACTACCAAGAACTTCCTGAAGGCAGAGCTTTATTTTTCGTTTTGATTTTGTGTTCTCTTTGCCTAGAACAGTGCCTGACAAATACAGAGGGCATTCATTCAAACATTTGTTGAGTGTATCCCATGGGTTACAAGGAGAGCTGGCTGGGGCAGGCTCTTTTCAGGGCCAAGGAGAGATATGGAAGAGTTCCCATAGAGACACGTGACCCAAAACACATTCTGTGGAAGTGATTCTGCACTTGGAAGGTAACAAGTTGATTCATTGGGACTTATTTGTATTTCCTCATCTGGCTTTGATTCTGTCATATTGCCACCGGAAATATCTTGAGATGAAGCTGGTGTGGTATATGATAACTTGGCTCACTCAACCTCTACTCCACTCCCCTTCTAGTTGGAAATACTGGAAAACTAAAAAAAATCACCTTCTCCAGATTCACTTGCAGTTAATCTGCCAGTTATTTGCACTCATACAAGATCGAAGCAAAGGGAAGACCATTTTTTTCTGTTCCCTTGGCTGCAAGGGTCCAGACATGAAAGGGTTTTATGCACTTTCCAGTTTCCAGAGTGCCATGGGGCAGTTGTAGCAGTGGCTTCTCCAGTCCGACTTGTCAAATGCTAGTTCACAGCCACTGACTGAGTGGGGGTGGGGTGTTAGACTGATCACTCCAGGGGTATTGGGGGTGAGGAGACAAATCGTTCATGGAGTCCCAGACCACAACACATAGCTTTAGTTCTTCATACCATTTGGTAAGCATCTAATCCCTTTTATTAAATTCCTTCCTGTTCAAAGTATCTGGAATGGTTTCCATCTCTTGCACTGATCCCAGAGTATGAGAATAAAAATAAAAATAAAAAACAAGTTTGAGTGACTAAGGGCAGGCCCCTGTGAATGGGAAAGGGGCTGCATTTCAAAGTTTTTCACTATGAGTATCTATTCAAGTAATTGTTGAACCCTGCCTTGTGCCAAACACTGGGTGACGGGCTGGCCTGGAGAGACAGTGGTTTGCTTTCAGATAGCAGATCTGTGCTAATATGTGAAAGAAGAGCCCATAGTGATCCGTGTCTGAGAAAGGTAAGGAAAGGTCAGAATGAGAGTGCAGGTGCAGGGGTAGCTTTAGAGGGGAGAGAAAATGCTTACTCTCAGACCCCAAATCAGATAGTAACTAAGATGTTTAGCATTTTCATGTACAGTGTATTCATCTCCATTATCTCATTGCACACCCTCTCCCACCAGCTCTGTTTTTTATTGGGCACTTCCGATGTGGCAGGCACTTTACATACGTTTTCTTATCTAAACTTTGGAACACTCTCTGAGGTGGGAACTGTTATTAGCTCCATAACTTGCCTGAGGTCTCACAGTTACTAATGGTCAGCACTCAAACTCGGATCTTTTGATCCTAAATTCTTAAGGGATAACAAAGTAAAAATTTCATTTCCTCAAAAGACATAACATGTTTAAAAACAACACTGTACAAACATGAGGGATTGTTATCCTTATCATAGAAAACCTTTCTCCAAGTTTGAAGTCTCTGAGGTAAAAGGCCCAGTGTCCATACTGCTCCAGCCCTAGAAGGGGATGACAGAGGTACCTAGTCTGGCTCAAATCAGATGAAACTCACAATGGACAAAGGGAGTGGGGGACAGAGAAGAAAAGCCATTTGCTGCCTCCACAGCCTCCTCACTAAGGCAGCTCTTTATCTCCTACACCATTGTTTACAGCTCTGAGGACACCATCCGGACCTAATAAATGAAAGTGTCCATTGGGAAGGGGAAAAACACACACATGCCCCCCTCCACATACAAAAGGACATTTGTGTCAGGCAGCCTAAGAGGCTGACACACACCAAGGGCTTGCCCCTCCTCTCTTCACCCCTGGAAACAGACAAGAAAGGCAGCTTTCTGGTATTCCACAAAAGGGGAGGCTGCGGCAGGGAAGAGAACACACACTCTCTAAAACTGCTGACTTGATTCATCCCCAAACTGACACAATGCAGAGAGGAAGACTTCAGGAAATGGGCAGATTATGTCCAAGAAAAGATTTCCTGCAAGCGGTTAACGGGAAACTTACATGAAAAGTGAGGACTAAAAATACACAGGCTATTGGATGCTAGTGGGAGGGCCCTTAGTTCTTCAAGAAGTGTCTGAGGAAGCTGCCAGGCTGGAAGCTCTCTCCACCCTCAAACCTAGTGACATCAACTTAGCATTGGCTTTATTCCCCTGAAAAGCTCATCAGGCACCTGATGTGATTAAAATTTCCATTTAACATTCATCAAGTCCATACTGTGTTCAAGGCTCTTTATTCATACAAGTCATCATAGCACTGAAGGTAGGAACCCCAGTACTTTATACACATAGCTTGACACAAAAGGTGATGAGAGTAGACAGGTAGTATAAATGATATTGTATCTTCAAGTGAATTTTATTTATTTATTTTTATTGATTTTTGAGAGAGAGCGAGCGAGCATGTGCAAGCAGGGGAGGAGCAGAGAGAGAAGGGAACAGAAGATCTGAAAGTGGGCCCTGCACTGACAGCAGAGAGCTCGATGCGGGCTTGAACTCATGAACCGTGAGGCAGACTATTAAGTCATAAACCTCAAAGATCCAGGAGTTAGTAAGATTTAAAAGCTTGGGGGCGCCTGGGTGGCGCAGTCGGTTAAGCGTCCGACTTCAGCCAGGTCACGATCTCGCGGTCCGTGAGTTCGAGCCCCGCGTCAGGCTCTGGGCTGATGGCTCGGAGCCTGGAGCCTGTTTCCGATTCTGTGTCTCCCTCTCTCTCTGCCCCTCCCCCATTCATGCTCTGTCTCTCTCTGTCCCAAAAATAAATAAACGTTAAAAAAAAAAAAAAAAAAAAAAAAGCTTGGAAGACCTGCACAAGTTTGGCGGTGGAATGCAAGGAAACTGATTTGCCCTTGAAGGCATATGTGATGTCAGGTCAAAGCTTGGCTTGAACACTAGGGCAACTAATATGCAACATTAGGAGACCAATAGGTAGCTATAAGAGAGTGCTGTTTGATTCTGAAAACGACGCTTAGAGGCAAGTAGGTGCTCAGAGGCAGAAGCAGGCCTGGGGAGTTCCTTCCATGTCCTAAGGCCAGTGCAGAAATCTGAAGAAGACAGGAGTTTGCTTTCAAAGCCTTCTCCTTCCCCTTCTCTTATACTTCCAGAAGCTTAATTCTGCCAAACATTTATTGAGCCCCAAACTGGTGTAATTCCTGCCCCCCTCCCAGCACCGAACAACAATGGATCAAGAACCTCACAGTCTGATAGGGAAGATGGGTTCCACAAATAACAGAAGGGAGGGGAGCAGTGCTGGGCTGTCAGCAAGAACTCATTGCCCTGCCATTCCATCAGCACGCTTCCTAATTGAGCAATTTATAAGTCCTCATACCCCGAAATTTGGGGCCCTAATTACAAAGGAAAATCTTATCACCAATCATCCTTCAAACAGAGACACATACGGTAAGTCCTTCTTCCAGGTTTATAATAAACAATGTGAGGCCAAAGATCTTCCAGTATCCTATTTTTTATACACAGTGTGAGCCAGATGTGGAGGTACATTAGAAAAGAAACTGTAGGTGGTCCTCTGTGATTCGAGTCTAGGGAGGCAGGGCTGGGAGAACAGCACTTTTTTCTTTGTTTTGTTTAAATCAAGGATGATCTGAGACTTCCTTTGTTGTAAAATCCTAGGGATACGTTTGTTGTTGCTGCTCGTACCTTCACTGATTTCTTGGCAGCATGTGAGGCAGCCAAGTACTCCTCCTTTCCTGAAGGCTGCTCCCAAATCCTTTGGGTTATCTTATACCACAACTTCCTGCACCTCTGTGCTCCTTTTCAGTCTTTGTGGGGATGCTTGTATGAGGATATTAGACAAATGATCTATGATCCTTGGCTTTCTCTTTTCTCACTGTACAGACTCCTTGGGGATATAGATTTCTCTCATTGCAAAGAGCAGTCCTAGATTTCCGACTTCAGACTACACCTTAGGAGCTATTAAGCAGCCATGAGTAGAGTCAATACCTTCATTCTGCTCCTTCTTCCTTTTCTCTATATAAGAAGAAAGTGGGGTGGTAATTAACTGACACCTCAAATCTCCCAAGCCCTGGCAAAATGCTTCATAATATTAATAGATAATAATTAGGATTTTGAGTCTTGTTTTGTCTACGGATATCTGCACATTAAGTTTATTTTAGAATTTAGGACATATAGGTACCCCAGCTGTCATTTCATTTGCTATATTTAAACAACAGCCATCATCAGTCAGGAATATAAAGTATGGGGAAATTAGTGGCCAAAAGATAGGAGAAAAATGATGTTTGGAAATTCTTGGCTTTTGTGCAGTTAGAAACAAAACAAGTAAGTTGGATTAGTGACTTAGGAAGTGATATAAATTAAACTAAAATATGTTAGCAACTACCCTCATCTCTACTTCTAAAGCTGCAGAGTCAAGGCAACGAGAAGAACTCCTCTGGATTCAAGTGTTCAGAAATCTGGCTATGTTTCCTCTGGCATCTACATTCCATTATGGACTTCTGAAGACCATAGCACTAGCAGAGAACAATGTTAAAAGCACCTTGGACTGGGCAAAAGGATTCTCCAATTGGCTTCGCTACTAAAAACTATTTGTTAAACATTCATCTAATATCCTCAAGTTCCAAGATCCTAGACATTCTTAGCATTTGGTGTCAGCAAAGGGTCACATAATCATTTACATCTTATTGTAGATTTTAATGGGTTTGATTTCCTTGCCCAGTTCTATTTGCCTCTTGAGTCAACTCTCCAAAAAGATACAGAAACAGTGGCAGAGTGTACAAAAGACACCAAAGAAGAAACCCAAAAGGGTTTCCTTTTGGCTGTAGTCTCCCAGATGGCAGTGAGGGGCAGGAATTTTTGCCCTACTAGAGTAAGTAGGGCAAAATTCCTCAGAGTTAAGGCAAAGTTAAGACTTAGTTAAGAAGAGATCAAAGAGTATTAAACATGGAATGATGTACTTCATCCCCTGAGAATCCCTACTATTCTCTTAGGAGAGAAGAGCAAGAAGGGGGATGTTGGAGGAAAAAATGGTAGAGGTTTGAGCAAAAGAAAATAAATTCCTCCCCCACAGAAAACCATCATTCTAATCATGCCCCAAAACTACAGTACCTCACATCCAGGTAACAGCAAGAAACAGAAAATGTTCTGTAAATAAATGAATAGCAATTAGGTTCCTCTGTACATTCCAGAGGGCACATTCTATGCAGACCCTGAAATTAAGGAGCTCCAAATCTAGTTAAGAAGCCATGTGTATTTAAAAAATATAAAGCAGCAAATAGACATGTCATAAGTGATACTAGGAGTTTAGAGTGGTGAGCAACTGCTGTGGTTCTGGGTGGTCTAGAAAGGCTGGAGGTCTGGAGCTGGGCCAGGTCAATGTGAAGGCCTGGATTATGCTATCCTTCCTGGTTGACATTTCTTCTCTGAATCAATCATCAAGGAACTTCCAAACACGCAATAACAATAACCACCAAGAAACTCTTCACACAGGTAAGTAAAATTACTTCATAAAGTGTAAAAATGTTTAATATCCTATCAGTGGAATCTTGAGAAAAGCATGAGGGGGATTATCTGTTATCATCATCATCATCACAGCATTTACCATGAATTGAATGTTGAGCCAACACTGCAGTGTTGGCTGGATAACATAACACCCATTCACAATCTCTGTCTTATTTGCCTTCATTACAGAATCTAGAAGCAGAACATTTCCTTTTCTAGCCCTTCTTGTAAATGGAGGTATCCATGTTCCACATTTTGTACAATGAGACATAAGCAGAAATCTGCTGGGGCCCATTTTGATTTTCCTGTTTCCACAAAGTAGAAGCCAGCATGTTACGGAAGGCTGAATAGGAAGATACAAAGAATAAGCATCTTTAAGCACAACACTGAGTATTTAAAACTAAGGTGGCAACTGCTTATCATAGAATTCTTGTAATGTGGTGGTGATTTAAACCACTCTCCATTAGCTTAATAAATTGAAAAGATTCCTGATATACTTCCCATGTGCTTAACCAAGATTATAAGGTAGGTAAGTGACACAAACAGAACTGAAGCCCATGTATGACAGATCCAAAACCCTGACTCTTACATGACACTAACAAGGGTGCACGTGTTCTCTGAAAACTCAGGTGTCTTAATGACCAGTCCAGTGGTTGTTTTGTTTGGAGGGACTGCTCCTCCTATGATGGTCATAGCCATTCTTACTGTAAAATTTTATATCGTGGATACATCTTAATAATATGCTTCAAAAAAACAATGACACCAATTTCATTGGCTCTCAGACCAGGGGCAAAGGGATTCAACTTATTGACCCAATCAGTTATCTTCTTGT
Organism: Lynx rufus; assembly: GCF_022079265.1. Lineage (NCBI taxonomy): Eukaryota > Metazoa > Chordata > Mammalia > Carnivora > Felidae > Lynx > Lynx rufus. Next base: position 54,139,317 of record NW_025814897.1, on the reverse strand, counting down.
GATTCCCTTCTTAGCACTCTAGGACCTTCTTCTTCCATTCTGAATTTCTTTCATATTTGAAATCCAGAAAAATTTAACATTTGCCTACAGAAACTTTCCATCTCCCCTCTCATTTTCTGCACCCATTTGGGCTTTCAAGATGGCCACAAATGAGTTCGGCCCTTGTTTTCTATACAATAGGCAAGTGTCATTTCAACAAACTAAGCATCTGATAACACTTAAAAATAAACAGTACACTGTTTCTGGAGGGTCACTTATCCCCTTACAATAGAGCAAATTGGAAAGATCATTCAGAAATATTTCAAAGCCTAAAACAACACTGAGCTGATGGTGACAGTGATCAGCTGTTGGCAGCTGGTCGGGTTTTCATGGCTTTACTCTCAAGTGAAATGCACTCCTTATCTGTGGTTATGACTGGCCATTACATAGGAGGATTAATGGGGTTGCTTTTGGCTGTCATAGAAAGCTTAGGATGTCTTCTCTATGTGGGTCCCTAAAAGCAGACATCCTCTCTGCAAAGCTGACAGGTCACCTCCCTCAACCAATTAGCTAATTGTCTGAAATCACTCCTCATAGATCAAGAAAAACTGTCTTGTGAATGAACTCTGTTCATGCAGAAAGCAAGAGCCTTTTGTTTCCTTCTCAAGACCCTATTCAACTCAAAGTCCCCTTCCATCTACAAAATTGTAAATTCTACAAATGTGAACAATCGGCTCCAAAGAATGAATCCTTCCAGCTTTCCAGTGAATGAGTACTTTTTTGACTACAGGGTTTTGGTTTTTTTTTGTTGTTGTTGTTTTGTTTTGTTTTGGTTTGGTTTGGTTTTTGAAGAAAATTGTTTTTTAAATGTAGCTTCCTGACTGCACCAGGTGTGAAATGGTAAATAAAAGAACGTGCAGTTGTGTTGGCCATCTTTAATTGTTCCCTTCAAAGCTTGCCAAACTGATGTCATTCTGGATGCTTTCTATTCTGCTGACCAAGCTAGGCCTTCCTAGAAAAATCTATAGACTGTCCAGTTCTAATCAAGATGTTGCATCAAATTCTAAAAGCTCAGAGTTATCCAGGAGATTGGTAGCTAGCTCTCACTGAATAAAAAGGAGTGAGTCGCCCCTTTGCTGTGGTTAATACTAGGAACTGGAGACAACCTTTGTCTCTGGCCTGCTGGAATAAGATGGGCTAAAAATCAATCACTTTGCATTCAGTGATAAGACACCCTTTTTTTTTATATCATTTGCATACTGTCTTTCACTGACCCTTATTTTCCTGCTTCCAAATACAATGCTATTTTGTTCAGACATCTACCCTTTCCTGTGCCATTTCCCCCTACAACTTAAAACTCCTTCTTCAAAAGCTAAAATCCTACAAAGCAAAGACACAACAGACAGCCTCTATCTCTTGCATCTGAGTTTTTACTGGAAAAGTTTTACTGGAGATACAAGGGCTCAATAAGGGATGGGCAGAATTTTAATAGAGATGGGGAAAGGAGTAGAAGCTCCCTTGGAAACGGAGGAAAGAAAGTACTTTCCATGTGACAGATACTATGCTAAGTACTTTCACATAAATGATTGATACCTTATAACAGATGACACGGGGAAAGGCAAGTATTATTATTATTATCATCATCATCTCAAAGTATTTAATCAGTTAAAAAAATTTGCCCAAGACAAAAAGTGTGTGTGTGTGTGTGTGTGTGTGCGCGCGTGCTTGGCTGGCTCAGTTGGTAGAGCGTGTGACTCTTGATCTCAGGGTTGTGAGTTCAAGCCCCATGTTTGGCCTGGAGCCTACTTAAAAAAAAAAAAATTGCCCAAGGTTACAGGTCTCAAGCCCAGCTGTAGCTCCAAATCATCTCTCCTCACCAAACTGATGAACAGTGACATGGAGGCAGGAAGGAACAAGACTCATTTAAGGTGGGAACTGAGCCCATATGGTAGGCAAGCATATGGTAGCTTCTGAGCATCTGTTCTTTGGGAGTCACCATTTAAAGAAAAGGGCCCTACTAGTGCTATTAGCTGTAAACACAGTGAAACTGCTGATCATTTTGACAAGGTAAATCAGAAAGAGTGAAGTCTTTTAAGAAACCATCTGTAGTTCTGATATTGATGACTCTAGTTCAGGGTCAGGATAGCTACTTCTTTCATCATTTCCTTTTGGCAATATATTTGAATTGAACCTAAATGCTACCTGAGCCTTGACCACAGTGTGTACCAGTGATCTAGCTCAGCATAGCTGAAGGCAATGATTATTCAAGGAACACTACGTGGGTACCTCCTGTCACACCTACATTTTGTATGCTATACAAGATTCCCCAGTTATGTCTCAGGGTCTTTTTCCATTTACCAACATTATCCCCTTTCCTATTTCTCTATTCACAGGCTCTAAAATAAGGCCTGAAACACAGCAGTTACTTAACTAAAGTTTACTGAAGAAATACTACATAACAGGCATCCAATAAATGTTTGTTGAGTAAATAAACTAGACACTTCTATTAGAAGAAGTGGATGAGAGATGTTAAATCATAGACTCAAGGTTAGAGTACTGGGGTACAATGTAAAGTAAGTTGGTAAATACAACTTGGAGATGCCAGATGGGCTGGGGGTGCCCTGAATATCAGGCATTGGAACTTGAATTCATTTTATAGGCAACAAGAAAGAGAATACTGAATGTTGCTGAGGATGAAAAAATCGTGGGCACGGTGGTAGGGAGGGAGGAGGGTAATATTCAAAATAATTCTAGATGGTCAGACAACAGCCTGAAGATACCAAACAAGAGTTGAAAAGTGAAGTCCTAGAAGGGAGAGGGCCAGAAAGAAGGATAGAAAGCATAATCCTTATCTTTGTTTCACAAAACTTCTTACCTTTTCATGATGATACCAAAGGTCTAATTCCTTCACTACTCTCTCTCTTTTGCCACCTTTGAATTTGTCTTGGTTATTCTTCAAGAATTTTCTTCCTCTGACCCCACCTTAAAATTTCTGAAGCCAGTTATTATTTAATTAGATAAATATAATGTGTCATAGCCTCAGAACTGTTTTCAAATGTCTCATAATTTCCGTCTTCTGTGGGAGAGAAAGGCCAGTGTAAATATATTGTGTTCTTGCCCCTATGGACAAGATGGACTTCGCCTACTCAATTCTGGTCGGAGCTAAAACAGCTTAAAATGATTTCTCTATCTTCCCTATCAAAGCACAGCAGAAATAAATATAGGGAGTACCTCATTCTGTGGCACATGTAAATAAGGATACTCAGAGAAACAAACATTTCTACCCATAATTTTTCCTTGCTTCTGCCAAGAGTGACCACTGTCAACTGATCTGCCCAGAACTCCCCACTGTGCCTTTGTGCTTGGGCTCATCCTCACACATTATGTACCCCAATCTTACTCCCCAGATACATTGAAATTATACTCTTCCTTCAAGGATTACCTTCAATGCCACTTCCTCTAGACTGTTTCCTTTGATTTTTAAGTAGAATGCAAAACTTTCTCAACTAAACCTCTTTAACACCTTGTCTCTACCTCTTCTTACAAATCACAAAAAGACCTGTGTTATAGTTTCTTATGAATGTGTCCTATATCCCACTTTATTTTTAAAAAATTTTTTAACATTTATTTATTTTTGAGAGAGAGTAGTGAGTGAGCCAAGAAGGGGCAGAGAGAGAGAGAGGGAGACACAGAATCCGAAGCAGGCTCCAGGCTCCGAGCTGTCAGCACAGAGCCTGATGCGGGGCTCGAACCCACTAACTGTGAGGTGAGATCATGACCTGAGCCGAAGTCTGGCGCTCAACCGACTGAGCCACCCAAGCATTCTCTACATCCCACTTTATTTCCTCCATATGAAATTAGTTTTGAAGTAAGGGTCTATATCATTTGGACATCCCCCACAGTTCCCAGTATAGCATAGGTACTTAGTCCACATAGGAAGCTCTCAACACTTACTGAGATGAATTAATGAACATATTACTTTAAATGAACATTCATATACATTACTTCAGGGTATGATTATCTCTACTTTACAAATAAGAAAATGAAGGTTTATAAAAGTTAAGTGATTCAGAAAACAGGCCATGCTTTCCACAAAAGCTGAGATAAAAGGCCCAAATAAGAGGATTCAGATTGAATCTGGGGACTTCTTGGATAACAGCTCCTATCTTTTATTGAATTATCAACTGAGAACATAAATTGCTACTTTTGGGGGGAATAAATGTGTCAATATGTATATGAATATCCATAAAAAATCATATAATTTAAACTTGTATGTCTACTTCATAAATCCATCTTAATATCCAGAGATGCAGATAGACTTATGCATGAAGATGACCATCATACTGTTGTTCAAAATAATGACAGAATCAGTAAAATCTTCTGTTACCCAATTGAAATACTGAAAATATGTTTACTTCTCCTCCCTCCCAGATTCCAAAGACATGACAAAGTAGTACAAGGCTGAATAAATGAATACCTGTGCTTAGGGTGGGAGAGAAGAATAAAGAAAAAGAACAGACCAGAACATTTTTTTTAATGCATTTTATCATTTTTTTAAAGTAATATTTACATTCAATGGGAGGGGTCAAATTCATGACTCTGAATTGACATGTGATTAAGAGTCACATGTACTACTGACTGAGCCAGCCAGGCACCCCTAGACCAGAAATTTTTAACACTTTTCAAAAGATGGGAAGTAGATGGAATTACATTGGTAGATGTGCTACAATGTAGATGTATCTACAGCCCACCCAAGTGAAGGAAGCCCGGTAAAGGAACATGGGGAAAAGATGCATGTAGTAGCCAATGCTGCTTCTTGATAAGGCCTAGAAAGGTATCATGCTGGGGATCAGAGCAGTACTGTTCAAAAGAAATGTAATACAAGCCACATACGTAATTCTGAAATTTCTTTTTATGCTTAAAAAGTAAAAAGAAACAGATAGGATTAATTATAATAGTATATCCAAAGTATTATCATTTCAATATATAATCAATGTAAAAATGAGATATTTTATCTTGTCTTTTTGTTCTTTGAAATCTGATTTGTATTTTATACTTACATCATATCTTAATTCAGATGAGCCAGATTTCAAGCTCACTTATAGCTAGTAGCTATTGTAACTGAAATCACAGAATCAAAGAAAAAGGAGAGCAACGTCAGGAAAAAGAGCAGAAATCAGTGATTAATTGAAGAACTTGCTAAAGAACCAGTTGGGTAGAAACAGTTTAGACACACAAGAACATAGAAAGTTTAACTTCTATGCACTCTTTCTGAAAGATGCTTTTAGGGATGCTTTATGGCAAAGTTAAAAAGGATTCTAAGAAAGAGATGACATAGGGTACAAGAAAGGAATTTAACCCAGGACTTCAATGAAATGATAGCAGGCTTTGAGATTAAAACAGGAACTCTGTGGACTTAGAGAAGAATGTGTTAAGATGAAAGTTGGGGCATCTGGGTGGCTCAGTCGGTTAAGCAACTGACTTCATCTCAGGTCATGATGTCATGGTTCGTGGGTTTGAGCCCGGCATCGGGCTCTGTGCTGACAGCTCAGAGCCTGGAGCCTGCTTCGGATTCTGTGTTTCCCTCTCTCTCTGCCCCTCCCGCATTTGTGCTCTGTCTCTCTCTTTCTCAAAAATAAATAAAATGTAAAAAAGAAATAATAAAAGATGAAAGTTATTTCCCTAAAACAAACAGTATGATTAGGAAGCCAACTGATGTTAGTCATAAGGTAAAGGCAGATGCTTCTTTCCTCAGTCAGGAAAAAAAGGCAATCCAAAACTCCCAAGAAAACAAAAAACAAAGACAAGGTGTAAATATGAAGCAAAGAAAATATGGCAAGTGATGGAATGTAGAAAGAGAATCTTTTTGATCTTGATGTTTGAAATAGTCTCGTTTAAGTGTCATGGGTTTAGTACCAAAGAACTTTATTTTCTTCTTATGGGTCAACTTATGCAATTCTTCTGTGCTGTAAATATTTATATAATTGTAATACTGAAAAGGATATTTATTAGTTTTTAATTCTTAGAATCAATCCCCAGGTGAAACTTAAGACTTCTTTATTTTAGAAATCTGAATGTAAATGTTATTTAGTTACACAATACATACCTTATGATAGGAATGGACTAATTATCTCATCTTACTTGTTGGAAAGCCAAAATATTCTATATACAGTTAAAGAGAGAAAAATAGAATTTTTGGTGTAAGTGGTAAGCTGCGTAAGATAAGTCTGACTAAGGGGCCTTAATAATACAATGATGCCCCTGTTCTTTATCCAGAAACGCTAAGGATCCAATATTCTGGTGCTACAAAGTATTTTAATGGCTGAATCACATTGCAGTCATTAAATTATCTTCAAAATTTATAACAAGCATTTTAAAACTTATAATGTGAAGTGAGATAAACTATATCCAAAATTATAGACAGTATGAAGCCTGGGCAAATGAAATGAAATTAGAGCTACATTTATACGTATTAGGAGAGACTTAGGTTAGAGTTAAGTAATCACCAGACTTCTGAGAGGCTTGAGAATCCAGTTGAGGAAACACAAGTGTACAAAGAATAGTCAAGTGTAAGTGCCAGGCACTGGTACTACATCTGATCTATCTCTGTAAACAATCTCCCTTCCCCAACACACACAGTTTATACTTGCTAAATATTCACAGATTAAGATTCTCAAGGCTACTTGAATGTTTTAGGATGGCCAAGGAACCATCCAGCTTGGCAGTGTAGCCAAAGGAGGCTTCCTGGAAGAGGTAAACCCTGAATTGTATCTCAAAGGATGGACAGGTTTGAAATGGTGACTGGGGAGACCCCAGACTCCTTAATGGGTGAAGGGCCAACTCCTCAGACTGAAATGCAAAGAAGACTCCCATGGAAGACAGGAAAATGAGGCTACTTTTAAGGTGTGGTAACCAGAAGTTACTGAGAGACACTGGTTTGTCCCCATCCCACCACTGACACAGAGATTCATGTTTTGGAGGCTATATTGCAGAAGATGGAGCTACTCCCAAATGTGTAAACTGAGTTCCCTTCTTCCCATTAACCTATACTTGATCCTGTCTGTATTAGCCAAATAGACTATCTTTTCTCTTCCATTCTTCTCCCAACTTAGGCTTCTGCCCAGAAGATAAGCTTCTCACTAGCAAACACTCAGATGTAGAGTTTGCTTCTAGAGACCCAGGATAATCTACTTGGAATCCTCAAGGGAAAAAACAGGCAGAATGAATTTAATGCTTCACCTTCCATGGCTGGACTTCGATATAAGACTACCCAGCTTAAACAAAGCAGTATATTTGTTAAGGCATCTTAAATTAGGGCTCCGTACTAAAAAACATCCTTTACAAGTCTCAAACACCCCTTCTTCAGACTATTTATAAGTAACCCATAAAAAGAGTGTTTATTCTTTGGAAAGAGATATAATAGAAGAGGAGAACAGGAAGAGATAATATAAGCACACACACATGCCAGACATCGTATAGACATTCTATAACAAATCCATAGAGCACTTGTTATGCCCATTTTACAGGCAAGGAAAAGGAAGTTCAACTTCACAGAGATTGAGTGATTTGCTGCCTATGTAAATACTGGAGCTGGAATTCAAATCTACAAACTTCTTACTTCAAAACTCAGTGCTCTTCCCCCTATACCATACAGCCTCAGAAAGAAAGAAAGAAGGAGTGAATTTACCAAAGCTACATTGTTGAAAAGCAAGAACAGAGAGGTACAGCTGTTATCTTCACAAACCCTCCCATATATATTTTTTAAAGAAACAAAATGGTCTTAATAAGACTCAGACTCTTCTAAAATGACAAAAACAAAGAGCCTTAAGTAGACCTTTCTTTCAAAGGGGAAGGGGGGAATTAAATATCAGAAAGTAAGGGACTTCTCCTCTCACATGAGTCTGTCACAGCTCAAAGGTTATTTTAGGGAAAAGATACTTACCTAGTGTGACCACAGAATCTAAGAGAATTTAGAAGGGGTGGTGGAGAAGAGAGAGGGAGAGAAGGGAGACTGACTCATTATTTGTTTTCCAAATATAAAAACTGAAGCAAAACACAGTGAGACTCAGCTATCCAGCTGGGTGCTCTTAAGGATTAACTGGGTGTGTGGCCAGGCACTTAACTTCATATTTCAGATGGACCGCTGTAAAATGGAAGAAGAACTCATAATAAGGTTTCTTGTCAAGAGAGCACCAAGAGAGTTGTATTTATAGCTTCTGAAATACAGACCTAAGCAAATGGCCTGACATGGAGTCCCGGGCCCTAATTCCAATATACCTGCTATAGTTAATGTCATAAGGTTGTGCTTGGGGATATGAATGTCCTGATAATGGCAGCGTCATCCTGTATTTTTATACCCTTCTCACAGGTTACAGCTGGGCTTTTAAAATACAGATTCCAATTCAATATTGAAAACAAAATGCCAGTGTAATAGAGTAGAAAGAATATGGGATTTGGCATTGGGCCATCATGGACTTGAATCTTGGTTGTAAGATCTGAACAAGATACTTAATCTTTCTGAGACTTATTTTCCTCATCATTAAAATGAGGGATAATTACCTTAGAACACTTAGTTATTGAGAATTAAATAGAGTTCCTGATACATAAAACACTGTAAAGATAATTTCCATATTAATCCTTACCTCACACCATATAAAAAATTTAACTTGAAATGGATCATAGATCTAAGTGTAAAAGCTAAAACTCACAGCTCCTCGAAGAAAAGATAAGAGAAAAATCTTCATAACTTTGAGGCAGAAAAACAAACAAAAAAACATAATCATAAAAGAAAAACAGAATAAATAGACCACCAAAATTCAAAGCTTTTGCTCCTCAAATGGCACCATTAAAGAAAATGAAAAGGCAAGCCATACTGAAAGAAAATACATGTTTTCACACACCAACAGAAAAATTACAGCTATTTCTACCTTACAAAAAGCTGGTACCCAGACCATTTAAAAAAACTCTTAGAACTTAGTTAACAAGAAGATAAATGAAACCATATAAAAAATGATCAGAAGCCTTAATCAGAGACTACACAAAAGAAGCTATACAAAAAGCCAGTTAGCACATGAAAAGATGCTAACGATTATTAGACATCAGGAAAAAGTAAACTGAAACCACAGTTATACACTATTACCTGTAAACCCATCAGAAAAACTAAAATTAAAAAGACTGACCATACCAAGTGCTGATGAGAATGCAGAGCAACTGAAAATCACATACTGTTGCTGGGGATGTACAATAGTACAGCCAGTCTGGAAAACAATGTTTTAAAAAGTTTAAGAAACAATTATTCTATGACCCAGCCCATTTGACTCCTGGGTATTTACACAAGAGAAATGAAAACATATATCCGCACAAAGATGTGCAAATAAATGCTCCTATCAGCTTTATTTAAAATAGCCAGAAACTGAAAAAACCCAATGTCCATCAATAGGTGGAATCCTACTCAGTGATAAAAAGGACCTGTGCACCAACATGGACACATCTAAAAAACATTATGCGGAAAGAAGTCAAACCAAAAGTGTCTATATTACATAATTCTATTCACATAAAATGCAAACTCATCTGACAACAGAGGAATGCTTGCCTGAGGCTGAGGAAAAAGAAAGGGACAGATTGCAAAGGGACAAGAGAAATTTTGGGGGGACTAAGGGAAATGTTCTGTATCTTGACTGTAGTAGTCATTTCATGGGCAGAGCAACTGTCAAACTCACTGAATTTAAACAGATTTATTTTGTGTACATTATTCCTTAAAGTTGATAAGGAAAAAAAATTAATTCACTTTGCCTCTCCTACCACTAGAATCAAGTTAAAAAGCTACTACCGCCCACTTCTTGGTCACAGGGGAAACAAAAAGCTGTACATAAAAGGGTGGTATTGCAAAAGCCCTGTAATTTAGTATCAATAAAGTGTTTCATTTATTGAATATCAATCAGGTGTTTGGTAAAATAAGGCACTTCATATATATTATCTTATTTAATTCTAACAAATTTGACGAGGTAGGCACTATTAGCTCTTTTACCTGTTGAGGAAACAGGTTCAGAAAATTTAAGAAATTCATCCAAAGCCACCCAGATGTAAATGGTAGAGTTAGAGTCAAGGATGGATCTGGATTCAAAACAGTAAGCTTGACTTCAAAGACAATGCTATTATTTCCTACAGTGCTTAGGGCATCCTCAGAAAGGCAGAGCCGTGATGGCCCAGAGACAGGAAGTGTTAGTGAAGATTTCCTTTATCAGAACTGGGAAATCCTCTCAAGCAGGGGAGTTTTAGCAGTCTATTTCAAAGGAGACTGGGAGGATGGGAAATGGGGTGCAGCTCTGCTTGTGAGGCCAAAGACAATCCTCTCTCTCGGTTCCAGCATCTGCTGGTATTTTGTTAACTCTTGGCTCCTCCATATTCACCCACCCACTGGTTTCCCAGGGAAAAAAAGCCAAAATATCTTGGCTGAACAGGCGAATGGGTCACAGATGACAGAGGTAAAAAAAAAAAAAAAAAAAAAAAGACATTCTGTAAATATGCTTCTTTTTAAAAGCAAAAACAAACTGCACACTTCCTTGTTCTGCATTTTCCTTATTCTCTTTGAGTTATCCATCTTCTGAAACATTTTCTTGTCTACATTTTCATTCATCATAGTGGAAAAAGTAAGGCAAATGGATCATGCTGGAAGTTTAAATAAATTTACAGTCTTCCTATTTCAGACCAGCTGTAGCCCATCTCCCCTGAAGCCAGGCCAACAAGAAGGTGCCTTGAGCTGCAGAAAATGGGCCATGGGAAACTAGGACCTGGAGGGGCGGCTCGGCACTGGGACCAACATTGTGGACAGAGCGTAAAGAGACCTGGGTTCTGGGATTAACTTTGTATAATTAAGTTAGAGACTCTGTCACGTCACTGTCCCTCTCAGAGTCTCAGAAGATTGGACTAAACATGTTTTTCAACTTTTAACAAAGGCCCTCCGTTTATAACCAAAAATAATCTTCCCCCTAAACCCTCAGATTCTCATGCACTTCCTCTTTGAGAATTGCTCTGTTGCCTTTTTATTCCCCCACAGCCAAGCTTCACTTTCTGAAGTTTATACTATAAAAATAGGCAACTTCAGTGTACTAGTATATTATAATCCCAGACAAAAACTTTCAAACAGTATATACAAACATATACTGAAATTCTGTCATAATCCTTAGTGTGTGGCATTGAGAACCAGAGATTAGATGCCCTATTGCAAACTGCAGTATTTTTGGTTGTTCTTCATTTCCTCTCCCGATTTAGTTTGAACTGCAATTTTACTAAAGCTCCTTTGCTCCCTTCTTCACACATGGTAAGAAGTCACAGGGACATGTGCTTTTGTGCTCCTTTAACTAGAGCATCCTCCCCCAAACTACACTCTGCCAAATTGTTTCTGGTAAGCAACTTTGCAAAGTAAAAATTCCCTAGACGATCTGGACAGGGTGTGAAAGAAAGACCCACAACCCAGCAGGGGAACTGAAACATTCTCCCCCAGTGTCCACTTCTGTCCTGGGAGGATGGGGGCAGGGAAGTTGCGGAAGAAGCTTTTAAAGGAAGCAAACTTGCAGGACTTTTGCTGCAAACAATTGTGTACTGTATCCAGCTGTTAAATAAGGCAACAGTCAGCTCAAAACCAGAGGAGAACAAAGGGGTCTGATCCCTTGCTCCTAAAACAGCAAAGTACTATGCTTCTGCTTCACATGTTTACAGCTTAGCACCTGTTTCTAGCTTCCAGGTCTGGAGCTCTAAGAAGTGTAAACCTTTATTTTTACATACAAAATATTGTGCAGAACCATAACACAAAAAAATAAATTTGAGCTCTGGGGGATAGACGACCCGGCGTGGGAGAGCTCTGCCACTCAGCTGCCATCATCCCTTTCGTCAGGCAACTCTCTGGACTCCTAGGGCCACAAGGAACACTGTTAGGTCTACTGATGTGGGTTGATTCATGTGTGATTGGTAGGCCTACTGATTTGTGGAGTTCACAGATAAAAACATAGATGATCATGCCCTTAATTTGATTCAGTAGGCTAGGGTGGTTGTTCTCAGCATTTTTCTTTCCCCTTATGTCTTCTTCAACGATATCATTAATTCCCAATGCTTTGTTGATCGTTTCTATATGGAAGACTCAAATTATACACTTTAAGACATGATCTCTTTACTTAGCAGAGCATCTGAAACATATGGATGGGAAGAGAAAAGCAGGGATCCAGGCATGCAGACAGTCTGGCAGCAGAATCCAAGTGTTTGTTCCCAAAATTCAGGACCAACACTCTAGCTGTCAGAGGACTAGGGAGAGAAAAAGAATAATGGGAATCCCTAAAGAATCAAAGTGCAGGGGAAGGACTTGGCCAAAAGGAACCAGGCAAGAGCTCTTCTTAGAATCGGGGGCCAAAGTCAGAGGGGGGCTAGCTTTCAGGCTGACTTCATGTTAATTCCCAGAGGCCTGGATCAAGTTCTTAAATCCTACCCCACCTCATCCCCATTACAAGCAGAACTGTTTCACAGACCTATCCTAAGGTATGAGAGGAGAGAGCCAAGTAAATCTTCACAGCTGAGCATATCCAGGCCCTACTTGTGTCTAGCAAGTTGAAAGCATATCATGAGCAGAAAAGATGCAGAACAGATGTTCCTAATGTTTTCCAGGTCACTCGCAGAGATAGACACAGATCCCTATCAACTTAATAGCCATTTCTCTCTTTGTACCTTGTTACAGAACTATTTTGTTCAGAGAACTGGTAGAGACTTCATGGTCATGGGAAAGGTAAACCCCCTGCCCCTCAGCCCTAGGGGTTGAATCACAACTGGTCTAAAGCAATTATGCAAATCAATTTCCCTTTGCCAGGATTGGACTAGACAGGTGGGCATATAACCTAGTTCTGACCAAAACAACGCAAGTTTTCTAAAGGGGAAAGAAAGTGCCTGTTTTTCTTGGTAACATGCTTGAGTCAATGACAGAACCCTGAAGCTTCCTCCCTCTTACTGGGCTACATGAACACCAATGTCCTTGTAATTTACTCAGATTTTCTGTTAAGTGTGACTAAAAGTTTTCCTGACTGATCTGCTGACCCACCTGAGAGAGTAGGCAGCAAGAGTGGTTGCTTAGCCTTAACTGGCCTTAGCTGGTTGACTGCAACTGTGGTGACTGGAGGTCCCAGTACATCGCAGTCCTGTATATTATGTCCTATAATGGAGGGACCATCACAGCCATGCAGGGGGAGAACTGTGTGGTCATTGCTGCCAACAGGCACTTAGGGATCCAGGCCCAGATGGTGACCACAGACTTCCAGAAGATCTTTCCCTGGAAGGTCGGCTATACATAGGCCTGGCCAGACTCGCCACTGAGGTCCAGACTGCTGCCCAGCATCTCAAGTTCCAGCTAAGTCTGTATGAGCTGAAGGAAGGCTGGCAGATCAAGCCTTACATCCTCATGAGCACGGTGGACAACCTGTCATATGAGAAATGGTTTGGACCCTTCTACACAGAGCCATCATCTCTGGATTGGACCCAAAGACCTTTAAGCACTTCATTTGTTTTCTAGACCTCACTGGCCCCATGCTGACTGACGGACTTTGTGGTCAGTGGCATCTGCTCTGAACAAACATATGGGATGCATGAGTCCCTCTGGGAGCCCACCACGGATCCAGAACACCTGTCCGAAACCATCTCACAAGCCATGATGAATGCTTGGATAGGGATGCAGTGTCAGGAATGGGAGTCACTGTCCACATCATTGAGAAGGACACAATTACCACCAGGACACTGAAGGCCTGCGTGGACTAACTCTCTGTTCTCAGAGTCTACTTTTTTTTTTTTTTAATAAAATAGTTGTAATTTCATTTGGGACACCTGGGTGGTTTAGTCAGTTAAGCATCTGACTCTTGATTTTGGCTCAGGTCATGATCTTAATTTGTGAGTTCAAGCCCCACATGGGGCTCTGCTGACAGTGTGGAGCCTGCTTGGGATTCTCTCTCTCTCTCCCTCTCTCTCTGCCCCTCCCCAACTTGTGTGCACTCACTCTCTCTTTCTCTCTCAAAATAAATAAACTTAAAAAAAAAAGCTTTTCTTTCAAAAACTATGAACCAAAAACTATGAGACTGAAAGTATAGGCCTTATATCCAATAACCTTTTTTTAATGTTTACTTATTTGTTTTGAGAGAGAGAGAGAGAGAGAAGCAGAGAAAGAGAGAGAAAGAATCCCAAGCATGATCCATGCAGTCAGCACAAAGCCCGATGTGGGGCTCAATCTCACAACCTTGAGATCATGACCTGAGCTGAAATCAAGAGTCAGAAGCTTAACTGATTGAGCCACCCAGACACCCCTCCTGTAACTTTTATCATGTGGATATATGCAATATTTTGTCTTCAACTATAAAAGATTTACAGGTTTCAGGTCAAGAGTCCTTACTCTATACCAGCAGTTCTCAAAGTGTGCTCCCTGGACCAGCGGCATCAGCATGACCTGGAAATTTAGAAAAATCAGAAAAATAATTTCTCTAGCCAAACCCCAGACCTACTGAATCAGAAATCCTTGTAGCGGAGTCTAGCAATTTATGTTTTACTAAGTCTTCCAAGTGATCTGATTCATGCCAAAGTTTGAGGACAACTGCCCTGAGCTCACCATTAATTTCTATGATGACAAAAATGTTTACATCTGCACTATCCAGTATGGTAGACACTAGCCACGTATGTCTATTGAGCACTTATAATGTGGCAGTGCAGCCAATAGGCTAGATTTATAATTTTACTTTGTTTTAGTTTATTTAAATTTAAATATCCCTGTGGCTAGTGGTTACTGCAGCTCTAGACAACCATAAAGGATTTTACATTATCAAATGGCTCAATACTAAGTCATAAAATAGGCAGTGGTTCTCAAACTTCAGTATGTATCTCCATCACTAAAGGGGTTATAAAACACCGATTATAGGCTCCCACCCCTACAATTTATGGTTCAGTAGGCCTAGCTTGGGGTTTGAGAATTTGCACTTCTTTTTTTAATGTTTATTTTTGAGAAAGAGGGAGACAGCATATGCCAAAGCCAGGGAGGGGTAGAGAGAGAGTGAGAGAAAGAATCCCAAGCAGGCTCCATGTCCAGTGCAGAGCCTGATAAGGGGCTCTATCCCAGGACCACAAAATCACAACCCAAGCCAACATCAAGAGTCAAACTCTCAACCAAATGAGTCACCCAGGTGCTCCAAGAATTTGCACTTCTAATAGGCACCTATATGATGCTGATGCTACTGACCCAGGGAACCCACTCTGAGAAGCACTGAAGTAAGCAAAACTTTTTTTTTTTTTTGCCTTCTTATAACCTACATAAAAACTACCTTTGCACAATTCTTTTTTTGTTTGTTTGTTTTTAAAAGTTTACTCATTGTTGAGAGACAGAAAGACAGAGCACAAGTGGAGGAGGGGCAGAAACAGAGGGAGACACAGAATCCAAAGCAGGCACCAGGCTCTGAGCTGTCAGCACAGAGCCCGACGTGGGCTTGAACTCATGAACCACGAGATCATGACTTGAGCCAAAATTGGATGCTTAACCAACTGAGCCCCCTAGGTGCCCCTACTTTTCTACAATTCTAACCAATGTTTTCCTTTGTGTTAATCAAATTAATATATAAAGGTAAAGTTCCCTGAGAGTAGGAACTGACACCTTCCCATTCTGTATGTCTCATAGTCCATATGAGCTCAGTATCTTGGTTCCAGCAGGTATATGACATCACTGAGAGTATAATGGGCACACCCCATGTCTCCAAACAGGAAGACATTTGGAAGTGTCTGTCATGTTTCCAAGACCATGATTACTTCCTCATAATCATCAGGTGGCAGGCTATATGTTTCAGAAGAAATGCACAGAAAGGTTAATTGATCTGCCCAAGGTAATAGGTCTTATTTCTTATTCTTCTGTATTTTAAAGTATTATCTCATAAGTTGTTTACATCTAAGTAGATTTACAGAAGAGTGTGTACATATATATGCATACATATTTTACATAGATTACATATGTAATATATATGTAACTTATACATAATATTTTATACATATATACAGAGATACTGAAAACTAAAACATTCAAGAATGAAAAAGACTTCTGACACTATAATGGTATGAAAGGCAACAGGCCTAGAAATCTGGATGGGGGCTATACCTTCTCAAATCACACTGCATACAAAACCATCTATGCCAAAGACCTGGCCCATCCAGCAATGCAGCTTTCAAGCATTAATGGGAAAGGCAAGAATCAAGGACAAACACACAGGGGATTTTTCTGAAGGTCAAAAAAGCAACAATAAATACCGTGCCCAGAAAAGCTTTTAAATCTGACCTTTTCTTCTGCTGAAGCCATTCGCCTTCCAGCATCTTCAATCTAATAGACTGAAGTAGGCTGAAATGGCTCTTAGGAGAGAACGGGGCTAGTCTTTTCCTTAATGCTGCCTCTCCACCACTACTCTAGCAGCATTACTGGTAATTACATCATTATACCATAATGGAACACATGCGGTGCAAGTGAAACATCCCAGCAGCTCCCCAGTCAGGGAGAGGGGAAAGAAGCTCCCTTCATTGTTCAATTTCTATTAACCCTTCAGGTTCTGGCTTATTCTCAAAGTCAAACCACCCCTAGGACATTTCACAATCTTAAAACACAGATCGTGAAAGCAGAGCATCGTTGAAGATCAGGAATAAAGTTAAATTCATTAGTGTGATGGAAATCCTCTGCTAGAATAGGAATTAGGACACCTGGGTATAGGTCTGGCTTTGCTATGAACACCTTATGTGACCTTGGGGAAATCATTTGCATCTTTTAGGTTTCAGTTTCTCATCTATAAAGAATAGCAAAGCTCCCAGGCAGAAGATTCCAAAAGGTCCTTGTAGGCAACCTGGGACTGGACCAAAAGATCACAAGGGTTCCTTCAGCTCTAACATTCTATTATCTAAAAAGACCCTATGAATAGGGGAGACAGGAGTGGAGTAATATTCGAAAAGTCAACTCTGGTCTTCAAGCAGTTAATCTGATGAGGATTTTTGCCTCTACCCTGACCCATATATCAGTGTCAGATCATCTTCATCAAAATCCATAGCAACTTCTCATAAGACCAAACTCTGAACTCATTAACAGATCACACAGAGTCTCCCCAAATAGAGAAAGGACATAGCAGTACATGCTATACTTGGACAGAACCAAAGTTCTAACTGTCACAGACTCCTTCTATGAACCTGAGTCCGTCACCTAACCTTGGCCAACTCATCTTCAAGACACAGTGGCAGAGGAGAGAGGGTAGAATGAAAGCTTTTCGCTCAGTCTGTGATTTTGATATCTTTGTAAAAGTTTCAAACGCCACCATTGGATATTGGGGCATGCAGGGGTGGGTGGAGTTTGGCACAAAAAGCACACTAGGAATGCCAAATCCTACAAGCAAGAGATGAGTTTTCTTTTTTTTTTTTTTTGGTAGGGACATATATTTATTTATTTATTTATTTATTTTTATATGAAGTTTATTGACAAATTGGTTTCCATACAACACCCAGTGCTCATCCCAAAAGGTGCCCTCCTCAATACCCATCACCCACCCGCCCCTCCCTCCCACCCCCCATCAACCCTCAGTTTGTTCTCAGTTTTTAACAGTCTCTTATGCTTTGGCTCTCTCCCACTCTAACGTCCTTTTTTTTTTTTTTTTTTATTATTATTATTTTTTTTTATATGAAGTTTATTGACAAATTGGTTTCCATACAACACCCAGTGCTCATCCCAAAAGGTGAGTTTTCTTATGATATTCTAAAGGTCTTCTCATAGATAAGGAAAAAATTACCTACCAGACTTCCAGGGAAGAACTAAAACACATAAAACTATATATTAATTTGCCACATATCTCAGAATTTTCTTTATATAGTGGCCTAAAAGAAAGAATGTAAAAAATGTGTTCTCTGCAGTTGTCTTCTGGTCTTCATATAGAAGGTATAAGACTTTGGTTTCCAGGAGTCAGGTGGTTAGATCCTCTTAATTAACCGTCCCAAAGAAAACAATTTAAAAAGCTACATAAGGGTGCCTGGGTGGCTCAGTCAGTTGAGCGTCTGATTCTCATGATCCCAGAGTTGTGGGATCAAGCCCCATGTCGGGCTCCACACTGAACATGGAGCCTGCTTAAGATTCTTTTTTGCTCTCTCTCTCTCGCTCTCTCCCTCCCCAACTTTTTGCCCTGTTTGCATGCTCTCTCTCTAAAATAAATTAATAAAAATGAAAAATAAAAAGCTAAATAAAATATTCCTAAAAAATAATTTTTAAAATGCATCATGCTGAACTGTGAAGAAAGTAAGGAATGTACACAGAACAAAAATCAAATGGAATGAAAGCAGACAGAAACAACCCAAATGTCCATCAGCAATGAAAGGACAAAGAAAATATGGTTTATTCATATATTGGATTATTCAGCCACATTAAAAAGGAAGTTCTGGTACACACTACAACATGGATGAACTTGGAAAACATTATACTAAGTGACACAAGCCAGACATTAAAGGGCAAATTCCCTATGATTCCACTTATATGGAGTACCTCGAGTAGTCAAAATCATACAGACCAAAAGCAGAATAGGGTTTTCCAGTGGTTGGGATAGGGGTGTGCAATGATTGCTTGGGTGTGGGTAATAGAAGGTAAAGCTCAGGGCTCACAATCATATATGAAGCCCCTTATACACTTGGGATACCAAGGGACTATACCTTTGGTGCATAGATGAATCACAAATAGCACTGAAAGAGACCATAAAGAAACTGTCTTCTTTTAGCCAGTAGAGAAGGAAAAATGTCTCTTAGAATCTCTAACTAAAAGCTGGCTCTAGTGAAGGTTTGTGACCAAATCCATGCAATCTTTTTTTTTTTTTTAATGTTTATTTATTTTTGAGAGAGACAGAGAGAGAGTGTGAGTGAGGGAGGGGCAAAGAGGGAGGGAGACAGAGAATCCCAAGCAGCCTCCACACCATCAGCGCAGAGCCTGATGTGGGGCTTGAACTCATGAATCCAATCATGAGATCATGACCTGGGCAGAAACCAAGAGTCAGATGCTTAACCGACGTGCCCCCAAATCCATGCAATCTTAAGTGAAGATCTAAAAGTAGTCCAGTTAGTTATGTCTTCAGACTATTGGTAGAAGCAACTCCTCATCCTTTCTGGTGGAATAAAAGCTTAACTCAGGTCTCACATACTTTCTACAGGTAAAGTCTAAAGAAACATTAGACCTTAAAAACAAAACACAAAACACACACCCAGAAATAAGCCACATGAATGAGAATCAGGAAAAACAGACAGTAAAATCAGATCCTCAAAGACTTCAGATATTGGAATTAGATACACAATATAACAGGTTTATGAATATTATATTCTAATATTTAAAAGAGAGGCTTGCCAAAAATTAGCAAGGAACAAGAGAGTATAAAAAACAAAAACAAAACACAAGTGCATTTGAAAACAAACCAAACAGAACTTCCTGAAATGAAATTATAATTAAAATGATAAAGTCAATGGCCAGGTTAAACAGCAGATTAGACACAGCTAAAACAAAACAAAACAAAACAAAACAAAACAACAAAACAAAACAATGAACTGGAAGAGTGATCCAAAAAAATTCCATAGAATGTGACTAAGAAATAAAGACATGGAAAATATGAGAGTTTAAGAGACATAGATGATATAGTAAAAGGGTCTAATCTTTTAACTGAAGTTCAAGAATGAGTTAAAGAGGATGGAGGAAGGCATTATTCAAATAGCTAACAGCTGAGAATTTTCCCAGAATCACTGATAGAACACCAATCTTCATATCCAGGAAGTTGAACAAATGTCAAGCAAGATAAATAGAAATAAGCAACATATTGTAATGAAACTTAAGAACACCAAAGACAAAAATTAAGATATTAAAAGAGAAGCAGAGATCACCTACAAAAGAACAGCATTAGACTATCAGCTGACTTTTCAACAGCAAGATCCAGAAGACCACAGAATAATATTTTCAATGTGTGAAAAAAAAGAAATGTCAAGAGAATGAAAAGACAAACCACAGACAGGGAGAAAATATTTTTAACACATGCATCTGATAAATACACAAAGGAACTCTTAAAACTCAACAATAACCCACAATCATATTGTCAGTTAATCTTTTAACTAAGGAGGAAAGAATATGCAATGGGAAAAACACAGTCTCTTCAACAAATGTTGTTGGGAAAACTGGACAGCTACATGCAAAAGAATGAAACTGGACCACTTTATTACACCATACACATAAATAAACTCAAAATGGATTAAGGACCTAAATATGAGACCTGAAATCATAAAAAATCCTAGAAGAGAGCACAGGCATAATTTCTCTGACAGTGGTTGTAGCAATACCTTTCTAGATATTTCTCCTGAAGGCAAGGGAAATAAAAACAAAAGTAAACTATTGGGACTACATCCAAATAAAAGGTTTCTGCACCAAAAAGGGGGAAAAAAGATCCACACTGAGACACGTTAAAATCAAACTGTCAAAAGACAAAGTAAGAGAGACTCATTGTATACAAAGGATCTTCAAAATGATTAATAACTGATTTCTCATCAGAAATCATGGAGGCCAGAAGGCAGTGAAATGATATATTTAAAGTACTGAAAGAAAAAAAATGTCATACAAGAATTCAATATCTGGCAATAACTAACAAAACTAAAAGATAAACTGCTGAATGGGAGAAGACATTTACAAATGACATATCCAAAAAAAGGGTTAGTATCCAAAATATATAAAGAACTCATACAACTCAACACCCAAAACCAAACAATCCAATTAAAAAATGGGCAGAAGACATGAACAGACATTTCTCTAAAGAAGAGAGATAGATGGCCAACAGACACAGGAAAAGATGCTCAACATCACTCATCATTAGGGAAATACAAATCAAAACTACGAGATATCACTGCACACCTGTCAGATGGCTAAAATCAAAAACATGACAAACAAGTGTTAGTGAAGATGTGGAGAAAAAGGAACCCTCTTGCACTACTGGTGGAAATACAAACTGGTGCAGCCACTGTGGAAAACAGTATGGAGGTTCTTTAAGAAATTAAAAATAGAACTACCCTATGATCCAGTAATCTCACTACTGGCTATTTACTCAAAGAGTACAAAGGTGCTGATTCAAAAGGATACATGCACCCTTATATGTATTGCAGCATTATTTACAAGAGCCAAATTATGGAAACAGCCAAGGGTCCATTGATAAATGAATGGATAAAAGAGATGTGATATATATTTCTCACATATAATTACATATATATATATCATAAAAAATTATATATATATATATCATAAAAAGAATGAAATCTTGCCACTTGCACCAACATGGATGGAGCTAGAGAGTATAATGCTAACACAAGTAAGTCCGTCAGAGAAAAGACAAATACCATGTGATTTCACTTATATGTAGAATTTAAGAAACAAAACAAACAAGCAAAGAGGGGGGAAAAAAGAGACAGAGAGAGGTGAACCAAGAAGCACACACTTAACTATAGAGAACAAACTGATGGTTACCAGAAAGGTGGCAGGTGGGGAATGGGGTGAAATAGGTGATGGGGATTAAAGAGTACATTTATCATGATGAGCACCGAATAATGTACAGAATTGTTGAATCACTGTATTGTATACCTGAAACTAATACAGCACTGTATGTTAACTAGACTGAAATTAAAATAAAAAACTTAATAAAATAAAAATAAAATCAGAAACCCCCTCAACAATAAGGAAATAAATACCCTGATTTAAAAAATGGGCCAAAGACCTTAACACATACCTCACTAAAGAAGATAAACAAATGGCAAATAAGCATATGAAAAGATGCTGCATGTTATATGCCATCAGGGAAATGCAAATTAAAACAATAAGATACCATTACACACCTACTATAATAGCCAAAATCCAGAACACTGACAACACCAAATGCTGGTGGGGTGGTGCCAACAGGAATTCTCATTCACTGATGATGGGGAATGCAAAATGGTACAGCTGTTTTGGAAAACAATTTGGTGGTTTCTTATGAAATAAACATACTCTTAGTATATGATCCAGTTATCATGCTCCTTGGAATTTACCCAAAGGAGATGAAAACTTATGTCTATATAAAAACTTTCACACTGATATTCATAGCAGCTTTATTCATGACTGTCCAAACCTGGAAGCAACCACAATGTCAAAAGGTGGATGGATAAACTATGGTACATTCAGACAGTGAAATATTATTCAGCACTAAAAAGACACAAACTATTCCAAACACAGGAGAAATGATAATTATGTGACAAGATAGAGGTGTTAGCCATTGCTATGGCAATTATATGTACATTTACTGCAAATAAATGTATCAAATCACTATGTTGAACACCTTCAACTTATACAATGTTATGTCAAATATAACTCAATAAAAAAAATAAACTATCAAAAGCCATGAAAAGACATAGAGGGATCTTAAATGGATATTACAAAGTGAAAGAAGCCAATCTGAAAAGGCTACAAACTATATGATTTCAACAAATGACATTCTGGAGAAAACAAAACTGTGGAGATAGTAAAGAGATCAATGGTTGCCAGAGGTTAGGGGACAGGGGAAGAGATGAATAGGAGAAGCACAGAAAATTCTCAGGGTAGTGAAAATATTCTGTAGGATATCATAATGACGGATGCATGTCATGATGCATCTGTTCAAACCCACAGAATGTACAACACCAAGAGTGTGTACATAATATATACTATGTAATTTTGTGTGATTATATTAATGCAGGTGCAGCAATTTTAAAAAATGCACCATTCTGATGGGGGATGATGATAACAGGGGAGTGTATGCATGTGTAAGGGTAGGCGTTATATGGGAGATTTCTGTACCTTCTCTTCAATTTTGCTCTGTACCCAAAACTGTTCTAAGAATAAAATCTTAAAAATATTAAATGTCAGTGCAGAAGTCTACAGCTAATAATGCTCTTTCAACAATGAAAGAAAGATAAAACCATCATTGAGAGAAAACAGAGAGACTGCCACATACAGACCATCACTACAGGCAATTCTAAAGGATGTACTTGAGGAAGAAGGAAAATGATCCCATGTGGAATATCTAAACTAAAAGGAAACACACATGAGCAAAGATATTGATAAATATGTGGGAAATCTGCACACTGCCAGTGTGAAACAAGAATACTACTTAACTGGTGTGGTTATAAATAAACAAGATAGAATTAAAATATTAGAGAACAAGAACACAAGAGAAGTGGTAGGAGTTTATTCTATGATTCTTATGTAATTCAGAAGGATAGTGTAGTGTATTGAATCGTGGTTCCTCCAAAACCTACATCTGCACTCTAATCCCTGGAACCTGTGAATATTATCTTCTATGGCAAAATATGTGACTAAGTGAAAGATCTTGAGAGGAGGCACTTTCCCTGGATAATCCAGGTGGGCTCTAAATGCAATCACATGTACTCTTCTGAAGGAGAGGTAGAGTTAAAACAGACACACAAAGGAGAAGACACAGAAAAGGAGGAGACAATGTGACTATGGAGAGAGAGAACAGAATGACAGAGCCACCATCATCTGGAGCCACTAGAAACTGGGAGAGGCACAGAAAAGATTCTCTCTAGAGTCTTCAGAGGGAGCGCAGCCCTTTGACACCTTGTTTTGGACTTCTGGCCTCTAGAACTGTGAGAGATTAAATTTCTATTGTCTTAAGCCAACAGATTTGTAGTAATTTTATATAGTAACTGCAAGAAACTAATACAGAAAGAATATTACTTTAGGCCAAATTAGAATGTATGAGCTAATAACAGCTCAATTCTCCCTAAGTGGATTTATAAATTTAACATGAACTCAGTAAAAATACCAACTTTTTTTTTTAATACAAAAGGTAGTTATTAAGGTTCATACAGAAAAATAAACAAGAATATCAGTAACGGGAAACTTAGGCAACTATATGATAAAACCATACTATAAAACCTCATTAGTTAAAACAAAGTGTGTTGCCATATATACAGACAGACCAACCATTGTAATTTAATATATTGTAAATCCACAAATGGGTATTAATGCATAAAATATTTAGGTTGTGATAGATGTGGCATTTCAAATTGTGGGAAAAAGATTTAAGATGGCATTTGAGATTTTTTTTTCAATATATGAAATTTATTGTCAAATTGGTTTCCATACAACACCCAGTGCTCATCCCAAAAGGTGCCCTCCTCAATACCCATCACCCACCCTCCCCTCCCTCCCACCCCCCATCAACCCTCAGTTTGTTCTCAGTTTTTAAGAGTCTCTTGGCATTTGAGATTTAAATGACAAAGGTGAATCTGTCCCTCTAAGCACAGATCAGTATATATTTCAAACAAAGCAGAGATTTAAACATAATATAAAATGCAACCATAAAAGTAATAAAATAAAGCACAGTACAATTTCTTTTATAACTTCTGAGTGGGAAACTCATTCTATTACATGCTGTCTAGAAGCCATAAAAAAGAAAAATCGTTAGAGTGACTACACAAAAACCTACAAATCCTGCATGGCAACATAAACAAACAAGCACACAAGTGTGTACACACATGTGCGCGTGCGCACACACACACACACACACACACACACACACCCTATAGGCAAAGCAAGAAAACAAATGATAAACTGGGTTAGAATCATAAATACTGTTCTAAAAATTGCAATTTCTATTATAAAAGGCTGATCTCTTAAAGAGGTCCTATAAATTAGTAAGACTAACAGCTCTGTGGAAAAATAAGCAAAGCATATGAACAAATTATTTACAGAAAAAGAAATATGAATTAAAACTACACTGAAATACTATTTCATTGGACTGGCAAAAATCCAGAAGTTCGGTAACTATGTGGACAAAACTGTGGGAAAACAGACACTTTCATACACTTCTGGTGGGAGTAGAAATAATTACACACCCTATGGAGGGTACTGTGGCAAAGTTACATATAGTATATTAAAATTCTAATACTATTTATCCTTTAACCAAGAAATTCCTTTCTAGAAATTTACTGTGAGACAAACTAATACATGTGCACGATGACATACGTACATTTTGCAGATCTGTTTAAAGGAATAAGATGAAAAACAATGTAAATGTCCATCAAAGACATTTTGTTATGGTTCCATTAATTCATGAAATACCAGTTGACTGTTAAAAAAAAAACACAACAGAAAGGACTAGAGAAGGAAACTCCTTATGTACTAACATGGAAAAGAGTATCAAGATGAACTATTAAGTAAAAAAGGCTAAACATAAAATTGTGCCTTATGCTGCCATTTGTATGAAATAGTTAAAGAGAGTATCTACATATTTGTATTTATATTTATAATCTATGTTGAATATATAGGGCAACATATATATATATATTTTATAAACACACACACATGGATTGGATTTAAGCAGATGGGGAGAGAAAGAAGTTATACTCTTCATAGTATACCTTTCAAAATATTTGACATTAAAACCATGTTAAAGTATTATCTATTACACATTTAAAAATCTTTGTAAGTTTGCATAATAGAATATGTTAACAAAGCAAACAGAGTATAATTTCCAAATTAGTCGAGGAGTAAAAATAAAATTAGAAAAAGTAAAATACTTAATCCAAAAGGCAAGAACACACAGAAGGCAAAACAATATGAGAAATAAAACTAAATATTTCCTTAATTACAATAAATGTTAATCAATTAAATTCAATTAAAAGACAAAGACTGTCTCACTGTTTTATTAACCATAATAAACATCAATTACCTAAACTTCTCAGTTAAAAGACAAAGACTGTCAGGCTAAACAAAAACACAATCAAGCTATATACTGTTCTTAAAAGATGCACCTAAAATATAAGAACACAAGTAGGCTGAAAGTCAAAGTTTGGAAAAAATTACATGAGGCATATATACTATTCAAAAAAAATGACACTATGGTTATATGACTTATATTAAGTAAAGAGACATTAAAGCAAAAGGGTCACTTTGCAAAAACAGGAGGTTCAAAGGTAGAGAAGATATCTAATTCTAAAATATTGGTCTCAAAATATATAAAGCAAGAATTGCTAACACTGCAAGAATTGCTATCCCTGACAAATCCATTATCATCATGGGAGATTTTAAACAACCTTTCAGTAATTGATATAAAAAGGGTGAGGCTCTCCTTTTGGCTCCTCAAATTAATGCACTTTGGAACTGCTAGATCACACGGGAAACGAGGTTTCTCACTCACTTCTTGAGAAAATAAATCAGGATAGAGAAACATGCTTCTTGTCTGGTTTTGGTGACCATATACAAATGTAAAAATGGTAAGTTACACCTTATCTGCACAGTGACCATTATAGCCAGACACTAATACTAGTGACTTTGTCAGCAACTCTATGTGCTTATGCTTCAATTTCTTAATCTCTAAGCTCTTTAGGGGAAGATGTTGTTCTTTTATACATATTTTTTATCTATCCCAGCACCTACCACAAGCCTAGTAAGTGCTCAGTGTTTTATTGAATCATCTTTACACATTCCCTTCAAAAATATTCCAACATTTATGAAGCGCCTATTATATACCAAGCACTATATTAAGTACTGGGAATACACAGACTAATAAAGCAGTGTCTGTTCTCCAGGAGAAGAGAAACAGAAATATATCTTTTAAAAAGCTATAAATAGAGGTTTGAGTGGAGACCCCTCTCCCAACAAAGCACCTGGAAATTTGAGGGAAAGTTCTCATTTAACATGTAATTCTAAGTACCCACTATATTCTAGAATCAGGCATGTGCTAGAGAAGGGACATTTGACTTAAGTCTTGCCAAGTAGATGTGTGTATAGGGCAGGGACAGGGGGAGTCAGGCAGAGGATATTCAGGGCAATGAGAAATAAGAATATGAAATTCAGAAGAAAATGTGATTTGCTCAAACAGCTTGGGTAAAGACTGGTGTCTTTTCTACATGGTTTCTCGACAGTCCTTCCCCTTATGGAGTCTCTTTACCTCAATACAGATATCTATCTAGATGGATGGCCTTGACCACAATCCAACAAGAAATTCTTTTAAAACTGCAGCACAGTACTCATAAATTTAAGTTTCATTAGATGTCCTTACTGGATACAATGCATGCTATTCTCTATTCTATTTTTTTTTTTTTTAATGCTAGTCACAACTACCACTGACTTCACACTCAATAACAACTCTCAACCCCATTTTGTAAAATACTTAATGCTTGGGATGGTCTATAATGTGCTTCTCTCTATTGCTTCTAATTGGAATGCCAATTCTAGCTCCCCACTTGACATCCCAGGAAAAGTCCCCTCCAAACATATCGCTGAGCAACTACTATGTGCAGAGGAAACACTCTGCTAGCCTCAAGCCTGCTGTTTGTGGCTAAGTTCTCCAAAAAGCATAAACCAAGGATATTATAAAATTTTCCTGGGAAACTCGCCAAACTGTACATATTTACTATGTATCTACTGATACAGAGTGAGATGTGAATGTGAATTCTGGGAAAAACTTCCCAGGTGGTAGTGAATTGATGATTTGAGGTTCCTTCTACTCTTACAAAACAAATATTTGTTTAGGAAAGACGGTTTAGCAAAGGAGTAGACATAGACCAGAAAAATGAAACCTCAGATAAATACAGGGACTTGCCAGGGGCCAAAAAGCCACCGGTAAAGCAAGGATTAGAATCTAGCTTATTCCATACCCAGTCCGTTTCAGAAAGTTCGCACTAGGAAAACGAAGTCTCTCTGTGTTGCTTCTCCTTTACGTTGACCTTTTCTTTATCAGAAATTCTCCAAGAGGCCTTAGCTTACTAAGTGCTAATTAGATTTCCTCCACCTGCTCTGGGATTTAGCAGGCAGGCGGCAGGCGGTACTAATGCAGTGCCCTCCTCAGCTAACAAAGCCACTGGCATTCCCGGTATGCAGGGGCTGGCCTCCAGCTCTTTAGTCAACAGCAATTAAAGGACTCCTATCCAAAGCCCTAAGGAGGAAGACAGAGAAGGGAGGGGTATTCCTTGATCCAAAAAGTAGAGTACAGCCACTGATTGGAATTGATTGTACATAAGAGCTGGGTGGAAACAGGGAAAATTCTGGGAGGTAGGAATGGAATCTGGGTGAGGCAAGCAACTAATGAATACTCATCATCGTTCTCACCCCCCTAAGGAATGCTATTGTGGTCCAGATTGAGGGGATAAAGCCTTGTATGGCCAAGAGCCCTCATCCAAAAATAAATTATCAAGAAACATTTCCCTTTCCCTTATTTCAAGACACAGGTCCAAACTGCTCAGCCAAGAATGACAAGTCTTCCACAGTTCTATCCCTTCCTATCTATGTACCATAATTTAGTGAATGTTCAGCCACTAACTGGCAAAGTGCAGCCTGGATGTTCAGTCACTCCTGCCCTGTGACTCTACACGAGTCACCGGTTCTCTGGCTTTGATTTTCTCATCTGCAGCTCTCAGAGTTGATTTCAAGATCAAATGAGACAATACAGAAATGTTTTATAAACTGTAAAGTTGTGTAAAAGCTTTAATTCAACTCCTAATACCAATGCAACTAAATTCAAACATTTAGTAAATTCCTAGCACAGTGTTTATACAGAGTTGGTGCACAGATGTTATAAATATTAGCTGTTGGGTATACAAAAATAAACCAAACAGACTATGTGGAAATCACAGACTGATGGTAGGAGACAAGTTCTCCAGGAGAGTATAAGTACTAAGAGTAGGCACGGAGTAAGGAAGGAAGAGTAATTTATCCTGCTACTAAAGAATAGGGGTCAGGACTGTCCAAAACTCTGATAGTGAACAGAATGTAATTGGGGCTGAGGGTCTGGAGAAAATATAGCTGGAAATTCAAATGTGCCATTTCATGATCCCCCATTAGAACAAATTCATTAATATCCCTGCCTTTATTCACAAAGTTCTTTTTTATTTTTATTTTTTAACGTTTATTTATTTTTGAGACAGAGAGAGACAGAGCATGAATGGGGGAGTGGCAGAGGGAGAGGGAGACACAGAATCGGAAGCAGGCTCCAGGCTCTGAGCCATCAGCCCAGAGCCCGACGCGGGACTCGAACTCGCGGACCGCGAGATCGTGACCTGAGCTGAAGTCGGACGCTTAACCGACTGAGCCACCCAGGCGCCCCCACAAAGTTCTTTTTCATGAGAAACTTAAAAATTCTGCCAATCATTCAAAGAATACTTAAACATCCACTATGTGTATGATATTATTAAGGATACAAAATACTACAAGGCAGGTCTCTTATAATGCTAAGCCATATATAATGCCTAAAGGGTTAAGGGGAACATTATCCCTCTCTAGAAGAGTTGAAAATCAAAACCTTTGTCTCATTGTCCCCCATAAAGTAAGACCAAGAGTCAAAATTCATTCTTTCCATCAAACAATATTCTTGGGGCACCTGGGTGGCTCAGTCGGTTAAGCGTCGGACTTTGGCTCAGGCCATGATCTTGTGGTGAGTTCCCGCCCTGCATTGGGCTCTGTGCTGACAGCTTGGAGCCTGGAGCCTGCTTCAGATTCTGTGTCTCCCACTGCCTCTCCTTCTGCCCCTCCCCCACTCACACTGTGTGTGTGTGTGTGTGTGTGTGTGTGTGTGTGTGTGTGTGTCTCAAAAATAAATAAACATTAAAAAAATAAAGAAAAAGAAAACAATATTCTTTAACCTACTATGTGCCAGACAACATTCTGGTCATGAGGAAAAAGCAGTGGAACAAAACAGACAAAAATCCTGCCTTCAGAGGGCATACGTTTGAGAGAGGTGAAAAGCCAAGCAGGTATATACACAGGTGATCCAAGGTGGGGGAGGGGAGAGAATACAGTGAATCTAAAAGCCTATAGGCTCTGGCTAACGTGGGCAGCTGCCTCACACTTCTAATTAATTGCTGCAAAGCAAAAATTTAGGCCCAGTGTTCCCAGATCTGGACGTTGACAATTTTATGTAAAATTTCTCACCTTTTAATAACCTATAACTGATTAAAATTGTTTAAAACTCTACAGGCAAAGAAAGACAGTCTGCGGATGGAATTCAGGCCAAAGATACCAGCTTATGACCTTTGTATTACAACAATGTACCATGATTTTTGGTTTAGAGACATAGTCACTATATACAAATGTCTTAAACTAAGTGCTACAGGACTTGAGAAGGAAAGAGTTCTAG
Source organism: Lynx rufus (assembly GCF_022079265.1). Lineage (NCBI taxonomy): Eukaryota > Metazoa > Chordata > Mammalia > Carnivora > Felidae > Lynx > Lynx rufus. The sequence continues at coordinate 54,109,141 of NW_025814897.1, read as the reverse complement.
CTAAGGAGGTCTGGGCAAGCATCAAGGAGGTGAAAGCCTCCTTCAGAAAATACCCCAGAATATTTGTATTCTTAATTCTCTCATTGTTTCTTGATTTCTCACAGCACTTATGGCTACACTGTCCTGTGGACACTTGTCTAGGTACTTCTTTGCTACGAATGGCAAGATTTCTTTCTTCAACCAGAAAGTCCACAAACAGCAATGTTATCTAAGCCACTGCCTTGCTGGTTTGTTTGATCAATCAACAGATTAACACTGCTCATTAATATGACTAATTCCCATATGCTCTGAAATAGGCTTGCTATCTGGAAAGATATTCAGAAAAGTTCTGTCACCTCAAATTCTCAAAACAGGGACTTTATGCCTATTCTAGGCAAACAAAACAAAACAAAACCAAATAAACCCGAAACCTTGAAAATATATGAAAAAAAAATGAACCCATTCAGTCATTCTTTATTTCTCATCATTTCTTTCAAAGGTGAGTTGACAACATCTATTAAAATTTAAATTCACTTTAACTTTTGTTAAATGCTTTGACTCAAAAATTCTAGTAGACATTGATTTTATAGCTAAGTCACATTTGCCCAGAAATCAGTGAAATATGGTACTGGTGATGAAAAAACATGCTAAAATCTAAAATAAATGTACACCAATTACTATACAGGTAGCCACAATATAAGCAAATGCTTTAATAAAAAATGGAACAAAGCACACTATATAAAGCAAGAATTTCAGTATTTGTACATAGCAAGTCAGAGAAGAAACAGTGGAGTCTAATAGAATCTGGTATTTATTTTGTAAATTTTTTTAATGTTTATTTTTGAGAGAGACAGAGAGACAGAGAGACAGAGACAGAGTGCTAGTGGGGGAGGTGTAGAAACAGACAGAGACACAGAATCCGAAGCAGGCTCCAGACTCTGAGCTGACAGCCCAGAGCCCTAAGCGGGGCTAGAACCCACAAACTCCAAGATCAAGACCTGAGCCGAAGTTGGATGCCTTACCAGCTGAAACACCCAGGCGCCCCAGAAGCTGATATTTAATGAAAATGACTCTACACCTATAGAAATGAACTATACAGCATAACAAACAAAAAAAGAAAAGAAGAAAAAAATTTCATTGTAAAAGTTTTAATCTTCACCTCAGGTCCTAGAAAATCATCTTCAAAGTTAAGTAGTTCATCCCCAGTGCCAGGAAAACTCCATCCCTGCTGGTCTCCAGTTGATTCTCTTAATCAGTGGCACTCACTACACTAGAAACTGAGTCACCCCTGCTTTCAAAATAGGGGTCTGTTGCCCTTCATCTGGGGTGGTTTTATAGTGTACATGATCTTAATGATAAATCAGTGCCTCTACTACTTTTGAGCCATGCCTTAGTGTAGCAAAATTTAAATCTAAAATGTAATGGAATGGGGGTGCCTGGGTGGCTCAATTGGTTGAACGTCTGACTCTTGATTTCGGATCAAATCATGATCCCAGGGTCATGGGATCAAGCCCCACGTCCAGATCCACAGTGATGGTGGAGCCTGCTTGAGATTCTTTCTCTCTCCTTCCCTCTGCTCCTCTCCCTTGCCCACAAACACACACACTCTCTCTCTCTAAAAATAAAAAAAAAAATTAAAAAAATGTAATGGAATCACCCTAAATGTACCTCTGATCCCCTATGGTTTCTTTGGTTCTAAAACTCTAGGATGTTTGCAGTGCCTGGGTGGCTCAGTCAGTTAAGTGTCCGACTTCAGCTCAGGTCATGATCTAACAATTCATGAGTTCGAGCCCTGAGTCAGGCTCTGCTGACAGCTCAGAGCCTGGAGCCTGCTTTGGATTCTGTCTTCTCTCTCTCTCTTTCTCTCTCTGCCCCTCCCCCACTCACTCTCTGTTTCTCTCTCAAAAAATGAATTAGCATTTAAAAAATAAATAAAACTCTAGGATGTGAAACTTGTATCTCTATGGTATTTTGCGTTCTCATTCTCCTCAGAGAAATCACAGTTCACCTTGCTGTTGAGTATCTTTTGCTTTGGCCCAGAGATTTCCATTGGTAATACATGTGCATTTGACACAAGATAATATCAGGAAGCAATTTTGGGACTAGAGGGAAAGAAACATGTTTCATATGCCAGCAAATGATGGAAATAACAAAAGCACTTACATTTATGCAACACTACACAGTTGTGAAAACTAGAGGTTCATGAGAACTGCATGGAATGTTATTTGCTTAATGGTTATTTGGGGTGAGATCTGGGTGAGTTTTTGCTTTGTCTGGATTTTTCACCATTCTCGATTTATAATGAATATGTGTTATTTTAACAAAAGTGATAGTCATTCCTTTAAAAAATAAATGTAATTGATCTCTGAATGTTCAAATGGAACTATCTCCATGGTTTATTTTATCTCATAAGGTTGTGGTGTACATTAATCATAAGGACTTAAAGTCTGGCACATAAGCATTCAAATATTACCTACTATTATATTGTTAAATACATTAGAAAATAACAAGGGTAAACTGGGCAAGGGTCTGAGATGGAAAAGATATTTATTTTTCATTGAATACTACCCTGTCCAGGTTCCCTAGAAAACAGAGCCTACGACAAAACTTACCTGGCTTTTACTCAGGTGTTGAAATCCCAGAGCACAGAAGGAATAAAGGTTAGCAAGACAGAGTAGGAAGGAAAGCAAACACAAGGCTATGTATTAATAAACTGGCTACAGGTTAACATGAAAACACAACCAACTGCAAGATCAAGAATGTTTCAGGATAAACTATACAGAACTACTGTATCTGAGAATAGTGTGTGTGAGGAAATGGGAAAGGGAGGAGGAAAAAAGCAGACAGTGTGCAATTTACTGGTTGGCTCCTTCCCTCCCCAGCTTCCAACTTTTTTTGTCAGGCCACCTAGCCTTTGTCAGTGCTACCCAGCCCCTCTGGATATTCACTGGGGAAGAACACACTCTACCTCTGAATCTGGAAGTGGTAGGAGCAGCCAGAACCCATTTAGGTCTGGTCAGATGGAGCCTCGGTCTCTGAGCTGCTGTGGCTCTTTCCACAGTGGGCACAACAGAGACTATACCAGAGCCCAGCCCTCACTCAGAGGAAGGCCGAGACAGCCAGCAGTGTTAGGAAATATGGCAAAAGCAGCAGCAGCTAAGACTAGCCATTTTGCAAGCCAACTAGGGTCTGGGGGGTCAGGCAGAACGAAGGGAATCCGGGTAGATGTATTAATTGAGTCCCAAACAACACATACGCTTGTGTATAGAGTGGACTGCAGTAAGTAAGAAAGATATCCGAGTCTTAGTTGATCCTATGGCAAAAAATAACTGTTTCAGATAAATTCGACCATCCCCTTAAGATGCAACAGTGGATACATAAGGCTTGCGTTATTTCCTAGACTCACTCTAAAATTTTCCTTTCAGGAAAAACTCTTAAAAAGAATGTAAGAATTCCTCTTTCATCAGTTACTTGCCTAAACAGAAAAACTATTAAGCACTGAAAGGACAAAAAGCCAGCTAAAGTGGAAAGACAGGGTAAGTGTAACCTGAATAAATCCCAACGATGGAATTACCTTAGTCCTGGGCAGAATGGTATTTAGAGCCATCAATCCAGCAATCAAAGGTAAAAAAAAAAAAAAAAAAAGTAATTCCAGTCTTTATTTGCATTTCTCAATGGATATAAAAGCAATCAAAGTTATAATCCACACTTTTTATCTTCTCACTAATTACTACAGTTGTTCAAGGGTCTCCCACTCACCAACCTACCCTGCCCCCAACCTTCAAACCCAGTTGTAAATCTGCATTCTCTTTCCTCTTCATCTTTTAATTTTTTATTACAGAGATTATGTGTCTTCCTAATTTTGACATTTTCGCCCCATTCAGCCTACTAGAACAAAGTAGAGTTCTGGGAGAAGACCCAGAAAGCAAAAGTCCATGCCCCTTGGAAACCAGGGAGAAAGTAAGGGGGAAATAGTAAACAGTGATATGAATAACTTTTCCCTGTTATATACACTATATAAACATCCAGTTCTAAAGCTGCCAGGTGGTTGTAATGACTCTCTCTGATCAAATAATACAGCCCAAGTCATAAAACAAAAAAGGTCAAAGGTTTGAATGCAGAGATAAAAATCCTTTAATATACTGAAGGGGCCAAGACAAGGAAAACTTCGAAAAACAAAAGCAAATACGTAAGTAATGCATGCAAAATTGCTTAGAATAGTACCTGGCATGATAGTCAATTAATGTAGTTATGATTGTTACCGTTATTGACCAGGGCCTTTCCACCCCCACTCCTTTGTTGTTAGGTTACCTACATATACCTCTTTCACAAAATTTACAACTTTGTGCACAAGTTCAATTTAGGGAGGAAAGCTGACTTAATAGCTCCTGTGAGGCAAGGGGCTTCTCTGTTGCTCCAGCCTAGCACAGTGCCTGACACACAGTTGGTATCAACACATGCCTGTGGAAGGACTGGCTTTTGTTAAGTGAAACATTCCGGTCCCAGGTTACCTTCTATGAGACCATTTGGCAAGGATCTGACAAATCAGAAGGTCTGACTAGAGCTAATACCGAAATGTAACATATGATAAACAGAGCAAGTGCAATCACACGTTCCAGTAAGTGACTTAAAAAGTCAAGTTAATCCCAATTTAGTTTTGTAACTTAAAAATACCACTTCCTCAATAAAGATTTTCCATATGCTTGACTACTGTGTCTGTCTGATCTCATGACCTCATCTCAACTCCCAAAGAAAAACAAAAATTTAAAGGCTTTACAATACAATACAATCTTGTATGTCATAGGTTTGGCTTTTGTTGTGCCATTTCTGAACTCATTATAAAATTATGTCTTTGTAGGACTTTACTATCCGTGTCCACAAACACCTACTATGACAGAAAGACCCAAGATGAGGCTGGGGGAGGGGGTACTTAAGAACTGAGTTCTAGGCCTATTTCTACACTGACTTGTCAAAGTCATTAAACCTCACTAATCATCCATTTCTTTATGTATAAAATGATGATTCATTCAAATATTTGCTGAATGTCTATTATGTGCTGGGCATCATGCTGAATGTCAAAAATACAAAGATGAATGAGAATATACCTATCTTCAAGATTCTGATACTCCACCAGAGCTGGAGAGGGATCACACACAACTGTTATGTAATGTGGTAAGTACTGTAATGGGAGGATACACATTGTTCTACTGAAGTATGAAGGTGAGACCCGTTATTCTCTCTGAGTGAGTGGGTAGACACATCTGGGAAGTAAGAACCAAGAAAGAACATGCTAGGGGTTTATTCATTCTATGCATACAACGAGCAGTGGGTGAGAAGGGGAACAAATGCCAGAATGCAGTTGTTAAGCTTGATCTCCTATCAAGAACAGCACCAAATGTAGTCAGATGTTGTTCTCATTGCTGTAAGGAGAATTCTATTTTACACACAGGAATATTTGTAATAAAGGGTAGGCCACACACTGCACACTTGGCAACATTCAGGTATTTGGAGTAAACTACTATTACAAAATATGCTCATCCATCCTATGAGCTTTTTGAAATCAAAGTCTACAAGTGTTCACTTTGATTCTGAAGTAGGCTGACTTTTGTCTTTTGATCCAGATACAGTTTGAAAAATCCAAGGTTCTGTTTCTGAATAAAATGTCTTTTCAGTTGCAGAGACATGGGGGAAGTTTTTGCTGTAAATGTCTTACATGGAAAAATCATTTAACTGTAGAGCAAATAGATGGAAAAATTACAAAGAGAGATTCATAAACAGACCGGAGCAATCACTAAACAACTTAACAACATATGGAGGCTGCTGATGTAGGGGCAAACTCTTGGGATTTATCAACTACAAATGACTCAGATCCAATCCCTGAATCAGGTACTAATCTGATTTGAGCTTCACAGAGACAGAGAAAGAGCCCCAGCACTGGGCCACCCCACAACCTATCAAGCTTACCCAGTCAGTGAGAGTAAGCAGTCCTCCATTTCCCTGTGACTTAGTGATTGATGTGTCACATACAGTGCTCTTCAAATTCTCTCTGGGGGCCCTGCAACCCTGGAGTTCTGCCATGCTGTCCTAGCTCTTCACTGTGGACACTGTACTCCACTTCACTGACTGTCCATGGGAGATCAGCATGTAGATATGATTAGGGGACATTAATGGGGGAAATGTTAATAATAGGTGTGTGAACAGGATGAGACAGGGAGACTGCTTCCCCCTTACAACTGTATTTCCAAATCACAAGTAATTTATTTCTGCCTTATATTACACTAGGACAGGTTTAACCCCTTTGAGAGCCAAGCGCATACATCCCAGATGTGATCCCAACTAGCCAAATGAAGATTCCTTAAGCAAAAAGGCTGCCTGCTTTGGCATTAATCAGAAGAGCTCACTAATGACAACAAACCACAACACTTCTAATAGAGAGCTTACACTGATAAATGACATGCTGTGTACCACATTCTGTTCTAAGTGCTTTATATATCAACTCATTTAATCCTTACAACAAACACTGTGAGCTAGGTTCTATCAATAGCCTCACTTCATGCATGAGGCACAGAATATGCTGCCCAGGTACTAAGTGGTGGGATTCAAATATAGGCCACGCAGCTCTTGCTACAACCGTTTCACCACTTTAAGTAAAAAGCTATTTTCAGAAATGTGTTCTCCAGCTTCTCCAGGTCAACACGCAAGCACTCTAGTGTGTAAGATGGGGAGCACATCCTTTGTCTGCTGTGAGATAAGACAAGAATGTCCTTATAGGTCTGGAGAAACCTAGGTTTCAAGTTCTAATGCAGGCTCATGATGCGGAGGGAGGACGAGAGTGACGAGGGTTGACCAGGGAAGCATAGCTTCTTCCTTCATTCGGAGGACCATGGTACACTGGGGAGACAAGTGGACCCCGCTTCAGCTGCTGGCTCTATCACATATATATTTTGTGTTCCCGGGCTGGTTTCTTAGCCTGATCTTGTCTTCTGGCTGAAAAGGCAATAGTATCTACCACACAGTATTGCAGCAAAGATTAAATGAGATGAGGGGCACCTGAGTGGCTCAGTCAGTTAAGTGTCCAACTCTTGATTTCAGCTCAGGTCATGATCTCATGGGTTTATGAGATGGAGCTGCATCGAGCTCTGCGGTGCAGCATGGAGCCTGATTCGGATTCTCTCTCTCCCTCTCTCTCTCTGCTCCCCCACTACTCCCGTTTGTGTGTTCAGTCTAAGATAAATAAATATTAAAATAAAAAGATGAAATGAGATGAATTAGGCTAATACATGCAAACGTTTCTTACTATAGAGTGAGTGAACAATAAAATTCACACTTAACCAACCTCACTTCCTATTTTCCCTGCCTGGCCCCCAGTAGAGAGAGGAGAATAAATCTGTTTAGAAAGGAAAGCAATACTCAATAACTATGGACACTGTTTTACTATTTAGCACCATTTGGGGGAAATTGTTTTTTATGCAGTGAAAACATGATTCTGGGTGGAACTACCACTCATAGCGCCCCACACCTACCTAGGGAGTGTTAGGTGGAGCACATATGGCCCTACTCTGGCCATAGCCATTGGTCCAGGGATGTGAGTTTGACTCAAGAGGTCAGAAACCTTCCTTAATATTTTTCACTTTGGAGTTCCAGGAGTAAGGACCTTGCCTTTTGGGTCACAAAGATGGGGAGACTGGGGGCTGCTGGTGACCTTCATTTCTTATCACCTAGAGAAAAGAAACGCAACCACAGACAGGCAGTAATTGGACACAAGGAGAGTGCTGGGGGCACTGAAATATGATTTTAGGTCCAAAGTCCCTAGAGTTGCCCAGATAGCTAGCACATTTTCTTCAATTTTCTCAGCTTAATATTATACCAATACATTTCTTCTTTTTCTTTCTTTCTCCTTTTTTTTTAAAAAGTTTGTCTGAAGTAGTTTCTGTCATTACTAACTCAAAAGTCCTTAAAACATGAATTTATATTTTATGCCAGATTTTATTCAAGGTGCTTTATGGATGAGATCTCATTCAACCCTCACAGCAGCCCTGATGGGAAGGCCCTGGTTCTCTTACCTCCTTCATTCCAATTGCACATCCACTTAGGGTGAACTCTTTTATAAGCCTAGGGTCATGACTGATAGTCACTTCCTGATCAAACAAAATTACACCCACATTACCACACCATGAGAGTTTGCTCAGATCGTACTTGCTTCAGCCACAGGCCCAATCCAAAACAATCATGGTGGTCAGGGGAATGGAATGGCTGACTGGCCAAATCTTAAGGGTAGATTGAGCCGCCTTCCCCAGAACAACAGAGATGTCTTAACAGAAATTAAGGTGCTGCCAGGAAGGAGAAAGGGGGCAATGGACATAAGGGAAGCAATCAACAGTGTTCACTGTATACCCACAAGGAAAGCTGGAATAAACAAGTGTTTGAGATTATCTAGATTTATGAATCATCAATCAATAACTCCCTTTGTTCCTATTATTTTCTATTGTGATCTCATACTTCTTCAGTCTCATTTAAGACTGTTGTCCTCCAGAAGCTTCAGCTATTCTCCAAAGGAAATCTAGTTAGTTCATCAATGACTCTCTAAACACTCATGAGTACCAAACTGAAATGCTGATTTGGCGAGATGAATAAGAGATAGCAAGGCATTTTCCACAAGTTGTAAAACCAAAGACTTGATTAAAGCATGTCCCACTTGACTCAATTAAAATGTTCTTGGCTAATACAGAGAAAGACAGATACCATATGGTTTCACTCTTATGTGGATCCTGAGAAACTTAACAGGAACCCATGGGGGAGGGGAAGTAAAAAAAGAAAAAAAAAAAGGACGTTAGAGTGGGAAAGAGCCAAAGCATAAGAGACTGTTAAAAACTGAGAACAAACTGAGGGTTGATGGGGGGTGGGAGGGAGGGGAGGGTGGATGATGGGTATTGAGGAGGGCACCTTTTGGGATGAGCACTGGGTGTTGTATGGAAACCAATTTGTCAATAAATTTCATATATATATATAAAAAAATAAATAAAATTAAAAAATAAAATAAAATAAAATGTTCTTGGCTATCTCCTTGCCTTGGCTTCCTCCTTAGTAAGCATAAACTCAAAATAATGGGAAAATTAAAAAAGGTAAAACTTTCCATCAGGACAAGGTTTTATCACTCAGCTGACCAATAAAACAGATTCCCACTGGTTAGACTGACAATGGTGAGCAAATGGGTTTTTTATAGAAATTTCTGTTAGAGTATATTAAGAAAATGATACAGATTTATAGCTCTAGACTAGGATTCAAGAGACTTGGCTTCTAGATCTAATACTCTAACTCACTCTGAGCTCTTAAGTAGAAAGAACAGTTTTAACGTTGAACAGATGTTCACTGTTCATCTTCCTGGTGAGAATGTCCTCCCTCTCATCAAGACTACCATCTTGGACAAGACCAATCTTCCTCTGAGACTTGTTTCCTGACTTACAAAAGAAGGGTGCCATAGTCTACTTCATTTGACTGATAATCAAAAAAGCTTAGCTGTGATTCACATGTATTACCTGAATATGTATTACTTGAATATTTGAAAAGAAAATTAATTCTATAGTTGTGGAATACAGTGCCCATTTGGGAGTTTCCAGTTTTTGACAATTATGAATAAAACTGCTATAAACATTCTTACATAGCCTTTTTTTTTCCTTTCCAAATTGAGATATACAACTATAGTTGAGTCTTAAATTTTTATCCAACATGATGATCTTGGTCATTTAATTAGTTTAGCTCATTTATATTCAATATATAATATTTATAAATTGAATATTTATATTCAATATATCAATATATTTATTGATATAGTCAGGTTTAAGTAGAGTTTATTTCTGTTTGTTTCTCCTCTCTTCTTTCAATCAAACTTTTAAGCTTTTCTCCCCTTATTCTCCCTCCATCTTTCTTTCTTTGGTGCTAGTTCTTAAGATTATAATACACATCCTGAATTCATCACACTATGCAAGGAACTTCAAATTCCAGGGGCACCTGGGTGGCTCAGTCGGTTAAGTGTCTGACTTCGGCTCAGGTCATGATCTCGCACTTTGTGAGTTCGAGCCCTATTTTGGGCTCTGTGCTGACAGCTCAGAGCCTGGAGCCTGCTTCAAATTCTGTGTCTCCCTCTCCCTCTGCCCCTCCCCTGCTCATGCTCTCTCTCTGACTTTCAATAATAAATAAACGTTAAAAAAAAAAAAAGAAACTTGAAATTCCACTTACACCCTATTCCATTCTTGTGCCATCTATATCTGTCTATCTACCTATTTATCTATATCTGTCATACATTTTACTTCTATGTATGTTACAAACCCCCCCCCCCAAATACACTGCTGTTATTATTTTTGGTTTAAAAAGTCAATTTACTTTTATAAATTGACAAGAAAAAAATAATTTTTTAGATTTAGTCATATTTATCATTTCTTCTGGCAACCCTTCCTCCCTTCCTATAGAATTAATTTTCCATCTGGTACTAATTTCCTTCAGCCTGGATTATTTCTTCTAGACTTTTTTTATATTGTGGGTCAGTCATCTGGTAATTTTTTTCAGTTTATTTTTGTTTTTGTTTTAATCTGACAATGTTTTTATTTTGCCCTTACATATAAAACATAAGGTTTCTCTGGGTATAGGGTCTAAAATGATAGTGTTCTTCTAGGACTGTAACGATGTTATTACATTATCTTCTGGCTTCCACTATTTCTGACAAAAGTGACTATCATTCTGGTAACATGTATGTGTGTGTGTGCTTTCCCTCTTGGGCCATTAAAAAAAAATTTATACAATTTTTTCTTTTTTCTTGTTAAAGCAGTTTGGCCATGATAGGCCTAGGCATGTCCTTCTTTGCATTTATCCTGCTTGGAATTAACTGAGCCTCCAGGATTTGTGGGTTGCTGTTTGTGACCAAATTTGGCAAAATTTCAGCCAATATTCCTTCAAATATTTTTCTTCTGCCCTAGTCTCCTCCACCTCCACCCTTTCTGGAACTCCAATTATACATATGTTAGATTTCTTGACACTATCCCAGAAGTCACTGAGCTTCTATTTATTTTCTATTAAATCTTTTTTCTGTACTTTGGTTTGAATAATCTCTCTTAAACTTATGTCATTTTTCCTGTTCCTGTCTTTTTTTCTTTAGGTTCTGTTAATCTCACTAATTAATTTTTTATTTCATATTATCTTTTCTAGTTACAGAATTTCCATTTGGATCCCACCCCCCAAATCTCCCAATCTTTACTGAAAGTCCCTATCCATTCCCCTACTGTAACCTTTTTTTTTTTTTGCTGTACACATGAACATATTTATCACAGTTTCTTTTTTTTTCTTCCCAAAGATTTTATTTATTTATTTATTTATTTATTTATTTATTTATTTATTTAATTTATTTATTTTAAGCAAACTCTCCTCTCAATGTGGGGCTTGAACTTACCACCCCATGATCAGGAGTTGCATGCTCTACTGACCGGGCCAGCCAGACACCCCTATTATAGTTTCTTTAAAGGTCTTGTCTCTGAATTCCAACACCTGGGTTGTTTGTAGGTCTCTAAAAACTTATTTTTCTCTTGAGCATGGACATATTTTCCAGCTTCCTCACATGTTGAATCATCTTTTACTTTGGATGATACATTGAAGAGATTATGAATTCCATTATCATTCTCTGAAGAGTGAGTTATGTCTAGCAGGCAGCTGAATTACTAAAGGATAACCTCGAACTTATGGAGGCTTTATGTTGTACTTTGTTGGGAAAGGTGTGCCCTTAGTCCTAAGGTGACTCCCTCCATTGTCTGGGGACAGCCTCTGTAATTTCAAGTTGTGGCCCTTCCAAGGTCTCATTGAAAACTTGAAGTACTTACCCATGCCCTTCCAACCTGGTAGGTCTCTGACTATAAAATCTATCTCCCTGTTGGGCAACAGCTGAAATATGAGATCAGCAGACTAGGCCCTCCAGCTGTTGTTTCCTCCTTAGGCCTTGAAGGTCTCACTCACCTGTGTACAATTCAGAGGTCAACCAAATAGTTGAGGGGTGTTTATACATAGACTCTGTTGCTCCCCTCTTCCAGGATTCTCCCTCACCCTCTCCTAGTGTTTTGTCAATCTCAAAGTCTTCAGCTTTCAATTTGAGTTCCAGCCATCGGCCTTAGGGAATACCCTCAAAAGAAAAGCCGCACAACCGTGGCTTCACCCAATGTCTATCCCTTATTTTACAAGTCAAACCCTCTCTGGTTTTTGCCTGCTCTGTTTGTTCTTCAATGACCTCAAACAATCATTTTTTAAAATATATTTTGTTGAGAGCTTATAATTTTTCCCCCTGGAGATTGAATCTGATAAAATCTACTTTACCATCACTAGAACTGGAACTTCTCCCACCTCAAAATTTAAGGATAAAACTCCAAAATCATGGACAATAAATAATTTTCAATCCAGACATACATAAAAACAGTATGAAGAAAATGTGTTTGAGGGACTTGATTTTTGAGTATTTTATTTATATATTGAATATTTTATCCAATTAGCTCATCACTTAATTCCTTCATAATGCTTATTTCACTCTTGCCTCACTTGGCTAATATGAAATTCCTCACAATGGCCCAAGTTTTCTATTTCCCCATTACCTCTTTGGCTTCATTTCCTACCATCCTTCCCTTTATTGGGGCTGTCTAAATGCTCCCTTGACTCAGAGGCTTTGCCCCTGCAGTTCCTTCTTTCTGAAATTCCTGTTCCAGACAACAGCATGGTTCCTTCCTCATCTCGTTTCAGTTTTTGCTCAAATGTCAGTTCTCAGAAACCTTCCCTATTTTAGTTGAAACTGTACCCTGTACATACATACTTCCTAATACCCTCTGTGCTATAATTTTGCCTTCAATGCACACCCCCAATCCGAATGTAAGTACCACTGTCAGGCACCTTGTCTCTTGCTCAGTTTCATGCCCAAGGTCTAGGAGATGGCCCCATATAGAGTGTTACTAGTTTCCCATGGGTAAGTACTAGTTTTTATTATTCATGTATAAAGTACAGACTTCTTCAAAGGCAGAGACATTTTTTTTAAGTTTATTTATTTTGAGAGAGACAGAGACAGTGCAAGTGGGGTAGGGGCAAAGAGAGAGGGAAAGAGAGAATCCCAAGCAGGGTCTGCACTGTCAGCGTGGAGCTCAAACCCATGAAACTGTGAGATGATGACCTGAGCTGAAACCAAGAGTCAGATGTCCAACCAACTGAGCCACCCAGGTCCCCCAGCAGAGACCTTCTTATCCTTTGCTGCATCCCTGTACATCCAACTGAGGGTATAAACACAGTGGAGACTTAAGTATTTGTTTTTTTTGTTTGTTTGTCTGCTTTTTTTTTTTTTTTGAGAGAGAGAAGAGAGAGAGAGAGAGAACAAACACAAGCTGGGAAGAGAGGCAGAGGGGGAAAGAGAGAATCTTAAGTAGGCTCCACACTCAGCACAGAGACTGACACACGGCTCGAGACTGATGTGGAACTGGATCATGATCTGAGCCAAAATCAAGAGTTGGATGCTTAACCGACTGAACCACCCAGGCACCCCTACATCATTTCTTAATACAATGGCCCTGTGATATGTATTATTTTCCTCCCCATTTTGTAGCTGTAGAAAGCAAGGCTTAACAGATGAAGTACATTTCCTCAGACACATAGCTATTAGGCAGAAGAGCCCGGATTAAAACCATTTGGGTCTGACTCTGAAGCTCAGTCTTTCAGCCACAACCACACATGACATCAAGTTAAGCTAAATATAATTCATTTGTTGAAAACAAGCCTCTACCTTCCTGGAAAAGCATCTGGCTATAAACAGAAGATGCACCTATAGGTTTCTGAGGTTCTGCTGAGGAACAGAAGTTGGAGAGAAATGCTGTGGGACCTTAGATGAGGAATACCTTGTCTCTGAATGTGGCACTGACCAGAAGCCAAGGTTTCTTGTTTAGTTCCTGTCTTTGTCCAGCCCTTCGGTTCTGAAATAGAATCTGCATTTCAGACTCTTACACCAATATGTTTGCCATCACTTGTTGTTGCTGAGGGAGGTTCCTGTCAGGGCCTCAGCTGAGCCCTGGTATCCTATGCTGACCTGTGTCTTCAATCTCCTGGTCAGACAACATCAGGCAAATGATGACCTAGGGTCCCGGTGAAAAGGGGACACTGAAGAGCAAAATGTAACAAATGAAGAAAGACGTGGCCCCCAGATAATTAATTATACCCCATGTCCCCAGGAATGTGGAAGAAAGGAAAGATGGTAACAGCATCAGCTTATTCTTGGACGAGCTGAGCCTGGGGGGAAGAAGGAAGGAGAGAAGAGCCTCTTTTATGGATCCTGCTTTTCCAGAGACTTTGTCTTCACTTTTCCCTTCTTTCCCCCATTCTCTCTGCTTAGACAAAGAACAGCAGAAATATGGATAAACAGTCTACCAGGCATGATTGCAGACAGGTGACACAGGAGCCCTTACACATTCTTGACAAGAAGCAAGTTACAGTGGGCTCTTCAGGGAGGAGACAGGCCCTGATATGCCCCATCCTTCAGATCACAGGGTCCAAGTGGTCATCTGGCATGCCAGATCCAGTTTATCTGCTATATTTTTAACATTAGGAAAGATTCACACTAGGTGGATTTCATTCCAGAAATCCAGTGATGCTCAAGAAAACAAAGCAGCTCCAATCTTATAGACAGTAGTAGGGAGAGCATTATTTGGATGCCCTGTGATGTCTAGATATACCTAAACTGTCAACACATCAATCTGGCAGCCAAAGATGGTAACTCCTCCAGGACTGCAAGTAAGGGGCACTAGTGAATGTCTTTTCTGAGACCACTATTCACTCTGACCATTGGCTAGCCCTGCAAAGCAATGCAAAGGATACAATCCTGTATCCATATTTCTGGTACAACCAGTAGGAAGGGAGACAAAGTACAACAATGGAAAAAGCAATGGATCAAACCAGAAGTCCCAAGTTCCAGGTCTGTCACTCACTAGCTGTGAGGGTGTGAAGGAGCTGATCTGAGTCTCAAGTTTCTCCATCTATTAAATAGGCCCAAAGATATAAATGTTCCACAGATATTGATTCTCTCAAAAATGTTATTGACAGATTTTATATATATATACACACACACATATATATGCATATATACATATACATGTATATATATATATATATACATATATAATAACAGAAGATTATATATATTATACATGTATAGAGAGAGAGAAAGAGAGAGCGTGTGCACAAGCACTTAATAGGTACCAGGCACTGTTCCAAGTGTTTTGCAGTTTTTTTCTTCTCAACAACTCTTTAAGGCAGGTGTTACTATCCTATCCTAATTTTACAGATGAGGAAATTGACTCCGAGAGGTGGAGAAACTTGCCCAATGTCACAAAGGTTGCAAGTGGGGGTTTTGAGCAGTCTGGCTCCAGGATCCATATTCCTTACCTCTGAATATCGGTCCTGCTTACTTCTATCACTGTGTGACCTTCAGTAAGCTACCATATGTCATTAATTGTAAAATCTCCTTTTTTCTTGAATATTTTAATATCAGAACCAGAATGTTTCTTACGTTCCAGTTGGGACATAGCTGTCAACAAAGGTGTACTTGGTTGTCATTTCTGGTGCTGTGACTGCTCAAGTACAAGCCAGAATAAACAATTCAAGGTCCGTTTCAGGGAGAAATAGAAATCTCAGTAGCTAGGAGAAGACTTTTTGTTAAGATCTTCTGGTAAGATCAAGAAAATGCCAGCGCTGAAACCGACAGAATATGTGTCAGTGACTTGGAAGTAAAGTATGAATAATAATGGAACTTTTTAAAGAAGTGTTGTACCTTCAATGTTCTTGATGGCATAGAGGACAAAAGTGGAAAAATGTGGATAATGAGTCAGAAAGTGATTCAAGGCTGGAATCAAATATCAAGAAGTTTTAGGAATCCTTTACCAACATACTTCATTTATACTTCTCTTTTTGTTTATGTAAGACAGAGACCACTATAATTCCATGTCCAAGTAAGTCTAAGAGCACTCTTTCATTAAGACATTTTTTCCCTTCTTAGCACTACATAAAATAACCCTATATGTTTAAATATATACCAGCTGAGAATCAATGAACACTGAATAAGTAAGACCTTTATGAGCCCTCACTTGGAAAATGAAATGAGAAAGATGCCATAATGGCTACACAATAAAATGTAAATAAAATTCAAAGGCCCCCTATGACCTGACCTAAACAAACCTTTTTCCTTCTTGCTTCCTACCATTCTTTCAAGTGGGCTACACACTAGATTAAAATACATGTGGTTCCTTGAAGACTGCCTGCCCCTTTTCACTTCTGTGCCTTTTCACGGTTTCTTCCACTGAAAATGCCCCATCCCCCACCTACCTGAGAAACTTCATTTACTAGACCAGTGACTTTGAATGGTTTTTTCAATCCCTCAATCCCTCAGTTTTCTCATCTCAGAAATGGGAATCTAAGTTTAGGTTTGCTTTGAGGATTTAATGACCTAATGTGCGTAAAGTGCTTAACACGCTTTCCAATTAATTTGTGGTCAGGCAGCATTATTTGTGTCTTGAGAAAGAGTCTCTAGACCGGGAACTGGCCAAGGACATACAGCATATTTCACAGCAAAGCCAGAATAAGAACCCAGACTACCTCACACCAGGGCTCTGGTTTAGAAAATGGCTCCCCTTCCCTAACTGCCGTCTTGTCCCCAAATATTGTTAGATTCGTGAGCAAGCTTCTTCTTTTTCTAGAAACCTGATGTTTCTCCTTCTCCTTTCCCTATTTCAGAAGTCCTAAACATGATACTAAAAGGTAGAAAGAAAGAAAGAAAGAAAGAAAGAAAGAAAGAAAGAAAGAAAGAAACATGTTTGAACACATCTGACTGAGTTTTAAACAAGTTTCATGGGTTTATCATTTTGGAGTCTTCAATATGATTACGTACATATTATCTCCAAAAAAGAGAAATATAGTATGGAATGTTTCCCAGCTTATTTGACCATAAAACCAAAGGCTGCTGTACCACATGTCTGAGGGCTGAGGTAGGGCCATTAAAATCTATGCCCTATCTTCACAGTTCCCTATTCTTAAAGAATAAAAACTCTGACTCCTTAACATAACATACAAGAGTCTTTCTAACTTGGTGCCATTCACCTTGTCAATACTCCCTCCCACCCCCATCAGCTGCCTTCTCATCGCGGCAGGGGACCAGGCTCACAAGGTCTTCTCTCTGGCTAGAATACCTTTCTTCTCCCCTTCCAATGAAGTCTCCCCCTGGGGCTTCCAGACATCCTTCACACAAGACCTCACTGAAGCCTTCTCTGGTCTTGCCCCCTCACTTAGCTGTGCCCCTCCATGTGCTCTCGCAGGGCTCTGTTTACACCTGCACTGCAGTACTCTTCTCAGTGGGTCTCGGTTAGCTATTGATCGACTGATGGATTTCCTTCTAATGCAGGCTCCTGAAAGCCAAATACTGTACCATTTACATCCCCAGTGAGGAGCATCCTGTAGGTACTCAGTAAAAGCCTACATTTCCTTAGCCCTCTCCTTTTGAGGCCTCCAGATTCCAAAACAAAGCTTTCCTGGATCCACAAAAGGGAAGACTTGAATTATGCCTTTTTTTCCCCTAGTACAATTAACAAGAGGGATAGTTATGTTTTTATGCCTAATGGACCTTCTAAGAACAGCATTTAAATAACTGTGTACTGCATAGTTCCCTACACAAAGTCGAGTCGACAAGCATGGAGATCAACTCATTTCTATCTTTTCACAGCCAATTATAATCAAGAGCCCCCTTTAGATTTAGCCATAGTAAAGCCTACTCTTTCTTTTTTTTAATATTTATTTTTAATTTTTTAAAATTTACATCCAAATACAGTGCAACAATGATTTCAGGAGTAGATTCCTTAATGCTCCTTACCCACATAGCCCATCCCCCCTCCCAAACCCCCTCCAATAATCCTCTGTTTGTTCTCCATACTTAAGAGTCTCTCATGTTTTGTCCCTTTCCCTGTTTTTATATTATTTTTGCTTCCCTTCCCTTTTGTCTCTTAAAGTCCTCATATGAATGAAGTCATATATTTGTCTTTCTCTGACTAATTTTGCTTAGCATAATACCCTCCAGTTCCATCCACATAGTTGCAAATGGCAAGATTTCATTCTTTTTGAAAAGAGTTAACACTCCATTGTATATATATATATACCACATCTTCTTTATCCATTCATCCATCGATGGACATTTGGGCTCTTTCCATACTTTGGCTATTGTTGATAGCGCTGCCATAAACATGGGGGTGCAAGTGTCCCTTCGAAACAGCACACCTGTATCCCATGGATAAATGCCTAGTAGTGCAATTACTGGGTCGCAGGGTAGTTCTATTTTTAGTTTTTTGAGGACGCTCCGTACTGTTTTCCAGAGTGGCTGCACCAGCTTGCATTCCCACCAACAATGCAAAAGACATCCTCTTTCTTTGCATCCTCACCAACATCTGTTGTTGCCTGAGTTGTTAATGTTAGCCATTCTGACAGGTGTAAGGTGGTATCTCATTGTAGTTTTGATTTGTATTTCCCTGATGATGAGTGATGTTGAGCATTTTTTCATGTGTCGGTTGGCCATCTGGATGTATAAAGCCTATTCTTCTAACAGCTCAAAGCACTGGAAAATACTGTTCATCCAATTTTAATAAAGTCCCTGTAGATTCGGGAGCAGAAAACATTAATTTTATTTGTGTGTCTACTAATAACAAGGGATTTCAATAGGATCAATGGTATGAGATCAAAACTAGTGGTTATGGCCTATGGTTCTTCTACTCATGGTGAAGTTTTCTCTCAGATTCTCTAATATTTCTTAAAAAACACATTTAATATAACTTTGGTCTGACTTTATAAACAGACTTCAAGCAAAAGCAGAAAGTCATACTACTATTTCTATGGGAGGTAAGATTAAGATACAGAATTCATGAATTCAAACACTGAAGCACAAGAAATATCATAGCTAGAGGAAAATAAATATATTTTTTTCCCTTTCCCTCACACCAAAAGGGCTCTGAGGCTACAACTACTCCTTTTAGGACCTGGTTCCCACAAGCCTTTGGCCATCTTCTCCAGATACACTAGATCTTAAATACACACTTTCTGAAATACACATTCCCAAAGTCTGGGGTACAATCTTTTTTTTTTTTAATTTTATTTTTTATTTTTTAAAATTTACATCCAAATTAGTTAGCATAGAGTGCAACAGCGATTTCAGGAGTAGATTCCTTAGTGCCCCTTACCCACGTAGCCCATCGCCCCTCCCACAACCCCTCTAGTAACCCTGTTTGTTCTCTGTATTTATGAGTCTCTTCTGTTTTGTCCCCTTCCCTGTTTTTATATTATTTTTGTTTCCCTTCCCTTATGATCATCTTAAAGTCCTCATATGAGTGAAGTCATATGATTTTTGTCTTTCTCTGACTAATTTCACTTAGCTATTATGCTATTATCCCTCCAGTTCCATCCATGTAATTGCAAATGGCAAGATTTCATTCTTTTTGATTGCCGAGTAATACTCCATTGTATGTATGTATGTATATGTGTGTGTATACATATGTATACATATGTGTGTATACATGTGTGTATACATGTGTGTGTATACATATGTGTGTATGTATACACACACACACATCTTCTTTATCCATTCATCCATCGATGGACATTTGGGCTCTTTCCATACTTTGGCTATTGTTGATAGTGCTGCTATAAACATGGGGGTGCATGTGTCCCTTCGAAACAGAACACCTGTACCCCCTGGATAAATGCCTAGTAGTGCAATTTCTGGGTCATAGGGTAGTTCTATTTTTAGTTTTTTGAGGAACCTCCGTACTGTTTTCCAGAGTGGCTGCACCAGCCTGCATTCCCATGGGGTACAATTTTCTACCTTCACTGATAGTAAACCAAATTGACCATCATGTTCCCAAGCTCTCATCAAGTTCATATTACCAGGGTATTTCCCACTGGGTCAGAATTAAGTCCATAATAACAGTGGTCTCTCAGTGGGGTGAGAAAGCAAAGGTGTCAACGTAGCCAGAAAAGGACGTGTTGAACGGCTTACTTGTCACACAACCAAACTCCAAACATGTCCATTGAAATCTGCCATCCTGTCACTGTCAGGTTGGGTAATGTTAGCAAAGGCATGCCACAAAGTGGCAGAAGGAATTAAAATGGAATGAGGAACTTGACTCACAGCTCATCGAGGACCCCATGTCGAAAGGAGGTGGGGAGGTATCAGATCATTTGTCCGAGGTTGTATTCTTACTCAACAGTAGAGCTCAGATTCAGACTCAGATCTACCTGATCAAGAACATGCACTTATTCAGCACAGAGAGACCAGCCAGGCACTGGGGGCAGACAGCTTGGGATCAAAATCTGACTTCTTTCTTTTCTCATGGAGAAATCTTACTAAATTTCCTCAATTCCCTGTTCTTCAGTTCCTCATCCATGAAACAGAAAAAACAAAAGTGCCTACCTCTTAGAGCTGCTGTGGAGGTTAAATGCGATAATACAGAGTTTGTGTACATCTGTGTGCTGTGTGCATGAACATACAAATCTGTACATGAGTAAGCAAGTCCACATGCTCGAACTATATATATTTTTTCAATGTTCATGTATTTATTGGGGGGTGGGTGGGTAAAGAGAGGGTAAGGGAGAATTCCAAGCAGGCTCCATGCTGACAGCACCAAGTCCGATGATGTGGGGCTCCTTCTCATGAACCATGAGAACATGACCTGAGCCGAAATCAAGAATTGGATGCTCAGCCGACTGAGCCGCCCAGCAGCCCTGGCTCACAATATAGTCTTAAAATTTCTCTTCTCTTCATCTAAGTGCTCTTTACCAACCTTTTGCCCTCAGAGCTATGGATATCTTTAGAGAGTGTAGCTTTACAGTAAGCAATGTAACCATCTTACACCTACCACAAGTCTTGCCTACATTTGTTTTCTTAAAAAAAAAAAAAAGAAAAAATAGTTAACTGTGTCTTAAAACCATAGCTCTTTGGGTGGAAACAGAGGAATGAGAAATTCCACTTAACAGAGAAGTGAACGATGGATATCTTCATCAGAAAAGAATTTTCCTTTTAATATCACCTTGAAAAGTCTAAGGATATTAATATAGTTCCGATTAATTTTAAGGGGTACATATGAAGCACATGCTTTATACAGGCACCACAAATATGAGCACATGGCTCAGTCTCTGCTCTCAGCGTTCTCAGAATCTAGCAGGATTAGAGCTCCTAGCTCCTGGGCAGAATGTGCAACGTGCCAGAACAGAGTATCAATCAACATGCTCTGAAGTCAGAAGAGGGAAGATTAACATTTTACTGTGGGGGAAACATCTGAGACTGACATCAAGAACGAGCCCATGTTCTTCTCCATCTTTTCTTTTAGAGACTCTACAAGAAGGAAGTTGCTCTTTTGCTGTTTTGATTCTTGGACTTTAATTTTTTATAAAGGCAGCAGAACTTGGCAAGTTCCAGAGAACACAATCAGGACTGGGCATATACTCTTAGCATCCCCTGTAATACTTACTGTTCTATTTTTAAAGTAATTTAAAATTGATTTGTAAGTACAAAAATAGCGTGCGAATATATTCTTATTATTAAAAAAAAAAAAAAAACTGAGACAAGTAGCTTGGCATCTCCTCGGAAAGTTAAACACAGACTTACCACATGACCTAGCAATTCCACTGGGTCCTTTAGGAAGAATGGGATGGGAAACTGGTTTCCATGCAAATCATCCAAGCATTCATTTAACAATCTTATTAAACTTGTTAAATAAAATGTGATATACTCACACAATGGAATATCATTCGGACGTAAAAAGGAATGACGTATATAAACACTACATCATGGATGAACCTGGAAACGATTATGCTAAGTAAAAAAAAAAAAAAGTCACAAAAGACCACATATTATATGATTCCACTTGTATGAAATATTCAGAGTAGGCAAATCTGTAGAGACTGAAAATAGAAGAGTGGTCGCCATGGGATTTGGGAGGGAAGGTATGGAGAGTGACTGCTTATTAGGTATGAAGTTTTCTTTGGGGATAAGAATGTTCTGGAGTTAAACAGTGGTGATGGTCTTACAACTTTTCGGATATACTGAAAACACTGAATTATACACTTTAAAATGGTGAATTTTATAGTATCTGAATTATATCTCAACAAAGCTGTTATTGAAGAAAAAAGCTGAAACTCTATAAAGTTGCAGCCCCTCTGATTATCCCTCCTACCCAAATCCCCACAGGTCACGGACTATCAGCTTAGTAGGACTCCTTGTTGGAACACTCTAGTTCCTCACAATGCCTGGCAGAAGCATTTCAGGCATTTGTTACACAATAACTTTGTACAAGGACAAGATAATACTGTTTAGTTCTATTCAGGATAATATAGATCCTTTTGTATCCACCACACGAATGCATTAGTTCAGGATCAGGCAACTTTAGTGGCTGGTTTATACTAACACCACACACACCAACCTCAGTAACGAAAAGAGCACAACGCTTATGGGCTAAGAGCTTAGCAATCACAAATCCAGTTAACAGAAAACTCTGCTGCGAATGCCCATGTAAATAAGGAGGCACTTTGTACCTGCCCTCTCAGTTTACAAAGGGTTTAGAATCTATGAAACCAGGCTTGGCAAGGCTATTACTACTTTGGGGGCCACAAGAGCAAGCTATAAATAAATGATATCTAACTTGGTCAAACCCAACTTCAACAGAAGACTCAGACAATCTCATAAAAAGACTCTCAGATTATTACAGTATTATATTTCTAGTCTTTTTATTTTTTTGCAGAGGTTTTTCATTGTGGGCACACAAAGTCACACGAATTAACTTTTTAACACACATCCATGGACCCCATCCCTCAGAGGTTCTGATTTACCTAGGCCACAGAAGGCTGGCATTTGAATTCACATCATTTGGAAACACTCAGTGTTAGGAACTTTTAGGCACATGAGGATGGGAAACTGGTTTCCATGCAAATCATCCAAATATTCATTTAACAGTCATGTTAAACTTGTCAGAGGACTGGCAGCATACGCCAATTTTGCTGAAGAGAAAACCGAGGCTCAAGAATTCACTCCTTGAAGTCGGCAACAAGGACTGGGCAGCACTCTTTTAGAGTCCTGAGGGTGCCCCACAACATCTTCCTGATACAAAGTGTCCAAACCCTTATGGTACTGGCGTTGTGAAAATGCGGTTTGGGGGAAGGAAGCAAGTCTGTCACTAGTTTTTAGGTAATTGTACTTGGGCTTCAAAAGAATATAATTTTACCTGAGCTTCAGTATTTTTGAAATGTTTCCTAATTTGTATCCTGCTGTTGGCGGAGCAGTTTCTCTTCATGTACT
This sequence comes from Lynx rufus, assembly GCF_022079265.1. NCBI lineage: Eukaryota > Metazoa > Chordata > Mammalia > Carnivora > Felidae > Lynx > Lynx rufus. The sequence goes on along the minus strand of NW_025814897.1, from coordinate 54,085,782 downwards.
CCTTCCATCAAGTGCCTCCTGGTTATTACCAGCCCAGCTGGAGCTGGAAAGGGGGATGTGACAGGGGAGAAGCCCTAGCCTAGGAAGGGGAAGCAGCAGAGAAGCCTGCCCCTCTGGCCCCATGGGGAAGGAAAGGGGCACAAGAGGTAAACAAAGGCACGATTCTCATTCACATACCCTCTCCCCGCATACACGCTCCTCCTTCCCATCAAAGCAGGTTCAACTCAGGGAGCAGTGGAGCTTCAGAAATTTTCAAGACTCATTATCCCAGACATAACATGGGGTGGGTTTCAGGCTACTAAAGTTCACTGTGCAGCCCTGTGCTGTTATAAGGCTTGGAGGCAGCAGCAGGAAGAGGCCAAAAGATGGGCATGGGGCAGCACTGCTCACCCCCGAAAGCTCGAGTCTGGCAGGCAGGGCATTCAGAAGTTATTATGAGGTGGCCAGACCAGCAGAGGTGTGCTGTGAAAGCAGAGTTCTCAGTGGACAGGAACTTTGTGCTAACACATCACAACCTCCATAGGGGGTCTGTGCACATCATGCCCAAAGATCAAACAGAATTAGTCTCAACTCAACAAACAACTCCGGGATACATCCCAAACTGGACAATGAAGCAGAGGACACCACGTAGATACTCACACAAAGACATGGGAGGCATTATTATTAAGCAGTCACTAATAGGTATTCCGGATCAACTGTTTCTCAGACTTTGTTCCAGGCTGAGAAGGTCTTGGAGATAAATGATGCAGACAAAGCCCCTGCCCTGACCAAACAAGATTTTAGGGTGGTGAAAGGGAAGTGGGCAAAACTCTGAAAGATGAGGTATTTACTCAAAGAGCTCTTCTTAGGAAGTTGAATTTCGGAAAGATTCACGGGAGACTGTTTATTGTGAAAAATTAAGGTATTATTATGACAGATTTAAAAATGGCCAAAAATTATTTTTTTAAAAATTTGTTTAATGTTGGGGTGCCTGGGTGGCTCAGTCAGTTGAGTGTCCAACTTTGGCTCAGGTCATGATCTCACCGTCCGTGATTTCAAGCCCCGCATCGGGCTCTGTACTGACAGCTCAGAGCCTGGAGCCTGCTTTACATTCTGTGTCTTCCTCTCTCTCTGCCCCTCGCCCACTCATGCTCTTTCTCTCTCTCTCTCTCTCTCTCTCTCTGTCTGTCTCTCAAAAATAAATAAGCATTAAACAAATTTTTATTAAAAATTTTTATTAAAAAATTTAAAAATTAAAAAAATTAGGACAAATTTTTAATAAAAATTTGTTTAATGTTTATTTACTTCTGAGAGACACAAAGACAGACAGCAAGTAAGGGAGGGGCAGAGAGAGAGAGAAAGACACAGAATCTGAAGCAGGCTCCAGGTTGTGAGCTGTCAGCACAGAGCCCAACTCAGGGCTTGAACTCATAAATTGCAAGATCATGACCTGAGTCCAAGTCAGATGCTCAACCAACTGAGCCACCCAGGCGTCCGGCCACAAATTCTTTGATGTTCTATCTACCAAGAGGCTGTGAGTCTATGTTATTACCTCTCTGTGAATCTGAGTGGGCTTGTGACTCCTTCAATCACTGGAGTATGACAAAAGTAACACTGTGTAACTTCTAAGCCTGGGCCATTAAAAGAGGCCATGAAGGGGGTGCCTGGGTGTCTCAGTCAGCTAAGCGTCTGACTTCGGCTCAGGTCATGATCTCATGGTTTGTGAGTTCAAGCCCCGCATGGGGCTCTGTGCTAACAGCTTGGAGCCTAGAGCCTGCTTCAGATTCTATGTCTCCCCCTCTCTCTGCCCCTCTCCTCCTCGGACTCTGTCTCTCTCTCAAAAATAAATAAACATTAAAAAAAAAAAAGCTATAATCTGGGTCGTCCAAAAAGAATTTGGTAAGACATCATTCTCTTGTCTATATTCTCAGTACGGGGCTGACATTCCCATGATGCCATTCAGAGCTGTCTATGAAATCAATTTTGCCTCTTTCCCTTGGCATATGGTAAACAAGAGGTACTCAGTAGCTTTGTAGAATGATTGATAGGGTCCAAGGATTCAGGGGAGAGAGAAGAAATTCCAGGCAAAGCAAAGAGATCATGGTGAGTAAAGGTAACAACACTGGGGTCCCTAGGGAGAACAGAGTGGGCCACTTAGACCTCATTCTTAATCCTTTCCCCATCCAAACACTTTCCCTCAACATTCACGTGCTTGCATCCTTAGTTAGGTCGTTCTCATTACTTGAAAGGTTCTTTGCCCATCTGTTTGATGAACACCTACTCGTTCTTCAAAGCCTTCCTCAACTGTCACATTCCCTGAGCCCTCCCTCATACTGCTCCACTCCAAGTGGAATCACTCGTCGTACCCCCCCTTTCACTGCAACACGCTGCTCAACTTCTAGTGTAGCAGAATATTCTCCATGATATTTAGTAAGTTTAGATGTCTATTTTCCTTGATAAACTGTGAGTTACCAGAGAGCAAGGAAGATTCCTATTCATCGCCTTATCTCCTGCTTGAGTGCCTATGTGCCAAACTCTAGGTTAAAAAAGAAAAATGACTGCCTTTGAGGAGCGCACATAATTAAGGGGAGAGATCTAAAAACACAGTCACATAGCAATGTCACAAGAGCTGTAAGGAGGCATAATGAGATGATGTGGGAAGACAATCTCTATCAGAAGTAAATCAGGAAGTGGCACGAGGTAGGTGACATCTTAGGTAGGCCTTTCCAAATTAAGATCAGAAGGCTGCCTGGGGGCGGAATCTATGGAATCAGAGCTAAACAGGTCTAGGAAGGGAATGGCTAAGTAAGAGAAGTCTGGTCAGGTCTGGTCAATCTTTTCCCTCCCTACTGTGGGAAATTCCCTGTTCAGGTCATTCCAAGTTCCCTTTTTACCACACCCAAAGCCACTCACAGTCGTCCTTCCCAATTATAGCAACCATTTATGTCAGAAGGTACCTATCATTTGAAGATGCAACTCTTTATAAAATATGAGTCCATAATATGTGAAAATGCATTCAAATTGGTAGCAAAGAAATCAAAGTTAGAAGAAGGAACTACTTTTTTACCTGTCAAATGGTGAAGTATTTTCAAAAATTTACCATGTGTATCAGAGAAGAATCAGGGAAACTAAAACTTTCTCCTTTCTGAGAGGCAGTCTGATACAATGTATCAAAAACTTGTAAATAACTGCACTCTTTGAATTAGAAATTCCGTTTATAGGAATTATCTTAAGAATACAAATCTTTGCTACAAAGATCATCACAGCATTATTTAGAATAGCAAAAAATAATAAACTACCTAAATGCCAAACGTTAGCGTCAAATAAATTTGGTGCTGCATTAAGTGTAACAGTTACCATTTACAGAGTGCTCACCATGTGCCTGGCATTATCATATTTAATACTACAGCAATCTATAAGGGAGTCATATAAGTGAATGTTGACTGAGGCTTTTCCCACTGCTCTCAAAAGTAGCAAAGAGAATGCACAGCTAAGATTAGACAGGAGGTAAATTTCCCACAAGGTAAAGACAGCAGTCTATAACTGGGGCTGGACTATTTCAAGAATTTGGTAAGAAGCTATAGTATGACACCTGCTAATAAAACCATCACCTGTGCCTCTGCACTGCCCTCTCTCCCCTCCACACTACACAAAGGAAGAGTAGAGAGGAGGAGGGGAAACCATGCCCTAGCAGGTAGTGCTGTGTTTTGGGGTGGTACTCTCTCTACAGAGGGTTCTTCTAAGAGAATCCATTACACAGATTAGAGATGCCGAAAAAAAAAAGGCTTGGGGCAAGATTTTTTAAAAATTATAATGCCTAGTGGTTATCTGCTCAGGCAGTTAACTTACAGATCTGCCCTGTGCCATTCTGGACAGGGAAAAGGGAAATGGAGTGAGAAGGGGCACCAATGCTATTCCCCCACTGTTTGGCATGGATGTGAGTCCCCTGGGTCAAGCAGTCCCATGGAAATTGTTGGCCTTGAGTTCTCTTATCAAATCCCCACCCAAGAGGGCTGTCAAATGAGCAAGTGGGGCCCAGCTGTGGGGTACAATAAAGGGAGTGACTGGCCTGACAGAGGCTGAAAGAACTTAACACCAGTTTCTTCTCCAGATCTAGAGAACCTACCCTCTCAAGAACTCATAAGTGTAGAGAGCACACACACAGGCAGTGCTGGTCAGGTAACAGTAAATGCCATCAAGGAGGACCCAACGACAGCCATTTAAGGGGTGCCTGGGTGGCTGAGGTGGTTAAGCACCCAACTGCTGATTTTGGCTCAGGTCGTGATCTCATGGTACATGGGTTTGAGCCCTGAGTTGGGGCTGACACACATAACCTGCTTGGGATTCTGTCTCTGCCCCTCCCCTGCTCTCTCTCTCTCTCTCTCTAAATAAACTTAAAAAAGAGAGAGAGACACTTATCCCTGTCCCTTTCCCTCTTGCCCATCCCTACACACCAGAACTGGAGCCTAGAAGAGGCAGAGCCCAGAACAGGCAGAGCAGAAGTATCCCAGACCATTCCTCCCCCATCCCTATAATCTCCAAAGGGAGGAACGGAGAAGAGGAGTATAAAAATAAACAGTATCTACCTTCTTCCACTTCATATCTTCAGAACCACAAGTCTGGGCAGTAATAGGAGTAGGAAAAGCTTTCGATTGGCTATACTGAAATTTTAAAATGGTAGACTTTCAATAACCCAGAGTGACCAGAAGGCTGTGGCCTCTGCCAAAGGTATCAAGTGATCTGTCCCGTAGAGGAGAAGATCTTGATAAAGCACGATTGGGAGTTCTGACTGGACAAAGATAAGCATTCATGTTTACACCCCTCTGAGTTAAAATTATTCAATTAACTGGTTAAAGTTACCATTATCTCCACTTCACAAATTAGGGAATCAGAGCTCTGAAACAAAGAAATATGCTCAAGACTGCAAAGCATGTGGGAGGCTCAATTTGGCTTCTAACCCAGGACTAATCCCAGAGGACACGCCTTTTACAGCACACCAGGATTTTTCAATATAGGGCCCAGCGGCATATTACCAGGGATGTGCAAATCCATTTCAAACAGTTTTCAAGATTTCACCTTAAGGGTGATCTTAAAATATATAAACATAATCTAGATCATTTGAATGATCATCTTACCAGAGAATGCTGCTATTTGATTACCAGCATTTGCATTCATAATCCTATTAATATCAAGTATGCTTCTTAATTTTCATACACTAATGACTAATGAAAAAAGACAGAGGTGATGGTATATAAATGTGGTCATACCAATTAAAAGCCAAACGGTTTCCTAAACAGACCAAAGTTTCACTGTAGTTCAAACACAGAAATGAGATGAGAGAGAAGAATGGGGCACAGAACACACAGGCTCCAGAGGAGGAAGGGCCATATTCACATCTCAAGGAGCAATTTAATTTCAGCAAAATACCCACTATTGTTAATGCGAAGTATATTGGTTCTGAAGCTTTGTTAATCTACTTTGGTTTTGTAATTGTAGAAGAGCTAGTAAGTGTACATTAGTATCTCAGTTTTTGTTTATGGACACTTTCGTGACATAATAATAAAGATCATTTAATTCAACACCAAAAATCTGTAAAGATGTTTAAAGTGTCTTTATACGCCACACACTTGAGAAGTGTTGGGTTATGTTACTTTGCTGAAGCAGCCATTAAAAGCCATGCCTTAGGGGCACCTGAGTGGCTTGGTTGGTTGAGTGTCCGACTTCAGCTCAGGTCATGATCTCACACTCCGTGAGTTCGAGCCCTGCGTCGGGCTCTGTGCTGACAGCTCAGAGCCTGGAGCCTGTTTCAGATTCTGTGTCTCCCTCTCTCTGTGACCCTCCCCCGTTCATGCTCTGTCTCTCTCTGTCTCAAAAATAAATAAATAAAAAAAAAACGTTTTTTTTCAAGAAGAAACGTTTTTCAAGAAACGTTTTTCACAAGAGGTGATACGGTCTTATTCTTTGTAAATGTATAAAGCACATACAAATATAGAAAAAAACAGACTGGGAAACACTAAAAAAATGTTTACACCATCGTAGGGGTATTACAGGCGCTCCTTATTCATATCGCTATTTGTTTTTTGTAATCCTGTGTTTGCAGTAAGTTGACTATGAGTGAAATTTAAGTATTACAAAAAAATAAATTTTTAATAGCCTATCCTATGAAAGTTCTCAAAACTTGTTGCTAAAAAAAATTGCACCTTCAATCCACTTCAGCTCAAGCTCTTTTGTCTCCAAAGAAACATAACCAATCCTAAAGTAATATTTATTCAAAACCTAAAAGCACAGGAAGTACTAGTCAACCAATAACTCATTGTTTTTTTAAGTAGGTTCCACACCGAACATGGGGCTTGAACTCACAACCCTAAGATCAGGGGTCGCATGCTCTATCTACCACAACCAGTAACTTATTGTGCTTTAGGTACCAGGGCTACAAGGGTGAACTAAGAATGGGGTGCTCTCCAGAAGCTAAACCAACAGTCACTGGTGCTAGGGCATAAATAACAACACAAGAGCCAGGAAGAGGCTGGCTTCTGATGGGGAGGGCAGGATCAAAGGCAGCCACAAGGTGACACGTGAAATGCGTCCCAAGAATGTATCAGGAAATAAGCATAGAAATGTGAAATGGCAGATTACCCAGCAAGTAAAATACAAACATAGGTCCTTTGAAACTGAACTCACTGACCACACGAGAGCCATCTCTCCTCGGCTCCTGCAGCACTCGTCTTTGCCATTTGTACTGCCTGACATACTAATTCAGGCATGTTCCCCAGCAAGATTATAAACTAGGAGGAGAATACTATGTACTTTGTACACTCTTACCATTTGTTATTGACAGTAATTTCTGCAAGACTTAAAAAAAATTTTTTTAATGTTTATTCATTTTTTGAGAGAGAGACAGAGAGAGAGCGCACGAGCATGAGCAGAGGAGGGTCAGAGAGAGAGGAAGACACAGAATCTGAAGCAGGCTCCAGGCTCTGAGCCGTCAGCAAGCACAGAGCACGACACAGGGCTCAAACTCACAAACCGCAAGATCATTACCTGAGCCCAAGTCAGATGCTTAACTGACTGAGTCACCCAGGCATCCCTGCAAGATTTCTAAAGGGCATTAAACTCAACACATTGTAGCCTCTGCTGGTATCCAAAGAAGTATACAGTATACACACCTATCCATTTCTTTTTCCTCTAGAAAACTGTATCAAAAGATCAAAGCAACAGACTCATTCCTATAATCCTCCCAAGGATATCAGCCTGTCTACTATATATAAAACTTAACACTTTTCCTTGCTTTTGCAAGCCAGCAGAGCTCCAACCAGAACATTCTTCCAAAGCAGGCTAAGGAAAGACACACTGATAGCCAGTCCAAGAAAATCTTCCAAGTGAGTTGCAGTGATAGTGTATGATACCCAAATGCGGTGGCTCATCAGCTGGGATGAAATTCTCAGAAATTCCACCTCTATAACAGGTCTGTACAGCATATAACAGTGAGTTAAGTGGAAGTAACACAGATGTCTAACCAGAGGACATGTGTATATAAGATACAGTACGTTCACTTGCATATTTTTTTTTAAACTTATTATGTACATGCCCAGGATTTGCTTTAAAATATTCCAGTAAAGAAAGAGTAAAAGGGATAGATAAAACAAATATGATAAAACCTTGATAGTATTTCAAACTATGAATTGGTGGTCATGAGACCATTTTCTTTATTTTTGTGTATGACTGAAATTTTTCATCACTAAAAATGGGAAAAATACTATGTAGAAGTGAAAATATTCACAGTGGTAGATTGTGGGGGCAGGGGAAGCAGAATGCAAGTGACAGTTCATGTTGCTTATAACCATGTAAAATTATATGTATGACCAACCAGCAAGCAATAAGAGCCCCTTAACGCCCATGTGAGTTTCTGGATAACATTTTTACTGAAAGGAAAGGATTCTTTGAGGAACTGGCTAATCTCAGGTCTGGATCAGGCAATGTACAAAACAAACCTGAAACATCTTGTCATACCAGATAACAAACTATCGAATACTAGTAAGATCATGTCAAAGGGACTGAGAAGCCAACCTAAATATCTTCAGTCACTGGCTAAAGATTGTACAACATGCACATCAATAAGAATAACCAAGAGGGGTGCCTGGCTCAGTTGGTGGAACACAAAACTCTTGATTCAGGGTTGTGAGTTCCAGCCCCAAGTTGGGTACACAGGTTACTTAAAAGTAAAATCTTTTAAAATGTAAAACAACTTGAAAAGATTCAAACACATCAAATGTATCTAAATACGTGAGCTCATAATGATACTAAAAATACCCTAACTAACTGCTTTGAAGGGTATTATGGAACTCACTCTCTTATTTTTCACAACTGGCCAATGAACAAAAAGAAACAAGTTTAAAGCTGGGGGGCAGGGGAGGTAGCTGTTAAGAATAAATGACGGCAACTTTGCCTTCCTTGTAGCTAGTACTGGACAAGGCTTCATCTAGCACTAAGTGGGAAGCTTATATCATCAGGTAGCGTGCTCGTAATCTAGCAAAAGGAGACTGATACAAGCCTGATGCGAGAATGCGGGGGTATGAAACAACACCATAAAAACAAGCCAAGAAGAGGGCTCACTTCAGGGGTTCCTGGAGGGTAAGGAGACACCTGAGCTTAAAGGGTTTACCACTTACTGGGAAGTTTTTCCAACATTTTTGAAATCGGGCTCCAGAATCTCACACATTGATCTTACATCCCCTAGCACACACTCGTTCCCCGGGGACTGGTCCAAGTGACAGCTTCAGGCAAATAAAATAACCATGTGGCTCTGCTTCCCTTCTCTGAGATCAGGAGAGCCATGAGATGTTCCTTTCAGGAAAGGATTAACTCCCTAGAGTTGACAGAATATCTAGCTTGGGGGTTCCACTTACATTCTGATATTATATAAAATTCAGGTCTGGCCCAAATTTGAAAAGGACGTGAAGACCCTCATGTTCACGTTCGGAGTTCCTATGAGAGGGTTAACAATTGCAAATCGACACCAGCCCCTCCTGCAACATCCTCCATTATTCAATACCTACTCTGGGCTAGACACTGTACTAAGATTGTTTTCACTTGTTATCCTAATAAATTCTCAGACCCTGTGAAGAAACAGTACACCAGATTCATAGACAATGATATAGGCTCAGAGAATCAAGTCATTTGCTTAGGGACCCAAAGGCCCTTGAAATACAAAGAGATCTTCTGAATACAAACAATGTCAACACACGACTGACATTTCCCATTGAAGGAGTGGCTATCTGAGAGGCAGAGACTGAGTTAGAGTGATGTGCTTTATTAATAAATGTTATTCTATCACCCAACGTCTTTCACGGACTATCCCCACGGCTATTTACTATTCAAACCACTGATTTCCACTAAAGACTCCACTGTGGATGGAATTTCACTGCCTCCCCCCCACCCCATGTGCACTGCCCCTTTCCCATTTTAACTAGGCCCTGATGTTTCTTTTTTTTTTTTTTCCAATGTATGAAGTTTATTGTCAAATTGGTTTCCATACAACACCCAGTGCTCATCCCTAGGCCCCGATGTTTCGAGTCTGACTCACATCCACAACTCCTACTCCAAGAAGCCCTGCCATCTTTTTCCATGCCCAGAGCTCTTGCCTTCATGAACATCCTTGCTACCTGGACCATATATCTCTATACAAGGGCATTGCTCTGTTTCACATGTACACTTCTGGTCTCCCTAGACTGCTGGTTCCTTGAAGCCAGTGTTGAGAATTGATTTATTCCTTTGGGAAGACAAAGGACACAAAACATACTCTATAAATGCTTGTCAACATTAACTGGATGAAGGCAATAGCCTGCTCGGGAACCTTTATTTCTCAGCATTTCCTATAAGCTTGAGGTTACCATATTCCATTATTCCCTTCCTGCTTGAGAAAGGCCAATGAGAAATAGAAAGCAACATCAAAGTTGTTTCATTAAGCAAAGCAGCAGGCGTGCATTCGTGCATTCCTGCTTTGTACAATTTTACTGCCTCTGGTCCTCAGATATCCCTGAAAGGACATTCCATACGCATTCAGGGCTATAGGGATTCTATCCTGTCTTTTCCCTTGGATGAGAAGTATTAGCTGGGCCACGTACTAACCCTTCACTAATGAGTTGTGTTCTTTTGAAATTGTGCTAAAATGCACGTATCCTAACATTTATCTTAACTATTTTTAAGTGTGCACGGTTCACTGGCATGAAGTAGTCACACTGTTGTGCTATCATCATCAGCATACATCCCCCAGAACTGCTTTCATCTTACAAAACTGAAACTCCGTACTCATCAAACAATAGCTCCCCATTCTCCTCTCCCTGAAACCACCATTCTACCTTCCCTCTCTATGAATCTGACTCCTTGGTGCTTCATATAAGCGGAATCATATAGCTTGTGTCCTTTCAAGATCGGTTTATTTTACTTAACATAACGTCACTAAGATTTATCCATGTTGTAGAATGTTCATGTGTCAGAACTTCCTTCCTTTTGAGCTGAATCATATTCCATGGTATATATTTATACAAAATACATTTTATTTATTCCTTCATCTGTTGATAGGCATGTGGCTGATTCCAAATGAGGAACTGTGATCCAATGCTAGTAACAAGAAGCTCAGAGACCGGCCCTGGGTTAGAGCAGTCTCTTTGATGTTAAACACTATCACAGAATCAATCCAGTGATTAGGACCACAGAACAGAAAGCCGCTAAAGGAATGTCCGCCTGGCTATCTGTCCCAGGAATGTGGACCAGACAGAAATTTTATTTAAACACTCAAAGAGTCTGTTGTAATAAAGCTCTGGCTTCTTAGGATGAACAAATCTTAGATTTGCTTATTTCTGAAGACCTCCTATTCCCTTGTTGTTGTTGTTCTCCTTCTCCTTTTTATCTTTGCTTGATTGAGGCCTAATTGACATGTGTAAGTTTAAGGGGTATAACATTGGCTCGACACACTTGTATATCGCAGTATGACATACCACCACAGCATGAGCGAACACCTCTATCACATCACACAATTACCATTTCTTTTTTCTGATGGGAACATTTAACATCCACTCTCTTAGCAACTTTTGAGTATACGACATGGTATTTTAAGTACAATCACAAGGCTGTGCATTAGATCTTCAGAACTTAATTTTTTTTTAATTTTTTTTTATGTTTATTTATTTTTGAGAGAGAGAGAGACAGAGACAGAGTGTGAGCAGGGGAGGGGTGGAGAGAGAGGGAGACACAGAATCGGAAGCAGGCCCCAGGCTCCGAGCTGTCAGCGCGGAGCCCAATGCGGGGCTTGAGCTCACAGACTGTGAGGTCATGACCTGAGCTGAAGTTGGACGCTTAACTGACTGAGCCACCCAGGTGCCCCATAACTTAATTCATTTTTAATTGGAAGTTTGTACCCTTTGACTAATATCTCTTCACTTCCCCCATGCTCTTAATCTCCAGTAACCACAATTCTACTATTTCTATGAGCTCAGCTGTTTTAGATTCCACATATAAGTGAGATCATACAGTATTTCTCTGACTTATTTCACTTAGCATAATGCCCTCAAGGTCCATCCATGTTGTTGCAAATGGCAGGATTTCCTTCCTTCTCATGGATGCATAATATTCTTGTGTGTGTGTACATACACGCACACACGACACACACATCTTCTTTATCTATTTATCCACTGAAGGATGCTTAGGTTGTTTCCATGTCTTTGCTATTGTGAATAATGCTATAATGAACATGGAGTGCAGATGTCTCTTTAACATCCTGTTTTCATTTCCTTTGGATATACACCCAGAAATGGCATTGTTGGATCATATGATACTTCTATTTTTAATTTTTTGAGGAGGTTCCATACTGTTTTCTTTTTAATTATAGCCATTCTGACAGGTGTGAGGTGATATCTCATTGTGGTTTTGATTTGCATTTCCCCGATGATTAACAATGCTGAGCACCTTTTCATGTACCTGTTGGTTATCTATACCTCTCCCTTGTTCTCCAACCCACAGGTTCTTTCTTGTCTACCTCTTCAGCCTCATAGGCCATTATCTGCATCACCCTGTAGATGGTCCAGCAACACCAAACTCTCTTTAGTGTCCCTGCACACACTCTGCAGTTCTTTGCCACTGGCCGCCACTGTCTGTGGTCTCAGTGTCTGGAAGACTTTCTTCTTTTGGCTTACTTCTAGTCATGGCCACCTCTCCAGGAAGCCTTTTCTTCTTCTTCTTCTGCATAGTCCCAGAACTTGAATGCTTGGCATATAATGGCTGCTTGATAAATTATTAAACTAATATATTTGTCACACTCACATTCCGTGTTGAAAAGACAAATTTAAAGAAAAATTCAAGACTAATGGGATTACAGGTAATTTTTATTTGTATTTTAGTATTATTCAAATTTTCTAATGATAGGCTGACTTTTCAAATTTACCTTAAAAAAAAAATTAAGATTAACCTGATCAGGAATAAAATGGAGAAATCAGTCTACCAGATTTTAAGACTTCTCATACAGCTATAGTTATCAAGACTATGTGGTATTGGCAGTAGAACTATGGAGCAGAATAGAAAATAGACCCAAACAAATATGCCCAAGTGATTTACGACCAAGATGCAAAAGGAATTCAATAAAGGAAGCATGGCCTTGTCAACAAAAGGTGCAGGGGCAACTGGGAGTCCATTGCCGAAAACACACAACACCACCAAAAAAATCTCAAAGTTTCAAATCTCCTACAAAACTAACTAAAAAACAGATCATGGACTTAAAACTAAAAAATGTTTAGGGAAAAGAAGAAAAGCTCTGCAGCTTTAGCTCAGCAAAGAGTTCTTAGACTTGACCAAAAAAAAAGTACAACTCATAGAAGGAAAAATTGATAAACTGGATCTCATCCAAACTAAAAACTTTAGCTCTCCTAAAGCCCAGTGAAGTGGGTGAAAAGACGAGTTATAGACTGGGAGGAAATATTTGCAAGCCACATTATTTGACAAGGACTAGTATCTTGAGCATATAAAGTACTCTCAAAACTCAACCATAAGAAAAATAACACTCCAGGGGCACCTGGCTGGCTCAATCGAAGGAGCATGCAACTCTTGACCTCCGGGTCCTGAGTTCAAGCCCCATAGGGGGAATAGAGATTACTTAAATAAAAACTTAAAAAAGCAAACAAACCAAAAACCAAAAACCAAACAATTCTTACAGAAAATGGACAAAAGACTTAAAGGAAGACATTTGACCAAAGAGGACATACAGATGATAAATATTCATCTGAAAAGATGTTCAATATCATCTACCATAAGAAAGTGTAAATTAAAACCAGTAAGTGAACAGTTTGAGAAATGAATTATGGTACATGTATACCATGGAATACTATCGGGCATTAAAAAGAATGGACTAGTGATATATACAGCCACTTGGATGAATCTCCAGAGAATTATGCTGAGTGAAAAAAGCCAATCCCTCAAAGTTACAAACTTACAAATTCATTTATATAAGATTCTTGAAATAATAAAACATAAAAATGGAGAACAGATTAGTGGTTGTCACAGGCTAAGGATGTGGTGGGAATGCCTTGGTAGTGGATGGGACTATAAAAGGGCAACATGAGGGATCACGTGGTGATGGAAATGTCCTGTATCTTGAGTCTATCATTATCAATATCCTGATGGTGATATTGCACTATAGTTTTGCTAAATGTTACCATTAGGAGAAAGTGAGTAAAGAGTACACATATCTCTTTTTACTGTCTTTACAAATAGATGTGTACCTATGATTACCTCAGAGTAAAAGTTTAATTAACAACAACAACAACAACAAAAGCTTAGGCTTTGGGACAAAGCCAGGTGATGTTGGACAAGTCACATTCCTTCCTCATAGGGCTAAAATGATTAAATTAAAAGATCAATGGTCTAAGCACAGTGCTTGCCACAAAGTAAGCCATCAACAGACAGCTATTAAAATGACAATATTAAGAGTCATGGCAGTGGGGAGGGAGAAGTGTAGAGAAAACTATATTAAGATGATAGCACTAGTAGATTTGGTTGGTGAATGATTAGATGTGGAATAGTGGGTGACAGGGAGTCAAGGCTGATTCCGGTTTCACATTTGAGCAAGTGGGTGGTCAGTGGCACCATTTATTGAGCAGATATGGGATGAAGAATGAGAGTTTAGTTTTGGGTGTGGTGAGTTTGTGATGACTGGGAGACATTCGAGTAGAGATGTCCAGTTAACAACCGTATATGCAGGTCTGGAGTTGAGAACACAACTCTGGGATGGAAATTTAACTTGATAACAACCAGCATGCAATGATAACTGAAGCCAGGAGAAGGGACAAGATACTGAGAAGGAGAAAAGAGCCTAGACCATAGCCACTGTGACCATAAATGAGCTTCAAATTTTAAGGATTGGGTAACAAGGGTCAATTTAGCAAAAGAGACATACAGCAGCCAAAAAACAAAAAAAACAAAAAACAAACAAAAAAAAACACAAGGGAGAAAAGTCAGGCATTTATCATATCACTTAAGAATAAGGTGCTTCAGGGGCGCCTGGGTGGCGCAGTCGGTTAAGCGTCCGACTTCAGCCAGGTCACGATCTCGCGGTCCGTGAGTTCGAGCCCCGCGTCAGGCTCTGGGCTGATGGCTCAGAGCCTGGAGCCTGTTTCCGATTCTGTGTCTCCCTCTCTCTCTGCCCCTCCCCCGTTCATGCTCTGTCTCTCTCTGTCCCAAAAATAAATAAACGTTGAAAAAAAAAATTTAAAAAAAAAATAAAAATAAAAAAAAAAAAGAATAAGGTGCTTCAAGAAAGAGTGAGTGGTCTACTGTGACTAAGCAGTGAAGAAATTAAAATGAGAAGTGAAAAAACAGACCTCTGAATTCTGTGACCTGGGTATCACTGGCACCTTTCAGAGAACAGCTTTTGTGAAATGACAAAGTAGGTTTCAGACTGGAACCAACTGACAAGAAGGGAGGAGAAATGGAAACAGTATAAACAACCATGAAGAAGCTTAGCTCTAAAGAAAAGCAGAAAGCACAGTGAGAAGGAAAGGATGGGATACTGAGGGAGGATTTTGTTAAAAGGAAGTGTGTTTACATGTTAATGGATAGAAATAGGTAGAGAGGGGAAGACACAGAATATCCCTAACAGAAAGGGTAATAATGACTTGAACAGATAGGATGGGATATGATCCAAAGCACAGGTAGCAGGATTGCTCAGTTAGAAGGGGCACCTCATCTACTCTAAGAAGTAGGGAAAAGGAAAGGAATCATGCAGATGCAGGTAAATTTGGAAATCTGGTTGCAGTATGTGCAGACAGCTACCCTCTGATAGCTTCAATGTTCTTGGTGAAGAAGGCAAGGTAATCTGCTAAGACTGACAGGATGGCTTAATTTTTATCCCGAGCATCAAATCCAGAGATACAGATATTTAATAAGCAAGTTGACTTAATAAAATAAACAATTAGTTTCCTCAAAGCAGTTGTTCATTAGAATCACTACACAATTTTCTCCAAATTAGCCACTAGAGGGCGGTGCGGCTGTCCATAGTTTCTTTCTTTTACCCCAGTGAAATCAATAGAAAATTACAGAGCAGTGTAGGTCATAAAATGTTTTTCCTCAAGAAAATCTGGCTTCTGCCTTATATATGTGTGTGCATGTATATGCACACACACTCATACACATGCACACTACAGCATGATGGGAGGGCTGTTCCTCCCGCTAGCCTCCCACTGCAACCATATGATGATGGTCCAGAGGCAATACTCACCATTTTCCAGAGGTCACTTTTTGTAATTCCCCCAAAGTGCACAGCAATACTGAATAGATCTTTACATCTTCTTATGATTAATAAATTAGAAAAGGCTGACAAAAACATCCCTAAACCTAATCTCTGCTAACATTTGCTATGGCTTCAAGTTGTTTTTTCCTCCCTCAACCTACCACCTCTTCAAAGTAGAGAGAGGTTTTTTTAAAATTCATTGTAAATAGTTGCAATCTATTTCATGAACTTCTTTTCCCTTGATCTCAGATATGTGATATATTCTTAAAATGGAGACTTAACAATCCATGATACCACATGTCTATTGTATATACCAGAATAAGCAGCTATTTTAGAGTGTGTGTTTAGTAACGAGGCTGGGAAATAACTTGTTTCCTAGTTTGATTCTAATGAATTTGGGTCTCTAATGAACACAGGGAACTGGCAAAGTTTTAACTTAAAGCAAGGTGCAGAAATTCTCAACGCCCAAAAAGAAAAGATGTAAAGGCAGACTCTAACCCCAAGAGCTTGGGGTTAGACAACTCAGCCCAGTTTCAACTAAGAGAACTGAGCTCGCACTCAGTTTCAGTCATATCAACGGAACACATTACACCCAAGCCCAAGAGAAGTTGTTAGTAGTTTGATCAGATGTCCATGGGCTGGAGCTGCAAGGAAGTGGGAAAGCGGGTGAGGTCATCATAGGACTGTAGGATGTCAAGTACTTCAAGTGGGTGAAAAAGTTGCTTGACCCCAAAGCCTCCAAACTTGTTTTTGAGCTAAAGTTGCTTGGGAACAAAAATACCAAAGAAATGGGTCGTAAAGAGAGTCTGGGTGATAGAGTTGAAGTAGTCATCAAATAGAGATATGGCGTCAAACTGTTTGCAAACTGTATCAAAAGCAAAGTTTCAAGGATCTTTAGGGTAGTGCTCTAATTCGAAAATTAAGAGTCACATTTGTCACTGGATACTCTATTCCACTAGCTGGTATGTTACTACACTTCAACTGATAGCTTTCTTAAGCTCTTTGGGGCCAAAAACTTTTTGTTTTGTTTTTTATAATTATAAAAACATCCATAGCAAACTACTCATCCTTAACCTAATATAAAAATTCACCTTTCCTAATGAGCTGATACAACTCTGAAAAGGGGGAACGTTTCTTTCTTAGCAGTTGTAATGCTTTGGCTCCTTGCACATCCCTGAAAAACGAACGTAAGAACGGAGATGAACCCTCCATTGCCTCATCTTTACTGTATTTTAAATCTAGGTCCACTTTGAAAAGTCACTGTTAGAGTCTTCCCAGCAAGTGATTTAAATAAGAGCCTGCTTTCATTTACATACACACACACACTTGCACTCCCCAACAACATTTCCTTTGAAAAACAGAATGTCACTTCCTCAATCCAGAGGCCAGAAGTCCCTCAGTTCTGATCTGGGGAGCCAAGACAGGAAACTCTGCTAAGCTTCTGCCTCTCCCCCCATGGACAGCCACTGGTGCAGCTGACAGAGGGCAGGGTCTGTTCGGAGTTCCCTTGATGCACTGCAGCTGGAAGGCAACAGCTCACTTTCATGCTGTGGGAATGATCCCAGAGAGGCCAGCACCAGGAGTCAGTTTAACAAGGGCATTTCAAAGGAAGTGAAAACGGAACAGAAGAGAGACCTTGACACCTTATACCGACCTTACTTCCATTTCCAAACGCCTGCAAACGGCCCAGAGTTGATTGTAATTACTACCATCGTGTACTTTGACCCCACCAGGCAAGGCACTGGATGGGGGGGGGGGGCGACGAGAGGGGCGGTTAGCCAGATCTCTTCACCAGGCGGCACCAGACTGTATCCCACCTTCCCCTCGCTCGATGTTGCCAGTTTCTCACTTGGAAGGGAGAAGCTGTCCCAGCGATTTCGGTAAACACCGTCGGTCAGCACCACCTGGCAACTGAGAACCTTGATTTCTCCCGACCCCAGACACCAAGGACGACACAAAATCCCGGCCAGTTATACCAGACCAAACTGCAATGTCACCATCGTGGGGTGGGGTGGGGGGATGTCTGTGAGAGACATACGGAATGAAGGGGGACAAACAAATGAGTCACTTAATACAAGAGCTGCACATGCCGCTGACGCTGCCCGTGATGCAGAGGCTGTGGACTGGAAGGAAGCAGGCGGTCACCGGGAGGGGCGGGCAGAGAAAGGGAAGGGGGAAAGGGTGTGAGGAGCCTCGCCCTTTGTGGGGGCCGGACCGAGCCGCCCCGCAGCCTGCGCCCCCCTTTCCCGCCCACTCCCGCAGCCCTGCAGGCTGAAGCCGCTCGGGGTTACTATGGTCCCCCAGCCCCGGGAATCAACTCTCTCGGTCTCCAAAACAATCAATACAAACTTCGATACCGTATTTAGTTTACAGGGAAGCTGGCTGGGGAGGCGCTGCCGCCGCGCCCGCCCGGCGAAGAAGGAGCCGCAGCCTCAACCTGCCCGCCCGCCCGCCCGCTCCGCCCCTCGGCCGCGCACCTGTGACAGGTGTGCAGGTGCCCCACACAGCCCCGAGTCGCGGGGCGCGCGGGCCGCTCCTCGCCCCCCGGGGCCCCCAGGGCCCGCCCTCTCCGTCGGCGACGCCCCTCCCGGAGCCCCCAGCCCCTGGGCAGGCCGCGGGGCGCCCTCCACCCGCGCCCTCGGCGGCCGCACCCGCTCGTCGCCCGCACTCACATAGCGCCTCAACTTCTTCTCGGGAGGCGATTTCCTCAGCCAGCCGGTGCACACCACGTCGCCGCCGCCGCTCATGCTGCCGGCCGCCTGGAGCCCGCCGCGGGGTCGGGCTGACAAGGGCGCGGACGCGGGCCGCTGGGTCAGCCGGCCGGCGGTGCGCAGCTCACGGGGGAGGGGAGGGGCCGGGGCGGCCAGCGGCCGCGGGGCGAGGACGAGGCGGCGCGGCGCGGGCCCGGCTGCCTCGCGCGCTCCCGCTCTCCCCGCGCGCGCCCGCGCGCACTCCCAGCCGGGCCGCGGTGGGGGCGCCACAGCAGGAAAAAGGGCGGCGCGCGCTCGCCACGCCCACAGCCCGCCGCGCCCCCCGGCGGGCCGCCTTCAAAGACGCAAACACCGCCTTGCCTCTAGGGACCCGGGAAGCCCGAGGTTTGAGCAGACGCCGAGGCCGGCGGCTGGCCGCCAGCCACGCCCCCGGGTCTTGCTTTCCGCCCTCAAGCTTCAACAGCGATCCGGGGATGCGGCCGCGCCCCTGGTGGGAACGGGGGGTGGGGTGAAGGGAAGGGTCTGCGCGCCCTCGATCGAGAATCGATTTTTCACAGAGGGTCGTCAGGAAGGGACCCGAGGGCTGCTCGCGTTTCCTATGCACTCTGAGTTTCAGGTTTCAGTGGGTCAGGTTCTGGCTGAAATACGTGATCCGCTTCCCAGCAAGAGTTTGATTAACTCTCGCACCCCCTTGGCGGGAGAAGTGAAGATGAAAACAGAGTAATACGTGCTGGTCGCTTTTACATTCCTTGTTTACTTACTTGTCTTCACAAATCTACAAATTGGGCGAGCGGTATTATTCCCATTTTACAGAAAGCCTAAAGTGCCAAAGCCTGTACAATGGAGAGCCAAGTGGGTCGTAATCCATTTTATCCATAGAGAAGTGTGCTATGGGCAGGTAAGTAGGAGACACAGCATCTCACACTCTCCACACCACGTTGGACTAAGGCTATTTTGTCCATTTTCCAGTTTCTGTGCAGTGAAGCTAGTTGTTTCAAGCTGTTGGACATCGTTCTGGTTTTATACCTGGGTTGGAGAAAGTTCACTCACTTTAATCAATTTGTAAAAGCAAATCCTTTACTATCTGCCAGCTTTTCTAAGCATCATGAGAGGTAGAAGTCAGCTCCCCTGCACCCCTCATTTCACTATCCTGCTGGATTGAATGTAGAGCCAGAACTATCAGGCTACAGCTGGGATCGGAGCTGCCTTAGCTTTCTGATTGAGCGATCCTTATGCCACATTTAAGGGCCGCCACTAGAATTATGGCCATTTTAACCTCTGGCTTTAGTACCTTGGAACCCTGAGACAAATATCAAAATACTCAAGCCTGCCAAATCGATCAGGAGGCAGCGACTCCCAACCAAAATAAAGCAATCTTTCTGACTTCATTCACATCTGAGTCATAGTGCCAAGTCTCAGGGATTGCAGTCTGAGAGATCTGCATGGATTGTCTGCAGCTGAAGGTATATGATGCAAGTCAGGCATACATATGCCTCATCTTTCCCTAGAAGAGTAGTCTTCTGATACATATCCTTTGATAGGTGTATGATTCAAGACAGACTGGCAGCAGATTCAGCAATGGTTAGTTGGGCGTTGGGCTGCATTCTGCCAGAAGCTCTTAAATTGTTTTGCAAAAGACTCTTTCCTCCCCATTATTTACAATTCCATGTGGAAAAAGAAAAGTTTGGTGTTTTGTGGGCAATGAAAGGAGGGGCCTTGAAATACAACAGTTACAGAGTACAGGTTTCCCCCTACCCCTGCAATCCAAGACGGGTGTGTTCCCATGAAACCCTTTGGTAAGCTGAAATAGGGTAAAGTGAAGAAGCAATTACCATCACCAAAAGGTGAAAATTCTGTTGGTGAGCAAAACAAGCAGTAATGTAGGTCTTTCGTAAAAGTGAAGGGGCATAAAGCAAACTTGTGGATAGTCTGGGAAACCTGTATCAGCTTCAAGAAGTCTTCTCTGAACATCCCATTCCTTCCCCCAAAGCCTACAGAAAGGGCCTCTTCTCGGTGCTCGGTGCCTCACCCCACCTTTCTCATTACTTAGCTGCCAGCACCCAGCTCAGACTGCACACAGGAGGCTGGACTGTTGTTAAGGTCTCTGGCCGCACCCTGGTGTGCCTCAGTCTTCTGAGCCTGAGATGTGTGCCAGGCCTGGGGACAGCCCTTGAACAGAACGTCTGGGCCTTCACTAAGTCCTCTCCACTGCGTGCTGTTTTTTGTTGTTGTTAATGCCCTCTGGTTTTCGCTGGTGAGAAGTGAGAAATGAATTAGGAGTGGTTTATTTACACGAAGATAGGCGCCATCTATTGGAACCAGTAGGGATGACAGCCCCCGCCCCCCACAGCCCCCAAACCTGTGAGGACACGCATCACTAGTCTATAATTTAGGCAATTTTGATTAAAGACCATGGGTATTTCCTGGGGGGAATTAATGACCGGCTGCAAAGAGTGCTTTGGGTCATTAATCCTATATTCTCATTAAATCCTCAGGAAATGACCATCTCATGGTGAGAGCTTCTCTGGAGGAAGCATTGCAGAAATTAGAGAACTGCACACCTGGGAAGAAAGCATGGGCACAGGGTTTGCTCCCGCCCCTCCCCCACCCAAGCCTGGGTTCTAAAGGGTGCACTCTGGCTTTGAGTGTCGTCATCAACAGCCTGCATCCGTGCCTGTCTGCGAGTTGAGGGTTTGTGGCCAGCGGCAGGTGCATGGCTGATGGAACGGTCCCAGGAACGGGTTGGAAGGGCTGGAAGGAGAGCTGTCCTCAACTGCACACCAGGCTGGCATGATTAATACCACCCACGCCAAGCTTGACGTCAGTGATTGGACCGGGGGTGGGGATGGATGTTTGTGTCCTAGCCTAGCCTTTTCTCCCCTTCAATTTAGTTGACAGGTTAATTTCAGAGCTGAGTGCTGCTTGCTAAGGTCATTGTGGCCAGCTGAGCCACCTCAGCTGGTGACTTTCAGGACACTGGACTCTCATGAATGTTGAGGTGTGTGCCACTTTAACCCCGGATGCTTTGAGCTCACTTAGTTCCATCTAATTACTGTGAGCTACTCAAATCAATTTCTGGCATCTGGATGGGACAGAGATCTGAAAGTGGGCTTGGGGTGTGGCTGAAGACCTAATAGTGTGGTTTCCTCCCTGTCTGCAGCTGCTAAAAGTCTGAGAGTTACTTGACATTACACCCAGTGTTAGATATTCTGGAAATAAACTTTCTTATGGGAAAAGTTGGAGCAAGTCCCGTTTCCCAATTTCTCTTTTGTGAAAAATTAGAACTTGTGCTAATTGCTTTGGGGCAGTAAGGGTTCTGGGACATTTCTGCAGACACTGGTGAGGGTGGTACATCACTGTATTCAGAGACCATGCTGTGGATTTATCATATTCTCCCAGGAACGAAGACTTGTCAAGTCCCTGAGAAAGTGCCCTGGTATTCCAAACCATACTTTGCATGATGGCCTCTTACTTCCTTCAGAGAACTTCTACCTTGGATTGGATCTTGAACATATGTCAAGACCCCTTTCCTTAAAACTCACCATCCCCACACCTCAGCACAGTTGTTCATGTTTTTCTTGAATTCACATTGCACATATATAAATTAGGTTATCACACTGTACTGCAAATACCTGAGCAGGGCTGGGTCGTCCTCGTTTGTGGTATCCCTAAAACCTCTCTGCATGGTGCCAGGCACATAATCAATGCTCCTAAATGTCGTGAGAATGAAAAAAAACAACCCTTAATGGATGACAACTGGGAGCTGTGGACTCCTGAAGCATCCAGAAGTCTCTGATCCATCCACACCAGAGAACAGGATCTGTGAAGGTACTTATAAGCAACTAGAGTGTTTAAATCCACAGTGACTGGTCTCATGGAAGGGGCTGAGCAGGTGGAGGTAATCCTATGCAGTTTCATGTTCACAGGTGGTTGAAATCCTGGGGTAGTTTCTAAAACAACGGCTCCTTAGACCTTTTGACTCCTATCTCCAGGCTCCAGAGAAGTAACTGTGTTAACTTTTGGTTTCCAAACCCCGACACTGTTGTGCAGACTCCCCAGATACTCTCCTCTCTGGGGCTAAGAATTAAATCATATGTGGTTTGTCTGATATCTGGCCTCATTGTGACAGTACTACAGGTGCTCTATCATTTAGCCCTTTGTACCCAAACACAATACTAGCAAAACAGGAGAACATATGTCTCCTGAGTCCAAGTTGAGTTTCTTGTAACAGCTGACCAGAAATGTCATTTTCTTCTGCAATGAATGCATGTACAGTGGCTTTGCAGATTTGCTAGTATTTTTGTTGGGGATCCAAAGGCCACAGGAGACCATCTCATTTTATTTCTACCAGAGGTACCCACAATGGTTATCTGATCCATACAACCAGTGTTGTGCTGATAAATGTTTAAAACCTGGCTCACTGGTGGTTGTAGTGGACGTAGCCTTGATTTGTAGTATACGACAATTTTTGTGGTGCTAATACTATACCCTCCCCACCTTCCTGAACAATTTCAAGCTATAGACTTTATGTTCATGAATACAGTTAAGGGATGCTCATAATATATCTTTATTTAGTACTTCCAAAATAAAGATACAATAGACAGAGCAGAGATAACAGGAAAATGTAGTGAATTAGTAACTGATAGTTCTGGTTACTTATTCCCTTTGTTTTTCATATAATTTATTTAACTGTAAGTTTATGAGTTAACTTATTAATGTATCATTCATATGCCATAAAAGTCACCCTTTTAAAGTGTGCAGCTCAGTTTTTAGTATTTCACGGAGTTATGTAACCGTTATTGCTATCTAATTTTAGACCATTTTTATTACCCCCAAAAGAGATTCCATATCCATTAGCAGCCACTCTTCATTCCCCTAATCTGAACCCCCGGCAGCCACTAATCTACTTTGTCTCTATGGATTTGCCAATTCTGGACATTTCATATAATTGGAATCCATGGTCTCTTGTGTCTGACTTCTTTCACTTTCTATAACATTTTCAAGGTCCATTCATGTTGTAGCATACATCAGTTCTTCTATTGCAAATATTGCAATATTACAAATATTAATATTTCCTTGACTGGATGTATCACATTTTATTTATTCATTCTTCAGTTGATGGATATTTCAGTTGTTTCCACTTTTTGGCTACTATGAATGTTGCTGTGAACATTCATATGTGTACAAGTTTTTGTGTGAACCTACATCTTCACTGCTCTTGGGTATATACCTAGGAGTCAAATTGCTGGATCACAGGGTGACTCTGTGCTTAATTTTTTTTTTTTAAAGTAATCTCTACACCCAACGTGGGCCTCAAACCCATGGCCCCGAGATCAAAAGTCACATGCTCTACGGACTGAGCCAGCCAGGCACCCGTGTGTTTAACTTTTTAAGGAATGGTTGAACTGTTTCCCACAGTGGTTACACCATTTTGCATTACCAGCAATGTATGAGAGTTCCAATCTGTCTCCCATCTTCTCCGATTCTTGTTACTTTCCATTTAAAATTATTTAATTTTAATAATGCTATTTTTTAGCAACCAGGTTGCAAAATTTTTCACCACGTCTGCGCTCATGGGTTGGTATGAGCCATCCCTAGCATATGACTGCACGCAGCCTACCAGAGGAGGCCCCGCCATCCTTCTCTGTAAAGTTCCATTTCTTTCCTGCTGACAAGAGCAATACTCAATAGATTTACATTTCCTTCTTCTGACATCCTTTCTATAGAAAACTGAAACCTTAAAAGATCTGATTTTCTTCTACTTTGGAATTAAGAAGATTTTGGATTCTGGAGGATCACAAAGTTTTCAACTCCCCCAAGCACCCTGGGAAGAACATAGTGTTTCCCTCGTACATTTGTGACGAGAAACAAAGATAAAAAACAAAATGTATCTTCCTGACACCCAGATAGATCTTCTGGATGAGCTCTCAAGCAGTTGCTTCAACAGGGCAAACAGCTGTGGTCTGTTTTCAACATAATTTGATGTAATCAGGGTTAATTTTGATGATGCAGTAACTCTGAAGACTGTTTTTTAACTGGATTACTGTTGGGTCAACAATCATGTGGTATTACATTTAGTGGCTGAAACAAAAGCCAGAATTAAAACAGCTTCCCCCCAGCCCCTTCTAAATGACAGCCCCACCGGGATTAGGAGTTATGAGGCACATTTAACACAATTAACTAAAAAAGGAAAGTAGTTGCAGTCAAATTACATGCAAGCTTCTCCAAGGTCCAGAGTGTTGACTGTGCAAAGAGCTGGAAACTTATTTGTTGCTGTTTTCTTTTCCTAGAATGATTAGAAATATGTTGGCAGTAATCATTATAAGTTAACGTTTTCGTAACATTCTAGGAAAAAGCCCGAAGATTTTCTTCAGAAAAAATTTTCCGGAACCAAATGATGATTTTAGCAGTTCCCAGTTCCCTATTTTCCATGCATGTTTTCAAAATGATTATTTTAAGCGAGGACTAAATTCAGGGTGCGGCATGCCAGGGTTGAATGAATATGGTACACAAAACTCTAAACACATTTGGAACTGTTTCTGAAGAGCAAAATCTTTTATCTTACTTTCATTGTTTATGGCCGGCCAACAGCAGGGTCTGGTTTGCTCTAGGCACACATGCTTTTTTATTTAGTCTCTTACAGTTGGCAGTTTTGGCTAGTCTGAAACCCAGCTAAGGCTTATGACAAAAGCCATTCTTATATAGTTTTGGAAAGAATCTTCAAAAATAGATGCCTTGGGAAGCTGCCAAATGTATTGGTTCTTCAAAACCTCTCTAATCTGATTTTGCACTTCAAAAAAGGTCTGATATTTGTCCAACCCCCCTCTGTAAATAAGCATCTATTCATTTGTTTTGTTTTTGTGACTCAGGGTATCAAGACACTTGAAAAGCAAATATGTCACTCACTTATCCTCCGATGGCATCTTATCTATCAGAAATTTCTCATCTAAATAATTTCCTGATTAACATGTATTCTGGGATAATGTGGGGGTATGACTAAAAGGTAATGGAAGTACAACAACAACAAAAAGTAATGAGAATTCTTTCCATAAATCAGATAGTGTATTAATGTTCTCTTTTAGTTGCAAAAGCAGATACCTGTTTTAAATTTCCTTAAGCCCAAATAGGAAATTTATTGGTTTAAAAAAAAAAAAGAGGCACATCCCATGGAACCCAAGAAAAAGTTGAATAATCTGGCCTCAGGAAGGTTAGTAACTGAGGACTAAATATAGCAAAAACTAGGCAGCCAGTTTGGATGTGTGTGTCTGTCTCTCACAGGCCATCTGGTTTTTCATCTCCGAGCATGTGCCTTCATTTCTCTCTGCAGACTGCCTTCTCTGTCTCTTGAGGCACATGGTTGCTCTGCATTTCCTAAGTTTATATATTCCTGGTCCAAGCAACCAGTCCAGACTTTCTAGTGTTCTCAATCCCACTTTTCCAAGGGAAAATGATACTGGCCCATTTTGGGTCAGGTATCCACTGCCAGTCCACTCAGCAAGGGAAGCTCCTGTCCCCACTATGTCTGCAGGGGATCCATGGGCTAGGGTGCGGTGGGGGCGGTGATTCTCAGAGCAGGAATGGGCTTGATAACTAAACTGACACCTTGCCAAGTATTTAAGAGAGGCATGAAAACTGATCTACTTTCTTTCAGGACTTACCCAGTACCTATCGTTTGAAACTCTGAAAACACTTAGAAAGGCATATACTCTTATCCCAATGCAAACTATATATTCAAATACATGTTACTTAGGAAAGGTCATTTATGTCCTTGTTATTTAATTCTCAGTAAGGATTTTCTGAGAGCCTACTACCATGAGTTCAGCATAGGGACACCGAGATGAGTAAGACCAGAAGTTAAGAAGTTAAGAAGTTCAGGGTGTTTCTGGGGAGAGAAATAGGTAGGCAGGGGTCTACAGTAGTGTGTGGACAATGTTGTAGTAGAGGTATGTTCAAAGGATTGTGGGAACACAGAGAATTATCATCCAGCTGCATGGGAACTAAAACTATGAGCTCTTAGGTTTTTCTTGTTTTGGGGTGCCCCACAGAGATAG
The DNA here is from genome assembly GCF_022079265.1 of Lynx rufus. NCBI lineage: Eukaryota > Metazoa > Chordata > Mammalia > Carnivora > Felidae > Lynx > Lynx rufus. Next base: position 54,059,266 of record NW_025814897.1, on the reverse strand, counting down.
GCACTGAGTTAGCAGTAATTAACTGAAAATCTGAGCAACTCTGAGTTCATCTGAGACTTGCTGTGAATTTCTCCCCTCAATCAAATATATTCACTTGTTATGTACTGAGCACTCACTGTGTGCAAGGACATGGGTCGGTGCTGATTTTGTAATGATGAACAGGAGAGCGAAGTTCTTGAGAACTCTATTTAGTTACTGTACTCTAGAAGCAACACCAGGAGAGACACCTTAGAAACTCACGTTCAGTAACAGCTCCTAAAGATAAATTACCAGTTGAACTTATACTTTTAATTTTTAACTTTTTGTTCTATGTTCAGGCAAAGGCTCCAGACTTGGATTTTTATGCTGAAAAGGCTAGTTTAAAATTTTATGAAATATTTCAGATACATAAAGAGGGAAACACCAGTTTGGGAATTACTTTTTAAGGAGAATTTCCCTGTTGTCTGATGGACATATTTCTTTTTCCTTTTCTTTTTGGGTTTTTTTTTGGACACCTCAATGACACCTAATTCATTCAAGAGTTTTTTAATGAGTACCCACTATGTGCTGGATACTCTCCAGGGCACTGCAGATACAAAGATGGATGCGGTCTCTCTTGTGTTACGGAGCTCTCCTTCCTGCAGAGAAGACAAATGGCAGTGTAAGATGGCTGGTATTTGCATATGGTTTTCAGGGAGCATAATGAAAGGAGTGATTCTGGAAGCCACTGTCCAACCATTGGTATCTTGAAGTACAAGTAACATAAACGTGAAAATGTAGAAACTCTAGTTGCATTTTGGAGTGTCACCCCTCCTAAAATAAAGCCTCACAGCCTCAGTGTGATTAGAGTTGTATTATTTTGATTCTAGGTGACTAAGAGGTGACAGGTGTGTCGCCTGGGAAAGCCACCCAAGCCCATCTACAGGCATGTGGAGACAAGCAGTGCTGTGTCAGAATGCAGGGTATACTCCAGCTCGACGGGCAGGACAGCAATCTGTTGAGGACGGCTAACCCAATGGAAAAAAGTTAATCAAGAGCTATACGACAGTCAAGCACCAAAACACAGAAGTTTCCACACATGATAATTTTGTGGTTGTTGATCAGTGAATAGCCCACTCCTAAGTTTTCTGAGAAATACTAACCATACATAAGAGCCTTCCAGAACAAGTTAGTAAAGCAGACATGTTTGTTTCAACAAAATTGACATGTCTGGTTGGCGGGGGGGACAGGCTGGAAAAAGGAAGGGGAAGAATCTGGATGTTGATATATTACTGGGCATTGGAAGAATCAGAGCGGGAGAGATACAGATGCACAGGGGGAAAAAACATGGGGGAGGCAGTGGACAAGAAAGGGAGGAAAACAGATCTAGGTCAAGAGGTGTGGAAGGCTTCATGCTGCATGGATTTAAGAGTAACATCACTCTGTGGGCTGGCTTTCCCTCCTTGGTACAGAGGCATAAAAAACCAGCTCCAAGGTGCAGGCAGAACAATCAAAAATAGTATGTTCTTCAATGAGCAGATTTGTGTAATTATTACCTTTTACTGTAAAAATATTAAAACCTCCCTGAAGCTTTCTCACAGCATGGAATTAAACCACCTACATTAGGATCACTCAGGGTGACTGTTTAAGAAACGCAAACTGCCAGCTGTTCCATCTACTGAATCAGACTTTCTATGGTAGAACCAAGGTAATCTGAAAATTTTTAAATAATTTTTTTAAGTTTATTTACTCTGGGGGAGACAGAGAGAGAGGGACAGAGGAAGCGCATGTGTGCGTGAGTAGGGGAGGGGTAGAGAGAGGGAGAGAGAGAATCCCAAGCAGGCTCCACACTGACAGAGCACAGCACAATATGGGGGCTCAATCTCACGAACTGTGAGATCAATGACCTGAGCCAAAATCAAGAGTTGGATGCTTAACCCACTGAGTCACCCAGGTGCCCCCTGAAATTTTTAATAAGCTCCCCAGGTGATTCTTATTCACAATAAACTCTGCCCAAGACCATCTGCAATGGGAGTCCCTGAGGCAAGGCCCATGTCCTACTTATCTCTGTATGTGCAGAGTCTAGCACTGCACCTGGCAGTTTGAGTGCTCAGTAAGTTTACTGAACTGAACTGAACACACCAAAGAGGTTTTAAAAGAAAAAGTCACTCAATTCCACTGCCCTGAAATAGCTGATTTCATTTTTTCCCCGTATGCTTCTAGTCCATGTACACAGGTTTTACACTACTGGTAACTGTAAACTACAATTTAACATTTTTTGAACACATTTTCACTCATAATTTTTGATGGCTATAAACTATTTCATTCAACATGCAATAGATATTTTAGTCGATACAGTTTTTTTTTTTTTTTTTTTGAGTTTTAAAAAGGTTTCCCTCAGGAGATCTTATATTTGTGCAGTCTTTTCAGTTTAGGGAACCCTTTCACACAGTTTTGTTTCTCACAACACTTGTAAGATAAGCACTACCCTCATTCTGCAGATGCCTATCCAAACCCACAGATAAAATCACTTGCTCAAGGTTCCGCAGTTCAAAAGCAGAGCGTCAAGACTTCAATCAGAGGGGCGCCTGGGAGGCTCAGTGGGTTAAGCGTCCAACTCTTGATTTCAGCTCAGGTCATGATCTCACGGTGAGAATGAGCCCTGAGCTGATCTCCAGGCTCCGCAGTGAGTGTGCAGCCTGCTTGACATTGTCTCCCTCTCTCTCCTTCTGCCCCTCCCCAGCTTGCGTGCATACACACCCCCCACCCCCACACTCTCTCAAAAAAAAAAAAAAAAAAAAGAAAAAAGAAAAGGTCTTTTCTTTGTCTAATATCTTTTCCAACACACTAAACCTCCACCACATTTTCTGGCAGGAATATGACCCAACAGTTTCCCGATGTGAAAACCTTTAGTACAGAATGTAGAAGATGGAAATCACACTTAAAGAGATCACTGGCCAGCTATATCCTAACTGTACAGGAATGAGTTCCTGCCTTTTGGGACACTGCAAAGATCATGTGAATTGGTGGAAATCTTCAGTGAAAAAACTTAATGTTCTTCAACAACAAATGTGTATGTGACCCAAATCCATTTTTGCAATCCCCAAATGAAGGGGGATGGGATTGCCCTGAACATTTTGAAACCGTAATTAAGATTCCTCAGCAGTTATTACATATACAGGCAACCACTAGAGGATGTAAGACAGCTGGAAGGGAGGCACTGGAGACTTTTAAGCTCTTCTAGTATCAAAACCAGTATCACAGCATACTTGGGTAGTAGCTGAGTGGACAGTGGAGGGAAGCATTCCTCTACCAAGAGAAAGGCCCACTTTAAGAATACACTGCCCGATGAATAACCTAGTGGGGTGCAGCCCCGGAGATTCTATCTTGGAGAAGAGAAGGCTGGGAAGAAGAAATGGTGTTCCTGTGTTCCTTATTACATTTGCTAGAGAGAGGCAGGTTTGGGTATTATCAGGTCAGAATTCTCCAAGGATAGCAAAAGTTCTCCCTTAAGTAGAGAGCTCCTATTCACTGAAGGGACAGGGTAAACTACCAGGAGCTGGGAAAATACAAGAGAGGGCAGTTTATACATCACAGACAGGGGAAGAAATATGATCTTTAAGAGATTTTCAAATCCAGGATCCTAGGAAAAGAGCAAAGCAGTTATTGTTGAACCAGTGTGCAGAGAAGGTTATAAGTCAAAGAGTCACAGCTGCAAATGGCCCAGGTTTTGCAGAATACAGTTCTAGCTGTGCATATGTGTATTTGTAGCATGATAAAACCTGTGCTGGATGGGCCTACCACGTTTCTATTCTCAGAGCATCATCTTGACATATCAAAGGCTGATCACTTTGGGGGAGGATATTAATAATCCCCACCAAAGTTCCTGCATCTATCTTTCCATGTATATTCTAGGATGATCCTAAGAGGAGGGTAAGTAAGGCAAATATGAGCATAAACACATAAAAAAAAAAAAGAGAGAGAGAGACACAGTGAGCTTAAGTACACTCCTGGGTCCAGGGCCCTTTATTCCAGTGCTTCTCTGTACTAGAATGCATTTGAACTCGACCGTCATTTCCCTCACCCTCTCAACTCTCCCCCCTGTGTAAAACAAGGAAATCAGAGGCCAAAGTGTGTGTTTTGCAACATGTCCACTAAACTCTGAGGCTTAAGATACAAACTTCTTTGGTTACCATAAAGCTCTGTGCTTTCAGTTTCTCTGGAGGCTAAGAGTGGTGGACTTTATTTGCCGTCTTACTCTCCCTTGATATTAGGAATTCCTAATAACCAATCTTCATAACAAACTAATCTTTTATTAAACCAAATGAATTTGAGGCATAGTAAGCTACAAAAGAACAAGGTTCATAATACATTGTGAATACATTAAAAAATTCTGTAAACTGTAAAGCAATGTTCAATTGATAGTCATATTACTAATAATAATTATGAACAGTAAAGATGTAGCAGGAAGTTACAGAAGAGTCATGAACTATGTTAACTCAATAGCTGCCTGAATGACAGTTCAAGAACCACCCAAACTCCTGACTTCTTTACAAAGTTCCCTGGAAACTCCCACACAGTGTGCTAATAGTGGTTGTAAATTCACTGGACTCCAAACCAAACTGGAGCTAACTAGAATGCCCAAGAGCTACCTGGGACCTTAGCTGATCAGAGGAGTAATTCAGGACTCCAGTAATGGCAGAATGTATAAGTTTCTGGAGGTGTGTTGGTCATGATCTAATAAGATCTGTCTTGTGGACAGATCGTAATCATTTTTGTGTCAGGTGATTAAGGTTATTTTTTGTCCTGAATGCCTTTTAATTTGGACTATACACTGGGAAGAAACTACAGTCAGATATTACTCCCACCTGTTTTCTTTTTATTATACATACTTAAGATTGCAGACTGAATACAAATATTGATCAGAAGCCAACAAGCCCCACGCATTTCTTATCAATTCAATCCAGGCCAATTTGTCTTTCAACTCTGCATTTTTATGTTCTTGCCTCACCACTTACTAAAATAAATATGTGAATAAATAGCAATCCGATCCAAATAAGCATCTTTCATCTATAATTATCTGAAACAAGAGATTTAAAGAAGAGTAGAGTTAATCCATCTCACCATTTGCATCTTCAGTGCCTGTTCAGTCATGCTTGAATGTCCAGATTCAATTTATAGAGAGAATGAATGTATAACATTGTAGAGGGACGCTTCTGGCAGATACTGTCTGAGAGGGACAAAAGGTCAAACAGTCCCTTTGCTGTTCTGTGACAGTCAGTCTCTGGGCTGGGTCAGAGGGTGGGAGAATTATGTCTAGATCTGGAATGGATCACTCACACAATTAAGTTCTTATGAGACCAAAAAAATACATGAATGAATGAATAAATAGAAGCACAACCTCACCAGGCCAGAGGACAGCCAGATGGAAAGTAACTATTTTTCCCCACCTAATGCAAAATTTGAAATGAGAATGGAAATTAATGATGGAAAAACCATTTCTAAGTTTTAAAATACACACACTCTTTCTTGGGTGGCTGGGGTTGCTATTTTGAGGTGACGTTTGGAAATCTTGGGAAAACAGAATCTGATTTTTCCCTCATTGGAAACTGGTTACTCAAGCAGAAGTTAACACCCTCAAATCACCTTTTAACTCACAGTTTAAGCCCTATAAGAACAGTATTATAGCGTGGGTAGTCCTTGACTTTTATTCATTCTACACAGGATTCTACAATGCTGCTTCTCTGCAGAATCTGGATATTCATATAGCAGCTGACAAGTGGGCATTTTAAAGTTTTCCCTGTAGATGCTGTCTGCCCTGCCGGCGAGTTTAGTTTTGGCATTTTCATGATCTTTGTCTGACACCAGTAGTTGCTGTTGCTCAATTATCGGTAAAATAAAAGTAATGAGTCAAAGATGTCAATTTTGAGGCTTGTGATGAGTGGCAAGTGTTTGGCTTCAACCAGATCCTCACTGTGTGATCAACCGTAGAGGAAAAGAACAAGTAAGTATGAAAGTTGGGAAATACACTGCTGAAACTTACCAAAAAGGCAAGAACGATGTTTATTTGAGGAGGACCTTCTCCCACCCCACGCACACACACAATGAACACACTGAAGTCTATTGCAGAACTTTCAGTGATTTGACTTCACTGTACATTTTCAGAGACCTGACATGTGCTAAAAATCAAGTGTATAAGTTAGACTCTAAATCGATTGTTATTAGTGACTATCTCCAGCACAGATTCCTGAAAGATTAAGAGATAGAAAAAGAATCCTTAGAGTTGATCTATTTCGAAATGATAGTTCTGCAGGTGAAATAACTGGAGGGCACAAAGATGATCGTACCAGATTAACACTCTCCAGCTAAATCAATGGTGGCTCTGGGATCAGCACCTGGGGTTTCTGTGATTCACTGTTCTTTCTATCACTGTTATTTTTGATGCCCCACCATCATATTAACATTATAATTCTATCTGGTTCCTCAAAAATCACTGGAGACATGATGCCCGAGAGCCTGGGAAAATATTAGTGCTTCAGGTTGGGGGCCTGTGAGAGTCTCTGATTCTCACTTCACAAAATTAATACAGTATCAAGACTTGAATGTCAAATCAATACTGACTGATGTTGCAAATGTTTTAAAATGGTTTCTGCATTTATCTTCCAGGTCTAAGGTTAAATATCACCTTTTCAGAGATACCTTCTCTAGCAAAGTTATCTATGCTTGCCTTGTTCCTTTTTTTTTTTAATTTTTTTTATGTTTATTTATTTTTGACAGAGAGAGAGACAGAGCATGAGCGGGGGAGGGGCAGAGAGAGAGGGAGACACAGAATCCGAAGCAGGCTCCAGGCTCTGAGCTGTCAGCACAGAGCCCGACGCGGGGCTCGAACTCACAGACCGCAAGATCATGACCTGAGCCGAAGTCGGATGCTCAACCGACTGAGCCACCCAGGCACCCCTATGCTTGCCCTGTTCTTTATAAAATATTATAGCATATGTCATATTTTGAAATACATTTGTTTGCTTACTGATTGTGTATCTTCTCTAATAGACTGTAAATTCCATGAAGGCATGGGTCATTTCTCTTTTGTTCACTATCATTTATTTACCACCTAGCCCCATTCTTGGCATACTGAGTAAGCTTAAATAATATCTGTTACACAAACAAATGAATTTATCTCTCTAGCCCATGATTGAGGCAAGCCTTATGAAAGCTCTAATTATCTCTTTTTACCTGCCCTAAACTTGGTATCTGAGCCCAGGGGATTAAAGTTCTAGGGAAGCATATTTTAGCTCCACAAAAACGAAAAATGAGACAGATTCAGAAATGGAATGAGCTATTTTGTGGGATACTGAGCTCTTTGCCAACAAGTGCCTGCCCAGGTATAGGCTCTCTCTGCATCAGGCAGAAGTTTGGTCATGAGAACATCTTAGTGGCTTCTGTGATTTCCAGCTCTAAGGTTTGGCAGTTCCTTTCAGTCATTTGCTTTGGGTTAGGATAAAATAAAGTCCACATACAAACTCATCAGGAAATAACCTCAGATAAGTTATCTAATGAGACTTAGAAAATTGATTATTTAGGCATGCATGCCATTTACCATTATTTGATACATATAAATTCTACTGAGCATATAATTTGGCTGTAAGTCCATAGATATGTAACTCAATGAAGACTACAAGAGTTAAAAAAAATTTGTGTAGTATTTCAGTTTTAAGCGTGCATGTGTGTGCATGCACACACATGCACACACACACACTTTCATGTAATTGTTGTATCAACTCTGAGGAAAATGATGTATGAGCTCATACAGAGTAAACGGCTTGTCCAAATCATACATGTAAAGTGCTACAGTTGTCAGGTATCAGATTCCCAAATCAGCAATCCTCACAAAAACTCTAATAGACAATATTGCCTTTTGAGTCCAAAATTACCCGTCCTTCAGGTTTAGCTACATTTGCATGCTCATCTTACACTGGAAATACCTTCTTCCACTTTTCACTGTGGAAAGGTCAAATGGAATTTAAAAATATATCTGTATTTTTCTTTCAGAGGTATCAAAAATCTATTTTATTATTAGAGAAGTTACAAACATCTACTATAAACTACAACAGTCATTAGTTTAAATAATTAATACATCCCATTTGCTATTTTTATACTTAAAGATCAGCAGTTATTAAATGTGACTTTTTGCACCCCGTCTGATGAAAGATTTCAATTCAGAACATTAACTTAATATTAACTCAAAAAAGACCCCAAAAGGAATATTTTCTTCTGTAATGTTTAGTAAAACGGTGAGAATAAGATGGGCATTTATCATAGATTAACTGGAAAGGGAGAAAAGATCCAACATTTTATTTTTAGCTCCTAGTTGTTTCTCAGAGGTCACAAAGAGCAGTGCTCTAATGATTAAAGACAAAGTAAAACACATGATCTCATCCTGTCTTAAGAGTCTGAAAGGACCTCTGAGACCACAGTTTAGTTTCTTCATTTCTTCTTAATTGACATAATAGATTTTGAGATTCTACCTGCTGCAAGTATCTTTTTGAGAGAGTTCATTTTTCCATGAATTGCTCTCAACTTTCTAAGAAAATCATGATCACTTCTATTTTTCATAGGTCATATCTTAGGGCATGACAATTACATATTGAAAACTTTTGCATTTCTATACTTCAAACATGTATTCTCTTATATGCACATTCACACGCAGTACCTCTGGCAAAGGGTGATTTTCTTTAACTGGTCTTCCAGCTATAAAACACACGAATGAGTAAATCTTGGAAAAGGGATAACATCTTTGATATTGTCAATTCCCAAGATGCACTGCAGATAGCGTTCAAATCCCATCCCAAAGCCTCCATGTGGTACAGATCCAAATCGACGGAGGTCCAGATACCTGATTTTGAAAAGAGAATCATCACCTATTAGATGCTGTATTGTATCAGATGTCATGATAGAATTTTACATTTCAAAAATATTTTGCAGCCATTTGTTACCATCTACATCATTTTAAAAAAATGTTTATTTATTTTGAGACAGAAAGAGAGAGAGAGAGAGAGAGAGAGAATGAATCCCAAGCAGGTTCCGTGCTGTCAGAGCAGAGCCCAACATGAGACTTGATCTCACAAACTATGAGATCATGACCTGAGCTGAAATCAAGAGTCTGGTACTCAATCAACTGAGCCACCCAGGCACCATGATCTACATCACAGTAGTAAACAAATCTTTTCCCTCCAAAGACAGGTGAAGAACAAGTTATAATGAGCTGTCCAAGGTAACTCAAATAGCATTCCTGTCATGCATTCATAGGCTTTGGTCACTTGATCCTTTTTAAGTTATTTATGTACTTATATGAAGAAAATTTGCCTCATGAGACTACAGAAAATGTTCTAATAACTTTATTAATTTTCTTGAAAATATATTCTTCTTCTATTTTTGTTTGTTAATGCTTTTTTTTCCCTACTAAAATCATGTTGTTCAATACAGAGAGAAGAGTGAAGAGTTTTGCCTGATAGGTTATAAAATGATACCCTCTGTATTAGATTGTAAGCTCTATCAAGAACAGGAACTGTGCCTTATTCAACCATTTTATCTCTACTGTCTGCTCTGGAGTAGATGCTTCCTCCATGAAGATTTGTTGTCTGAAGGCACAAAAATATACTCTTGAATGCTAGAGTGAAATTTCCAGTCCTGTGCTTCAAACCTAGTATAGTATGTCCAAATCCATTTTTCTGGAAGGCTAGATAGCCTACAAAACCTAGCTATACTAATTCTATTCCCATTTAAAATCATGTGGCTAGAAAATGGTACAGCCATGATTCAAACTCAGATTTCAATACACCGGCTTGTCATAAATTAATTTAGGAAAGGAAGGAGGAGGAAGACTTTACAGGTATTTTTATTATGTCATTTGGTGGGGGATTTCTTTATAGCTTCTTGAATGATTTGTAAAATCACTTCCAGTATAAAACTTAAGTGCCATAGCCGGTAGTCATTTGGATCCTCAAGTATAAAGACTATTACCTAATTTACCCACTATCAGTAATAATGACCACATGTATTGGTATTTTAGGCAATTAAGATTGAATATGGATCTTTCTAAAATAAAAGAGGAATTGCAACTGGGTGAGTTACCACCAAGCGAGGGATCAATGAACAGGAGTATCTAGTATAAAACTTCAGACCAGTAAGAACTATCAGGAATAATGGAAAAAGCACAATCTTGAGTAAATGAAATGTTTGGTAGCTGAATTGACTTCAAGTTTACAAGGCATGGGGGCAGGGCATACTTTGATATACTGAGAAAATGAGATGAAAGGCCTGTCAAGCCACCTGCCACAAACACCTGCAGGATCTGGGCTGGCTGCTAAAAGTCCAGCAATAGTTTCAGCTGGCTCTAAATTTCTCATACATCGATGTCAAAACACTGGCATAAATGGCTGGAAACTGAATTCAGCAGATGGGTTTAGTCTGTAGCATTTTTCTTGCCCTTGCTTTGATATATAGAAAAATCCACTTCTAAAAAACAAGTTTTCGAAGGAATATGTGTTTGTTAGATTGTTGTTAAACTGATTCTACGGCAGCCAGGTTACAGAAGAGATGGCACGAAAATTTGTGGAACTAGTTACAGATGTTATTTGCATATGGCACGGAGAAATAGGAAGTGAGTAAAATCTTTAGACACCTGGGGTGGTTACTCACAATGTAGTGGAACACTAGCAGAGATCGCAGACTTGAAGATTTCTAAAATCCCTTCCACCTTTAAAATACTGTGATTACCAGATAAAAGGAAGCAGAGTAGAATAACAGAGATTTATATTTAGAGATCTTAAGAGTTTGAAAACTTTAGCTGGGACAAGAATAGTACTGAAATGAGTAAGACCAGAAAGGCCTACACTTATTTAACAAACAATTAAAATTTGTATTTAGCTAGTTTTTGCATACTATGAAGATTATCTTGTAGACAGACAAAAACAGGCAAAACGCATAAGCTTGCTCAATCAGGAGGCTCATCTACCTCATAGCGAGACTCAGAACAAAGGAAAGGGGAAAGGAAACTAGCTTTTACTGAGGTTCTATTCTAGGTAGATACTTACCCTATATTATTTCATTTCATCCTCACAATAATCCTCTTAAGTTGATATTATCATCCCATTTCAGAGCCAAGAAAACCAAGACTCAGAGGGATTAAGTATGTCTAAAGTCACTATTGGTACTGAGAACAGAGGGTTGATGGGGGGTGGGAGGGAGGGGAGGGTGGGTGATGGGTATTGAGGAGGGCACCTTTTGGGATGAGCACTGGGTGTTGTATGGAAACCAATTTGACAATAAACTTCATATATTGAAAAAATAAAAAATAAGAAAATAAAGTCACTATTGGTAAATAATAAGGCATTTAAGGGTCATGACCTGCACATCATTTTAGGCTTCTGCCCTTCTGTAATCTAGGTATTTCAAAAGGCAAGTGTACAATTTGACCCTTCCTTCTCCTGAGGACAGCAGAAGAATTAATAATATTGTTGGTATTATTACACCAAGATCCTGAAGGAAAGTTACTATATAAAAATATAAGTACATAATTTGTATGTATTCAAAAGTACTTGAAGAAAGGGTTTGCAGAAAGAAAACCAGAGCAATTCTGGAGAAGTAAATGTATGAATGCAGACAAGTGCTCTTTCCTACACAGCACAGATTTCTACAGACTTTAGGGATCGCTTCGCTCAAACTCTAATTTCACACACAGAGAAACTGAAGCATAATGGTTAGGAAAAAAGCCCCAGCTCCATGTTTCTGTGTGCTCTTGGTTAAGTTAGTTAATATCTCTAGACCTTAGGTCTGGAGGGGTAATAAAAAGGAGATGAGAATAGTAACCAACTCGCAGGGTGTTATGATAATTACATAAGAAAATATACATTAAAATTTTAACACAGTTATCCAGCAGCACCCAATAAGTAATAAATAAACGGCAGCCACTATCATTACTATTTTTCCAGGATTCAAAGACAATAAATAATCTGAGAACTGAACTATTCATTTTTCTTAACAATGTTTCACAGTGCCTTGGGAATACACGTAAAACTTGTGTAACAATCAGACCAAACAGCTATAATAAGAATGATTAAGGGTCACATTCTTACCATTGGTAGGCTTCCGTTAGTCCTGATCTGTAAGAGGAAAATAACAAAATTCTTTCAGAGAATGGCAAGAAGATAAAGATACTAACCACCAAACATTTATTCTGGGTTGTATGCAAAGTGCTCTTTATAAAGAAGTACACACAAAAACCTGTGCTCTCAAAGAACATGCAATACAGTTGAGAAGCTGAACCTTTAATATGGTAAGAAAGCTAACGTATCCAATAGTCTAAGGTGTTATCAAGTGAGTGGCAGAGACAACAAATGCTACAGGAAGTATAGTCCAGAGCCCAAAAGAAGGGGTCCATGTCAGATGAGCTTACAGTCCTGTGACATAAGAAAAGCACCATAATTATGGGTGCTGGGAGGCACACAGAAGGAACACAAAGACACAACTTTCATTCTGTAACATTGAAATAATAATATAGATTCTGCCTCCAGAATATGGTTGAAAATTGTTTTCTGGCCAATTTGAAAAATGCTAATAAAGTTTTAAGCTCTTAGTACTCATGAAAATTAATTTCAGCCCTTTAAAGCTTGGCTGGCTCGGTCGGTGGAGTGTGCGACTCTTGACTTCGGTGTAGTTATGTCTGAGACTCACGTTGGGTGTACAGATTACTTAAAAATAAAATCTTAAAAAAAAAGTAATTTCAGCTTTTTAAAAAAATGTTTGGGATCACAGTGCATCTGAAGTGATAAAGACTATGAAAAAACCAGATATACAGAAAACATGAACAGAAGTCACAGATATATCCCTAAGATAGGGAAACACATATAACCATTTCATTAGGAAAGATAAATTTGGATATAATCAGATATTAGGTAAACATGTAATGTTATGAGGAAAGGTTTCCTGAAGGAAGGAAGCAAGCAAAGAAAACAGACCAATTAATCTTTCAACAGATGAGGTTTCTTGCCATGTGTGATTTTTATTGTGCTTAAAAAAAACCCAGAGAATCTTAAAATTCTTTCCATCTAAGGAGTTTGACCTTTACTTCAATTCTACAATTTTCCCAGGACTTTCTAACATTATAGTAGTAAGGAATTAGGGGCCTAACTAACAAAAAAGAAGCCTCCCAGAACATATTTATTCCCTTTCTTCTGGACCCTGACCAAATAGAGCAGTTCAAATGATTGGGATTACAAAACCAAGTTACCTAACAGATTTATAGGTTGGGATCTTGGAAAAAACATCAACTTTTTAAGCATTTCTCCACTAGGAAAAGAAGAACTTACAAATGGCTAATTTTACAGGATATTTTCAAAGTATTATGGCTTTTCCAGGTTACTCTGAAACCCAGTATTATCTGGAGAGTAGGAGAGTGGGATTAAGCCTTCAGCATGGGAAAAACTTTTTTTTTTTTAAAGTCTGGCACAGCAAAAGTGGAAACCATGGAAAACAGAAGTTTATAACCTTGGTTAGTTTAGGAAGTCATTGTGGTTTGTTGGCAAACCACGCATGCATAGGAGTGGTAGTTCAATTAGAAACACAATTCTCTACTTCTCATCTCCAAAACATTTTCTGCATTTTATGGATTAATTTCTAGGTCTCAAACAGCAAGTTAAAATAAGTTATTCAAATAGCTTAATCAAGACCCTTACATAGCAGAAAACCCAAGGAAGGGAAAACTGCTTATTCTAAATGTTAGTTTAGTGGATATTTTTAGTATCTTTCTTTCTCCAGCTTTATCCTTTCTCTGGTTCAGAGTCTGTCTTTATGTCCCTATAGGAGTCTTTGTTTATGTCCCCAATCATAATTTAGAGTAAATAAAGTACACAGAGAAGACAAAAAATGAAGGACAAGCTTTAAGGTTGGCTTCTATCATTAACTTTTAAAAAAGCAATTTCTGGGGTGCCTGGGTGGCTCAGTGCTTAAGCGTCTGACTCTTGATTTGAGCTCAGGACATGATCAAATAATTCATGGGATGGAGCCCCGTGTCGCATTCTGCGCTGACAGTGTGGAGCCTGCTTGGGATTCTCTCTCCCTCTCTCTCTCTGCCCCTCCCTCACTCGTGCTCTCTCTCTCAAAATAAATCAATGAACATTAAAAAAAATTTTTTAAAGCAATTTCCATAGGGAGAGATACATACAAATTAGTGGACAAGTAACACTATGGCCTTATTTCACGTAACAGTTCCAATCTTTAAGACAGGGAAACTCAGAGAAGTCACATGACAACTTGCTCAAGGCCACAAAGAATCTGAGATCCAGGTCAGTCAGGCGCTGAGGCTCATTCACTCTTCTCTGTTACTTTGCCAAGACTGCCTCATCATCAATTTCTGAACTTTGTTTCTTTTAGGTCTGATCATTACCTGGCCAGTCGCTGCTCTAAGAAATGGTACCGTTCCTCTCTGAGGCTTCCTCCAAAGAGCTCTCCAACTCCAGGAACCAGAAGATCAACAGCAGCAACCTAAAAAGGAAAAAACTATAAACAATCTCACACGTTCAGAGGATTCCAACAATTGTCAGCTTCTCAAGCAAGTGGAACTTTTAACATTTTGGCGACTGGCTATTTAACTGCTTACCAGAATATTATTTATGTTATCTGTTGACGTGGTTTCAAAATCATATTTTTAATATAATCTTTAGAATAAATGATACAGAAATTGTGGACAGTTACCTCTCCTTTCTTGCACCATGTATACAATGTATTTAAATGTGTTTTCTTCACAAATGTGGTATGTTAATTATAAAAAATGTGACAAAAAATGTGGCAAGTATTAAAAATTATGAGATATTAAAAATCACCTATCACCATGCAGAATAAATTGCATTTTTTGTTTTTAGATGTTGTATTCTTTATTTTGAAAATCAGGCTAGGGAAAGTCCCACTTTGCCAGGGAGGGGTAGATCAAGCCCTGCGTAGGGCTCTGTGCTGACAATGCAGAGCCTGCTTGGGATTCTGTCTCTCCCTCTCTCTGCCCTTCCCCTATTCTCTCTCAAAATGAATAAAATAAACTTAAAAAAAAAAAAAAGAAGTTATCAGTTTTTATTTAACTGCTTTTTTGTTGTTGAATATTTTGGTGTGTGTTGTTTGTTTTCTCTTTAATAATTTGACAATGAAGATTTTTTCTTTAATTTATAGTATTTTGGTAGGACTTGTAAAATATGTTCTGATTATTATTATTATTTTTAGTGTTTATTTCTTGAGAGAGAGAGAGAGAGAAACAGACAGAGTGTGAGCAGGAGAGGGGCAGAGAGAGAGGGAGACACAGAATCTGAAGCAGGCTCCAGGCTCTGAGCTGTCAGCACAGAGCCCCACGCGGGGCTTAAACTCATGAACTGCGAGATCATAACCTGAGCTGAAGTCAGACGCTTAACTGACTGAGCCACCCAGGCGCCCCCGATGATTATTTTTTTAACGTTTGTTTATTTATTTTGAGAGAGATCGAGCAGGGAAGGGAAAGATAGAGAGGCAGGGAGAGACAGAATCCCAAGCAGGCTCTATGCTGTTGGCGCAGAGCCCAGCGTGGGGCTTGATCTCATGAACCATGAGATCGTGACCTGAACAGAAATCAAGAGGTGGACGCTTAACCGATGGAGCCATCCAGGGGCCCCAAAAATGTTCCGATGATTAACCAAAGAAGTAAAAACTGAAACAATGAGATAGCATTTTAGAGTTATCAAAATGTGAAGGCAAAAAACCAACATAAACAGCATGGATTAGAAGATACATGAGCCACTACTCTCCCACGACTGACAAAACCTTTCTGGTCAGCAACTTGGGAGAAGATAATCAAAAGCCTTAAACATCCATATGCTGTGACCTGGCAATGGCAGTTCTAGGAGCTAGTCCTAACAAAATAATCAGAGATGCAAAAAAAACCAAACAACAAAAAGCAAAAAACGAAAAACAGGAAAAAAAGAAAAAAAACAGAAAAGATTACTGCATAGAGTATTTGTTGCGACACTACTTACAATAACAAAATTTTGTTCAAGCATATGTCAATAGGAGATGACAGATAAATCTTAGACACAGAAAGAAAAAAAGATTGGCATCTAAAATAATGAGATGTTAATTATGCTGCCACTGTGATTTCTTCTTTTCTCTGGTATTTTATTTTCTACAATGAGGATGTATTACACTTTTGTGTTAAGAAAATAACAGAAAACTTTTAATAGGGGAAAATGGCAGCTTCATATTTTAATTTGTATTTCTCGATTTACTAGTAATACTTAATTTTTGAGAATGTTTATTTGCTATCTATATTATTTTGTGATCTGGTAATTCTTTTTTGTGGGGCAGGGTAAGCATTATTAACACCAAGAATCTAAAGGCACAAAACTAAAAAAGCATGCAACAAATGAAAGATTAGGAACTCATAAAACACATTTTATTTATTTAATTAAAAAAATTTTTAAAAATTTTTTATTTATTTTTGAGAGAGAGAGAGAGACAGAGTGCAAGCAGGGGAGGGGCAGAGAGAGGAAGACACAGAATCTGAAGCAGGCTCCAGGCTCTGAGCTGTTAGCACAGAGCCCAATGCAGGGCTCAAACCCACAAACCAAGAAATCATGACCTGAGCCGAAGTCAGATACTTAACCAAATGAGCCACCCAGGTGCCCCACATAAAGCATATTTTAATCTTCAATTATTATTATTATTATTATTTTTAAAGTAAACTCTACACTCAACTGGGGCTTGAACTCACAATCCCAAGGTCAAGAGTCACATGCTCTAACAACTTAGCCAGCCATGCGCCCCTCACATTTTAATCTTTAAATGCCATATTATAGTATAAACTCTTTTCTTAAATTTTACCTCATTGTATTATTAAGCCATCACCCTGTTCTGATTTCAGAACTTTTTTTTTTCTTCTAAGTAGGCTTCACACCCAGCATGGAGCCCATGACTCTGAGATCAAGACCTGAGCTGAGATCAAGAATTGGATGCTTAACTGACTGACCAACCCATGTGCCCCTGATTTCAGAACTTTTGACTGATATATCCTCTATAAATAATTGAGATTAATAAAGAATGTAATAATTCAAGAATGTGCTCCAAATACTGTATGTCTCATCCTCATTATTATCGTTAAAGGAGAAAAACATCAGGTATAATTTTCTTCACTTGGCTGAATTAGAATGAGAAAGAACAGAAATTCACTAATGGCTTCTACTTTTACTAAATTTCTTACCACTCAATAAGCTGGTGGGAAGACAAACAGATTTTGTCACACTACCACTGCTTATTGACCACATTTTAGTAATTCTTCTGTGAACTTGGGGGGAGTACAATGACCAAGCAGGTAATTCAGAATGTGGATTTGGTGACTCAGATGCGATGACAGGTAATGAAACACAGTTTTGGACAGGTGGACAAGACAGCCTTAGAGTAAACTGTCATGGGCTATATAGTTAATAGAGTTGGACTCCAATCAGAACCCTGCAGTTGCCCTTCCTATTCTCAGAGAAAGGGGAAATTTCAAGGGAGTTTTTACGGCCACTGAAGGACTGGCATCTTTATTTCTCAGTATCTTGCCTTTGGACATGGCTAAAATATCCTAGAAGTTGAGACATGTGTTCAAAAATTTAACTTTATTTTTTAGGTTTATTTATTTGAGAGAAAGAGAAAGAGCAGGGGAGGGGCAGAGAGAGTAAGAACAGGGGAGGGGCAGTGATAGAGGGCTAGAGAGAGGGAATCTCAAGCAGGCTCTGTGCTGTCAGCATGGAGCCCGACATGAGGCTCGAACCCACGAACCATGAGATCATGACCTGAGCCGAAACTGAGTCGGATGCTTAACCAACTAGGCCATCCAGGTGCCTCCCCCAAATCTGTTAACTTTAATACATTGTTTTAAATTTAGACTTATAAGGAATCAAGATTAGAAAAGAATAGACAACCAAGTGGTTCTCTGGTCTTTGCTTTAAAATATTTAAAGACTGAGAACCACTACCCCTGAAATATAGCATTCCACCTTTGGGTAGTTCTGACTACTAACAAGGGACAGGTATATCTAAAACCTATCATTTCCAAGGATTTTATTTTTTATTTTTAAGTTTATTTATTTTGAGAGAGAGCATGAGTGTGTGCATGTGTGCACGTGAGTGGGGGAGGGGCAGAGAGGGAAAGAGAGAATCCCAAGCAGGCTCTGTGCTGGCAGCATGGAGTCCAATGTGGGGGCCGATCTCCCGATGAGATCATGACCTGAGCCAAAACCAAAACTCAGAAGCTCAACTAATTGAACCACCCAGGTATCTCTGCAAGGTTTTGAAGTTGAGGCAATTCCAAGCCACAAAGGTAAGCAGTAATTTCTTCTGGTACTTTTAGTGTAGGCAAAGCTTTAAAAGCCAGAGCTATAAAGGTCTACTGCCTCAAAAAAAAAAAAAAAAAAAAAAAAAGATGCTGGACAATCAGCTATCATGGAAGAATAAGAAATAATAGTCCAGCTGGGGCTGGTGGCCAATGATGAGGGAAGGAGTTGTTCTGCTTTCTCTATCCATTATAAGAATCAAACAAGACACTCATTTCCTGCTTGGTCTTACTGCTAATGCAACTAAAACAAGTAAAAAAAAAAAAAAAAAACCTTTGTAAATCTTAGCACTTTCTGTGGGTCTCAATTATGTTAATTTTGAACCTTAGTTTTCTTCAATATTATTTTCAGAGGATATCTGGGTGGCTCAGTCAGTTGAGCGTCTGACTTCAACTCAGGTCATGATATCTCAGTTTGGGAGTTCCAGCACTGCGTCGGGTTCTGTGCTGACAGCTCGGAGCCTGGAGCCTGCTGCTGATTCTGTGTCTCCCTCTCTCTCTACCCCTCCCCCCACTCATGTTCTGTCTCTCTTTCTCTCAAGAATAAATAAACATTAAAAAATTTAAAAAATATATATTATTTTTAGAGGACCATGAAAGACGCATATTTATCTTTGATTAAAAACCTCCTTTATTTTAATATTTGAGTTCATTGGAGAAACCATACTGGTTTTAGACCTTTCTGTTTAATTTTTGCTTATCTAGAATATTTGCAACTGCACAGCAATAGTTGTAGAACTGGTAGCTTCTGAATCTTTTGAACCACCTTCAAAATCTTATGCCATAGTACAATATCTACATTCCCCCTGCTGGATTTCTTTAAACCTGTCTTCCTAATAAAGAAGGCATCCAGCTGGTTAAGCCCAGTTATTTCCACATTAGCTATTATAAAATTAATGTGGTAGTTGCTGTATTAGTCAGGACAGGTTAGATTATGCTAATAACCTAGTAATAAACAATCCCAGAAGTTTACAACAGGGCTTCTCAATCTCAGCATTAGTGATATTTTTGGCCAGATAATTTTGTTGTGAGGGTCTGTCCTGTGCGTTGTGGGATATTTACAGCATACCTGCCCTCTCTCCACCAGATGCCAGTTGCACTGCCCTAGTTCTGACAACCAGAAATGTTGCCAGACATTGCTAAATGTCTCCTGCATGGGAGTAGGGGGTTGGGGGTAGGGAGACGAAACAGAATAACACCTGACTGAGAACCAATGCTTTACAACAGTGAATTGGATCTTTTAAACTTACGCTACATGTCCATCCTGGCTTGAAGCTGATTAAAAAAAAAAAAAAAAAAGTCCTCTTTATGAGGTATTGCTGACTGGGCAGATGGAAAAAAAGCACAGACAACTATGTATTAAAGCATTTGTCGAGGAGTAATGCATGTAGATCACGTTTGCTCACTATTCTTTGGCCAATACAAGTCACATAACTCATGCTGATGGAGCAGGGAAGTACAATCCTGGGAGAAGTGGCAACTACTTATGTACATTAGAAAAGTTTACCTTGTTTCCTCCCCTCTCCTTCACCTTCCACTTCCACTCTCCCAACCAAATCCTCATTGTTAGCTATAATTAAGGTCAGAATAGCAGTTCTCCTATTTTCTTCCACTCTACTCTGGGAGAGGAACGTATCAAGCAAAAGGAAAGAACTTACCAGAATAGGAAAGAACTTAACAAAATAGCCTATTTTAATTGAATAAAAATTTTAGAAGACCTCTGGATCAAGTCCCATATCACTCCTAATTTTGTGACATGAAGGGAATACATACATCATCTATGTCCATTCTTTGGATGGTCTGAAAATTCACACCTCCAGGTGGATGAATTTCACGTTATGTTTTCTTGACAAAGAGTAAAGCTGCTTCTCCTCTTAAGACAGATGTACCTTTTGAGTAAAGCATTCCTTCACAATGCCTCGTGGATGCTCCAAGACCAAAGGGTGCCGTTTCTTTTTTATCAAGGACAGATTCATCTCTTTGTAAAGAAAGCTCCACAAAGGCCTTGTTTTCTCTTCTTCCTCCATATAACCTTCTTCCCTTCTCTTCTTCTATATGCTTAGTTTCCTTTTGACCCTGTCAGATTATTATACTTCCTGCTTTCCTTTTATCATGATATCCTCCCATCTCTCTAAGAGATTCTACACACTTTCTGAGAAGATATAATAGAGCAAAGTATTCCTCAACTATAAACAAAGACATTTACATTTGGTATACACACAGCTGCACTTTCTTCTGATATGATATAAAAAATACTGCATTCCCTAAAGATTACTAACACAGCCCCTTCAAATTTCCATACCTTTTAGTTAGGGTTGAGGTTCCCGGAAGGATTCTTCTATCTTGTGTCTCCCCCTGGTAACTACTGAGCTAATTACTATAGAAACTAGGGTCTTTCCAGGGATCTAGTGGAGGTAAAGGGAACATACAGATATAATATAAATCATGACATAAAGGTGCACAAATTGTAAAACATGGAGGGAATCACACAAATTCCTTAAGAACTAATGAGAAAAACTTGGCTGTGTGTTTGCCAAGTGAAGGGTGGTAGGGGGTTAGAGTGCAAACAGGCTGGAAACAAGCAAGTTGCCTAGAACATTAGCTGGTGATTACAATTTGCCCTTATGGGCTGGCATGTCTGTGGTTTATGGGAGACTGAGGCTCGCTTACAGAGCTAGGGCCAAGCAATACTGCCCTTCATTAGGGAAAGTGAAAATTAGGCTACACCGTAGAAAGTCCTCTTCACAAATTTGACCAAATGTGAGCACTTCTGTTCCTATGCACCTTCGGCAGACTTGAAAGAAGTGGAAAGATTTTAGTTCTGCTGAACTTTCACTCTCCTACATGGTAACAATGAAGGCTACAAATGATTGTACTACCTTCTTAGCTAACTTCCTTAGTCCTAAACAAAACTTATTCCACTTTGGACACATCTTCTAGGCCAGAATGCTGCTGGACACATCCTCCTCCACTGTACGTGAGTTTTTATTTGGTTTAAGTCCCACAGTTGCGGCGGCACACTGTCTAGAAATAGTTTGTGCTGGTGTTCAAGCTCCACAAGCCCTGGTCTCTATTTATGACACTCCCTTTGACTCTTACTCTTTGATTTCAATCAATATATTGAAAATAAAATGCAGACCTTGAATTAAAAAACAAACTAGGCTAGACAGGAATAAGGCCTTTAATACATTACCTTTTCTATGCTAATTTCGGGGGAGGGAGGAGTTTAATATCCCTTCCTCTGCTACCTTTCTTCCTACCTCAGTATTTTTAACTATTAATGAAAAACACAAATTGAACACCTCCCTATTCAGTTTCTCATAGGCTGCTACCAACAATGGAGGAACATTACGTATTATTATCAAGAGAAGAAGAATGTTCCACAAACCACAGGAAACCTGTTTGTGGTTTCAGCCTCTATGAACTTTTGTTCTCACTGCTGACAGACAGTATTGTGCCCTAAAAACAAAGAGGCACAGGTAGGAAAGAGAGCCTTCCAGATGAGATGGTGTAAAGATTCAAATGGGCTGCAGGTAGCAATGGCCAAAAATGGACTTTGCCTAGTAAATGGCTAGCTGGTCTGGGAGCATTTTAGATGGAATAAAATGCATACTTTCGACTTTGACATAAATGCCCTGGATAGTCATTAGTCCTAGATATGAGAAAAATTAGCCATTCCCTTCATTGCTATTTCTGTTGGTTTGATGGAGGTTGGTTAATTAGCACCAGCCAGGGAAATTCATTAGATATCCCTTGGTTGACTATTACTCCTTCCAAGCCAACTTCACAGTATGTACTTTATTGAATGCCCACTAATGCTTAAGTTTTTGTGATTTGCTAAGTAATACTGATACAATTTAAAAAATTAGAACATTACCTGGTGATCTTGGCATCTCACCAGGGACTGCTGGGCAGTTACTTTCTCCTGATCACAATGGCTGGAATGAAAAGATCCTCTTCTCTGCAAAGCCATTTCCCTAACTGAATACTTGGCACTGGTCTTTGGAGGACTTACTTAGGGACCCAGATCCAGGGAAATACAGCACTTTGCCTGTTTGATTCATTTTATTTAGGCCCATGATCTGTGTCCTTCAAACTAGCAAATATATTTACTAATTTACAAGTTATTCTTATATATCCAAGTGGGGAAAAACTTATGCTACTTGAAAACAGATGATCTTAAAGCTGTTTAGTACAGTGGAGTCATCTAATCCAATTCTCTGATTTTACAGAGGGAGAAAGTGAGGCTCAGAGACTGGACAGACTTGACTGAGGTCATATAGCTAACTAGTAAGATAGCTGGATTTCAAGCCCGGCACTATTAACTCCTTAGTCCAGTGTACTTTTCATTATAATAATAGTGCCTATCTTCATTTTTTGTTTTTTGGAGGGGGTGGGGAAGGGGTGAAAAGAAAGAAAAAGGAACAACAACTGGAAAAATACACAATTGTACTATTTATGACCTCTGGTTAAATGTTACAGATGCAGGCTAAACGTTTCTCTACCCTTCTCTTTTGATTCCCCAGGGAAGGCACCTATGAAACATGTCTGTCTGAATTTTTTACATTGCATTGCACCCAGTGCAGGAACTCTTGCAACCCTGCCCACAACCTGTTATTATAGCCCAACTAAAAGAAACACAGAACTTAGTTATTTGGCCCAAAGCCTGTTCATTCACCATTGAAAAAAATAAAGTAGGGGATGAAAGCAGGTACCCTATACAAGTGGGTTGAAATCTAGGATGTTAATAAATCAACGTTATAATCTATGTCTAATATATATATATATAGTTTAACTACATTATGCTTTAATAATTTAGCTCTGAGAAGCTATATATTACAGTACTGTCTAAATTATATGAGGACACTAAAATACCATTATAATACTTTCAGTTTTCAAACTGTGAGACCACATTATTAGAGAGACTTGTCATAAGGGAAGAAATGTTTGCGACTGCAGTCTATCAGAGAATGGCTTTTTAAAGAATCTTGTGTAAGAGCATGTTTGATGTTGCAAAACACATTATTTTAACATTACTGTGCTTTATCACAATAAAGATTGTATCAAAATTTAGAAGGAAAGAGAGCTTTGCACTTACTGACTACCTGCCACCCCAAACACTGTGCTAGATATTTTTCTTAGATTATCTAATTTAATCTTCACAAGGCTGGAATAAGATTATCATCTTATTTTTTATGGATGGGGAAACTAAGATTCAAAGAAATTAGGTGGTTTACTTAAGATCACATGGCCTATAACACACAGACCTGGGACTTGAACCTAAGAGTGATTCTAAAGCCACTGGACTTTCCTTTATACAATATGTCACTGTCACTCTAGAGGTTTAGAGAAAAGCTGTTCTTTGGCTTCCCAGAAGTTTCCTCAGCAAATGAAGTCACTCACTCACTACTTCTCCACTGTGTGTCTACAACTGTGTTGGGGTCAATTCATCCATCTGCCCAATACCCAATCTATCACCAAATAGGTATCAAGTGCCTGTGACGCTCCAGGCATTATGCTAGGTACTACGGATACAACGATGAGTGAAAAGGAGGTCCACGAGTCCTGTGGCATAAAGAAGAGTCGTTAATTAAACAGTCATAAAAATAAATGTAAAATTACAACTGTGTTAAGGATTATGATGAATTAAGAGTTAGTAGCTCTGGGGCGCCTGGGTGGCTCAGTCGGTTGAGTGTCCGACTTCGGCTCAGGTCATAATCTCACGGTTTGTGAGTTTGAGCCCGCATCCAGCTCTGTGCAGACAGCTCGGAGCCTGGAGCCTGCTTCAGATTCTGTGTCTCCTTCTCTCTCTGCCCCTCCCTTGCTTGTGTGCTCGCTCTCTCTCTCAAAAATAAATGTAAAAAAAAAATTAAAAAGAAAAAAGAAGAGTTAGTAGCTCTGGGTCTGAAATTTAATCTGGTACCACTGTAATGTCTAACAGTGGTCTCTGACTCAGTCTGGAGGGTCATGGAAGGTTTCTCTGGGGAAATGATGACTGAATAGAGATTTGGAGAAATAGCAAAATTACTTAGGTAAAGAAAATTGTTCTAGATTGAGGGAACACTGTGCAAAGATACCATGATGAGAGAAAGCAGTACATGTCTGAAGACATGGAAGGGTGATGTGAATGTAGCAGAAATAGCAAAGGGGAGCAGCATAGTACATCAGGCAAGAGAGACAGGAGCAGCCTAGGGGCCAAAGAAAGGATTCTGACTTTGGTACAAAAAGCAATGGGAGGCCACTGAATGGTTTTAAGAGGGGAGATAACATAACCAGATTCACATTTTCTAAAAGCCTACACTGAAGTGGGGAGAAATGACTCAGAGGAGGAAAAAGTGGACACAGGAGGACCAGTCAGGAAGCTTCTGAAATAAACCAGGCAAGAGATGATGGTACCTTAATCTAAAAAGGTAAAAGTGGAAATGAGGAGAAGCGGATGGATTTGAGATTTATTTAAAAGTATAAAAATGACAACTTCATAACAGCTTGAATATGGGAAGTGAGGAAGATTTCAAAGACGAGGCTGGTATATGGCTTGCTTAGATGGCAGGGAACATTGAAAGAAGGTCAAATTTGGTGGGAGGAGGGGAGAAGAGTAGAAATCGTGGGTAAGTTTTAGATTTGCTGAGATGCCTCTGAGACATATAAATGGCAGTAAGAGCTCAGAGCAGAAGTATGGATTAGAGACAGGACTGTCTGAGTTGTCTGAAAATAAATATTAAGCTGTGAGTACAGATGAAATCACCCGAGGAGAAAAAAGATCTATGATGGAGCCCTGAGGAATCCCATCATCCACTGGATCGATGGAAGAGGACAAACCTATATAAGAGACTGAGAAAGAATAAACCACTGAGAACAGAGGAAAACTGGGAGAATGCAATGTCACAGGAGCCAAGGGAGGAGAAAAATTTCAAAATAAGAAAGCCATTAGTGCTGAGTAATGCCGAGAGGTAAAGTAAAAATTAAGACTTTTAAAGTCTGTGGATTTAATAACATGACAGTTATTACTGACCCTAGAAAGAGCTGCTTCAGTGGTACGACAGGTGTGGAAGTCACAGTTAGAGGGAATGAAGAATGAGTAGTAGAAGCCATGGTGGCTATAAGAAACTTATTCCCATCCTGAGAAGAGTTTCATTTGAGAAAGGAAAACCAATACAGAGAGTACAAAAAATAGACACAACGTTACCAGTTTTACTAATTCTTTACATGCTATAGAAATTCAGAAGAGGAAGGCTCAAGGTGACTGGGTAACCCAGGAAAGTCTATAAAGTGGCAAAGTTATTAATTAAAAAACTTTGAATTGATTTTTAAATCATTGAAGTATAGTTGACATACAATGTATAAGTTTCAGGTGGACAACAGTGACTCAACAATGAAATACATTACTCAATGCTCACCACAACAAGTGTAGTCACCAGCTGTCACCATGCCACATTATTATTATAATAGAGAGAAGGAGTATTTAAGAAGTGCACAACTGAATGTCTGAGAAGTGCTGAACGTCAGGAAGTTACATGCAAACACTACACGGCGTGTGTATGGGGGTGGGGGGAGTGGCGAGGTGGAAGCAGGATGGGATAGAGTGATAAAAAAGCCAACACATATGGACGCAGTTCTGTTTTGTGACGTAGGCTCAATACTGAATTTTTTAGGACTGGGTAATCTATGTCCTAGTCTCTCCTATTTTTTGCTGTTGACCTGTGGGCCAATTCCTCTCTCATAATCAATTATACCAGAAGGTTGGTAGGGAGAAGAGAAAATAAGAATCATAAATCAACTGTGCGCTCACTGGTTTTGGATAATGTTGTGTGAAAAGGTGGGATGCGTAAAATCAATGTAATTTTATATTTATGGCTTCGAGGTAGTATGACAGAGTAGGAAAGAACACAGACTTCAGAGCCAGAGGGAGTCAGATCTGATTACCAACTCTGTCATTCGCTGCCTATGCAGCCATGGGAAGTGCAATCGATGTCCCTGAACCCCAGCTTCTCATCTGTAAAATGGGAGAAATAAGTTTCTTGGCAAGTTAGAGATGAGATGTAGTGTCGCCTGATAGGAATCTATTAATCGATGGCTAATGCTATTTTACTAATACTATAATATATAGAGAAAACAGGTAATACATTCAAATAGAGAACCTTGTATTCCTAAGATGAAGGCATTTTATTTACTGGTGGGCCCTGATATAATTTTTCTATTGGTATTTATCTAGAGACAAGTGAAAAGCCCCAGATAGCAAAGTTTAGGTCTTAGACCTTTTGTGAGTTAAACATAATTTATTTGTCTCACAGACTTTTACCATTAATGATATTAAGTATTTAACTATTCAATAAGTATTTAAAGATTAAAATATATTCTTATTTTATATTACGGCTAATTTTGTTAGAGTGGGATAAAGACACACACAAAAAAAAAGAACAAAAGGAAAAAGTAAACCAGAAGAATAAAAAAGCAATGAAAGTTAAGGGTGAAAAAAGGACAGAGCACAGGAGAGGCAAAAGCAGAGAAAGAGACAGAGAAAAGACAGAGAAGAGACAGTCAGAAGAGGAGTGACAGGAGAATCTGCCCGGCCCTCTCGGATCCCTCCAGATTCAGCCTCACCATTTCTGTATCACAGCCAAACCAAAGCACTCTAAGCCTCCTGCTCTGCCAAGGAAGCTCTTCCTCCGCCTGATCATACCACTGCTTTCCTTTCTTACCCGCATCCCTCCGCCCCTCAGTCCTTCTCAGTATTTTACGTGACGGTAGACCTGCCACTGTTCAACACTGCTCTGGGCCACTTCCTCTCAATTACTTAAAAAAACAAAAGAAAACAAAAAACACATTTACATTTGCATCTGCTAAACTAAGAAGGACATAATGCGACAGAGAGGAGGAAATATGTTTATAGAACACTGAGATCTTCTGTAGGAACACTTTTTTTTAGAGGTGCTTTGAGAAATTTTATTACTTTAAGACAGGTCAAGTGATGGATATAATTTTGTAAAATATGCCAAAAGATAAATGAAATTAAATCAAGGGAAAAGCCCAGACTCTGAGATGACCAACCCTGATTTATTTAGTGATCTTTCTTACTGTGTGCTGAGGGCCATCTTCATTATCCCTCATGTAGAAAGGCTTGAGTGCTAATGGATAATTAATGACGAAGACTGGTATGTTGCCACAATGTTTCACCAGGTACTTTTCATGTTCAGTATGTAGATCAACACCCCACTGTAGTGAGAAAAAAGAAGTTATCAAAGGAGAAGACAAAGCTGAAATACACAATGCAGTACCCGAAAATAACCTGTATCAGTTCCAAGGGCTTCCTCTGTGTATCAGTGATGTGTGGAGCTGTCTGCTGAGGTTACACAGATAAGTGAAACAGAGAGGTGTGTTATGAGAACATCCGAAGGCCTGGAGAGATGAAAACTGAAACCAGTAGATAAACACTATGCTTTCTGTCCCCCATCTTGGGGAGCGGCATTTAGCAGATGAATCGCATCTGCAAGAAAATAAAGTACACTTCCCACAGTGTGTAAAAATGGACTTCAAAATCATGGCTTTTATTAATATCGCCTACAGCTTCTTCTATGGTTACTGTTCCTAAGTCACAGGAAATTAAATGATGAAAGATAATATTCCTAATATTCAGTCTATCTCTGGCTAGATGGCTTCTCTCAGTGAATTTTTTTTAATAAAAGAGTCAATTCATATATCAGATGTTCTGATGAATATTTAATAACACTGTTTATTCATTCAACAAATACTAATGTGCCTATTAAATCCCGGGTACCATGCTAGCTAGATACTGAACATAGTGGTGAGAAAAACAGAATCCCCAACTTCATGAAGCTTCCAGGGTGGGAGACAAATATTAAATAAAAAATTATACAAATTAACTGATTATAAATATAACAAGCATAACTATTATAACTCATAAGAGGATCTGACTGGACTGGGGATAGGAACAGTATATGGAATAGTTTGAAGATAGAGTCATTATAGAAATTCTTAACATTATATTATTCCTACTGTCTGCCAATACCTTAATTATAGAGAAGAAGCTCTGACATAGGAACAAGGAGACTCACCTCTAACATTATGGGCATGCCCACTGATAAGTCATGTGACCTCTCTGAATATGTTACCATTCTCTTAAAGGATTTTCACCTTCCTAAACTTGGGAAACTTCTTTATAACCCTTTAGTCATGACTATTATAAAGGATAGGATTCTACTTCAAAATTATTATTTATTCTAACTGTTTCAACAAGGTTAAGCAAACATCAAAAAAAGGCCAATCTAAAGATAAGCAAATACTAAACACTGCTAATAAGAGAAATAAGATTATTTTAAAGGATTCTTTTTTTTTTTCTTTTTTAAAGTAAGCTCTACTCCCAACATGGGGTTTGAACTCACGACCCTGAGATTAAGGGTTGAATGCTCTACCGACTGAGCCACACGTCAGCATTGTTAATGACAGATGATAAGGACAAGAGCAGGGGGAGATACATATAAGTATTAATATAAATGTAAATAAAAATACTACCTCTGGGGTGAAGGTGAAGTTCTGAGATGCCTGCTTTAAGATCTCTACTGCTTCAGTATAAGAAATGCTGGAAAGGAACAGGATAAAAGCAGAGAAAAGTCAATGCAATGGTATGTTGTTAATTAGTCCATCTGAAAACCACAAAAGGCCTATTCCCATATAATCTTTGAGGTCACAAATGAGTACCAAGTGGTTATTGAGTAATCAAGAATGATTAAAAACAAATCATCACTGAGTAATCAGAAATTAAGGCTGATCTAATCGTACAAGAGTCTGATCAGTATGAAGAGAAACAGCCATTCAATAATCCTATTCCTGATCTACTTGTAGTGTACACAGAGGAACTAGTCACTTAAGCAAGTAAAGATTTTCTCTGAATTCATGCTATGCCAATGCCCTAATAAAAGGTATGAAATATTGAGGTTGAAAGAGCAAAAGTCTTTCTATAAAGTCATCATTCATTCATACAATATACATTTATTGAGCACCTACTATGTGCTAGGCATTATTCTAGGCACTGGAGAAATAGTAAATAAAAACAAAGCCTTTATGGAGCAGATATTCGTGTGTGTGTGTGTGTGTGTGTGTGTGTGTGTGTGTGGTGTGATGTGTGGTGTGTGATGGGGATGGTGGGTGGGAAGAAAGATAAACATAAAGAATATCATGTCAGGGTGCTATTGGAGCTGTGAAGAAAAATAAAGCAAGGTGAGAAGACAAAGGATGTTTGGGGACGCTATTTTATTTTATTAAACAAATTTTTTTTTAATGTTATCTATTTTTGAGAGAGAGAGACACACACAGAGTGTGAGCAGGGAAGGGGCAGAGAGAGGGAGACACAGAATTGGAAGCAGGCTCCAGGCTCTGGGCTGTCAGCACAGGGCCCGACGCGGGGCTTGAACTCATGAACCATGAGGTCATGACCTGACCCAGAGTTGGACGCTTAACTGACTGAGCCACCCAGGCACCTCTTGGGGGTGCTATTTTAAATAAGATGGCCAAGAAAAGTCTCACTGAGCTGGGGACCTGCATGACATAAGGAAATGAACCATACAAATATCTGAGGGGAAGTATTCCAGGCAAAAGGAACAGTAAGTACAAAGGCCTGAAGTGAAGGAACAGTTTGGCTCATTCAAGGAACAAAAAGGTCAGTGTGCCTGTAGCATAGTGAACAAGGGGAGGAATGTCAGGAAATTAGATAGGAGAGACAGTCAGAGGTCAGATCTTATGGAGTCTTTCAGGCCATAGTCAGGGCTTTGTAATACATGCTCAGGGTTGTAAGACTGACTAGGAAAAATACCATTAGTTATCTCAGTAAGAAACTCTCATGTCTAAAGCAAGTCAAGCCAAGCATTTGTTTTAATTTAACTTAATAGGTAATATATGAACATAGTAAAAAAAAAAAATCACTATGTTTAAAAGAGCGTACATCTCCTGTCTCATAGCTACCTGGCTCCACTCCTGACATACAAACACTGTTATTGGTTTCTTGTGTATCCTTCCACAGAGTTTTATACACCTATTAGCAAATATTAATATACAATCTTGTTTAACAGATGACAGCCACAGTATAGCTGCCATATACACTTGTTTTCCTCAATCACATGCCATGCAGATCTTTCCATATCAGTATATAAAGAGTTTCTTCATTTTTTTGAATTATTACATAATATTCCATTTTGTGGCTGTACCCTAATTAGTTTAACTACTAACCTACTGATGGACATTTCAGCTGTTTCTATCTTTTACTATTAGAAATCATGACTACATACATCAATTACAAATGATTCTACATTAATTCCATATTAATTTTGAATTTGGAAAAAATAGAATTGTTGGATCAATGTGTATTTACATTTACAGTTTTTATATATTTTGATACTGCCAAAGATTCTGCTTCCCTTTTATAGTGTTCTACCAATTTATGCCTATTAGTAGTAAACAAAAATGTCAGTTTCCCTATGCCATTTGCAACAGTACTTTGGATGATTAAAAACAAAAATCTACAATAAAACATCAAAAAAACCTCCACCCAAACCCCAAAACAAACCAAACAAAACCCCAAGATCTACAAATTTTCTAAAGGACTTTGAGTTCAAAAAGTAACTTACTTAACACAAACTTATTCACTGAGGGAAAAATGAAGTTCATACCTCTGATAACTAATTAGAAAGAGTTATGTATATAGCACAAATGAAGCTTCCAAAGCTGTTTTGAGTGATTTTTCCAAGATGAAAAATTTATTCAAGTTAAAATCTAGTATTACATAACAAGTTATTTCTAAGGTAACAATGGTGATGGTGTTGATGGTAGTAATAATTTTTAAATGAGTATTTTACAGAAGGGGAATAGAAGGTTAGAGGGGACAGTAAGTTGCCAAAAATCACTCACACAAATAAATAGTAAACCTGATGTGCTGACTCCAGAGCCTAAGCTTTTAAATACTAAGATAATGCCTAGAACACTTGGGAGTTTAATTATGCTCAATCAAAACAAACACAATGGGCTCTGAGTTCTCCCTGACTCTACCACTTATTGGGTACTATGTAAATCACTTTACCTTAAGGAAAACTTTTTATAAATTTCTGTAATGTTTTATACAACCAGTAAAAAAAAAAAAAATTAAATATTCCTACTTGTAAAATAAGGGTATTGGACTACATTGTCTACAATTCTTTCCTGCTTAGACATTCTATTGTTCTATTCCATCAATTGCTTGAGATGATCTACTCCTTATACTGACAAATATAAGAGCTAAGTGGGAAGCACCAGGATTTTGTGCCAGTGATATGTTACTGCTACATTATTTTAAGAAAATGACTCTCTGTGTAAGTATCTCTTGTTATTCTGGATCTTCTGCCCCACTCCCCCTACACCCTAAGTTGAAGCACAGCTTTTGAGTTCAAATTACAGTTCTGACACTGGATATCCTTAGTGGCTTTTATGAACTCTCTCTCTAGTAAATTTTTTTTTGTATGTACAGAGAATAATAGTTCTTCTTCCCAGAAGTTATTTCTAAAGTACTTTGAGGAAGGAGGAACAGACACTGATATTGCATGATGCAGTATCAAACTACCTTGATATTTAAATTTTTTATTGTTGAATGAAGAAAATTATTCTGAAGCTGTTGGAGTAAAACTGCTAAGAGAAAATTATTCGCATTCTTTGACTCAAATTCACAGATAAACGAAGAGCAAAAGAAGGTAAGTACTCTATTTTTAAAAAAACCTTAATGCTATAAAGAAGAATAAAATAAATGAATTCTATTTCTGCTTGGTAAAGGCTAAATTCAATTACTACACAAGACCTTTAAATAATACATCTTCATAAAAAACAATCCTAACAAGTGGCCAAGAATACAATGAAATCTGTTTATGCATAAGAACACAAGTCACATGGTATCTTCTGTGTATGCGTGTGTGTGCATGTGCATGTATACTTTGGGGAGTGTCTCAATTCTAATTCATCATGCTTAGGTCTACTCTCATGTCCTCTTATGGCTGTTAAAATCTTTGGTTTCAAAATCTAGCAACATCCCCTCCATCTAGCATATACTCCACACCTTGAGAAAACTCTACGTCATGTCATTTATGTATACCCCTCTGGTGTTCAGTTCCCTCTTCACTTCTAGCTCCTGGAACTTCCTCCTACTTTCCAGTGAATTCAATAGTGTATTTAAAAATTTTCTTATAATTTTTAACAAGCATTTTTAGATGTTTTGTAGCAGGAGTTTTATTTAAGTTATCTAGCCTGGCACACTGTTTAAGCAGTATGGTCATTAGATCCTTTAAACAGTATGATAGACAAGTTATTACTTTTTTTCATGTTTATTTATTTTGAGAAAGAGAGTGTAAGTGGGGGAGGAGCAGAGAGAGAAGGAGAAAGAGAATCTCAAGCAGGCCCCGCACGGTTAGCACGGAGCCTGAGGTGGGGCTCGAACCCGAGAACTGTGAGATCATGACCTGAGCTGAAAACCAAGAGTTGGATGCTCAAGTGACTGAGCCACCCAGGTGCACTGACAAGTTATTACTTTATAGAAGAGGAAACTGAGGTTCAAAATGATTAAAGATTTACTATTAACCGAGTTCATAGTTGTAATTAGATAATCATTCAAATAGTTAACTATTCATCTTTTGCTCTAGATTTTAAATTCCATAAAAGGAACAATCCTTGCCTGTATTCACTACTGAATTGTTAATGACTAGCATAGTGCCTAACTCACAGCAGGTAGCCAATAAATATGTGTTGAAAAATACTAACCCACTGACTAATGGCTGATAACAAGTATAGCCAGAATTAGAATCCAGGTCCTCTAAGCCATAGCTCATTGCATTCACTGCCCAGAGTAAACAGTGATACATGTTAACAGGAAACCTCAGGGAGAGGACCTAGCCTAAAGAAGAATACTCTCGGTCCCATGGTCGCGCAAATTTCATTTACTCATTCATTCCATTATTCAATAAATATTTACTGAGTTCCTGTTAGAGGTACTAAGCACGGGGGGTGTTGTAACAGTAAACAAAATCAACAAGCTCCCTACCATATGGAGTTGAAAACACTAAACAAATCATCACAGGTATACATTTAAACCACAACCATGATTTGTGCCGTGGAATGGATGATGATGCCGGCAATGATTGATGGGACATAGCCCACGAGGTCATTTCCCAACCTCAGTATTTTACAGACCTGGACTCCAAAGCACAAGTTAAGTGATATGTGACGGTCATAAGGACAGCAAGGAGCTACAGCTACTCTAGCATTAATTCCAATGCCCTTTTGAATAACATGAAGCATAGTGGTTGAAAGCACGAGCTGTGAAATCAGACGAGTGAGTTTGAATCCCCATTTCATGTTTTATTTGCCTAATCTGAGTTGATTCTTCATCTACAGAATGGCAGTAACAACTATTCACAGAGTTGTTGTGAAGATACAACGAACTACTGGTGTATGTAAAGTGTATCACTACCTGGCACATAGCAAATAGTCAATAAAAGGTGGATATTTTTTTCCCATCTTAGATCTTATTCACTAGATAAGATGTTCTCTCTGGTTTTCTCTCCCCAGCACAGATCCTTCGGATGCCCAAATTAATTCTTTCCTACCTGCTTACTTACTACTTTTATCAATATGCAATGTTCAGAAGTCTTCTGTAAGCTCCGGATCTGTACACTGAAACTGCCTACCCAACATCTACCTGAAAAGAATCTCAGCCTTAACATGACACCTGATGATGATGATCCTGATACCTCCTCCCAACTTCCCCCAAGGGGGATACCACTTTCCGAATCTCAGTTAACGGCAACTCCATTTTTATAGCTGTATAAGACAAAAGGTTTGAAGTCACTCTTGACTTATTTTCTCTCTCCCAAATATTCTCAGCACATCCTGTTTGCTCTATCTTTAAAATATATCCAGAATAGAAAAACTATCTCCACTGCTACCATCCTGGCCTATGATGGTTATTTTATGTGTCAACTTGGCTGGGCAATGGTATTCAGGTATTTGCTCAAACATTATTCAGGATGTTTCTCTGAAGGTGTTTTTGGGTGAGATTAACATTTAAATCAGTGGACTCTGAGTAAAGCAGAGTACTCTCCACAGTGTGGGCCACATCCAATTAGTTGAAGGCTTTAATAGGACAAAGACTGGTCTCTCCCAAGAAAGAGGGAATTCTGCCAGCAGAATGCCTTTGGACTCCCAGCTGTAACTCTTCCCTGAGACTCTAGCCTGCTGAACTACTCCATCAAATTTTGAACTCCTCAAGGATCCACACTGTAGGAGATGATTCCTTAAAAATAAATATTTACATATACACATCATGTCGGTTTTGTTTCTCTGTATAAATCTAATACATGGTCTAAATCATCATGTACTCTCATCCAGATGACTCTAATAATCTTCTGGTTGGTTTTCTGCTCTCACTCTTGTGCTGGCTCTCACCCTGAAGTCTGTTCTCACCCAGTAGCCAGAGTGATCCTATTAAATCCAATTCAGATCTTATCAGTCCTGCACAGAACCTTTCGATGGTTTCCTTACCTTACTCAAGCAAAAACCCAAACTCTTCACAGTGACCTAAAAAGCTATACATGATTTTCCACCTCCCACCACCTTTCCTTGTCTTCTATTATCCTTTTCCCTTATCCACTCCTCACTATTACTTGAACAAACCAGGTATGGCCCAACCTCAGGGCCTTTGTACTTGCTATTCCCTCTGCCTAGAATATTCTTTTTCCACATATCCATATAGCTAGTTCTCTTAGTTTCTTTAACTCTTTACTCAAAAATCATCTAAAAAAAAAAAAAATTAAAAAAAAAAAAAAAGAAAAGGGGCGCCTGGGTGGCGCAGTCAGTTAAGCGTCCGACTTCAGCCAGGTCACGATCTCGCGCTCCGTGAGTTCGAGCCCTGCGTCGGGCTCTGGGCTGATGGCTCAGAGCCTGGAGCCTGCTTCCGATTCTGTGTCTCCCTCTCTCTCTGCCCCTCCCCCGTTCATGCTCTGTCTCTCTCTGTCCCAAAAATAAATAAACGTTGAAAAAAAAAAATTAAAAAAAAAATCATCTCAGTGAGATCTTCTCTGTCACACTAAATAAAACTTCTACCTCTTCACTCTTTTTGTCTTATCTTCTCTCTCTTCTCTGGGTTTCTTCTCCCTTAGTATTATTCATTCTCACAGACTGTATGTTTTACTTATTTATCTTGTTTCTTGTTTCTTATTTCCTCCCCAGAAATGTAAGCTCAATGAAGGAAGGGAATTTTATCTGCTTTGTTTGCTGCTTTAAAACAGTTGTTTTAGATTTTAGAACAAGCCTGGCACATTGTAAGAATTCAATATACACTGTTTTTTCCTTTTTTCAAGTTTTCATTTAAATTCCAGTTAGTTAACATACTCCATATACACTTAAGTGAAAGAAAAAAAAAACCTCAAAAGCTTTCAGTTGTACTCCACTGCCTTTCGATTCTCTATCATAGGGCTCCTATTTCCTCTTTTTCTGATCTTACATCTGTTGTTTTGCTATTTATTCAGGCTCAACGACTCATCACTTTTAACTTGTAGCCTGAAGGTCTACACTGATATCTGAAATTCTCAGCTCAGTCAAGTATGCCAAGTTTTTCTTATTACCATTCTCCAGGACAGGCTGAATTCTTTATTCTCTTAGAACAAAAACTTCCTAAAGCTAATGATAGCAAGTGAAGAATGATACCAACTTACGTTCAGAAACAATTTTCTAGTCTTCTGAGTACCAAACTTAACTCCTATACACACTAAATACACCGAATACTAAGACTTATATAAATGATTTGTATTATTTATGGAGAGATTGCTTATTGTTCTTTTCCCATATCAAGTATGTGTTTGTTTTATAATAAACTGTAAAATGGAACAACTTATCTGATTAGTACGGTTAGTGGAATTAATAGTCTGATATCAAGTACTACTTGTATAGGATAGTGGAAATGAAGAACAAATGTATGTGTTATACTTAAAACACAGATCTTTAGATTTAAAAAAGTCACCAAAAAACCAGGTTTAGAATATATTATCAGATTAGAGCAATTGAAGGTAAATTAAAAAAAAAGACTGAAACAATAAAAGTGATAGGCAGACATTACATGTATGTATTTTATAAGTTGGTTTTTTAGATGACACAAATGGAAAGATATTCCACGCTCATGGATTGGAAAAAACAAATACTGTTAAAATGTCCATACTATCCAAAGTAATCTACAATTTTAATGCAATCCCTATCAAAATACCAATAGTATTTTTTACAGAAGTAGAACAAACAATTCTAAAACTTGTATAGAACCACAAAAGACCCCAAATAGCCAAAGCAATCTTGAAAAAGATGAACAAAACCGGAGGTATCACAATCCTAGATTTCAAGAGGTACTACAAAGCTGCAGTAATCAAAATGTATAGTACTGGCACAAAAAGAGACACACAGATCAATGGAACAGATAAAGAGCCCAGAAATAAACATACAATTGCATGGTCAAATTATCTTTGGCAAGGAGGCAAGAATATCCAATGGGAAAAAGGCAGTCTCTTCAACAAATGGTGTTGGGAAAAGTGGACACCTACATGCAAAAGAATAAAACTGGACCACATTCTTACACCATACACAAAAATAAACTCAAAATAGATTAAGAACCTAAATGTGAGGCCTGAAACTATAGACTCCTAGAGGACAGCACAGGCAGCAATTTCTCTGACCTCAACCACAGCAACACTTTTTTAGATATGTCTCCTGGGGCAAGGGAAACAAAGGCCAAAATAAACTACGGGGACTACACTAAAATAAAAAGCTTTGGCACAGCAAAGGAAACAATCGACAAAATTAAAGGATAACCTATTGAACAGAAGAAGACATCTGCAAATGACATAGCCAATAAAGGGTTAGTATTAATAATATATAAAAAACTGATATAACTCAACACCCAAAAAACAAATAGTCCAATTAAAAAATGGGCAGAAGTGCTCGCTTCGGCAGCACATATACTAAAAAATGGGCAGAAGACACAGACATTTCTCCAAGAAGATATAGACAGATGGCCAACAGATACATGAAAAGATGCTCAACATCACTCATCATCAGAGAAATGTAAATTAAAACCACAATGAGGTATCACCTCACACCAGTCAGAAAGGCTAAAATCAACAAAACATGAAACAAGTGTTGGCAAAAATGTGGAGAAAAAGGAACCCTCGTGCACTATTGGTGGGAATGCAACTGGTGCAGCCACTGTGGAAAACAGTATGGAGGTTGCTCAAAAAATTAAAAACAGAACTACCATATGATCCAGTAATTCCACTACTGGGTATTTACCCAAAAAATTAAAAAACACTCATTTGAAAAAAAATGTATGCGTGCTTATGTTTATTGACCACTATTTACAACAGCCAAATTATGGAAGTGTGTCCACTGATAGATGAATGGATAAAGAAGATGTGGTATCAATATGTACACAATGGAATATTACCCAGCCATAAAAAAGGAACAAAATCTTGCCATTCACAACAACATGGATGAATCTGGAGAGTATAATGCTAAGAGAATTAAGTCAGTCAGAGAAAGACAAATGCCATATGATTTCACTTATATGTAGGACTTAAGAAACAAAACAAACAAGGAAAAAAACAGACGAACCAAAAAACCCCCCAGACTCTTAACTATAGAGAACAAACGGATGGCTACCAGAGGGGAGGTGGGGAGGTGATGGGGATTAAAAATACACTTATCATGATAAGCAATGAATAACATATATAATTGTTGAATCACATTGTATCACCTGAACCTGATATAATACCCTATGTTAATTATATGGGAATTAAAATAAAAGCTTTTTAATTGAGCCAAATTTTGATTACTAAAGTCAGTATTAGTTTGAATTGCATTAATACAATTAATAATTACTCTGTTCATTTATCTTGCTATGATTTATTCATTTATTTATTCATGAAACATTATCACCTAGGAAGCAGACACAAGAGCTATAAAAACATTTAAAACCTGGGCCTTCCTTGTGATAAGGAGAGATATATATATATAAATTTAATGGAGTGCAATATATACTGTGATAAAGTGTAAACAAAGTTCAGAGAAAGTATAATTACTTACATTAAAAAGTTGTTTTTTAGCATATGTTCTAATCTGTCCTTGGTAAGAAAAGAGAAAAAAAATTATTAAATGCAATTATATTTATATGTGATTAATATACTTAAAGAGTAGATGGATTGGACTTTATCCACAAAACTAATTACCTTTTGACCAGGAGCTATGAATTTGTGACAGAGTTCAACATCTTCAGTACAGTTTGAAAGAACCATCATTGTTGCAGTCTTGAAGAGCCCCTCCATAACCTAAGAGAAATGACATAGAATTGCCTGACAAGTAGGCTACTTTATATGAAAACCTGTTTAGGGTGCGGACTGATCTCCAGGTTTTAGCGGCTATCAATCCATTAGGCTTCTTAATCCCTGAATGGACTATACCAAGTTAGTTCAGTTTTCCAGATTGCTTTGGGGAGGCAGTGCAACTTCTTCCCAGAGTGGGTAAAAAAAAAAAAAGAAAGAAAACTGTATGACTCTTCTGTTCATAGTTTCAATACTTAGTATTGAAGCAGGATGTTAAACGAACAGCCAAAACTGACATCTCTCTAAACTGCAATATACTCACTGTAGAATCAGGACAATGACAGTACCTAGTTCACAGGATTGTTATGATAATTAAATGAGATAATCCATGTGTAAGACTTAGCTTTAGTACCTGGGTCAGAGAAGCATACAACAAACATTAGTTGTTGTGAACAGTAAGACACTTTGAGAAGTGCTTCATTCAGTCACTGGTAAATGAAAGTTGACTTTAAAATTGGAGGAGCAATGAGATACACCTATATAGATTTTATATATAGAGAGATAAATCTACGTAGATTTTTGCTTTGCTAAAGCATACAATAAAAAGAACACAAATCATGATACAACACAAATCAGTATGTAAGAATTCATTCTACTAGGAGTATCCACAGACATCTCACAGAAGAAACTCTTGTTAGAAGAAAAAAAGTGGAATGGAAGATATTTCTAATCAAAACTAAAATTTTTGGTCTGAAGTCAGGGAGCTATTAGGCCCTCTAAATGTTGTATTCAGAAAGATACAGACATTCATTAAGTACAGGCTGCCTCAAAGTCAGGTATCTTCCCTTCCTCTCTTGCATTTCTGGTACACCCTATCATGGTACCCACAGGGTGGGGCACAAGCATCTACTGAATTAACTTAATATGACCAGATACAGGAACATATTTAATTACCAACCGACAACCAGATACATTTATTTTTTATATAGTGTGTGTGTGTGCGTGCGCATATATATATATATATATATATATATATACACACACATATATATATATATTTTTTTTTTGTAGAAAAGTAAGGAAAAACCTGATGAAAGAAGAACAAAAGGAAGCTAAAGATCTTTTCCCTTGAGCCTATATTACCTTCAATCTAACAGTGAGATAAAGAAATCACAAAGTAACTGAATTATTTATGAAGGGTCATATACCTCAATCACTAACAAAAGCTGGCACATACGGGGAACACACAAAAACAGGCTGATTGGATACCAAGCCTGTACTAGTAAGGGGTACAATACACCTATCTGTAAGATGAAGACTTTGACCACTGGGGTTGTTAAACTGGTGTGTTTCACATGAGCAGTAAATTTCCATTTGAAGAAGAAAATCATTGCCTTCTCTAACCTTGACTTTCAGACTATGCTCTATAAATATATTTGAAGAAAACAGAAACTTAACTGAACGGTTAGCATAACCTTCAGATGTTTTTAAAAATATATTACTCAATGGGTCAAAAATAGTAATATTTATTTGTTTATGCCTCTTGAGGGAAAAATCCTTTGTTACTCTGATTTCATATTTTCATCAAGATAATAATTTCCACAGAATGTAATTTATAAAAGGGAGAAAATTAAGAGAAGCAGAAGATTAATTTTCAGGGATGCACATCTTTCTTCTGTCTTTAAGGAAAAGCTTGCATTTCAATTAATTAAAAATCATTCAACAGTGTGTGCTGAGTACCACTCAGTGGAATACCAAATAAGAATTATTTAGTTACAGAATATACAATTATAGAGCAAAGGTTATCATGTTTAATACATTCTAATCTAACTTTTGTCTTTGGAACTTTTCTCTGATATCTATGTTTGGGCAGGAGAGACAGAGAGAGTCAAGGCAAAAACAGGGAGTAAAGGGTGTGGTCCCACTGCTTACAATACTCTCACTGTCTAAATCAAAGAGTAATACAGAATAGGGTGGTATGCTCAGACTGAAAGCTGCTTAAGGAATTTTAAGCCTCCTCGTGAGTCTCAGATCCTGAATCCCCACAACTTAGAAAAGAGCTACTTGACAGCATTACTGTTGCCATTTTTGGCCAGATAATTGTTTGTTGAGGGGGAGGGACCTGTGCATTTTAGCATGCTGAA
This sequence comes from Lynx rufus, assembly GCF_022079265.1. Classification (NCBI taxonomy): domain Eukaryota; kingdom Metazoa; phylum Chordata; class Mammalia; order Carnivora; family Felidae; genus Lynx; species Lynx rufus. The sequence continues at coordinate 54,018,396 of NW_025814897.1, read as the reverse complement.
CAGCATCCCTAGCCTTTACCCACTAGATGCCAGTAGCAACCACTCACCCGTCTCTTCCATCCACTTCCTAGGAGAGACAACCAAAAACGTCCCCTGGGGAACACTGATCCGAGAACAATCAGTGGGAGATGTTAAAGGGGTAAGTGGATACTGTGGGGTATGGTCAAAACACCCCTTCAGGACCAAGAGTTTTTTCTCCACTTGGAATATTAACTGCTGATGTCTCATGGTTGGATTCCTCTTCAGGAACTGGCCAGGCCAAGAGTGCTATCTTACGCAAGAGTATGTCTCTTCCAAGACTAATCCATGTCAGGTAACTGTTTGACAGGGAAAGAACAAAGGCCCACCACCCCCTTGTCTTCCTATGGGACAACTATGAACATTCCAGCTCCAAAGTTCCTCAAAGAATTAGCTAAGGCCTCTGTAAATGCATTGTAGTTCAACTTTTCCCTCTGCCCAATACAGCTTTCTTCCTTTCCTTACAGATATTGTTCTCCAGAGCATTCCCCAATAATCCCAACCCCCAAATCTGCTCTATAGTTTGTTTACTAGGAAATCCAACCAGGACTGGATAATAAAATAGTAAGTCCATTCTATTTGATGATATACGTGGTATTTATGTTTTAAGTAGAATTGGGCCATTTACTGGGTAAGAGTAGAAAGATATAAAATGAATAGAAGTGAGAGTTGATGAAAGTTGAAACATTCTGTAATTACAAATCCAAACTAAGATATTAGTGGTACTGGAGAGACAATTCATAATAACAACAATCATTTCTGGGTACAAAGTGCCATGACCTATTATTATTCTATGTGCCTCATATATATTATCTGTGTAATCCTCTGAACTACCGCATAAAGTAGGAACTATTGGGGCGCCTGGGTGGCGCAGTCGGTTAAGCGTCCGACTTCAGCCAGGTCACGATCTCGCGGTCCGTGAGTTCGAGCCCCGCGTCGGGCTCTGGGCTGATGGCTCAGAGCCTGGAGCCTGTTTCCGATTCTGTGTCTCCCTCTCTCTCTGCCCCTCCCCCGTTCATGCTCTGTCTCTCTCTGTCCCAAAAATAAATAAACGTTGAAAAAAAAAATTTTAAAGTAGGAACTATTACTCTCATTTTACAGATGAGGAAACTGAGGCTCAGAGAATTAACTCCTTTGTCTAAGGTCACATAGCAAGTAAGTGGTGGAGCTAAACATTCCTGGTCCATCCAACTTCAGAGCTTATGTGCTCTATCTGGATTATGGCCACAGCCTCCTAAAAAAGCTCCCACCCCCATTTTTATCTCCCTCTAAATAATTAAATTGTTACGTAAGAGATGTTTCTAAACTATAATAGACAATGGCTTTTCCCAACTGAGAACTCTTTCTCCTTTAAGTCCAAACTACTTAGTATGGCATTTACAAAGTCTTTCTTTCATGATCTGACTCTTAACTATCTCTCTGGCCGTACCTCTTGTCCCTCTTCTTCCCAAACAGAGCTCTGCTGGCTCCTGTACATGCTTTCCAATATAGCTATGGAGACATTTCTCTAACTATAAGGATGTTTTATTTATTTGCCTAACAAATAACAAGAGCTAGCATTTACTGAGCCTGCCATATGCCAGGCCCAATACTAGGTGCTTTACATTATACAAACATTATTTCATTTACTCCTCCCCATAACCTTATGAAATAGTTACTATTATTCTCATTTTATAGTTGAGAAAGCTAAAGATCATCAAGGTTAGATAACATCAAAACAAAAGTAATGGCAGAGCTGGGATATGAGCTTAAATCTGTCTGACTCTTATACTTTAAAGGCACTTAATGTTTATCAAATTTAGTTCTCCATCTTCTTCACTCCATGAACACCTATAATGCACAGATGTACACAGAAGCACTTCAATCTCACAGATATCTGTTATTCAGAAATTGTTTTAAAACTTGCATACCTACCTGCATGAGATCTTGAAGACTCTCAACAAAAGAAATCTCTGCTTCTACCATATAAAACTCTGCCAGGTGTCTCCGGCTCTGAGAATTCTCTGCTCGGAATGTTGGACCAAAGGTAAACACTTGAGTAAAAGCTCTGTAATTCAAGATTAAAAGTATAAAAACAGGATTCACATTATTAATTTTAAGTATTTAAAACACTCAGTGTACTCTTAAGTGTAAAAGGTTTTGTGCCTCTGTCTTGTCACAAATCCACCCATATTAGCTGCTATATTTCTCTAATGGGTGATAATAATAGTTTCATTAAAAATGTTACATTTATAGAAACCATTTTATCCCGAAGGAATTTGCAAATGCTTTACAAACCCTATGGCTTACTAAATATAGAATCAACCACTTCTGGGCGCACTCAACTGCAGCTGCCTTAAACAGCAGGCAACTACACTTCGCAGCAATCAAGAACAAAGTAAAGGAAAAATACCACAGCCCAACAAGCTTCACAGAGATTCTATATAGTCACAGTTAAAACTAGAATTTCACATGGATAAAGTATGCTCATTTTTTTTTTTTTAAGTGAAAAAAGAGTATCTGATATGTATGGTGATCTGTCTTGCTCAAATCCTCCTCAGGTCCTTCACAACCACCCAAGTGTTTCAATGATCGCTGAATGACCCCTGAAACTTGGGGGTGAAGACGGATTTTGAAGAACTGTCTACTTTATTCTCTGGTATTCAAGAGAATAGCTCATAGCGCAACAATTCAAATAGTGGGGGAAAATCTTACTTTTCAATTCCTGCAGAAAAGTGGACACTACACTTTCATTCTTTAACACTTAGAGTCTCCCTCATGTGGAATCAGGCCAACAACTGGGGGTAAATCAAACATATATGAAATACTGAGTATTTCCTGAGGACTATCTAATCTTTGAATTTTAAGATTTTGCTAGGACAAAACAAGAGACTTGGGGCTCCTCAGCTATTATCGTGAGTATTCATCATTTGACTGGCATTAGTCAAACAACACTAAGATCAGAAAACAGTGCAGAAAATAGATTATGGACACACACACACACACACACACACACACACACACACCCATTGGGCTTTTTTTTTTTTAAGATACTCTAGGAAATAAAACAGTAAGACAATTATAATGGAAATCAAGATATTTATTTTTTCTTTCAAAAGGCTATTTTAGTTGAGGCCTAGTTGGTAAGAAGCTTAGGAATTTATGTTTTGGTTCTAGTCACCTTCCTGAAACCATAATCAGTTAACCTCCAAGAACCTTAGTTTTTAATGGAAAAATAAACAATAAGAACTCAAAAATATTACTATGGTAACCTCTCTGTTGAACTTCAGATCCAGACGTGCCTACTAGAATGTTCCTGAAAACACTGACCCTACCTTGTGCAAAATGAAAATCCTTGCCCTGCTCCCAGAGTAAACAAAAAACAAAGAACAATCCTTCTTCTCCTTTTTCACTTTCCACAATTCTATTAATCTCAGTTACTCCACCTCATCACCCAAACCAGTTCTCCCACTGCCCACATTTCCCATATCATATTGTTTACACCTAGGAAAACTCTCGCAAATCCAGAGACTCCCTGCCCCTCCCTTTATTATTTTATTTTATTTTATTTTATTTTATTTTATTTTATTTTATTTTATTTTATTTTATTTATTTTTTATTTGAGAGAGAGAGAGTGCATGTTGGGGAGGGAGCAGAGGGGTAAAGAGAGAATCCCAAGTGTGCCCATTGCTCAGTGTGGAGCCTGACAGGGGCTCAAACACATGACCCCGGAATCATGACCTGAGCTGAAATCAAGAGTTGGATGCTTAACTGACTGAGCCGCCCAGGTGCCCCTGCCCCCACTTTTTCTTTTTCTTTTTTTTTTTTTAATCTTCAAAGATACTGCTAGTGTAAACTCTCATGTAGTGCCTGGAGAACTACAACTTTTTAAAATTAATTAACTTATTTAGAGAGAGTGCAAGCAGGGGAGGGGCAGAGAGAGTAGGAGAGAGAGAATCCCAAGCAGGATGTGCGCTGTCAGCACAGACCTTGACTCAGGGCTCTAAATCACCAACTGTGAGATCACGACCTGAGCCGAAACCAAGAGTTGGATGCCTAACCGACTGAGCCACCCAGGCACCCCGAACTACAACAACTTTTTAACCGGTGACTGCCACTTGTCTTTCTTCCTCCAGCCCCAAGCTACTATGACTTCTCAAACTCATGTGTGATTATACCAGCCATAATTTAAAAATCTTCAATGATTCCCTACTGTTTAAATGATACAATTCAAACTCCTAACTTTGACTCACTTTCTTTCTCAAAGCCTTTTCTCTGGTTATGCTGAAGATACTCCCCTCACACAGCATGCTCAGGCAAGTCTTTAGGCCTTTGCTAGGCTGTTCCCTGCCTCTAATGACCATCACTGGCTCCTCTCTCTCCAAAGAGCAAATTCCCAACTGCCCTTCAAGACTTGGCTCAAATGCCACTTTCTCTTTGTAACCTTACCATACATCCCCAAATTTACTGTTCCCTCCTTTATAGGACTATGACATTTTGTTCGTATATTATACAGAATATATCACTTTGAAATGCAATTAAATATGTGTCTTTCTCTCCCAATAAACTACGAAATTTTCCAGAGCAGGAATCATGTTTTATTCATATTTACATCTCCAGTGCCTAAGATAAAACAGGTGCTCATGCTGAATGAATGAGTACTAATGATGATGACAGGCTTCCTCAGTTGTAAAGTGGAAAAGTACAGCATGCTCACAAACAGTAACATTACAAATAATGTACAGAAAAATACTCAGATATATTTTACTGTGGCTGTTACTCAGTACCTAAAAGGTGTCAAACAATCTAGGCCTGTTCCAAATAATAACCTAAAAAATTATAAGGCCCTGGGTTTCCAATCTGTGACTACACAATCTCTAGGTAGGTTGTCAGTAGTATATCTACATAAATGAAATGACATTTCTTTCTGAGACTTCATCAGTGATCTTCCTGATATACAAGGAAAGCCAATGAGACTGTTTTTCAAAAGACACATATAATCTGTATTAAGATACTAGTTACAGAGAAAATAGTTTATAAGAAGAACTACAAGTTCCAGTCAAAAGGACATCTGCTTCTCACATGGCAATTCTATGTAGGGTGCCCAAAGATGAGTAGCAATAGGGATTTTTAGTTTAACGATGGTTAATAATTTTCTCTAGCAATGTAGGGTAAGCCGCTCTAGTATAAAATAATGAAGAATGCCAGGGATTCTTATTTTAATTATAATATGGATCAGGCTCTGATTGAGGTACCCAAGAGTTAAGTATTACTCTAATAGGGTAAGTAAAAACTGATGGCCATGTGCTTCCTCTGAATTAACAGAAATTTAAAATGATCTGGAAGCTATGTTACAAAACTGCCTAATTCAGTATCTAGTCTTTAAGCAGAGGAACATTTAATCATTCCATAATGAACATCTTATGCCAGTGCCCAGTGTTCGCTTATAAAAGTAGGGACAGCAGCAGAAGTACCAGCGATAGCAGCTGCTGTTAGAAGTACTCCTTGTGGGCCACGCACTAACTGTAAGAACCTTACAGTTAACTCCTTTATAGTTAACTCAATAAAGTATGTATTGTTACTTCTCTTTTTCAAGCTAAGAAATGGAACTTAAGAGAGGTTAAGAAGCTTTCCCTTAAGTCACAGAGTCGCAGCCTCTTAAGTGGTACAGGCCAGATTCAAATCCAGATCTGATCCTAGTGGTCACGGCCTTTATCACGATATGAAAATAATGATGCTCATAACTGAACACTGACAGACCCAGAGAATTACAAAGAAAACTTTATAATGCACCTCCCCCCATACTCTTCTCAGAGATAATCAGGGTGAGTAGTTTGATATATTTATTGTATTGTATTTATTATATTGATATATTTATCTACCTGACGAATAGTTTATTTGTTTTATGTGTTAAAGTTATAGCTTACTAGGATATGTTGCCTTCATGTAAGAAGAATGATAAATTTTCATCAATATTTCCTAACCTTTAGCAAGTCATTTAGCCTTTCTGGTCTCAAATTCTTACATGAGTGGGAGATAGGAGCAGCTTGGCATTAATCTCTAGTGTCTTTTACAACAATTTTGTTTCTAGGTCCATGTGAAATCATTCGTATTTTAATTTATGCTGACTTCTTCTTCTTTTCTGTCTTCCACAGACATGAAAGACATTTGCAGCAAGGCTTGGACTAACCAACATTTAAAATAAGATCTGACAACAAGACCATTTCTAAAATAAGACACAAAACCAGGTGAAAGGCCAGTACTGCTGTGAGAAGAGACCAGCAGAGAAAGAAAACACTCAGCACTAAAAAGCATTCTTGTGCCAAATTACGGAGAGAGGCAAACTATATAAGGAAAGTCCACGAGCTTGGACTTGATGTTTAAGATAACAAAAGTACATTCAATACACATCAACCAACTTAACTACAAAAACAGCTTTTTAAAAATAAAAAATAAAGTTACCAAAAAAAGGTTGTACTACAGCCATAAATTGGTAAGTGGATTACTATAAAATGGTCACTGAGTGCTTGGCCATTTATTCTTTTGGGCCCTAAAATTTAAGAGCTAATCTTCATATTTTGAAAGAATAGAGGAATTACTGTTCCTGAGCTGGGGAAGAACTTATTCAGCAGAAGATGGATCTGCAACTTTCCCTAAGGCCCCCACTCCCAACCTCCTATCACTTGTCTGTGGTCAGCTCAAAAAACATCCATTGAACTAAAATGAACTCACAGCTTTCACCTAGCTTTTAAAACAGTCTTTGTCAAATGGTATTCCCATCTTTCAGAAAGAAATTATCTGTTTTACTACTGCTTTGAATCCACTGGCTTATCAATACTATGACACATTTGCCATTCATTATTTCCACAGAGCGGACCCCTACCTTTCAGCTTTCCCCTCTCCCTCTGACCATCCAATGATACACTAGGTGGAAGGGTGTAAGACGGAGCTCTCACCATTTCAACAATTCATGTCAAGATGCCTTAGGGAGGATGCATCCTCAAATCTAAAAATTATTCTCTACCATCACTGTTAAACATTTCTTAAAAAATTGTCTTTAATGTTTCCTAAATATTTGATTTAGTACTGAGTTTGAGGCCCAAACAAAATTTAATCTTAACTGTATAATGAGCTTCAAAGATCAAGAGAATCTGACTACAATCCTGGAGGGTTGGCTACTCTTCTCCAAGGAGATAACATCTTGCTCTGGGGGAAGGACATTCCAGAAAAGGGAACATCAAGCACACAGGTCTAAGGTAGGAACAAGCATGATAATAGGAAAGTCTGGATATTTGATTCTCCTTGGAAGATTCTCTCCTCTTGAAACATTTAACACTGTATTCTTCTAGTTTTCCTATTTATTTGATGTCCATCTCTGTCTCTTACCTTCTACTCTAGCTGTTTATTAAACACTAGAGTTCCTCAATACTTAGTCACTAGAGGCTCCTCTGTTCTCACGGTAGGCATTCTCCCTAAATGAGCTCACCTCAGCCAACAAATTTCAATCAATCACCTATCGGCATACAATTCACACATTTATATCTCCTGCCCACATTTCTTCTCTAGGCTCCAGAAGCATATCAGCTATTCGACTGATCTGCTGACTTGTCACAAATGCAACTCACACCTTCCCCTACCCTCATTTTGTCTTCAATCTTCTTCTAGCCTTCTTAAGTCAATCCTCCCATTAGGCTCTTTTCAGTAATACCATGTACTCCTGTTCACAGCACCTTTTAAAATTAAAAAAAAAAAAAAAAAGAAACACATAGATGTGATCATTTGTTTAATGTCTGTCCATCTCCTTCATTTGTCTGTAGATTTCATTACCTTATCTATTTTTTGGTTCATCATATTACTCTCAGTCTTAACCCAGTGCCCAACAACACCAGACAATTACAGTCTGTCAAATAAGCAAATAACTTGTTTTCCATAAAATGTGCTGATCCCCAAACTGAATATTTGAAACAGCATTAGGTTAGGGGTGAGGATAGAGGAGTAATATGAGGAAGATGGTAAACAGAATATAAATTACTAAGCAAAAAATTCTGCTATTTTCTAAAATAGTTTTTCACAGAAGGCACTAGGAGATAACAAAATCAGTTTTTTGAAAAATGACTGCCCATATACTAGTTTTTACTCTATAGTCAACAAATAAATTTTTGAAAAGGACTAGATCTGGTGAACTTCTCTATGTAGCAAAGATTTTATTTCTTGATGAACTGAAATATTATCACATGAAAAAATCACCCTAAGTCTCATTCTATGTAAACAGAGCAACAGCTGATTCTTTTGCTTTTGTGACAGTGGATACCAACAATTTAGAACAATTATTCCACTTCATCATTCCTGCAATGATGGGCTCTTCAGCAGACTGGCTGATTGGATAGGAGGTCTTAGAAAATAAGATTTTTGTAAAAGGCCATAATTTGCGGACAGTCCTAAATGAATATTTATCCTGTTTCAATAAGACACTAAAATCACTTTTCCAAAAAAGCTAAAGCTAAACATTGTCAACTGCATCTATTCATACCTAGATTATCCTTCTTATACTTCTCGTATTTAACAGCCCTTATAATGAGGACCACTAAAGAGAACAAAATGTGGTACGTGCACCACATGGTATTTACATATTATTGAAGTCTATAAAGATTTCTGAGGTTATCTTTCTGAGGCCTGATGCTAGAGGTAGATGAGTCATTATGGCATTGAACTATCAACAATTTCCTGGGCTTACATCCTGTACAAAGGACCCTTACTTTTTTAAGGTTATGGTAATGATTAAGAACATGTACTCTAAAAACTTAAACTGAAATCCTGGCTCCTCCACTTACGAACTAGCCAAGTTAACTTCTTTTGAGAATAAATTTCTCCATGTGAAAATGGGGTTAAGTATGTAGTATACATATGTATGTATGTAGTTAATACATATGTCATGAAGTTATTATAAAGATAAAATGAAACAAAATATGTGAAAAGCTTAACCTCATATTAACTAAATGGTAAGTGTCCAACAAATGGGTAATAACTACTTTTTTGTTTGTTTCCTTTCTTTCCAAAGGTCTAAGTTCTCATTTGGTTGGTCTCAAGACCTCTTTATACTTTCAATTACTGAAGATCTCAAAGGGATTTTGTTTATGTAGGTTATGTCCACTAGTATTTACCATCAAAATTGAGAAATTTAAAAAACTGTGTTGATTTTAAAACAATGATAAACCCATATAAGTCATAAAGAACATTTTTTAATAAAAATTCATAAGAGGAGTGGTACTGTTTTACATTTTTATAAATCTCTTTCATGTCTGGCTTAATAGAAGACAGCTGGATTCTCATATCTGCTTATGCATTCAATCTGTTGTGCTATCACATGTCACGAAGACTTTGGAAAACTTCAATGTACACTCATGAGAGAATGAGAATGAAAAAGGCAAATACTGTCTTAGTATTACTATGAAAATAATTTTAATCTCAAAGGCCTCTCCTGAAAGGATCTCAGGAGGCCTCAGGGAATCTCCAGACCAAATTCTTGAGAATCACCACTTCAGAAAATGGTTCTCAATGAGGAGTATTAATTCTTGGCTTTATCTCTGGAGACCTTCACTCAGAAGGGTGGTGGCAATGAGTATATTTTAAAAGTTCCAAAAGTAATTATTATGTGAACCCATGATTAAGAACCACTACTCTAAAAAATGTTTAGATTCCCTAATTGATATCCTTTTTTAGAAAGCCTCTTGACTAAAATTCTTAAATGAACGATAACATGTTTTGGTGAGGATGTAGAGAAACTCCTCATACACAGCTTGTAGGAATGTAAAATTGTGCAGCTGCTGTGGAGAAGTCTGGTGATCCCTCAAAAAGTTAAACATAGAATTATCATATGACCCAGCAATTCTACTTCTGAGTATATACCTCAAAGAAATGAAAATAGATGTTGAAACAAAACCTTGTACATGAATGTTCATAGCAGCATTATTCATGATAGCCAAAACTTGGAAAAACCCCAAATGTATGTTAACAGACTAATGGAAAAACAAAAGGTGACACATCCATACAATGGAATATTATTCAACCAGAAAGAGGAATGAAGTACTAATATACCCCACAATATGGATAAACTTTGGCATTATGCTGAAACTAAAGAAGGCAGACATGAAAAGCCCCATATTGTAAGCTTTCATTTCTGTGAAATATCCAGAACAGGCAAATATTTAGAGACAGAAAGCAGAAGAGTGAGCGCCAAGGACCAGGGAGAAGGGGGAATAGAGAGTGAATGCTTCGTGGGTATGGGATTTCCCAGTGATGAAAATGTTCTGGAACTAGACAGTGGTGTTGGTTGCACAATGGCATGGATAGTAAACTTCTTGTTACGTGTATTTTATCACAATAAAAAGTTCTTTTAAGTTTATTGGAACTAATTGTCCATGAGGTACTTCACACATTTCATTTTATCCTTGCTACCCAAAAAGCACTATACAACATGGTCATCCTGTTCTTGGTGGCTATTTCTGACTCCTCTTTCAGCTGCTTGCAATCTCTGAGACTGCCACTTCCGACCACTTACGGCTGCTCTTTCCCATCTTACGCTTTCCTCTACCTACAGTCCTTTCTTAGTAAGCACTGATGGTCAATCAGGATACTTTTTCATTTCATTTTAGGTTACAACCTAATGGTAACACATCCAATAAAGTTTATAGCTTTTAAGATCCCTTTTGCTCAGGCTCAGAGATTTACCAAAAATGACTTCTTTTTGGCATGTGTCTTTCCCCCCTACCTCCTTTAGCTACTCTCTGGTCTAAAGCTGTTGTGGAACACTGTGGATTCTAAAAGGATTCAGTCAGTTTACTGACTGAGTAAAAGGAAGTTTTGTTGTAAATGCTTAAATGATGTACTGCAGTGGTTCTACAACTTTAGCAGCATTAGACTCCCTGGGGCTTGTTAAAATTCAGCTTGCTGGACCCCACACTCAAGGTTTCTGCTTCAGTAGGTCTTAGGGTAGGCCTGAGAGGTCATATTTCTACAAGCTCCCAAGTGATGCTGCTGGTCCAAGGACAACACTTTGAGGACAACCGATCTGGAGGGGGGGGTGGGGTTCTCAATCTTGACTGTGTAGAGTAAGTTATGGTTCTTCAAAAACAATCATGAGACCCAGTCCCACCTGCAGACCGATTAAATCTGTTTTTCTGGGGGCTTCAGTTGAAATATGATGCACCTATATTTTTTAAAAGGCTAGCCAGACATTCTTTCTTTCCCTCCAGACATTCTAATGGACAGCTAGAGTTGAGAACCGCTGATGCAGACCTTCTAATTACCAATTATAATGCAACATAGGGGCGCCTGGGTGGCGCAGTCGGTTAAGCGTCCGACTTCAGCCAGGTCACGATCTCGCAGTCCGTGAGTTCGAGCCCCGCGTCGGGCTCTGGGCTGATGGCTCAGAGCCTGGAGCCTGTTTCCGATTCTGTGTCTCCCTCTCTCTCTGCCCCTCCCCTGTTCATGCTCTGTCTCTCTCTGTCCCAAAAATAAATAAATGTTGAAAAAAAAAATATAATGCAACATAAAAGGGACAAATAACTGGTACAGAGGTACCATTTGCATAAGAGCTATAGACTAAGAATGAAATAAGACATTTTTAATATTCTTGACCAACTCCAAATCAGAGCTTGTTCTATGAACACAAAAGCATAAAGAGACCATGACAGACTAGAAACAGAGGCAAGATGCTTTTAGAGGAACACTTGGCCTGCAGAAATAATGCAGAAAAATCTCTATTTCTCTGCATTCATTTTCCCTGTATTCTAGAAGAGGAGGAAGAGGAGGGGGAGGGAAAGGATGGGTGAGAGGAGAAAAGGAAGACACAGAATAGAGAAATACCCATTTAGGCCCTGCAGTAAGTCTTTTACGAGTGTACCAAGTGACATATACAGGGATTTCAGAGCTGCACAACAATGCACTAGGAAAACACTAGGAAAAAATACCCATCAGTAATAAAATAGATGATTTGTGGCATATTCATACAAAGGAATATCCCACAGTAGCGAAAATGAATAGATTATGCAACATGAATATAAGGTAACAATGTGGAGGCTATTAGGAATATATTAAGTGAATAAAGGAAGTCATAGAAGAATACACACAGATGATTCCATTTATACAAAATTCAAAAGCTTGTGAAACTAAAAAATGAGTTGTTTATGAACATATGTGATGACACTATGAACAAAAAATGATAAACACAAAATTGAGGCTAGTGGCTAGTTTTCATGGGGAGGGAAGGGGAAAGTATGTAGAGGAGACTACAGAAACATTTTGGGAGGACCAGAGTGTTGAATATACCATTATTCTTTATACTTTACTTACACATCTATTTAAAAAGTAATTTTGTGTCCATGCAATATTTAGGCACCAAAAAAGACACAGGATGGACAAACTAATGGAACACAATAAAAAGTAAAAATGACAAAATTATACTAAAACTAAAGAGCAGGCATTGGCATCAGAGCCCCAAACACCTGACCACGATGCCACTCAGTTCTTCATACTTCCTACCTTTCTCCTCTCTCTGTCCATTCAATTTAACTCAACAAACATTAATACACCCTGAGTACCTGTATTTGTCCAGCATTATTACTGTGCTAAGGGCAACAGAAACCTTAGCACCTCACAGCATGTAACACGAGTGACTTCAATGCTTTATGCTTTGGCCAGAGGTCAGTTAAATTTGCACTGTTCAATATGGTGACTACTAGCCATATATGGCTATTTAACATTTACACTACTTAAAATTAAGTAAAATTAATAAAAATTCAGTCTCTCAAACTGGCCACATTTCAAGTGCTCAACAGCCACATACAGCAGCTAGTGGCTACTGTATTGGACAGTGAAGATACAGAACACTCCCATTGCTGCAGTGAGTCCTACTGTCTAGCACCAAAGTAGACTGCTGAATTCTCAATGAATACAGAAGATAAACAACTGAGAAAAACATGTGCTCAGACAATGGGACATGAGGGAAGGGATCAAAGGAGGCCAGAGTTGCTGGGGCCTACTCATACATGTTTTACTTTACCCACAGCTATTGACCTGTCATGTCAGGTCCCTGTGGCTCTCCTCCCGTCTCATATCTGTTGCTTTATAATAATAATGCCCTGCTTTGTGTTTGGAGCCATAGTTTCCCTCTTCTGATAAAATGGCTGCCTTTCTGAAAGGCACTGATACACAACCTAAGAATTATTCAGTAATCCATATTTCTAGCTTTTATTTAACTTTCCATCTATGTGCATACCTAACTCTGAGAAGCAGGCTTTGACAGGCTATTAAATCATCCCATGGCCAACTATAAGCCATTGCATTTATCATCTTCAAAAGATGAGGATGAACCAACTATTCTCCAATGATAGTGGTTTCCTGAGAAGGAACATTCAAAACAGATACATGATACAATGAATAGTTCTTCCATCTTTTGATTTGGTTTCACTTATAAATACGTCACTAAATGCCAAAAAGAAACAATGAGTGCTGAATAATACTAAAAACAAATACTTTTAATTATATGGATTATGGTATAATCTACACAAAAGGTAGGGAGACTTTGGATTGAACAATTTGAGCAGGTATCTTCAAATTCTCCTGTCATACTCAATGCTCAATAGCTATATATGAAATACCAGTATTATCATATCAAACACATATTTTGGCTACAATGGGCATGCTTGTAAATTTTGAGATAATTCTTTATACAGTAGTCCCCAAAGCACAGTCTTCCCAGACTTCAAATGTTCTCACTGAATCTTGCACTATACTGCTGTGAAGTAGAATCAGGAGGAAAGCACAGAATAATTACCCAGTTGAAGAAACTAAGTAAAAGTCACTAAAAGATGTTACAGAAACAAAAACATTTAGGTTTTTATCTTTATCTTTCAACCTCCATCATGATCCACACACTAAATTTGCCTCTTAAATGTGAAATATGGCTGGCTCAGGTTTTGCATGTTCTCCAAATTGTAGAGATTTATGTGACACATGTATATTTATCTGTCCTATGCACCTGTTTCAAGTGGCAAAATATGGGTTTTAATTTTTCAGTGCAGGGGTATACAATAGGAGATAAACTGGGAACTGACATCAGGAGAAATAAATACGATTATCAACTAACAAATGTGAGTGAGCTTATTTGTTACCAATTTCTACTGGTGAGAGAGAAGCAAAAAACCATGGCTGGCTAAGTGTCTTATTACCAATTTCTTTTCGAGAAGCAAAAATGAAATTTCCTTTTATTTTATAAAAAAGGAAGCAAATCTGTCTTACTAAAGCAAAATACATACAAGTGGTTTCTGTAATTCATGTACATAGTTTATAGGTGATTTAAAATAATTTTTAATAACACCAAAGTTTCTAAATTCATACAAAAAGAAATTCATACCAACAATATGGGATGGTAAAATGAAATTCTGTTAAATGAAATAATGTTACATTAAAATATCTAAACAGATCCAATATATTATTCCAGGTGTGTTAATGTATTTTTTGATGGAAAAAAAATTTTTTTAAGTAGAAAGATTGGTGAAAAAAGTCAAAAGTACAGAAGTAATTCAAGCCTACAGGTCATAGCAACCAACCGAGAAGAAATAGATATAGCAGCCTAGGGCCTAACTATCTTACAACAATCATTATCTACTATGAAGTCATATTCATTTATTTCTTCATTAAACAAACATTAGGCTACTAACCACTATAAAAAAAGAAATAAATCAGGCATGGCCTTTGCCCTCAAGGCTTATATAGACTAGGAGGGGAAATCACAGACCTAAATGTACAAGCTACAATGACAAAATTCCTAAGGAAAAAAATAGAAGAAAATCCTTGTAACCTTTTGAGTAAGATATAAAAATCATGAATCAACTAAGAAAAAAGTGAGTAAGTATGTATCAACAAAATAAAAAAAAACTTTAGTCTTTAAAAGGTACTGTAAAAAGATGGAAATAGCAAGACACACTGGGAGAAAGTATGTACAATACATACATATGATAAAGGACTAGTATCTAAAGCATATGAATAACTCTTATAACTAAATAATAAAAAGACAAAGAACCTAACAAAAATGTGGAAAGGAACTGAAAACACAGTTAACAAAAGAAGATACATAAATGGCCAATAAGCATATGAGAAAAAAAATTTCAACAATATTAGTCATCACAGAAATGCAAATTAAAACTGTAATGAGACATATACTTAGAAGGACTAAAAAAAATACTGACAACATCAATTTTTGTCAAACACGTGGATCAAACAGAACTCGCATCTTTTGTTGGTGGGCATATAAAATAATACAAGTACTTCGCAAAACTGTTGGGCAGTTTCTTATAAAATTAACCACACATTTACCATACAATCCAGCAATTCCTAGGTATTTACCCAGAGGAAATGAAAACATGTGCACACATAGACTTGTGCATAAATTTTTATACAGTTTCATTATAATATCCCCAAACTGGAAACTAATGTCCATCAAAAGGTAAGTGAATTAACAAATTGTATATTCATGCAATGGAATAATATTTAGCAACAAAAAGGAACAAACTACTGGATGAATCTCAAAAGCATTATGTTGAGTGAAAGAAGTCAAATACAAAAAAGTAAATACTGTATAATACTATTTATATAAACCTAAACAAATTATATAAATACTATTTATATGAAATTCTAGAAAAGAAAAATTCAATAAATTTTTTTCAATGTTTATTTATTTTTGAGAGACAGAGACAGTACATGAATGGGAGAGGGGCAAAGAGTGAGGGAGACAAAGGATCTGAAGCAGGTTCGAGGATTCGAGCTGTTAGCACAGAGCTCGATGCAGGGCTCAAACTCACAAGCCGGGAGATCATGACCTGAGCCGAAGTTGGATGCTTAACCAACTGAGCCACCCAGGAGTCTTACAGGAAAGGAAAATTCTAGTCTGTGACAACAGAAAGTTGATCAATGGTTGTTTAGGGCCTGGGGCCAGAGAGGGAGACTGCCTGCAAAGGGAAACAGGGGACTTTTATTTTGGTGATAGAAACATTTATTTTTATTACAGTAGTGGTTATAAGGCTTTATTAATTTGTCAAAATTTATTGAACTGTACATTTACAATGGGTGGTTTTCTCGTATATAAAGTATATTCAATAAAGTTGATTGAGAAACAACAATAACAAAAAGCGCTTATTCATGCATTGGCTTAATTACTCAATTGGCCTGTTACTTAAGTTCTAATCACTACACTATAAAAGGTGAAGTGTCAGGCTCCTGGAACCATAGAAGGGGCATAGCAATCATCTACTTCAAAGAACAAGAGATTCCAGAACTCAGTGATGTCTCATTGTCAACATAGCTGACCACAGCTCTTAGGGTAGATTATGACCTGATCTGCTCTCAGAGTTTATTTCTGATTTGGTCTTCAAATTCTGAAAGGTATCTTATTTTTGTGTCCTAATCCCTTCCTTCATTCCAAGGTACTGGTATAGTTTAACCTTCTGACCTGTCTTGTCTTGTGAGTTTTGAATTCTGGCAGACTCACTATTTGTCTCAGTCTTCTGCTTTGCATAAACGCCAGTGCTGTTACTCTTATGAAACTGGCTGCCTGCTATTTTTCCTGGTTACAACACCTTGGCTTCTTTCTTTATAATCACCCTGGGTTCTACAGGTCCCAGATGTCATAACGACCATCATCACAGCACTTACCATTTCAGCGTCAAACTGTGATAAACACTGGGCTGCACACAGTATCTAATTCTCACAATAGCTCTGCAAGGCCATTACTATTCATCCTTATAGTTAGGAAGTGGAGGCTCAGATAAACTTACAAAACTAGTATGTATAAAAGGAGAATGCTAATTTGGGGCACGTGGGTGGCTCAGTTGGTTAAGCCATCTGACTTCAGTTCAGGCCGTGATCTCATGGTTCGTGGGTTCGAGCCCATCGGGCTCTGTGCTAACAGCTCAGAGCCTGGAGCCTACTTCCGATTCTGTGTCTCCTTCTCTCTCTGCCCCTCCCCTGCCTCTCTCTCTCAAAAATAAATAAACATTTAAAAAAATAAAAAAGTGTTTTTTTTGTTTTTCGTTTTTTTTTTTTAAAGGAGAATTCTAATTTAAGTTTGACTATATGACAATTTGCTTGGACAAATTCAGCACTTTCTGGTAGGGATAACGTTATCTCAGTAGCTACTTCACTCTGTAATAGCACTGGCAACCCTCTATATGTCAATTGACAAGTCTGTCCCATATTTTTAACATTCTCCTTGGTGTCCAACACAGTTACATACCATCTGGGTAAACACTAAAATTATTACCGAATAAATGAGTACCCAGAGTTATTTTTAGGTAGAAGAAAACAAGCTAGGGGGAAAAAAAGACAAACGACACAAATTTTCTCTGTTCCCAACCCAACTTAAATTCTACAAACATGTAATAAACAGATTTTTTTTCCCCCTTCTCCTAAAAAAGTAATTAAACCCACCAGAGCAAAACAGAATTTGGACAAGATTACACAGTAATTGTAGACAATAATAATATCAGTTTTGCTCTTTATAGTTCCAATTACCATCCATAATGCTTAAATTACTACAGATTAATTGATACCTCACTATAGTAACCTGTTAGACAATGCTAACAGGCATTGCATTTTATGCAAAATGAGTTCTGTTTGTATCATTCCTCAAAGGACTGACTGGTAATTTTTTTTAACTCACAGCAAACGTGCTTATTTCAAAGGCATTCAATCCTTTAGATATTTTGCTCAGCCAGACCTGAGATAAAAGAAGAATGGGGCTGATTCTCTGATACACCTGAAGTGGAGAAAAGGAAAATTAGTAACAGCCTTCACAAAGGAATGCAATACTAGAAATAGGTAGAGAAGCCCATGTTTAGACTTGCAAGGTGGTATGCTGATACTGCAGAGTTAATAATGCGTTAGACAAAGGCACTAACTCATCACACAAATAATGCAGAGCCTAACGAGAAATGAAAGTAAATCATTACCACTCAAGCTAATAAAAATGAAGTTCAAATAGTAAATTGAACACAGATATTTATAGGAGTCCCCCTTCTACTTGCTAGATGGGGTAATGCCCGATTCATGAATCATTTCATAAAGACAATTAGATCTTAAAAAAAAAAAAAACACAGATATTTACATTCACTCCTTCCTGAGACAATCTTAAAATAATAATAAGTTAAAAGGAAGAAAGGGGAAGAGGGTCTTCAGGGGACAAGAGACTTCAACCAATCTTTGGTTGAAGAAATAGTTGTTGAGTGATGACCAATGTGTCAAAGTCTGGAAACCATTACCTAGAATAGAGAGTTAAGTATGCTGCAGAAGACAGGAGGTGAACTGCACACAGAACCTTGGTGAGGCTGGAGATGGGGGAAATGGAGATTCACTGATTGAGTTTACATACAGAACTGTCAGCCCTCTCACACTTCCCACAGAATGGCTGGAAGCCAGATGTCGCCATCAACCAGGGAAGAGTCTTTCTCCAGGGCAGTAGTCCTCAGCATCATCCTCACCTGATAGGTTTGTCATGACACAGATTGCCGGGCCCCACTCCCACTGTTTCTAATCCAGTAGTGGTTGCCAGGGGCTGGGGAGAAGAGGAATGGGTGGTGCCTACTAATGGATAAGTAATGAAACTATAAAAAATATAAAATTAGATAGTGGTAATGGTTGTGAAAGAGGACCCAGCTGTGCTTTAAACTGCCTCTATTTTGACTTCAGACTATACTTTCTAACTGAAGTTCTTTCCAGCTTATCTTTTCACTCAGGCAAAAGACCCAATGGGCAAAGCATCCTGTGATGGGAACCAAAACTACCCCCTTGAGCACTGACTGCCCTGACTTCAGCAAGCCCCCACATGACTGACTCCAAAACCATGACCGACCTGATCTTTACCGCCCACCTGCACAAACTCACCAATCTTTGTCCCACATCTTCCTTATATGAACCTGCCAGTATTTTCAGCACATTGGAGACAGCCTTTGGGATATTAGTCTGCTATTTTCCCAGCATGGTCCTCACTGATATAAATTCCTGTCTTGTTTCACCACCACCTGTCTTTCCGCCTTTGGATTTTGCCAGCAGCAAAGGGCTCAACCTGGTCTGTTTGGGACCTCCAAAGCCATGTGCTCCTGCACCCCTGGGCCCTAATTACAGTTGCACAATTTTGCAAATACAGTAAAAACTACTGAATTATAAATTTTAAAGCGTGAATTTTATGGTAAGTTAGTTATATCTCAATAAAGTTCTTCTTTAAAAAATCATTTACTCATCTGTACACAGGGCTCTAACCAAAGCCCAACAAATAGATTGGAAAAAATTTTAAATCATGTCTCCCTTTTGCCTTTCCTATGCTAAACTTACTCAGATTCTTCAACCATTTCTTTAGACCATGATGTCCACATCCCTCTCATCCTGGCTGTTGCCCTAAAGTCAGATAGGATACGAAGTCACAACCTTTTCATACAAAGTTTAATAAAAGATTGTAAGTATTTGGAAGTAGATAAGGGAACAGGGCAGAAAAGCTAGATAGTTTACTAGCTTTTCATGATTTGGCTAAATATAATTCATTCAAGGATAGTGTATTACACAAGACATTAAAGTACCAAAAGACATTCCACAACCAAATACAGATAACATGTACTGGGGTAACTAAAAGTCTGTATACCAGAAATGCTCTAAAGTTGTATTAACTAGAGTCCTGTTGTTCCAAGAACAGAAAAGCAATAGAATCCAAACTAAATATAACAGCCAGGGGTCATTAAATATAAATGACATTTTAAAATGCACTCTCATGTAATCATTCCACTGATAAGGTTACTTCTAAATTCAATTCGACCTAGACAAGGTTGAAATTCCCTTGCCATATGCTGTTCTTGCCTCAGGACAGTCTTTTGTATATATAACAGTTACCATGCTGTGAGTTTTTTACTTAATGCCTATCATGCTCATTCGATTGTACAGGGTCATGAAGGTTGGGATCCTATCTGTTGTGTTCATCTCTGTATCCCAGCACCTAACCTAGTGTTTGGTACACAGCTGACTCTCAACAAATGTTCAGTCAAGCGGAGGTTGATTTTTGAGCTCTGAATCAGGCAAATGATAGCAAAAGAAATTATGAAGACAAAGAGGAACATGATACAGTTTGAGGAATTTGTGGGCTAATTGGGAGATAAGCATATAAACAGGTAATTACAAGTTTTTTATAAATAGGATTGCTAGAAATCCTTTCCAACAGGTATTAAAGTCTTGATTCTGTATTAATAATGTTACAAAATTAAACAGTCCCTAAATCCAAAAGCTCAGAGTCTAATCAACAGAGAAAAAAATCAGTGATTCCAGTGTTATAAAACAGAATAAAGCAACACGGATGTACAAAAGAAGCACACTTAAACAAGTAAGATGTGGGGGTGGGAGTGGGGATCCTGGGAGAGACTTTTTTTTAAGTTAAAAAAATTTTTTTAATATCTACTTATTTTTGAGAGAGAGCGCAAGCGGGGAGGTACAGAGAGACAGGGAGACACAGAATTCGAAGCAGGCTCCAGGCTCCAACCTGTCAGCATAGAGCCCGTCACGAGGCTTGAACCCACAAACATGAGATCATGACCTGAGCTGAAGTCGGATGCTTAACTCACTAAGCCACCCAGGCGTCCCTGGGAGAGATCATTTTTAAGCTGAGTTTAGATGGGATAAGCAGGGGTTAGCTAGACAAAGGCATGGGGACATTCCAGGCAGAATAACAACAAAGGCACAGAAACACCTGTATATTAAACAGGATGTGATTAGACAGTTATAAGCAGTTTAGGATAGCTGAAGCAAAACGAAGTAGATGCAAATGACTGAAAAGATGCAATGGGTGTTGAAAAAGAAAAGTTGGGGATGATATTAACACAGCTACTGGAAAGATTAACACAAACTGGAAAGAAGGTAGTACCATTTCCTGGCATCGGGAATTCAGAAGGAAAAAACAGACTGAGGGAATAAGATGATGGATTTAGTTTTGAACATGTTGAGATGGTTAAACAATAGCCAACTGGAGAAGACAACTAGCATTTCACAGGTGGGAACCGAGCAGAGATTTCACATTGGAGATATGAATTTCACAACACCATTCTTTGACCATTACCTCATAATTGTGCAGATTTTAACCCTACCTAGCACTTCCAGCACTGAAGAACCAATGATTCTTCATTGAGACCACCAATTCTTTAAATCCACCACTTTTTCCATCATCACCCACCACCCCGACTTCCTCACTCCTTCTTGATCATGACCTTCCGTACCTATCTACTTCCATCAATCTCATTTGGCAATACCCAACCCCTGGTTAACCCAAATATTCACAATCTCTGTACTGCACCCAAACTAAATATTCCTACTAAAAATGAAAAGCCTCTGCACTTACTGCTCAATTTGCCTGAAATGCTCATCCGCTAGCTATACTGTACAGATGAAGAAATTGGTAAGGAGACAATGAAGTTCCTGAGTCTTTTATACAAATAGTCTGCGAATTCATATTTCTACCAAAAGTTATTTTTTTCCTTTTTAAAGTTTATTTATTTATTTTTGAGAGAGAGAGAGAGAGAGAATGCAAGCAGGGGAGAAGGACGGGGGCGGGGGGGGGGACTCCCAAGCAGGCTCTGCACTGTCAGACCCTGACATGGCGCTTGATCTCACAAATAGTGAGATCATGACCTAAGCCAAAATTAAGAGTCGGACACTTAACTGACTGAGCCATCCAGGTGCCCCAAAATAGTTAATTTTTAACATACATAATACACTAAAAAGAAATCTCTTTGCTTTAAGGTCCCATTATCATATCAAGAGAACAGCATAAAGAACCATCATTATTCATTATTCCTATTTCATTATTCATGAAATTAGGTAATTAAAGATCTCAAAGTTTCATGGTGATATCTTTTCCATGAAATAGAGTAAAAGAAGTGATTAATATATATTTAACTCTGGTGTGGGCTTGATTTTATAGCAGAAACTATACAGACAAATTTGGAAGAATGAGAATTCAATTTACCAATACTTACTAAATATCTACTAATTTTAGTAGACATAAATATTTAGGATGTTTATAATATGAGGTAGACATGAAAAGAACTAAAAACTGGCTAAATGTTAAGAGGAACTTTTTTCCTTTAGGACATGAGATAGGTGAGTACTGTAAGAAAAAAGAGAAAAATAATATTTGAGAAAAGCAGGGAAGGACTCAAGGAGAAAGTCTGCTTTCAGTTGAGCTGTGGAGAAATGAGATATGGAAAAAAAGCAGTCTACTGCTACAGGGAGGGACATTAGAAACAGGCATGTGCAAAAACATATAGAATGAATAATAGCTATAATCAAAAGACTCTTGAAAACCAAAGAAGTATACATTAACAAAGTTCAGATAATCATCTAAGCATCAAGTGGATGAGGAATGAGAAAGTTATATGGGATGGGAAGACAGTTTCACACTCAATTATAAAGGATACCTCTGTAACTCAGGTTCACATGTTGACATCCTTACCACAGCCACTTAACAGGATGAGTACATCCTGAGTATGAATGTTTCATGGCTTGTGAGCTCAGCATGTGAACTGATGAGATGACCCACGGGAGTGAGTTTAAGATTGCTCATACCAATCACAAAGCAAACAATCAAACTAGAATAAAATCAACTTGAAGTGTAAGCTGATTCCTCCTTGTCCCCACAATGGAAACAGCTGATTTTTTCTGATTAAAAAAGTAATAAATACTAGTTTTTTGGATCTGAATAAAAGACAAACTTAAAGAAGAAAATAAAAATTAGCAGAGATGGCCACTGCTTATTAGTTGAACAATGATGTATATTTTTCCTGCACACACATGCATACACATTATAAAAACCTGGAATCACATTCTACTTTCTGTTTCATAACCATTTTCCCCCTTTTAACAACATGGTGTAAAGCTTTATCATCAGTTTTAAAAGCTGTACAGTATTCCATTGTTTGGATGATTCATAATTAATTTTACCCTCAGTTCATTGCCAAGGTCCATTATATCCAGTTTTAATTTTTAAGTTTCTTTGTTGAGCAATGTGTTGTTATATTGAAAGAGGAAGTTTTTTTTAATTTTTTTTTAAATGTTTATTTTTGAGAGAGAGAGAGAGAGAGAGAGACAGAGTTCGAGCTGGGGAGGGGCAGAGAGAGAGGTAGACACAGAATTTGAAGCAGGTTCCAGGCTCAGAGCCTGACACAGGGCTCGAACCCACGAACTGTGAGATCATGACCTGAGCCGAAGTCGGACGCTTAACCGACTGAGCCGCCCAGGCACCCCGAAAGAGGAAGAATTTTTAAAGAAAATTTTAATTCCAGTAGAGTTAACATACAATGTTATATTAGTTTCAGGTGTACAATATCGTGATTCAACAGTTCCATCCATTACTCAGTGCTCATCAAGATAAGTGTACTCTTAATCCCCATCCCCTATTTCACCCACCCTCCCAACCACCACCCCTCTGGTAACCATCAGTTTGTTCTCTACAGCTAGGAGTCTGTTGTTGAGCCGTTTTAACTATTTCTTAAATTAGCACTTCATGATTTATACTTTCTTAAAAGTTATATTAGTTTCCTAAGGTGGTCATAACAAATTACCACAAAGTGCTAGGCGTAAAAGCATACACATTTATTCTCTCACAGTTATAAATGCTAGAAATCTGAAATCGAAGTGTTGGCAGAGCCATGCTCCTTGTAAGGTTCTAAGGAGGAATCTTCCTAGTTTCTGGTGCCTCTCAGCAATCTTTAGTATGCATTCCTCAGCATCACTCCTATCTCTGCTTCTGTCTTCACATGGTCTTCTTCCCTCCATGACTATCTCCTCCATGTCTCTGAATCCAAACACCCTTATTTCTTTTGAAAGATAAGAGTCAGTGAATTTAGGCCCACCCTAATCCACTATTTTAATTTGATTCTATCTGCAAAGATCTTTTTTCCAAATCAGGCTGTATTCAAGGGATTTCTTTTTGGGGTACATTAATTCAAGCCACTACAGATGTCATCCAAAAGACAGAGAAATTTGTACCACTTTGTTCAAATAGAATAAAACTAACTGAATCCTTTCATGAACCTAAGATGCATATAGGGTTTAGTGATCTTATTTTCCCTATATATTTAAAACATTTTGCTATTTCATCATCCTATAAATTATTTCATCATTACTCATCAATTACTCCTAATTAGGTTAAAAAAGAGTAAAATATTGAAAATAGAAGAATGGTGGGTGCCTATGACAGACACATAGTGGATAAGAGGAAGATACAGAATGAGATAAATCAGCACCATTATATCATCCTCAATTTTCTTACCGCAGTACACACAGAATTGTGTCATCTGTAAGAAAAGCCTGGAGACAGTATTGTTAAAGTCTTTTTGTAGTTTTCAGAGAACACAGTTGAGAATTGAGATCTTTTATTCTTCACTCACAATGACAAAGAGAAGAAAAATGATAAAGATGCTTCATAAATATTAGGCAAGCCAGGAAATGAACGCAAAGAGACAGATAGTAACAAGCTAGTCTCTAGTAATAATGGTAAAATTGGTTGTATATAAGTGAAATCTCAGACAATGAGCCTACACAGATAACGATATCCTAAATGAATTTTCTCAAACCCAAGAACTGATAAGGGAACAATACATTTTTAAGGGCAAAAAGGAAACATGATATTTTTATCCAATTAGTTATTCTACAGTTACGACTTCATCATGCAATGATATGCAACAAGAACTTGGATCATACCATTCTGCTGAAAGGGTATGCAACAATATTGTTTCATCATTTGTGCATAAGAATTTACTTGATATGGTTAATAAATGAACAAAGGCTGAAGGCAAGGATGTATACAAGGGTGTTTGGAGGAAATAATATCACGTAGAAATAAAAGAAGTTAAGTGATTTGATAATTGGTGTTTACGAATCTAAAAATAAAAATATTTTGCAATTATGGATCAAAATAGATGGCCAACTTTCTTCAACAAGATTATGAGCTATCCTGTTTTCAAAAGTATTACTTTTTGATGATGAGAGTGCAAGAACAAGAAGTAATAATAAGCTAGACAATATTAAAGAAATATTTGAAATCGAGAATCTGTATTAAGTATAGATATATTTCTGGTTCATGCCATTGCAGTCAATAAATAGCTACATTCAAAGTGCTGTGTCTAGATGGGGTATTTTTAAAACCCAGAAAAGTGGGAATAAAAATTGAGGTTTGCTACCATCATCAAGACAATGAAAAACAACACCAAGAATCAGAAAAAAAAAATGTGTAAATCATATATCTGATAAGGGACTTATATCCAGAGTATATAAAGAACTCTCACAACTAAATAATAAAAGACAACCAAACCGAAAAAAAAAAAAAAAAAAAGAAAAAAAAAATGAACCAAAGACTTAAATAGACAGTCTTCCACAGAAGATATCCAAATGGCCAACAGGCACACTCACCATCAGTAGTCATTAGGGAAATGAAAATCAAAACCATAATAAGATGCCATTTTGGCACAATAAAAAAGACATACAGTACGTGTTGACAAGAATGTAATGCAGGCACTGTGGAAAACAGCCTAGCAGTTCCTCACAGTTCCTACCATGTGACACACAGGTTCCATTTCTAAGTACCTATCAAGAGAAATGGTCACACAAATATTTGCACTCAAATATTCACTATTCGCTATCACTATATTCGCTCTTACTAATAATAGCCAAAAAGTAGAAATAACCCAAATGCCCATTATTACCTGCTGAATGTATAAACAACTATAGTATACTCATATATGTTATTTGCCAATAAAATCAAATGAAATACTACTACATGCTGCAATGTGTACAGACATTGAAAATATTATGCAAAGTGGAACAAAATATGATATACTATGTATTTCATTTGTATGAAATATCCAGAATGGGCAAATGCACAGACACATAAAGTAGACAAGTGGTTGCACGGAGTGGGAGGGAGGATAGAGGGTAAGTGCTAATGGGAAAAAGTTTCTTTTTGGATGACAAAAATATTCTTAAATTAGATTATGGTGATATTTGAACTGTGAAAATACACTAAAACCCATTGAATTGTGTCCTTTAAATTGATAAATTTTATGGTAAGTAAGTTATCTCTCAATAAATCAGTCTGTAAAAATTTGGGTTTGCTATGTTTAAATTCTTATTAAAATTCTAATAAAGTTGATTTTCACTATTTCTTTATTTTTGCTTCTGAAAATTATTCAGAAGATGGCTTAAAAATATTTATTTAAAAATAAGGTGAATTATCCCCAGATGGTAAAAGGTGATGACTATTTTCTTGGTACAGTGAGGGTTAATCAAGCTTCCTAAATGGATATTTCGATTATTAGTAATTTTCCCTAGAGTGAATAAAGTTGCTTTCAACATTTTTGTTTATACATCTTTACAAAGTTGTAAGATCATTCTCTTAAGAAAAATTCCTAGACATGAAATCCTTGGTAAAAGGTATTTCTATAGAGAGGCTCTACCAATTTACATTTCCAACAGCAATGTTCAAGAGGAAAACATGTTATAAAACTGAAATATGCTTGCCTTCATAGCTTACTAGAAAAATACATAATAAGGAAAAAACACCTGTTAACAAAACACCAAAAGCAAAAAGCAAAAGCAAAACAAAACCAACAAAAGAAAAACAATAATAATCAGGGGTGCCTGGCTCAGATCATGATCTTGTGGTCTGTGAGTTCAAGCCCCGCATCCAGCTTTGTGCTGACAGCTCAGAGCCTGTAGCCTGCTTCAGATTCTGTGTCTCCCTCTCTCTGCCCCTCCCCTGCTCATACATTCTCTCTCTCTCTCTCAAGAACATTAAAAAGTAAAATATAAAATAAAATAAAATAAAATAAAATAAAATAAAAAAAATAAAATAAAATAAAAAACCAATAATAATCAAAAGCTGTTTCAAATACATGAGGTTGAATATTTTCCTTATTCTGGCTTTAACTGACAAGAAATGTAAATTTTTATCACATGACATTTCTGAACATAGGTTTTGCAATTTAGTATTCCTAATTTTCTCAGAATAAATATGTCATGTATAAGTTATATTTAGAGGCAGAATATGATAAAAACACTTAGCTTTCTCTTATTTAAAAAATGTATTTATAGCTGTGTCTACTGAGGGTGTAGAAGCAATAATCCCCCTAGAGCAGCAAGATACCCAGTGACTGAGTCTTGGTTTCTAAAATAACACTTTCCAGTAAAAGGAACCAAGTCTCTGAAGAAATGGCTGATTCTGGGTCTGGGTAGGGAAAATTAAAAACCTAGGATAAATGCCAAAACTTGGGAGCAACCAAGGTATCCCTCGGCAGGTGAATGGGTAAACTATGGTCCACCCAGATAATAGAATATTATTCAGCACTAAAAAGAAATGAGCTACCAAGACCTGGAGGAACCTTGAATGTATACAACACTAAGTGAAAGAAACCAATCTTAAAAGGCTACTTACTCTACGATTCCGACTATAGGACATTCTGAAAAAGGCAAAACTCTGGAGGCAGTAAAAAGAACAGTGGTTGCCAGGGATTAAGAGGGAGGGAGTGATGAATAGGAAGAGCACATTTAGGTCTTTGATCCATTTTGAGTTTATTTTTTGTGAATGGTGTAAGAAAGTGGTCTCGTTTCATTCTTCTGCGTGTTGCTGTCCAGTTGTCTCAGCACCGTTTGCTAAAGAGACTGTCTTTTTTCCATTGGATACTCCTTCCTGCTTTGTCAACGATTAGTTGGCCATACATCTGTAGGTCCAATTCTGGGTTCTCTATTCTATTCCACTGGTCTATGTGTCTGTTTTTGTGCCAATACCATACTGTCTTGCTATTACAGCTTTGTAGCAGAGGCTGAAGTCTGGGATTGTGATGCCTCCCGCTTTGGTTTTCTTTTTCAGTATTAAAAATAGAAC
This sequence comes from Lynx rufus, assembly GCF_022079265.1. Lineage (NCBI taxonomy): Eukaryota > Metazoa > Chordata > Mammalia > Carnivora > Felidae > Lynx > Lynx rufus. Next base: position 53,990,435 of record NW_025814897.1, on the reverse strand, counting down.
TACCCTACGACCCAGCAATAGCACTACTAGGAATTTACCCAAAGGATATGGGAGTGCTGATGTACAGGGGCACATGCCACAATGTTTACAGCAGCACTTTCAACAATAGCCAAATTATGGAAACAGCCTAAATGTCTATCAACTGATGAATGGATAAAGAAGATGTGGTTTATATCTACAGTGGAATATTACTTGGCAAAAATGAGAAAGAATGAAACCATGCCATTTGCAGCAATGTGTATGGAACTGGAAGGTATTATGTTAAGTGAAATAAGTCAGTCGGAGAAAGACAGATATCATATGTGTTCACTCATATGTGGAACTTGAGAAACTTGACAGAAGACCGTGGGGGAAGGGAAGGAGAAAAAAAATAGTTACAAACAGAGAGGGAGGGAGGCAAACCATAAGAGACTCTTAGAGAACAAACCGAGGGCAAATGAGGGGTTGGGGGAGAGGGGAAAATGGGTGATGGGCATTCAAGAGGGCACTTGTTGGGATAGGCACTGGGTGTTGTATGTAAGCAATGAACCATAGGAATCTACCCCCAAGCCCCCCAAAACCTCCCCAAAACACTGTACACACTGTATGTTAGCCAATTTGACAATAAATTATATTTTTAAAAAATCTAAAAAATTAAAATCACCTTTTTGCACCAAAAAAAGGGAAGGGGAAGAGCACAGAGGACTTATAGGATAGTGAAACTATTCTAAATGATACTATAGTGGCAGATACATGCCATTATTACACATTTGTCCAAAACAATAGAATGTACACCACCAAAAGTGAATCCTAATGTAAACTACAAACTTAAGAGTATTAATAATGTGTCAGTGTAGGTTCACTGATCTAAATAAATAAATACATTAATAAATAAATAAATAAATAAATAAATAAATAAATAAGGGGTATCTTACAGTACCAGAGAATAAGGAAGTACTCAAAAAACAAAATGATAGGGGCATGTCAAAAGGATATGAGAATTGATGTGAATGAGTTGCCAACAGCTAAAACTATGACAGTTTGAACAACAAAATATGTAACAGAACTAGAGTATAACCCAACCTATAAAATAAATACATGAGTCCCTCCTGATATAAGTGAGTATAAAAATCACTAAGAGAGAAGTGGTAACAAATGTTCCATACAGAAGAATTCCAAATACCCTACCTTCCAGGAGGTGATGCTTAATTCTATCTCCCACCTCCCTAGAGTGAGGGTGGGCTAGACCTGGTGACTTACTTCCAAAGAACAAAGAAAGGGAAAAATAGTATATTTTCAGTGGAGAAACCCAACAGACACTATTTTAGCCAAGTAATAAAGTTAATAATATTAAATATTAATAAAGGTTAACATGGATGTCACATACCCCCTGATATCAGATCACTTCACCTCTATAGTACTCTTTCCAAAAACCCATATAACCCCAGTTTAAATATGAGAAAAACATTACACAAATCCAGACTGGGATACATTCTACAAGTCATGAAAAAGAAAGAAAGACTGATGAATTGATACAGACTAGAAGAGACTGGGGAGGCATGACAAACTGGATCCTGGAAGAAGAAGGCACTGCTGGAAAACATGAAATCCAAATAAAGTCTGGAGTGCAGTTAATAGTAATGTATTAACATTGGGTTCTTAGTTTTGTCGGCTGTATCATGGCAATGTACAATAGTAAGAATGGGGGAAACTGGGCAAGAGGTATAAAAAAGTCTGCACTATCTGTGCAACTTTTATATATTTAAAAATTTCTCAAAATTAGAAAGTTTATTAAAAACAACAACAAAATTAAACTTTAATATGGAGCCATAAAACCACTAAATCAACATAGATATTTTTTTGAAAAATGTTGACGTTCCAAATTTAACTACCATTTACTCCATTTTGAAAGTCCACTAAATAGGGGTGCCTGGGTGCTCAGTCAGTTGAGCATCCGACTTCGGCTCAGGGCATGATCAGGTTTGTGAGTTTGAGCCCCGCATCAGGCTCACTGCTGTCAGCACTGAGCCTGCTTCAGATCCTCTGACCCCCAATCTCTCCCTGCTCACACTCTCTCTCTCTCAAAAACAAAACAAAAACAAAAATTTGAAAGTCTGCTGAATACAATGAAAGAAAAAGCAGAGGGAAGAGTAACAATTTTTCATTGGAGATTAAATCAGGCATTAATCTGAAACATGAGGTACTGCATATTAATAGTCCTAGAACTATGCATATTCAACTAGATACATTTGACTGACTTATTAGAAATACTTCAAAACACATTAAACAATACTGAACCTCCTCTTCTGCCAATTTAATCTTCTGTCAGGTTTCGCTGTACACTGTGTTCTATGGTTCATTTCACGTTACTGAGAAAGAGGGAACATATTTAATCCACTAGTTGGTATTATAATGGCAAACACTTGGTAAATTTATGTCTTTCACGTATTAGGACATTTCTGAGGGGAAGGTACTTTGCCATTAACTTTATAGATAAAAAAAAAAAGAAAACCAAAAAATTAAGAAAGATTATGCAAAAAACTTGGATGTAAGGCCACAAGGTAAATAGTGTGTCCTTTCAATGGACTATGAGGACACAGACCCATTCAAATGTTATTTAATTGCTTATCAGAAAGTACTCTGCTCTATTATTCTATTTACTATTGAATTAAATACCCCAGATTAAGTAAATTTACATGTTAACTTGTAGATTTTTGTCTAGTAGAGCTGCAAATCATTTGTCAGGTAGAAGAGAAAATTCCAAATTAAAGAAATGGTGTCTAGGACATTATTAACCAGTTTGTAACTACCCTAGTAATCTTATTCTAAAATTCCTTTCTTAAATTGCCTATGAATATACAGCTCTTCAAATGCTCTCTGAACTAGTCTTACTCCTTTACTTGTTCCCTCAGTAATTAATGAATTGAATAAAATATTTGATACATGTTCAGTTTATATTTGTATGAGGCATGATTTTAATTTTTTAAATTATTTTTTAACGTTTATTTATTTTTGAGACAGAGAGAGACAGAGCATGAATGGGGGAGGGGCAGAGAGAGAGGGAGACACAGAATCTGAAACAGGCTCCAGGCTCTGAGCTGTCAGCACAGAGCCCGACGTGGGGCTCAAACTCACGGACCGTGAAATCATGACCTGAGCCGAAGTCGGCCGCTTAACCGACCGAGCCACCCAGGTGCCCCTTTAATTTTTTAAAATTATGCTTTGAAAGGCGTACGGAATTTTCCATGACATGCCTAACATGACCTTTTCCACACACAGCTCTGCAAATCCTACACTCTCACAGGGCTATTACAATAATAGGTTTTCTGCACAGTATTCTGATAGTCTTGTTAATTATCTGGTTATTAGACTTATCAAATAACAATTTCTGTCTCAAAGATAAATCAGAAAAAAGAATCTAAGTAAAGTATATGTTATTTTCAAGACCATGTGATCTGACTTCCAAGACTTTCTGATTTGTCATATGTCGCTCCTGATGGTTCTGTGGGTTAATTTTCTATATTTAAGCCAATTACTTAAAAAATTTTTTTCTTCCATCTGTTCCAGGTACTACTTTTTTTGTTTTTGTTTTTTTTAAATGAAAGGGGCTAATACCTGGCTCTGATGTGAACTAAAACTGCCTTTACTTTCATAAACATGATTAAGTACACGTAAATTGTGAGATTTACGCAAAAAAAAAAAAAAAAAATTAGCAGAAAGAAAAAAAATCACTTCATCTTTCCAGTATTATATTTTTCACTAAAACCAGAAGTCTAGACTACTGTATTTTTGGAAGAAACCTGGTTATTGTGAAATCTAAATGTACTCTGGTGAATTCAAGTGGACTAATTATAAACACTAATTTCAATTTTTAGGTTTTAGCATTGGGAAGAAAAGCATTATTTCACTCTTACACAACCCATAATCAGTAGTCTATTAAAGCAAAAGAGAAAGAAAATTCTGTACCCTGACATCACTTCTAGGTGAAGTTGTCCTGAAACGGTTAAGAAAGCAGGAACATTGAAGAAATTCTCCTCAGGCACCTTAATTTTACTTGAAGGCTGCAAATGAAAAACACGAACCACAAAAAGCTATGAGATGTTTTGTTCTACTTTTTGCATTCACATACATGCCACAACTAAAAATTACAATGCAATTAAACATATGTGAGGACAAGTCATTTTCTTAAAAATGGAGGCAGTTCTCAGTATATTCTTAAAAGAGAAGATGCCTACTTGGAAAGTGCTAAGGTCAAGGAAGTTTGCTCTGTATTTTCAAAATGTACAACAACCAAAGGGCAAAGTACTTTTGTCACAAAATACATTTCTGCATAAAAAGTATTTCTGATTGATGGGGCGCCTAGGTGGCTCAGTCAGTTAAGTGTCCGACTTCAGCTCAGGCCATGATCTCGCAGTCCGTGAGTTTGAGCCCCGTGTTGGGCTCTGTGCTGACAGCTCAGCGCCTGGAGCCTGTTTCAGATTCTGTGTCTCCCTCTCTCTCTGACCTTCCCCCATTCATGCTCTGTCTCTCTCTGTCTCAAAAATAAATAAAGGTTAAAAAAAAAAAAAAGTATTTCTGATTGAGAGACAAGCCAAAGTAAGAGACTATGAATTAAAATTTTTAAATGTGAAGAATTATATAATCTCTTAAAATTCTGACCTATACTTGAGATTTGATTTTCTCAAGGGAATAGCCTCTAGAACATGTGTTGTCCTATTATTAAATTTTATTAATAATGCTTTTAGGGGCGCCTGGGTGGCGCAGTCGGTTGAGCGTCCGACTTCAGCCAGGTCACGATCTCGCGGTCCGTGAGTTCGAGCCCCGCGTCAGGCTCTGGGCTGATGGCTCAGAGCCTGGAGCCTGTTTCCGATTCTGTGTCTCCCTCTCTCTCTGCCCCTTCCCCGTTCATGCTCTGTCTCTCTCTGTCCCAAAAAAAATAAATAAATGTTGAAAAAAAAAAATAATGCTTTTAATGCAGATTTTTATAAACACATTATAAACTTTTATTACATTATTTCACTTAATTTCCACCACAACTCAGAGGTAAGAAGAGCAGAACCCTATCTTTAAAAGATATTGGGAGCAACTGGGGCACCTGGGTAGCTCAGGTTTAGGTTAAGCGTCCAATTCTTGGTTTTGGCTCAGGTCACGATCTTGTGGTTTCGTGGGTTTGAGCCCCACGTAGAGCTCAGTGCTGACAGGGTGGAGCTTGCTTGGGCTTCTCTCTCGCGCTCTCTCTCTCTCTCTGCTCCCCCCAGCTTGTACTGTCTCTGTCTCTCTCAAAATAAATAAATAAACTTTAAAAAAAAATATTTAAAAGATTGGGAGCAATTAGATTTAAAGATCTTTACAAATTTACAAAAGAGGGTGCTCATTCTATTTGAAACAGGTAGGAAACAAGCTAGGCAACATTTATAACAAGCTAAAAAATTATCTGAAGGTCAACACAATTTAAATAGTATAAATTTAAGAAAGCTTCTGGATCCAGATATGACTATTATACTCACTTTTTAGGAAGAAAATTAATTTACTTATGCTTGTACCTCAAATTGTGCATGTTTGAAAGTGTTTTGGTGTAACAGTGCAGTTACTATAGCATAAAGCCTATTTTATTTTGTTTACTTATATTTTAAGAGAGTGTGTGCAAGCAGGGAAGGGGCAGAGAGAGAATCCCCCAAGGCAGGCTCCATGTTCAGTGTGGAGCCCCACGACCATAGGATCACCTAACTGAGCCACCCAGGTGCCTGAAAAAAGCCAATTTTAAATACACAAGAGAGAATGTGAAACTCCTTTTAAGAGACTTAGTATCAAATACTGAATTACAGAAATACATGAAACAAAGGCCTCTTAGGGCACGTGGGGGGCTCAGTTGGCTTAGCATCTGACTCTTGATCTTGACTCTGGTCTTGATCTCATGGTCAGGAGTTTGGGCTCTGTGCTGGGCACGAAGCCTACTTTTAAAAAAAAAAAAAGAAAGAAAGAGAAATGAAGGCATCTTATTTAATTCCATTGGTTCTAAAAATATTGCATATCATATATAGGCATATATGTATATGAATGAGAAATCTAGTGTAAAAATTACCAATTAAAATCATTCATTTATTTTGTAATTGCTGGTTATTTTTCAAACTTACTTTGAAACTGGTCCTAAACGTCCTATCACTGCTTTTTATTTTTTTTAATGTTTATTTATTTAGAGAGGTGGGGCAGGGGGAGAGGGACAGACAGAGAGAGGGAGAGAGAGAGAATCCTAAGCAGACTGTTCTGTCAGCATGGAGCCCAAACCCATGAACTGGGAGATCACGACCTGGGCTAAAAAGAAGAGTTGGGCGTTTACCCAAGTGAGCCACCCGGGCACTCCCCATCACTGCTTTTTAAAAATCCATCTCTGAATCCCATATTCACTGAAAGGACGTTGTTTCCAGGGACTTAAGTACTCAATACTAACATATTTGCCCTGACATGTGTTAGGATTTCAAATAAAAAAATATATTTCCTCACTCTTTACAAAGCAATTATGATTCAAATAAGGTCCAGCATATTTATAAGAATATTACACTTTCTCCTTTCTTTCACCTCTTTAGTCTATAATTTGTATTGATGTTTTACCTCAACTCCTCCTTAAGTGATTTCTCTCATTTCCTGTACATATAAAAAGTTTAGTTTTTATGACTACATTTTAGTCTTTCACTTATTAGCATTTGAACAAAAAGGAATCTGGTCCTCTTACATCTCTTTAATCCAACTTATTTAAATAGGTAAAACATGTCACTACTTCATTATGCCTTCCAATATCATATGTACTCACATACTGAAATTCATACTATGCTTTAAAAATTACTTCCTTTTATTTCTCCTATACACTACAGTTTATACATTACATTGAGTTTTTTTTTAATTTTTTTAATGTTTATTTATTTTTGAGACAGAGACAGAGTGTGAACAGGGGGGAGCAGAGAGAGTGGGAGACACAGAATCTGAAACAGGCTCCAGGCTCTGAGCTGTCAGCACAGAGCCTGACGTGGGGCTGGAACCCACGAACCGTGAGATCATGACCTGAGCCGAAGTCGGACGCCTAACTGACTGAGCCACCCGGGCGCCCCTTAATGTTTATTCATGAGAGAGAGAGAGACAGAGAGACAGAGAGAGAGACAGAGCACGAGTAGGGCAGGAACAGAGAGGGAGACACAGAACTCTAAGCAGGCTCCAGGCTCTGAGCTGTCAGCACAGAGCCCAATGAGGGGCTCAAACCCACAAACTGCAAGATCATGACCTGAGCTGAAGTCAGATGCCCAACCAACTGAGCCACCCAGGCCCCCCACATTACATTGTTTTTTTTTAAACTTCTCTATGAATTAAGTTAGATTACCTATACATTTTACTTCAGAATGTTAAAGAGACATTACAAAATATTTTAAAAAGGAATTACTGAGAGTGATGTTGGCAAACATGACAGGATGGGTACCTCTGAAGGACTGTCCCTCCACAGAACAACTAAAAATAATGAGTAAAAACTGTCAGAATCAACTGTGGGAACTCTGGAAAACAGTCAAAGGTTTATAGCAACCAAAGACATGCTGAATTAAGAGAGAGGAAATTTAAAAGTGATAGACTCCACCCAACAATGGCAGACTGCACATTTGTCTCAAGTACACATGGAATATTGTTGAGGACACCATATCCTAAGACATAAAACACATCTCAATAAACTAAAAAAGACTGAAATCATACAAGTTTTTTTCCTTGGTCATAATGGAGTGAAACCAGAAACGTTAAATGGTGTAGTTGCTTAGGAAAACAGTTTGGTGGTTCCTTAAAAAGATAAAGAATTACTATACAACCTACCAATTCTACTCCTAGGTATATACCTTAAAGAATTAAAGCCAGGTAGTCAGGGCACCTGAGTGGCTCAGTCAGTTAAGCATCCAACACTTGGTTTTGGGTCAGGTCATGATCTCAAGGTTTGTGGGTTCGAGGCCTGCGTCGGGCTCTATGTTGACAGCTTGGAGCCTGGAGCCTGCTTCAGATTCTGTGTCTCCCTCTCTTTCTACCCCTCCCCTTCCCTCTTGCACGTGCGTGCACTCTCTCTCTCTCTCAAAAATAAATAAAACATTAAAAAAAAAAAAAGCCAGGTACTCAAATACATACATGTACCTTAATGTTCGTAACAGCACTATTTGCTATAGCCAGAGATGGAAACAATTCAAATGTCCACTAATGGATAAATGAATGAACAAAATTAATATATGCAAAGAATGGAATAATATTCAGCCAGAAGATGAAATGAAATACTTATATACACATTGAAACATGGCTTACCTTGAACACGTTATGCTAAGTGAAAGTAAGACATAAAAGGCCACATATTGTATGATCCCATTTATAAGGAAATGTCTCAAAGAGGTAAATCCATAAAGACTGGTGAGAGCCATGGGTCTGGAGGAGGAAGGAGAAATGGCAACGGGCAGGAGTTTTCTTTTGGGGTAATGAAAATGTTTTGGAACTTGATACGGGTGGTAGTTATATAACATGATAAAAATGCATTAAATGCCACAAAATGTACCCTTTAAAATGGTTAATTATGTTATATGAATTTCACCTCAATTTTTTTTTTAATTTTTTTTTTCAACGTTTATTTATTTTTGGGACAGAGAGAGACAGAGCATGAACGGGCGAGGGGCAGAGAGAGAGGGAGACACAGAATCGGAAACAGGCTCCAGGCTCCGAGCCATCAGCCCAGAGCCCGACGTGGGGCTCGAACTCACTGACCGCGAGATCGTGACCTGGCTGAAGTCGGACGCTTAACCGACTGCGCCACCCAGGCGCCCCTCACCTCAATTTTTTAAAAAGCATATATAAACAAGTAACTATTAGAGATGACAGGGTCAAAAACTAATAACACTGCAAATTTAAGATTTGTAATCTTCAATACTTGTTAGAAATGAAGAATAAAATATACCAATTATGCATCCAATTTGTGACTTTGCCAGTGGGTAGGACTTCTTTAACAAGATCCACCAAATCCAAATGATAAACTGAAATATGAACAATTATGTTTTAGTTTTTTAAAAATGCTTTTATTTATTTTTGAGAGACAGAGGCAGAGTGAAAGGGAGGCAGCGGATCCGAAGCAAGATCTGCACTGACAGCAGAGAGCCCAGTGCTAGGCTCAGACTTACAAACCATGAGACCATGACCTGAGCCAATGTTGGACACTTAACCATTCGACTGAGCTACCCAGGCGCCCTGACAAATTTGACATTAGCATTACGGATTTCTATTTAATAAAGAAAGTATATAAGCAAAGTCAGAAGAAGAATGACAGATTAAGAAGAAAATGTTTTCAGGGCACCTGGCTTGCTCAGTCAATAGATAATGTGACTCTTGATCTCAGGGTTGAGTTTGAGCCCCATGTTGGGTGTAGAGATCACTTAATAATAAAATCTTTCAAAAAAGAATAAAATATTTTCAGCATCTAATATTGACAAGTGATTAACGGACAGGATATATAAGGGCCTCCTGCCAAGAAAACAAGAAAATATGCTGCTTCCCAACTGGGCAAGGGATATGAAAAGAGATTTACAAAAAGGAAAATTCAAATGGCTGAGATGAAAGAGGAAACACTCAAATTCATTACAAATTAAAGAAATGCAAATGAAAATAAGGCATTTTAAGAAAAATTCATTACATTTACCAGATTGACAAACATTAGAAAGTTGTTTAATGTCAAGTGTAGGTGTAGACTCAGGGTACGATAGGCAGATTTCTAAGATGTACCCCAAGGTTCTCAACCCCAGCTTTATTTAGTCAACCACTAAGGCAGGAACTGCCAAGAAGGGATTTTGCAATTCAATTTCCAAATCAGAGAACACATGCAGTAATTTCTCTGACATCTGCCGTAGCAACATTTATCTAGATATGTCTACTGAGGCAAAGGAAAGAAAAGGAAAAAAACAAAAACAAAAACAAAAAAAACAAAAACTATTGGGACTACATCAAAATAAAAAGCTCTGCACATGGAAGGAAAAACAAAACTAAAAGACAACCTACTGAATGGGAGAAGATATTTGCAATAACATATCTGACAAAGGGTTAGTATCCAAAATATATAAAGGACTTATACAGCTCAACACACAAAAACCAAATAGTATTCCCATTAAAAAATGGGCAGAACACATGAACAGACATTTCTCCAAAGAAGACAACCAGATGGCCAACAGATACATGAAAAGATGCTCATCATCACTTATCATCAGGGAAATGCAAATCAAAACTACAATGAGGTATCACCTCATATCTGTCAGAATGGCTAAAATAAAAAACATAAGATACAACAGGTGTTGGCAAGGATGTGGAGAAAGAGGACACCCTCTCTTGCAGTGTTGGTGAGAATGCAAACTGGTGCAGCTACTCTCGAAAACTGTATGGAGGCTCCTCAAAAAATTAAAAATAGACCTCCCCTACGATCCAGTAATCGCACTGCTGGGTATTTACCCCCATACAAAAATACGAATTCAAAGTATACATGCACCCTTATATTTATTGCAGCATTATTTACAATAGCCAAACTATGGAAGCACCCCAAGTGTCCATCGACAGATGAATGGATAGACAAGATGTGATATGCGCGCGCGTGTGTGTGTGTGTGTGTATGTATGATGGATTTATTATATTGTAACAGTGGGATATTATTTAGCCATTAAAAAGTATGAAATCTTGCTATTTGCACAACATAGAGATACAGAGTATAATGCTAAGTGAAATAAGTCAGAAAAAGACAAATATCATGGGATCTTACTCATAAGCAGAATTTAAGAAACAAAACAAATGAGCAAATAAAAGGAAAAAAGAGAACCATAGAGAAAAGAACCATAGAAAACAAACTGATAGTTACCAGACAAGTGGGTGGGGGGAGGATGGGCGAAATAGAGGATGGGTATTAAAGAATACACTTGTGATGAAAAAAATAAAGCAATGAGCAAAAAATTAAAAAAAAAAATAAAGTGAGATGATACTTATTCCTCCTGCCTTACAGTTTATTTACTAAAAGGTCCCCCAAATACAAAAATAAAATAAACTTCCAAGTCAGATGGCCTCAAGATGTGGAGATTTTCTGGGTGTCCCCAACCTAACCACGTGAGCCCTTTAAAAGCAGAATTTTCTACAGCTGGTTGCAAAAGAGGAAGTCAGAGATTTGAAGAAGGACAAGGATTCAACAAGCTGTCACTGGCTTTGAGAGAGAAGGCCACATGCAATATATTCCTCGATATATATTCCAGAAAAATTTTTATACAAGTCCATTAGGGAATACATTGAAGACCATTTACGCAGTACTTTTTTTCTGGGTGTAACTTGGAACTGGACACAACCAAAGAGCCCTTAACTAGAAGAATGAATAAGTAAAATGTAGCAGAAAAATACCACTGAATATTTTGTACCAATGAGAAGCAACAAATAAATGTACCTACGGGGACAGAATTTCAACAGAATTAAATGGGAAAAAGTAAGAAACAGAACAAGATTCATAGTACATTATCATTAATGTAAACTAAAAGCACATATAAAAGATCACTCATATTTTATGAGACTATAGACACAATAAAAGATGACATATCAACAATATTAAAGTGAGCACCTCCAAAAGAGAAGAAAAAAGAATGGGACAGGAGATTGGAATAAAGAGGAAAAAATAAAACAAGAAAGGGACTATGTTGAATTGTGTTTTGCCAGCTTGGCATTACTGTCCCCATCCAAACTAAGGACTATGTTTCCTAAAATTCCCTTTCCTGCTTGGTTCCAGGTTATAGTTGGTCATCTACTATTGGAGAGGTAAGTGCAAAAGATTTGAGAGGAGAAAATAAAGCTCAAGTCGTGACTCTCAGAAGACTGTGGCAGTCTGCCCCAGTGACACACATATACTGAAGGGCTGGGTGATCTCTAGTTTCTAGCTTTTCTGTACTACTGACCAATGGTAGCTCTACGGCAACCACCAAGTGCTGTACTGCAATTACTACAGTGTTAGATTAGATTAGATTAGATTAGATTAGATTAACTGAATTAATGGCTTCAATTTTTCACACCTCTCTGTATTGGCACCCCTTAGTATATCACACCCTAATTCTGAGTTTGGCCATGTGACTCGTTTTGACTGATGGTATGGTAACAAAAATTTACAAAAATAGTAGCTATGCATTTCCACATTCCTTCTTGGACCTATGCTAGCAAACAGATCATGCCCTGATTAGGCATGTCTGAGAGACATGTGAGGTCATCTAGATTGGCCAGTTTCCAGCTAAACCATCAGCTAACCAGGTCCAACTGAGATCAGTATCACCCAAATGACCTGTAGACTCATAGGAAAGAATAAATGGTTTTGTTACAAAGTAATATGACACAAGTGCCTTGGGAAGACCAATAACGACAGTGCACCATGAATGAAAATTATGTTTAACTGAACTCCATATTGCTGAGATTAAAAGAATACACATTCGGAGGTGCCTGGGTGGCTCAGTTGGTTGAGTGTCTGCCTCTTGATTTTGACTCAGGTCATGACCTCACCGTTCTTGAAATTGAACCCTGTGTCAGGATCTGCGCTGACAGCTTAGAGCCTGCTTGGAATTCTCTCCTGCTCTCTCTGACTCTCCCCTGCTTGAGCACTCTCTTTCTCTCTTTACCAAAATGAGTAAACATTTAAAAAGAAAAAAAGAAAAAAAAAAGGGGGTGCTTGGGTGGCTCAGTTAGTTAAGAGTCCAACTTCGGGTAGTGGGATTGAGTCCCACTTTGGGCTCAGCACAGAGTATGGAGCCTGCTTGGGATTCATTCTCTCTCTCTCTCTCTGGCCCCTGCCCCACTCACCTGTGCTCTCTCTAAAAAACAAAGCAAAACAAAACAGAAAACCAAAAAACAAACCCCAAAATACATTTAAAATAATATATTTTTTAAAGTAGGACTCTGCAGGTACTCAAATGGTATATGGGTTTTATTCCCTGTGTATTCGTTTTTTTTTCACTATCTTTTTTTGACACAGACTTCATTTATTATTATTATTGCTGTTGTTTTAAAGTAAGCTCTATGCCCAAAGTGGTGCTTGAACTCATGACCTGAGATCAAGAGTTGTATGCTCTAATGAACGAGCCAGCCAGGTGCCCCATTCTCTGTGTATTCTTTATCACATAAACATTAATGATTTTATCTTTTGTCCTATGGTGGCATGGATTCCTTTGATCGGCACCAATAAAAAAATTTAAAAAACAAGAACAAAGTATGGAACAAAGTCAAATACCAGGAAGAATGTTGGTGGTTACATTGCACTACCTGTAATGAAAACAGTTGAGGGAAGGCCAAGAGAAGAGAAGGCCAAATGATCACTGAGTTCTTTGAATAGGGAATGAATTTATACATCTTAGTATATTAAATACCTAGCACAGTGCCAGAGACCAGTTAATTGTTCCAAAAATGCTTGTTAACCAAGAGTGATGTCAAGTGCGAGTGGAGGGAGTTAGCCATCAGAAATCAGAAGAGACGAAGTCTGATAAAAAGAAAGCAAGGAAAGGGGCACCTGGGTGGCTCACTTGATTAAGGGATTGACTCTTGATATCTGCTCAGGTCATGATCTCATGGTTCATGGGTTCAAACCCTGCATCAGGCTGTGTGCTGACAGCACGGAGCCTGCTTGGGATTCTCTCTCTCCCTCTCTCCCTGCCCCCCCCCAACTTGCACCCTCTCTCTCAAAATAAACAAAACATTAAAAAAGAGGGAAAAAAAAACAAGCAGCAAGGAAAGCACAAAAGGCATATGTAGCACATTTAGCCATAAAAGCTTCTAGCAAAGTGTCATGGCTTTGCTGGTCTAAAAGATACCTTTGGACACTTTTAGCAGTATGTTTGTTTTCAAACATAGGTACTGATAAGCAGAGTACTACAAAAAGGAAGTATTTCTTATATTAACTTTTATAATTATACTGCTTATAATTAATTCTGTTATTTCCTAGTAGACCTGTAAATAGATGTTTACCGTGTCTTTCTTTAATGTCACCCCAATTAACACCTACAAGAATTTTTATTTTATTAATTTATTCTTTATTTATCATTATTATTTTTTAAATTTAAACCCAAGTTACTTAACATGTAGTGTAATAATGATTTCAGGAATACAATTTAGTGATTCATCACTTACATGTAACACCCAGTGCTCATTCCAATAAGTGCCCTCCTTCATGCCCCTTGCCCATTTAGCCCATCCCCCCCACCCAACACCACACAAGCCACCCTGTTTGTTCTCTATATTTCAGAGTCTCTTGTGGTTTGTCTCCCTCTCTGTTTTTATATTATTTTTGCTTCCCTTCCCTTCCCTTATGTTCATCTGTTTTGTTCCCTTACGTTCACCTGTTTTGTTCTCAAGTTCTACACATGAATGAAATCATATTTGTCTTTCTTCTGACTTATCTGGCTTAATATAATACACTCCAACTCCATCCACATTGTTGCAAATGGCAAAATTACATTCTTTTTGATCACTAAGTAATAGTATATATATGTGTGTATTTATATGTGTGTATATATATACATATACATACACACACCACATCTTGTTTATCCATTCATCTGTTGGACATTTGGGTTCTTTCCATACCTTGGCTATTGTTGACAGGACTGCTACAAACACTGGGGTGCATGTGCCCCTTCAGAGCACTCTGTATCATTTGGATGAATACCTAGCAGTGCAATTGCTGGGTTGCACCTACAGGAATTTTTAAAAATACAAAGGGTAGAGAATGTATTTTGAATATATGGTTGTATGGTTAAAGTGCTTAGAGAAAACTTTTCATTTTCTTCAGAGAAATAAATTATGTGCCTACTATGACTCTATCTTCCTCCTATCCACTCTGACTCACAAGCACATAATTTGCAGATATCTTTTATAATTAAATGCCATTTTTGGCTAGATATAAAAAGACATATTCTTGGGGCACCTGTGTGGCTCTGTTGGTTAGTTGTCTGGTTCTTGACTTTGGCTCACATCATGATCTCATGGCTCGTAGGTTTAAGCCCCACATCGGGCTCTGTGCTGGCAGTGCAGGGCCTACTTGAGATTCTCTCTCTCACTCCCTTTCTCTCTGTCCCTGCCCCACTCACACACACTCTAAATAAAGACATAACCTTTAAAACAAAACAAAGACATATTCTCTCTCCTGCCAAGCTTACTCAACACCGTTCCCCTAATTCTGACATCAAACAGGAAAATTTGGGAAAAAATCTGATCAATTTCATCTGCTTCTGCATTCTCATGGATGTGGCTCACTCAGTTCCAAAGAGGGTATGTATCTATGTACTTTCTTAGATACCCTTTACTCTGTAAACCAATCACTCCCACTCACCTATGGGACAGTTAATTTCCTTCTTTCTTTAAACTTGCAAGTCTTAAAATTACCCAAATTTACACAAAGCATCAGGAGAACCAAAAGTTTTAAAGTAAAAATTAAACATAATACTAAAAATCACACGTTTTATTTATTTCTAAAAGTTTCTGAAGCAAAATATTGAGTTGGGTGACATTTGATTGTTTACTTTCTATGCTTTTCCTGTATGTTTAAAATTACAAAAAAACCACAGATCAATATTTACAGCTCTTAAAAATGTCCAGCATATAACTGTCTGATCCCCATAAATATCAATACTTCTCAACCTATTTTCTTCAAGCACAAAATAAAGGTTTTTTTAATTCAATTTCACCATTTTTGTTTTGCTTAGTGACCAGTGTTCTGTAAGTTTTCCTTAAAAGTTCTAGTATTTTACCTACAAGATGCATTAGTCTTATGCTACCCTATGAATATAATTATTACAACTTCTGCAAGGGAAAATGACTTCTATGATCCAAAATAATCCCCTTAAAAATAAATTTTCTGAATCTCTGAATATTGTGTTTCTGCTGTATCTTAAAAAAGAAAACAAAGTAACTAAACTAAATGTAATTAAAGAAATAAAGTAGAAATTAAAGTACTTTATACACTACCAAAACACCATAATGCCAACATCATTAAGTATGAGGCAAGTAATAAGATACCAAGCATTCTTCCTGGTTTATGTTTGGAAATATTTTTCAAAATGAATAAATGCTCTGATTCTAAAAATTTATTTCAATGTACAGTACTTTAAAAAAGTGTCTTTATATTCTTTTACATTTTATTATTTCTCCCAAATAAAATACTCATAGTTTGAAAGAAATATGTTCAAGGTGGGTTAAAAGTAGATGAATTATGTACTATAATTCTAAGATTATGGAAATTACTACTGATGTGCTGGAGATACTACAAATTACCACAGCATTATTATCCCCAAATTGCTGGGGGGATAAACATATATTCACATCACACCATCTGCCACAATGTAAATAAAATTCTGCAACTTATTTCTGGTTGACACAATGACATAGCTACCAAATTGACCTAGGGCCATTTACTTCAATGATGTAAGATACAATCTTTGTAGTATAGCTGAGGTCTCTTTCTGAGCCTTTAAGTTCTAGCCCCCGGTTTATTTATGCACCAATAACACTCTAATTTAGATGCTTTATAGCATATTTTAATTTCTGGTTATTCCACCAATTTTATGAATTTTTTATTTTTTTTTTAAATTTTTTGTTTAAATTCTAATTACTTAACATATAGTGTAATATTAGTTTCAGGTGTACAATATAGTGATTCAACACTTCCACACATCACCCAGAGCTCATCACAAGTACACTCTAATCCCCATCACCTATTTAACCCATCCTCCCACTAAGCTCCCCCTGGTAACTATCCATTTGGTCTCTACAGCCAAGAGTCTGTTTCTTGGTTTGCCCCCTCCCTTTTTCCCTTTGCTTGTTTTTTAAATTCCACACATGAGTGAGATCATATGGTATTTGTCTTTTTCTGACTTATTTCATTTAGCATTATATTCTCTAATTCCATTCACGTTGCTGTAAATGGCAAGATTTCACTCTTTTTATGGCTGAGTAATATTCCATTGTGTGTGTACACATTTCTTTATCCACTTATCAACTGATGAACATTTGAGCTGTTTCCATAATTTGGTTACAGTAAATAATGCTGCTATAAACATCAGGGTACATTTATCTCTTTGAATTTTATTTTTGTATTCTTTGGGTAAATATCTAGTGATGCAACTGCTGGATTGTGGGTTAGTTCTATTTTTAACTTTTTGAGGAACCTCCATACTATTTTCCAGAGTAGCTGTACCAGTTGGCATTCCCACCAACAGAATAAGAGGGTTCCCCTTTGTCTGCAGCCTCACCAACACCTGTTGTTTCTTGCATTGTTGATTTGAGCCATTCTGACAGGTGTAAGTGAGGTGGTCTTTCATTGTAGGTTTGAGTTACATTTCTCTGATGATAAATGTTCACCATCTTTTCAGGTATCTGTTGGCCATCTGGGTGCCCTCTTTGGAGAAATGTCTGTTCATGTCTTCCACCCATTTTTTAATCAGGTTATTTGTTTTTCGGGTGTTGAGCTTGATAACTTCTTTATTGATTTTGAATACTAATCCTTTACTGGGTATGTTATTTGCAAATATCTTCTCCTATTCCATAGGCTGCCTTTTAGTTTTGTTGATTATTTACTTCACTGCGCAGAAGCTTTTTATCTTGATGTAGTCCCAACAGTTTACTTTTGTTTCCCTTGCCTCAGGAGACCTATCTAGAAAGAAATTGTACAGCCCACCATTTTTGATCACTGTATTCTTTAGCATTAACATGAATGAAGCCTTTTCCAATGTCTCTCAGTTGAAAAATAAATTTGAAAAAAAAATTCTCAGTTGAAAAATACAGTTATCTCCCATACTTCCAGGCCCTACTTCAATTTTCAGTTGAACAAATATTTAAAGTGACTCTTATGTGCCCAGCACTAGGTTAAATGCAGGCATACAGTAGTGAATAACAAGGTCCCTGAGGAACTCCAATTGTTTTCAGTTTCATGGGTTAACACCATGAAACAAAAGTTATTTATTTATTTATTTATTTATTTATTTATTTATTTATTTTTATTTTTTTAAACGTTTTTTATTTATTTTTGGGACAGAGCGAGACAGAGCATGAACGGGGGAGGAGCAGAGAGAGAGGGAGACACAGAATCAGAAACAGGCTCCAGGCTCTGGGCCATCAGCCCAGAGCCCGACGCGGGGCTCGAACCCACGGACCGTGAGATCGTGACCTGGCTGAAGTCGGACGCTTAACCGACTGCGCCACCCAGGCGCCCCAGAAACAAAAGTTATTTAATATGAAGCAATGATACTGAGTTTTGCTAACTTGTGAATGCATCTGGAGGAGGTTATATCAACAAAGTTCTAACTTCCTGACTCATTCATCAATGAATCTAGCACCCCAAAGGAACTTACAGAACTTTCCCCATGTTTTTTATTCTTTTAAGTGTTCAAAATTCCGATAAAAACTGGCTCACAGATTGCTGAAAAAACTAACTGCTGTTCATTTTTATGGCTGAGGGTGGGGGTATACAAAGCATGTGATCCATAGAAAATGCCTCACAAGCAGCGTCTTGGCCAAGCATGCTGAAAAGCCAGTCAATACCACCACACACATATTAGAATGGCCAAGATCCAGAACACCGATAACACCAAATGCTGGTGAAGATATACAGCAATAGGAACTCTTTCCTGTTCATTGCTGGTGGGAATGCAAAATGGGGCAGTCACTTTAGAAAACAGTTTGGTGGTTTCTTAGAAAACTATGGAGCGCCTGGGTGGCTCAGTCGGTTAAACGTCCGACTTCGGCTCAGGTCACGATCTCTCGGTCTGTGGGCTCGAGCCCCATGTCAGGCTCTGGGCTGATGGCTCAGAGCTTGGAGCCTGCTTCCGATTCTGTGTCTCCCTCTCTCTCTGTCCCTCCCCCATTCATGCTCTGTCTCTCTCTGTCTCAAAAATAAATAAACGTTAAAAAAAAAATTAAAAAAAAAAAAGAAAACTAAATATACTCTTGAGCAATCGCACTGCTTGGTATTTGCCCAAAGGAGTTGAAAACGTGTATCAAAACCTGCACACATATTTACAGCAGCTTTATTCACAACTGCCAAAACTTGGAAGCAACCAAGATGTCCTTCAGTAGGTGAATGGATAAACTGTGGTACATCCAGATACCAGAATATTATTCAGCTAAAAAGAAATGAGCTATCAGGCCATGAAAAGACATACAGGAAACAAATGCCTATTACTAAGTGAAAAAAGCCAGTTTGAAAAGGCTATATACTATAGGATTCCAACTATATGACATTCTGGAAAAGACAAAACCATGGAGATAATAACAAAGATCAGTTGCCAGGGGTAGGGTGGAGAGAGGGATGAATAGGTAGAACACAGGATTTTTAAAGCAGTGAAACGACTACGTATGATACTGTAATGGTAGATACACGTCAACACAGAATGCTATGTCCAAACATAGAATACACAACACAACGAGTGAACCTAATGCAAACTAGGGACTTTGGTTGACAATAATGTGTCAATACAGTCAACAATTTAACAAATGTACCACTCTGGTGGGGGATGTTGACAAGGAGGAGGCTATGCACGTATGGGGCAGGGAGTTTATGGGAAGTATTTGTGTTTTTGCTCAATCTCGCTCTCAAACTGAAACTACTCTAAAAAGGAAAATCCATTAAAAAAACTCAAGTCAACATATAGATGGATCTCTATAATCAACATGCTATATCCTTCATTTGCCAAGAGAAATGGTCTCATTTCTATCAGTCTCAGCAAATGTAAACAAAAGAGAGATAAAGGATTCTTCACACAGGACACAAGTAGCACCAGGAAGCTGTAGAGCTTGTTTGTGTTCAGATAGGGCATATCTTGATCTTTACACTGGCTTGTTTATCACAAATATGAGAATCAGAAACAGGAATGTATTTATTTTTTTACACTTTGTAGATGTGCCCAAAGGTTTCAGAATTAGATAATAAGACTAATAATTAAATAAATCCTTAGGAACAGAACTGACTTAACTATCACCTCATTATTTAAGATATTCCTTAGCTGGAACTTTTAAGCTTACTACACTAGCAATAAGGAATATAATCTCACTTGATATAAACAAAAAATTTAATTTGTGAACATGTTAAAACTTTAGAAAAGACAGTTTTTGATGCTGGGGTTGCATGGTTTAAAGCATTAAAAAAATAGGTAATAATTTACTTATGAGGCAAAAATACCATGTTTCTAAGTAAAAGCATTTGCTGAAATAACACTAAAAAGCTGCTAATCTTTTTTCTTTAACTTTTCTATTGCAACATATACCACACATGCAGAAAAGTACAGAAAATGTACAGCTCCATGATGTATCACAAAATATATGCCTCAATGACTATTACCCAGCACATAAAATAGAACAGTAAGAACATATGACAAAACTCTAGTAACCCTGCTTCCAATAACTCATCTTTTTTTTTTTTTTTCTGAAATGTTTATTCATTTTTGAGAGGGAGCGAGACAGTGTGAGTGGAGGAGGGGCAGAGAGAGAGGAAGACACAGAATCTGAAGCAGGCTCCAGGCTCTGCACTGTCAGCACAGAGCCCAACACAGAGCATGAACTCACAAACTGTGGGATCATAACCTGAGCCAAAGTGGGATGCTTAACTGAGCCACCCAGGTGCCCCCCAATAACTCATCCTTCCTCCCCAAATGTTAATCTAACCACCAAAACCTGACATTACTTCTTTAAGAAAAACTAAGCCCCAAGTTAACAGAAGGGAGGAATAACAAAGATAGAGTGGAAATAAATGAAATAGAAACTAAAAAGACAACAGAAAAGATCAATAAAACTAAGAGCTAGTTTTTGAAAAGATAAACAAAATAGGCAAACCATTAGCTAAACTTACCAAGAAAAAAGAGAGAGGGCTCAATAAATAAAATTATAAATGAAAGAGGAGACATTACAACTTATATCGCATAAATACAAAGGATTATGAGATTACTATGAATAACTATATGCTCCCAAATTGGACAATCTAGAAGAAACAGATAAATTCCTAGAAACATACACCTACCATAAAGAAAAGTAATCAAAAGCCTTCCGACAAAGTCCAGGACGAGAGGGTTTCACTGGTGAATTCTACCACATTTAAAGAAGAACTAATCCCAATTCTTCTCAAACTCATCCAAAAAATGAAAAGGAATACTTCCAAACTCATTTTACAAGGGCAATATTACCCTAATAATGCCAAAGCCAGGCAAAGACACTAGAAGAAAAGAAAATAATAGGCAATATTCCTGATGAACATGGATACAACACACTCAACAAAATATGAGCAAACCAAATTCAACTATACATTAAAAGGCCATACACTATGATCAAGTGGATTTATCCCAGGAATGCAAAGATGGTTTAATATCCATATATCCAACAATGTGATATATAACATGAACAAAATGAAGGTTAAAAATCATATGATCATCTCAGCTGATGAGGAAAAAGCACTTGATAAAATTCACCATTCTTTCATGATAAAAACTCCCAATAACTTGGGTATAGAAGGAATGTACTCAACACAAGGCCATCTATGACAAGCCCACAGCTAACATCATACTCAGAAATGAAATGTGGAAAGCCTTTCCTCTAAGATCAGGAAAAAGACAAGGGTGTTCACTCTCATCACTTTTAAACAGCATAGTAATGGAAGTCCTAGCCAGAGTAATTAGGCAAAAAAGGAAAAAAAGAAAAAAAAGGCATCCAAATTGGAAAGGAAGAAGTAAAACTGTCAATATTTGCACATGACATAAGGTATTCTACATGGAAAATCTTAAAGACTCCACAAAAAAAACTGTTAGAATAAATATTCAGTAAAATGGCAAGATACAAAACCAATATACAAACATCTGCTGCATTTTTATACAACAACAATGAACTAATGGAAAGAGAAGTAAAGAAAATAATCTCATTTACAGTTAGAACAACAAACACCCAGGAATAAATTTAACCAAGGAGGCAAAAGATCTGTACATTGAAAACTAAGACACTGAAGAAAGAAGCTGAAGAAGACACAAATAAAAGATCCTCCATGCTCATGGATCAAAAGAATTAATATTGTGAAAATGTCCATACTCCCTAAAGCGATCTACAGATGCAATGCAATCCCTATAAAAATTCCAGTGGCATTTTTCACAGAAATAGAAAAAATCCCAACATTTGTATAGAACCACAAAAGACTGAATAGCCAAAGCAATCTTGAGAAAGAAAAGCAAAGCTGGAGGCATCACACTTCCTGATTTCCAACTATATGACAAAGCTATCAAGACAGTATGCTATTGGCATAATAACAGACACATGGATAAATGGAACAGAACAGATTCCGGAAATAAACTCATGCATAAATGGTCAATTAATTTATAACAAAGGAGCCAAAAATATACAATGGGAAAAGGGTAGTCTCTTCAAGAAATTGTGTTGGGAAAACTGGACAGCTACAAGCAAAACAATGAAACTAGACCACTTTTTCCACAAAATTAACTCAAAATGGATTAAAGACTTGAACACCAGACCTGAAGCCATAAAACTCCTAGAACTTCAACCTAGAGGATAAGCTCCTTGACAATGGTCATGACAATGACATTTTTGGATTTGGCATCAAGAGCAGAGAAACCCAAGTAAGACTATATCAAACTAAAATGCTTCCGCACAGCAAAGGAAACCATCAACAAGATGAAAAGGAAACCTATGGAATGGGAGAAAATATTTGCAAATCACCTATCTGATAAGGGGCTAATATCCAAAATAAACAAAGAACTCAATATAACTCAATAGCAAAATAAAGAAACCAATTAAAGAATGGGCAAAGGACCTAAATAGACATTGTTCTAGAGAAGACATACAAATGGCCAACAGGTACAAGAAAAGGTGCTCAACATCATTAATCATCAGAGAAATACAAACCAAAACCACAATGAAATAGCTGTTAGGATTCTATTACCAAAAAGATAAGGGATAACAAATGCCAGGGAAGATGTGGAGAAAAGGAAACTCAAAATTTTATGTTTGCTGGTGGGAATGTGAACTGGCAAAGCCACTATACAAAACAGTATGGAGGTTCCTCAAGAAATTAAAAATAGAACTACCATATGATACAACAATCCTGCTTCTGAGTCTATATCCAAAGGATATGAAATCATTATCTCAAAGAGTATCTCCATGTTCGTAACAGCATTGTTCACAATAGCCAAGGTCTGGAAATAACTTAAGTGTTTGTCAACAGATGAATGGTTGTGAGATGTGTAGATGTGAGATGTCATAAATTTGTGAGATGTGTGTATTTATACACATATATACACATGCATGCACACACATACACAGGGGAATATTACTGAGTCTTAAAAAAAAAAAAAAAAAGAAGGAAATCCTGTCATTTGCAACAACATGGATGAAACTTGAAGGTAACATGCTAAGGGAGAAAGCCAGACAGAGAAAGGCAAATACCTCATGATATCCCTTAAATGTGGACTCTTAAAACACAAAACAACAAAAACCCAAAAAAACCAAACTCATAGAAACAGAGAGTAGGAAAGTGGTGGCTAGCCAGTGGGGAAAATAGGGAAAGGATGGTAAAAGGGTACAAACGTTCAGTTATAAGATAAATAAGGTCTGAGGATGGGGCGCCTGGGTGGCGCAGTCGGTTAAGCGTCCGACTTCAGCCAGGTCACGATCTCGCGGTCCGCGAGTTCGAGCCCCGCGTCAGGCTCTGGGCTGATGGCTCAGAGCCTGGAGCCTGTTTCCGATTCTGTGTCTCCCTCTCTCTCTGCCCCTCCCCCGTTCATGCTCTGTCTCTCTCTGTCCCAAAAATAAATAAAACGTTGAAAAAAAAATTAAAAAAAAAAAAAATAAGGTCTGAGGATCTAATGTACAATATGATGACTACAGTTGATAACACTGTATTATGTAATTGAAATTTGCTAAGACAATAGAATTTAAATGTCCTCCCCACCAAAAAAGGTATATAAGTAAGGTGGTACATGTGCTAATAAACTTCACGGGGGGAATCCTTTCATAGTGTGTAAGTATATTGAATCATCATTTACACTTTAACATATCTTACAATTTTAGGTGTCAATTATACCTCAGTAAAGCTGAGAAAAAAGCTTTAGATTACTTTTGTTTCTGACTTTATATAAAGGCAATCATATAGTATGTTTGACTTCATTCACTCAGAATTGTACTTAAGCGACTTATCCATGTTGTTGTGTTTTGCTGAAATTCATTTTTATTATTGTAGAGTATTCCATTTTCTAATTTTTGACAATTCACCTATTCTGTTGATAGACATTTGAACTGTTCCCACTTGAAGCTAGTATGAGTAATACTGTTATGTACATTTTTAATGTCTAGTGACATGCATTTACATGGGGAACTGTTGAGAATGCCTATCTTTGACATTAGTAGATTATGCAAACTGTTTTCCAAGTGGTTACACCAATGTCCTTTGCCACCAGCTGTGTATAAGATTTCACACTGTACTGTATCAAAGTAGTGATGATTCTCAATAGGTAGTCTGTGGTTATGTGGGGTGGGGTTTCCCAAGATCTTTTCAGAAAGCTCATGAGCTCAAATTTGCCATATTATTGTCATAATAATAGTAATGAGTTGTCTTTGCCACTCCATTGATATTTGCACTGATGGTGCAGCAATTGCATAATACTACTGGCATCTCATTCAAATCATGGCAATGGCACCAAACTATAATAGTCCTTGTATTCTTCACCACCTGCATTCACAATGAAAACAAAAACAAAAACAAAAACAAAAACAAAAACAAAAACAAGCCAGTTTCACCTAACAGTGTCTTTGATGGGGGTGCCTGAGTGACTTAGTCTGTTAAGCATCTGACTCTAGATTTTGGCTCAAGTCACAACCTCACGGTTCATGAGTTCAGGCCCCAAATTGGGCTCTGAGCTGGCAATGTGGAGCCTACTTGGGATTCTCTCTCTCTGTCCCTCCCCAGCTTGCTCTCTCTCTTTCCCAAAGTAAATAAGCTTTAAAAATAGTAAAAAAACAAAATAAAAAAAAAAAAAAACACACACCAAAAACCAAAAATAGAGTGTCTTTGATGAAGATGTTTTATTTATTAATTTTGTTAAATCTTGACCCTTAGTACAAGTCTTTTTAGTATTTGGTATGACAAATCAAGAAGTACACATAAAACACTGAAGCGGGGGATATACTGAAGTACAAATGCTGTCTCAGGCAAAAGCACTGTGTGATTGAGCTGAGAGTTGAACAAGCTACTTTATTTCATGGAACACCAATTTTACTTGAAAGAGTGATTAGCAGTCTTGGATATTTGGCTGACATTTTCTCAAAAATGAATGAAGGGAAGCTATCATTGCAAAAAAACCAAGCAACAGTATTTTTTTTTCCCCAATGATGAAATTTGAGCTTTCAAGCAAAAATTAGGATTTTGGAAAATGTGAATCTGCCACTGTGAGCTTGATAGCTTCCTTATATTTAAAGACTGTTTTGATGATATTTAGAGTGGATATTAATAAATTTACATATGCCAACGTTTAAAACAACTGTATAACTCAGATAATATTTTCCAATAACAAATACATGATGCTACAAAATTATACATGGGTAAAAAGATCCCACGTATATTACTCAAATTGTAATACAGATCAAAGGATTTCAATGTAACAGTACGAAAGGATATAAATATATTGGTTATACAGGCATACCTTGTTTTATTGTGCTTCACAAATATTGTGGGATTTTGGTGTGTTTTTACAAATTGAAGGTTTGTGGCAACCCTGCAGTGAGCAAGTGTATCGGTGCCATTTTTCCAACAGCATCTGTTCACTTGGTGTCTATGTCACATTTGGGAATTCTCATAATACTTCAAACATTTTCATTATTATTATATTTGTTATGGGAATCTGTGATCAGATGCGTAATTGTTGTGGGATACCATGAACCAGCCACATAAGATGGTGAATTTAATTGATAAATGTGTGTATTCTGATTGTCCCACTGACTGGCTGTTCCATCTCTCTCCCTCTCCTCAGGCTTCCCTATTCCCTGAGACATAACACTGAGATTAAGCCAATTAATAACCCTACAATAGCCTCTAAGTGTTCCAGTGAAAGGAATAGTGTCACATCTCTCACTTTAAATCAAAATCTACAAATGATCAAGCTTAGTAAGGAAGGGATATTGAAAGCCAAGGCAGGTGGAAAGGCAGCTCTCTTGCACTAGTTAGCCACCTTGTGTGCACCTGTGCACATAGGAAAAGTTCTTGAAGGAAATTAAAAGTGCTATCCAGTAAATGCATAAATAATAAGAAAGCAAAACAGCCTTATTGTTGATATGGAGAAAGTTTTAGTAGTCTGGATAGAATATCAAACCAGCTACAATATTCCCTCAGGCCAAAGTCTAATCCAGAGCAAAGCCCTAACTCTCTTCGATTCTAGGAAGGCTGAGGAAGCTGCAGAAGACAAATATGAAGCTAGCAGAAGTTGGTTCATGAGTGTTAAGGAAAGAAGCCGCCTCCACAACATAAAAATGCAAGGTGAAACAGCAAGTGCTGATACAGAAGCCACAGCAAGTTATCTAGAAGATCTAGCTAAGATAATTCATGAAAATGGCTACAATAAACAGTAGATTTTCAATGCAGATAAAATAAGCCTTCTGTTGGAAGAAGATGCCATCTAGGACTTTTGCAGCTAGAGAGAAATCAATGCTTGGCTTCAAAGCTTCAAAGGAGAGGCTGACTTTCTTGTTAGGGGCTAATGCAGCTGGTGACTTTAAGTTGAAGCCAGTGCTCATTTACCATTCCTAAAATCCTAGGGCCCTTAAGAATTATGCTAAATCTATTCTGCCTGTGCTCTATAAATGGAACAACAAAGCCTGGATGACAGCACATCTGTTTACAAC
This sequence comes from Lynx rufus, assembly GCF_022079265.1. Taxonomy (NCBI): domain Eukaryota; kingdom Metazoa; phylum Chordata; class Mammalia; order Carnivora; family Felidae; genus Lynx; species Lynx rufus. The sequence goes on along the minus strand of NW_025814897.1, from coordinate 53,963,534 downwards.
ATGGCTTCCTGAGTATTTTAAGCCTACTGTTGAGATCTACTGCTCAGAAAAACAGATTATTTTCAAAATGTTACTGCTCATTGACAATGCACCTGGTCACCCAAGAGCTCTGATGGAGATGTACAACAAAATGAATTGTGTTTTCATGCCTGTAAGTAACACAACATCCATTCTGCAGCTCATGGATCAGGAGTCACTTTGATTTTTAAATCTCTTTCTATAAGAAATACATTTTGCAAGGCTATAGTTGCCACAGATAGTGATTTCTCAGAAAGACTGGGGCAAAGTAAACAGAAGACCTTCTGGAAAATATTCACCATTCTAGATACCACGAACAACATTTGTGATTCATGGGAAGAGGTCAAAATATCAACATGAACAGGAGTTTGTGGATTCCAACCCTCAAGGATGACTTCATGGGGTTCAAGACTTCAGTGGAGGAAGTAACTGCAGCTGTGGTAGAAATAGCAAGAGAACTAGAATGACAAGCGGATCCTGAAGATGTGACTTAAGTGCTGCAATCTCATGACAAAACTTGAACAGATGAGGAGTGGCTTCTCATGGATGAATTAAGAAAGTGGTTTTTTGAGATAGTATCTACTCCTGGTGAAGATGCTATAAAGACTGTTGAAATGACCACAAAGGATTCAGAAAATTACATAAACTTACTTGATAAAATGACAGCAGGGTTTGGGAGGATTGACTCCAATTCTGAAAGAATTGTGAGGGTAAAACGCTAGCAAACAGCACTGCATGCTACATAGAAACTGTTCAAGAAATGAAAAGTCAACTGACAGAGGCAGTTTAAGAAACTGCCACGGCCACCCTATCCTTCAGCAACCACCACCCTGATCAGTCAGCGGTTGCCAACAACATCTAGGCAAGACCCCTCACCAGCAAGAAAGGTTACAATTCACTGAAAGCTCAGACAATGGTTAGCATTTTTTAGCAATAAAGTATTTTTAAATTAAGGTGTTTTTTTAGACATAATACTAATGCACACTTAAGAGACTCGTGTATAGTGTAAACATAATTTTTATATGCACAGGAAATCAAAAAGTTCATTTGACTTGCTTTATTATGATATTCACTTTACTTCAGTGGTCTGGAACTGAACCTGCAGTGTCTCTGGGATATGCCTGTAGTGTGAACTGGGAAGAGCATTCCAGGCATAAGCAAGAGCCAAGGAAGAGATCAGTACGTTATAATATCAGTACAGATTCTGCAACATAACTAATCTTTAAAAAACTACCATTTGTTCAATTGTGATATCAAAGAATAGCCACAGAAATCTGAAAAGACTACTAGAATACTCCTTTTCCAACTACATACCTATATGAGGCTAGATCTTAATCCCCTTCAACTAAAACAACACATTGCAACAGAGTAGATGCAGACAGAAATAAGAGAATCCAGATGTCTTATATTAGTCAGACTTTAATGAGATGTACAAATATAGAAAACAATACCACTTTTCTGAAATCTTTTTGTTTTAGAAAATACATTTATTTTTCATAGAAAATATTTTATTTATGCTAAAATAATGAGTCTATAAGTAACTTTACATGAAGTAATAAAAATTTTAAATTATTCTCAGCTTTGATTTCTAATGTGGCAAATATCAATATACCTCATATAACAAAAGCTTGTCAGGGTCCTCCATAACTTTTTAGTGTAAAGGGGTTTAGGGAATGCTGTACCAAAACAATTTGTCTCCCCCAAGAGGAAACAAAGTAGGTTACTTAACACAATCAAGGCCTAAAAGAAAGCCTTAATAAATAGAAGATGTCCAAATAGAATTATAGGCAGAAGTCTCACCGTCTTCAATACTGAAAACTTCCAATCAAACCTCAAGCCTCCTGCCAGAACAATCTTTATAAAACTGAAATTTTGATTACTCTGAAAACAACACAAAAATCCTTTGATGGTTCCCCAAAGCCTCCCTTGAACTAGCATAAAAGAAACTTCCTTCTCTGGCATTAACCTTCTAAAGCTTTCTTGCTCTAATTCATACTCATTTTGTGCACCCTACTCAAATTGTATTGCAAATGCCCTCGTTAATCTCTGGGTCTTTGTACACAGTACATTGCTCCCTCTACCCAGAAGCCCTGAGTGGACTAAGTTACTTGTCCTTCAAGATTCAGCTGATAAAAATCACTGATCCATGAAGCCTTCTTACTACTAATGGCCACGCCTAATGCTCACTCTGAGCCTAGGTTAGGAAAAGGACCCTCCTATGTACTTCCATAATAACCTGTATATGCTAGTCATTCCTTTATCCAGGCACCGTGCTAGACAAAAAGACAAAGCAATGAATAAAAGAGCTCTCTTTGGGAGCTTATATTGCCTCATGGGCAAGAAAGAAAATGAACATGTAAACTAATAAAGATTCAAGATAAGTACAAGTAGTGATAAATGAGTCAGGGATATGGGGGAGTGGGGTGGGCAGTGTTCTGAAGCAGCAACGGGTCAGCAGGGACCTCAAGGACGAGAATGGGTTTGCTCTATGAGGGAGGAATATTCCAGACACAAAGAATAGCTAGTGGAGAGTCCAGGAAGTAGAAAGGGGCTTCATACATTTGAGGAGTAGAAGGCAGGTTACTGTAGCTTGAGAAGATTAGGATTAGAGAGAGAGTGTGTTAACAGATTCAGTTGGAGAGGCAGGCAGGAGTGAGATCACTGTAGTGCCTTCATAAATCATGATAAGAAGTTTCGATTTTATTTTAAGAACACAGAGTAACCACTGAAATATTTTAAGCAGTGTTTTGGCATGATGTGTATTAAGATTACACTAGTGTCTGAGAGGAGAACAGATAATAGGAGAACAAGAGTGTAAATGGTGAGACTAATCACAGGCAAGAAAAGACAGTGGCTTAGATCAGAAGGGTAACATTGGAAACAGAAAGAGAGATAATGAGAATTTACACTGAGGTAAATCAACAAAATCTGCTAATACATTGGATGTGGGGTTGAGGAAGACAGGACAAGCATGAATAAGTTTCACTTTTAGGTTGTTTACTTAATAAACAACTGAACCGGTAGCAGTAACTTTTATTGAGATGGTAAAGACTGGAAGAGGAAGAGGCTACGGAGAGAAGAAGTTGAGAGTTATATCTGAGACATATTATGTTTGAATGTATACTAGACATCAAAGAAAAAACATCAAGTAGGCAGTTGCTTTTACAAATCTGGAGCCCAGAAAGAGAGGGTGGGGATGGAGATAACGGTTTGTAGTCATCAGTATGTAGGTGGCACACAAAGCCTTGGAACTGGGTAAGATTACTGCAGGAGAGATCATAGACTCCTGCCTCTCAACGGTGATGGTAATGTTTCCTAGCAAATATTTTGGAAACTTTAGGGGGATTTAGTGGACAGGAGTCAAGGTTGTCCTGCAATATGTACAGAGTCCTACATAACTAAGATGTTTTCTGGCAATCTTCCAACTTTCTGCTTGATATTAATACAGGCGATCAGCGTAAAATGACCAACAATGCAGATTTGAGCTGCCTGAGAAACAATTACTTTTATCTAGTTTATATACTGGGTCACAGTATAAGGTTTTATTTAGAAATGACTTTTGAGCAAAAACATATGAAAATTACAATGGATGATTTTAAAGTTCCTCCCACTTGAATGGGCTTTGATTCAACTAACTTTGCCCTGATCACATAAAGTTTAAATAGTGCAATGCAATTTAACCCAGCCTTTCTCTATCCTGCACAACAGAAAATGTTCTTTTGCTAGGTTATTCTGCCATTGGAAGACAGAAAATACAAAGTCAAGAAAAAAAATTTTTAAATATGTGTATCCCAGGGAGTTTCCTATCATGGGGGTCTAAATTTCTCTCTGTTTCTTTGAGGATTTCCAAGAAAATATTAAATAAGTATTTCGAATTGCTGTTTTTTTATCTGTTCTCATAGCAGAACAAATATAGCTGAGTAGTTTCAAAATCCCAAGGGAATAGAGTAGAAAAGCCCACACAAATCTGACTCTGACTCCATGTAAAACACAGAGCAAGGAGAGAGTAAGGAGCAGTAAACCGAACAGTAGAAAAGAAGACAATCAACAATGGAAAATTTATTTGACCTCCGAAGTTACCGAAGCACCCACATCCTATTTGACTCCCTTTTACCCTGTTTCCATCTTCTACTTTGTCCCCTCCTCCCCCACCTACATTTTCCCCTATTTCATTTACTCATAATCCCAGGAGGAAAAGTCAAGAACAGAATGTATAAAGATGAAGCATGGCACAGAAATCTAAAAGGTCTAAAATCAAAACAGCATGCCATTGCCCTGTTTACCCTAATCCGCAATTTCCTTTAAAGAGCATGAAGGAAAAGGAGACTACTTACCATCTGTAAGCTCCACGTAACCAGTGAATATCATATTTTCTTTCTTTACTGCATTTAAGGGTTTATTGAGAGGCTATGCCTTTCATGACACATATAATAAAGAATCAAAGAAACTCTGAGTTAGATGAGACTTTAATATAACTGCCATTAAGAGAAAAAAAAAAAAAGACCCTAATGCTTAAAAATGTTGTGTTAAATGCTAAGTCAAATGTCATACTGAAATAGTTTTTGGCAAGACTAATAGTAAAATCCAGATTTCTCAGCTTCTGGTACAATTATCTTTCTAATACACCAGGTTGCTCTATTTTTTTTTTTTCCTGTCAGTAGAAACAACACAATAGGATTCAAAATGCTTTTTTAAAAAAGTCTATTAGTCTCTCCTAAGTATGGAATTCTGATTATATAAAACAAAACAGAGAAACTAAATCTGTCATATAGTCCCCAAAGGTTGGTGGTTTTGTAGTTTTATGTTCCCTGTCAAGCTGTGTCTCAAAGGGGGCTGGTATCCTGTCACAGCAATTGCCCTGACATGCCATAGACTGCATCCCACATCTATAAAAACCAAACCCAAGGAAAACAGGCACAATAAGCTATATTCTACTTTGCTGATTATGGTAGTTTTGAGAGTCTCCTACTATTAACAAGCCATGTAAGTAGGTCTTTCAATGATTCAATAATCTCCAGTAAGTCCAGGTCATGTTTCCTTACTTTCCAATCGCTACAAATGTGTGTATCTTGGTATACACTGAACTTCTAATATAAAAATAATCTTTCTTAAAATAAAGATCCATTTACATTCCAGAACACCCACTAGCTAGAACACCCACCCTCAGCCCTGTGAAAGGTTTCATTTTGGCAACTATTTGATCAGCAGAAAAGGAAGTTGTTAGCTCAGACTGTTTGTAAACAGTCCGCTTTCCTGCTGAGCAGTTGAGAAAGAGAGAAAGAACAAAGGAAATAACAAGAAAATGGGTTTGGTTGTCTGTAAGATCAGAGGGTGAGGTGGGGGCAAAACAAAAGGTGAATAAACAATGCTGCCTTACCTTTTTTTTCTTTCAGGAGAGAAACAATAATAATTGCCAAAAGTCAAATTTGCTCCCAAATATGAAGGGGTAAGGGAAAATGTAGCAACCATTTTCTTCATTATCATTTAAAAAATATTAATTTGGCCATATTAGTTATCAGACTGGGGCTATAAAGACAGATATGACATGCTTCTAGCTTGTCCCATTTTCTAGCCCTTTTCCATGAGAAGGGAAATCTATTGTCCAGAGTTAAGTCTCCAAACCACTTGTACGTATCAACTAAATGAACATCTCACATTTACTGAGGTAAAGGAAAAAGTGAGAACCCTAAGAGGAGGCGGGAGGGAAATATTCAAGCAATAAAGGCTAATTTGAAATATGACTTTATCAGAAAAATTCCCCTTTAGCTCTTTCTGATCATAAAAGCATTGGTTCCAAACCTTTTCGTCAACACTTTAAAACTTCTCTTTCGCTCCCTCCTTTCCATGTTTACCATCGCTACCAAGACCTGGTCTGTATCACTTCATATCTAGATTTTATGTCCATGATCTACTACCTACTCCTATCTCTCCCTCCTTCTACCCTATTCTTGATGCTTTCATCGAGCTTATAAATCCTCACTGGTTTTGCAGTGTGTCCTCTACTCTGTTCTAAGCTCCTTTACCTTTTCAGGCTTCTTTCTATTATTTTCAATTAAAACCTCTGAAAAACAGAAAAACATATTGAAAATACTCTTCAAACCTAACTGATCTTGTTCCCTCCATTTACCTTAGTCATTCTTACCCTCAGTGTTTGTTTTTGCTGTTCCCCGAGATATAATGCTTCAGCAATCTTCTCCACCTAATCATTTAATGGTTTATAATGTTATTCAACTTTGTATGCACTCATGTCTTCCCTAGTTCCTTCCTGATAGGGACTATTTTATATTTCTTTTGTCCCTCCTAAAGGACTTGGCTACCACTAGACATAATAGACACTCAAATCTTTATAAAACAAAATTGCAGCAAGCATCTTGAATCCTTGTCAAATTTCTAAGAAAGCCTGTCCCTTATGTCCCATACCTCCTCCCAGTATAAAAATTGAATCCAATCAACAATGTAAAAACATATTCCTGCAGTTGCTGTGTGGAGCAAAGCGAGATGATGATACTTGGAACAGAAGGGCTTGGTCATTTTCACCTGTGGCTGTGGTACTTAAGAACAAACTATTATAAAGCATATGAATATAAATGTCATCATTTTGGTGCTACTCAAACATCATCAAAAAAAGATTTGTATCATTTTTGGAGATCAAAGTGTCTCCTTAAGTCAACAATGCCATGGAATGCTTCCTTCAAAGATGGCAACCATAAAATAAGTGTCTGACTTTCAACAAAAATCCATTCCTCAAAACAATTAAATGGCATTGGCCCTAAAAAGAATAAGCTCAAAAGAGTTTTCTAGTGTTTATGAAGCTGACCTTTTCATTTGAGCACTTAACTAAATTCTAATGTCTGGACCAGAAACATTAAAGTTCATGTTAACAAAAAAAAAAAAAAAAAAAAAAAAAAAAAAGGAAAGTCAACTTCATACTTTAATTATTTAATGTATTCTAATTTAATTATTTAATTTTCAACAAAATGGATGGAGCTAGAGTATTATGCTAAGCGAAATAAGTCAAAGACAAATACCATATGATTTCACTCACATGTGGAATTTAAGAAACAAAACAAAAGAGCAAAGGAAAAAAAAAAAGACAAACCAAGAAACAGACTCTTAACTACAGAGAAGGAACTGATGGTTACCAGAGGGGAGGTGGGGAGGGGAATGGGGGGAAATACAGGATGGGGATTAAAGAGTACACTTATCATGATGAAAAAAATTTAAAAAAATAAAATGATAAAAAATAAGCAATGGAAACAACCATTTGTAGAAAAAAACAATCTCCTCCATATTAAAAGTTTAAAGGTTTTAACAGATGTGGACTCGCCATCATAACTACTGGGAAAATACAGGCCAGGAGTAGAGACAAAAACAACAACAAAAACAACAACAACAAAAAATGTGCCTTGGTGCTGACATGCATAAACTACTTTCTAAATATATCCAGAATCCAACCACATTTTAGGATCTACCATTTCAACTCTGGTCTAAACCCCTATCATCTGTCTACCTGGATTACTGCATTAGATTCTTAAGTAGTTCTTCTTCTTCTGTACTTACCCACCTACCATTTATTCTCCATACAGCAGAGTAATTTCATTAAAACAGACGTGATTTATATCATGCCTTTGCTTAGAACTCCCTAATGACTTTGCATCTCACTACAAGTTAAATTTCTCACAATGGCCTTTTGTAAAGCCCTCTATCTGAGGTTTCTAGTAGGAATCTTGATCATCACAATGATTAGGGAGAAGTATTGGTGTTTAGTGGGTACTATCAGTTTCAAATATTCCATGGAACATTCTTGTGAATTATGTGAATTTTGTTCTTTCAATATACTCTGAATCTTCCAGGATGCATCTTCCATGTTAATTAAGGGAAGCTTGCACTTTGGTGTAGAACTCTACACCAAGAATTATTCACTATATCACAAAATCCCAACATCATTAGCAACACATTTCATGGCTTTAGAGTCACTAATACAACATATCTATTTAAATCCTAATTTACAGCTCTCAAAGTGTGAGCAACTCTATATAATGGCTTGCCTATCTAGACTTGTCACACCACAGCATTCATACAACGAAATATGCAAATTATATTACTTTCACCTAATGTCTTCTTTATAAGGAAGCTGGGGACACTGTATTATTTTCTTTTTAAAATAAAGTGCTTAAAAGCTTCTATTATCTATACTTCAAGAGAAAAAGGGGTTATCACAATACACTTGTTATATTGCACCTTACGAAGTTAAACATCACAGCCCTAGATCACCTGCCCCTACTCCCAACCTGTTACACCACCAGTCTGAGTTCCCCTCGTTCACTACATCTACACTGGCCTTCATGGTTATTTCTTAAAAACTTTAGGCAGCTTCAGGCACAGGGCCTTTGTATTTGCTATTCCTTCTGACTGAAGAATGTTCTTCCCCCAGGCATCAACATTACTCACTCACTCCCTCACATCCATCATATTTTTGTTTGAATATCTTCTGAGTCTTTTTCTGACCACCCAGTTTAAACCTGAATGCCCTTCCAACAACTTCCTAACCTCTTTTCCCCGACTTTAATTTATTCCACAGTACAAATCACCATCTGTTCTGATTATCCATTGCCGAGTAACACAGCACTCTAAACCTCAGTGGCTTAAAATAAACATCTACTGCTATCTTTCATGATTCTGTGGGTTGCTTAGGCTCATCTGGGTGGTTCTTGCTTGGGATCTCTCATGTGGTTACAGCCAAATGGCTGCTGGGACTGAAGTCATCTGAAGGTTCAACTGGGCTAGACATCCAAGATGATTTCTTCAACCACAAGTCTGGTACCTTAGCTGGGATGGCTCCAACAGCTGGGTGCTGGCCTGGAATCTTTGTCTTTAGCTTTCCCACATGACTAGTGTGGGCTAGCTCAAAGCATGATGGTCTCATGGCAGTCAGACTTCTCATACAGATGCTGCCTTCCCCTAGAGCTGACATTCCGAAAGACCAAAGGCAGAAACTAAGGTTTTGACCTAGCTAAGGAAGCTTCATTTCTATCTTGCTTTACTGGTTACACAGAAATGGCTCAAATGAAGTGTGGGAGGGGACAACAGAAGGGTTTTAACACTGGGAAGCACAGTACACTAGGGAGCTACCTTTTGAGACAGTCACTACAATACCTAATACACTATATATTTTACTCACCGTGCTTCTCTTTCTACAATTATTCATCGCAGAAAGTGAAAGATAAAATTAAGAGCAAAAATCAAAGACAGAAATATCAAAAAGAGTCACAAATTGCCTACTTTGTCCTGTGGACATTACTAACCACTCTAGCACCTAATTTCTCTTGTCAGAGAATTCTCCTAGCAGACTTACCAAACAAAATGTGAACTACATTTGACATTTAATAATTCTGTACAATTACCATATAAAATCCAATTAAATATTTAGTTATTCCATCTACAGTTTCATGTGTCAGCTTTATCTTCGGGATAAAGATTTGAGGACCAGCTCATTTTATTATTTTTTAAAAGATTTTATTTTTAAGAAATCTCTACACCCAATGTGGGGCTTGTACTCACAATCCCCAAATCAACCAAGAGTCACATGTTCCATTGACTGAGCCAGTCAGGTGCTCCCCTGCTCATTTTAATTTAAAAAACAATTTTTAATAAAAATTCTCAACATGACACAATATGAAGCTGTGCTTACTAGTACATAACAGGGAAAAAAAACTGAACTAGCTAGTGAATTTTCCTAGTTGGTAGAGGCAAAAGAGTTATAGGTATAGGGGAGAAAAGGATGTTCACCATAATCACCTAGCTTTTTAAGCCTGTTTCTACATTTGATGTCGTATATTTAAGAGTTTCTCCAAAGGCGGTAGCTTTTAATATTGACTGCACCTGGTAAGCTTTAAAAATTCCCCAGGCTAGATGACATCTCAGACCAATTAATTTGGATTTCTGGGGGCACAGCCCAGGTATTCATACTTTTTTTTTTAATTTTTTAGAAATGTTTTTATTTATTTTTGAGACAGAGATAGAACATGAGCAGGGGAGGAGCAGAGAGAGAGGGAGACACAGAATCCGAAGCAGGCTCCAGGCTCTGAGCTGTGAGCACAGAGCCTGACACGGGGCTTGAACTCACAGACCATGAGACCATGACCTGAGCTGAAGTCAGATGCTTAACCGACTGAGCCACCCAGGTGCCTCATGGTATTCATACTTTTTAATGTTTCTAGGTGAATTAAACATGCAGTCAAGATTGAGAATCACTGCCTCAAATTCTCCTTTTTCCTTTGCCCCCAGCAGTCTCTTCTAAACAAGGAGCACACACACACACAAAAAAGAACCAGTAAAAGATTTTAATTTTTTCAAAAGAAGGCAAAAAAGGGAGGAACTTTTTTTTTTAAAGAAAAAAAAAAAAGGACAGAGGCACCAAGTAAGATGTTTAAAAGAAATCCAAATGCATAAGCAATCACAATAAACATTAGTGGACTAAATTAAACAGGAAAAGGGCAAAGACTAAGTGATTTAATGTTTTCAAAAATCTAAACTATATGCTGTTTCCAAGATTACAATTTAAACATAAGACAATGGCACAAAAACAGACACACAGACCAATGGAATAGAATAGAAACCCCAGAACTAGACCCACAAACGTATGGCCAACTCATCTTTGACAAAGCAGGAAAGAACATCCAATGGAAAAAAGACAGCCTCTTTAACAAATGGTGCTGGGAGAACTGGACAGCAACATGCAGAAGGTTGAAACTAGACCACTTTCTCACACCATTTACAAAAATAAACTCAAAATGGATAAAGGACCTAAATGTGAGACAGGAAACCATCAAAACCTTAGAGGAGAAAGCAGGAAAAGACCTCTCTGACCTCAGCCGTAGCAATCTCTTACTCGACACATCCCCAAAGGCAAGGGAATTAAAAGCAAAAGTGAATTACTGGGACCTTATGAAGATAAAAAGCTTCTGCACAGCAAAGGAAACAACCAACAAAACTAAAAGGCAACCAACGCAATGGGAAAAGATATTTGCAAATGACATATCGGACAAAGGGCTAGTATCTAAAATCTATAAAGAGCTCACCAAACTCCACACCCGAAAAACAAATAACCCAGTGAAGAAATGGGCAGAAGACATGAATAGACACTTCTCTAAAGAAGACATCCAGATGGCCAACAGGCACATGAAAAGATGTTCAGCGTCGCTCCTTATCAGGGAAATACAAATCAAAACCACACTCAGGTATCACCTCACGCCAGTCAGAGTGGCCAAAATGAACAAATCAGGAGACTATAGATGCTGGCGAGGATGTGGAGAAACGGGAACCCTCTTGCACTGTTGGTGGGAATGCAAATTGGTGCAGCCGCTCTGGAAAGCAGTGTGGAGGTTCCTCAGAAAATTAAAAATAGACCTACCCTATGACCCAGCAATAGCACTGCTAGGAATTTACCCAAGGGATACAGGAGTACTGATGCATAGGGGCACTTGTACCCCAATGTTCATAGCAGCACTCTCAACAATAGCCAAATTATGGAAAGAGCCTAAATGTCCATCAACTGATGAATGGATAAAGAAATTGTGGTTTATATACACAATGGAATACTACGTGGCAATGAGAAAAAATGAAATATGGCCTTTTGTAGCAACGTGGATGGAACTGGAGAGTGTGATGCTAAGTGAAATAAGCCATACAGAGAAAGACAGATACCATATGGTATCACTCTTATGTGGATCCTGAGAAACTTAACAGGAACCCATGGGGGAGGGGAAGGAAAAAAAAAAAAAAAGGACGTTAGAGTGGGAGAGAGCCAAAGCATAAGAGACTGTTAAAAACTGAGAACAAACTGAGGGTTGATGGGGGGTGGGAGGGAGGGGAGGGTGGGTGATGGGTATTGAGGAGGGCACCTTTTGGGATGAGCACTGGGTGTTGTATGGAAACCAATTTGTCAATAAATTTCATATAAAAAAAAATAAACATAAGACAAAATCAAAAGGTTAACAGTAAAACAATGAGTGATAGTAAAAAGCATGCCAAATACTGATCAAAACCGAGTTAGTATGAAGTCAACATCAAACAAAATAGACAATGAGGCAAAAAACAGTGCTAGAATGAAAGAGGCCCACTATAAAACTGCACATTGATTTTAATCAACAAGTGGTTCTAAGTTTGTATATACCCAGTAACATAGCCTAAAGAACACATAAAGCAAAAACTATGAGAAAAAATGGAAAAAGTACCAGAGGATTTTAACATATCAGTAAATGGCAGATAAAGTATACTAAATATCAGTAAACATATTACATATCTGCATATACAATAATCTTGTTCTAATACATATATATTGAAAACTGTACCCAATAAATGAAAAATATACTTCCAAAGATAAACACAACATTTAATAATACAAAAAATATAAAGTGCCTAGGATTAAATATAAAAAGGTATTCATAATCTGTATAAAGAAAATGATTAAACTGTTTTGAAAAAGATTAAAAACTCCTAATACAGAGTGATCTATCATGTCCAGGGATAAGAATTTGACACCATAAAGATGCCAGTTTTTCCAAATTGATCTACAGAATCAGTGCTATTCCAATTAAAGGCCAGATAGAGTTCCTTTTGGGGCTTGTCAACATGATTGATTAATTTCTATGGAAGAGAAAAAGATCCAGGATAGCCAAGAAACTCCTAAGAACGGGTAGAAAGATTCTTACTACATGTTAAGATTTCTCAAATAGCTATAGCAATTGAGAGAGTGAGGTATTGGCATAGGAATATTCTGATAAACCACTGAATACAACATACAGAAACACACACATATGTGGAAACTTGATTTATGACAGAGTTGGCAACTGTGATCACAAGAAGAGAAACGAACTATTCAATAAACAGTGCTGAAACAGTTATCCATTAAAAAAAACCGGGACTCTTACATCATATTCAAAACTCAATTCCAGGTAGATTAAAGACATATGTATAATGCACAAGCTATAAAATTTTTAGGAGACAATAAAAGATTTATTTAAAAAACTTTTTTAAATGTTTATTTATTTTTGAGAGAGACAGAGTGCAAGTGGGAGAGGGGACAGAAAGAGAGACAGAATCAGAAGCAGGCTCTAGGCTCCGAGCTGTCACCACTGAGCCCGAAACAGGGCTCAAACTCACAAACCATGAGATCATGACCTAAGCTGAAGTTGGATGCTTAACCGACTGAGCCACTCAGGCATCCCAATAAAAGATTTCTTAAGCAAGATACAAAAGCACAGACCATAAAGGAAATGACTGAAGCTTGACTAAACTCAAATTAAGAACTGTTTATCAAAAGATACTATAAAGAAAGAAAAAATGCAAGCCAGAAACTGAGATAAAATATCTGCAACAATACACTCAACAAAGGGTAAATATTATCCAGAATATAAAAACACTGATATGAAAAGACAACACAATAGAAAATATTATAGAAAAAGAAATGAGTGGCCAATAACCATAAGAAAACATTCCCAACCTCAATATTTATCAGAGAAAATGACATCAAGATCCCACTTTACATCCTTGAGATTGGTGAAATTTTAGAAGACTAAAAATATCAGGTGTTGGCAAGGATGTGGAACAGCACACCCTACTGGTGGGAGTTTGAATACATTCTTCTCTTTCAGTAAAAATCTGGATTTATGTAGCAAAACTGAAACTATAAACATGCACTTCCACTATTTCGTAAATACTCTTGAAGGCATATTGGAATCACCCGGAGAGCCTTAAAAAATACTAATGCTTAAATCTTATTTCCCAGAGATTTGGATTGAATTGAAATATACAGAGGGGGAAAAAAAAACCACACCAAAAACAAAAACCCAACTTATCACAGAATAGAATGATTCCATTTGTATTAAGTTGAAAACCATGCAAAAAGAAACAATATTTTGCCTACAAGCACACCCATGTGGTAAAAATATTTTTTTTATTTATTACCTTTTAAAGTTTTTTTATTTTGAGAGAAAGCAGGAGCAGGAGAGGGACAGGTGGGGAGCGGAGAGGGAAGGAGGGAGGGAGAGAGAGAGAGAGAGAGAGAGAGAGAGAGAGAGAGAGAATCCCAAATCCCAAGCAGGCTCCAGTTATCAGTGCCCAATGCAGGGCTCAATCTCACTAACTGTGAGAACATGACCTGAACTTAAAAGACTCAGCTAGCCAGGCATCCCTAAAACTATTTTAATGTTTGTTTATTTTTGAGAAAGAGAGAGAGAAAGCACAAGCAAGAGCGGGGGAGGGGCAGAAAAAGGGGTAAACAGGATCCGAAGTGGGCTCTGCACTGACAGCAGCCAGCCCAACATGGGGCTTGATCACAAACTGTGAGATCATGACCTGAGCTGAAGTCGACACTTAACTGACTAAACCACCCAGGCACCCCTAAAACTTTTTTTTTTTTTTAAAGCACAGGAAAACAAACATAAAATTGGCACAGTAGGAAAAGGGAGGGAGATGGAATGGGAAAGGCACAAAATGAGGGATCAAAGGTACTAACAATGTTCTATTTCTTAAGTTCAGTAATGGGTACAGGTGTATGCTTTACACTGCCTACATAGCTTGCATTATTTGATATCTACATGATATTTAATGAAATGAATTAAGAATTACTCATAGGTTACTTATACAAAAACAAGCAGTACTTAAAGCTCTTGTCAACCATAGGTTATCAGTAAATGTTGTTATTCTCCTTCCCCAAGGAAAATAAAAGGTCGTCTGGGAAGAATGGCCAAAAAGAAAAGGCAAGGATACTTTATTTTAGTGTGGTGCTCAGCCCTGAACAGTAGTCTGCTACCTCATGAAGAATCTTTAACTTCAAAACTTTAAAGTTTTGGTATCTTTCTCAAAAGCCAATTTCAGGAGTCAATGTGATGTGTACAAACAGCATTTACTTGACTGCCAAACAGTTCTTGTTTAAACTACAACTCTGTCCCTTAACTGTGCGGTCTTTGGTAAGCTGTTTTTTTTTGTTTTGTTTTGTTTTTAAATCTGAGCCTGGTTTCCTCATGTAAAAAAGAAAGAGAACTTACTCTACAAATATTTATGGAGCACCTACCACGTGCCAGAGAATGTACCAGGTATTATACAATAATGTACAAGAAACACACGGTATTTGTTCTCCCAAAGGCAAACAAATTCCTACTTCAAAAGGTTGCTGAAAAGATGATATAATATAAAGGAACTTGACATGGTGCCTGAAATATACTTGGTATTCAATAAATGTTATTTCTCTTTCTTTTTCTGCCTGGATTACTTAAAGCTAATAAAATGGGATTAGTCCTTTTAGAAAGCCTGTCTAGTGGTCTAACATTACAAAAAACACCAATGAAATAGCATACATATATCAAGTACTATAAAAGTATTAGTTGACTTAACATACTGTACAAAACATTAGATGTTATTAGTTTGATCTATCATCAGGGTAAAATACTGGCATCTGAATCAAAGTAAAACTATTTTAAAATTATGAACCCAAGCATAACTGGATTCAGATTTCACAGTGTTTTTATATTCTTAATGATTTGACTTAAAATGTATCCTTGTAATATCTGCAATTTTCTTTTAATATGTCTGGCTTTCAAAGTCACATTATTTTGGTGGCATTTATTATCCTGGATTTTGTTTTTCCCATTTAAAAATGTCTTGCAAATTCATTTGCTGAGAAGCAAAACGGAAATAACTTTGTAAGTCAAACAGCACTAACTAGCACAGTAGTTTTCACAAGAAAGGAGGATTAACAAATATTTACAAGATGAATCAAATAGTGCAATTTTAGTCCAGTTGTGTGGCTGATGAGATTAGATCATTTTAAGAACGTACTCTACTTGGTGGATGCCGTAGGATGGAAGAAATAGCTCAGTCTTCCGAATGAGACCTAGTAGCAGCAGGCTGTATGGGCTCACAGTCTGAGGGATTTTTCTTTTTTTTAAACCATGTGTTGATTCACAAAATCCTCACTTCACAGTGGAAACAGCAAAAACACAGTATCAAGTCAGTGCTCTTCTCAATGCCCCAGAAAGCAGATTTGCTTCTCTTAATCTACTGTGATATTTTCTTTCTTCTCTTTAATTAGTTTCATTGAAAAAGTAATGTATCTGGTTAAAATTGGAAAAGAAAAGTTAAAAAAATTTGGTAATACACTGACAGATGATTCATAAGAAATAGCACCCACGCATATTGCTGACAGAAATAAAGGCTGGTACAAACTCTCAAGAGAAAACGAGAACAGTGACTGCCTAGGGCAAGGAGAACTGGGTAGCTGAGTCAGGAGTGGAAGGGAAACTAATTTTTTACACACCCTTTGTCACTTGTGAACGTAACTTTTACATATTTTTGTTGTTGTTGTTTTTAAGTAATACAAGCAGATGATTAAAAATTCAAAGCACACAAAACAGTAGGCTCCGGGCCTGGGGCAAACACTAGTATGTATGTCTCTTATCTATTTTCCTACATATGTGTTGTAGGCATTTTTCACATGGCAGAAACTGGATGCCCCTAGCAGAAATGAACATTCTCGACAAAGAAGAAAAGGATTAATCTTAAAGCTGAAAGTTCTGCAAAGCTAAAAGCGCCCACAGAAAATATTAATCAAAACAAGTATCCTGGGTGCCTGGGTGGCTCAGTTGGTTAAGCGTCCAACTCTTGATCTCGGCTCAGGTCATGATCTCACAATTGGTAAGTCTGAGCCACACGATGGGCTCTGCGCTGACAGTGTGAAGCCGGCTTGAATTCTCTCTCTCTCTCTCTCTGCTTCCCCAATTCTCCCCAATTCTCTCTCTCAAAATAGATAAATAAACTTAAAAAAAAAAAAAAAGCCCAAGCATCCAAATGTCCCACCAATGTCAGGTAGCGTGGAGGACACAATTCTTCCCCGTAAGAAATTTACAATCTACATGAGGAAACAAAACATGTAAAAAAACCCCAGTAAAGAACAACTGAATGTCAAAATAGGCTATACAGCAACTGAACACAAGTACAACAGGATTTGGAAGAAGGAAAAGCTTCATGTTAGATGAAAAAGTTGTTCTGAAAAGAGGTTGGAGCTGGGTTAGCCCTCATACCATCTTGAAGGTTTAAAAGAAACAGGTAAGAGTATTAGAAGAGTGCAAACATCAAGCAGAACCAAAATGATGTGTGTCATAAATGACTTAGCCATAAAAACATAAAAGAAGTAAAATTTCTGAGGTCCAGTAACTTACGGTTACCATTTCTAGAATGCACAACAGTTCGGAAAAGAGAAAGTTTTGCTTATTAAGTTTTGCATATTTTATCTTATTAAGTTTGCATATGAACTTTTATTTTTGAAAAGCAGTTTTAAGTTTTCATACGTGTCACTTAATCCTTACAACTTATAAGCATAGTGTCAATCACATTTTACAAGTGAGAAAACTGAGGATTGTGGTGGTAAAAAGTAGTTCAAAGTAACGAGTCTTTTTTCCCCCTTTTTAACTCTCACCTTTGGCATGACAGAGGGGTAGTTGCGCAGACCCACTCCTCAGTGAAACTGATGAAAGCTATAAAATAAAAAATAAAAAACACACCTTACCCTCACCCCAGCCATTCAAAGTCTCTGGGAATGGTCCTAAGGACATACTGCAAATGAAGAAACATCTATTCAAGAAAATCTACCAAAACTTGGTAAGGACAAGTGGTGTTTGAATGACAACCCACTCCCCCTCCCTTCCCCATCACAGCTCAGCATGACAGAAACTCCACTCCAGATAGATAAAACAGCCAATGAAAGAAGGCTTTTTTAAACCTCAGCTCCCAGCTGGAGGACTACCTTAGCAGGAGGGACAGCATGCCAGCATTTCTCACCTTCTCCACAGCTACCTACTGTTGAAGCTAAGTTCTGGGTGAATGTGGCCAAGAGGTAGGGTCTCCCTTCTTCTGCCCAGTCCCTGCTGATCAGAAGGAGGCTCGGCCTTGGGCAAGGCACTAAGAATACTGGGCCCTGATTCTCCTGCCCAGCCTCACAGGGTGTGGGTTCCACACTGGGAGAGGCAAGCCGAGGAGACGTGGGGCTGCCACCCACTCCGTGGAGCTCGGTTGCTATATCGGCATGTCACTTAGAGAGAAGTGTCCATTGTCCCTGCCTCCAGTACCACAGCCTGGTTCAGGGATTTTGCCCAGGGATAGAAGCAGGCTATAAAAGCACTTTCAATTCTTTTTTAAAGAAACCAACTTGATTTGCAACAGAGTATGGAGAAGTTCAAACCTAAGGGTACTCTTAAAAAATGCTTGTGCTAGGGGCGCCTGGGTGGCGCAGTCGGTTGAGCGTCCGACTTCAGCCAGGTCACGATCTCGTGGTCTGTGAGTTCGAGCCCCGCGTCAGGCTCTGGGCTGATGGCTCAGAGCCTGGAGCCTGTTTCCGATTCTGTGTCTCCCTCTCTCTGCCCCTCCCCCGTTCATGCTCTGTCTCTCTCTGTCCCCCAAAAAATAAATAAAATAAACGTTGAAAAAAAATTAAAAAAAAAAATGCTTGTGCTAAAAGGCTAATGCTAGCTATGGACAGACTCACTGGAGACAAAGACTAAACTGCAAACCTGCTAGTTTGTTGGAGAGAAACTGAGAGATAGCAGGGAGGAGACTTTGTGGGCTCAGGATACATTCAAACACTGACTTTGGGAAGTACACCTTTAAAGGGGCCTGAATTTGACTGGATCAGTCTGTGAAGCAATTTATGCTCCGGAATATTGTTGAAAACAATAGTGCAATCACCTGGAATTGGTGGAGTTTAAGAGCCGGGTGTGCTATGGGAAAGAGATGGCCAGAGAGTCCAGCCAGAATCAATGCCATCTCTGGGAGATTAGGGCATACCAAGGCTGTGCCACCCAGGGGCAACATCAGAGGCTTCATTCACACTGCTGGAGAAATGGAGGGAATAGACTTGTTTCTAGAATAGAAGAAAAAGAACTCCTATACTCAACAACAAAAAGACAAATAAGCTAATTAAAAAATTGAAAAAAGACTTAAGTAGACACTTCTCCAAAGATATACAAATGACCAACAGGCAAATGAAAAGATGCTCAACATTGTTTGTCATTAAGGAAGTGCAAATCAAACCCACAAAGAGATACTGCATCCATTAGAATGGCTATAATCAGAAACTGAAAATTACAAGCATTGGCGATGATGCAGTGAAACTGGAACCCTCACACACTGCTGCTGGGAATATAATATGGTGCGGCCACTGTGGAAAATTAATTTGGCAGTTTCTCAAAGAGTTAAACATAGAATAGTCATATGACCCAGCAGTTCCACTCCTTGGTATATACTCAGAAGAACCGAAAACAAGTGTTCAAACAAAAACTTGTACACAAATATTCAGAGCAGCATTATCAATAACATCCAAAGGTAGACACAACCTAATGTCTACCAGTGAATAAATGGTTGAACAAAATATGGTATATCCACACAGTATAATATGACTTAGTAATAAAAAGAAATGAAATTCAGATACATGCTACAACAGAAGCCAGACACAAAAGGCCACATATTGTATGATTCCATTTATACGAAATTCCAGAACGAGAAATCCATAGAGCGAAAAAGTAGATTAGAGGTTACTAGGGGGAGAGGGGAATCAAGAGCTTCTGCCACAGAGCTTCTGTCGGAGTGATGAAGAACTTTTAAGAAACCGAAAGTAGTAACGGTTGTATAGCACTGTAAACAGAACTAATGGTATTGAATTGTACACTTAAAAATGGTTAAAATGGTAAATTTTGTTACATGTATTACCACACACACAAACACAAAAGCAAACCAATCTAATGCCAAACTTCAATATACAGTGTAAGATTCAGCATGAAAATCTTAGTATGAGACTCCCCACAGTATGAGATTCAGCTATGAAATTACACATCTTCTTGGGTTTCATTTAATAGGCTTACACTTTCAGTTCATTCTTAGCTTTAAAAAGTATTTAAATGTGTAATTTCTAGGCTTGAATAATATTCCTATTATATGAAGTATTACTTTTAGATTTTCTCAGCCTAATTTAATTTCACAATGTGTGACCATTTATCTATCACGCTTTGGCATAACAGAATTGTAATTTTAAAAACTTAAATGTGAATTACACATTTACATATAAATTGCAAATGGTCAAAAGCAAAAAGCAAACAATGAAATACAACTTCATACCCTCTGGGTATGGCTATGTTTAAGAAACAAAAAAACAAAAACAGAAGGGCAATAATAAGGGTTGGCAAAGATGTGGAGAAACTGGAACCCCATGCATTGTGGGTCGTAACATACGATGGTGCAGTCACTTTGGAAAATGGTTTGGCAGCTTCTCAAAATATTAAACACAGGGTTACCATATGACTCAGCAATTCCACCCAAGAGACATGAAATCATATGTTCATCGAAATGTTTTCACAAATGTTCATAGTAGCATTATTCATAACAGCCAGAAGGTAGAAACAACCCAAATACCAAACAACTGCCAAATGGATAAACATAATGTTGTACATCTACACAACAGTATACTAGTTGAATGTTAAAGGGAATGAAGTACTGATAAATGCTACAGCATGAATGAACTTCAAAAACTTCGTGCTAAGTGAAAAAAAGCCAGAAATGTTATATGATTCCATTTATATGAAATGTTCCCCAAAAGACAAATCTATAGAGAGCAGTTTAGTCGTTCCCTAAAGCTGGGGGTGGGAATGCGAAGGGACTGCTAATGGGTACCAGGTTTCACTTTGGGGTGATGAAAAGGCCTAAAATTAGATTGTAGTAACTGATGGCTGCACAATCTGGTGAATATACTAAAAACCATGGAACTGTATGTTTTAAGTGGGTAAATTTTATGGTATGTAAACTATATCTCAATAAAGTTCTTTTAAAAATCTGCTCCATCTTTTCATTCCTATAGCTATCCAAGTTTATTTTCTATCATTTACCAATATGAACCTTCTAATTTGTCCACCCAGAGTCCAAGGAAAACCCCACACTCAATTACTTGACTCTGCTCACAGTGTTCCCCTATAAGGAATATTCTCCCTAGGTTACACTCAAGTCACAAATTCATTTTGAAGATTTTACTGACCAAGTCAATCCTCATGGACCTAATTTTCCTCTAGATTCCATGCCACTTGTAATTGGTAACACTGTAACCTCAAATACATACATAAAGCAGTTTCATCTTAGAGAATGAACAGCTAATTTTTGTCATAATCTCTAATTCTTGGCTTTAATCTCTTTTACCTTCTCAGGGAGGAGCTAGCATCTTGAACACAGGTGGTACAAATGTCTGCTGAATAACATACACATGCCTTGAATGCAACTTCCTCCATATGTGTTCAGTAGTACCAAAACCTTAACAAATATCCAAAGTCTTAAAGCAGGAAACAGAAGTGAAGAAAAAGGAACTAAAATGCTGGGACATGCTATCACTTCTCAAGAGTGTATTAGAGAAGCATGCGTTCCTATAGTGCATTTCAAGGTGGCCATTTACTATTGTCCTCAAACTTGGGTGTGGACTAGGCATCCTTAACTTTAAATAGTTACTAACACTTCATTGTTGTCACAGTAAAAAAGAGCACTATAAAGAGAAGGAAGAATTTAAATATGCAACTCTACTTCCTCCTAACAGTGGGGTGCCAAGATTCAAACCCCAGTGCCTTTACGTGCAGTTAGGAGGAAATTAACACAATGACCCTTGGAATTAGTACTGAACAGAGGTGTCTGAGGCGGGAATAAGAAGGAGCACTGCTTTCAAAGGACAGAGGAGCAGCAGGGGCAGAAGACAAGTCTTAAACACCAAACTTCTAAAAGCAACAAAGACAGCAGGTCATAGCAGAGAAGCCACCAATTGCTGAAACCTGATCTAAAGCCTGACTGCAGGAGCCTACAAAATTTCAGAGCATTTCTTTCTGGTATCCTGTATAGGCAAGTCTAATTCCACTATATGAAATTCTTTAACCTGGCCCTGAAATGACACAAACACTGAACACTTCTCATTTGTTTAGCTTCAGAAGTATCTATCTTTCCCTTCTCCTGTATTTATACTTAACTGGTAGCTTGCCTTATATTGTTTAAAAGCCAAAACACACAGACTGTAATCATTCAGACGTGCTTATGGGATTTCCCTGGTAGCAAAGCAGTTATCTTCAAATGTATCATTATTTCAGTTTATTACAGATTTTTTTTTACTTGTTTAATTTGGGTCTCTTTAATAATTACCTTCTTATTTGTAAAAACTCCTTTAAATTATACCTTTCTTTACCTGTCATTTGGTTTTTAATATTCGGTTGCTTAGAATAAGGGACTATGACATGTAGTTAAGGTGGGTAACTCTTCTTCACTTCAGTATTCAGAAGGCTATTAAGGTGCAGAGAAAATACACAACATAAATGCTTAAAGAGAATGTTTTTCATAATGTGGGTATTGTTCTTTTATCATTTGCTACCTTTTTTGAACTCATATTTATAAATGCTAACACTACCAGTTTAAATGTTCAATGAAGAATTTTTATTTTGCGTTTTTGCAAAAACTATCAAGATTTCTTCAAACTATGTATGAATATAGACAGCATTTGATTATCATTTTGAATAATGCCTTCAACACATCAGGACAACTTCTCCCAGTGAATACTTTGTTCAATAATAAGAGAAAGCACCATTATCAAGAGTCAGGATGTTCAGAACTAGAGCAGAACAATTATATACAGGTCTTGCCATTTAATGGAATCACCCAGATGTATAAATAAGAATTCTGACTTCTTAGAGATAAAGAAATCACTGAATAAATGAAAGAAATACAAAAAGCACCACTTATTAACATAATTTCTTTGTGTATTATTGTATTACTGGCCAATGATTTTAAACAGGCTGTGAAATTGGTAAATGAATGACTTTCAACTGCCTACAAGTAAAAAAAAAAAAACAAAACTGGTAACTTTCAAATAATGTGCAACAAGGGCAAGCTGACAATGCCTGGCATATATCAGGAGCTCAAAAAATTACTGCTGAACAAAGAATTAAAATTGGAGCATTCATGGGGTACCTGGGTGGCTTAGTTATTAGTTAAGCGGCCAACTTCGGCCCAGGTCATGATCTCCCACTTCGTGGGTTTGAGTCCTGCATCTGGCTCTGTGCTGACAGTGCAGAGCCTGTTTGGGATTCCCCCTTTCTGCCCCCCCCCCCCCCCCCCGATTCGCGCTTTCTCTATCTCTCAAAATAAATGAATAAACTCTAAAAGATAATAAAAAAAAAATCAGAGGCTTAATGAAGTATACATAAGGTATACATTTCTTATGAAAACATGTTTTTAAAAGACTTTGGAGAAGAAAATATCCACATGTATACTTTCTTATTTTATCTTTTAAAATATGACTCATATCCAAAAACATTAACTAGGGCTTAACATGCACAAAAGGGATCTTAAAATCTTTATTAATCTCTTCAGGGTTTTCTAGTTCACCAATTCATAGTTGTAGAAGGAAAGCAAATGAAGTACTAAATTAAAGACCCATTCCTTTGAGTCATAATGCAAGTAAGATAGCCAGTAGGACAGGAAATCAGAGAGGTTTGAATTTTCTATGTATGTTTTTTAAGGATTACTACTGACAACATTTCAGGTTCTAGTCATGGTCTATCCATACAACTCTTATTAAATTTAAAGCAAACCCTCAAAAGAACAATATTGAAGAGCAACCTATCCTTCAAGATGAGAAGCACAACTTACTTCAACTTGGAACAGTTCTCCAGCCCCTTCACAGTCATTGGATGTGATTATTGGAGTATGAATATGGACAAAGCCACTGTCCTGGAAAAAAAGAAAACCCACTTTTTTTCAGTACATGTGTACATGAAACAACTCTATTATACTATTAAAAGAGCACTAAGAGATTGCCATATCAAATCCCTAACCCCCCAAATGTAACTATTGAGATATCAAGCTGAGGGTTCCACTGTACACAGCAGCACAAAGAATTTTAAATCAAAAACTGACTTAGACATTACCTAATCCAGTATCACTTCAAAACAGCATCAGAAACTGAGGCCCAGAGAGATTTAACAAAAAATTCACATATCTAGTCAATGGCAGAGAGAGCCAGGAGTGGAACCTAGGCCTGCAGGGTCTCTCTGGTGCTGTTTTTTTCTTCCCACTTCTCTAGCACACTAGTAGTGATTTAACATACACACACACACTTAAGGCTAATGCATAATAATGCTGCCTGTATTGCTAAGGGACTACAAATGATCAATATGAAGTGCAGCTATTTTGGAATGAGACCTCTAATTGTCACAAACCACCAAAAAGGAGAAAAATTAAAGTTGACAAATAGGGACTGGAGAAATACATAGCAAAAAAGGCAGAAATGATTTTTAGGAAGTCTGTCATTAAATTGATGGCACAGCACACTACACATGGCACAGGCATTGCACTTCCTTTCCCTCAAAGATTCTGAGCAGCAAATCCATCCATTACTGAGGCGCCAATTGCAATTCTTCCGCTCCAACGTCTGAACTATTTCCATTAGTGAACCACAAAAGCTGTTTGCTAGTTGGATTGAAATAACCCAGCAACTTCAAGGTTATGCTTCTTTCATTTTGACTATGGATGTAGGCAAAAGGTTACATTCCGTGTAAATGTTGCAGGTGGGCGTGGAGGTAGCACAAGTGAACATATGCTGCAGAGGCAGAATAGTACGTGTTTCACACAAAAATTTGGGTCTTGAAATCAATACAATACATTCATACATACACATTTAATCTCTGCCAAATTCTGTGTATCACTGGTGTAATGTAAAATGTCTCTAGTGCATCACACTAGGGGCCTCCCAAATTTGCCCCTTCCTTCCTAAAAAAGGTTGAATTCAAGTATCCTTGCTATGATACAAAGTGCCCAGTTAACTTGTCTTAGGATGTAGAATGATTAAATAAATATTCACACTATAAATTAGGAGTCTCAGAAAATATTCAAATAGGTACTTAAACTGGGAGCCATGTGCCTAGAGGTGCCACACAACGCACATTATAGACAATGAATGAAATATAATCAATAACATTACTGCATGAAATTTTTATCTCCTAGGAACCAAGAATTATGGACATGAATCATTTATTCCACATGAATGCAGGCAACTATGAGCAGGAGTGCAGTAAACAAAGAAAGGAAGTGAAAAATCCAAAGGAAACGAGGGTGGCGAGAGGGAGGGGGGGAGGGAGGAGAAAATTTAACGGCTAAATGTAATTGCCAAAGTTAGAACTGGTCAATTGCCACAAGAAACAAAACTGCAAATCTTATGAAAATAACCATATGGGTTTTTTTTTTTTTTAAATCACTCAAGTTGTGGGAATTATTCTTAATACTCAATTAACACTAAACCTTTCAAAAGGTGTCACCAGCTTTTTAAGTCTAATACTGCTAGAAGGCTTATATCAAAGTGTATAACATTACCACCAAAAGCTATGAAGAGAGGCCAAAGGAAAAATAACAAAGCACTGAAAACAAAATCCAAAACAGAGAAAGTAGATAGGGAAGTAGAAAAATGAAAAGGAAGAAAAATAATAAGGAGTCAGAGGAGTACTGTCTGCCTCCACCAGGGTAACAGTTGTCAAGTATTTATCCCATCCTGCACAAGGGGGTTCCTAACTAGAGATAGGAAGGCCAGAGAAGGGGCCAAAAATAAAAGCACGCACTTACCCAATTTTTCTGATTCCACACACCACCTCTAAATATCTAAATATTTTTGACAGATACACATTCTAGAACCAGATGTTTTATATGGCACTGAGTATCTAAAAATTACAAAATTAATTCACATACTAAGGCCCTTGCATATCAAACACTCACAGACTGTATTTATCTTTCACATTCACACAAAGTATCATTATTTAATTACAATCAACAACAAAAAATGACAAAAACTGTCAGCCACTGGCAACCAAAAATGACAGCAAGAAGACAAAAAAAAAAAACTTCCATAAAAAGCAGTCACAAGAACTCGAAGACACAGTAGTCTGGGGTCATTCAACAGAGGGGCAAAGAATACACCCTGGCAGGCTTTTAAGGCATATCCGTCTAGAGGAGGGAAAAATCTGATACTCAAAGGAAGAACCTTGACTCATCAAGAAAGGACAAACTCTTTAATGGCTCAATTTAGGAAGCAAGGAAATATGTAACACACTTTAGGATAACCTCCACTGGAAATTGGAAAAAAAAGATAGTACCTAAAGAGATAATCCTGTTATTTGAGAAACTTAGCTCTTCTAAATAACTCATTCCTTGAGGTTTCTCCACACCCAAATTTTGGTGCATAGCAAATGTGTCAATTTTATGCACAAACCAAGTCATACACAAAACACGTTTGATCACTTGAACCAACAACTGAATTTCTAGGGTGCCTGGGTGGTTCAGTCAGTTAAGCTCCTGACTCTTGGTTTCAGCTCAGGTCATGATCTCGTGGTTGGTGAGTTCAAGCCCTGCATCCAGCTCTGCACTGACAGCATGGAGCCTGCTTGGGATTCTCTCTCTCTCCCTCTCTCTCTGCTCCTCTCCCACGCACGTGTGTTCTCAAAATAAATAAACTTCAAAAAAATTAACTTTCTAATCTAAAAATATTAGGAAAAAACAGAAACTAAAATAGTCCCTCTTAAGTTAAGATACTTTAAGTTATGAAATTTTTACTTAGAAACTAAAACATAGAGTTTTAAGTCTCAACATCTTTTAGGATGCCTAAAGTAGTGAATTATAGTCCAAAGTACTAAATAACATATAAGTATTATTTAATGTCCCTTAGTACTCTGTGATTTCAATCCAATCCCAACTGTTCCACATACAAGTGGGTAACATTATAGAATTATCAGAATTATATTTTCCAAGGCTTCATAATTAAAAAGTGAATTTATAATACTCAAAATTACCTACCTTTATAACTATAACCAATAGTGCTAAAATTCATTATTTTCAACCAGTTAAAATATTACTTTGTTTTTTTTATTTCAAAATTTCCCAGTTTATTTTTAAGTTGTTTACGTATTTATAGAAGCCTCAAGTAGGAAGTATATACAGAAAGTAGGTAAAGCTCACTAGTCAGTGGACTGCCAATACCACCACCTAGTGGCCAGAAATCTATAAAACCTTCAGTATTGAAGCAGGGTGGCTTTATCCACTGTTTAAAGCCATATGGGGAAAAAAAACATTTTTAGATCTGAACAAATTTTGTGTGGTTCAAGCACTACTAAAAAGCCATATGGAAGTTGCACAGAAAGTTTATGGAGCATATGGAAATGCACCCTTTCAAACTATAATGGGATGATATAGTATAATGTGATTATTTTTCTTTGTTTATTCAAAACTATATGCTTTAAAGCCATGATGCTCTTTAGCTGTTTCACCAGAAATTCGCTCTAAAGGAACTTTTCAAAGAGCAAGAACTCTCATGGTAAACTACGGTTGGGCTGGCCCTGCATGAATTTGGATGCAGTCCAAAGAAGGGGTATGATGTTAGACAATCTCTGCAGATGAACTGGATCTGGAGAAGTGGCATAGGAAGAGCTCCAGAACCACTCAGAATAACACTGAACCTCATGTGCCGGGCCATTCCTTGCCTTTGGGGTCCTCTCATCCACATGTGGGGAGGATCCCTTCACCTCATCAACTTACCAACTATATTCCACTGTGGCTTTCCTGGGTAGGGGGAAATGGCTGACAAGCAAAGCTAAAAACGACAAAATACCTTTAGTTGTACATCAATCTACTTGATTAATACCAATAACTCTTAGGGCGCCTGGGTGGCTCGGTCAGTTAAGCGTCCGACGTCGGCTCAGGTCATGATCTTGTGCTTTACGAGTTCGAGTCCCACGTCGGGTTCTATACTAACAGCTCAGAGCCTGAAGCCTGCTTCAGATTTGGTGTCTCCCTCTCTCTCTCTGTACCCCCCCTGCTTGCACTCAGTCTGTCTCTCTCTCAAAAATAAATAAAAACATTAAAAAATATATACATAAAGAAAAAAATACCAATAACTTTCAAATCAGTGCTTACTATGTATAAAATATGCCTATGACCAAGATGGAGAAACAGGGACCAGATTTACCCTCCCCCTTGAAACAACCAAAAAAACCTACCAAAAACAAAAATAAAGCCCCCACAAGCAAACCACATGAAAGGCTGGTTTTTAAGATGATGGATTCAGACAACAAAAGAGAGTGATCCCGGAGATACTTAGCAAATCCTATCAGTAGCCCTGCTTACCACCTTGAGATTATCCAGGCCATAGCAGGAAGAGGGGGAGAAATAAAGTGGAGCCCAGGAGACCTCTTGAGTTGAGGAGACAGAGCTGAGAGTGTGAAGGGACAAAAGTGGCTAGAATTCATAGGACAGAGTATCAGAGAGGAGAGAGCAGCACAGAGAACTCCAAGGATGTACAGAGGGTCACTCTAGTGTGTCAGGTAGAGGGATGACGGACACATCCATGTGGGGAAACTGTCAAAGGCCAAGGAAAGAACCATCCAGAAAGATTAGAGGAAACAGTGCCTGGTGCTCACATGTGGCTGGTTAATTAGCCCTAGACTGAGCACTGTTCCAGACCCATTTACCAAATCATAAAAGACCCAATAGGATCAAACAGTTTTCAAGTAGCTTAACCACACACCAGAACAAAATTTAAGAAGCTTTATAAATATCCAACATGGTAAAATTCACAATGTCTGTGGCATCTAACCAAAGATTAGCAGGTATGCCAAGAGGCAAGAAATCATAAACTGTAATGAAGAGACTAATGAATCAATCAAAGCTGACTCATAACTGACAGACATGATAGAATTAGGACATAAAATAGATATCAAATAGCTACTAAAAACATAAATATTTTTAATTAAAACCGTATTGTGGGGGCACCTAGGTGGCTCAGTCAGTTGAGCATCTGATTCTTGACTTCAGCTCAGGTCATGATCCCAGGATAATGGGATAGAGCCCTGTGTCGGGCTCGGTGCTGAGTGTGAAGCCTGCTTAAGATTCTCTTTCTCTCTCCCTCTGCCCCTCTCCCCTGCCCGTGCTCTCTCTCTCTCTCTGTCTCAAAAAATAAAAAATAAAAAGAAGAAAGTAAATGTAAAATAAAAATTAATATATGTTTAAAAAATGCATAAAACTGCCCTGTATATGTTTTTTTTTTAATTTTTTTTTATGTTTATTTTTGAGAGACAACGAGACAGAGCATGAGTGGGGGAGGAGCGGAGAGAGAGGGAGACACAGAATCCAAAGCAGGGTCCCGGCTCTGAGCTATCAGCACAGAGCCCGACACAGGGCTCGAACCCACACTGTGAGATCATGACCTGAGCCGAAGTTGGACACTCAACTGACTGAGCCACCCAGGCGCCCCTGCCCTGCATATATTTTAAAAGTTAAACAGAGACATGCAATATATTTTTTCCAAAAGGCCCAAATCAAACATAGAGATATGAAACCTACAATGTGAGATGAAAAATGCACTGGATTGGAGTAACAACAAATTAGTCATTGTAAAAGGAAAGATCAGGAAGCTAGAAGGGCAGAAACTACCTTCCAAAAAAAAACACACAGGGAAAAAGAAATTAAAAAAAAAAGAAAAGAACGTCACTGAGCTATGGAAGTATCAAGTGGCCTAATATATGGACAACAGAAGTCTCCAAAGGCAGGAAGTAACATAAAAAATATTTGAAGAAATAATGGATGAAAAACTTAATGAAAATTAAAACCCATAGATCCAAGAAATTCAACAAGGTCTAAACACAAGGAACAAAGAAAACTGCGCCGGCACATCATAATCTAACTGCTTAAAACCAGTGATAAAGAGAAATTAAAAAAAAATTTTTTTTAACGTTTATTTATTTTTGGGACAGAGAGAGACAGAGCATGAACGGGGAGGGGCAGAGAGAGAGGGAGACACAGAATCGGAAGCAGGCTCCAGGCTCTGAGCCGTCAGCCCAGAGCCTGACGCGGGGCTCGAACTCACGGACCGTGAGATCGTGACCTGAGGCGAAGTCGGACGCTCAACCGACTGAGCCACCCAGGCGCCCCGAGAAATTTTTAAATCAAAGAAAAAAAGTACCACGCAAGTAAAGGGTGCTTGGAATAAACACTGTAACTAACAAAACGTTCAGGATAACACTCCAGGGTTACAATCATTCAATTTCTCCACAAGAAAGAACAGCTAGGAAGAAAAAAGAAAAAGAGTAGCTAGAAGCACACCAAGCACCTCACCTTAAAGAAAGAATGAATAGCAGCTGTGGCTTCACTGCGAATCCTCAGTATGGAACCCAGAGCATTAGTCCTGCACCTGAGGTGGGGATACTGTCTCAGATACTCCAGAGGATGCCTCTCTTTATATTTAAGAGGAAAAGCCTGCCAATAAATGGAAAAAACAAATTGAAAGCTAAGACATATGTTCTATAAAATCAGTTTCCAGAATATTTGTTAAATAGTAATGCTTTGTAACAAAATTAAAAGCTTTCTTTCTCTATTTCTTAATATAAGTGAACATGGTCCAATTAACTACAAGTTAATTGAATGGTGAGGTAGGAATCAGAGATGTGGTTTTGAATCCAGCTCTACTACTTATTAGGCATGGAACCTTGGGCAAAATTAGTATTGCTGAGTCTAATCTGTTATTTATCAAATTTCTATCCATTAGCTTATATCGGTCACCACTTACAAATAGAGAGATTAGTATATAATTATGCAAAAACAGTCCACTGTTTGGCACATAGGAGTTCAGAATATTGTAGATATTAAAGATTATTTTCTACAGCTGTGTACACACAGCTGGCATTCAATTTTAAAATCACCCAAACGTCTTGAAAGCCCACAATCATTTATAATCAATTGGCACTGTTTTTCACTGTTTATCAACAAGTCTAAGAACATGAGGGAGGGTCAACAGCCTTCTGTCACTAGCAGAGTAGTGTATATTTCAAAAATTTCAAATTATGACTCTATGTAGAAATATTCCACCCTGTGAACATTCATGTTACAAGATTTAGAAGATAAAAACAAACTGTTCTAAACTTGTTCTAAAGAACAAAACCAAAGTTTCAATAAAAAAGATAGTAGAGAAACTATTTTAAATAAAAAAGCCAAGCTGGTAGCTTATTACATATAGTCTTATCTATTTCTTTTAGTGCACATGCTAATTTATTTCATAATAGAAATAAGCACCATACCTACTGAAGTCAAAATATGACCACATTAATAGGTAGGTGTCTGGGGACTGCGTAGGGACCAGAATTCCCTAATGTCTGAATACTTACAAAATGACACTGAAATTAAGGGGAAGAGAAGGTGAGGGACAATCACAGAAGCCAAGAGAGAACGGCTTAAAAAGAGTAACACACATGGCGCATTTTAATAATCATACACCCCTCTAAAAAAAGCAAAAACAAAAATGGTTACCATCTCCATTCCTCTCTGAATTCCAAATTATTTTTCACAGTCTACTTTTCAGAAACCTTAAAACCTGATTCCTGATTTTACATGTCAATCAGTATTTATTAGTATTATTAGAATTTCTTGGAAAACTATTCAGAAGGACATTTTTCAAAAAGGTGCCCATTTTCTTATTTCCTTATATTTATTTTCCTCCAATTATCCAAAAAAAAAAAATAAAAATGAATTAAAATGATGCAATTTCCCTATATTTCCTTGTGTTTTGTTCATCAGATACTTGGAAGACAAGTATAGCAAAACTACAGAGGAGTCAAATGGCTAGTACACAAATTCCAGCTGTGGCACTAGTCAGCAATATAACCTTGGGCAAGCCATGTCTCCTGCCTGGGCCTCATTTTCTCCAATTTCAGAAGATGGATTGCCAACCTATAATTTTATTCTCTCTAACCTCTTTATCAGGTGATGAATAAAAGCTACTAACAAGGAGTCTTGCAAAAACAGAAAAAATTCTGTTGGGACAGTATTATCATGCTTGGGCTAAGCAAACATGTCTTAATGTAGGATTTCTTATCTTTCTTCAGCCCAAGCATGATAAGTACTATCTGACAGAATTTTCTGTGATAAGTTCCGTACCCACACTATCCAATATGGTAGCCAGCAGCTGCATGTAAAATGTATCTAATGTCACTGAGGAACTGATTTTATTACTTGATTTAATATTAAATTAATTAATACTAAACAACTGCAGGTGGCTAGTGGCTACTATATTGGGACAACACAGTTCTAGATCCTGTAAAAGTCATTTCTAGGCAGGGCTTTCCTTAGAACACGTTCTCCCCAGCACGTCTCTGTCACTGAAATTAACTGGGCATGCTTCTAAAAGTGGCAAGTTTCAATTATGACAGGTGTCCAAAGAGATGTATAGGTTAATACTTTGCTTTCAGTCATAAAATTCAGCCATTTACATACTGTTTGCTATGTTCTCTACATTCCTCAGGC
Organism: Lynx rufus; assembly: GCF_022079265.1. NCBI lineage: Eukaryota > Metazoa > Chordata > Mammalia > Carnivora > Felidae > Lynx > Lynx rufus. The sequence goes on along the minus strand of NW_025814897.1, from coordinate 53,931,119 downwards.
TCCATAGCCTGCTTCAATTATCTCGGAAGTCACAACTGAAACATGTTCTAAGTGCCACCTTCCCAATAATCACACTTAAAACAGATTGCTGTTTTAAATTAAGCCTAAATAGTCTCCATAGAAGTATCACGAAGCATACTTTGGCATCACAATTTCCAACAATTTCAATTTTTTCTGCCTTCAGTTCCACATTCTGCTTTTTGGATGGACTTTTCACCAGCTGCCCTTGAACTTCCACAGAACTCCCAAAAGCCAGTTCTCTATAGTAACAAAAAACAGCATAAACAAGATATCATTATACAGAACGTTCATTTTAATACAAAACTTGCTATCAGAACATTACAGTATTTAATGATAGAGGTTTCACCCTTAAATGGGCAGCAAATAATTAAGAGAGACTGAAGCAAAGGATAAGTAGGGGATATTATTATGTGAAGATGTTAAAAAAAAGAAAGGTCTGGGAGCGCCTGGGTGGCTCAGTCAGTTAGTTCAGCATCTGACTCTTGATTTCAGCTTAGGTCATGTTCTCGCTTGTGGGATGGAGCCCAGCGTCGGGCTTCATGCTAATACCACAAAGCCTGCTTGGGACTATCTCTCTCTCCCTTTCTCTGTCCCTCCCCCACTTGCACTGTCTTTCTCTCAAAATAAAAACACAAGCTTTAAAAAAATAAAAAAGAAAGGCCTGAGCTTGAAGGATCTTGATTCCAAGTATTTGGACTTAGCCTTAAAGCTTTGAAAAGCAGGTCTGTTTAGAAAGATCACTCTGGGGTGCCTAAGGGACTCAGTTGGTTGAGCATCCAACTTTGGCTCAGGTCATGATCTCATGGTTCGTGAGTTCAAGCCCCACATCAGGCTTGCTGCTGTCAGTGTAGAGCCCACTTCAGACCCTTTGTCTCCCTCTCTCTCTCAAAAATAAACATTAAAAAAAATATGTGAACATTGGATTAGGGAAAAGGGGAGCAAAGGAGATGAAAAAAAGATTCTTTTGTTAAAAAAAAAAACTTACCTACTGTCAAAGCTTGAATCAGCTACAACTTGAAGGCTTTCCAAAGATGATCCATCATTTATATGCAGGAATAACACTTCCTTCTGGGATCGGACTGAACGAATCCATCCCTAATGAAGAAAAATTTCTAAATGTGAGTTTAAAACATGTAAATATTTTACATTTTCATTACACATGCACACACAAGACTAAATGAAAAAAAAAGTCCTCAGTCCTGCCTTAACAAATCAATTGCTTTTAGCATATATAATTCAATAGGATTCTTATCTCAGGGAGATACAGCTTTGGCATTCCACCTTTTTGTTTTGTTAATATAAAACTCATCATTCTCAGGGGCACCTGGGTGGCTCAGTTGGTTGAGCGTTCAGGTTGGTTTTGGCTCAGGTCATATCACCACAGTTCGTGAGTTCAAGTCCCACATCAGGCTTCACACTCTCTCTCCCTGCCCTCCCCTGCTTATTCTGTCTCTCTCTCAAAATAAATAAGTAAACTTAATTTAAAAAACAAAAAAACAAAAAAACCTCATCATTCTGAATACATGCCTAACATTCCATTAGGCCGATGAGCCTAATTCATATAATCAATTTCCCCAATATTGACTATTCCGGGTATTCATTCCAGGTAATAATAATAGGGCACATTATTTGGGTCCCTGTCTCCTTTTATACTAAACTCCCAGGAGGGAAATTATGTAGTTATAGAACAGAAACATCTTCATTGGATTTTTCCTTTTACAAAATATCACACAGACTTCTCAAAAAGCTTTTCACTGTGACATATATTTAGTACATAAGCTTTCAAAGACACTGTGAATTTAAATGACAGGTAAGTACAAATGAGGTCTTCTAGTAGTAACACTAAAACCAATAACACTAAAAACAGCTCTCACAGATCACATCCAACTTAAATTTAACTAGCACAGAAGAGACAATATTCTTCTAGCAGACACTGAAAAACTGTGAACAACTGATTGTGTTTGATTATCAGACATGCTTGGGAAAAGCGAGAGGATTCTATTTAGAAAAACTGTATTGACCCTTACTTTGTGTTCCCACCACACCCTACGGACAACGCTATTAAAGCTCTCCCATTACTTATTCATATGTCTATCATATTGTGAAGGTTTAAGAACCATGCTTTAGTGGCTTTGAAGGCCATTGTCAGGGACACAGTAGATAGTTCGTTAATGGTTTTCAGTGAAAGGATATCTACCATGCACTAAAAATCTATGTGACAAATGTTTTACTACCTTCTTCATATACTATCTCATCTTTTTCTCACAACAGCTCTGTGGATTATCATTATAACCTGTCTCACAAGTGAAGAACCTCGGCTCAGAGAAGTCAAATAAGTTGTCAAAGGTCACACTGCTGGTAGACAGAGCCTGAATTTGGACCCAGGTCTACCAGAAAGCCTTTGGTCTTTTTCTAGGGCTACACTGAAAAAAAGTGTAAATTGCCTGTCTCCTATACAAGGCCTTTCACAACCGAGTGTGCCCTTTCTGGTTTCACCTCCCCACATTTCCCTGATGGCAGCGGCTCTTTGGTTATGTTTAATCAATAGTAATTCCTAAAGCACCACTGTCTTGCTTTTCACTTGTTAGTAAAAGTTAACATTTGTGGAGCAGTGTTTAATGTGCTTCTGCTCTAAGCTCTTTATAAATATTTTACACTTAATCCTTACAAGAACTTAATGAAGTGAATATTCTCATTTTAGAAATGAAGAACATATTAAGTAAGTTAGGACAACCTCTCTAAATAATTAAAATCACAGTTCCCAAGGAGTAGAGCTAGAATTCAAATACAGTTCTCAGTTCAAAGTTCATGTTATCAAGCTTTTCTGGAATGTGATCTCCACCCCATCCCCAGTTCCTCTCCCTGAGGAACATATCCTTCAGGACTCAAGTGAAATGTCACTTAACACAAGAAGTCTTCCTTGACCTCACATAGTTAAGGATGTCCCTGTTTTCTCAAAGTTCCTTATTCCACTAATACTTATCACGTTGTCCCAATTACTTGTCTTAGCCATTAGACCAAGGCTGTCCCACAAACATATAATGTGAGCCATATATGTAATTTTGCTTGTTTTAGTGGTCACACTAAAAGTAGACAGGTACACTTAACTTTAATATTCTAACCCATTCTGCCAACATTGTCAACGTGTAATCAATATATATATTGAGATATTTTGTATTCTTTTGTTCTCCAAAATTGGTGTGTATTTTAAATTTACAGTTACCCTTCAATGTGGACTAGCCACATTTTAAGAGCTCAGTGCCACAAATGACAGGTAGCTACTATCTTAGACCACACAGCACTAAAATGAAAGCCTCTGATCTAGGCAGTAGCTTTTGTTCTTTTTATCTTTGCATCCTTTCTTGACTACCACTTAGAAGGGATCATTAATGTATGTATGTCAAATTAATAGATGAATACAAGAAAAGGGCTTGATTTGGATCATGGAAAAAACATGAAACCCCCAAAAATGCAGAGGAGTCATACTGCTAAAAATCAAAGAATTCGAGGACAACAAAAATAACTGCAGCAGTGTTTCAGCAACCGAAAAGGGTCAAACCACCTTGCTTGGTCTACTCCCTTAAAGGAAAGTCTTCTCTGTAGAGCTGCTGCAAATACTAGCAAGAGAAATAATAGCAGCTAACATTGATTGACTGTGGGCCACTGTTCTAAATGTCATAATACCTGTCATCTCACTTAATCTTCACCATTCTATGAGGTTAAGGCTATTATTAGCTTCATTGCCATAAGAAGCAAACGGGTTTAGAGGAGAGAAGAGACCATAATTACTATTATAGAAGAGACCCATAATTAATGAGCCACTAAGTGCCACAGATTTGAACCTAGTCACCCTGACTCCAGAGTTGTTTCAAACCGCTACACTCTACTCTTTCTCCTATGTATTAAACATACATTATGTGCAAACCCTTTTTTCGGCCTCAGGGTGGTTAAGAGTTGAATAAAAGCCATTGTTTAGTTGAACATACATTTACTGTAAGACATGGGAATACCAAGACCGGTAAGACATGGTGTCCGCTCTCATGGAGCTAGCTCAAGGCAACCGCTATGTAACTGTGGTTATTCGTTATGAGGGATAAAGGAAAAGAAGCTCGTACGTTTATTCTGCCGTATAACTAACAAGTTTACAGGTAATGCTCTGGTACCGTGAAAGCAAAGTTCCAGCACGTCATAGTCAATCCCAACAGTTCTGCGCAAACTAACGATAGGCAAGGAAAGGAGAAAAGTGTGAATGCACACGATGGCCAACATTTCCTCCTTTCTCTGTCTGTCGTTTTGTCTGACCTGACAAGGTAAGCCTAGACACGGAGGTGGCATGTAAGTTACTAAAAAGAAAAACCCATCCCCTTCCCATACACCAACCTGGACCTTAACGCGCTCCCCATTCGTGCTCCGGGCCCCGAGCGCGTCCCGAACGCTCAGTCTGGCGGAAGGTTTGTGTCTCGGGCAGGGGGCTGAGGTGCAGGAGCGCAGGGCTCGGAGCAGGCACCGGGCCCCGAACATCGCGCTGCTGCCGCAAGCTCTCCTCGGGACCAGCAGGGATCCCGGCGGGTGAGCACTTTGCCTGTGGAACCCTCCCCTACTATCGACTGCTCCCCGATTCTGGACCGCAGCCCTGCACTCACGCGCTCCACACCTCCTACCCCTAACCCCGGCTGCTCCCTTCCCCTTCAGGGGCTCCAGCTGTGCCCCCAACCACCTCCCCGCCACTTCCCTCTCCGCAGACAGGGAGGAGCGGAGACAACACAGCCAGCTGCCTAAGCCTAAAATACCACGCGCCGTAGCCAGCAGAGACACTTCAGGGACCCGCGTCTTTTCCAAACCCACAGACCACACCGCCTCCCCCAGCTGAAACACGCGCGGCCGCCGCCCCTACGCCACAAGCCAACGTCAACGTCATCACGCTACAAGGAGACCAAGAAGGAGCGTGCGCACTGGTGACTCCAGTTTACGGAGGGGGCGGGCCGGAGGCAGGGGCTGGCTGAGCAGGGGAGGAGGCGGGGCCAGGAGCTAAAGCATTCTGGTTGTATGTAGGTGTTGTTGCTGGAGCAACTGAGGAGCACAGCTGGGATGAGGTCTGAAAGGTCTTCATTTCTACAGCTTCCAGTTGATGCCGAAGGACACTGAGAGGCAAGGAGTGACTGATGCACAGGGAAAGCCTCCAGGAGACTTAGTTGTTGAGAGGATTAGCCTGAGGATATCGGCCATTCCTGAGTTCTGAGCACAAAGACGAGACACAGACCCTTGCTTAAGTCACAGTTGTGTGGTATCAGACATCTAAACAGAGAAGTGCATAAGAGTGATAGGATGCCAGAGATGGCTTACTGGAGAAGGTAACCCTCTGACGACTGAAGAGTAACTGAAGGGACTTTGTTTATGCCATTCAGAGAAGGCACGACCGTGTGAAGATGTTGGGGAGAGGCTAGAGGGAATGTTGGCCATTGCCTGCCGGAATCTTCAAATCTCTTTTTTTCCAACACAGTTATCTGCATTTGTTTGACCAGGAAACAATGACCCTTTTAAGTTTATCCCCCCACCACCAATTAAAAAAAAATTCTGTAATTCAGTGACAATCATGAAAAGGTTTCTATCTAATTAAAAGAAAGAAGGCCTAATAACATAAAGTTGCTGCTATTATTATGCCCATTTTATAGATACGGGAACTTGGGCACAGGAAAGTGAAATGACTTAGTCAAGGATATATATCCTATAGGTGTGAGATTTTAACTTAGAAACTCTGGCTCCATGCACTAAACTATTATGCTATATACAATGTCTCAAGGTGGGAAATAAAATCATGGTCCCTTCCACCAAGAAGCTCATGGCCTGGACCTAGGAAACGGCAACCAAACAAATTATTGCAATATAAACCAATAAGTTCACATAAATATATGAGCCACGTGGAGTGGTAGTCTAGAGAAGGAAATAAGGTGAGTTTTTTGAGGAGGATCAGAATTTTGCAATGTTGGGATGTAAGAAAGAGTATTTCCTGCCAGAAGGTAGGCAGGAAAGGTTGCCAGGAGGGCAAACAGCCTGGAATAATTGTAAAACTGTTCTTAAGACAGACTGAAAAATATCTCCCACAACAATACCATAGTTCTTGGACACTTCTTGAACCTTGCAAAAAGAATATTGAGGGGCACTTGGCTAGCTCAGTTGGGAGAGGATGTGACTCTTGATCTTGGAGTCATGAGTTCGAGCCCCACATTTGGCATAGAGATTGCTTAAATAAAAAAAAAATTTAAATATGGAAACGTCCAAATACCTTCAGAATTATGTAGCTTTGGGCCTTTAACAAAAAAATAAGCACGGCTTTGGTGTATTGGCTACAAAATCTGGGAAGAACTCAATCACAGCAATAACATGTTTTTCAATTCAAATCTCCTCTTTGACTATGCCTACCTTGCCTAAGGGTTGAAAAGTAGTGGCCAACTGGCTCACTTCCTACCCGGGCTGTTTTTCTGTCTTGCCTTCTTTTTCCACCCCTTCTCCGTCAATTGTAAGAACTATGGTTTCTCAGGAAGTGAGGAACCTTACTTCCTTTACCCTCTTACTTACTGCCTGTTTAAGCCAAAGGGTTAGTTAATTTCTAAGCAGGGACCAGTGCCTACTAGTATGATGAAGACAAGGGAAGCCAGTGGGTGTAACTGAAAATTAGCAGTAGTTAACTGAAAATGTATACAACTGAAAGTCAACTATAGCAATCATGTGTCTGGTGCTAAGTTCAAACCACTCCATGTATTTATCTTGTGTTATATCAAATTGTGTTTTCTTATTTTTATTTTCAGTGTTGGAATGACACTGCTGTTTTTTAGATTTGTCACCTTTCAGACAGTAGCCAGAATGATCTTTCCAAAATTAATATATTACTATGCTGGTAATAATAGTGCTATAAAATGCTTCCTATGTGCTAGGAAGTTTTCACATATGAACTCAATCCACACAATATCCCTCTGAAGTAGGGTTAGCATCATCATCCCCAGTTTCCAAAGGAGAAACTGAAGCTTGGAGAGGTTTCGAGCTTCTACCAAGTTACACTGGCAGTCTGGCACCAGAGTCCATTCTCTTCCCCACTTGTTACTCCAGTGATTAAACCACTCTTCAGTGGCTGTCCCTACAACATAAAGAGGACTTGTCTTCTTTAGCATGCCTACCGGGCTCTCTATGATTCTGGGAGTTCCCTGAGGTGCCCTGGAGTGAGGAACAGAAGTGAAATGTCCTTATTGTTACCTTTTGATAATACGGGTCTGGGCAATGAACACTGTCAGCATTACTTGTCAGCTTTAGAGAACGTTTTAATCAGGCTCAGCATGACAGGTTTTTAGCTTAACTTGCAAAGCTTCAGGACTTCTAAAAAGCAGGCATCACTCTGATACCCAATGTGGTCATAAAATACAACTCTGTATTCAGGGTTTTCATTATGCTTGAATCCACTCATGAAACTCGCAACACCCAAAATTTGATTTCAAGGTCATGACCTCAAAACATAGAGGAACATAGTATTTGATGCAGAAATTATGGAGACATTAGTTGTAGACAAGGATTGGATGAATATTGTAAAGGAACCTGGGTTTCTCTGAAGAAGCTAACAAGGGTGAATACGGTTTAACTTGAAAAATGGAAAGGCACAGGCACAAAGCGGAATAAGAAGACACATTTGTAGTTTGGAACCTTCGGGAAAGCAGCTCATAATTATAAAGAGAAGCTGACAAGCAAGTGGTCAACGAAAGGAAAAGACACAGTAGTAACCAAGTGTTGAGGAAGCAAGGTGGTTTCCCTAGAGAGAGAAAGGTGGTTTTCCTAGCGGTTTTCCAGGATCTGCACTTTCCTAGAGGAAGTGACATCTAAGTTGAGCCAAAGGATGAATAACAGCCAGGAAGAGGGGAATTGTATGTGATGAAGAGAGTTGACATCGTTCTAGATAATGATCTGGGTAGATCACATATGTAAACATTCCTTGAGCTATAAACTTAAGATTTGTGCATTTTACTTACATATACCTCAATAAAAATAGAAATTAAATATTAAAAATAGGAGAATCAGTGGTGCCTGGGTGGTTCAGTTGGCTTAGCGTCTCTTGATCCTGGCTCAGGTCACGATCTCACAGTTCATGAATTTGAGCCCTGTGTCAGGCTCCAAGTGTGGAGTCTGCTTGGGATTCTCTCTCTCTCTCTCTCTCTCTCTCTCTCTCTTTCAAAATAAATAAATAACCTTTAAAAAATAGGGGAATCAAGTCTGCTGATAGGATGAAAGCATCTTCTTTCCCTGGCTAGTGCAAGAGCCTTTTTTTAAAAAAACATGTAAACTATTTCCTGCATATGGAAGAGTTTAGAAAATAATGTAATAAAACCTGGTAGCTACCACCTAAGTTTGTCATATCAAATCCTAATATTTTGTCCTATCTCCTTGAGATCTTTCTCTTTCCAGGAAATGGATCTCCTTTGTACTCCTCTGCAATCCTATTTCCCACTTTTCCTCCTGGATAGATGTAACCACTATCCAGAATTCTGTGTTTATAATTTCTTTCCATGTTTTTATATTTTAATTAGACACATACATACAAATAATTATATATATAATACACACATCTAGGTACATATACATATATGTATATATACATTATGCATTTATAGTCTTTTGTATTGTTTTACAGATTTTTAAACTTTAAATTAATGGTATCTTGCTCTATAAATTATTCTGCAACTCAAATTTACTTTTTGAGATATAACCATGTAGCTCCAGCTCATTCTTTTTAATATTCTGTTATATGAATATGACACAATTCATTCTCATTCTGATAGTTATTTGGGCTGCTTTCAATGTTTTTCTATTACAAACAGAGGTGGGTTTATCATGAAGCTAATGAAGGGTAAACTCCAAGCTCCTTATTTGCATTTATGCAATGCAAAGTATATGAAATTCATAAGGGTGTGAACCTCTTAGCATCCCCCTCTACCCCCAAAGTGCTGGGAGCTGCTGGGAGTTGTAAAGCAAGAGCGGAAGCAATCAGCAATCTGAGTCCAAAGGAACTCAGAGGGCATGAATTGCCAAAGTTCTAGAAATTTCTTGTAACTTCTCTCATTCTAAAACTTTTTTTTTTTAATTTTTTTTCTTAACGTTTTATTTATTTTTGAGACAGGGAGAGACAGAGCATGAACAGGGGAGGGTCAGAGAGAGGTAGACACAGAGTCCGAAACAGGCTCCAGGCTCTGAGCTGTCAGCGCAGAGCCCGATGTGAGGCTCGAACTCATGGACCGCGAGATCATGACCTGAGCCAAAGTCGGCCGCTCAACCGACTGAGCCACCCAGGCGCCCCTAAAACTTTTTTTTTTAATGTTTATTCACTTTTGAGAGAGAGAGAGAGAGAGACAGAGCGCAAGTGGAGGAGGGGCAGAGAGAGGGGGAGACACAGAATCCAAAGCAGGCTCCAGGCTCTGAGCTATCAGCACAGAGCCGATGCGGGGCTCAAGCTCACGGACTGTGAGATCATGACTGGAGCTGAAGTCAGCCGCTTAATCGACTGAGCCACCTAGGCACCTTGTCTCTCATTCTAAACAAATATTTACCTTAATATTCGTAATTCTGTATTATTTTCCTTAAAAAGAACCTCCTAAATTATGTAAGCTTCAAGCCCCACAGAACAGGATCTGCCCTTCGTTACTAGCATGCTGCAATAACGACATCGGACACATGAAAGCATGTCTGTGCATCATAAGCCTCACGTACAGAAGCCACGTGCCTTCAACTTTACTAGGCACTGACAAATTGCTCTCCAGAGTGAGGATTCTAATTTATATATCCTCCAGCAAGCATACAAAGATTCTCAGAGCACCATACCTTTAGTGACAACAGACAGAGTCAGGCTTTTGATTTTTTACCAATTCTGGGTTAAGAAAGAGTATCTCAGTGTTTTTAGAGATTGTATGTTCTTTGTTCTTTTGTTTTTCCTTGAAATTCTTTTTCAACCATAACACCCATCATTATCCATAGCATAGTGGAAAGAGCACTAGCCAGGCAATTCGAAAGGAGTCCTGGTTCAAATCTTGTCCATGGCCCCCTTGCTGTGGAAACTTCAAGAAGTCATTTAAACGCTAGACTTCCTTCACAGGGCTGTTGACAGGGTTAACTGCAGTGACTTGTGAATTCTGTGATCGACAAATGCACATGGTAGGTATCTGCATACTTCCCATTGTTTGAGTTTTAGAGTTAAGGAATCCCCTAAATTTTATCAGCCAGTTCTCTTTAATTCTCAAAGCAGAAGGCTCAAGATTATTTCTATCTACTCTGTAATTTCTTTTAGGTGCAGTTCTTCAGTGGGACTCGGAAACACCAGCAGCAATTGTTGAAATGCAAATTCCTGGGTCTGCTGTCTGATGACTCCACTCACTTTGAAAAACACTCTGGCTCTGTAGTTGGGTCTCCTTTCCCTGGGTTCTTCCTTTTGCCTTCAGGAGGCCCTCTGAGACTCAAACTTCTTTTCTTCTGTACTACTGCTACTACTATTATTAAACTTTTAATGTACTTTTCCTTTTAATTATAAAAATTATTTTAAGTTTATTTATTTATTTGTTTAGAGAGAGAGAGAGAGAGAGAGCGCGCGCCTGCAAGCAGGGGAGTGGCAGAGAGAGAGGGAAACACTGAATCCCAAGTAGGCTCCCTGCTGCCATCCCAGAGCCCTCCACTCTCATAGAACCTGAGCCCAGACCAAGAGTCAGGAAGAGGCTTAACCAAACCACTGAGCCACCCAGGTTCCCCAAACTCCTGATGTATTTTCAAAGAAGCTGTAACAAAGTAACCTGCATCCATGCTGCCTTCCATGGCGGGTGTGTTGGGGGGGAGGGGGCAGTGCACCCTGGGTGGAGCATGACCCTGGGAGTGCACCAGGACTTTCTTCCTCACCTGGCTCTGCTGAGGCCCAAGTGCAATCTGCACGGAGTATTTTGTTCATACATGATGCATGCACAACATGTATATCTGCAGGATACACTCCTAGAAATGATAAAAATAAATAAAACAAAAATTTGTTTCATAAATATCTTTAAGGTTGTTTTATGTATCCAGTTGCTCTCTTCATCCCCCATTTTGAGATCCTGATCTTACCCACTGTGGTTTTAGTGTCTATACATGTGGCAAAGACCTGGAAATTTTTATTTTATTTATTTCATTTTATTTAGTTTTTAAGACCTGGAAATCTATTAAGACCCTAGAAATCTTTTAAGATCCTAGAAGATCTTAGGGCACCTGGGTGGCTCAGTCAGTTAAGCATCTGACTTTGGCTCAGGTCATGATCTCACAGTTCATGGGTTAGAGGCCTGCGTCGTCGGGCTCTGTGCTGACAGCTCAGAGCCTGGAGTCTGCTTCGGATTCTGTGTCTCCCTCTCTCTCTCTCTGCCTCTCCCCCGCTCATACTCTGTCTCTCTCTCTCAAAAAAATAAATAAACATTAGAAAATAGATTTCTATAATGCAGTGACTACACTGCAGATGAAACAAAACATACTCCCAGGAGTAGCTAAGGTTTTTACCACCCTTTAAAATTTAGATTTATCAGAGACTGGACACAGTCTGCTACTAGATAGGTTACGACAAATTTTGATTTTGTACAGTTATTTCTGGAGTTTGATACTTGTTAACTGGTGAGCTCGTTGATAAATGTTTGCACATCTGAAACTGGGGTTGAAAGTAAATTATAACATCCCCTGCAAATAGGTTAGTGTGTAAGGCAGGCAAATTTTTATGCCTTATAATTTGGGATATAGTAATAGCCTAGGCTTTCACTGATGAGGATAAAAGGAGACTTAAAAAATGTTTTTGTTATCATGCAAATGACAGAAAAATACATAAAATATAAGAGTGTAGTTAATGAATGCTTATGAAATGAATACTTGAGTAACCACCATCCAGGTCAAGGAAAAGAACTTTCCCAGGATTCTTCCAGCCCAGGCCCTTCCCCTTGGAAAGCACAGTCTCCCTACTCTCCTGACCTTCTTGGTGATCTTTGCTTTTCTTTTTTTTTTTATTTTTTTTTCAACGTTTTTATTTATTTTTGGGACAGAGAGAGACAGAGCATGAACGGGGGAGGGGCAGAGAGAGAGGGAGACACAGAATCGGAAACAGGCTCCAGGCTCCGAGCCATCAGCCCAGAGCCTGACACGGGGCTCGAACTCCCGGACCGCGAGATCGTGACCTGGCTGAAGTCGGACGCTCAACCGACTGCGCCACCCAGGCGCCCCATCTTTGCTTTTCTTTACAGTTTTACCACTTCAGTATATAGTCTAGACATTATGATTTTGTTTCCTCTATTTTTAGACTTTATATAAATACAGTCATACAGTATGTGTTCTTTTGTGTATGATTTCTTTTCCTCCATATTATTTTTGTGAGAATCAGCTATGTCATTGCCTATAGCTAAAGTTTGTTCATTGTCATTGACATATGGTATCCCATTTTATGATTATAAACCAGTTTATCCATTCTGTTAATGGATGTTTGGGTTGTTTCCAGTTTGGGGTTATTACGAATATTTTTGTACAGAATTTATTGCACATGTGTATGTATTTAATCTGGTAATAATATCTAGGAGTGAAATTGCTGTATCACAAGATATACAAACTTCAGCTTTAGTAAACAGGGCCAGACTTTTCCCAAAGTGTCACCAGCCACTTCTGGGAATTCCTGTTGCTTTACCTTCTCACTGACACATGGTCTCATCAGACTTTTAAATTTAGCCATATTGGTGGAGGTGTATTAATCTCATTGCAGTTTTAGTTTGCATCTCCCTGATTATTGCTTGTTGAGCATCCTGAAATGTTTATTTTCACTAGGTCGTCTTCTTTAGTGAATTCACTAAATCTTTTGCCCATTTTTTCCACTGAGTAGTCTTTGTAACTTATTTTCTAATTAATCTACACCAGTTCTTACGTATATAATTTATTATTTTTTTAAAAGATTTTTATTTTTAAGGGGTGCCTGGGTGGCTCATTTGGTTGACTGTCTGACTCTTGATTTCGGCTCAGGTCATGATCTCACAGTTCATGAGTTCAAGGCCCTCATCGGGCTCTGTGCTAACAGCATGGAGCCTGCTTCAGAATTTCTCTCTCCGTCTCTCAAAGTAAATAAACAAACTTAAAAAAAATTATTTTTAAGTAATCTCTACATCCAACATGGGGCTTGAACCCACAACCCCAAGATCAAGAGTCACATGTTCCACTGATCCAGCCAACCAGGTGCCCCATTACGTCCATAATTTAGACATAAGCTCTTCTCAGTGATAACCAGTGCAAATACCTTCACCCACTCTGTGGGTTGCCTTTACTATGATGTAGTGTGAGGAAATGGCCGAATGAGAGCAAACCTTGACATTATTTGATCCTCTGCTTTAGAAATAGTGTCTAGTTCTTGAACAAAATTATGGATGCTCAAAATTACCCTTTGATTTATTTGGACAATGTAAGACCAACATCGTTTGGCATTTCTCTTATTGTTCTTCTTTAAAAATGGATTTTTTCCTATTCAAAGGTTTACTTTTTTACCACCACCTCCCCCCTGCCCCCCGCCTTTTTTTTTTGCATGGTTAATGGTCTTTTCTACATACATCTGTGTGTTAATCTTCAGGGAATAATCTTAAAGCTTGGAATTTCACTTGAAATTGTTTGAAGCTAATTCTGGCTGTTTGCAAATATTGCTGTGTATAACCAACCTCTAAAATTTCATAGCAGAAAACCAGATAACTCAGAAAATTACATGTAAGAGACAATACAATCTGAGTGGATCTTTCTATATTCATATTTTCTTTTCATTCACTCAGAGCTTCAAAGAATGAAGTTAGCTTTTCAAAATGTCTTTAATGCACACACAGCTTCATAATGAGCACTCAGTACATCTTGTCTGGGAAAATCTTTTCACGGCCTATACCTACAGTCATGCCTACATTTTTGCAGCATTTCCCACTGATAAAATAAAAATGTAAAGAACAGATACTTTCTCTCCTAAAGTTTCCAAAAATGTTATGCACAAAGAAATGTTTCCAAATAATAAAACTCCACAAATGTTTAGGTATTGTTTTAAATGTTTTATTTATTTTTGAGAGAGAGAGAGAGAGTGAGAGAGAGAGAGAAACAGAGTACAAGCAGGGGAGGGGCAGAGAGAGAGAGGGAGACACAGAATCCAAAGTAGGCTCCAGGCTCAGCTGTCAGCACAGAGCCCGACGCAGTGCTTGAACTCAGAGCCACGGGATCATGGCCTGAGCCAAAGTCAGATGCCTAACTGACTGAGTCACCCAGGTGCCCCTAGGTATTTTTTTTCATGGAGGAGTGCCTTATCACAGACAGAATTTTGGTTTATAACCGTAAATAAAAAGCAGATTGGCTTTTGGTCCATCTTATTATTGTTTTTAAATTTTCTTTTTTTTCAATTTTTGAAAGTTTATTTATTTTGAGAGAGAGAGAGAGGGAAAGGGTGGGAGGGAGAGAGAGAGAGCGCACACAAGCATGGATGGGGCGGAGAGAAGGAGAGACAGGATCTCAAGTAGGCTCCCCACCATCAGTGCAGAGCCTGATGTGGGGCTCAACCTCACCAATGGCGAGATCATGATCTGAGAGGAGATTAAGAGTCAGATGCCTAACCAACTGCCCCATGTTTTTAAATTTTCTAAAGTTGTACACCCCCTTATTGCTTGCACTTTGGGCAGACTACTTCCACTGCCCCAACCTCGGTTTGCTGCCACTATCAAGCATAATATTTTCTGCAGACTTTTGACAAATTTTTTTTTTCATTTAAGAAAGTTCCCTGCTGCTTCTGAGGGATTAACCCTCTCAGCCCAGTATATATGGACAGATAGATATAGGTACATAATGTCATAAATAATGAGCCATATGTTTGGAACAGAATAGCCTCTGCTTAAAAATATGCAAATTCTAACTGAAGAGAATTTTTTCCTTATGGCAGAGTTTGGAAGAGATGTTTTTCTGGAATGCAAAGGAACACTAGCACTCACCAGTGGTCTAAAATGAACAGACAATTCCATAAGCACTTAAAGACACAAAAAGGAGATATGCTTATCCCCTGGTTTTCCAAACAAGAAAAAAAATACTGATGACTTGGTAAACTGTTTTGAACTTCTAATAGAAGGGGCTTGTGAAAGATATATTAAAACAAGGATGGCAAGTAGATTGTACCTCAAGAAAACTCATGCCTGGACATTCAGGGACCTGGATATTTCTTCTCCTACATTTCTAGCAGAACTTCCTTGAGCTCCACCATCCCCTATGGACAGCGGTAAGAAGATTCGACTGATAATGTGACTTTCCCAAAACTAATTTATCCTCCTCTTTTCAGGCTTTACGTTCAGAACATGTACATTGACAGAAAAATGTAAAATTTTAATTTCCAATATATTAGATTAAGCAACTTAACATTTCTTACTAGAGTATAATATATACCACAAAGGAGTATGAGATATATATGTATATATATTTCTACAAAGTATGTGTGTAGATATATGTGTGTATATATGTATATTCAAACAAACACATTAATCAGAAGTTACATTAAAAAGCTGTTGATGTAATCCCCATTTAAAAAGTATTTAATATTTGGGGCACCTGGCTGGCTCAGTTGGTAGAGCATACAACCTTTGATCTCAGGGTTGTGAGTTCCAGCCTCACATCAGGCATGGAGCCTACTTAAAAAAAAGTAGTTTATATTTATCAGTTTGGCTGGAGCCCAGTAAAATTATACAGTTTGGTTTACATTTCCTAGTGACTGGTTGTAGTTCCCAGTCTCTAAAACGGACGCAATGATCCTTGCCTCCTTTTAGAGTCCTTTCCACATAAGTCGCACAAGATTAGTCCATATAACCAAAATAATATAGCAGATGTCTTAGTGTGTGACTTCTGAGGATAAGTCCAAAAAAAAAAAAAAAATACTGCCCCTTCCAGCTTCTCTTGGATCAATTTCTCTGGGAGTTTCCAGGTACCATGTCATAAAGATACTCACCTAGCCCTACAAAGATGCCCACATGCTGAGGAACTGAGGCATCTTGCCAGTAGTTAGCGCTACTGTATTACTGTATGAGATAGACATATTCTATTTGTTGTTTCTCTAGAGAACCCTGAGTTAGTGAATTCATTAGTGAGTGAATGAGTTAGTGAGTTACTGTGTATTGTATGTAGGTATGTATTTAATGGTATTGGCTCATGTGACTATGGAGCCTGAGAAGTCTCACGATCTGTCCTTTGCAAGCTGGAGACCAAGGAAGGCCACTGGTGTAGTTTGAAAGTTTTAACAGCCAGAGAGCCTATGGTGTAGCTACCAGTCCAAGTCTGAAGGCCTGAGAACCAAAAGCTAAGAGGGCAGAAGACTGATGTCCCAGCTCATTCAGTCAGGCAGAGAGAATTTCAACCTTCCTCTGCCTTTTTCTTCTGTTCAATCCCTGAATGGATTGGATGATGCCCACCCACATTGGAGACGGTCAGTTGCTTTTCTTAGTCCATCAGTTTAAATGCTAATCCCTTCTGTGAAAAGATAAGTAAGTCCTGGGGATGTAATGTACAGCATGATGACTATAGTTAACAACAGTATATTGTATACTTGAACATAGCTAAGAGGTACAAAAGGGAAAGGAAGACAACTAACGCTCCTGTGTAGGTTTCTTGTGGGCCTGTCATGTGCTAGAAGACAAATGTGCATTAAAAATTACTTTTTGAGCACCCACCATGTGCTGAGCCAGGCACTGTCCTGGGTTTTGAGCAATACAATGGTAAATCCATCTGGAAACTCATTCTGCCAGATCCCATCCCTTCTCCCTGTGCTGATTCACTCAACAGGACTCTGTCCTAGGATTGTGAGTCCTGTGTGAACTGATGGAAAGGAAGAACATCATGTTTTCCAGGGTACTCTGATAGTCCTCGTCCTGGTTCCTGTTGAGTTTCTTCACCTGGTTCTTCAGCCTTCCTATTAATTTTGAGAGTTCCATGATTATTTCAATAAATCCTTCCTTTTTTCTTTTAAAAGTGTTTTGAATTTTCAAAGTATTTCAAAGTAATGTGGAATGACAGAACAGTTCAAATAACTCCCATGCCCTTTACTTAGGCATTATTAATATTTTGCATACTTACTTTATTGCACTCTGTATGTTATATACATATTATGTATGTGGTATGTGTATTTAAGTGTACGCTATACATATATATTATATACAGGATATTTAGTATATATGTATGATATTTTCCTAAGCCATTTCAAAGTTACAGACCCATGCTCCTTTACCCCAAATCCTACGTTGTTTATTTCCTAAGAACAAGGATGTCCTCTTATGTAACCACAATATAAGGATCAAATTCAGGAAATGTAAGATTTAATACTATTTTATTACATGTAATCCACTTTTCAGATTATACTAATTGTCCCCAAAATGTCATTTATATCAATTTCCCTTTCTCACCCAGGATCCAATCCCAGATTACACATTGCATTTAGTTGTCATGTTCTTTTTTCTCAAATTAGCCAGAGTTTATTTCTGTTCTTATAACCAGTGTTAATGATACAGTTTCTTCCTGTTGTTTACAACCAAAGAATCTTTATAATACAGTCAGTTATATAATTTAATCCTAATAAACTCTTCTAAGTAGGTATTAAAATCCCTGTTTTATAGATCAGCATTATTAGACTTTGAGAAGTTAAGAAACTTACCCATGATGACACAGAAAGTTCAAGAGCCAGGATTTAAATTCAAATCTTTTTAATTCCCAAGCCCCTACTTATTCCATTGCAGGCTTGGCAGGTATTAGTAAACCACCGTCTCTGCCTTCAAGAATCTCACAGGCTAGTGTGGGAGAGAGATAAATAAAGAAATAATTAGAATAGATGGCAGTAAATCCCAAATACAGAAGTATGTACAAGGTGTAGATGGAGCACAGTCAATGAACTTACTTCAAGTATAACAAGAAATATGGTCAGGGCTTCAACAGCAAGAGAAGAAAGTAAGATTAGTTTTCTTCCTTGATGCCAACTGGGAATTTATAGATTGTCTGTCTACTGTCCGAAGCATGATTAATATCAATGCTGATCAGCTAACGTCCAACATATGCTCAGGAGGTTCCACATTTAGTTGCCTAACATTGTTAACTTGGACAACTGCTAATGCAGTGTTACCTCCTGAATGTTAGGGACCCAAGTAGTTCGCACACCATTTCAATTCTTAGGTGGCCATTTTGATTTATGTTGACATTATCCAGTCTGACATTTAGCTGTAACATATTGCAAAGATCCTAATCTATAAGCTTGCTAAAAAATCTGCCTTGTTTAGTTTGATAGTTTTAAAATATTGACATTATAAAGGGAGTTCCAAAGGGAAAAGGGTCTGATCCCTTCAAGAAATCTAGAGCTCTTTCTCTTCTCTTTTTGTAAAAAGTCACATGAAAAGTAGGCATCAGGCCGGAGGAAAACTAGAGCTACAAAATCAGAGCAAATAGCATCTTTGTGGCTTTGGTTCAGAACAAGATGACAAAAAGAAAATATGCAAAGGTCAGGAGCTCAGATCCTATCCAGGGAGCTGAAGCTTGGAACAATTAGGAGTATTGAGCAGAGTAACAGGAAGGTGTTAGCAAATCAATGGACCCTTGAGCTGAGTCAGGGGCTGAGTATTTGCTGGGGACCCCCAGAGGGACCTGGACAGTGTGAGAAGGACAAGAGCTGGATAAGCATGCAGTGATAATATCTATTATTGATGAGAGTATTTAACTTGTATTTAGTAGATAGATTTCTTTTAATACTTTCATGGTAAGTTGTTCATAAGTTACTTGCATAAGTAAGTGTTCAAGTAATGTTGAATTGGATTAAGCTGGAAGGTGGATGATAAGACTATCCTACACAGAAAGATTTATATTATCTGTGGCTCATAGGATGCATTCTTACTTCTCTCATCTGAAGCTATCCTAAACAGGGACAACTGGTGACCTGCCACCAGCAACCCAAAGCGCAGGTATGGGGATTGACTGATTTAATAAATGTTTACTGAACAGTTATTGCCACCAGACCTTGTTTTAGGTAGTAGGGACACAAAAATATCTTTGTCTCTACTTTCAAGGAGTTCATAGACAAGGAAGCCCACAGTTATGACTGTCAGCTGTCCATTTTGACACTCCCTTTCTCAGTTCATCCATGGGTTTCAAAATCTGAGACCACAGAATATCAGCATCATACGAAACCACCGAGATCATTTTCTTTATCACTCTGCTTTTGGCAAGACTCTCTAAATCCAACCTAAACCATGGGCATACCCTCCTTTTTAAAGCTCTCCTAAGGTGTCAGTGAATTCACTGCGTGGTCTAGTCACAAGCCAATGTGGCATTCCTTCCACAGAATAAGGAAGTTAATGCAATAGTAATAGTAACCATTATTTACTGTGCATACCACATACTGTGGTATGTGCTGGTTCCTGTGTGAGACATTCCGCCGGGGCACCTGGGTGGCTCAGTCAGTTGAGCACCTTACTTCGGCTCAGGTCATGATCTCATGGTTCGTAAGTTCAAGCCCTGCATCGGGCTCTCTTCTATCAGTGCAGAGCCTGCTTGGGATGCTCTGTCCCCTTCTCTCTCTGCCCCTCCCCCACTCATGCGCCTGCACTCTCTCTCTCAAAAATATATAAACATTAAAAAAAAAAAAGACACTCCTATGTCATCTAAATGAAAACTCATAATTCTGTGAGGTAAGTACATGGTTCCTAATTTATCTTTGGGAAAACTGAGGATCAAGAAAGGGTTTGCCCAAGGCCACAAATCTAGTTAGTGGCAGATATTCAGTTCCAGGGTAGTCTGATCCAAGAAGGCATGTGTCCACCTCATCAAACTACAGTATTCTTCCTCCTTATTTGCAGTAGGTATAATCAGTTCATCTCCCCAGCGTACTCCCTGATCATCTTATCAAGAGTATGTGAATGGGAGCTCTGAAAGTTGATGCCAGCTGCTGGGCAGTGTGGGTGGGCATGGCCCAGGAGGGAGGAAGGCTATGAGAGAAGAGTCCCTTTTCAGATCCCAAAGACTCAAATGTGATACACACATACCATCCCTATCACTTCCCCATGGCGCTTGCAGAGTTGTAAGTTGGTTTCCTGACACTGGGAGAACTCAGGCCTTCTCTAGAACTTCTCTGTCTTCAGTGGTTGGATGTCCCTGTCCTCAAGGATTACTTCAACAATAGCAAACAGCCTCTGGGCCAGCTCCAAAAGCAGCAATGGAAACACGGGCCTCCTTCAATTCACTGAGGCAAAGTGCTTAAGAGCATGGACTCTGGAGTCAAATTAACTTCAAATTCTGACACTGCTATTTATTCGCTGAGCGATCTTGGGCAAGCAACTTAACTTGTCTGTGCTTCAAATTTCTTACCTGTGAAAAGGAATAATGGCTTTCAGTTAGAGAAGGATGATGATAGCATAGATTGAAAAAAAAATTTTTTTTTGAAGGGTTTTATTGGGTTATAATTGACACACATTACAGGTTTTGACACATCTGTCCACTGGTGAAACCTTCACCACAGTCAAGGTAGTGACTCCATCACCCCTAAAAATTTCCTCATGATCTTCTATCACTAATTCCTCTCATGTCCTTTTCTGTTACCACCCCCATCATGTGCTCACAACCAAATAGCCACTGATTTGAAAAGCTAAGATTTACTGGAGAATTAATTGATCCCTTTATCAGTATGTAATGCTCCTTTTTATCCCTGATAATTTTCTTTGCTCTGAAGTCAGCCTTGTCCGAAATTACTACAGCTACTTCAGTTTTCTTTTGACTAGTATCAGCCTTGTATGTCTTTCATTATCCCTTTATTTTTAATCTGTGCCTTTATATTTAAAGTGAGTTTCTATAGACAACGTATACTTGAGTTCTTTTTCTTTTTTAATACATTCTGATAGTTTGTCTCTTATTTGATGCATTTGGAACATTCAAATTTAAAGTGACTATAGTTGGTTTAATATCTACCATATTTATAACTATTTTCTATTTGTTTCTCTTCTCCTTTGGCTTTTACTCTTCTAACATTGATGTCAGTCATTTCACTTATCTTTAAGCTATAATCACCAAATGCATTATCTGTATTCTTGTGAACGAATTGTTATCTCTTAAATTAAGAATAAAAAAATAGGGCGTCTCCATGGCTCAGTCAGTTCAGCATCCGACTCTTGATTCCACCGCAGGGTTGTGGGATTGAGCCCCATGTCAGGCTCTGTGTTGAGTGTGGAAGCTGCTTAGGACTCTCTCTCTCTCTCCCTCTGCCCTTCCCCCACTCACACACTCTCTCTAAAAAAATAAAATAAAAATAAAAAATGTTATTTTACCATCGTTTATTCCTAACACCCTGACTTTCTTTACGTAGACCTGAGTTTCTAACCATTATAATTTCTTTCTCTCAGAAGAACTTTTAACAAATTTCTTGTAAGGCAGATCTACTGGTGACAAATTCCCTCAATTTTCATTTGTTTGAGGAAGGCTTTACTTCTCCTTTCCTTTTGAAAGGTAAGTACCAACTGGATAAAGAATTCTAAATTGGGGCTTTTTTCTTTTAATACTTTAAATACTTCACTCTGTTCTCTACTTGCTTACATGGTTTCTGAAGAGAAACTTGATATAATTCTTATCCTTATTCCTCTATAGGTAAGCGTTCTCCCCACCCCCACCCACACCTTGTGCCTTATTTTAAAATTTTCTCTTTGATTTTTCTGCAGTTTCAACATAATATGTTCATGTGTGAATGTTTTGGAATTTCTCATATTTGACATTCTCTGGGGTTCCTGGATCTGAGGTATGGTGTCTGTCATTACTTTTAGAAAATTCTCAGCCATTAGTGACTTCAAATATTTCTTCTGTTCCTTCCTTTCTTCTCCTTCTGGTATTTCGTTACACATGTGTTGTACCTTTTGTAATTGTCCCACAATTCTAGGATATTCCATTCCTTTTTCTTATTACTTTTTTTTTCTTTCTCCTTCTCAGTTTGGAAAGTTTCTGTTGACACATGTTCACACTTGTTGATTCTTCCATCAGCCACATCCAGTCTGCTGATGAGCCCATCAATGGCATCTTTCTTTGTTATATTGTTTTTGCGTTCTACGCTTTCCTTTTGATTCTTTCTTAGAGTTTCCATATCTCAGCTTAAGCTACCCATTTGTTTTACATGTTCATATTTTCATTAGATCTCTTAGCATATCACTCACAGTTATTTTAAATTCCTAGTCTGATAGCTCCACACTTTATGTCACATCTGAGCCTGGTTTGAGGCTTGCTTTATCTCTTCAGACTATGCTTGTGCTTTTTAGCATGCCTTGGCCCTTTTTTTGTGGAAAGCTGGACATGGAGTATCAGGTAAAGGGAATTGAGTTAAACAGGCCTTTATTGTGAGGTTTTGTGTTTATCTGAATTAGACTAGGTTTACTGTTTGCTGTAGCTGTAGAGAGGCTAAAATCTCCCGTACTGTCCTTGTTTTCGTCTCACCTGTCATCTTTGGAATTCCTTAGAGACTCTTTCTTTTCTTTCTTTCTTCCTTCCTTCAAATTTTTTTTAATGTTTATTTATTTTTGAGAGAGAGAGACACACACACAGAGTGTGAGCAGGGGAGGGGTAGAGAGAGGGAGACACAGAATCTGAAGCAGGCTCCAGGCTCTGAGCTGTCAGCACAGGGCCTGATGCAGGGCCCAAACTCATGAACTAGGAGATCACGACCTGAGCTGAAGTCAGATGCTTAACTGACTGAGCCACCCAGGCGTCTCTCCTACTAGAGACTCTTTCTTGAACAAAGTCTGAGTTTTGCAGTTCTTTCAGTAGTAATGAATGCCCTGTTACTATACAGGAGACTGATTTATGTAGTACCACAAGGTGTGTGTACATGTGTGGGGGAGAAGATTCCATAATTCTATAATTAGGTTTCAGACTTTCAAAGAGCCTGTGCCCTTAAGCTATGACCTTTACAAGCAATTTTCAGCTTTTTTCCCCCCTTAGGTGAGACGAAAAGTGCAGAAGCGGCTGTAGTTGGGTATTTCTCTTCTTCCACGTAGGTTACACTCTGGTAAAATAATTTCCTTTGAGGGCAGGCTTTTGTTAAGGAGAAAATTTGGGTATATTTCATGATGGTTACCTCTACTGGAAGCATAAAGGGATTGTTCTCAACCTATACCCTGAGAGCCAGATGAGATTTCTGGAGGTAAAACTTGTAAAAGTGTTAAGTGTGGGGGTCTCCCTAAGATTGGGTACCCAAAGTTTTAAACTCTCAAACTAGTAAACAATGAGCCACCAACATTTTTTCAATTATAGCTTAAATGTTCCTACTACTTCAATAACCCAAGGGAAGGAAAATTTTCTTATGTTTCAAAATCTATAAGCAATAAAAGAAAATTTGATAAATTAGGCTGTAATTTTTTTTTTCCAGAGCAAAACAGCGCAAGCAAAGCTAAAAGACAAGTGACAACTAGAAAAAGCTTTGCTGCTCAAATCACAAATAAAGGCCTAAACATTTGAAAAATTGAGGGGAAAAAAAAGACCAACAATTCTTCAGGAATGAAAAGGACAAAAGATAGGCACAGAAAGAGAACTAAACAAAAACACTCTTACACATGTTAGATGCTCCACCTCAATTATAATCAGATAGAAAAAATAAAATGTGGATATTTATCACTGCTCATCTATCAGATTGGCAAACATTCAAAATTTTGAGAAAATGTTCTGTTGAGAAGGATATGAAGGAAACAGGCACTCTGGAACCCTGGTACCTTTCTGGCAAGAACCCAAATGATACAACTTAAGTTGTAAGGGAATTTACAAGGGAATTTACAAGGGAATTCATAAGGGAATTTGGTGACATGTTAGCAAAGTTATAGATCATTTATCTTTTGACTCAGCAATCCCACTTCTAGGAATAGGATTCCAAAGATACACCAACAAAAATAAAATATGATCTAAGCACCAAGTTGTAGTTTAATTTATAGTAACAAATGATTGGAGACAGCCCAGAATGTCCACCAATAGGGAGCTAGCTGAAGATATGATGGTACATCCACACAATGAAATATGATGAAGCTCCAAGAAGCAGTGAAAAGATCATTAAATACTGAAAGAAAGTGATTTCTAGGATATATTGCTGAGTGAAAAAAAAAAAGCAAGGTAGAGAATAGGGTCAAGTGTGCTAATTTTTGCCAAATAAATAAAATAAATAAGACAGAAAGAAGAAAGAAATGTTAAACTAATGTCTAATTGCTATGTATGAGGGGAGAGAAAAAAATAGAGGGGAGAAGACAGACATATAAATTCAGGTTATTAAATAGTTTTGACTTGGGATGATGTTAACGTTTTAGATACATAAAAAGATAAAGTTATATGAAGAAAGAATAACAATAAAAAACAAATTGAAACAAATAAGCCCAACTATTCCAAGGTCATAGCATAAACACACTGAGAAAAAAAATTCTTCAAATGATATAAAACTACAACAAAAACAAAACCAAAAAATTCTACAAAGAAATCTTAAGCCATATTCAGTTGTCTCATTATCATGTTGAAACTATTAAAGGTTTCTTGTGGGATAAATTTAAAAAGTAGTTATATTAATGTGTTTTGAAATAAAAATATTCAGCTTAAGAGGAAAGATAATGAAGTATAAAATCATAGATGCAAAAACCATGTAATTATAGATTATAATCACAAATGCAGTAAGAAGTTGTGATTTTCCTCCACATTAAAAAAATATAATTCTAGCTCTGATCACTGAAAAGGCCTAGATGCCACAAAAACCCTGTAACATCGAGCACCCATCTCTTCTGGACTGTGGTTTCTAAATACATTTTCTCACCAAAAGGAACCAGAGATCTTTTGAGAAATGATTGATTCCAATTCTGAGGTATGAAATGTACAAAGTGAATTTGGGATATCTCACTCTGTTAGCAAGCAACTGGGGTCATGTCAAAAGGACAATAGAAGTCAACCGTCCTAACAAAGGACAATTTATATATGAAAAGGCAATTGACTGAAGCTCATCACATCATAAAAACTCATTCGCTCAGGGCGCCTGGGTGGCTCAGTTGGTTGAGCCTCAGACTCTTGATTTCAGGTCAGGTCATGATACCTGGGTCAGGGGATAGAGCCATGTCAGGCTCCACTCTGAACATGGAGCCTGCTTAAGATTCTTTATCTCCCTCTGTCTCTCTCTCTGCTGGTGCACTTTCTTTCTCTCTCTCAAAGAAAAAAAAAAGGTGGAACACATTCTTGATTCTGCCCTTTGTTGATCAGTTTTCAAATCAATTCACTGGTACCCTAGTTTGTGTGTGTGTGTGTGTGTGTGTGTGTACATACACACACATATATGTATATGTATATGTATGGATGGATACACACACACACAGAGAAATTATAAATAAGGTTTTTTTTCTACTGTTTATTTATTTTTGAGAAAGAGAGGCAGCGTGAGTGGAGGAGGGGCAGAGAGAGAGAGAGACACAGAATTGGAAGCAGACTCCAGGCTCTGAGCTGTCAGCACAGAACCCGACACAGGGCTCGAACTCATGAACTGTGAGATCATGACCTGAGTTGCTGTCAGACGCTTAACTGACTGAGCCACCCAGGTGCCCCCCAGAATAAGACTTTTTTTCAAGTGTCATCATGAACTAATGAATTTTTATTTTAAACTTTTTAAAATTCATTTTTTATTTTGTTTTAATTAAATTAATTAACACGTACATATTTATTTGTTTTGAGAGAGAGAGAGCACATGCAAAGGGGGAGGGAGCAAAGGGAGAGATTGAGAATCTTAAGCAGTCTCCATACTCAGCTTGCAGCCCAATGCAGGACTCAATTGACCCTCAAGTCATGACCTGAGCCGAAATCAAGAGTTGGATGCTCAACCAACTGAGCCACCCAGGCACCCCATGCCTTTCTTATATGAAGTGTATTTCAGAGTTAAATGGTTGAAAAAAAACCCCATTTTTCTTCTCCTTCTCCCTTTTTCTCTTCTTCCCCTAACTGCTCCTCCTTCTCCCTTTTTCTACCCTTCTAAAAGTTACCATAATTATTTTTTTCTAATTGTACCTCAGGCATACCAAATTGGGTTAGTCATAATTCTTGGTTTATAATACATGAATATCATTTGTGCTTCCCAGGCCCTCTCTTATTTATTATTCATTTATTTTTAACAATAAAATGAACTTCCATTATACTAAAATTGTTCACGGGCAGAATGAAGTTCCGAACAATAAAAATGTTACACAGATGTTTTGAGAAATGTCTAGAAGTTGTTCAATTACTAGAGCATTCTCTTTATGAAGAAAGATAAATGTCCCAGTTGGATCTATCTATCTATCTATCATTTAATCAGTTCATCTTCATTGATTCTTGCCCTGTCATCTCCATTCTGCCATACCGAACCATCCATTGAGTTTTTAAACTTTTGTTTCATGTGTTCTTTAGCAGTTTCCACAAGTTTCCATTTGTTTCCTTATATCTTTTATTTATTTTCTGAGACTTTTTCTTTCCATTTGCTTCAAGAGTCTTCACCCTTACTCTTAGAACACCTTTAAAATATTAAAAAAAATTTTTTTTAATGTTTATTTATTTTGAGAGAGAGAGAGAGAGAGAGAGAGAGAAAGATATTGAGATTGTAAGCAGGGGAGGGATGGAGAGAGAGAGGGAGACAGAGATTCTGAAGCAGGCTCCAGGCTCTGAGCTGTCAGAACCAGAGCCCGATGTGGGGCCCGAACTCATGAACTGTGAGATCATGACCTGAGTCAAAGTCGGACACTTAACCAAATGAGCCACTCAGGTGCCTGGAAAGTTCTTCTTTAAATAAGGGTCCCACTTAAGTCAATACTGCTTTAAAAAAAATTTTTTTTTAAATATTTTTTAATGTTTATTTATTTATTTTGAGAGAGAGGGAGAGGGAGCAAGCACAAGTTACGGACGGGCAGGGAGAGAGGGAGAGAGAGAGAAAGAGAGAATCCTAAGCAATCTCCACACTGTCAGCACAGAGCCCAAAGAAGGGCTTGAACCCACAAACTGCAAGATCATGATCTGAGCCCAAATCAAGTGTGGGACACTTAACCAACTGAGCCACCCAGACACCCCCAACATTGCTTTAACAAAACTAAATCTTAACATCACTAGAACCACACGTTATGTGCCTCCTGATGGGATGCAACAGAACATATGAATTAGTCCTGCTTGAAACAATTGACCTGAATTTAATTAAGTTTTTAGGGCTCCATGCCAGCTTATAGGAGGCATGGAGACGTAAGAGTGAGGTGACACTGAAGACCTACCACTCAAACCCAGGTTGTAAGAACTCCCATAGTACAAATGACCTGCTGTCCCCCCACACACATGGCTTTAAGAAGAATATGGAACTATGATAGAATAAAGGGATTTCAGAGATATGACGAGTAAAGGGGGAGATAAATCTCAGGATTCTTGAGAAGATTCAAGGGAATAAGGAATGTGAAATGCTTGGCACAGTGTCTGGAAAATGGTAAATGAAAGCTATTATTACCTCTTGTCACCTCTCAGAGACTCAGTCTCTTCTTTAGTTGTAAAACATGGAGGTGACAACCTCCCTCTCAAGGCTACTTAGGGTTCAAAGCATTCAGCTACCTTCAGTCCCTTTCCCTCTGCATCTGGACCCTGTTCATCCCCAGTGCAGTGTGTACAGTTGGCCAGTAGATGGCAGTTCAGGCCAGTCTATCTGGAACCTGGACCCCAGAAGGAGCTAGTCTTATTTTGCTGTAAAAAGGAGAATCTTGCCTCGTCCGGTGCTCCCCTTCTCTTCCTAGGTAGGTAGCGTAAAGCTGAGAGATTCAGTGGGGCTTCTTAGATATAATTAGGATTCTAGCAGTTTGCTGAGGATTCATTATTTGCTAGGCTGAGTGGCATTCCTTAGACCCAGTTAGCCCAGATGTCAAGTACTGCCTGGTGAGCTGTGCCTTGACCCTGCTTTTGTCCCAATGCCTCCTGCTCTATCCTGAATCACTTGTATGCAGGTCCAATCGGGTTCAGCTTCTCTTCCCCATCAGAGGGGGGATAATTTACACCTATGTACCCACCCAGACCTGGTGTAAGAAGATGTCCTTCAGGAAACATTTGTCGAGTGAATAAGTAAATGCATTACAGATATTCAATCACATATCCTCCCTCTCCAGCAGTCTCCAGGACAGGGTATATACAGTTTCTTCTTGTCTCTCAGCCTACTAGGTAGCCTGAGTAGTGGTTTAGTCGTACATGCCCTGCAACTGGATTGTTCAGCTTCAGATATCACTTCCTCCACGTACTAGCTGCACATCCTCAGACAGGCCCCTCCATTTCCCTACCTGCACAATGGAGATGCAATACTACCTCTCTTGTTGTCCTATGGCCAGGACTTAATGAGAAAACACATTTAAAGTGCTCAGAAGAGTGCCTGGCACTCAGTAGGCACCCAGTGTATATTAACTGCCATCTGAACCTTGCTGTACTCTGAGACAGATTTAATGCACTTGCAAAAATGCATTCACGGAGGATGCCTAAAGGAGATGGCTCTCAAGAAACAGCATCTTCCCCTCTAGCTCCTCTTTTCCTCCTGCTTCTTGCTATTGATGTGATTATTACTGAATGTTTGGAGAGGTCCAAGGTGAGTTTCCAAAGGCCCACAAGTCATGAGTGCTGTTTTGACCACCTTCTTCCAGCCACAGCCTTGGCCTCTGCAGTCATCCACGTGGTGTTATGACAGAATATCTAGGATTCAAGGACCCTGTCACAGTAGCCCAAGGATCAGAAGGCACTGAGGAAGGGACCTCCAGAGCTGTTTTTTTTCTCCTCTGTCCCCTTTCTGGTGTGTGTGTGTGTGTGTGTGTGTGTGTGTGCGCATGTGTGTGCGCGCATCCATGTGCTTTTGGGAGCATCTTCCAAGAGTCATTGCTCAACTTTGGGGCTGTTGTGCAGGTCAAAAGGATTCCTGTATGAAGTTCATCTGAACTTCAAAGTGAACACACAAAGTACAGGGCAGGACAGGGAATTATTACGGTCCTATATAATCTCTCCATTTTTTTCTGCATGTCAGTATGATCAAATGGCAAAGTGTGTGTGACAGGTGACCACTAGGTGGCGTTATCAACGTGAAGAAATCACTAATTAGCTATATAAGCTCATCACCTGCCCTGTGCGATAGAATGGAAGAGCAGATAAACATCTATCTGGAGAAGATCAAATCCCCTATCTCAATAAATTTCAGCCATCCTGGCAAGATTCGGGGTGGGAAGGGTTACTGGCCCAGGAGAATATACACAAGAAAGCTAGGGTCAAGGAGGTAAAGTCAAGCACACTGATTGGCCCCAGCCCATCAGTCCAGTCCTGATTCCTGAGGTCCCTCCTTTGCCTTGCCCAGGAGATGTGCCCAAGTACCCCCAAGACACCACGGTGCCTTTACCTCACCATGCCCTCTGCCCACCATACCCTTCTTCATTCTTTTTTTTTTAATGTTTATTTATTTTTGAGAGAGAGAGAGAAAGAGAGAGAGAGAGACAGAGCACAAGCAGGGAAGAGGCAGAGAGAGAGGGAGACCTAGAATCCGAAGCAGGTTCCAGTCTCTGAGCTGTAAGCACAGAGCCTCATGCGGGGCTTGAACTCACAAACTGTGAGATCATGACCTGAGCCGAAGTCTGACACCTAACCGACTGAGCCACCCAGGCGCCCCTCTTCATTCTTTTCTCAGGGTGTTGCCTCCCCCTGGGAGCCTCCCCTGATTAGGCTACTAGCTTCTTTGTGCCCCACTGTCCCTACACCCCCTTCTTTCCCAGGTCTTTGCCACTTTAGTGGACTTAGAGGTTTGCCATTGAGTATGGATTTCCTGGCTAGGTGTTGATGGGGGTGAGAAGCCATCAGGCTAGTTCTACTCAGTCTCCTCTGCCCCCTCAAAATGTGTAAGAGTTTTCTTGCCTACAGCATCCCTTTGGAGTTCCAGGGCCCACTCTCTGCCTCATGCCCTGAGAATGACCTAGCATGCTAAGTTTGTCCACACTGGGTAAGCAGTGTGTGGGGGCGGGGGATTGGCTATATGAATTGCAAAGTCCGGTGCAAAATGAAAATACTGGACCCCTTATTCAAAACTATGATGAATTTCAAGATGGAGACAGCAGAGCAGTAAACAAAGAGCAGGGCCCTTCTGACCGCAGGGGCCTGTGTGACTGCACGGGTTGCACACCTGTGAAGGCGGCCCTGAGTCTGGGGTTGAGCAAAGTCTCAGGTAGTCCTCATGTCTGTTGCATAGCCATCAGGTGAGCCACTGGCTGCTTGAAAGGGGTTGGCCATCAACAGACCATTTAGTGTATGAAGCCCTTCACATCAGACATTTCCTTACTCCCCAGGTTTAAGACATAAGAGAAACAGCCTCAAATTTAGAGTTAAGCCAACCTGGATTCAAATTCTGATTCCATTGCTTAACAGCACAAATCATGAACATCTCCAGGCCTCATATGCAAAATGGGAGGTAATAATATCTACCATGAATATGCAAATGAGATTTCATGTAGGTAGCACTTGGTCTAGAGCCCACACCTACCGCATCTCGCTGAGCTCTCCTCACTGAGCCTCACCGTATGTCCGTAGAAACATATGATCAGGAGAGAACAGGAGCAGACATTGGGCCTAACAGCTGGGGGATGTTTGCCCAGTGAGGAGGGTCACCATATGGAAGATCCCAAGGAGCCCTTCCTGAATGTCCCATAGTCAAGCAAGCAATGAAAGAGAGCACTCGGGAGACCCTGGAGATATTCTTAAATCAAGAATTACCATGGTGTGTGGGGGGAAGATTCATTCATAATTTTTCCAACAAACGCATGTGAACGTTTCCTATGCCAGGTGCCGAGGATATAGTGGTAAGCATAACAGTTGGGGTCCCGTTGTCTGTCTGCTTAATGTGTGTGATTACTGTGTCCTGTTCTCTTGGATGCATTTGTCACTAGCCAACAGTCCAGCAGCATTTACTAGGTGCACACTATGAGGCAGGAAATGAGACCACAGCAGGTGCTACGAAACCCCACTAACCTCCTCAGATCAAAATGAATGAAAGCTGTGTGATTTCATTCCCCAAAGCCAACACCTGTGACTCTTTGCAGGCAGGCTGTCCTCACGCTGGTGGAGCCCGCTGGCCAAGTGCACTGAGAGCCAGAAGTGACCAGGAAATGACATCCCCAGGGGCAGCCCTTAACACATGATTGACAGAGGTGTCAATACTCCTGTCACGGCTGGGGACAGCTCTCAGGCACTCCTTAGCTTATTTGCACAAGTCGCCCACTGGACTGAGCCAAAGTTACCCTCTTGGGACTTTGCTTGATCTCACACCTGTGATAGCCTTTTCTTGTCCCTCCTCTTCATTTGTCTACCTGTGTTTCCTCGGACCACTTCCCAGTAACTTTCAGACAAATCTTTGTTCAGGATCTGTTTATGGGGAACTCCCTCACTGAAGATAGAAAAGAAGATGAAAAAAAAAGAGGTTCGGTTGTTCCCAGTCTTCATGTTACTATGAAGAGTGATGCCACGTGTCAGAGGTAAGTTATTATGAATAATAAAGTACAGCTTTGCAAAATAATTCCTTTTGTTATAGAGTGCATCCAAAATTATCCCTGTAGTATGATCACTCTCCCTCATTTGCATTCTGATATATTTTCTGAGTGGGGAAATATTCTTGCTTGCTGGGTGGGATTTGCACATAACCTACACCTTTCTTTTACCAAATCTAGATACACCCATGAGAGTGGGTTCTGCATGTAAACATCAACCATTGTGGGGCAGCTGGGTGGCTCAGTCAGTTAAGCATCTGACTTCGGTTCAGGTTATGATCTCACTGCTCTTGGGCTTGAGCTCTGTGCCAGGCTCTGTGCTGACAGCTCAGAGCCTGGAGCCTGCTTTGGATTCTGTGTCTCCCTCTCTCTCTCTGCCCCTCCCTAGCTCATGCTCTCTCTCTGGCTCTCTCTCAAAAATAATAAACATTAAAAAAACCCAAAAACATCAACCATTGTGAGTTTTGCTGTGTGAAAAAAGTTGAGCCATGCTGGGTCATATTCCTGGGAATTTTTGGCTTTATGCTTGTGTGGACTAGGTTCACAGGAGTAGGGCTTAAAGGCCCATGATTCCCTTGGCCCATATAGACAGCACCCTTTCCTCCTACCAGGAATGTCTTCCACTCTCAACTAATCCTTTCTCACCAAACCCACCTCTTCCAGGAAATTTTCTCAGATTCCTCCCCACCCCCAATCAGCCTACCCTGAGCTCCCCTTTTTTGGCACCTTGGAAAGTGGTTTTTGTTGGAACCACTTTCTTAGCACTTGGCTCAGTCCCCTTCCTCCTCTCAAGTTAGCTGGAGTCTCTGAATTTCTAGGGGAAATCACAGGCTGATCACGCAAGGAGCATATCAAGAGCCTTAGCCATGGCAGGAGGTGGGAAGTGGGGCCGGCCCTGCTATTACAGGTTATGGGCAGAGGATGAGCTCAAGTCCCCAGAGCTTGTTTCCTCCTAAAACCAAATGTATGTTGGTAAAGCGTGGATACCATGGCATCTGTGAGCCCACCTACCAGGTATGAAGCCTTGCCTTATTTGCCTGCCCAGCCCACCTGCCTATACCCAGATACACCTGCCCTCAGGGTCTGGACCGGACCCTTGGATATTGATAGGGTTCTGCTCCCAATAGCCCTACACACTGTAGTGCCTGGACTCCCTAGCTGTCTTGCCATGCTTCTGCTCTAAAACTGGAAACTCCCTATTCCCTAGATGAAGCTCAAGCTTGTGGTGCCACTTTGTTCCAGAGACTGGGCCTCTGGCCAACTTTCTTGGGGCAAAACCTAGAAAGTATCTGCTCCTTCACCAGTCTTTGGAGTTCTAGCAAGCCTGCGTGCCGAGGCTTCTTTCTGGAGTAGTGACAGCACTTACTCTGTTTTCTGAATCTTTCTACACCCCCTGATTTTTTAAGCCAAGGGTCCTGTTTTCTATCTTAAGGTCCCTTTTAGGCTGCTTGGGGTAATATCTTATCTAACATATGTGAAGTGCTCATTACACATTTGCTGATTAATTGCAATTTCTCTTCTATGCCTCCCCAAGGGCCTGGTTATAGCATCCATTCACTTCATCATCCATTATCTTTCCATCCATCCATCCGTTCACCCACCCAGTGCTATAATAAATATCTACATCCAAAAGAATGACTCAATTTCC
Source organism: Lynx rufus (assembly GCF_022079265.1). Taxonomy (NCBI): domain Eukaryota; kingdom Metazoa; phylum Chordata; class Mammalia; order Carnivora; family Felidae; genus Lynx; species Lynx rufus. The sequence continues at coordinate 53,897,876 of NW_025814897.1, read as the reverse complement.
TCTGTTCCCATCTCACAGACTGGGCCAGAGATTTTTACCCTAAGAATTTAGTCCTGGGAGTTTGGAATGGACATATATTAAAGCTGAGAGAGGGGATGACAAAGTGAAAGCCCACCTGCTCTGCGTACATTGTCACCTACTGACCTCTACTAGACACAAGTGGGCTTGGAGATTATAGGACAGGTAGGAAAATGCTTCTATTCTTTCCAATGGGCTTAAAATTCTACAGCCCTAAGAACTGATATATATCTTTGCAACGTATGTCTCCACAAATATGCTTTGGATACGTCTTGAAGGGCAAAGAATGTATATGCAACTCCTACTGCCCCTGACACGTTTCTGAAAGGGGACCAGCCTGGGGGATGGTGGTTGGAGCTGATCCTGGGGTTATTCCAGACGGATGAATTCAGACAAGAAAGAAATGCTGGGGGTGCCTGGGTAGCTCAGTTGGTTAAGTGTGGGACTCTTGATTTCGGCTCAGGTCATGATCTCATGGTTTGTGAGATGGAACCCCAAGTGGGGCTCTGTGCTGACAGCATGGAGCCTGCTTGGGATTCTCTCTCTACCTCTCTCTCTGCCCCTTCCCCCTGTGTGTTCGTGCATGCTCTCTCTCTCTCTCTCTCTCTCTCTCAAAAATAAATAAATAATCTTAAAAAAAATAAATGCTGGACTGCCTGATGGGGGTAGAGGTGGACTCTCCAGCAGGGATGAGCGTCCCATGGCCGGGAGAGAGATCTCCACTGTGGGTTTGGAGGAAGAGACACCCACAGGGGTGCCAGAGTGAGGATGGAGAACAAAGTCAGCGAGGGATGAGACCAACTGGAAAGCCCTTGTAGGCGCAACTAAGAGGTTAAACCTAAGAGGTTCAATTCTTAGACACTTCTCCCTTTGATATGGGAAAAGGTATAGTAGTACTCACTTTTAAAGTCTTTTTCCTCACAGGTTGTGGCTTCCTTCATGGCCTCTAGGCCTGCGGATCTAGAAAGGGTGAATCAGCCTCAGCCTGATTGGGGAAGGGGTTACAGAGGGCGGGGCCGGGGCGCTGGGGAGAAGACAAGCTCCAAGCTCCGCTCTCTCAGCTCCAGAGGCTTGCGGCAGGGGGCAGGGCGTTCAGTGGAGGAGCCGCCCCCAGTTCAGACGGGAGGTGGCCTTCATTCAGAAGGGGACAGGAGACAACCCCGCTGTTTCTCAAATATACCAGAGAGAGTGAGCCCCTAAGGCAAAGGGAAAGCTGAACCTAGGGTGACCCCCAGCGCAGCACCTGCTTTGGACACGGGACGCTCGGGGACGCTCGCAGAGCATTAGAAAAGACACGGCCTCGGTGGGGACGTGGGGCTCGAGGGGTTCCCGTGCAAGGGTAATTGAGAAGTGCCTGGCACGCGTCGGGCGCTCAGGGAGTGCCTTCTGACCGGGGAATGAGCTGCGAGAGTGCGTCAGGAATACATTTCAGCTGGGCCTGAAGAAGCAGTGAAGGCCCTCAGGTGTGAAGGTCCACGGGCATGTTTGAGAGGGGCGGGGGGGGGGGTGCGCTCCTGTGCAGCTGACAGAGGAAGACAGAGGAGGGGGTGGCAGGGGAGGGTCTGATACACCTGCTGTACTGTCCACGGCAGGTTTCGTAGACTGTGTAGTCAGCCCTGGGTCTCAAAGCATGAAGGGGTATCACTGTACCCTGGGAAGATGTGAGAAATACAAATTAATGGGCCCTGTCTCAGACCCACTGATTCAGAAATTGTTTTTTAATTTTTAACGTTTATTCATTTTTGAGAGACAGAGAGTGTGAGTAGAGGAGGGGCAGAGAGACAGGGAGCACAGAATCTGAAGTAGGCTCCAGGCTCTGAGTTGTCAGCTTGAACCCATGAACTGTGAGTTCATGACCTGAGCTGAGGTCTGACACTTAACGGACTGAGCCACTCAGACACCCCCACTGATTCAGAAGTTCTGTAGGGGGGTGGGGGCGGGGAGAGAAGCAGCAGTCTGTCTTGATAAGCTCTGCAGGTGAATCTGATGGAGGCCCAAGGTTGAGAAGCACTAGTGTGGTGGGAAGAGGAGGGGACTTTGGAAAGTAGGTGGGCGTGGGGGTGGGGGCTGGGGAGGGAGGAGTATGCTGTAGAAAACTTACCTGGGAGAAAGCGCGTTGTGCTGTATTGTGCCTCATTGCATACCGTGTCCTCTGAGGCATGTGCATCATCATACCGGCATCACAGATGTTAGACCAAGGCTTAGAAGGGTTAAAAGACTTGCCATGATTCCATAGTAAGAGCTGGAGCCAATTTCTGCACCCAGGTTGGCCTGACTCCCAAAGTGGAGTAGGGATTTTCTCTACCACTGTAGGTGCCTCCTGGCACCACAGCAAAGTGGTGGTCTGAGTCTCTGTGCCTGGAGAGCCACTGGTTGCCTGGGGGAAGGGAGGGGCCTGGAGCTTCCCAGAGGGCCTGGTGCTGAGCCAGTGCTGGGGCTAACGGGAGGGCAGGGAGGCTTGCTCTTACTCCTCTGCTCAATTACTTGCATTTTCATAAGGTTTGCCATTCACACCGGGGAGCTGGGCTTAGCAAATGCACTTTCTGAAGTGACCAGCTGTCATCTCGGACTTCTAGAGCTGAGAGGTTAAATGTGAGGTTAAGTGAGAAAAGCAGGGTGAAAAATTACCTGTATGCTGTGATTATAACTACCTTAGTTTTTTTTTATTTTTAAAGATACAGTAAGAAGACACAAAGGAAAGGGAAAAAATGCTAAAATAATTTTTCCCCCCAATAGTTTGCAAGAGGACTCCGCATTCATTTAGTTTCAAAAGTACGGGGTGCCTGGGTAGTTCAGTCAGTTAGGCATCTGACTTCAGCTCAGGTCATGATCTCATGGTTCCTGAGTTCAGGCCCCACATCGGGGTCTCTGCTGTCAGCACAGAGCCCACTTTGGATCTTCTGTCCCCCCCCCCCGCCTCTCCCCTGCTTTCGCTCTCCCTCAAAAATAAATAAACATTAAAAAAAAAAAGTGCAACTCGTAGCATAGGAGACAACTCTGTGCCCAGTGGTTCTCTCTTCAGGGCAGTATTGGGCTTTCCTGCCCCTTGGAGTCTGTCCCTGAGGCCAGTGAAGACATCAGCTTGGGGGGGGGGTGCGGGATGGCCTGGGGGAGCCCTGGGACATAGCTGATGTCACAGCATGATGACATTCATGAGGCTAAGCCCCAGGGTCATGTGGCCTCTGGAAATGCTGATGGCAGCTTACGAGGGATTCTGGGGCCAAGGACCTGAGTCTTCCAGGGCATCCCGAGAACAGAGCAGCATCCAAAAGTGCAAACTCAGAGGACTAGCTCAGGCAGTCGCTACTTTCTGAACAAAGGCCACCAGACACCTTAAACACAAAATATTCTTTTATTTGTCAACGAAGGCTACACGGGATCACTTCTGGTTTTGTTTTTATGCCTTTTTTTTTCTTTTTCTAGAAGGTATCTACATCTGCATTTATTTACAGCCTTGTCGGTATTTACACAGTCAAGAATACAGTGTTAGAAACACAAAAGTGTCGAGAAAAAAACTTCTCAAAATTAGTTCCAGACTTCAGGAAAACTATTTCCACATGGTAAGGCCAGAGTCTCCAGTGTTGGTCGTCCAAAGGCAGCTTGGGACAGTCCTTTTGCCAAAGCTGCGGGTTCAGAAGTGTTCAAGAACAGGCGGGTTTAGAAAAGTGGGATTCTGGTGTTGGGTGAAACCAGGGTTGCCGGGCCCCACCAGACATCTGTGACCCAGCTTCTGCCGGAATGGCTGAGCCTGCCTGAGGGCTGGTTCTCCGTTGGCAGTTGGCCCTCAGAATCAATCACATGTTCTTGGGGACCGAGGCGTCACCCAGTGTCATGCCTTTGGCATTCCAGAGGGGGTAAGAAACCCAACATGAGCCCCACCGAGGCCTCCCCCCACTCTGATCTTCCACATTCATGATGAAACCTAAGAGCTCACCGCTGTCTGGGGCGGTCAAGTACACAGGGCTGGTTTTTGAGAATGTAAAGGTTGGAGAGGATAAAGTTTCTATCACCTGAGCAATGAGTCTTTAAAATGAGTTTGCTGTTTTCTGACGGTTAAATGAAAGGGTCTTGAACTACAGAGTTCTTTCTTTTAACCCCCTCCCTTCCAATAAAATATAGACAAGTGTATAAACCTAGCTGGGAATTATAAGCCTCAAGTGGAGGGCTTTTTGTTGTAACAAGGATCCCAACAGAAAGAGGAGACTGGGTTCTTTCTGGAACCCCTCAGGAGGCAGGCCCCAGCTCAGGACCAGAAGGCATGGACTGGGCTTAGTGGCTGCTACGAGGAATGGAGAATAGATCCGACTTTGAGCACCAGGGATGTCAAACCCCAAAGCCCAGGATCCTGCAGAGTCCTGGCAAGCTCCTTCCTCCTGGGCGCCAAGCTCAGCATCCCTGCCCTCACCACGTGGCAACCACAAACACGAGGCTGCAGATGTGAACCTGCATTCTAAGACTTCACACCGAAAGCCCGATCTTTGCATAATGGAAACAGCCACCTACAAAGGTGGTACTTACAAGTCACAGCTGAAAAGGTCCTTTATAATTTTTTTTTCAAGCAAATGTGATTTTTTTGTTATGTGTCTATGAAAACACTGCCCAGTGTTATCTTCCTTTGCCTCACCGTCACTTTCTGCTTCTGCCCCACCCCATCCTGATTATTTAAACCACTCTCAACTTCTGGTCAGTTTCCTAGGGATTGTTTCAAATTTTCCATCCCTAGGTGGAAATCAGGCACTGGGCTGTTCCTTGGGTTCTCAGCCAACAATTCTGAGAGACCAGCATCAGGGGCTGCTAAAGGTGCAATTTACCCCAGAGTTTCTTCCCCTTCATTCCCTTGTCATAGCTCTGCCCTCCAATGATGTCTGTCTGGAGGCTGGGTAAAAAAAGGGAATCTCATCTTACGAAAAACAGAGCTGGGGAATAAGTCCTGTTTAAAGCAATGGCAGAGAGGCTGAGGATCAGGGGGCGATGGTACCCATGGAAGGCAGGGGAGAAGGCAGGAACTCTTCCAAAACAAACCCTTTGCTAGGGCAACATCCTGCAGAATCGTGAACCTGGGCCAGTGAGGGAAGGCTGGTTTCTCCAAGAAATGGACACTTTGAGTAGCTTAGTGCTAAAAGGGCAGGTGCCATCGAGGGTGGGATTTGATGCTCAGAGGCCACTCGGTGGGCATGGGGAACTCTGGCTTATGCCTTCAGACTCACTCTTGCTGTGAGATTGGGGCTGCTGGTCTCAGCAGAAGGACAGACTGAGAAAGGAGGTGCCATGTCACCTGCCAGCCCTAATGGAAGCCCACTCCAAAAGGCCAGGCCAGAAGCACCGTCTCCAGGAGCAACAGTACCGATGTGAAACCACAGTGCGTGATGCTGCCTACGCCACACCTGAGATCTTTTCTCTAAAGAAAGAATGCTTCAACTTCTCCCCGTACTGATGCTGGGCCTCCTTGGTGGTGTGGAGCCCAGGAAAGGCAAAACGTGAAGGAACATGCAATAATTCTGTGTTTTTGATCTTTACAAGTCCATCCTATTACTTTGGTGGGGGGTGGGGGTGGAGGGTTCAGAGGGTGGGGATGGTGTAGGGAGATGATTCCCTTGGCTCTCATGTTGGCTCTGACCTTCAAGTAGATGTCCCCAGCAGGTCTCGACTGATGTTAGGTAGCCAAGATGGAACCGATCAGCTAGGCTAATGGGCACGAGAGCTTCACCCAAGGGCTCCTTGTATCAAGAGTATGTTTTGAGAGGCATGAGTCTATTTTGGATTTAAAAAACAAACGTGTTCTTCAGGCCAAACTGCTTTCCATCCCGTCCAAGAACGATCCTGCCAGATGGGAGTCCACCACCAGCTCCCAGGGACCACACACAGCAGGCCCGAGGAATACTGCATCTGACTCAGCAGAGCTCTGTACCCAGAGGCACTGGGCAACCAGTGGACATACGGGCCAAGGTGCACTGTCACAGCAGTGTGACTTTTGTGGAAGCAGGAAGAGCACTTAGCGAAACATATCCTCTAATCCCAGTGGGATGATGTAAGGCGAAACCTCCTCTCCCGAGAAGCGGCGGGTGCCTCCCTCTGCCAGGCAGAACCCAGGCTACATGCTGCTCCGGTTCTCACACAGCAAAGACCTTCTTGGTTTCATTAACTCATGTAATATTCTGAAGACTCTGTGAGTAAGGCTATAAAGGTGCCATGAGCTTATCAGTCCAACAAGGTTTCCACGGGGGATAGCTCAGACTCAGAATTCATTTTCCACACTTAATGTAAATGTAACCCATAAAAGTCCCATTTTATAAGAAGCCCAGCTCAAAAGGAAGCATTCGGCTTCCGCTCCTGGTCTCCCAGAACCTCCTGTGAGTGGTAATGATGATGGTAATTAGGCAGATGAACCAGGAGCAAGGAGCTCCTCACTCTTGCTGCGGCTGTCCCCTCCCCTCAATGCTTCCCTAGCCTGATGGCTGCTCTTGGGCGTGCCCACTTCCAAGAAGGCGAGAGAGCGTATGCCTCTTCCCAGTGACCTCAGGCATGGGTCTTCCCAGGGACAGCTGTGGCCTGGCCTCCCTGATCTGTGGGTACCGGCCTCAGGAACAGGTCCCAATCCTGGAGTGGCAGGGTGGGGGAGGGGGAGGGGGTTGGATGACCTTGCCAGGCCACACCAAATTAGCTCTTCCCTCCTTTCTCCTCAGTCTCTCTTTAAAACCCTGGATGGACTCCTCCAGAGGGGAAGCTGTTTTAGAAGAACTTCACAGAAGGAATTTCCTGAACGCTGACCCTGCTGCCTCCCAGCTGTGCTACTGGCTCATGTATGGGAGGCAGAGGAGCCTTCAGGAGCTGGTTAGAAGATGCGTGGCTTATGCCTTCCTCTCTTTGGCTGACTTCTTCTTAAGCATCTTTCCAGAATCAACGGCCACCAAACACCTCTCTCCACACTCCTGTTTCTCAGTGGTGGAGCTGAACAGTGGAGGGAAGATACCCACAGTCATGGGGAGAGAGGTTCACCTGGGAAGGAAGGCTGGTACCCTTGCTGCCACTGCCCTCCTTTTGCCATGGGTGGCCTGCCCCTCCCTGGACCTTGTGCTCACGTGGAGGGCTTGCCGGTTCTCACATCTGACTCTGGGAGAGAGGAGGTGATGAATAATAAGGAACATCATGGGAAGACCAACCAACCACAGACATCCTGGGTGCCTCGCCTCTATGGGAGGGTGAGGCTCTTAGCCCCAGGATGTTACGTCACCAGACTGGGGGAAGGGACCTGGGGGACACTTTCTCCATCCCAGCATGGGGGTGGCACCGACAACTACACAGGATTTGCAAAAGGGGTAGGGGGTTGCATTTAGCATCAAAATATAAAGCTTGGACAGGAGTTTGGGGCAGCTTGGAACAGGTGCTAAATGATATCACAAAAGTCCCCAGAGCAAGATCAAGACATCTGTGGTCCTCCAGAGGCACAGAACATGGTGAGTCAAAAGCCGCCACTCGTCTGTGGGAGCTGAGCCAAAAATCCTCAGGTCCTGCAGACCCTCCTTCCGGGCCCCCTCAGTAGTTTGGTACTAGCCCATCACTCTCTACACCCCTCACTCCTGCCCGACCCCCATGGAAGAAAGGGTTGCACATGAGACAAGTTAGCACAGACACTTGTGTCTCACATCACACTGGGTACCTAGGGACAGACAAGGACACACCTCAGGAGATGTGTCTCAGAGAGGAGAAATGTACCCCAACAACAAGGAAAACTCCTCAAGGAGAAAGGGAACAAAAGACAATAAAGTTTTCATTGTGATCACACTACAGAAAAAAATACCTTCTGTTCTTTGCAAAAAATGTGTGAAGGCCAAATCTGTGTTTTTCTTTTCTTAAAAAAAAGGATGTTGCATGAGTTACAATGCAACCAGTATCTTTTTTGTGTGTGTTGGTTTGTTTTCTGCACTTGTTAAAAAAAGGATTTTTTTTTTTTTTTTTTTTTTTAAGTACAACACAGTCAGGTGTGTGGCCACGAAAGAGTAGCTGTCTTTGGCAAGAAGTGCAGGCCGCGGACCTCTCTGTCACCTCCGGCCCATCTCGCTCTGTCTCATGAAGTGGATGTTGTTGGCGCTGTCTGACAGTTCCGGGTACTGCTCCACGGAGATCACGAAGAAGCCGTCGTAGCCTTGAACCCGCCCCGTGTTCAGCGCCTGCTGCTTCTCCCCCTCTGTCCAGGCCCGCAGGCCTTCCTCCCCTTCCCGGAGTCGCTGCTGCTCGCGGGCCCACGCCTGGCGCACGGCTCTCTGCCGGGCCAGCTCCAGCACCCGCGCCTTCTCCTCATCCAATGTGGTCCCGTAGCGAGTGCTCAAGCACAGTGCCCCATACTGGAGCTGGATGTCTGTGTAGCGTCTAGTCCTGCCATTGAGCATCGTGTTGATCTGGGACACCGTGACGTTGACCCCGTTCTCCAGGGTTCGCCGCCCCCCACTGAGGCCCAGGATGGCCAGGTCGCCCTCCGAGGGCCCTGGTTTCACAAAGTAGTGGGTGTCCATCCCGTCAATGGTGAAGTGCAGGTTCTCCAGGTAGTGGGCATTGTTCAAGATGGCAGCAACCCTCCGCCCGTCTTCGTTGGCCACACTGATGATGTCTGTGGTCACTCGGCCATCCTTCAAGGCAAACTTGACCCCCTTGCCGAAGACAGAGCCACTGGATGCAAACTTCTTTGTCTCTGGGGCCTGTTGGCAGCTGGTGATTGTGGAGCCGTAGAGCTGGTCAAAACGTTCTAGGGTGACAAAGGCCTTGAGCTGCTTCTGCACCTCACACTGTACCCCGAGGATAGACTGATGGGGGAGGAGAGAGAGAAAGAAGGAATGAGGCAAAGGGGAAAACCTCTCCCTAAGAGCCTGAAGGGTCAGCTCTCATAACTAATTGAATCTATACACATTAACCAGTAGCATCTAGCTCTACTGCTGACCACTAGAACATTCTGCCATCCTTTATCCATCCGTTCACCCATCCTTCCATTAAGAAACTCTTCAGCAAGCACCTGCTCTGTGCCAGGTTTCTTTCTGGGCACTGGAGAGGTACCAACGAATCAGACATCATCCCTGCTCTTGAGGAACCCATCATTTAGTGCAGAAAGACAGATGTGACAGCAAATAATTATCATCAAATGTGATAACTGGTGGTTTAAGAGAAGTAGCAGTAATAACTTTGGCTAACAGGTCTTGGTCTTTGAGCTAAATCAGTCACATTCAGTATCTCATTTGATTTCCACAATAACTTTATATAATAGGTACTCTTATTATTGATTTTACATCTAAGAAAACTAAGTCTCTAAGAGGTTGTAATGGGCCCACATCTGTACAATGGGTAAGTATTCAAGCCAACGTTTGAACTCTGTCTGATTCTAGAGGCTCAGCTTCAAGGGCTCTGGATCAGGGAGCAGAGGACAAGGATCAGAACATCTCAGCCCAAAGATGGAGGAATGAGGTGGACAAGGTAGAGTTCAAGGGCAGACTCACGCTTGAGTTGGAACTCGGAGGATAAGGGGATGATGTCAGATGGAGGAATGACAAGCAATGGGTTCTTGGCAAGAAGGCTTAGTAAGATGAAAAGCGGTCATTTATATAACCCCTCTTACCCTGCTTTATCGTTCTCCATCATGTTTATAAACTATTTTCAAGGAGGGCCTCTGCCCCCATAGTGCTTCCTGGGGGCTCCTCAGATGTCTCTGCTCTAGGCTGCTTTGGGGGACAGATTGGGCCTGGTCTCCATGTCATACCACCTACCAGTCCCTCCCATGGTGCGGGAGCTTGGCAAAGCCGGGTTCGTGCAAGCTCCGGGGCCTAACCAGCAACTCAGGGAAATGGCTTTAGAAACAGGCCTATCGGCTTCTCACTGAAATTAAGTCCTCTTTATAATTAATAGAACCCTGTCTGTGAACAATTATTTCCTAGAGTTTCACGAAAGCTGGAGTGCTCAACAACACAGATCTTCGATGCTTGCCAAGGGCAGAAATCAATAATTCATTGATGGGCGAGGTTGGCAAACAGGCCGTCAGAGACTGGGGCTCTGCGTCAGGGGGGAAAGGAAGCTGGCAGGGGTGGGGGGAAGGGAAGCTGGAGGGGGTGGGGGGAGGTGGGGAGCAGCTGGGCTGCTGTGGAATCAGCCAGGTCAGCCTGGGGGGGGGACAGTGGGGACTGAGCCAGGCAGAGGGCAGGGCTACAGCGGCACAGAATAGCAGAAAGGAGCCAGGCTTTGTGGTCAGACACACTGGGTTCTTATCGCCTTTCCTGCTGAGTGACCTTGAGCAAGTTTCTCTCTGAGCTCTGGTCTCCTCATCTGTAAAATGAGGAAGAATGCCTACCTCACACAGGGTTGTCTACTTCTTTCAACCATCTGTGCATTCAGCAAAAGGGCAGTACACTGGGTACCGAAGAAGACCCAGGATTTATTTGCCTTCTTGGGGCTCATAGCCAGTGGGGATACAGGTGTGGTAAGTGCTCTGAAGGGGAGAATATGGGGTGCCGCTAGGACCTAGAGGTGCAGAATCATGTTCTCCAGAGTCTAGAGGACGGAGGCAGCTGAGCCGAGGATGAAGGGAATCAGGCTGGAGTAAGACACACGGATGTGCAAGTTTCTGGCTGTCAGCAGTGTGCCATCTAACAACCCTGCTTTCCCTCTGGACAGGGATCCCCAGAAGGCCTGGTCTCCGCCTGATTCATGCCTGCATTCACGGGGTGCAGCGTGGGGCCTAGAAGAGCCAGCTCCTAGTACTTACATTATGAAGTGGGGGAGGGGGCGAAAAGGGGATGCCTGAAGTGAGGGGTGGGGTAGAGGGGTTTTTAAGGGCCTTTACAGCTATATAATTCTGTGAGTCTTTAAAACCAGGCCATGAAAGGCACACAAGAGAAGGTAACATTGTTTTGAACACCTTACAGACAGATCCGGGTGTGAATCCCAGTCTACCCCTTCCTTGCTTGTGTGGCACTGGAAAGCCTTAGGCATTAAACCTGTAAAATGCCAACAGTAATACCAGGGGATATGTGTGCGCTAACTTGTGTAGAATACCTCAGGCAGGTGCAGGTGAACGGAGGTGCTCAGAAAATGTCACACTTGTATTTAGAACACACCCTCCCTCCTTGCCCTTTTGCTCTGGGCAGTGACAAAGGCTCAGTGTTTTTGTGGAATTCCAAACTCCGCGTATCAGAGAAAACTTAATAGGGCTTGTGGGGGTCTGTGTTCTGTTACAGCTGGGTCCACAGTGGCTTGCCAGTGGTTACCACAGATTTCCTGAACAGCTTCTGGCAGGCACTGTGGCTGCACCACGTCAGTTTCCGTCACGGGCCCATGCTTTCCTGAAAAGCTTTGTAGGAGCCACTCCCATAAGGTCTGCCTGGCCTGAGGGTGGGTGGCCGTGTGTGCGCAGATTACCTTGCTGTTGTCCCACTCCTGAGTTTTCATCTGTGTGTGGACGAGCTCGTAGGATGGTTCCATGGCGTCCATGTCTGGCTTGGGGTAGCCAGGAATCACATTGTGCAGCTGGAACCCAAAGGTGAGGAGCCAGCTGTTGACATCTGGGTGGGATAGAAGCAGAAACGTCCTTGTGGAGTGAGTGGACCTCAGAGGTGACACATCCCAATAAAGTGGCCCAGAGTGAGACAGCAGTGGGGGGGTGAGGGTGGGGGGTGTCGCAAGTGGGACATCAACCGCTACAAACACTTTGGAAGACTGTTTCATGGTTATTAAAGCCGCACATACTCTTTGGACCGTTGTTCCTCTCCTAGATATGTATCTAAGAGAGCTGTGACTTCAGTAGAACCTATGTTTCCAGACTCCCCTGTCACTTAAACCTCTTTGGATTCAAACCCGGGGGGACCGGGGTGGGGCGTAGATGATGCACACCCACCCCCTGCATCAGGAGGAAACACTTGCAGAGGACAACTGCACCCAAAGGAAAGATTTAAGTGAATGACTTTCAAAGAGAAATTCCATTTAAAAACAAGCCCTCCCTCCTCTCCCAAGCAGCAAGATGGCCGCTACCAAACATCAAAGAGTCCCCCACCCCCACCCCGAGTCTACCTTTCATTTACTCTGGTAAGTGATGCTAAAGAAGTCATTTAATCTCCCTGTGCCTTCATTTTCCAATCTTTAATATTGGGCTTGAGGAGACACCTGGGTGGCTCAGTTGGTTAAGCGTCCGACTTTGGCTCAGGTCATGATCTCATCATTCATGAGTTTCAGCCCCTGCATCAGGCTCTCTGCTATCCTCGCAGAGCCCACTTTGGATCCTCTGTCTCCCTCTCTCTCTTCCCCTCCCCGACTCACATGCGTGCTCTCTCAAAATAAACAAACATTAAAAAAAATAGTGGGCTTGAGGATCTAGCGCCATAGGCATTGGTTTCATCGATTTTATAACATTCCTGGGGGGTTACTAATTATAGAATATTAGGTATAGGGATAGAGAGGACTTTCCCATGAGCCTTTGGCTCACTGAAGAACAGAGTCAGGAAGCCAAGACGTAAGGGAAAGAAAGAGGATGGATAAAGTGTCATCTGTTACTAGGCCCAATGTTGCCGAGAGCGTTTCGTGTGCCCAGCACTGTGTTACTCCGACCCTCACCTTGTGCACTCAGAACCCTGAAGGGGAGATGACACACAGGCATGCAAAACTTTGACACAAGAAAAAAGATGAGAGGAGGGCAGAAGTCTTTCAGTTGGACAGGCTGACAAGTCTTCACAAAGAAGGTGGCCTTTAAGGCAGACACTGAAAGCTGGGTACCTTTTGTCAGGCTTCAGCAGAGATAAAGGGGGCACTTCAGGCAAAGACCGCGTGCAAGGCAAGGCCTGGAGAGGGCAGGTGAGTGTGGGGAGTGTTCAGGTAAGCGGAGAGCAGTTCAGCAAGGCAGAGAGAGAACCAGAAAGAAAAATTGTGGCTAGCGCAGGAAAACCCTGGGATGGCAGGTAGGAGTTAACTGGGTGCCTGTAGGACAGTGACAGCCAGCCTGTGTCCCAGTGTGGCTCGGCCTTCCTTGAGAAGAGGCAGTTGAAGATGCTAAAGCATTTGTTGAGCAGAGACTCAGAATCCAAAGTCTGGGGAAGGGGTGGGGGGGGGGGCGGGTGGAGGTGAGCCTCAGAGCTGGCAGTCCCGGGCTATGGGCATCCAGGCCTGCTTTTGCTTTCTTCCAAAGGAGACATGTCTCTGGTCAGGGAGGCCCTGCTTAGGGTCCAGGCACTGGTGGAGCTGTCTTCCCCTACCACCCACTGAAGCCATTCCAATGATGGGGATGTCCTTTGGGGGTAGACAAGTATGTCCCTGCCACCGCTGCATCCTGTGCTGTCTTCTCATTCAAGGACCTCAAGTTTGCCTTTGTTTTTTTTTGTTTTTTGGATGCCCTGGAGCCCCTCTCTCTTGGGTGTGAAACATGGAGGTACCGGGGTGGAGGAAGATAGGAAGGGCAGCGTAGAAACCCAGGTTCTACTTCTAGGAAGGTCGTGGAAGGAAAAGAACATGGTGAGGCAAGACGAAACCCATGTTCAAATTCAGGCTCCCCAAGTTGCACACTGTGTGAACTTGGACCGTTTCCTTAACCTCTCTGAGATTCAGTTTCCCTGTCTACAAACTGATGGTAGAAATGGTTTTCACCAAGCCATGGAAAGAATAATAGTGTTACCACTTTGGGCAGCCATCATACAGCAGCAACTGTTCTAAGCTTGCTACACGAATGACTGGGTTTCCTATATTCTAAAGTGTCTAGCTCGGTTCCTGGCTCATAGAAGGTTTTCTGAGCTTTTTCAAACCCAGACCCCCACGTCACTGGACTTCCATTTCCTCATTTGTAACATGAGGCACTTGGGCTAGCTTGCCTCCAAAGTCCCTTTCTTCACTGAGTTTTTGAGAATCTCTGATTCTATGAATCGTGGCAGATGGTTTTTAGGAAATTAAAACAAACAGAACAGGGGGGAAAAAATCCCCCATGAAGCCATTTGGCCTGAGGCTGAGAACCTGCATCTGAATTTGTAGTTGGGAAGGAAAACTTCTATCAGGATTACTGCAGATTCCCAGGAAACTAGGGGGCTGAAAAGAGGGCTGGGCCTTAATCACAAGTGATGGAAGGTAGGAACATTTCTCATTATGCCTTTAGGAAAAATGCTGAAAATCGATTTATTCATTGTTTTTTTTTTTTCCTATGGCACTTTTCTGAAAAGTTGGGAATTTTACTCTTCCTTTTTATGATATCAGAGTTAGAAATTTCTGTCAAGTTAAAAAGCCCCTTTTTACCCATCCGCCCCAGACATCAGTGTAGCCACCTGGGACAGCGATGAATTAACAATCCTTTCTTATGTGGGCACATTACAGAGTGAATTTCATTCCAAGAATGAGGATTCTGGAGTTAGAGCAGAGTTCTACCCCTAGCCCTGCCATTTCTCAGTAGGTCAGTTACTTTATGGCTCTGACCTTCACTTTCCTCCTCTGAGAATGCGGTCAGTGATCCTCATCTCACTGGCTTCAGGTGAGGGTTAGTGCAATAGTGTATGGGATGGATCCTTGGTGGATATTTTTTGGTTGCCTTCCTTGCATCCCATTCTGCCTTCTCACTCTTCCTTTTGGGGTATCTGTGTAGTTTTAGGGAGGCTAACTCCACCTAGGGGTTCAGCAATGGAGCATGTGCCTAGGCTAAGCCACTCGGTGCGTTTTCTCTCCCCAGCCACAGTGCTTGGTTCAGGGGTTGTCATGTGACCTCAGCCTATCCATTTGGAGTGTATGCTCCTTTTTATTGGTGTCATTGCTGGATGTGAGTGAGGTTGTATGTAGCTCACATGGAAGCTAAACGGTTTAGTGAGAATTAGTGGGATCTTGGTTTGTAGTAACAGAATGTTTTTCTGTACCATTTTTTTTTTTTCCAGCTACAGTAACCTGCCAAGATACCTCGAAAGAAACTCACTGCAGGATGAGCAGGGGGTGTGCTTAATGTACACAGACATAATGGAAATGTTTTCTAAATCTGTTAAGTTTTCTTGGACTGCCAGCAAGTTGAGCATAGAGAGACCTTGTTGGGCTATTCCTGTTCACCACAGGCCCCAAGTCCGCTTTCATCGCACCCACCCACCACCGCGCCCACTCTTCTTCCTCACGCATGGGATGCCTGCTCTCAACATGACCACCTGGAATTCTTCCCGGAAAGAATCCTCCAGTCAGTGTCAGCAGCTGCAGGGTCCGGACCAGGCCACCAGGTTTGGGAGCTAGGAAGCCACATCCCTACGGGGCACTCATGTGAGCTGTACCTGTTGCCCTCTCTGCACTTCTGTAAATGCAGTCCCCTCTGCTTGGGTTGCCTTTCTCCCCATTACCTGAGGAATGTCCACTCAGAAGTGGGCCTCAAGGATGAACTGCTCCCTGGGCACAGCCGGCTGTGCGTCCTGTGTCTCAACGGCCATCAGTGCAAACCTTCATCCTGGGCCTCTCACTGCTGTCTGTGTCTCCCTTGCAGTGTAAATTCCTGGAGGGCAGGGATCATCTTTGTATCCCATCCCCTCAGGCCGAAAACAGTGGCTGCACCCAGGAGGCACTTGTTGAATGACAATGAAACTGCCTTAAAATAGGGGTTGCAGGGTTGTGTCACAGGAGAAAGAGAAGGAAACGACCAGGTTTGCAAGTTGGGGCGTGCCCAATTTTTGCCCACTGCAAACTCTCTTTTATAAAAAGTGCTGGTTTTATCCAGACCTGAATCCCCATAGCTGCTCTGACTCTTGAGGTCTTCTGTGGCTGAGGTCTGGGAGTGGCTGCTTTGCTGGGTGGACTGTGGCTGCTGAAGACATTTCTGGCACGTGTGAACATTTATATTCCAGTTGGTTTCACAGTAGTGGAAAACAAAGCTCACTTTTTAAGTCAGGGTCGAGGTAAGGGAACCTTACATGAGCCAGGCACTGTGCTAGGCAGGTTATAAAATGTATCTCATTTCACCCTTGCAACCATCCTAGCAGGGTTTTTTTTTTTTTTTTTTTTCCTACTTGTCCATCCTCTCCCTTTCTCCCCTCTTCCTACCCTCTTTGGGTTGAATATTTTTTTTAGTCTACATTTTATTTCCACTATTGAGTAATTAGCTATGCCTCTGTTTTCTTTTCTAGTGGATGCTCTAGGATTTACAACATGCATACTTATCAGTGTCAGTAGACATTCTAACATTTATTTATTTATTTATTTATTTACTTACTTACTTACTTATTTACGTAGGCTTCATGCCCAGAGTGGAACCCAGTGTGGGGCTTGAACTTAGAACCGTGAGATCAAGACCCGAACTGAGATCAAGAGTTGGATGCTTAACTGACTGAACCACCCAGGTGCCCCCTCACTTTAATTTACAGGTCAGCAAACTGGAATTAAGGGAAGTTAAGTAATTTCTGTGACTGTCCATAATTTAGAAATGGTGCATCCTTCAGCAGTTCTGTCTGTGTCCAAATTCTGAACTTTCCATTACATTATCCCGAATGAGAAAATTGATTTTTTTTTCTTTAGCTATACCTTCACCCACCTTATTGGGGACTCATAGCCTGATCTCTGGGTCAGAAATTTCCAAAGTGCATTTTCAGGGATGCATCCAGTGAAGCACTAGGATTTCATGGTGAAAAAAAGGGGTTTCATGCTCAAATGCTTGAGAAACTGTGGGTAAAGGGGTTTCGTGGTCAGATGTTTGAGAAATAGTGGGTAACTGTGTTAAACAGTTCTCTTTACCAGAGGACTTCGCAGAGACTTTCATAAGCTGCAATGTATTATGAAAATTTAAGAATGATAGTTGCCCTGTCAAATCAATTTGAGGCCAGTACCAGTTTTTCCACGGCATTTCTCTCAAGAAGTGTTTCTTAAAATCTACTTTGAAAAATGCTGTTCTAAGGCAAGCCAGTGTTTCCTGTGACCCAACTACCAGCTTTCTCAAGGAAGACCGTCCTGTCAGAGGACCAGAACAACAGTCCTGTCCTCCGAATGAGCCCTCATCCTCACCTGTCATGAAGCACTTGATGTCCTGAGAGTTGCTGATGGGGTTGTTGTTTTTAAACATGTAGAGATTGAAAGGCATGATGTTGCTGCTAGTAAGGTGTTTCCACAACTCGTGGTCTGGGCTAGTCCAACGACCAGCCAGCACATCGTAATCCCGCCGGCCCATGTGGATGAGCTTGGTGAGTGGATCGTAGAGGCCACCATGGTAGCCGATGATGATCTGAAAGTTGGGGTTGGTGTCCATGTAGATCTCTCCATAGGCAGTGTATAGAATCTGCTTGATCATCAAACCTGTTCCACTGAAGACAGCAAGAGGGGTCCCGATGTTGTCACAAGCTATGTAAAACTCATCACCGCTGCTCAGCTCCATGGCAAAGAGGTGCCCTTGCAGATCATAGTAGAGGGAGGTGATCTCGGAGCTGGAGTGGTTGTAAAGGTGGGTGACCTTGGTGGGGTTGGTCAGGTCTGCATAGAAGAACTGCAGGTGGTGGCTGTGGCTACTCTTGCTGGACACCCGCCGCCCCAGGCCATCGTAACGGTACCTGACGCTCCAGCCACCGGCCCGGTTGTAGGCCTTGATGAGCAGGCCAGCTGAGTTGTACTCAAAGACATCCCCGCCCCGCTGCCTCAGGAAGCCATCCTCGTCCATCTTGTACTGCACATCACCCAGCCTAGTGATGCGGTCACGGAGGTCATACCTTAGCGGGGTGAGCCGTGCACTGTTCCCAGGGCTCAGTAAGTGCAGGTTCCCATTGAGGTCATAGCTGTAGCGCCAGAGCGGCTTGTCATTGATGGAGACCGTCTGTAGCTGGCCATCAGCGTCGTACTCATAGGAGTAGCGGGTGGTATTGGCATAGGGTCCCACCTTCAGCTCCTTCTTCACTACTCGCCCCATGTTATCATACTGGACGGTCATCCAGTACATGAGTGAGCGGAAAATCTCGTATTGCACTTCCTTCATCCGGCCGTATGCGTCAAAGTGTTTGGTGTGGGTCATGACCGCTGTAGTGATGATCTGGTTAATGTCATAGTAGATGACACCAAACTTCCCAAACTGCTCTGTCTTCCCTGACACATCATCATAGCGATAGAGATCGATGGGCAGCGGGGTCTCATTGATCACAGCCTGCATGCTGGTCACCCGGAAACTGTTGTCATAGTTATAGTCAAAACGAGCATTGACCATGCCTTCCTCGGTGAAGCGGAAGATCTGGCGGTCGATCAGAGGCCCAATTTGACGGTAGCGGATGGTGCAGGTGAAGCCCTCATTCTGTAGGTTGATGGTCTTCAGCATGCCTGCTGTCTCGTCATAGGTGAAGCTCACCTTGGTGGTGTCATACAGCATCTCGGCTAGCTTTGACAGTTTGCCATACTTGTATATGACCCTGCGGCCGGTGCCCAGGTAGAAGGTGTGGAGGAGGTGCCCGTCCTCAGTGAAGTCCTGGATGACCGAGGCATTGCCTTCAGGGGGCTGGTAGATGTTCCTGTAGTAGCCCACTGAGCGAATGGTCTCTAGCGTCTGCCGGGCCACATTGGGCATGGTCACAGAAGAGAGGCGGTCATTCTTGTCGAACTCAAAGATGTATTGCCGCTGGCTGTGGAGGAGCAGTACCATGGACTGGAGAGAAAGGAACACAGAAGTAAGAGTAGGGGAGTGCACGCAGGGGAAGTCTGTGCACTTAAGACTTAAAGGAGATGAATGAAAAGCCAAGGGAACTGGTGGTTGTCCTAAGTGAGGCCCAAACCATGGCCTTCTAAACAATGTGCCATAGGGTACTGCAGTGGGGTACAAATGGGTAAGATAAGGATTTCTCTCAGCCCTTGGCCCTGGCACTCAGGCCATCTGTCTTCCCATGGTGAGCAGCCTTGTCTGCTTGTCCCTTTGTGTGGTACAAAAATGATGATTTTGTGGGTGATGGTGTGTGAGAAAGGTTGGGAGCACTGGCTAGAAGGATTTGCAACAGCCTCTCTCCTGGCTTCCTTCCTTCAGATTCCTTCTCAAATCAATGTTCCTACTCAAGCAAGAATGATTTTCCTAAAACACAGCCTGACGGTATCTACTGCCTGCTACACAACTTATGTTGGCTCCCTGTGGCCCACAGGATAAAGAATGCATCTGAGAAGGGCATTTAAGGCTTTATGCAGGAACAGGTCATATGCCCACCCTGGGCTGGGGTGGACTGTGATGGCAACAGGGAAACCTGATTCTTAACAATGGCTTGTTGCATGGCCCCAGGAAGGTTCTTTCCCCCTCTGGGTTGGGTTTTTCACTATGTTGGATGACTCCAATGTCTCTCTTAGCACCACCACAGAACATTGCTTAGAGATGCTCACCCAGCACACGGTGGGGAAGACTGAGCACAAAGCAAGCACAGCCCAGACCCTGGACAGGTGACCGCGAGCAGGAAACAAAGTAAAGACATGGGTACCAGAACCGGAGCATGAAGTGCAGGCTCTTTTACAGGAATAAGTCAGCAGATAACACACCTAAAGGAAGCTAGGCAGCAAAGCTACATTTTCTCTGATTTGGGACCAACTTTTGCTTTCAGGGCTTTTCTGATTCTTAGCCCCTGGGATGAAATAAATCCTAACCTGAAGCAGAACGGATTTACGAAGGCCATGCCCACCACTGGAAGCTCAGGATTAATCACCTCCTGCCCAAGTACTGATCCCTAGGCCTCTGCCCTATTCTCTGTGACCAGATCACACTGTGTGCCCAGACCTGGGAGCAGACCCCTGCCTGGGTCTCTGCCCTCAGTCCTGCTCTGTAGGACCAGTTAGTGTTGGGCCTGCCCCCAGTTCCAGTCTCTCATGTGGGCCTTTAACGTTCTCCTGCCCCAGGACCCCCACCTGCCACACCATCACCACGATCCACCCAGATGCCTCTCGGGCTCCCCAGCCCTCTATTGCAGATTTTTCTGTTTTCTTTTGAAGACCACAGGGGTCCAATCTATCCTGCTGAGGGCAGCAAGCTGGACCTGGCCATGGGTTGAGCCATGACACAATGGTCTTCTAAATGGCAAGGCCAGTGGTGGTGGGGGTGGGGGGAATGGACACCTGCCTTCTCTAAGTATGTGTAGGTCCACGTCTTCCCATCAGCAAAGATCCTGGATGTGATGCGACCCGCCTGGTCGTATTCCATCCTCTCAGACATGATGCCTCTCTGGACGCCAGCGATATGGCCCCCTGGGGAGTATGTCACATTGACACCATTCAGCCTGCTGCTGGGTGACCAGAGGCTAGGCCGCCCTGCCTGGTCGTACAGGATCCGGAGGGTGAACTTGCGGTGGTCATCATAGATCTTCTCTGTGCGGGTCACGCGGTCAAAGTCCAGGGACAGGAGGTTCCGGTTGTGAACCTGGAGTAGGAGGAAAGACAGAGTTAATCTGGACATTGAAGACTTTGATGTGAGAAGGTCCTGAGTAGAGGAGGCAGCACAGGTCATGGGTGCCAACAGACGGGGTTTGGGTCCTGGCTCTATCACCTGCCAGTTCTATGAAGCTTCATTATCTGTAAAATGGGAATGCCAATTAAATAGGGCTGTTGTGAGAACAAAGGCAGTGCAGGTATTGAGCAAATACTAGCTGGTCCTGAAGACAATCCGTGTGATATCCTAATGTCATACTTCTAATGGGGACAAAAAGGCAGCTCCTTCTTGACTCTCTCCTAAAAAGGGAGAGGCCAAGTGGGTCCAGATCCCCTTGCTAGGTCAGCTGGGCTGCTAGGTCAGCACACAATTCAATTTCCTTCCAGAGTCAGGGATACAGGGCTCCCACAAGGGTAGAGGTAAGTCAGGGTTTTTCATAGTTTAATAAAGAAATATACCTTGAGGCCTACTTCTGTATTTGGATCCACCCTTTAGGCATCGGTTGCCCCTGAAACATTGCCAGGTACTCCAAAGCTAAAATGCTGTGTCCCCTCTAATTGGCACATGGCCTTATAGGACATTTGGGCACATTTTCCGACTCTTCCATTGGTCACTGGTTAAGTTTGACATGTAGTAAGGGAAACACAAGAGGAAAGTAGATGATGTAGGTCATATGATACAAAACCGCACATGTGGACTGAGGTAATGAAAGGCCCTCTAGGACCCTGGGTGGTAAAAAAGGCTCAGGTCTAGGAATTAAGGTCAGGATTCCAGCCTCGATTCTGTGGCCAATTTATCTGTGTGACCTTGGGCAAGTGCCATTCCCTGTCCGAGTCTCAATTTCTTCCTCTGTGAAACAGGGGTATTGTGAGGACTGAAGAAGCCTGAGTAGATTACCAAACAGAGTTCTGGGCATATAGAAGGTACTGAATTAATGAATGTAATTATTTCCATTAAATGGCAGCAAAGGATCGCATTCTCAGAGAACGTAGAGACATGTGTGTCTCCCCCTTTCCTCCAAACAAATTCTCAAACCTTGAAAATAAGGATTTATAATGATGATGCTGGGACAACTTTAGCTGTGAATGGCCTGCTTATAATAAGGTTGCCTTCCCAGGGGTAATCAAATACAATTGCAGAGCAAAAACAGTGTGGCAGACAATTCCCGTGAAAAATCGGAGGCACCGGAGACTGGAGCTGTGTTCTTTGCCGGGAGGGCAAAGGAAGATTCAGGGTCTGCACCACCAACAATGATGGGGGCCATTTTAAGGCATCTTTTGCAGGGTCCCCTGTGACTCCTCCCAAGGAGCTGCCACCTAGCCAGCTGCCCCCCCGCCACCCCTGGAGGGCCCCTAGGGAAGGCGAGCTACACCTCTGTGGCAAAATTAATAAAATTGAATTAAGCAGCTCACTGGGGAACCGCCTAATGCTTCCTGTGCTTGGCAGTGGCAGCAATGAGATTATTTTACATCTTTCTTTATTAAAAAAGTTCCCAGTTGTATAAAAAATGAGCTCCATTATGGGGAGGCGCACCCGGATAACATTCTAATTCCACATGCCGTCACTGTGGGTGGCCATTTATTTTGGGAGGACGCGGAGATGCGGCCACCGGACTGGAGCACCATTAATCTCAGGCTGGGAGAGGGACCAATTAAAGCCTGGGAAACTTTTGGTCCAGTTCACACCGCAGAGAGGAAATCCTAATAGCACTAATCGCTGCCATTTATTGAGCACCTGGGTTCTACCAGCATTGGGCTAGGTACTTGGAATATATTATCTTGTTTCCGCAGAGGAGTCTGAGACTCAGAGGAGTTGCTCAGGGCTACACGCCAGGCCCAGGCAGGAATGAAACCAAGGTCAAATTTTCCATTTAGCACACTGCCTTAGATGTGCATGAGGGGGCTCCTGGAGAATTCAGACAGGGGGCTCGGGGAGGCTGCAGATGGTGGCGGGCCACAGAGAACAAAGACACTTACGGCCTTCCTCAGGGAACCAGTGGAAGGCTCTTTCCCACTTCGGTTTTTGCTAGAGTTCTAGGCTGTTGAGGAGACACAGGAAGGCTGGTTTTGTGGATTCTAGTTGTGTGATATTGGCTGTGTCGAGACAGCGCCAGCTGTGTGGCATGAGGATGCTTCTGTGGTTTTTAGGAGTCAGCAACAATCTCGCCCAGTTCTGTGGCTCCCTTCAGCCCAGCCAGTGCCTACAGAGCAGCTGGGGTCTGCAAGGAGCTGTGCTCAGAACCGGGCTGGTTTCTTCGCTTTCACGCTCCCTGTCACCTTCCTTTCTGAAGCTAGAGGGAAAAGAAGTGGGGCACTCGGGCCTGGGGGGCGGGGGCGGTAATAACACTCTGCAGAAACATGGGGGGTGAGGCAGTGAAAGGGCTGGCTCAGGGCATCCACATTCTGAAGAGCACTCTGAAATGCCAGACCACAGATGCCAACCCACTGGCAGCAGGGACAGCTGGGGTTGGGGGTCGTTTTGCTCACTTAGTAAGGGGACAACTGCCTGGAAGGAGTGGAGGACGTGGCTTAGGTTCCAAATAGCTAAACTGGATTCTGCTAGATATTCATAAGAACATAGTAGTAAGAATAGCAGGAACAACAGGAGTAGGTTATTGACCACTTCCTGTGTGCAAGGCTCGGTATGAGGCATTCTGTATATTATTTCCAATTCTTGTCGCAACTTGTAAAATTGATTCATCCTTTCCATTTTTTTTGGAGAATGAGACTGAGGCTCCGGATGAATGAAATGGCATCACGGACGGGCTGAAATTCAGTCCGGGTATCACAGAAGCTGGAAATCCAACTCAGGCCTAACACCAAAGCCGGTGATCTTGCCACAACGGAAGAGAGATTCGAGATTTCTTATTGAGGTTTGCCTACTTTACCTTCCTCCTTTGGCAGGGGGCCCAGGAACACTTTCTCCCCCAGGGCCAGTTTCAAGAACAGAACTCAGTCCTCATTCTCTCCCGCTAGGGCCCCAGCCACCCCCAGGGGCGGAGCCCCGCCTGGAGCAGGCCTTGCTCACCCGCAGCCGGCGCCCGAACACGGTGACCTGGCCCCGCGCCTGCTCCTTGCGCTGCCGCCACTCCACCAGGTTGAGGCCGTTGTCGATGGGCAGCGTGACGTTCCGCTTGCCCACAGTGGGGTTGACCGTGCCGGCCAGCAGATGGGGCTCTGTCTGCAGTGCCACCTCCATGCCGTTGGCCAGCAGCAGCCGCAGGGAGCCGTCTGCCCCGATGTAGTAGCTGTTGCGGACCTGGTCTGAGGGACGGGAGAGGAGAGGGACCATTTCTGCTCAGAAGGGTTGAGGATGAAGGGAGGGGTGTGCACAGCAGAGGGAGGGGTGTGGCTTCTAAATGGGTTTATTTTTCTGACCACGGAAATGAAACATTATCATTGAAGAAAACTAGGACGATATAGGGAGATCGTCCATGATCGCAATACCAAAAAAAAAGCCACTGTAAATATTTTGTATACTCCTAGACTTCAGAATATTTCTGGGGGCGCCTGGGTGGCTCAGTCAGTTAAGCATCTGACTTAAGGCTCAGGTCATGAGTTCGAGCCCCGCATCTAGCTCTGTGTGGACAGCTCAGAGCCTGGAACCTGCTTTGGATTCTGGGTCTCCCTCTCTCTCTGCCCTTTTCCCGCTCGTGCTGTCTCTCTCTCAGAAATAAACATTAAAAAAAGAATATTTCTGAATACATTTATAAAGTAATTGCTTATAGTCTGCCACTGATCATTGTATTACATCATTGAATATTTTTCCTAAGTGTTTCTCTTTGTAAAAAATTTTTTAACGCTTGTTTATTTTAGAGAGAGCGAGCGAGAGAGAGTGGGGGAGGGGCAGAGAGAGAGGGAGACACAGAATCTGAAGCAGGCTCCAGGCTCCGAGCTGTCAGCACAGAGGCCAACACAGGGCTTGAACTCACCAACCACAAGATCATGACCTGAGCCAAAGTTGGACGCTCAACTGACTGAGCCACCCTGGCCCCCCTCCTAAGTGTTTCTCCTAATGACTGTACAGTATTCCACTATATGAAAAGGCCATAATTTATCTAACCAATTCTCAAGTAGATATTCTGATTATTTCTAGCTTTTCATAATTACAAAGTGACACTGCAAATAAACATATTTTAAACATTATGCTAAGTGAAAGAAGTCAGACACAAAAGACCACATAATGTATCAATAACTCCATTTATATGAAATGTCCAGAATAAGACATTAAGTAGATTAGTGAGGGAAAGGCACTAATGGGGAATGGGGAGTGAGCACTTATGGGTACAAGCTTTCTTTTGGGGGAGTGGTAAACATTTTCCAGAACTAGACAGCATTAATAATTGCATAACTTTGTAAATATACTAAACCCCCCTGAACTGTACACTTTAAAAGGGTGAATTTTAGAGTATGTGAATTATATCTCTATTAAAACTATATTTTTTGGATAAATCAGTGTCTTCGTTTTGGGTTGTTAGGATTACTAGAACAAAGGGTTGAACATTTTTAAGGTTCTTGGTACACACCAGAGTAACTATTCTTTACATCAAGGTGAAAATAACTCCAGTACTTAAGTTGATGACAAAATTCCAAATATATATGTGTATATATACATATATATATATGTACACATATATATATACATATATAATATATATGTATATATATATATGTACACACACATATATATATACATATATACATTTAAGTCATTTTCATATACATACATATGTGCATAGATGAACCAATGATTTAAAAAATATGTCTGATTTTGAAATCTTAGACCTGATTTAAATATTTTAATTAGGATCTTTAGCTCAAAGAAACTTCTGGAGAAGAGCGAATTTCAGCTGTGAAATGCACACAATTCTTTTCTAACACTGGAAACACCTGAGTTAGTGCTGCAGCCTTCCCCTCTTGCCCTTCCTCAGCTGCTGCTTCTGTCTACACCTGCCCCTCTTCAATAAACTCTAGCCCAAGTCCTCCCTTCAAGGCTATGCTGAACTGTCACCTCTCCCCAGAAGCTTCCCCAGTTCCTTGGTCACAACAAATGCGTCCCCCTCCCTTAGCCTCTTGATGGGCCTCACTACTGGTCTGGCAACTGAGGGGTACAGGGTCTACACTCTGTTCTGCTGCACAGAGACTAAGAGCACACATGGCCTTCAGAGCCATGCTACCAGGGTTCGAGTCCCAGCTCCACCATTCTCTTGCTGCAAGACCCTGGGCAAATTCCTTAATCTCTCATGCCTCTGGTTCTTCATCTGTACCTTGGGGATGAACTGTACTCTTACCTCATAGCATTAGGAGGGATAACGAATATGAAGAGCTGAGAATGGTGCTTGGCATATAGCGAGTGTTATGTAAAAGTGAGCTATTATTAGTTTTCTATGCGAGCATTGTACTAGTCACTGCCATGCAGATCTCTTGTCATCTCTCCTCAGCCTCTACCGCCCCGTTTCACACATCTGTCGTAGAGAACTTTTCTAGTACTGATCATGGGTCTTCAATAGCTTCCCATTGCCTTTAGATCAGTGCTTAAGAGAATGGGTTCTATTTGTCTGGGTCCAAATACCCTACCAGGCGTGTGTCTTTGGACAAGGTACTTAACCTCTTAGTGACTTAAACTGTCTTCATTTGGAAAATGGAGATGTTAATAATACCTCATGGGGTTGTTGTGAGGAGGGAGTAGGTACATGAATGTAAAACACTAACCATCTACTTTATACTTGATAGGTGTTCCAAGATGTTAGCTATCACTGTCGTTAGAGTATGTGCTCAGTAAACATTTGCTGGATTGAACTAGATCTATTCCAGGCTATGTATGTCAAGCAGAAAAAACAAAACAAAACAAAAAAACAACAAAAAAAACCCCACAAACAACCAGACACACACAAAAGCAAAAACAAAAACAAACAAAAAACGGATGTAGCTTTGTAGGAAACTGTGGCTAAGTCTTCCCTGTTAGAATGGCATCAGATCAGCCCCGCCCTCTCCCTCCCTCCCCCTTCCATCCTTCCCCTTTTCTTCCTCACACATGCAGAATTCTAAGATCTGCCTTAAACTTGGCTATGCATTATTCACTGGCCACCTGTATTTTCCTTCTTTTGAACAGTGAAAAGGCCCGTGTCATTTATCTCTTAAAGCTGCTTCTTGCTGAATGCACATATGTCCATTAGTGGTGACTTTGGATGGAATGGTGTTTGTAGAGGCCCATCTCAAACGAGCCCCATTTAATGTGAGCTGTGACTTCCCAAGCCTGCTCCTCATTAGCGGTTCCTCCTTATTTCTTCCCATAGTTCAGACATAAGATGCAGCTGAAAACACTTTTTACCAAGCCTCTACTGAGGTGGTTGCAAAACGGAGCATGCAAGCCTGGTATGAGGGAAGGAGAGGAACTTGGCAGAGGCACCAAAGAGGAAAAACAGGTACCACATTTCCTGGAGTCCCCGATGAGTTTTTCCTTTTCCCACTTCAGTGTTTGTGAAATCGGAATGTGTCTTAAGTCCTTGCATGAATTTTGAGCCGTGTGTCTCCCCTCCTCCCCAAGCTGAAAAGTTGCTATTGAATTGATGGTACATTTTATTTTTTTATCTTTTTTATTTTTATTTTTTTAAAATTTTCAACGTTTATTTATTTTTGGGACAGAGAGAGACAGAGCATGAACGGGGGAGGGGCAGAGAGAGAGGGAGACACAGAATCGGAAACAGGCTCCAGGCTCTGAGCCATCAGCCCAGAGCCCGACGTGGGGCTCGAACTCCCGGACCGTGAGATCGTGACCTGGCTGAAGTCGGACGCTTAACCGACTGTGCCACCTAGGCGCCCCTGGTACATTTTAAAAGTGAGGAAATGTGGCACTTTTGAATGGAAAAAAAAAAAAGTTGCCTAAAGGTAAGAAAGACTGCATTAACTTTTGAGAAAAATGCAGCAAGCCAGCTTAGAGGTGTGCAGGGGATAAGACAGTTCTTAACCACAGGGAGGGACAAGATGTCTAAACAATCTGTGGCCCTGCTGTCCTCGGCCAGGCAGAGCCCTGGCTAGCTCAGAATCGGCACCTTCTCCTGGCAATAACTCAGTCTGAGCATAAACACTGTGAGTGTGTCCCAACCCACTGCTATAGGTGCTGGTGGGGAAGGAACTGCAAGATACTGCTTCTCTTTCTTCTGACCGAGAACCACTACTGTTCTTCGAGCTTCTTTAAAGGCACTGTATTACATTTGGGAGTAGAAGCGGTTGTGGAAATATACAGTTATTTTCTTATGGTAAATCCAAGTGCCAGTTATTAAATAATTAGTTAATGAATCCAGCAAGAACTTACTGAGTTGTATTATGGGCCTGGCCCATGTTGGGCACTCTGTGTACACTGTAAAGGGATTGTCTGGGCAACGCTTATGAGGCAGCTACGGTAATTTGGCCCCATTTTCCAGCCCCAGAGACTGAGGCTCAGAGAAGAGTGACTCCACGTAATTCACACAGGTAGGAACCGAAACCGTAGGCACAGAGATCCCCCAGTCTGTCTACTCCAGAGCTTTTTTCTGCTCCTTGCACTGCCTCACACCATTCAACACAGCTTCAACTTGCTTTCGTTTCCTCAAGGAGAAAATCAAGGGCCCCCATGATGTGGTGGCAGTGTCAGGACTAGAATCTGGGCCTGTGACTCCCAGCCCAAGCCTCTTTTTACTACTTGTGTCAAAGCTTTTGGGAGCACAAAAAGCCATCAGGAGAGTGGCGAAAAAAATCAAGGCTCTCCCTAGTGATAGCTTCTTCTTTTTTTCATGCTTACTAGATCCAATGAAGTTGTGAGCTCCATCCTGGGTCACCACCTCCCATGAGGACAACCAAGGCAGACAGTCTGCAGCCAGATTTCATCACTGATTTCCCTAAAGCTCAAAGATCAACTCCTACCAGGGATTACTTGATGAACGCAGATGAGAAGGGTCTTTTCTCTGTGGAAGCCTAGAGAAGGCACGGACTGTTCTCACCTGAGCTTCAGGGAGGACTTCTCCATGCCTAGGTCCCTTTCGTGGTTAGGCATAATCATTATTGTCCTTTGTCCTCACCCACACCAGTGTGAGAGCAAGCCTTTAACCTGGGAGCCATTAAAATGGCGGAATAGTGAGGGCATCTGGATTAGCAGCTAGTGGACTGTCGACCCCTTGTTCTCATGATGATGGGATGAGACAAGGTACTGTTACTCTGAGGCTTCTGGGAGAGAATATACAGGACTCGGGCTGGTGTGTTTTGCACATTCGAATGCAACACAGAGAGAAACCAGTTGTAATGCTCTGCTACTAAAGCTGCCCGGCTCTAGTAGCAGCTTGTTTCTGGTATCATCCTCTTCCAAAGGGGTCTCTTCACCCCCTTGCCTCAAAGTCCCCAAGCCTCCCACCCGGCTTACCTTGCAGCAGTGTATAGAAGGCACCGGAAGCAGACAGGTTGGTGGTTATGGTGACATCATCCTTGCTGGAGGTCTCTACCTGGACATGCACTGAGCTGTCTGTATCGCTTCGGAAACTGCTCACCTGGCCAGTGGGGAAGGTCACATTTGTCAGGCGGCCAAAGCTGTCATACCTGAAAACCAAGGGGTGGCTCTGAGTAACGGAAATATAATGGTGCCATGGCCGGAACTTGGCGCGTTCCACCTGGTGCCACAGTTTTGCACGTTCTGCTTTTCTCTCTGGTTAGATACACTGCCGTGTCTCCTACACCTCCTTGCACACAGTTTCCAGGAAGGGGCTCCACTGGTTGACATCTGACCGCAGGCAGAGGACTTACCTCTCTGAGTCTTCCTCTGCTAATTCTATAAAGCAGAGATGACAGCCCCTGCCCTGCCTCCCTCCCAGGATTACTGCGAGGAACCTGCGGCAGGGGCCTGTGGCTACAAACTTACACCCACCCATGTGGTATGACAAGATGGCGGCCATCTGAGGCTGCTGACCCAAAGTCTTAAAGCCAGGGCACTCCCAGAGGTGACAGGGTCAAACTTGATGCTTGAATAACCCTCTCAAAACCCAGAGAAATGGTTATACAGGCTTTTCCTGAACACCACAAGAGATGGGGCTTCCTACAAAGCTACAGACCCTGGGGAAAGGGGGCTCTGAATTCAAACCAGGACTCTGCTCCCCCATAAGGAGGCTAAACAGACGAGCTCTTGCAACCTCTTCCCGTCTAGATTTCACGTCAGGTACCAAGCAGTTACGCATATATCTGTAGTTGTCAGGACTCACAGCTTTGCTCTGCTGGCATCTTTTTGAAGCATCACAATTGAATCTTAATTCCCTTTTCCATCTCTGATAATAATAAAAGAAATGCCTACCATTACTGAACACCCACAACATATCAGGCATAGTGCTTTTCACACATCCTTTCCCTTAATCCTTGCTACTAGTCTAAATGGTATAAATGATCTCCTTTTTGGAGGAGGCTCAGAAAAGTGGAGTCACCTGCTCAAGGTCACACAGATAGTAAGTGTGGTGGAGTCAAAACTCAAAGTCAGATTTATCTGCTTCCAGGGTCCCACTTGCTTCTCTGCCTTGAGTGAGCATTTCTGTAGCGTCCGTTTGCAAACATCTGTTGGTGTGCTCTACCTGCGGCAAAGTGGCTGGGAGATGGTAGGGAGTAGGCTTTTAACACTCAGTTACAGTTTTTAATTGCGGGACGCTGAAGTGCAAAAAGGTAGGTATAATAGCCTTTTTGCACCTGTGTGCGAATGGGAAAAAACTTCTTCGTCCAGATGTTAGTGTTTCTTACTTCTAGTCGTACTGAAACTCACATGCAAGTTCAGTTTTGTGTCTCCCTGGTGGACCCTTCCCCCTGCTTTGCTCTCACTATTGCTGTGAAGCTGGCCTCTGGGCCCCGAGGGATTTGATGGCTGGCGAAATGAAAGGCTCCAGAGTTCAGCTCAGTCCTGGCTCTTCCCATGATCCTCCAGCTGCACCTGGTTTCCTGATGCCTCGGGTGCTGCTGCTTCGACCGCTTCAGGTGAGACTTGGGAGGTGAGACCAGATAGGTGTTTGCTGAGCAATTTTTTGCCCAAGGTCAGATATAGGTGCTGCATGGATTGTGCCTTCTACCAACTCTTTCTGTCCCTGTGCCTGGTACTAACCGTGGGACTCTTTACGCTAAATGCCAACAGTCCCTGGCCGGGACAGTCTGCCACAGACAAAGGTGCTGGTTACATGAATCACCCAGGTCCTTGATCCAAGACTAACTCTGGGGGAAATTGAATCTCTCGGTTGCTGAGGCCCGAGGAAGGGGAATGCAAGCGCTTTCCAGGATGGCAACAACACAGATCTGTACCACATACCTTGGGCTTGGTCTCAGCTGGGCAAGTATGTGGGCTCTATCAGTCCTTGGGCTCTCCTATAGGTACCTTTGGCACTTTGGAAAACTGTTTCTTGTCACGACTTCTCATTTTTCTTCCTTAGTACGGAGTCAGAGTCTTGTAAGAAAATGTCAGTCTGGCTTAGGGGAGGGTGACCATGTGGCTTAAAGCCCGGATTGGAGGGTCACAGGTGTAAGGTGCCCCTCAGAGCTGGGTGAGGAGGTGATTCTGAGACACTGCTGCTAGGAAGGAGGGTGAGTCTTGGGGTGAAGATCTGGAAGTTTGTCCTAAAGCCTCTCTCTCCTGGAGATGCTCTCAGAGCTCTGCTCCCTTTAACTCTAGGAGAGGCGGTTTTCTTTTCAACTCTTTATGGCTGCTGGAAATTTGAATAGGAAGGGATTGTACAAAAATGTACGATTTTTAGAGTGGTTATCTCTGGGAGGTAGAATTACTGGTGGTATTTTATATCCCAAAGATCTTAAAATAATGACCATGGATTATTTTCATAATCAGCAAAGTGCTGTGATAACCCAAATACTGCCATGTACAGAGAAGTCATGAGCATGGCCATCTTGGGGGAAGAGGCCCTTTTAAATTACTGGCATTTGGGGCACCCGGGTGGCTCAGTCACTTAAGCATCTGACTTCAGCTCAGGTCATGATCTCATGGTTTGTGAGTTCAAGCCCCATGTCAGGCTCTGTGCTGACAGCTTGGAGCCTGGAGCCTGCTTCAGATTCTGTCTTCCTCTTTCTCTGCCCCTCCCCAACTTGTGCTCTGTCTCTCTCTCTCTCCCTCTCTCTCTTTCTCTCTCAAAAATAAACATTAAAAAATTTAAATTACTGGCATTTATGGAAGTCTCACATATAGGACATCTGCCAACATCAATCTCCAGACCTTTACAGTAAATATTACTAGGGTACCCCAAATTTCTGAGCTCAAAATCAAGACCCACCCTGCTCCCACCCCAGAAACTGGCTCAGCCCTGGTCACTGTACTTATGTCTGTGGGCTATGAGTATTCTGAGTCTTGTCAGATCCTGAGTTACTTAAATCGGCAGGAAGACCCATTTCAGTTCAACAGGTTTATGGGATGGATATGCTATTCTAGTCTGGTTCTCTGAACACTTGTTATCCATGTACATACTCTTTATTGAGATGACTTACTCAGACTATCTAATTTCCTGATCTAACTGGATACAAAAGATTTTATTACATCACTCAAGATACTTAGCAAGGAGTTTTAGGGGCGCCTGGGTGGCTCAGTCAGTTAAGTGTCCGGCTTCGGCTCAGGTCATGATCTTGGGGTTTGTGAGTTCGAGCCCTGCGTTGGGCTCTGTGCTGACAGCTTGGAGCCTGGAGCCCGCTTCAGATTCTGTGTCTCCCTCTCTCTCTGCCCCTCTCCTGCTCACACTCTCTCAAAAATTAATAAATGTTAAAAAAAAAAAGGAGTTTTAGAGTCTTACAAATAACAATTGATAGGGAGATCATGGATTAGGGGTCACATGTCACTTCAATACTGCTTTAATATGGCCTTGCTCCAATGACACCAAGTAAAGCTTTCCCTGGTTTCTCTCTTGTCCCTTCTCCCAGTAATACACTGGCAGAGCTGCATCGCAGAATGGGTCCCCTGCTCTGTAACAGCTCACGTACTAGCTGTCACCTGCTTCAGCCTGGGGTGCTTAAGTCAGGACAGGACTGTGGTGTCAGACAGGCTGGGAATGTTAGTTGAACAAATGAATGACTGCACAATTGGATACGTGAGGCCCCTTTGTTGCTCTGTGGGGAAGGGGAGACATGATTCATTTACATACACACTATCTCCTGTAGGACTTGACAGAGGCCTGATGCACAGTGGGTACCTGGCAAGCATCTGATGAACGCACACAAAGACGGAAACAGCTACTCTCACTAAATGATACTTCAGCAATCTCCATAGGCATCTCCCCAGAGCTCCGGTCTCCAAGACAGAAAGAGCCTTTGCATGAAGGCAGACAATTGTAATTATTATTGAAGGTAGCCTGTAATACATAATTAAATTGAGCTTGAAGAAGATACAATGAAAAGCCTCATGCCATCAAGATCTGGTTTTCATTTTATACGAGATGGCCGAAAACCAGTAATTTCCACTCCTTACATTTTCCATTAGAGGGACCGAATGTCTTAATTAAATGAACATCAAATAGAACAGCCAATTTATAGAATTTTCTTGTCTCTTATTCATTCATTTCAGTGCCTTCCAGAGCCTGGGAAATGCCACTGGATCTCCCTGCTGCCTGATCAATACCTGTGATTAGCCCATCAGAACACCGCTGTTTCTGGCTCTGCAGGGAAAAACTGGAGCTGCCCATCCGGGGAACCCTGAACACCTAGGTGCCACGCCCCCTCGTGGAGCCCTTTCTCTTCCTGCTACAGAGCTGCTGACAGAAAGACAGCACCACTGGACAAGTTGGGACAGTTTCCCCCCCTCTCTGGATTCCAAGTGGCTGCTTCAAACCCTGGCCCTGCGATTGGGTGACTTTGGGACAGTGGCTTAGTTCTGTCTGTTTTGGCTCTAAAGAACTGGCAAATTTCTTTCTTTCTAACCAAGAGGAAGGAACGTGTTAATATGGGAAAGCCCTTGGAGTCAGACGTTCTAGGCTTTGAATACAGGCTCTACACTTGCCAGCAATGAATGATAACCCTAGAGGATGGGCACTCAGTTCTCTTTTCCTGTGAACCATCAACCCCCTACAAATGACAGGATTTCAGGCAGGTTATATAACACAACC
This sequence comes from Lynx rufus, assembly GCF_022079265.1. Classification (NCBI taxonomy): domain Eukaryota; kingdom Metazoa; phylum Chordata; class Mammalia; order Carnivora; family Felidae; genus Lynx; species Lynx rufus. Next base: position 53,864,448 of record NW_025814897.1, on the reverse strand, counting down.
TCTGGGAGCCTCTGTTTTCTCCTCTATAAAATGAAGACAGTAACCTGTCTCAGGAAGATACTGTGAAGTTCAAATAAGGTAACATGCTTAAAATGAAATGCAAATTTTTCATCAGGGCCTGCAGGACCACAGGAGACTGCCTTCCCCACCATGTCAACTCCCTGATGGGAGAAGGGACTTTGGTCGCAAATGTATCCCAGAACTTAGAAGAGTGCCTGGCATGTAGTCGATGTTCAATAACGTAAATGAATGTTGGCTGAAGGACCTACTCTTTCCTGCTTCTCTTTCCAATTTCACTTTGAACTCTACTCTTCCATACTTCCTGTGTTCCACTGCATCTGCTTCCATTCTCCAAACACGCCACGTTCAATCCAGGCTCGGAGTGCTCACACTTAGTGTTCCTTTTGCAGAGAATGCTCTTCCCTCCAATCTTTGTATGGCTAGTTCCTTTCATTACTCACATTTCAGTTCAAATGTTATCACTTCAGTCAGGCCTTCCTTTAAATAGATAGGTCCTCCCATCTTGGCCACATTTTCTGATTTTGTTTTCATTACATATTATCTTATTTATGTGTTTATCTGTCTCTTCCGACTATAATATAAGCTCTATGAGGACAGGGACCTTGTCTGTATTCTCATGCCTAGGAGACTATGCAGAATATAAAAGGCACTCAATACTTAATTTCTTAGATGAATGAATGAATGAATGAATGAATAATAAAGAGTAGATATTATTACTGGCTTTTCAAGATATGGATTAAGAAAAACTAAGAATTTCTTCCCTTTCACCTCACCCCTTCCATATGAGGAAGGGAAAGTTCACAAATACCCATAGATTGATTACCTTTTAGGTACCAAGCACTATGCCCATAACCATCTTTGAGGTAGGCATTATTGTTGTCATTTCACAATTGGTGAAGCTGAGGCTCAGAAAGAATAAATAACTTGTCTAAGATCACACAGCTACTTGAGGAATATAGATTCAAAGTCAAGTCTGTCTGTCTGACCTTAAAGTCTGTGTTCTTTCATCAAGCTTCCCATAAGTGATGCTGTTTCAGGGAAAAACCTTTGTGTTCATCACTATGTTATAGAAAACACTGTGTTTGGAAATCTCAAGTGGGTCAAGAAGACTGATAGTTTTCTGTTCAAGGTGTTTGCTTTGATATCACTGCAATTGAATTTGCCGTGATGCCCCCCCCACCACACACATTCAGGGGGTATGATGGAGATGGCCAGATGGTTGGCTTTTCATTATTTTTTTCCACTGACTTTTCTTCACTCCATTTTCCCAAAGCATCTTTGGAGAATGGGGAAAGAAAACACATAAAAGATTCATACAGTTGCCGTGAACTTGGCTCTCAGAAGAGGACCGCTAAAGGGTATCTTCACACACACTGCAAGGCTTTCTTCTTCACACTCAATATTTCACATCTCAAGCCACTTACTATGTTGCAGCTGGTGAGGAAAATGCCAAACTGCTTCTCTGATACTAACTTTTGCTGACTGGGATTTTTTAGTTGGAAAATAGAGATTTGATTTTTATGAATTTCATCTATGGCTGTTTCAAATGCCACCACTGTCAACGAGAGGAATTGGATACCATATCCTCTGTGAATAATTAGAATTCACAGCCCATGCACATGGATAGTTCCCTTGGCCTCAGGTTACTATAAAAGATGGCACTGCTACATCATTATCTTCTCCAAAACTGTACCAGAGCCAGGGTACTTTTTGGATTCTGCAATTAAAACTTATACTTGCTGCTAATTTCCTACAGAATTAAGTCCCACCAATGCATTTTAGCCTTGAGGATTTCTAACATCTGGTACACCCTACCGATGGTAGGTCTGATCTCTCACTGATGTTGTACCTGAAGCAGTGCATCTGGTGGAAAGGATTCAGGGAGATCTGTGATTGAATCCTGGCTCTGCCACTTGGGTGTATGAGGTCACAGAGCCAGTCAGTGTTTGTGCTGGTTATCCTCTCTCCCCTCAGATCCATTCTGTGCTTTTCTCTGTACCCAGAGGAGCTGACTACATCACTGCCCCTCCTCCCTCCACCATACTCCCCTGCTTTCTGGCTTGTTTCTGTTTGGATTCAGTCAATGGTAGGCATTGGCAAGAGACTGGATGTTAAGAGGAGCCTTCCTTATTCCTGATCTACTTCAGTGCCACATTTCTAATAGCGGCTTCATCTGTCCATAATTTTTATGAGATAGCTACTTATTCACGGTTATATGGCTTCCACTGGGCTTCAGTAACAACATCCTATTTCTGCCCTGCCTTGCCCTTAAGCCTCAGGGTTGGTCAAGGTTGTTCACTGTTTTTAATGCCTGAGTGCCTCACCATTCTTTCTTGGTTCTCTTATCCCTGCCTTTACATCTATACCTCTACAACATTTCTTTATATGAAAGATATTTTTCCTGGGTATAGAAGTCTGGTTGTTTTTGTCCCCCTTTCAGCATTTCTGTCTTCTCGCTTGCATGGTTTCTGATGAGAAGTCTGCTGTAATTCTTATCTTTGTTCCTCTATATAAAATGCCTCCCCCTCCATCTGCTTTAAAGATTTTCCCTTTTTCTTTTGTATTTTGAATAGATGACTAAGATGTGTGTGTGTGTGTGTGTGTGTGTGTGTGTGTGAACTTTGCTTGGTGTTTTCTGAACTTTTTGGGTCTGTGGTTTGGTGTCCATAATTACATTACTTCTCCAAATATTTCTTGTGCCTTGCTCTTTTTCTCTTCTCCTAGAATTCTAATTATGGGTGGTCCCTGACTTACGATGTTTTGTTATGAATTTTTGACTTAATTTTTAAAAATTTTTTATTAACAAAAAAAATTTTTTTTGAAGGAGAGAAACAGAGTGCGAGCTGGGGAAGGGCAGAGAGAGTGGGAGACACAGAATCTGAAGCAGGCTCCAGCTCCGAGATGTCAGGACAGAGCCCAACTGAGGGCTTGAACTCACAAGCTGTGAGATCATGACTTGAGCTGAAGTCGTACTCTTAACTGATTGAGACACTTTGAGCCCAACTGAGGGCTTGAACTCACAAGCTGTGAGATCATGACTTGAGCTGAAGTCAGACTCTTAACTGATTGAGACACTCAGGTGACCTGATTTTTTGACTTTATGATGGTTCAAAAGTGATATGAACTCCGAAGAAACTGTACTTCGAATTATGAATTTTGATCTTCTCCCAGTCTAGTGATGTGACACCCTCTCGTGATGCTGGGCAGCAGGGAGACACAGCTCCCAGTCAGTCACCTGAATCACGAGGGTAAACATCCCATAATTGACAACCATTCTGCACCCATACAGCCATTTCTGTTTTTCACTTTCAGTACAGTATGTAATAAATTACATGAGATACTCAACACTTCACTATAAAATAGGCTTTGTATTAGATGCTTTTGCCCAACTGGAGACTATTGGAAATGTTCTGAGCACATCTAAGGTAGGCTAGACTAAGCTATAATGTTTGGTAGGTTAGGTGTATTAAATTCATTGACTTAGAATATTTTCAACTTATGGTAAGGTCTGTCAGGATGTGATCCCACTGTAAGTCGAGGAAGATCTCTATATGTGTATTAGACAAGTTGATATTGCCTAGCTTTTGGATGTCTGGGTTCTGTATCTTTTTTTTTTCACTATTTTTTTTCTCTTTATATTTCAGTTTGGGTAGTTTCTATTGACCCATCTTCTTCCTTCAGCTGTCTCCATCTACTGATAAGCCCATTAAAGGCATTCTTCATCTCTGGAACTTGTTTTCATTTCTAGATGTTCATTTGATTTTTTTCTTACGGTTTCCACTTCTCTGCTGAAAATATCCATCTGATCTTTCATAGTGTTCACCTTTTCCATGAGATCTTTTAACGTTATGGTTATTTTAAATTCCCTGAAAGACAGCTTCAACATCTGTGTCATATCTAAGTGTGGTTCTGATGATTCCTTTGTCTCTTGGGAGTGTGTTGTGTTTTCTAGCCTTTTTGTATGTTCAGTTGAAAGTGTGACATCTTGTGTACTACACTAGAAAATGAGGTAACAGGTTTTATGCCTGGAAATGAGTAGGAGCTTCCTTCTGCTAGGACTTTAGTGACGGGGTTTGAGTTAATTCAGTTAGGATTTGGGCTGGCTTTGAAGTTTGATGTTTCTCTGGTTGACCTTAGTAGGCTTTAAGTTCCTCTAGTGATACCTTGTGTTTAGGGAGCTAAACTAGTTTGTCAGACGACTTTTTTTCTCAGTGTCAACTCCATCTTAAGCGTTAGAACCCCTTTCTGTGCTGTGCCTCAGGGAGGGTCTCTTTCCAGCCCTTATCCCTCTCTTACCTCACTCATGGTACTATTCTGCTTTCCATTGTTGTGTTTAGCTTTTTAGCTAAACTATGGGGGTGGGTGGTGAGCATGAGAGTTCTCTCTCGTTCTGAGTAAGCCTCGGTCTTATGTAACCATGTGTGCCGAGTCTCAAAAATGTAGCCTCTTCAGTGAGTGCTACTGCCCCCCATCAGGCTGTAATTCTGGACCCATTGCCTATCCCCCTCCCCTCCTAACAGAAGTTAAAATTTTTTTTCTTCCCTTATTCAGCGGCAGTGGGTCTCTACCAGTGCCTAGGGAGGACAGTGGTGGCTGCCTTTCTCTCCACAGATGATGGCTTTTGTTCCATATGGGAAATAAAGTGGGTTGGGATGAGAACAGAAGGCAGGACCTCCCAAGTTTACCACAGTAGACACTTACATCTTTCTCTACTCTTTTCTTAGAGTTACCTGGTCAGGCTGTGGAGAGAAATCATGGAGAGGATGTGGACTCTCTCACCCATTGTCTGCAGCCTCTAAGGGCTTCAAGCTCTCTTGCCAGTTTACACTTAGCCTTCATGAATCTGCCAAACCACCCTAGCTGATCTCTTGTGACCAGTTGTGTTAACCCCAGGTAAGCTAGTGCTCACGTCTTGGCGTTCTCTTCAGGAGTCTCTCTCCCTGGATTTGGTTAGGTGGTTGCCCTTGACCTTAGAGAAGTTTAAGAAATACTCATGAATTTGCCATTTGCCTGGCTTATTCCTACTGTTAAGTTTGGGAATGATGTACTTTCTAGCTCTTACATCCTCCAGTGAAACCCTTAAGCCAAGTGTCATTACTTGAACCACTTGAATTCTATGTCCTGCTGGGCACACAGATAATGCTGGAGCTGGGATTTGATACTCTTATCGCTGCAGCCTATTTTTCCTCCCTTCTTTATTTCCCTTCCCTGTATTTACATTTCATTCATAAAATATTTACTGAGCACCTACTAGGTGGCAAGCCCTAAGCCTGATACAGAGACAAATTAGTATTTAGTGTGAGTATAACTATGACAGAAGCTGTCACAGGGCACCATGGGATACCAGAGCCACTTACCCCTGTTAAACTTAGGAAAGCTGGCTGTTCATACCCACCCAGCAAGCGAATTTTGGAACCTGCCTCGTGCTCATGAGGCCGTTCTCTTAGCCACTGAATGCCATCTGGCCAGGAGCCCAAGTCTGAAATTAATGATACCACACACTGGAGATGAGGATTGCATTACAGAGTTCTTTGAGGTTTTCTGCCAGCAGACCTGTAGGCTGATGAGAGGAAAGTAACCTTCATTCCCCAGAACTGTGAACTCCTAAGTCGACTTGCTCTGAAGTGTGTTGTGTTTATGATAGATGCATTATTTAATCTGTTGAAAGGATCAATAAAGCCAACTTAAAACTTGTTTCAGTAATAGCCTGTGCTACAGGCAAGCCTGGGCTGATTTTAAAAAAAATATTAGAGCATTTGGGTTGGAATCCACTAAACTGCCTCATGGAGCTAAAAGTAGAAAATTCACTAGAGCAATGGTGCATTGGCAAAATCTGTCAAAATGTGTGTTAAGAAACACCACAATAATGATAATACTGCATCTTACTTCTTGAGAGCTTCACGGTTTACAAGCATTTTTTACCTTTAGTGTTTGTTTAGTTTTTTTGATCCCCATAATGACCCTGAAATGGGGTAAGGGAGGCATGATTTCTGTCTGGTTGAAACCTAGGTCTGGAAACCAGTCAGCCAGCCCCTGAGTCACAGGGCTAATATTCAGTGAAAACAGGTATCTGGGACCTTTGCTTTGTTCACAGTCTGAGCTGAACCATTTTTTCATGACCCACTCTGCATGCCTTTTTTCAGCCCATTTTGGATATTCTTATGGACCTGACCCCTTCCTAGTTCTGCCTTGATCTCTCAGACTCCACCCTTGATTCTGCTCCCCTGCTATGAACTTTAATTCCCACCTACTTTCGTCACAACTTTTGTTTGCTCCCTTGACTAGTTTATTTGCAGCTGTTCCCGGGTAATACCTTTCATGCCTGAATAATATTTCTGCAATTACTGGTACATCCACTTGTATTGCTTGAAGTGACATCGTCGATGATGATGATGATGATGGTGGTGGTGGTGACAGCAGCAGCAGTTCTCAGTTGATTCCTTACGGTGAGTAAGACCCTGAGTTTTCCATATTTTATCTCATTGAAATTTTGAACCTCAGACTATCCCATGAAATAGTACTATTTTTATTCCTACCATACAGATAAGTCACAAAGAACTTAGGTGAACCTAGTCGGGGTGGATGAAAGAACATGGATTTGTGTTCTGGCTCTACAATGTACTCCCTGTGTAATTTTAGACTGCTCCCTAATCTCTCTGTGTTCCTAATCCCTCAGTTTGTTCATTGGTAACAAAATGGCGGATGATTAATTTCTCTGGTCTGAGGTTGCTGGGAATATGAAGTTGAAAAAGATCCTGGCACACAGTGGGGATGTCAAGACAAGTTTCTCTCTTAATTTTAGGGCTTTTATCTTCAATTCACAGGGGATTCTTGGAAATTCCAAATGCCATTTTATAAAAAGTGATTATCCTACCTTTTTCTTCTTCATAAAACTGTGGTTATATATTCCATCAAGGGAGACAGGGAGCAGGGAATGGGATCCTTTCTGGTGGAGGTGTAGGAAATGGTTTTAGATTTCAGGGTTGGTGGAGATTAATGGTTGCAGTGATGTGTAAACATTCAGTTTGGGATCTGAAGGAGTGACCTTGGGAACTGAGTGCTCCCCTTTGCTCTGACAAAGAAACCCCTGTGTTGGCTAAATAATGTAGAAGAGATTTCCATTGGGCAATGGAGGGAAATTGAATTATTTAGTGTATTTCCCTTTCAATGAGTTAATCAAGATAATTGCTGTTTTCCTGGATCTTTGTCTTTCTTTGTAATTAACAAGGCCCGGGTTTGGAGACAGGAATTTAGCCAGTGAACTTTGTACAAATTGCTGTGACATTTTTTTGGGTGCAAATTGTACTGAAAAATCTATTACAAATCCTTTTCCTCTGGATTCCAGGACTGTGAGAAACTGATGCTTGAACAAGCTTGAGAAAAATTTACAGTTCAAGGATTTAAGTTCATTTGGGATTAACAAACTCAGCAGGGGACAGCAGGGCAGGGCTGAAAGCACAGGAGCTCTGGCATCAGACAGACCCCAGTTCTGCCACATTCTCACTGTCTAACAGAGAGCCTCTCTGAGCTTTAGTTTCTATTTCTATAAAACGGATACTATTGTTCATTTTCCAGAGCTGTTGTGAGGATTAAATGCAATAATGTGGTTCCTAGCCCATATCTGGTGCTACTTAGATTTTTTAAAGCTTCCGGCCACCAACCCCTGCCCCCCTCCGCCCCCAAGATCTCAGCCTTGTAGCAAAACGAGAAGGGACAAAATCCATTCATTAAAATAGCTCAAAGAGGAAGACCTCAGATACATATGTATTTGATTTGACTAGGATTGGAATAAGCCGAACTTCTGGTTTTCTGGCTACACCACTTAAGAAGTGCTACCCTGGAGGAGGGGAAGGGAAGTGAGCCCCTGGGGTGGGTGGCACGACCATAACATATAGTGATGCAATAGCGCCACTCTGAGGGGGGAAGCAGTAAAATTATACCAAGAGACACAGGAGCAGATCAAAGAACAGTTTACAATCACTTTGGGCAGGGGCAAAGGGTTCTGGCCTCACTTTCTACATAATACGCAATTGTGGCTGTTCCTTATTAAGGATCTCGACTCATAGAGAGAAAGGTTTCATTATGTTCGTATAACGGGCTTGAGAAGGGAGGCATGGAAAGCATTTGTTAAGTTCCACCCCACATGGTTAAAATGAAAACAAATATTTTTTTGAAACTTGACGATGTGAGCTTTGATTACGTGGAAAATTCATCTACATGGAACCGTTCTTTCTCCCATTGCCATTATTTCTGGACAGGAATCATATGAAGATGCTAGCGCTCTGCGGTTTTTATCTACATTACTTCCCTGTGCTATGCTGGGCAGGTATTTCCATTGTACAGATGTGGCAACTGAGGCCTAGAGGGATGCAAGCCCAACTCTTCTAATGTCAAAGTTCATGCCTTTTCCACTACATGGTGTTGCTTTCTAGGAGCAATCGTCTGGAATATGAACACGCAGAACATACTGTAGGCAATAATGGTTCGCATCCCAAATTCTGAGCGAAAACAAAATATATCCAAAAACTTTCATTCCATCGACTCACCTCTAATCGTACAATACATCTCATGAAACAAGATCATCAAGTGGCCTTGTTGTGATACTTACTCGTAAAATGTTGTCCATCCATTTTCATTGCTTTTGGTTGCCAGAAGGCCAGAGTTGCCATGGTAGGTCATCATGGCCAACTCATGTCCTTGCGTGGTCACACTCTTGAGTGCACTGTTGGTGCCCATGGTCACCCAGTACACCTGGCCATCTGGGACCACCAGCCAGAGGGGCATCCCGGTGGAGTCCCGGCGGACGTTCACCATGTTGCCGTTGTTGTCTGTGATGAGTGTGACATCGCCATCCCCAGTGTAGGTGAAGTTGTACAGGTAATCTCCTGTGGGCAGACTCTGCGTGTACAGATGCTTTCCACTGGTATCAAACAGGTAGAGCTCCTGGTCGATTGGTGAGGACAGCTCATACATGTTCTGGGTGTTGAGAAAAGGCTTGTTCTTCCTGATAAACCGAATTCGGATATTCCCCAGGTCAGCCACATAAAGTTCCCCGTCGGCACACACAGCCAAGGAAGATGGGGTATTCAGCTTTGCATCCTTGGCGTAGCCATCATCTCCAGAGAAACAGTCACAGTTGGCATCATTTTTACAATCACAGCCACTGGGGGCTCCAGCAACCAGCGAGATCTCTCCGCTAGTGGTGACCTGCCTGATGCGGTTGGTCTTCTTCTCATCGGTCTCAGCAATGTACAGGACCCCATTGTGTGAGACGGCCAAGGCCGTGGCAGACTCCAGGGTTGCGTGGATGGCCACCTTGCTCAGCAGGAAGTGGTCGATGCCGGGGACCTGGCAGTGCATGGGTCTCCCAGCGACAATGCGCACCTGGTGGTTTTCAGAGATTTGCAGGACCACATTGTTGTCAAGGACGTAGAGAGAGTTGTCCATCGGGTTGATGGCTAAGTCTGTGGGCCACTCCAGGCGAACCTGACAATGGAGACACCGATACTCAGATGCCCGGCAAGGTGTTCACCACTTATCGTCCCACAGCCCATATAGCTTGTAATAATGTCCCAAGTGCCTTCACACGCAGTCCTGCCTGATTTCACAGTGGCTTGTCATCAACAATGGAGGTCAAACCCCCTGATCTGAGTGAAACCATATAAAAGCTGCCCCCAAGACACCTGATGGTCTCCATTAGACTCCCAAAATATGAAGAAGGGAATAAAAAGGAAAAAAAAAAAAGAAACATAAAAAGTAAACAAGAGATAGACTTGGGAGCCAGATTCAGATCCTAGCCCCACCATTATGACCTTTGGCAAATTACTTTGCCTCTCTGAGCCTCAATATTCATTATCCGTAAAACAGGACTGACGATACCACAGAGTGCTTAACCTATCGTAAGTGCTCAAATAATGACAGCTAATGTTATGGAGGTGGGAGAAGAAGGCAGATAGAGTCTGGAGGCTGAAGCAGGAATTGTTCAGATATCTCAGACTCTACGTGAACTGTTGATATGATGCCTGTATGAAAGACGATATTTCAACCCACTGAATTCATGGATTAACACGAATATCCAAATTCAGTTTATCAGGAAGAACAAGCCTTTCCTCAATATCCAGAACTGACATCACCTGGGAGCTGGTCAGAAATGCAGAATGGCAGGTCTCACCAAACCTACTGAATCAGAATCTGCATTTAAATAAAATCCCCGGATAACTCATGTGCACACTGAAGTTTGTGAATCCCAGCTCTAGAAAATGGTTTCTCTACAAATCGAAACCACCATGAGATACCACCTCACACCTGTCAGAATGGCTCAAATTAACAATTCGGGCAACAACAGATGTTGGCAAGGATGTGGAGAAAAAGGATCTCTTTAGCACGTTGGTGGGAATGCAAACTGGTGCAGACACTCTGGAAAACAGTATAGAGGCTCCTCAAAAAATTAAAAACAGAACTACCCTACCCAGCAATTGCACTAACGGGTATTTACCCAAAGGATACAAAAATGCTGACTCGAAGGGGCACATGCACTCCAGTGTTTATAGCAGCACTATCGACAATAGCCAAAGTATAGAAAGAGCCCAGATGTGCATTGACTGACAAATGGATAAAGAAGATGTGGTATATATATTCAATGGACTATTACTTGGCGACCAAAAAAGAATGAAATCTTGCCATTTGCAACAACGTGGATGGAACTAGAGGGTATTATGCTAAGTGAAATAAGTGAGTCAAAGAAAGACAAATAGCGTATGACTTCACTCGTATGTGGATTTAAGAAACAAAACAGATGAACATAGGGGAAGGGAAACAAAAAAAAGGTAAAAACAGAGAGGGAGACAAACTGTAAGAGACTTTTATGTGCTCTCATAGAAAACAAACTGAGGGTTGCTGGTAGGGTGTTGGGGGGATGGGCTAAATAGGTGATGGGCATTAAGGAGGGCACCTGTTGGGATGAGCACTGGGTGTTACGTGTTAAGTGATAAATCACTAAATTCTATTCCTGAAACATTATTATTCTATATTAACTAATGTGGATTTAAATCTTAAAAAAGTGAAGAAAAAAATAAAGTTAAAAAAAAAAGAAAATGGTTTCTAGCACCCCAGAGAACAGGTCCTCCCAGAAGACATTAATGAAGGTGGCGATGGGAATGAGGGGTTCAGAGGTCCTGGGGCCCAGCCCGAGCCTCCTCTGAGCCGGGCTGGGAAGCTGGCAGGGACGATGGTGAGCTTGCAGGTAGGCATGCATGGGATGCAGTTGGCAGGGTCTGAGGTGAAGAATGCTGTGTTGGTGGAGGAGGAGGAGGTTGGATTGTGGAAACAGCACACCAGGAGGTAGGTGCTGGCACTACGGGAAGCCACTGGCCAGCTGTGTCCCCAAGAGGTCATCCAGACACACTGCACATGGGCTGGAAGCGTCTCCTCCATCCCAGTTGTCTACCGCACTCCTAGGAATTCACCACCTTTGGTTCCTGAGCCCCCTACAAACCCTCGACGCTCCGTCCAACGTGGGGCTTACTTAAATGCGCATGTTACTTTAGGTAAGAAATTTCTCTCCCAGGAATTTGCTCTTGCACCTTGTGAACAATGGTGCACACCACGGCAATGTTTAATGATGGTGAAAAACTGCAACCGACTCAAGTGCCCAACAAGAGGGAATTCACTAAATCAACGATGGTATTTAGTTCACCCATGAGTTAGAATACTCTACGTACCTCTTAAAAGTGATGTTATAGATGCATATTTAATGACATTGGAAAATGTTTGCTATGTATTAATTGAAAAGAATAGGCTACAGAATTGTAAGCACAGTGTGATCCCAATTGGGGGAAAATGTAACAATAAATTAGATTATAGATAGAGGGGAGAAGAAAAACCAAAATGTTAACGGTACTTGGATTAGGGGTAATTTTAACTTTCTTCTTTGTAATTTTTAACTTTTTACATTTTCTACAATGTCCATGTGGTAGTTTACTAACGCAGAAAGAAACCCCAGTAAATTATATACCTATGAGATGTGGCCACCTCCGTCTGACCCTTCTGCTCAGGGCCACCCTCGGGCCCTGCTTCCTCACTCCCAGCCTGGGCCCCTCTGCCTGCACAGAGCCAGGGAGCCTGAGGCAGGCCAGAGCCACTGGCCAGAGCCGCTGCCTTCACACTTCCCAGTACTCTCTGGAGCATAGCGTCACGGCAGCCCTTGGCTGCATCAGAACAGTTTACTGTAACGTGACAGGGGAGTTTTCAATTTCCTAAAACCCATTTCTTGTCAACACTGGCTGCTAAATATTTTATGCCTTCTGGTCCTCTGGCACCTTGGGGACCTGCTTGCTCAGACCTTTCTGCCAGTCATTATGATGAAAAGATGGCTCCCTGATGGGCAGGTGAGGAGGGGGAAGGGGGAGAGGAAAGAGGGGAAGGAAGGAAGGAAGAGCAAGCGCTTTTCTGTTCTCTCCTTCCTGCCCTGTGCACAGAGCACCTGGAAAAGAAGGAACAGGGCTCTGAGGGTCAGTCCTGGCTCTGTCACAGAGCCTGTGTGTTAGTTCTGGAGCAGACCAAATACACAAGCTTCTCTGATTTCCTTCCTGTTAGTGACAGGGGTGCTCAGGCTTAATGTCCCATTGCTAAAATGGAGAAACAAGACTTTAGAATTGCTGTGGTCCCTCCAGCTCCCACATTCTGTGGTCCTGAGAAGGGATAGAGCCCCCTCTCCTCTGTCCCCCAGAACACTCTGTGCCTTTATCAAAGCACTCTGAGATGACTGCCTTATTGCAGACTTATTTGTTCTCAAAAACAGGATTGCCAGATGAATGAATGACTACATGACTGGTCAACGGCACGGAGAGAGCGAGGGATTTGGGGCCAGCACACCTCACCTCTTATCTCAGTTCTACAATTACTACAGGTGTGCGTTACTTAAACACTTTGAACTTCTTTCCTCATATGTAAATGGAGGTAATAAATATTACATAGAGTAATTGTGAGTATCAAGACAATGTACAAGGAATTGCTTTGTAAATTATAAAGGGAATGAATATTTACAGCCTATTACTAGCTGCCAGGCACTGTGCTAGGCAATTTATGTACAGGATTTCATTAAAAAATTCATTTCTACATCCCTGATGGAAACTAGCACAGGGCTCTGCATTTATAACTGCAATTCCCCGCCCCCCCCGCCCCGAGCCTCAGTTCTCTTATCTGTAAAATGGGGTAGATAATATCACCTCTTGGGAATATTGTGACAGCTAGGTAAGAAAAAGGAAGTCCTACTCATCTCTGTATTCTCCTTTCTAACAGTGCCTGGCACATAAGAAGTTCTTCAGAAGTCATTTTGGACCCTACATATGGTCACACCCTGTAGCCTGCTGAGCTAGGAACTAATCCCCTCTTTTGATTGGCGGCAACATCTTCTGTTTCTTCTCTTCTCCATTCCTCCCTCTAGTTTCTCCTTGGGCCTGGGCTTATTTCCACCCAGGGGAGCTGGCCAAGTTCCTTGGTTCCCTGCTCTGCACTCTTCCCTCTGAGCCGTGTTCTTAGCTCTCTGGCTTACTCCCTGCTCCCCACGGGGCAGTAAAACAGCTCTGAGTGTTTGTACAGAGGAAGCTCTCAGAATGAAAGCCAGCACCCCCGCCCATATGTGTATATAAAAATATAAGCCGTGTCTGGAGAGTTTGGTAAAAAAAAAAAATTCCATGCTTAGATTCAGATGAGGGTAGCGGGGACCAGGGGCAAAGGGATTTCAGCCCAGGATTTCTGAAGCTAAGTGTGGGTTTTTCCCCCGTTCCACTACACGCCGGTTGTCCTCTGAGCTTTTGATTTGGCTGCTTGGTAGCACCTCTCACTAAAGTAAAACAACTTTCCAACGTGTGGATTGAAAATTTTCAGTGCCCTGTGCTGGCTGGTGCGGGGCCCGTTTTGAGAATTGAAAATACTCGCGTGCACATCCTCAGGCCGTAGCAGCTTCCTGACGGGTAATTCAAGCTTGCTCACAGACTGGAGAGGGAAATTCTCGAGCCAGCAAGGGGAAGCCTGCCAAATTGGAAAGACGAGTGGCAGAGAACAGATTCCATTCTGGAGCGGAACAATCACATTAGCCAGTGCAGAGGAAAACCACGCCAGCAACCGAAAGGGATGTGACGCGGGTGTTGGGACCGCCAGCACCAGCCTTGGGGCTCTGGGGACAGCGCTCCACAACACATGTCACTAACAGGGGGGCCTCCTGGCCTCTGTTGCACCCTGAGTACAGGGAGCAGGTGAATAGTCAGTGGAAAAGGGCCTGTGTGCAGCCTGCCCTACAAGGGGGTTTAAAAAGCTAAGTGTGGTTATTGCTGTCCCCACTCTACAATTTAATGTAACTCGTGCCTTCCTTTTTCCTGGGTTTTGCTAATGCTGGCAGCTCTGGCCAGGCCCTGCCAAAAGATCTAGCAATAAAGGACACTTTCCTTGCCAAGACGTTGCAGGACAAACTAAGGACATGCTGAACTGCCAGTCACTGGGTCTGCACTGGATTACTGGTGTTCACTGCTAAGGTCCAAACTGTTTGGCACGGCATGGGAAGGTCGTTCCCCACCTGGCCCCAAATAACACTCCAGTTTCAACTCCTGCTTCTTCATTCCAAGAACCTTATGCTCAAGCATTCAATCTTCCAATGGTCCTTGAATATACCGGGCCCATGAACATCTTTGTACCTTTGCACATGCTGTTCCCTTTGTGTGAAATGTCTCCATTCTTCCTGGCCACCCAGAAACCCCTATTAAACCTTCAAAACCTGGCACAAGTTGCACTTCCTTTGTGGACGTGGGCACCAGAACTTCTGTTGATTGACCACCTTTCAAGTGCCAAGCGGTGCCAGGAGCCTAGTATGCACTGTTCGTATTTTCTCGAAGCAATCCTGCCAGGCTGAAGTCAGCTATTTCCATTTTTAAAATATAAAAAAAAAGAGGTTCAAAGGACTTCAGGAATTTGTCCAAAGTCACTCAGTTAGTGAGCGGCAAAGCTTGGAGTCAATCAGCCAATCAATTAATTAATCACCAAATACTGGTTGTACTCCTACTGTATACAAGGTACTCTGGTTAGAGCAGAGGAAAAGATGAACAGAATTCCTGTCCTCATGTCATTTACAGTGGAGAAAGAGAAAAGACAATGTACAAGTACCTGTGTTTCCAAAGAGGGGACTCACAGGCAGCTATGGATTTAAATTCACAGCATTTGACTCTCTGCTGCCTTTGAAGCTTCCTTGGGCAGATTTCTTCACTGTCCACGGGGATCCCTCTGACGACCACCTGTCATCCCTCTGGTGAACTCCCAGAGCACCAAGCTTCGCCCTACTCATCTTTGTGTCCTTAGTGCTTCCCCAGGCCCAGCCCCAAGAATGTGCTCTTCAAAGGCTAGTGCAGCATAAAGATGGGGGGCCAGCGGGAGAGCTGGGTACTGGTGAGAGGATGAGCGTGCAGCCCCAGGGCTCTAGCAGGCAGAGTTCTCCCCTTACCTGAGAAATATCCATGACGGAGTCACAGCTGAGGGGCCGGGCTGAGGTAAGATCATTGGAGCCCAGCAGGGTGGAGATGACCCCATTCTGATCAATGCGTCTGATCATGGTGCCATCCACGAAGTAAATCAGCCCAGACTTGTCCACCGTGATGCCTGGGAAAGAGAAGCCAAAACCAGCGTTAGAGGTGGTAACAACCTACGCGCAGATGGAGCCTTGTGGGCTGATTAAGAACCTCCCCTCTGTGATTTGATTGCATCCTCCCCACAGGATTCATTCCCCATCTAAAGGCTGGAAGACAGATGCCCAGAGGCTTAGGGTGACTTATTCAAAGCAGGGATTAGAACCCGAGTCTCCAGGGCTCTGGTCCCTCCACCTTACTGCTGAGATTTTTACCTATCAGCTTAGGTAGTCACCAAAACTGGACTCCTACTTCTGGGGGTTTGTCAAGCACTGGATGTAGCAGTAAGGAGAACCCTTTTCAGTGTCAAAGCTGTGAGTTAAGTTAACCTAACTTCTGAAGCCTTGTAATTCTCGCAATTAAATCCATCCCCATTTTGGTAACAATTTTTCTTTTCTTCCAAGAGAATCATCCTCCATGTTTTTCTATTCTTAGTTTATGGTCATTGGTAATTATAGATGTATACAGCCTAAACATGAATCCTTCGGGTTTGTGTAGAGAATATGGGTGAGATAAATGTTTAAAAAAGGCACGTGGAAGAGAGCAGTCTGAATTCACCATTCACTTTCTCCATGACCAGCTGTGTGGCCTTGGGCAAGTCACTGGATATCTCTGCGTTTGGATTCTCAGCTCTTAAATAAAGGGATTGTTCTAAATTTGTACTTCTCACTCCCGGCTGTGTTTGTGAATCATCTGGAAGCCTTCTATCATGTATCCCACAGGTAGTTGGTTCAGAACATCTCAAGTGGAGCCTGAATATTTGTCTGTATTTTTGACAAGCACCTTGGGTGATCATAATATGAAACAAAGTTTCAGAACCATGCTAGTAAATCAGTACTTCTTAACCAGTGATGTGTATCAGAATCATTCTGAAGTGTTTATCCCCCCCCCCCCCCAACACATCCCTGCTTGGCCTCACTCCTAGAAATACTCATTCTGGGCGTGGCCGAGACTGATATGTTTTATTGTGGGTGAGACTGATTTCCACCCTGGGTGCAACATCCCGAGTTTAGAAATAGCCCTACCAAACTGAGAACTGCTCAGGGGTGCTAGGGGGCGACACATGACCCCCAGGAGCACATGGTCTAGATGGGGAGGTTGGGGATGAGCCAGCACCAGGCGGAGTGCCCCAGGGAAAGACATGATGAAGGAAAGGCGATTCTGGTCAGTTTTGCTCTGCTCAGTCTTCTCTGGGCAATGAAATGAAAGAAGGGGTTGGAGAAAGGTTCACAGAGGTAGAGACGCTTGCCAGAGAAAGCTTTCCAGTTGTATAACCTTGGCCATGGCATTTCACTAAGTCCAGCTTCCTCATCCACAGAATGGGGATAATAACATCTGATGTGTAACAGTTAGCCCTCAATAATTATTAGCGACTATAATTATGAGAATTCGACCAGCACTTTGTGAAGACCCTTTGCTCGGGGTCTGCGTGTCCGTGACTGGGGCGGTTTCAGACACCCAAGGGGCTCTGAGTGATGAAGTCCCCTGGAGTGGTGTTCTTTCCACCCCCTCCTTAAGGCTGCTCAGGGCTGGGGAGCGATTTCACACAGAGGACAAGGCAGCCTTCAGGCAGGGAAGCAAGCCTTTCCTCCTCCCTGCCTAGAATGTAAATTAATTACATTCTTTAAGTAGCAGGACAGGAGTTTTCTTGTCTGCCTGGCTATGCTCTGTCTTTCTCTTCCATCTGCTAGGACTGATGAGTGCTCCACGAACAATCAGGATTCTTGTTTACAAAGTTGGCTGCACAGGCTAATAGAAGCGACCTGCCCCCTGATTAATTACTTCAGTTTTTCTCCTTTTGTTGTGCTAAATAGATGGACATCTTTTCTCCTCCCTGCTGCGAAGTGTCTGCATATTGTGGCACCCTTGTCATTTCTATCTGGGTTAATTACAGGCTTTTGGGCAATTTCACTGCTACTACATCTGTGTGCATGCATGCGTGTGTCTGTGTGTGCGGGGGTGGGAGGAGGGCGGGTGGAGAACACATATGTGTGTGAAGCAGCTGAGAAAGACCTGGAGAGAATAACACTTTCAAAAAAAGCTTTTAATTTGAAGAGAATAGAATGTTGCAACTGCACGTGGTGTCGGGGCGGGGGGGGGGTCATTTAGCCCAATCCGCTCATTTACCAATGGGAAAAGTGAGGCCCAAAGGAGGAGGTCAGAGGGCAGGGAACAGTAGGACCGAATCATAACGCAGGATCCCTAAGTGTAAGCCTGTTCTTTCTGTTGCAGGCTACTTGCTCAGTGTTAGGAAGTCATAATTAGGAGGACATCATAGTTAGGACCATGGATGTCACAATACTTACCCCACAGTTACTACCTGACCAATCAGGTATCTAATAGAGGTTATATAATATTATATATGATGTGGTGTGATAACATAAGGTAATGTAATACAACAACTATAATAGGAGTCACTATGAGAATGTTTATCAGGTATCTGGAACCAATGAACCAAGCATTTTCATTCCTGATAATATTTAATCTGTACTGCAACTGTACAGTATATCTCTATTTCATAGGTGAGGAAAATGTGGCTCAGAGAGGTTAAGCAACTCACCTAAACTCACACAGCTATTAGGTGGCAATGTCTGAATTTGAATACAGAACTGCCTGATTCACTAGACAATAATGCTTTGACTTAAAAGTGCATGTAGCAGCTGCATTTTACCAACCACTTTTCACAGATATTAATTCACTCACTAGGGGTACATCTGGGTCTAGGAGAGGCCTGAAACCTGGCACCATTTGCTAATACAATCACATAGGACATTTTTGTGGTATAGCATATGAAATATATTTATTACAACCCTCAAAACAAACCTAGGAGGTGGACACCGAAGGTAGTGTTACCCCAATTTTATTGAGGGGGATGCTGAGGCTTAGACACTAGAGGTCACTCAGCTTTATGGCCAGCACACAATGGATGCTTTGCTGATGAATGTTGACAATGATGGCTTCTCCTCCAAAAAGCCTTCCCTGTCTTCTAGGCACAAGGGGCCTCTCTCGGCTTTTATTTAAGTCCCTTGCACAGTTCTGTCTCCTGGCTTGCCAGGGGGCATTTCTTCCTCTCTCCTACATCAGTGATTCACGCTCAAGTCTTATTTATTCTGCTACATTAAAATTATCTATGCAACCACAGCATACCACACACTCAGTAAATACTTGCTGAACAAGTGAGTGGAAAAATTGTGATTGTGGGTATTAAGAGGTCTTTTTGAAGGACTCAAAATTGAAACTTACAGCTAACCCGTCTTACAGCATGTGAACATCTACAAAGATGATACGCTGCAATGTTCTTATAAAACAGTAACGTGAGAGAGAGCATAAATGTCCAACAGTAGGGGGCTGATAAGTGATGAGACATCCGTTCTATGGAATACTATAGAGCCATAAAAATGAGTACAAAGAAGATGGGTAACATGGAGAAATGTTCATGATATACCATCTAGGGGAAAAAAAGTAGGTTACCAAAACAGTTTAATGTGGCCTCATTTTGTTTTTGGTGAGCACACAAACACATGCATGCAAACACATGGAAAAAAGACTAGAAGGAAAGGCAGGAAATGTTACCTGGGAATATCTCTGAGCAGGTGGAATTACGACAATTTTAACTTTTCTCTGCAGACATCTTGGTATTTTCCAAAATGTTTTCACAACGATAAACATGTATTTCTTTTGAAAAATGGAGTGGGCATTAAACCTGAATTTTGCTATCAAAGGGTGTGAATTTACAATTTTTTCCAATTCCAAGCCTGACTGTGGTATCAGACTCACAACTCCTGGGAAGTTAACTATTAGGACCTCAATCAACATTACTGCTTGTACTTAAAAAGCAAGGCCTTACTCACCCCTGGGGTTGGTCAGTGTGGCTTCGGTGGCCTTGCCACCATCCCCACAGCGAGTGTCATCAAAAGGGAGGCACTGGTCACCTGTTCCTGCGACCACCTCGGAGTTCTTGACAAGGTCCTTCACCACCACGGTGGACTTGATCTTAAAGACCCTCCGGCTGTTGGTGTCCGAGAGGAAAACAGCCCCGCTCATGGGGTCTGTGGTCAGGTAGTATTTGTGCGCTGGGCTGTGACTGGAAAATAAGGACACAGCAGCTGGTGAGTACTTTCTTTCTTCCTATCAGCTAACCAGAGATGTACAACTAGACTTCATGCAAAAAGTCATATGGCGATGGTGTCCCTCTTTTGGGTTATTGTTCCCTAATTTTTCTGACCCCAGTGGTTGGCTTAGCTATCCCTCTTACCTAACTAATAACACAAAAAGCTCTTGCCAATGACTGTGATGTACAGCCAGAGCTATGTCCATATTAGGTACTTAATACATGTTTTCTTAAAAGGATTATCAATGAGGCTTACCACAGGTGGCTTGTAAATCCAAGCCAGAAACAAGAGAGGGCCTGACTTGAAAAAAACACCTCAAGAGTTTAAAACACAAGATCTTCTCCTGCAAGTTTTTATAGCAGCCCTACTGCCTCCTCGGGACTTACTGATAAGTCCCTGGCCAGATCTGACTCCCAGTTGGTGGCAATATAGTCTTCTGTCTATCCTCACATTATACTTATCAGGGGCCCAGCAGTCTTCCTTCTGCAGTCAGATGTAATGAATTGCAGGATTAGTTTATAATTTGCAGCAACACCCAAGGAAAAATAAATAAACCAAGAGAGTAGTTCTGATGATAGTTCCATATCTGGAAATCAGTCATCATGACAAGGCTGTGCCAACAGAGGAAAGCAAAGGCAGACCACGGTTGTCTGGAGGGTTGCAGAGACAAGGTGCTACCCCTCGGCACATGGCAGGAAAGAGGCACAAGCTTAGGAATCAGATAGGTCTGGGTTTCACGTCTGGCTCTGTCATTTCCAGGTTCTGAAACCTGGGCAAGTTACCTGGCCTTCTGGGCCTTAAGTTTTCTTCCTCTGCAAAATGGGGTATTAACAGCCACCCTGTCGGTATACTGAGAAAATTATATAAAATCGTATGTGAAAGATATTTAGCGTAGTGCATGGCACATGACAGATACTCAATAATTGTGACTGTTCTTTTAATTCCTAGTCATTATGTCTGGTTTTGCAGCTGGAGAGGAAGACAGACTAGGTATTCCTTATTAAGCCTGAATTTTCCTATCACATGGTACAGCTTTATAATTTCTTTCAGGTCTAGGCCAAATTTGGAGCTGGAATCTTAACTCCTGGAAACTAATTTTCAGTTCCTGTGCATGGCTTCGTTATTCCAGGTCTAGGCTGCATTGGAGCTGGAATCTTAACTCCTGGAAACTAATTTTCAGTTCCTGTGCATGGCCTCGTTACTCCAGGTCTAGGCCAAATTGGAGCTGGAATCCTGGAAACGAATTTCCAGTTCCTGTGTGTGGCCAGCCTCAAACTGCATCTTAACACTGGTATCCCCTTCCAAGTCTCCAGAATGTCTTCCAATTCAAGGGAATCTCCCTCTGTTCAGGTTGGATGGCCCGGCACGGGCCATTTCCACTGGATGGTGGGATGTAAACTGTGCTGGGGATTCAGAGGGCAGACTGAGCAGTGTCTACAGCACCAGCAAAGTAGGCGCGCTGTCAATCCTTCAAGATGCAAGTAAGACAATCAGAAGAGTCTAGAAGGAAGCTATTTTATGTTTCATCGGGCATGTAGGTTTTGGGTTCTTTTGAAAAACAAAATTTTAGGGGCGCCTGGGTGGCGCAGTCGGTTAAGCGTCCGACTTCAGCCAGGTCATGATCTCACGGTCCGTGAGTTCGAGCCTCGCGTCGGGCTCTGGGCTGATGGCTCAGAGCCTGGAGCCTGTTTCCGATTCTGTGTCTCCCTCTCTCTCTGCCCCTCCCCCGTTCATGCTCTGTCTCTCTCTGTCCCAAAAATAAATAAACGTGGAAAAACAAAATTTTATTTCACAGATTGGTGTTTTTTGAATTACATATGAAGACTGGGGCAGCATAATCGTTTCAGTGTCACGGTCCCTAAAGGTTTTAATCTGGCCCCAACTGTCTGTCATCATAACCATCCCTTGCTTTGGGTGTTATCTTGGGGACTGGCTGCTTCTTAACAGGGCCAGGTTCCCAGACCTAAGATTTCCCTGTTGGTTTTCTCTCCCTGAATTAGACTAAGGTGACGTGATTTTCTCCAACTGTCCTTCCTCTCTAGCTCTAACATGGTTGTCCCATCACATCATCCTTTTCAAATAAAAGGCAGGTCTCTCCGACTGCAGCCTGGGTCCTCTCCAGGCCATTCTTCCTTGTTGTAACCCAGACATTGTCACATCACCCCAGTGCCCTCTCTTCCAGGGCGCCCCATGTTTTATAGGCTGATTTCAGACTCCCCAGCCTAGCAACACTCTCTGCAGCTGCCTTGTATCCCCCGGTACGCCCTGCAGTCCATCAGGGACATCTGGTCCCCCACATACACCTCCGCACCTCCCTATAACTGCTGTTCCCACTCTGTGCAGTGTCCTGTCCCCTTCCCTTTCCAGCCTGCTAAACTCCTACTCATTCTTCAGGTATCAGCTCAGTGGCACCTTTTCTGGCAAAACCTTCCCTAACCCGTGTGTGTGGAGATTCATATCTGCTCATAACTGGGTTACAGGACACTTCACATAATGCCGTGGTATTTATTTATGTGGCTGTCTCCCAGATCTGACAGTCAGTCCTTGAAGGGAAGAGATGGGATTTTATTCATTTTTGTATTTCTAATGTTCAACTTGATGCCTTCTAGGGCATAGCTGTCACTTGCTTTAAATGGATGGTATCTCCATTTTGAGTTTATTTAAATACCATTTTCACTCAAATTACTTGGGTGTTTCTTTTCCTTCTCTTTTGAGGGAAATGGATAACAGGATAGATGTGCTGTTTATGTTGAAATGTCCCTTGTGACTTACCCTCTAATGCAGCACAGATTTGATCTTCCCAGATGACACTGATTCTGGCTAAATAAAATGCAGTGACCTTAGATCCCAGTCTGCAATGTGGGGCAGCCTGGATCTCTCTGCTTCCCTGATGACAGCTGCGAGGTGGGGCGGTGAGTGGGGAGGGGTGGGGGGACGGGGAATCATTTCATTTCTTTGTGCATCACTCATGATAAACCGGTGCTATCTACCTTGGCAGAAAATGTGTCCCTGCGGGAATGTGGTGGGGGCCCTGTCCACTTAGATTAGCCCCCTGAGTTTCTGGCTCATGTCTTCCTGCAGTGACCCAGAGAAGTGCCACTCATGTACAGTTTCTCAGCTCAGTGAATTCCAGAAGAAGGTGGCACCAGCAGGATTGTCCCAGGGAGTCTGTAAGAGCCGTGGCCCATCTTCTCTGCTCAAGGACATATTTGAGGTCTGGCAGTCGGGTTAGTGTAGGGGAAAGAACGCTAGCTTTGAATTTAGAAGATGTAGGTTCTCACTGGAGCAAGTCCCCTAAATCGCTCAAACTGTAGGTCTCTCGGCTGTCAAATGATTAAGTCTCTGCTCTGCGTTGCTCACAGGCTTGTCATCAGGATCAAATGAAATTATACATCTCAACAGCCCTTTCTGGTTGGAAGAGCACTTGGACAGTCTTCAGCGCCCTCCTTCCTCATGCCACCTGCACAGGGAGCAGCACCTGGGCCCCCATCGGGGGCAGGGCCACCGTTTGGTGGAACGCAGCTTGGAGAGATGACTGTCACTGGTACGAAGGCATCCGCTACCACCTCTGGGTGTGTGTTCCGTCCCAGACACCATCCTTGTGCTCTGCACGCACAGCCTGACGTTCCTCACAACTGCCATGTAAGGCAGGTGCTTTTTTTTTTTTTTTTTAGTATTTCAGAAACCTAAGACCACCAGAGGTGAAGTGCCTTGACCAGAGCTAGAGACTGCTAGGTGGCAGGATGGGTTTCTGACTCCAATCTTCTTGACCTAAAGGCTGTGTTCTTCCTATTTCCCCACACTGCCTCTCCAAGCCTAGGAAGCACCATTGCCCTTACTCACTGGGGAGCATCTGATCACGTCCATGTCCTGAGATCCAGTTCCAGCATCATTTCATCTGAAATGCCATTCCTGGATCCCCAGACCCCCAGACCCCAGACCTCCCCTGGAGAACTGGCCACTTGCTTCGTCGTGTCACCAGACCCTTAGCAAATATACTTTTCCTACCTGTAGGACCTTAAGACACTGTTCTGCTTAGTTGTCTGTCTCCTCAATGACATCTCGAACTCTTCAAGGGCAGGGACCAGTTTCGAGTCCCTGCTGCTTGGCCCTGGGCTGGTGCAGAGTAAGTGCTCCAGAAAAGCCCACAAATTTATGCGCCGGTGAATGAATGGCTATCCATCTTGCTGGGAGCATACAGGGGAAATAATAATGCTATGGATCTTACAGTGATGGTTCTCAAACATGGTTACACAGCACATTCACCAGGAAAGCCTAAGAAAGAAAAACCTCATCCACAATATCTGAAGAGCCTGGGCATCTGTCCCTTTAAGATCTCTCCAGGCGACTCTGAGGCACAGCCAGATTTGGAAACTGAGGACTTAGAGGCATGCTCTTCAAATTTTAATATGCAGATGAATTACCTGGAGATTGTATTAAAATGCAGACTCCAGTTCAGCAGTTCTGAGGTGTGGCCTGAGAGCATATGTTTCTAATAAGTTCTCAGAGGATACCAGTGTGGTCTGTCTGCTTGCTTTGAGCAGCAAGGCCTTTGAATACTCTCAAAACCATGGAAGGTGGCCTACAGCTGAAAGCCCCGGGATCAGCTCTGCAGCAGGGACCATGTCTGAGTCAGTTCTGATTCCTGGTATCTTGAGCCGGGCTGGTCACAGAGAAGGGTCATAGCTCTGTTTCCTGAGTCCACTGTGGGACCCACATTCTTTTCTACTTCCACAAACGTGAGCTTGGCACTTCTGGAAGCTACGTACACACTTGGATGCTATAAGAGTACCATTCCGGACATTCATGAACTGAAATCAAGCGTCACACTATCCTCTTTCTGGATGATGTGGGACTTTCCTGATAGGAGCTGGGAGTCCAGGGACTAGAGGCAATCTATTCCCTGCTTCTTAGTGAGAATTCTCCCTTTGTCTCAGAGTAACTAGCATCCTCTGACCACATTTGGTGGCAGCCCTGGTAGAACTTGATTTACTGGCTTTTAGAACCAGGGGGGAGAGCCACAAAGACAGAGGTTCAAATACTAGTTCTACCACCCACTTAGTAGGTGACCTTGGGCAAATCACTTCATTACTCTGAGCCTTAGTTTCTTCATCTAAGAAATGGGGATATTCACAACTACATTAAAGGGCTACTCTGAGGACAAAATTGTATAAAGAATATAAATTTCTGAGCATAGTGCCAGTTCCATTAAGAAATAAAAATGCCCAGGGGTGCCCGGGTGGCTCAGTTGGTTAAGCTCTGACTTCGGCTCAGGTCATGATCACACAGTGAGTTTGAGCCCCGCATCGGGCTCTGTGCTGACAGCTCGGAGCCTGGAGCCTGCTTTGGATTCTGTGTCTCCCTCTCTATTTGTTCCTCTGCCCCCTCTCTCTTTCAAAAATAAAGATTAAATAAAAATTTTAAAAAAGAAATAAAAATGCCCAATAAATGGCAGCTGGTCACCTGGAGAAACCTTCAGAGTATTTATGTTACTGCATAATGGAAAAGCCAAGTATGTCAGACTTAATATTGTCCTGCCCAACCTACTTCCTGGGGGAAGTTAGGGCTTTCTGTTGGAGTTAACTTAATACGCTGATGGAGATTGATGAAGACCTGAGTTCAAATGTGCCCCTGAAAAAGGCATCAAGCATCCTCCATCACCTTGGGGAAGAGATCCAGGAGGAAATGAGGATCCTCGTTCCCTGAAAGGGTCCACAGAAGAAGATGCCCAAAGGATTAGGGGTCCCTGCGCGGTGGGCTGGTATGGAGGCTAAACAGCCAGAGGCATGCAAGGCTGCCCTGGGGAGCATGTGTGCAGGCTACCATTCCTGGGAACAGCTGAGACAGTAAATGCTCATGGACAGAGAGGATAAAATTTTAGAATTTTTAATCCACTTCTGACATTTATGAATGGGGACGCCAAGGCCTAGAGAGGGGAAGGGATTTACCAATATCCAGGTGCCAGTTAAAATCAGAGCTCAGACTTAGGTGTTTTCATTCCAGATTTTCTTTAAGAAACCAGAGAAGGCAGAAACATATTCCTTTTTTCCTTCCACTTGGTTTTACTTTAGAAATAGTTTTTGGCACCTGAGAAAACGATGAATTGAGGGAGGGCAGGAAACTGGCTTTGAAATCATGCCATGGATGTACCAAAAGATCACTAAACATCAGGCACCAAAACCACAGCTCTCACAGTTCACAGATGACGAGACTGGAGGCCAGAAAAGCGGGATGCCCAACCCAAAGCCACACAAGTGCACAACAAAGCTGGACAAGAACCCTGACCTACTAATTCTTCCCAGCTTGGTCCCCTGTAACCCCGCTGCGTCCCAGGCAGTTACCGCCACTCACTGAAGGTCTCAACGTGAAATGCTAGGTTTTCACCCAAGATCTTCGTATGAAATGTACTTCTATGTTTTCTCTAAAACTGAACCTGAAGGCATGTATCGATGTATAGTTCAGTATCAGCCATACAAAGCTCACTACTTTTAGATTTCCGTGTCAGGAAAAAGTATTCTCCCCTCTGAGAAGTGAGCACATTTTCCCATTTCTGAGAAAGCAAACCACGAGAATAGTTATGTTTCCCTGTTTGCTCTGGCTGCCAGGAAGTCCAGGGTCTAATCTGACATAGAATCACACATATGTGTTTCCTCTTGTTTCCTTTTGTTACCAACTTCTATTTAATTTACTTTAAGACACGTATCTTTGGTTGTAAGAAGACTGAATTCCTTTTTGGGAAAGTTGACACCATCATCATCATATAATTGTTATGATGATGATAATAATAATAATAATAATAATAATAATAATACTAGCAATAATAATAGCAGCCATGTCTGGAGCTCCCCTCTGTGCCTGGCACAATGCTAGATACTTTACAAGTATCCTCTGTAACCCTTAAAATGGCTTCCAAGAGAGATTTTGTTGACCTCAAGTCAAAAAGTAAAGCTCAGAAAGATGAGGTGATTTTTTTTTTTCAAGGTCAGACAATGGGCGGGCGGGGAGGGGGCGGGTTTCAATTTTCTCATCTGTAGATTAGATGTGCCATGAGCACCTACTTCACAGGGTGCTTTGGGGATGAACTGCTATAGCCCATGTAAATCCATGAACCTTCTTTCTGCCTCACGCTAAATGCTCTGTCCATGTTATTATTATCTTAAAATAATATATACGATTGTTACATTAATACCATATCTAATTACATAGATACGGATATGATCATTATTGGATTTGGGGTCTGCCTCTTTCCGCCAGCCTAAGATTTTCTTTTATTCCCACTCAGCACCCAGCCCACGCGCCACTTTGGTATGAGCCACCTGTGGGTAACTGAAAGCTACCTTGGTAGCCGCCCCAGCTCCATTTGCCCACGGCTTTTTCAAGTCACCCAGATGTGTGTGAGGCAGGGGACTCTGAAGTGACTGTTCCCCAGGAGTCAGAAGAGTGCCCCAAAGGCAGTGGTGCTGATGGGCAGACATTTCTCTTGGTGTCTCTGATGAGGTGGCTCCCTTCTGCCTGCTGAGCCTCACTGTGAGCCTACACGACAAATCCACTCTGTGATAAAGCTCCTATTCGATGAGCCACCTATCTGGGTGGTTCATATGGCCTAAACATTCCTCCCCACTCTTTCCTTGCTGGCAAACTTTCTGGTGGGGTCACCTAGCATCCTAGCCACCAAAGCCAAGGCACCTGCAATGCCCACAGAAGTGCAAATCTGAAACCTGTCTTTGTCCAACTTCTTCACCTGATCGAGATGTTCTCAAGACGTCCCATTGTGACCATGAAAGCCATTCAACACAGTTAGGAGGTTGTCCTCATTTACTCCAAGGATAAACGGACTGGTGTTCAAATTACTATGCCAAGGTTAAAATTGTTTCCCCTATTATTTCAGTCTGTCATGTCCACAGATTACCCAAGTAACTGTTACACTTTGCTAGAGATTAGAGGAGTTCGGGCTCTCGCCTCCCACCCCCACCATTATTAATGACTTCCTCTCATTGTAACTGATTACCTCCAATCAGTTCCAATCACACAGGATCCATTTGCTAGCGAGCCATCTGAATTTGACACGTGCAGCTTACCACACAACATGCAACAAGGCAGAGGAGAGACAGGAAATTCTCCACTGGTTGGCTTACCTATGTCTGAAATCTTTATTTCTGACAGAAGACAGGAGAGCAGGGAATAGAAGAAAGAATGAGGTGTTAGCAGCGGGGTTAGAAGCATTATTAGCAGCCTGAGAACTTGACAGCAATGGTACTGTACAATACTATAATAAATAAAGACTTAGCAGCTATGACACTGATTTATTTTATATTGGATATTACTTGTCAGTGAGCTCACTTACAAGCAGCTACATATCACAGAAGAGGCATGGCTTCACCTGCACCACTACTGCTGACTTCGGGGAAGGGGATGAGCCTGACACACGCGGCTGCTCTCACCAGAGCTAAGACAGGGGCTGCAGCAGCGGCTTCCCGCCCCCCGAACAGGGACACGCTCCCCGAGACACGCATGTTCACTGCTGTGCCTCTGTTGGTGTGCACGCTGCCCTACAGAGGGTATTCAAAACTTGCATAGCCCACCATGATCCTCCTCATGACAGAATACAGAACTGGAGACATATCATAATTAGAAGGGCAGGGGGCGGGGGGGAACAGAGGGACAGGCCGGGAAGAAAATACATTAAGATTGACAACATACTGACACATGTATTTTTCTTTCCAAATTTCATTTACTCCTCCCTTCCCTACTTATTTGTCTTCCACGATCTCCCCTCAAAGGTGGGAGGCAGGGAAAATGGGGTGTCTTATTTGAAGATGTGAAAATGGAGGCCCAGAGTGGGTAGATGTCTTGCCCACAGCTGGACAGCTTCTCTGCCACGTGGGCTGACCCCTAGGCTGTGACTCTTCCCATTACCCTACAAGAGGTGGAAAGACAATGTGAGCAGCTGACTGGAGCAGACAGGCTTACGGGTTCCTTGTTCCCTGACAGATGTCTGTGGCAGTGAAACTCATAAAAGAGAGAAGAAAGGCAGAGAATATTCCATTGGTGGTTCTCACAAAGCCTGATATCCCACTTCCTATGAGTCCACAGAATTCAGGCTTCTGATTCTTGTCATGGCCAAAGACCTCCTGCTTCATTTGTCTCTGTGTGTGTGGGTGACTATGAACCCTCTCCTCTTGAGGGCTTCCATGACCGTGGTCAGCTAGCAAGCCTTCCCTTCCTTCACATGGGCACTGCAGAGACATTCTCAGCAGGCAATTACTTCCAGGGGATAACTTAACAAGGCATTAAAGCCAAAGTGGCCCTCTTTGGGTCAGGTGACAATTCTTTGGCCACGCAGAGCTGTGTGATGGACTTTTGGGCTTCGGTCCGCCATTCTAGAAGCTGGACCTTGGGCAGATTCTTTAAATTCCCCGAGTCTCCTTGGTCTTGTTTGTCAAGGGCAACAGTGGTAAATATCTTGCAGGACTGTTATACTGGGCAAATAGTTGGGACTTCACAGAAGTGAGTTTCCTTTTCCCTGGCCAGTTTGGAAGAAGGCTTTCCAGCTCACAGGCCTGTTCTGTTCACACGAACTCCTGCCCAGGACATAGGCAGATCCTACTCCCTAAAGCAATTTTGAGGAACTTGGGGCAATTTCTCCTGAAAGGGAGTGTGGGGCAACCCTGTCTCTAACCACAGCTTCTCTGTAACCCTAGAACCTACCCTGTGACAGTGCTCTGGTTCTAAGAAGACCCAATTTAGGGAGTCTAGAGAAAATGCAACCCATCAGGCCCTTCCCCGAGCTCTAAGTATGGCTATGCTCCATCACTCACGGTTGGGATGGGGAGAAAGAAAAGGTGGAGTTGGCTGGCCCTGCAGCATGCTAGGAGCACAGAGGCACTGCCAGATTTCAGCCCATGGGCCTTTATCTCAGTACCAGACAGCTGAAGAGGACTGCTGTAACTCGGATGAGCGTTTAGTAACAGGGCCAAACCTACTAACGCTGGCTTTGTCCATTCTGCCATCTTTGTCCTTATAAGAGGTCTCATGAGACTAATTTCAATCTGTTTGGTGCCAGGAAACAGAAAGAAGTTCAAGGCCTTCCAAAAAGTCTAATTCCTGGTTGTTAGCAGCCTTCTACATCTTCTGGGCATCAAAGATATCCCCCTACCCCACGAGTGGCTGGTCTTCCTTTCAGTGCCCGGTGGAGAGCAGCACCTGCTTCCCCAGAGCCCCCAGCTTACAGTTTAGCCCTGAGCTGGGAAGTGAAAAGTCTCAGATGGACTCTGACAGGTGAGGCTCCTCTGGGTGTCGTGGGTAATGCTAGGTGGGCGCCACGGGATAGCAAAGGGACAGTATTAGGAAGTGTGAGGAGGACATCACCTTACATACCTCAACTCCAGGATGTTGGTGACATTCCCAGAGGGGAAGATCCTCCGGATGTAGTTGAAATCTCCCACGTAGAGGCTTCCGTCAGAGCCGCACGTGAGGGCCACGGGGGCCAGGAGTTTATTGCCGTCGGCAAGGCCATTGCAGCTGGGGCAGGAGATGCTTCTCCGGCGCCCATTGCCCATGATGCTCCCGATGACGGGTGGCTGCTGAGACACAAACTGGTTCTCCCCATTCCCTTTGTGTAAGATGCCTGGGACAAGGACAGAAGAACAGAATCACCTATGGAGCAGGAAATGGCTGTCTTCTGCGGCTGACCACAGAGTTGCCTCGATTTTGCAAGGAATACAAGATCTCTGCCTACCATTTCCAAGACCTACCCCCCAAGGCTGCCACACCCCCATCATGAAACCCAGAGTGTCCTGAACAGGCCATGCTGCCTTCCTGATTGAACGCTCTCAACGACTCTGTAAGATAGGTATCACTGTCCCCTCTGGATGCACAGGGGGGAACAGGCTAGTGGCTTACCTGAGGTTACACGGAGAGTAGCAAAAGTGCTCTTAAGTCCAGGCCCCTAATCATTCAGCTCCACTCCTTCTCAAATAGACTGTACACATCTCCTGTACCTAGTCCCCATCTCTACTGCAGTGTGGATTTTTTATGACACTTACATGTTTTTCTCTCTTTAGACTGAAACCATGTTATTTCCCTTTCTATATCCCCAGTGCCTATCGCAGAACCTGACACAGAGTAGATCTCAATCAATGTTTAGAGAAATGCATGAGTGAAGTTCAGTCTCTTCTCACCAGGGTAGATTCAAGACACCTGGGTTTTTACCTGGTGTTGCTCCTAATGGGCTGATCCCAGATGTCGTATTGGCTTTCCTACTGTTTTAACAGGTCTTGGATCTCCATTTCCTCACCAGCAAAATGAAGGGATTGACCTCAGTGACTTGTAGCCTTCATCCCATAGCCACACTGTTTATTTTGGGCCCAGATCATCCTTTATCTCCCATATTATTGCCACAGTCTCCAAACTGGACTGTGCCTCTGACCTCACTCCTTCCATACTGAAGCCTGAATGAGTTTTGGGTTTATGGTCACAAGAATCTTCTCCCAGGCTGTCACCTATTAGCTCTGTCCTTTATTAAACAGGTATCTTTCATTTTTACCTAGTCTAATCAAATCATTTTCCTACTCTAATGTTTGTGCTTTTTGGTTTTAGGGAATCCTTCTCTGAGATCATAAAGATATTCTTCTGTGTTTTCTACTAGTTTTAAAGTGTTACCTTTTAAATTTAGATCTTCAATCAATCTTGTTTATTTTGTATGTAGTGTGAACTTAATTTTACTTACTGAGCCAGTTTTTCCAATACGATTTCTAAAATAACTGTCTGTCTCCACCGATATCTGATGT
The DNA here is from genome assembly GCF_022079265.1 of Lynx rufus. Classification (NCBI taxonomy): domain Eukaryota; kingdom Metazoa; phylum Chordata; class Mammalia; order Carnivora; family Felidae; genus Lynx; species Lynx rufus. The sequence continues at coordinate 53,832,855 of NW_025814897.1, read as the reverse complement.
TGCCTGTGTCATGTGCCAGTTTCTATGTGTGTATGGAGCGTAGCAGAAACCGTAGTCATCCACAGGTATCCATCCTGTCCCCCGTCCTTTTTCTGTAGCCACAGAACCCCTGATGTTTGGCTGTCCAGGTGACTATCTGGAACCGCCTATACTTGGCAGGTGACTAAGTTCTAGCCAGTGGCATGGAAATAGAAATGGGGTGGGCAGCTGTTGAGAGGTGTCCTTGCAATGGAAAGGGCTTGCCCTTAGCCCTTTTCCTCCTTCTTGCTGGATGGGATGTGGATATGAAGGCTGGAGCTTCAGCGGTCACCGTGAGCCATAACCTTGGGGATGGAGGCCTGATTGGAGCAGTGGGAGGGGAGGTGCCTGAGCCCCTGAGCCTGCAGTGTGCCAAGCCAGCCCTGGGTTATCTACCTCCAGACTTTCAGGCGAGGGAGAAACAAACTTTTTGCCTGTTTGGAATTCTGTTACTTTGGCTTTGCTGGCACTCGTGGCCAAAATGATTCCTGATGACCACTTATAGGTCAGTTTCTGAACCCCGTGCTCTGTTCCATAGAAGCTATTTATCCGCTCGGGTACCAGCACCACAGTTTTGGAGACTGTGGTTTCTCTTAAGACGGATACCAAACCGTCTGGCAGTGCCTCTTTTTTCCTTTTTCTTTTAAAGGCCGCCTCAGCTATTCACAAATCTTTCTTCTATCATCAAATTTAGAATTAGTTGGTTAGTTTTCCTTAAACCTTTTTTTTATTCAAATCGTTTCATTAAAATTATTTGGCAATTTTAGTAGCAGGGCAAAGTTTTTGACTCTGACCACTGGACACGCTTAGACACGAGTTCATGATATTTGGTCTGCTGTGGGTTTGGGTGCATGTACTTTTCCAAACCTTCTGCCCTTCCTTTCATTACCAAATAGCAAAGTGCCTTAAGTTTCGCTGTCTACAATATTCTACTACTGAATGACAGGAATCTGTAAAGTAAGATTGAAAAAAAAATCCATAGATTCAGAAATTCACTGCAAATATTAAGAACATGTAAAGTATATTAGAGACAATGTTGTGGTTTTGAGTAGCATCCAGGGCCTCTCCAGAGTAGGTGGGGGATGTCTGACATCAGGAGCATATTTAGTTGTCCCATCCTGGAACACAGTCAAGGTGGGCTATCTGAAATACAGAGCTGATTATGTCACTCGGATGCTTGAAACCCTTCAGAGGCTTGACATCGGCTTCTGGATGAAGTTCAAAGTCCCAGTCTTCTGACCCTGGGCTCTGGGTGCTCAAGCTCTGGCTTTTGCTTCAGCTCTTGCCTCACTTCATCCTTTGCTCAAACCATAAGAAACCTTCTCTCCAATTACTCTTCTTTCAGACTTCTGTGCCTTGGCACATACTGTGCCTTCTGCCTAGAATGTTCTCCCTACTTGATATACAGGGCTGATCCTCTGGATCTTTTGAGACTCAGTTCAGAGGTTCTCTCCAAAGAGACACCGTGCTGAACCGGGAAACTGAGTTGCTGCCCTCCATGCCCCAGTGTCCTGTGCTTTTGTGTGTGATGGCACCATCCACGGCACAGCCTGGAGACTGCCTGGGAAGTGTTTGCTTCTGACCAGAATATCATCTCTTGAGGTCTTTCATTTCTGCATCTCCACTGCCTAGTTGTGACAAGCACAGAGCAGGCTCCTAAGGAATATCTGTTGACTAATCCTTCTGATGACTGATCACATACAAGCCCATGTAATTTGAAGTGTGCATTTTTTTTTTCTTTTTTAAATCTGGCAGGGCACAGAGGATACGAGACAAGGGCCACATCATGGCCTGGCTCCTGGAATTCTGTTAATGCACTTACCACTTTGGATGTTGAGGGCATGATGTTTGTCTAGGCTCCATCCTCCCAGCTTAGAAGCATCGATTTCATATCCCTGCAGCACTGCCGTTCTTTTTTCCCAGAGGATCAGATCTGGGCAGGATTCATACTCATAACCCACGGAAACTGTAGGAAACAAAAGCGCACAGGTGAGCAAAAGCGCCAAGTGCACAGGTGAGTAAAGCCTCTTCTTTGGCTTTGATATGCACGCAAGGCTCTGGCTTGTCTTTCATAGAAAAGGAGAAAAGGTCATATTTCTAAGTGCCTTAGAAATCCCGAGCCTAGGGGCGCCTGGGTGGCGCAGTCGGTTAAGCGTCCGACTTCAGCCAGGTCACGATCTCGCGGTCCGTGAGTTCGAGCCCCGCGTCAGGCTCTGGGCTGATGGCTCAGAGCCTGGAGCCTGTTTCCGATTCTGTGTCTCCCTCTCTCTCTGCCCCTCCCCCGTTCATGCTCTGTCTCTCTCTGTCCCAAAAATAAATAAACGTTGAAAAAAAAAATTAAAAAAAAAAAAAGAAATCCCGAGCCTTAATATCCTTTTTTAATAGAGCAATTGTGCATTATGAGGAAAAGTTAAAAAAAAAAAGTACTAAACAATTTAAAAAGGACCCAGGAGAATCAATTCCCAGGAAATAATCCTTTAGTATGGAAAATACTTCAGGCACAAAACTCTTCACTGCAGGACTATTTATAATAGTGCGAATTGGAAGTAATCTAAAAGTTTAAAAGGGGTTACAGGTTGAGCAAATCAAAGTGTACCCACTCGATGGGGCCCCTGGATGGCTCAGTTGGTTAAGTATCTGACTTTTGATTTTGGCTCAGGTCATGATCTCATGGTCGTGAGATTGAGCCTGGCATTGGGTTCCATGCTGAGTGTGGAGTCTGGTTGGGATTCTCTCTCCCTCTCCCTCTGCCCCTCCGCAGCTCTCACGCTCTATAAACAAATAAGTAAGTACGTCTTCAAAGTGTACCCACTTGAGGAATATTATGCAGCCACCGGATAATTTGGTTATGAAGATAGTGGGGTGTCATGGAAAATGCTTATGGAATAATGCTAAGTTGTATATACAGTATTCTATCTAGGCTTAAAAAAACTATACACAAACTATAAACGAGAAAAGAAAATAAACATAAATGTTAACAAGTAGTTGTTTTATAGAAACATGTATGAATTTATTTATATTTTTGTCCGTTCATCAAATTTTTATGAATGATAATGGTATTACTTTACTAAAGAAAAAAATTCAAGGTCGTTTATAATGAATACATGGAAAAAGAGCTCACTTAGGGTACTTTGAAAGCTGGAAGTTGCTTTGAGTCTCAAAGCTTGAAAATCCCCTGGTTTCATTTCTGTTTCATAAATCCAGACCTCCTCAGGAGGGCACCGGGATGCAGGCTAACCATGGCAGCCGTCCCGAGACTGGATTTGTAAAAAGCCCTGTACCTGCCCTGTGGAAAGGAACCAGCAGAGACAGGAATGCCATTTCTTTCAAGCATCTTTCTGTGCAGACAGTATCCGTCAAGAGGTCAATATCCTACCGCATGTTCAGGACAGGAATTAACAAGTGGACAGTCCCTTCAAAGTTTCTTTAGGTGCCATAAAAGTCGTTAGCCATCTATGGCAGGAGGGGAATGTTCACAGGGACATCTTCTCTGTGACCATGAGTCCCTTAAGCAGCCTCTACGCCTCCTATTGGTCACCTAAGGGAAGTGAGCCTCAGCCCTTGAAGTCCCACTATGCAGACACCTGCCTTTGTCCCTGGCTGGTGGACACTAAGGATACCCATTTCACCTGAAGAGGTTGCAAGGCTTTTTTTTTTTTTTTTTTATGAGACCCCAGAAGTACTTTGAGTTACAGAAGGGAGAGTGGACAGAAAGAGACGGCATCTTCACTCCCAGCATGCCCTTGTGCGGTAGGGTGGGATGCAAAACTACAGGGAGGGACTGGGATGAGTCCAGCTCCGTTCCTGTCTCATCCATCCTTGGGAGGTCCCCTCACCTCTCCCGGCCTCGGCTTTCTCTTGCAGAATCCGAGGACAATTTCTGACTCACAGGGTGGTTGTGAGGATTAAGTGGGATATTAACGTGCAGGGAAGCACACTGTTCAGAGCAGGTGTTCAACAGACATTCTCTTATTGACTGCCTGCCTTCCCTCCCTCCCTTCCTCTCTTTCTTCTTTACAACATTATTTCTCCTCTGCTTCCTCATTCTGCCATTGCTCAATCTAATAAGGGAATGAAATTGGAGTAGGTTTCAAGATGAGAAGGAATTTCCTGGGCTGATACTCTACGTGTTTGGGGGATTAGCCCCGCAGGGGTTAGGTCTGCTCACAGTCCAGCTCTGAACACTTCCTGGGACTCTGCTATATACAGAGGCTGGAATGAGCACAGCCAGCTGCCGAAGCCCGACGTCTCAGTGGGGCTGGGACTCCAGGTGAGGCCACAGTCACCTTCTGCTTCATCTTAAAAACAGACAGAAACAATGAGGAAGGGGGCCCCTGGGTGGCTCTGTCAGTTAAGTGTCTGACTCTTGATTTCGGCTCAGGTCATGATCTCACGGTTCATGAGTTCAAGCCCTGCGTTGAGCTCTGTGCTGACAGCATGGAACCTGATTAGGATTCTCTCTCTTCCTTTCTCTCTTTCAAAAACAAATAAAAACTTTAACAACAACAACAACAACATCAACAACGACAGAACCTCTTTGATTGCAAATAAGGTAAAAAGGCCAACAAGCCTTCCTGATGAAGACAGAATCTTAGCTCCTGCACCTCAATAACTCTGAAGAAACCCAGGAGCCCCAGACTCCCACATTTCTCATGGGTGAGTTCAGGCCAGATGGTTGTGAGGGGGCCATAGCTGCATCTTCGTGGCACAAAGCCTCTTTTAGCTGTCACGTACCACCAGAGCACTTTTCAAGGGCCCTTCTGCTTTTGTAACCCCCTTTAAAAAAAATGATCAGCTTTTCCACATTCAGGTCTTTGAGTACATTCTCTTAGGTCACGGATGGCCACCAAAAAGTCTTGAAGGCCGACTAAGCCGTAGGAATTTCTGAGAAGAGGAAGGGAGGAGGAAGAAACACGGCAAGTGGAAAAAGAGCCCCACGTCCCCAAGCGTCACTGTGTCTCTGAGGATTGCCTTGAGTCCTGGGGCTGAGAGTCTTACCGAAGGCTTCCGAGAGCCCGAACACCTTCTGGTTGTAGACATCTGTCTTGTCCCAGATGAAGTAATAGGACAAGTCCGGGGCCGCAGCAAACCACTTCCTGAAGAGGCGGCCCTCCACTGCCACCATGAGGTGCACCTTCATGAGGTTGAAGGGGATGGTAGGGTGGGTGAGGCTGATCCTCAGGACAGATTTGTAGCCAGGGGTACGGCTGCTAAGGTAGCTCAACCTCATCTTGCAGCCAGAGATAGCGATTTCCTCCTGCAAAGCCTAGAAGACAGATTACACAGCAAGTGACGGTCATGGACTCGTGGGAGGAGGGGGGCTGACAAGCCCCATGTGCTCTGGGTGTTCAAGAGGTAGAGGAGGAAGCAGAGATGGGGGACGAGGGAGAGGAGGAGCAGGAACTAGAAAAGAGAGACGGAAGAAGAGGGGGAGGCAGAGTGTGAAGAGAAGCCGGAGGAAGAGGGGAAGAGGGGCAAAGGGGAAACGGGAGGGAAGAGGAGGGATCCAAGAGTCAGGAGGCCTGGCTCCGGACCAGCTCCACGTGGTACACCCCTGCCCCATTCCACGCGGATGACGATGCTCACCCTGCTGCATTAGTGAGAGGAACACATGAGATAATGCGTGTAAAATATTTATCATCATGTTGCCTCTCATTCACTAGCTATGCCCTCCGAGAAACGCGTGCAAGCTGCCGAACGTCAGCCTCCTCTCCAGAGTAGTGTGAGGATTGAGTGAGGTCACACATATAAAGTGCCCAGCCTATGACAGGTACTTAGTAAACAGGATGCTGCTGCTGCCGTTGGTGCTGGTGCTGGGAGCTGAGGGTAATATGAAGACAGACTTTCCTTCAGACTAATACGGACAGCCGCCTCAGCAAGGGCAGTTTCTCCCTCAAAACTTTCCTAAAATAAGACCCTCAAATACCTTTCCTCTTCAGGAAAATAAACAGAGACCATAAGAGGCTGGCCAAACAATTATGCAGGGTTGAGAGCACGGCCTGCCAAGGGCCTGTGGCCAATGCCTCCCTCCAGCTCACCCACAGAAAGGGGTCAGACTGGAGGCATGGAGTTTCTGTGCCCCATGCTGTGCTAGATGAACAGAATGGTGGGGAAGGTGGCACTTTATCTCCTGTATGTAACGGGCTCATTTCCAAGATGGAAACTTTAAATCAATGTCAGGGTTCTCAGGCACATGGCGAAAGCAGAGAACTTCTATCAGCTTGATGCTCTGGGTTCCGTTTTAAGAAGGGGACATTAAATCAATTGAGGCTAACGTATCCATTAAAAGGACAATGATTATTCTACTCTGGTGTTCATGGAGAAACTGGGCCTTCACAAAGAAAGCTTTTTCCTTTCTGTCCAATTCATATCACATATGGGGGTGAGCTCTCCCTACCCCATTCTGAGCACACAAAATTTTAGGGACTGGACCTAAAGCAAAGCAACCTTCCTAAAAATCAGCTTGCAGCTTCTAGACAAAGCAGGCTCTATACCCTGGTGAACCACAGGCAGGGTTCGAGTGTCATCCTGACGCTCTCATAAATATTTATCTTCAACACACCTTTTACAGTGTTCATCTCCCAGTGCTTGCGAAGGCTGGCCAATGATAGGGCCAGGAAAACCTAGGAGCTTGTTTTCATATGTTTCATGAATCTGATAATAAGCAAGGTTTGTGACCCAGCTGGGCTTGCAGACACCCAGCCCAGGGAGCACTGCGAACAGGGTGGGACCTTTAACCTCATTTGTTCCAAAGTCTCTGCTCCTGGGAAAATGTCTAGATGGAGCTGAACCAGGGTTGAGTAACAAATTACTTCTCTCCAGCAAGCTCTGTCTCCGCTGACAACCATTTCAAAAGAAAGGTCAGCCTGGTAGTTGAGATAGGAGACCGGTGCCGAATCTCTAAAAGGAGCGAGGTTTTCAACCTGAGGGTGCAATGAGAATTTCAAAATGGCTGTATGTCCTTGTGGGCTGGTGCCAGAAGCCCATCAGCAGGACACACACACACACACACACACACGCACATGCACACGCACACACAGATATGACTGCTCAGCCAGGCATGAAACATACACACGAAAGCGTATACGCTCCCTGCTCCACAGGCCCCTGCAACCTATTAACATGCACATGACCAGAGCTCTTGGTGGGCAAGCGAGCGAGCCTGGGACCTCTCCCTGCCATCTCTCTTCCCTTGGCCTTTGTTCCTGCCATCTGAGATTGGGCTGGGATGGCAGAAGACATCTGACTCTCCACAGCTTTGTTAGGCCAAGAATCTATCTTGGTTTCAATCCGATTAGACTGTATCTTTCCAAATTACTTCCTTTTAATGATAATTAAGTAAAGCACTTGTATGTAGAGATTTGAGCCAAAGCATGCCTCTGGCATGAAGGCAGTGTGTGTAAAATAATCTTAAATAAGAATAATACTGGAGAAAATTTATTGAGCGCTTACTGAGTGCTACACCTTGTGCTAAAGCGCCTCATGTATATTTTCTCACTGAACCTTTATTATGATGCCTGTCTGTCCCACTCCTGTTGGTAGAACCTATCATCATAAATATTTTCCACAGAAATGATGATAGAGGGGGACATTGGAGGCTGGGGAGAAAGGAAAGTGGGAGTGAACTGGATGGCAGAGTGGAAAAGGAGTGGGAGTTTATTATATGCCTGAGTGTGCCAGGAAGCTTCCAGCGCTCCTGTGTTTTGAGTATGGAAGAGGGGTGACCATCACACGCCACGGCTGCTGTGGGGTCTGGCAGCTGGATTCTGCATGGTGGGCTGATGAGATCTCCCTTTCCCCTGTCTCTGAGATCCTCCTCCACCCCACAGGTGAAATAAAAGCACAGAGAAATATGGCTAAGAAAGCTGGGTACCTGAATTTCTGGAACGATGGGGCCTTTCTCTGCACAGGAGCTGGCAAAGGACGTCAGCGGGGATGGAGACACGACAGGGTTGGGGCGGGCGAAGTTGCTCAGGTCACAGCTGGGAATCTCATTCTCCTCATGTCGCATGATGATGGTTTCCATGACAAAGAAGCGATCCCAAGGCAGCCAGAGGGTGTGCTCCTGTGTGATGAAAGGTGCCCGCTCAAACCGGAGGATGATAGAGATGCCGCCATTTGTGACCAAGTCAAAGCTGTTTGAGAGGGGGAGGGGTGGAAAAAGGGGGAGCAGGAAAAGCAGGAAACAGATGAGGAGGAAGAGGATAATGGGTGGGGGTGGGGCAAAGAGAGACATAAAGGAGACAAAAATTACACCAGAAGGTCTGAGCACTTGTTGAGGAGACCCTAAAACCTAAAGACTTCACTATAACCACAAACAGTAACAGAGATTCCATAAAGCATGGGTTTTGGGGGAAATGGTTCATTACAGAGATTTTACCAAAACCGACATTAATAATCACTGCTATGGAGAGCCATTTGCCGGGACACAGGACAGCTGATGAGCTTCTGCTATGGTGGTTCTGGTACCTAGGGATCCTTAGAGCTGAAGCTCAGTGAAAAGTCAGCAGAATAAAGTGGAACAAGTCCTGCCCTGGTATTAGGAGCCCTAAGCCTAGTCCTGCCTCTGCCATGAACTACTGTGCGATCTTGAGCACATCACTCAGCCTCTCTGACCCTCAATTTTCTCAATATATAAAATGAAAAGGTTCAAATGGATTTTTTATTCAAGTATAATTAATATACAGTATTATATTCACTTCCGGTATACCATATAATGCTTCCACAATTCTATACGTTTCTCAGAGCTCACCAAGATAAATGTACTCTTGACCCACTTTATTTCACCCATCCCCTCTCCCACCTCCCTTCCGGGCAACTACCAGTTTGTTCTCTGTATTTAAGAGTCTGTTTTCTTTTTCTTTTCTTTTTTTTTAAATTTCTTTGCCTCTTTCTTTGTTTGTTCATTTGTTTTGTTTCTTAAATTTCAAAGGGATTATTCTTAAGTCACTAAGATCCTATGATCCTACGGCAATTTTAGCTCTGATTATGATAGATTACTCAATGCAGGCCTTTGGAATTACAAAAAGGCACAACTGACAGTACGCGTGAGGTGGAAAAGGGAAGCCGAAGACTGAGGCCCAGAATCCCTCCTGCCGTGAGGTCTCTGTGGTGTCCGGGAGAGCCGGTGGCCATCCGGCCACTGTTCACAGCCCTCTCCCAGTCTGATGCTTTTCTTCTACGGAATCACCAGCAAGGGACCATTTGGTTCCCTGTGATGAGGAGTTTGCTATATCCACAGAAGGACTGTCCCATCTTCCGTTAGTTCTGTTAGGACTTGTTATTTTCGGAATTGAGCCTGGGTCCCTCTTCTTATAGCTACTTAGCCACTGGGCCTTGTTCTACCTGTTGGGGTGACTCCTTCTGCCTTTGACAGTCCTTCAGGACTTAGAAACAGTGGCCCGGTCCACCTGCCACCTCTTGGCTGTGATGTCTCTGGACAGAGTCTTTTAGCCACTACCTGAGGATGCATTCTCAAGGCCTGTCCTCATCTTGTTCTTGTGGTTGGAGAGCTCCTGCAAACTCCTTACTTGGTCAGAATTCTAGCTCCCTCCCTCTCAGGGCACCACGTGCCCTCCTCCTCTTGGCCCACCACACACTGCCCAGGAGTCACATGTTTATTGCTTGGCCCAGGTGCATGATTCCTCATTCTTTCCAGAACCTAGCCCAGCGCTTGTCGCTTATAGTTTACAGAAGGACTGTGTGAATGACGGTGTCAGTTTCTTCTGAACTGAACACCCTAGGCTCCTTCCTACTTGGGTTGTTGTTACAGACCAACCCAGCATTCACCTGTGCAGTTGGTTATAGAGACTCTAACACAGGACCTCACCTTTATGTAGGTTTGGGCTCTCTGCTCTGGCTTGCTCTTCCCTCTCCCAGGGATTTTACGATGAACTGCCCTGACCTAGTGCCAAATCCTGTTCCTGACAGACGATGCCCCCAGATTCAGGATTCTAGGCTCCGGAGCCTGACTCTCTTGTCCTTTGCTGAAACTTTCACCCACTCTGCCTGCTCCTCACTCAACCCTTTCTAGGCCCACACTTGGGTAGCAGAAGTAGGACAGTGCCATCTTCAATAAACAGTGACGGAGTTTGTTCTGAACCAAGAGTTTAGGTTTTGGCTCTCTAAGAGAATATCCATGGTTTGGGGAAATACCCAGAGAATGACTTTCCTGTCATAGACCTGAAGAGCATCTGTACTTTGACAGAACATTTGTAACCATCAAACAGAACTTTGGCCCGGCTCACGAGCTCCTTTCACGAGAGCATGAGCGTGGGGAGGAAGCGAAGACAAACCGGAAAAGACATATTCTCAAGGTGGTGAGTGGCTAGGGGCAGCTGGCCCTGCCAAGAGCTGGGTGTGACTGGATCTTGCCAAGAACTGGGCCTGTTCATCTGGAGGGAAACCTTGTTGTGGATATGGATGTGAGTCTGACCACAAAAGGAAGGCCTGGATCTCAGGCGAAGCCCAAACAGCTCAGGGCCTGTCTAAGCACTGCTATTCACTCCATAGGTGACTTCTGTCACCTGTCTGAGCCTCAATCTCCTCATGTAAAATGATGATCATAACCACTTGGCAGTTATTAATTAGACAGATGGGATAAGGAATGGGAAAAGCCCAGAGCCCCACTCCCAGGGCATCATGCTCTGTATTCCCCCATTTTTTCAATTCAGCGAGCCTGGACTGCTTCTTTTGTCTGCTATTCTTTACAAATTTTTCTTCATGGCTTCTATTTTCCATCTTTTTATCGATCCCTTTGGCTCTAGTTAAGTCTTGATGTCTGGTATTTCAGTGTGGTGGGTATGTGAAAGGGACCGGGGAGCCGGGCGAGAGTGGGCAGCCCAGTGCCTGCCTGGGAAGTGAGGGATAGAGAGCTGAGTTAGACTTGGTCCACAGACTTGTATACGCTGTGACATTCAGGCTATGTCTCAGGCCTTATGGGCTCTCCCGGGGTGTGAGAGATAAAGAGGGTGAAAGAAAGGGAAGCTGAAAGGAAATGGGCAAGATTCATACATAACAAACGGGGATCTGCAGGCACCTGGAGAGTAAGTAATGGCTCTCCTATCCATTATGCAGTGTCTAGTTGGGAGGGAAACTCAAGCCCCATAAAGCACTGGTTAAGAATTGCTTTGAAACTCAAGCTGTCTGCAACTCTGGTTCCTACGATGTGATTTAGTAAACTGATGCAGGAAGTGTGGCTGACAATTGCCTCCCAGGCTCCCCATGCTGTCAAGGGGCCACGGAAATCACAGGGGCAGTACACACAGGGGGAATCAAAGCCTGGAGGTGAAGGAGTGGGCTCTTCTCAAGGGCCACCAAACCTACATGACTCCGGAGTGTTTTACGGACCCACTCTGACCAAGCACAGCAAGGCAAAGGACTGACGATTTGCCATTTCATGTGAGTGACGGACACCTTTCGTGACAAAAAAAGAGCAGTCCCCACGGCTCCTTCTTGATGACTGTTTCACAGCAGGTAATGATGTAGCCACAATACCTGTTGCCTAGAATGCTCACATCTGCCACTTCCATCTAGCAGGCAGCCCCAAGCTGGAAGGCAGTGAAGACAGAGCATGAGAAAGATATATTCCCCCATGCTGTACTGAACATCTGCACTGACGTGCTTCCTGGGCTGGAGGGTGTGTGGGTCAGGGGACAGTGGTCTGGGCCGGCCAGATTACTCCTGGCACTGGCCGCCAGCCCCTTCTAGCTGGGCCCCTTCCCATTCACAGGGAGAGGAGGGGGGAGAGGGCTCCTCATGCCAAGCTTGCCACTCTGTCTAAGAGGCACACATGTCTACAAACAGATGAGCCTCTACTTCATTATCACCTCGGCCGGGACATGTTCACATCTGATATTGGATTAAAGAGGTGCTAAAATCAATCAGGCTGGAGCATAATTTCCAACACAGAGTGAAAATCAACCTTATGGGCCCACACTTAGCCAGATGGACTGCCACCACCTGATTTTATTAAAAATCGAGGACCTGTCACCACCGACAGCCTAAATTGTTCCACTTTCTTCCTTCTCTTTCCATTTTCTCCAAAATATTCCTAATGGCCTGTACCACAATCATCACCTCCTCATCATTTAATAATTTGTACTTTTAATAAACTGCTAATATTTACTGCATCCTTACCGTGTGCTAGGTCCTGGCAATATGGCAATGAACCAGAGGAGGGAAGGGAAACTAAGATTTATTAAACCACTACTGTGTGCAAGGCGCTTCCTCATCCATCATGGAATGTCATCCTTACAACCAAATTGTGAGATGCTAGTATTAGGACCATTCATAGGTGAAGAAGTTGAGGCCCAGAGAGGTGAGGAGAACTGTCTAATTGTTCTAGCAAATGGAGAGTTAGAGTGAGTGAAGAAACTTTATTTCCTTCTACCGACTGTTCTCGCGGGGATCTGAGGGGCAGAGTTCTGTCATCACCCAGTGGCTTCCACAGACCTAGGCATTTGTAGATGGAAAGCACACAGCAGGAATATGAACATTTCTGGAGTTGTCTGGTCTGAGGAAAGTGGTCCATGTGACAATGCTTTATATTATAAGCCATTGAGCAGGATAACATGTATAAGGTACCCTATGCTTACTCTGAGAACCAAACGAGAAGAGATTGCTTAATTTCTAGCCAAAGGGACTAAGGCCAGAGTCAGGTGCAAGGTCTCACAGCTAGTGAGTGGCAGAGCTAGGCCTCTGAATTCAGGTCCCATTCTCTTTTCACATTGCCATTCCAGCAGCAGCTATGTGGCAAGACCACGAGAACAGGACCTTCACTAACCCTGCTCTACAAAAGGTCTCCTACCTGCCATCTTGCCTGCTGACTGTGTATCCAAAGAGAGGATTATTGACGAAGCTGATATTCACACCAACCAGTGGGGTCCCATCTGATGTCATCACTTGACCACGAATGACACACGCATGCCTGTGGGTAGAGAAGAGAGAATGACGTCATCTACTTTTCATGTTTAGAACCCTGGATGGCAGGGAAGCCTTGGAGGTCAGAAGACAGAAGGCAGGCCGCTCATACATATCTGGGCACCCAGGGGCTCACTGTATTTACTCAAGAGGAGTAATATTCTTTTTTTCATATTGACTCAATTTAAGGCATCAAAGTGTCCTCTAAAGGGTTATAACTGGGAGATGTTTGTAGATACCTTACTAGACGTCATTTTCTAAGGATTCTATGTTATGCAGTAAGGGGATAAACTGATACAAGAGGGATACACCAGCAGCAGAGTTAGCAGCCGAGTTACAGAGTTACGCTTGAGAATCCAGAATCATGAGACTTGGGTTCAACTCTTGACTCTGCCACTTTCTAGCTCTCTAAAGTTGCAAAAGTATGTGACAGCTCTTTGAAACTCTGTTTCTTCAGAGCAAGCTCCATGAATGACAGTGGCTATTATTGTCACTAATGGACATAGCGGAAGCGGACATACTCTCGAGAAAGTGAACAGGATAGAGAGTACATCCTCTCATCCTCTCGTCTGGCTTTAGACACAGCAGAAGGGCAGATGCTAAGCATCCCCCTGGAGTGGTTTCTGGAACCTGTCGCCATCTCCCAACAATATCCCCGCTCCCACTTACCCTCTATATCCCAGACAACAAACCATCTGTTTCCCCCCAACTTGTCAGGCACGTGTTGCCTAAGTCTCTGTGTCCGTGCAGTGCTCTCCCAGCTGCCTCAGTGTCACTCCAGCACCCCTCCCCCAACACTCTCATCCTTTATGACTCGGCTTCAAATGACACCTCTTCCCTGAAGTCTGTCTTGATGACCCTAATTAGACTAGTCACTTCCTTCCAAAACTTGACACAAACACCCAGATACCCTGCCACACTGCACACAGTCCTCCTCTCCACTAGATCGTGAGCTCCTTGAGGGCAGGGTCAAGGACTACTCCTTTTCTTCTCTCTGTAGTGCCTGGAAATGCCTAATAAGTACTAGGTCGTTGTTTAAAACAATGGTGGATTGAGTAAATAAGTGGGGCAATTAGAGATCATCTAGAATGATGGTTTTTCAAATATATCAGAAATACATCAGAAATGGAACCTTTTCACCAGATGATATTTTATAAGGACCTCAACATGGAAAACAGAAACCACATCTCTCTAGACGAAATAAGAGGTTTGGAGTGATTCTGAAGGCAACTCTGGATTCTTACGTCTCTGGAGAGGCCAGAGAAAAGCCTGTTGGAAAATCAGTGAGTTGGTGGAAGAAGAGGAAACGGGTCCACAGAGGTTACGTTATTTGCCCCAAGTCACGCAGCGGGTAGTGGCAGAGCCGAGCCTCACATGCAGGGCTCACAGCTCCGGGCCCAACTTAGACCATTCTGTTTACCACTGGCAACGGGAGAAAAAGGAGGTGCTCAGTGGTGTCAACATCCTAAAGCATCAGGGCACTGGGGAGACAGCCCTGGTTGACAAGCCAGATCTGAGGCGAATATCCAGGTGTGAGTATCCAGACAACTTTTTCCATCTGCCTCTGTTCAGATGGCTTTTTTTTCTGGCTTGGAGAAGGGCTACTGATGAGACCTATGGGCATTCATAAAAAAGGGATCTCAAACAGCCTCTGCCTCATTGGGTACTTACATCTCTACCTTCCTAGAGTGATAAACTTTTCTCTGTTTGATGAGAAAAGCAATTAACACCAGGCTTGTAAGCAGCTGGTCTCACTAGTGTCAGCTTGTCCTTTCAGAAGGCAAGAACAACTACCCACAATGCATCAAGCTCCCCTCCCCCACCCCGTCCACCCCACCCCACCCCACCCCACCTCACCTCACCTCACTACACCCAATCTGGTTAATGCTAATTCAGTCAGCGGTTTCCTTCCGAGGCCCTTGGTCTAAATGCAATTACACGACAAACAAGTTAAGCGGTGAGGCTCAGCAAAGACTCTCAGTCCTGCTCTGAAGGTCTCCCAATACATTTATGTGAAATTATCTCTCCACTAATGGGAAAGATTTATTCCATCAATTGTATTCAGCTGGTACTGAGAGATGCCTTCTTTAATGGAGGAAAATTGAATTTCTTATTGCTGGAACTTTGTCCTTCCAAAGAATTACTAACAGATCTCATCCTGGTGCTGGCGACTGTCCAGCCTTGTCCTGACATATGTGCCTTCAGATTCTGCTTGGATGGCAACTAGCCCTCGGGGGATGGTTTCCTTTTGGGGGCTGCCCTGGCTGCTGCCCCTCATACACATGCGGGCACTGGGAAATGTTAAATCAGCACCGTTTGGCTATCACGTAGCCTTCACTTTGGCCAGCCAGAGCAGATGTAATTTTAGCCCAGGGTCCCGTGGGTTGCTTGGGTTCTGGAGAAGATTAAGTTGACTCCCTGTACCCCTGTACACCACAGAGGCCTCTTGCCAAAACAGGCATTTGGCTCAGGAATTAGGTCCTGGAGAAAAACACTTCCATCCTCCTCCTGTTTAACCATGATTTTCAGTTGTCAAGAAAACCAATTTAACACGAAGGCCTCTCTGGGACAAAGGAGATGGGGGAAGTCGGCTCTGTGGAGGCCTCTGAAATGTGTCTCATGCTGTGTTTTTTTTTTGTCCAGGGAGGTGTGAAAAGATGTGCGTCCTGGGCTTCCAAATGCTTTCTCCCTTCATCCCATTTATTGAACGGATACCACCCGTGGTATACTGGTAAACATTTAATACTTGGCTTTCAAAAGAAAAATAGCTTTCATTGGTAGCGTTTGCCTATTTCTGTGGTGTAAATACTTCCACCCTGGCTGATTTCATGCTATTAATGAGATGTCACTGAACCCAGACTTGGGAAGAGATGCACAGTAGGACCCTATTACCAAGTCCTTCCTCCACAAGACACAAGAGTCCTAATAAACTTAGGAGAACGAGAATAGTAGAATATAGTAAAATAATTAGGAAGTGATGAGTGTTGATTATCTTTGTTTTTAATAAAATTTATTTAATTTTAATTTCACACACTTTATTTTTTCATAAGAGTAGTGTTCAAAAACTAGCCTGCAAAATTCCTGAACATTTAACAATCAGTTCTCGTAAGCGGGCATGAGCCCTCGGCTTCTGTATGCCACGGGAACAGACCCCACACTAAGGGTCAATGTGGCTGACAACTAGTTAATGCTCGGACCGTGAAATTCTACAATGGAAGACCACACCTTGGCAAGAAGTCAGTAACATGGGGTGCAAAGTGTTATCACAAACTTGGCTTTCCGGCTGCTTCATATGGCCCTCCTCTCACCAGTCCTATATTTGACAGGTTTTGCTTTCCTTTGGTCACTATCTGGGCATAACCGAGTTTTGGGGTATTATTTTCTCCTTGTCCTCAGGGTCCTGTCTAAGCTGTCATCACCTCAGTGAGGTTGATACCAAGTCTTCCTGGCACAACTAATCACCTCTTCCTCTAGGCTCCCCTAGATACTTCCAAGGATCTCTCCATGACCGTGACAGTCACAGAATTCTATCATTCACATTTACATAGCTGTCTTACATGCTTGCATGCTAGTCAGAGGAGGGCTCTGACCACATCCCCTGGGGCTAGGGCAAGCACGGACATTGCTCCCTGAGTGTCTATTAGGGGAGAAATGATCAAGTACTTGAAGCTCAGAAAGGAATGACTTGCTCAAGGTCATAGAGCAAAAAACTGGCTGAGTGGACACTCAAAGCTAGGACTTCTGACTTCCAGATCTTTACTCTTACTACTATTTTAGGTACCTGCAGCCACTAAAATTCACTCTAATTAAAAAACCGGGGTACCTACTTAATAAGCTAGGCACTGTGTACTGTGTTAGATGAGGGGGTTTTAAATGCGGGAATTACTATCCCCGGTTGCTTGCTGGAGCTCACCAGAGCCAACCTGAAATGCTCGAGTGTAGCTGTCTCTGACATAAGTGAATCAACACATGGGTTTGGCATATGTCAGGCAGCTGGGGCACAAAACAGGCAATTAGGTTGAGTGAACTCTGCCAGGAAGGAGCGCTCGTGCCAGGCCAAGGGGGTGGGGGTGCGCATCAAATGAGCTGGCATTAGTCCAATCACGCTCAGGGCCTGACTGAGGTGCCCTTGCTGACACCAGTGAGGAGGAAGATCTGCCTGACTGCTTCCTGAGTACAGCGGCCAGGTTGGGAGTCAAGAGGGGAAACTGTTGGAGAGACAGAAACACCTCGAAACAAAATCAAGCAAATAAGAAGCTAACCTCAACTGTCAGTCAAGGAGGGGGGGGTAGGGGATGGGCTGGGAAGCCCCCTGGGCAGGGAGTCGGTTCCTACTTCTGACTCTGGTAACTAACTATAGGACTTTGGAGAATCATCTGACCTCTCTGGACCTCCATTCTCAGCGGCCCATGTAGCTGAAGTTTTTCCCATCCTGATGTCAAATAGAATCCAATGCATGTTTAAGAATGAGAAACTTAACAGAGACCATGGAGGAAGGGAAGGGGAAAAAGTAGTTTCAAGCAGAGAGGGAGGCAGGCCATAAGAGACTCTTAAATACAGAGAACAAAGTGAGCGTTGATGGGGGGAGGGTGTGGAGGAGAGGGGAAAATGGGTGATAGGCATTGAGGAGGGCACTTGGGATAGGCACTGGGTGTTGTATGTAAGCGAAAATCACGGGAATCTACTACCCCTGAAGTCAAGAGCACACTGTCTACCCTCTATGCTAGCTAAGTTGACAATAAATTATCTTTAAAAAATATGTATAATGGTTTTAATATAGTGCTACCCATTATAGCTCAAGTAGCCCTATCATCCCTAGCTTTAGAATCTTCATGGAGTTCATACAATCCTGATACTTACCTCCGAACTGTTCGCTCTCTATGGAAACTTCTACCTATCCTGTTCACCTGAAACCCACCTGCATTCATCGAGTGGTACCCCACACTCCCACCCCTCTGGCCTACTTCCGTAAAACCACTGGGGCAATCTTCCTCCCAGGCAGACCCATGAGCTCCTTGAAGACAGGGGCCACATCTCCTTCACCGCTATATTCTTAGCATTGGGCATAACTGATGTTCATGTCTAAGTGGGCAAAAGAGAGCCTCCACTAAAACTGGTATTTGCCCTGGAAACTGAATGCATAGCACAGAGTAAGCTCTTGATAAATTATTCATTGAACGAATAAAGAACTGATGTGTTTCTGTCACTGAAGGGGGTGGGGGTGACGCCTGAGAACTCAGAGCTACTTGACCTTGATGGGGATATGGCCAAGGAACCGAGGGCTGGAGGGGCTGGGCCTTTTTAGTTGATCAGCCCAAACTGCATCCCAAGGCTGGGTTCCTTCCCCTGGAGGATCCACGCCATCTCAGCTTGCAGTCTTTCTACCTTGAATCTATAGCCTCCTATCTGTACCTCTTTTTCGAAAACTTAAAAAAAAAAAGGAACACAAAAAACGAATGCCGGAAATTGAGTCAGATTTGTTATTCAATGCCTATTATGCATGCAGATAAAGGAAGATGAAGGGAGAAAACCTGCAGCTTTAACTTTTAGTTATTAAATGAGAACAGCTAAGGAAACTGGTATTCAGGAGAACGGAACAATCACTTGGGATCTAGATGGCAAAAGGTAACTTTAGCTCTTCTCTGATTTAAAGTATTTGATACCCTGTGCCACTCGTTTATGAAAATCACTCCTCTGTATTACATACTTTAGACAGATTTATATGCCTGACCTGTAAGAACCCTTAAACTGTTGTCTGCTAGCTCTTGCTGATTGACTGGCGATCTTCCCAGCATCTCCT
Organism: Lynx rufus; assembly: GCF_022079265.1. Taxonomy (NCBI): domain Eukaryota; kingdom Metazoa; phylum Chordata; class Mammalia; order Carnivora; family Felidae; genus Lynx; species Lynx rufus. The sequence continues at coordinate 53,814,116 of NW_025814897.1, read as the reverse complement.
AGACTTTATTCAACATCTTGTAAGAACCTTACTTGGGCCCAAATGAGAAACCCACTTCATGGGGCTGTCAAACCACCCCAGCAAGGGGGTTTCTGTCCAAGCCTGACCTTATCCACACTGTAGCCTCCAAGACCCTCCTTCCAGCCTGGACACACTAGCTGTTGTGCTGGCCTCTCTTTCTGCCTTTCCATCTCAGGGCTCTGCCTCAGTTTCCTTCACTAGCTTTTCTAGCCTGACATCTTCCACCTATAAACAAATTCTTGGGAACCCACTGGTCATAATGTGTTAGAAGAGACCTTCCTCCTAAACTTTTAAACTTCTCACTGGGAAGGTGAGAAAAGAAAGTCTAAGGACTCATCATTCATTATCCATGAGAACTCTGGGAAAGTCACTTCACCTCTCAAACTACTTACCATCTGGCATACATACACACCCAAGTAATCGAGAATCTCAATTTGTTTTAGCTGCCTCAAAAAATCAGAGTTCACATCACCAGAGAAGGGCTCTTAAGGCTCTTTTTGAGTATACACCTTTTTTGTAAACATTTTTGAGCAGGCTTTTTGGATGTCTTTATATTTATTAATAAATTATACACATGTGCAGCCGTCATTAGCTAATACTAATCATATGCAGTTAGTGCAAGGTTTAATGGATAAAAAATGCACACAGGCACACTTCCTTTCATTGTGCTTCACGGATGCTGCATTTTTACAAAGTGAAGGTTTGTGGCAACCTTGTAACAAGCAAGTTTATTGGCGCCATTTTTCCAACAGCATGTGTTTACTTCATGTCTCTGTGTCACATTTTGGTAATTCTTGCAACATGTCGAACTTTTCCATTATTATCTTATTTGTTATAGTGATCTGTGATCAGTGAACTTTGATATTACTACTATAATTGTTTCGGGGCACCATGAACCATGCCCATGTAAGATGGTGAGCTTAATGGATAAATGTTGGGTATGTTCTGACTGTTCCTGTCTTTCTCCTGAGCTGCTCTCCTGTCTTTCTCCCTTTACTCAGGCTTCTCTATTCACTGAGACACGACAATATTGGAATTAGGCCAGTTAATAACCATAAAATGGCTCCTAACTGTTCCAGCATTTTCAAACCAAAAACTAGAAATGATTAAGCTTAGTAAGGAAGGCACGCTACAAAAGCTGAGGTAGGCTGAGAGCTAGGACTCACGCAATAGTTAGCCAAGTTGTGAATGCAAAGGAAAAGTTCGTGAAGGAAATTAAAAGTGCTCCTCCAGGGAACACACGATGATAAGAAAACAAAACAGCCTTATTGTTGGTATGGAGAAAGTGTGAGTAGTCTGGATAGAAGATCAAACCAGCTACAACAGTCTCTTGAGCCAAAGCCAAATCCTCCAGAGCAAGGCTCTAACTCTCTTCAATTCTCTGAAGGCTGAGAGAGGGTGAGGAAGCTGCAGAAGAAAAGGTGGAAGCTGGCAGGGATTGGTTCATGAGATTTAGGGAAAGAAGCTGTCTCTGTAACACGAAAGTGCAAGGCGAGGCAGCAAGTGCTGATGGAGAAGCTGCAGCAAGTTATCCAGAAGATCTGGCTAGGATAACTCATGAAGGTGGCTACACTCAACAGATTTTCAATGGAGATGAAACAGCCGTCTACTGAAAGAAGATGCCATCTAGGACTTCCATAGCTGGAGTGGAGAAGTCAGCGTCTGGCTTCAAAGCTTCAAAGAACGGGCTGATTCTCTTGTTAGGAGCTAATGCAGCTGGTGGCTTGAAGTTGAAACCGGTGCTGACTTACCACTCTGAGAATCCTAGGGCCCTTAAGAATCTCCTCTGCCTGTGCTCTATAAATGGGACATCAAAGCCTGGAAGACAGCACTCTGTTTAAAACATGGTTATTGAATATTTTAAACCCTCCTGTTTGGACCTACTGCCCAGAAAAACAGATTCCTTTCAAAATATTTCTGTTCACTGACAATGCATCTGGTCACCTGAGAGCGTTGATGGAGATGTACGAGATGAATGTTGTTTTCGTGCCCGCTAACGCAACATCCATCCTGCAGCCCGTGGATCAAGGAGTCATTTTGATCTTCAAGTCTTATTATTTTAAGAAATACATATCATAAGGCTATAGCTGCCATAGATAGAAATTCCTCTAGTGGGTCTGGACAAAGTAAATTGAAAGCCTTCTGGAAAGGATTCACCATTCTAGATGCCTTGAAGAACATTTGTGATTTATGAGGTCAAAACATCAACATGAATAGGAATTTGGAAGAAGTGGACTCTAACCCTCACGGGTGACTTTGAGGGGTTCAAGACCTCAGTGGAGGAAGTAACTGAAGATGTGGTAGAAAGACCAAGAGAACTAGAATTATAGGTGGAGCCTGAAGACATAGCTGAATTAGGGCAAATCTCATAATAAAACTTGACCAGATGAGGAGTGGCTTCTCATGGATGAGCAAAGGAAGTGTTTTCTTGAGATGGGATCTACTCCTGGTGAAGATGCTGTGAAGATTGCTGAACTGACACAAAGGATTTACAATACAACATAAACTTAGTTTGTAAAGCGGTGGCAGGTGTGAGAGGATGGACTCCAGTTTTGAAAGAAGTTCTATTGTGGGTAAAATGCTGTCAAACAGCATCGCATGTTACAGACAAATTGTTCTTGCAAGCAAGAGTCAATCAATGTGGCAAACTTCATTTTTGTCATCATTAGCATTATTATTTTTGAGACAGAGTGTAAGCGGGAGAGGGATAGAGGGAGAGAGAATCTTAAGTAGGCTCCACTCCCAGTGTGGAACCTGATGCAGGACTTGATCCCATGACCCTTGGGATCATGACCTGAGCCCAAATCAAGAGTCGGATGCTCAACCGACTGAGCCACCCAGGTGCCCCCATTGTTGACTTGTTTTAAGAAGCTGCCTCGGCCACCCAACTTTCAGCAACCACCACCCTGAGCAGTCAGCAGCCATCAGCATCAAGGCAAGACCCTTGACCAGCAAAAAAAAAAAAAAAAAAAATTATGATTCACTGAAAGCTCTGATGATGGTTAGAATTCTTTAGCAATGAAGTTATTTTTGAATTAAGGTATGTACATTGTTTTTAAGAGATAATTATATTTCACACTTAATAGTCTATAATAGAATTTAAATCTAACTTTTATATGCACTGGGGAACGAAAAATTCACTTGCTTTCCTTTATTGCACTATTTGCTTTACTACAGTGATCTGGAATGGAACCTGTAATGTCTCTGAGGCATGCCTGTATTTCAAATAGTCTTCTTGATAATGCTGAGTCTTTGGATTAACATTTTTTAGATTCTTGAAAACTTTGAATCTTGGTTACCTGTCTGTTCGATCTGATGAAAATGAACCTTATTGGTTTTCACTTGATAGCGGAGTTGAGAAGACTATACTAGAAGTACCAGCTCTGCCATTTTTGTTTTGTTTTGTTTGTTTGCTTGTACTCACACTGTATTGTCCTTGATCTGCAGCTACTCTACAAGGATCTTTCTATGGCACTGGACCATTTGATGCGTAGGTTTATTTGAAACTAGATTTTACACACACACACACACACACACACACACACACACACACACACACTGCAGTCATGTTGTAATACACCAGAATCAACCAGCACAGGTTCACTGTCTCTCTAAGAACACCTTGTTACCAACTAACATTGGGACCAAGGGAGCAAATGAGTGAAAACCTAGTGTCCTATATGACTAAAACATTGACTAAAACATGACTTTTTAAGGTAAAAAGTCAATACAGGTAGACACTCTAATTTTCTCCCTGTACCTCATGGACCACATTGGGCACCCATCTCGGGACCACAGTACTGTGCTAGAGTTACAGTGGTGTGTGTTTGTGATTTCTTTTAATGAAATAATCTTCAATATGCTATCGATTATTATATTCAAAAGTTACCTTCTAGTTGTGCTTCATTCTTTTTCACTTATTTCAAAGCTCTTCCTAGGTTTCTTTCACTGACCTTAGGCCAAAAATGATAGAACTTGATCTAATCACTTAACTTTTGATGTTCCTGACTTATTGGGAGGGCAGGGAATTGGACTCGATCTTCTCTTCAGGCACCGTGTAGATCTGAGCTCCCCAACTGTCCAAACTTTATCACTGTTCTTTTACCATAGCACCAGAAACTCTGTGCTATACAAGTCATTTTCCGCAGTATCCCACTGTCTCCAGACAAAGCCCATAGTCTTCAGCCTGGCATTTAAGATCCTTCAGGATCTGGCCCCTGCTGGCCTCTGCAGGCTATGTCCCGTTTTGCCATTCTCATATCCTGTGTTGCTGCCATGTGAAATTTACGTCTCATATCGTCGTCCTGGCATGCATTTCCATGCCTCTCTGCCTTTGTCTATGCTACTTCATCTGCCTCAAATGTCTTTCTCATTCTTACTAACCTCTCCTTGAAGGTCTGCTTCTCAGTGAAGCTCTTCCTTATTTCCCCAGTACAAAGAAGGCACTCCCTGCTTTAGTGAACAAAACACAATGTATTCATCCCACTAAAGTGTATTCGCTAGTTCAAACATCTCATCTTCTTTTCTAGATTGCCAGTTCTTTGAGGGTAACAACCATGTTCTTCCCACCTTTTAAGTCCAGTGCCCAGCACAGGACTAGGTGTATAGGATTCATTCAGTAAATGTTGAGGAAAGAAATAAATGAATATCACACGAATGAATGAAAGAAAATGATGAAGGCAAAAAAAAAATGAGTATAGTTATTTCAATTAGCCCAAAGGAAAGGATAGATACGGGTTGAGGGAAGAGAAACTCAGACAGAGGTCTGGTAAATAAAAATAGGGTTCAGTTATTGGATCTTTAATTGAGCACCTACTATGTACTAGATGGACACAGTGCTGGGTAGTATTTATTTATCCATTTTCTTATTTACTTATGGAAACTGCAGGAGGGCAGTGCCTGTAGTTTCTGTTTTATTTCCTATCGTATTCTAAGCAGTTGAATAACTAACAATAAATGAGACACAATCTCCGTGTCTGAGGAACTCAGATTCTGGAATGAATATCATCATTTAAAAAAAAAATCATCATATCTGGAAGTATAACAAGTATGGGATAAAAAGGGATGCTGCCTCCCAGGTCATGCCAGCATGACCTACAAACTTTCCCACAGCTAGAATCGAGCACCAGGCTCTGTCCATGTACCCTGATTTTTGTTCTTCCATTTGGAATTGGGTTCAGTTCAGACTCTACCAGAGGCTTCCAGATCACCTGCTGGGTATATGGAATAAACATCACAGGGAAGTACTCCAGTTCATTCAGAAAAAGCTTCTTCTCTCAGACTATTTTGTACATGTCTAGGGAGATAGCAGGAGAAATCCACAATCTTCTTCAGATTAACAGAAATTTAATTTTTCAGCTAAGAAAGTTCCTTGCGGGGACTGAATCCAAGCCCCTCATTTATAGGTGAGGTATGTGATGTCTGGAGCTGGGCAGGGATCCTCTCTATCAGACATCAAGGCTGGGACATTGACAGGTCTGCTATAGTACCCTGACACCACCTGGGGGCATCCAGTGACAAGATGGTCTGGCAACTGTTAGTGTCTCCTAAACCCCCAGGCTGTGCCTCCTGTAGAGCCCAGAAGCCACCATTCTGTGACCTCCTGGCTTCATGCGGCTATTGAGTCCTTCAGATTCTCAGGGAGCATGAGCTTTCAGGCTGCAGCTCAGATCACCCAAGCCTGTAGGCAACCTGACTGCTGAATGCTGATGCTTCGGGCTGAGTCATCTCCCACAGGAGCCCTCTGGAATATTCTGCTGGCTGACAGAGGTGCACACGAGAACAGAGCCCTTGACTATTCATAACACTCTATGTCACAGAAACGAATCCATTGGCTGTGGCAAAGGAGAAACAGTCCTGACAGAGGCTGGCCAGTGGAGATCATTTTGGAGGAGCAAGTCTCCTGCCTGGAATGTTGCTTAGAAAGAGTGGGGACAGGGACATGGAAGGTATGAGACATGTCCCAAAAGGCTGTTCTCTGTGCTTCGAATCAAGAGGCCTGCTTCTAAGAATTCTCAGGAGATGCTTTGTGCTGTTAGAAAAACTTGAGGCACCTCTGCTAAAGTGTGACTCCACATATAGTCTCTCGGTGTACAAGTCCATTCAGGGACTGTGTGTCCTGTCTTCCTGTCAGAGCACAGGACGGGTTCTGCTTTCTCCTGGAAAAGGGAGACTTCTGTTGTTTCACTCCGAAAGGGGAGATAGGAATGGATCACAATTAGACTCACTTCCTAGGTTGGGGACAATGCTGGGCAGAGATGCAGAAAGGGGCATGCAGAAAATCCACTCAGCAGACTGAGTCTGAGGCATAGAGCAATTGACAGGTGGTGTTTAAAGTCAACAGTCATTCAAGGGACAGGGGAGGAGGATCTGACAGGGGCATAGCCATGATGAGGTGGCTCCCAGGGGTGGCTGGATGTGGATGTCCTGTGTGTTACCAGGCAATAATGCCCAAGTTCCTGAGCAGAGCAGTGATGGAGCTCCAGGACCAGATGTGGCAAGGGTAGGAGCCTGGCAAGAGAAGGAAAGACTTGAGTCCTTGGGTGGCAGGGGTCCTGGCTTGCTCATCTCAGGAACTGGGGCACAGAAAGTGAGGTTAGGATTCTGGGCCAGGGCAGAAACCCTCATCGCAGAGCTGGTAAGCCAATGGTCAGAGAGCAGAGCATTTGAAGGACCTGAGACTGAGCAGCTGGGGCTGCTCTACGCCTTCTCTTTGGATTGGGGTTGGTGCTAGAGGCCTACAGGTTGGATGTGCGGGGTCCTGCCGGGGTGGGAGGGGAAGAGGGAGGCAGAGGCGGGGGAGGGGAAGGCAGAGGCAGGGGAGGCAGGTGGGCACAGCTCTCTCTTCTGCCAGAACACTGTCCTGAGGTAGCAGCTTCTGTCCACATCACAGCCCATCACAACCCAGCACTGCGGGGCTCACTTGTAGCCAACTTTTGATGCCTCCAGGATCAGACTGGAGGGCTGGTTAGACTCACTGCAGAGGTATTTGATAAGTCCTGACCCTAAGAACTCCATTGAGGCCAGTCTTAGTAATGTGATGCATGGCTTTCCAATATTTTTACTTCTTGTTGCTCGAAATTTATAAACACTAGAATTACTGCTTGAGAGAGCCCTCACTTAGGACTCAGGAGAGTCCTGTTCCTACCCTGCTGAGCCAAGAGCTTTCTGTGACCTCAAAGTTTCCTCTTCTACCTGATGATCTCAAGGTCCATTCACCTCTACCTGCCATGGTGCTACGGCATTTGCAACAATTCTATAACTACACTAATAGGCTTCTGGCTCAGATCCTCATTTTTCTCCCAGTTTTCACAGTGACACTAAAACCCATACAGATACTAATGTCCTTGCTAACGCTGATGCTAACTCTTGCTATTAGTGGACAAGGGCCACTAACACTTATTGAATGTGTACTGCCCTGACACATAAGTGTTTTACATCTCATTTAATCCTCAGACATCCCCATGAGGTATGGGTTATTATCCTCATATGACAGATGGAGAAAGTGAGGCATAGAGTGAGGCTTGTTCAAGGTCATAACAGCTAGCAAAGGGTGGGGCCGGGATGCAAGCCCAGGCTACCTGCCTCTGAGGCTGGTGCTCTGAAACACACAGACTTCTTGCACATCCTCTTTACATCACGCTGTACAGTATTAGATAGAAAGTCAGGGCAAGCCGGGGTTGTAGAGTTGTAGCAGAATCATGCTGTACAGATTTCTGAACTGAAGATGCCGAGATGGCAATATAAAGGACCAGGCAGGGAACGGAGGCTCGGCACGTAGGCTCCAGAGGCATTCGGCTTGGCTTCCTGCTGGCCCTGCCACTTACGAGCCCTGTGTCTTTGGCGAGGTCGCTCAGTTCTCTGTGCCTCCGTTTCCCATCTGTAAAAGAAGGCTGATGAAGTCCCTATGTCATCTGGTTTGGGGGGAGATGTAAAGGTGTTACTACTTAGGAAATGTACACACCATTTCCAACAATGCTGACACACAGAACATTCTTGGTAAACGTTAGGTGTCATTACTGAATGTGTGCTACATGCCGGCCATCAGGCTTTCAGGTGTTTTAACTCATTTAATCTTCCAAACAACCTGCACGGTGGGAATTGGTAGCCCCACGTTACAGATGAGGAAATGGAGCCTTGCTCGCCCAAGGTCGTTTGCTCTCATTTGCCCGAAGACTTGAATGCAGTCCCTCCCCACAAAGACCCCGAGTGGTTCTCGCTTAAGCACAGCATCCTCTGCTAATGCCTCCTGTGATGGACAGCTAGGAGCCGGCTCAAGCTACCAAGCAAACAGAGATTGTAATTCGGTTTTGAAATCAATAAAGGGATGATCAAGTGGCAGAGGAGGAGTTGTTAGCTGCTCATCAGGATGATGTGAGAAGTTGCTGCCTGCATCCTGAATTAAATTCACCTAGTTGCTTTATCATCATAAACATTCATTTCAATGTGGGGAGGGATTTTTTAAAAACCAACATGAATAATATATAATGGCTGGCATTTTGGAGGAAGCAGGATCCTTCCCTTCTTCCATCTTCCGTCAGGGTAATTCATCATTGTCTTTCTCCCTGCCCCCCTCTCCTTAAACTGATGGGGTAGCCTGTCAGCTCAGCTTGTTCTGAAACGCAGGAGTATAATTCAATAATAAATTCACTCAGAAGCCAGCTGTCAGGAAGCTGGTGTTTATTTGAGCTCCATTAGATGGTCTCTACTGCTCAGCCTCTCTGAGGGCTGGCTGAGGGCTGTCGAAGGCCTGGGGCAGGGGGATGCGGGTGGGGTGGCACGTAAGTGCTTTTCTGTAACTGCTCTGCCACTGATCCTTGCATGTCGCTTTATGTCTGCAGTGCGCTGAGAAAAGATTATGGTACAGACATGATCTTTTTTCCCTCCTGTTATTTTTTTTCCCCCCTTGGAAACCCTGGCTTTCAAAATTCCTGGGAACTGTGTGTCTTTTTCTCTTTTTAAATGTTTATTTATTTTGAAGGAGAGAGAGAGAGAGTGAGCGAGCAAGCATGAGCTGGGGAGGGACAGACAGAGAGGGAGAGAGAGAATCCCACGCAGGTTTTGCACCGTCAGCACAGAGCCCAATGTGGGGCTCGAACTCATGAACTGTGAGATGATGACCTGAGCAGAAATCAGAGTTGGATGCTTAACCAACTGAGCCACCCAGGTGCCCTGAAACTTTGTGTCTTTACAAAGGATCTGAAGGAAATTCTGAAGACTTACATGGCACCAAGGTTATCTCACTTCTCTTTATAGCCAGTTTTAGGTCCTGAGATGAAAAACTCTGTTCTGGCTAGTGAACAGGTGAGGGGCTGACCTTTCTCAGTTCTGTATCTGTCTCGCTGCACAGTCCCCTATGTTCTTCCTTCTCCCACACGCCCCCTCTGTACACCAGGATCATATACCCCAGACTTCCTAAGACCATCTTGATTTCAAAGGTTAGAGAACGTCTCTTGACTTTGGATTTAGAAAACAGTATCACCATCATTATGCTCCAGCCACATTAAAATTCTCTCAATTCTCTGATTATCCCAGAAAGTCATGCTGGTTCCTCAGTCTAGAATGCATTTTTAAGTCCTGTTCAACTGAAGCCAACACTAAGCAATGCAGTTTATTCAGGAGCGCGCACGTGCATACACACGGACAACCACGTTTCATGCAATACATATCCTCGTCACGGGGCTGCACTAATATTTTCCATTCCACTGTACCCCATTTCCGTCTAAATTTACTTTTTTTAAAAAAATAGTTTCGACTCACTACATTGATTTCATGATGCACTAATGGGTTGTTGCGAGCTGAAGTGGGATAAATAATGTTTTAATGGCCAACCATCCTCACTAAAATCTTTGTTTCAGGCTAAAGGCCACGTCGTGCTGGAAGCTTCATTCATTAGTTCACCTGCTGGTTTGTTCATTCATTTCCAGACGCAGCCCTGAGGTGTGCAGCGGGAGTGATGGCCATGCTTTTGAACTCGTGGGACGCTCTGTCTCTACTTCTCTTCAGGCACTCAGCACTGGCTGATTGGCTGATTCATTCTGCGATCTGTGTGGTTTAGTCTGGGCCAACCTCTGTGCTTGGCACCAGGGGTTCAACAACTAACACAGTATGGGACACATGACGTGCCCTCAAGGTAAGAGGGCATAGATGTGAATCTTTTTCTTGCAGGCCTTGCGCAGAGCAGTATTTACCAAGCAGAGCTTGTGTTGTGTGGCACCTCTGTTCCCCTCTGGGCCTGCCCCGTGTCCCCTCTCCATAGGGTCTGACCCTCTCCGTAGCACATGATCCTGTGCCTCCTTTGTGATAAATGACCTTATCATCCATCTCTCCTTTTTCTGAGTCCCCTGACTCCTCAAGTCTTTTCTCTTTGGGCTCAGTGTGTCCCATCAGCTGATTTTCATGGCAACTGCCCCTACCCAGCTTCCTTACCTGAGTGAGCTGATAACCTATTAGACTTAGAGGGGCCCAGAAAGGCTTGACAACATCACGTTTCTCTCATCAATACAGCATCCTCAAACACACTGTGAACTGATATTCAAGTAACTCAGGGGTGATTCTTTTTTGTCAGACCCTCTTCCTATAATCTGCTAACCTGTCCGGCATTGGCAATCCACAACTATTTGCTGAAGGGATCTGTCTGCCCTATGTCCAGCCTGTCCCTCCCAAGAGGAGATGCATCTAAAGTTGTGTCATACAGACAGAGATGCCTTGGGTGTTCTCTGAGGAAGAAACGTCTCATGCTTCCCTCCTTTTTCCAACCATCGGGCTCCAAGCTCCACACTCTGGGTCCTGTTACCTGCCCTCCCTGTATGGATGGTCAGTTGGGGATCCATCTTCCACCTACAGACCTGAGTGGCCCCTTCCTTCCCATGCAGAGGGCACCCTACACTGTATTTTCCCCGTGACTCCAGGTGAGGGCCTCCACTGAGCAGATAGGGTGTGGGCCTCCAGGCTGGGAAAGAAAGTCGGTCTTCAAGCCATCTAATCTGGCGATGGCGGTTCTCCTGTCTGCTCTGTCCCCTCCTACTTTAGACCCACATTCGATCAGCTGAAGCCATTCACATCTCTATCGCTTACGTGGAGTTGAGGACGACAGAGGCAGAACGTCAGGTAGAGCTACTGTATTCATTAAACCCGTGTAAAACACCTGCCCTGGGGACACGGAAGAGCCACAGGAGGCCTTCCTTTTTCCAAGCCCTCCTGGCGGTCCTTCTGCTGCAGTTCTGAGTCAAGCTCTGTGCTCTCCTCCAAGGAGTCCAGCCCAGCTGAGCGCCTACTCTGCTTGGCTGGGGCCCTCGCTTGCCTGCCGAAGCGCTGCTGTTCATCCTCCTGAGGGCCCGCCCTGCCCCAGGGCCTCTGACGCCAGCAGGGGTGCCACACAGAAACATAAGGGACCCCGCACGTGTCAGCCGTGGCTCTGGAGAACCTCCTGCTCTTAACTGGGCCCCGGGTCAGGAGCCTCCGGGCTGGGAGGCTGCAGCCTGAAGGAGCAGCATCTCTGGGATTGCCTGTCATTGCTGGGCTCAGCGATGCTGCCGGGTTTCTGGGTGACAGCCTGCATCGTGAAGCCTGTTCCAAGGACTCGCACGCGGACTGTACAAGCTGTGCCACAGCATACGGGGTGCAGGAGAGTGTGGGGTTTTCTGTCAGGCCCAGGCCTTGTTACTGTTGCACACAGCCACCAGGTCGGGGCCGCCTGCCCATCAGAAACCCCCCTCTCTGGAGAAGTGCCACTGGATTCCTCCCTGACAAGGATCCCAGCTGACAGCAGGCTGGCACAAGGCTGCCTTTCCCTTCCTCAAATAAGGATTCAACACCTCGCTCCTCTCTCGGTGCCTGCTGGACATCCCTAGAGGGCAGGTCACTATCAAGCTGTACTTCCAGTTAAAAAAGTGGAGTGGGAAGCTCTTTTTCACACCATCACCACCACCACCGTCATCATCTTCGAATTAGCAGGTGTTTTTTGTGTGGTATCAGGTTACAACTGTATGTACTTTGTGTGTGTGTGTGTGTGTGTGTGTGTGTGTGTTTCATTCATTTAATTTTCCTGGCAACTCTGTAGACATTATTACCCGGCTCTTACGGATGAGGAAACTGGAGCTCAGAGAGGTTAAGGAATTTGCCCAAGGTCACACAGCTAGAAAGTGGATGTAACAGACTTTAAATCCAGTTGTCTGATTCCAAAGCTTGTGTTTCTTTCACTAGGCCATGCCACCACCATAAACCTACCATTTACTGACCTCCTAGGTACCAAGTTCTGTGCCAGATGCTTTATTTCAGTTAACCCTTTCAATGGCATTCACGAAATAGTCACTGTTATTGCCAACTTATAATTGGAGGCCCATGCACAGAGGTTACATCGTTTCCTCTAAGGCCACACAGAGCTGGTGGGAGGGAAAGCCACGATTCAAACTCTGGGCACTTTCTAGCACTTTCTATCAAGCTGCCTTCCTTCACACGAGGGGAAGGAAAGTAAGCAACAACCCAAACTTGGTATCAGGTGTTTCACTTATTCCAACTATGCACATGAGCACTAAATTGCTGGCCCAGATCAGAAAACGGAATATCCTGTGGGCAGTCCAACGAGAAAAGCATCTGATGCCTCATGTTTCCAGCTTGGGCTTGTTTTACATAAAAATCTGTCTGGAGATACTCCGTAGTGATAGATAGCTGCTCCTTGTGAATCTAGGCCAGCGAGGAGCACAGACATAACGACGTGGCAAATATTAGCTAAAAGGAATTTTCACAGTAACATTTAGAAGCTTCCATTTACCCATTCATTTGTAGAGTGAATCCCATATTCCAGGCCCTGCCCTAAGTATGACAGGTTTGGAGAGATGAATGGTCTCTGCCTTCAAAGCATCTGTAGTTTAACTGAAGGTGACAGATCCATAAACAATGATCTGGGAGCCGACTTCTCCTGCCTCTGCTGCTCATCTGTAATATGATTTTTAGCAGATGATTTAACCTCCCTGGACTCTGAATCCTCAGTCCCAAATTAAGGAAAATAGATAATGTATCCTCCCTTCCTTCCTCCGTCCACCCCTCCCTCTCTCCTTCCTTTCTTCCATTCCTTCATTGTTCAAGGCAGTAAGTATGCGTATTTGTTTTGAGCATCTACTGAGCGCTAAAATGAGTAAGATGTGTTCCCTTCCTGGAGGACTCACTTTAGAGGGCTGGGAGACGTTCACATATTCGTTTTATTAAGTCACTTGCCCAGAGCCACGGATCCAGCGGTGGCAGAGCCAGGGTGTGAAACACCAACTGGCCTGACTCCGAGGCCTATACTCTTCCCTCGTGCTCGGAGGTCCATTTCTCCCGGTACAGGTTTCTCAAGCTCCCTGCTTGACAGGCACCTTCAGGCAGGTCAGACCCTCCAGAGCAACATCCTGAAATCCCCGTGTGGGTCCCGCCGTGATCTGTGGCACGTAAGCAGCAGGCTTGGTGCATCACCAGAAGACATGCAGGGGACACGGTCCCTGCTGGCACCGACCAGGATGGCATGGTCAGGGCACTCCTTAGGCACAACAGCCACGGGCAGCCAAGCGGCCACAGTCCTATTCAGACCCCATAATGGGTCCGCTAAAGAAAGGCTGAGCAAGGACTATTCCCCTTGGTAGGAATAATCTTCAAACCTCCGGTTGATTAAAAGAACGCTTGCCACGGGAAGGCCCACAAGCACACAGACAAAATCACGCAACCGAATAAAAGAGCGGGAAGCTTCCTACCCAGGGACAAAAGCAGCGTTTCTGACCAAGAGGTTTCTCCTCTCTCTAGCTCAGCTCCTGGCTCTGTCACTTGACCAGCCTGTGAATTTGGGAAGGTTATCTGACCTCTGAGGTTCTCAATATTCTGTGGGTAAGATGACAGATTTGTTGGAACAGCAAGCATTTTCATCTCTAACAAGGTTACACTTTGAATGCTTTTACCCACTCCTGTGATGCCTCTTCCGCTGGCTTGGAGTGTTTCCCCCACCTCACCTTCCCTATCCTGTCCTTGTGGGGAGGAGGCTGGGGCAGTGGGAGGCCATGTCCTGGACCCCACCCCCACCGCCGACCCCCTGGGCCTGCGGCGTGAAGCCCAGAGCCAGGGCTCCTTCCCGTCCCGGTAGAGAGGCCTTCTCCTTGCGTTCCCAGTTACACTCTAGGGATGATACCGCCACCTCCCAGGGTGGCTTCCCCTCATTCCTTCTTAGTCCCTGCTCTTCTCCCCTCACACATTCTCCTGGAGCAGACTGCTGTGCGTTCCTGGTCTCGACTCCTGCTTGTTGCTGGCTCCCAGATCGATAACTCTAACGTCCGTGTGAGCTCCAGAACTGCTTATGAACTATGAACATGTCTTGGGGGTCCTACTGAGGTGTGTCCCTTCCTTGCCCTTAGCGTGCTCAGGATGGAGGTCATCACCTTGCTCCCAACCTTCCTGCTGCTCTCAGGTCCCCAGCCTGATGGAGAAGGCGCCACCATCTATCTCCCGAGGCCTCTGAGTAAGAGACTTCTTTTTCTGCATTCCTCAGGCCCAACTGATGACTAAGGCCTGTTGATTTCCCCTTTCATTATTAATTTTTCAAAGTTTATTTATTTATTTTGAGAAAGAGGGATAGAGAGCAGAGGAGGGGCAGAGGGAGAGGGAGAGAGAGAGAAAATCTCAAGGAGGCACACTGTCAGCACAGAGCCCAATTCGGCTCAAACTCACAAACTATGAGGTCATGACCTGAGCTGAAATCAAGAGTCGGATGCCCAACCAACTGAGCTACCCAGGCACCCCAACTGCTGATCTCCCCCTTGAAACAGAACTTGAGGATGGCCTTCAACCTTCCTACCCTTCATTACAGCCCATTGTCCCTACAGGGCTGGAACTCTCTGGCATGGAAGTCACGGACATAGAAGGGACACACTATGTAACTGCTGAATTGAACTGTGCTGACTCCTAGAGAAAGAGATGTCCCTATATTGGAAGACGGTCAAAAGAAATTCTTGTAAGTAGCTCCTTCTTGGATACTATGTCTCATTCACAGACGCTGGTCTGGGGAGCAGAGAATAGAGAGCTATCTTATGCTGGCTCCTGTGCCTTTTCAGGCCCCTGGTCTCTGCACAGCTGTTCCCTCTCCCTGAAACACCCTTCCTTCCCTGGCCAAGAGAACCATTTCTCATCTTTAAGACTCAGTTCTTAAGTCGTGGTTTCCCCCCACCCAGGAGTATCTCCTCTGTGTTCCCAGAGTAGCCTGGGGGCACATTTCTTTCTGGCCTATCACACCGGGGCTCTTTTCATCCCCTTAGTGGACTGTAAGCGACCAATGAGCAGGGACCGTGCTCTATTCACCTCTGTGATTCCAGCACGGGATCTGGCACAGAGTGGACTGCAGCAAAAAACTGTCCAGTAGGGGACACAACTGAACACCTGTGAAGGAATGCATGGGCAGATGGCCTGAGATGCCAGTGGGGGCGCCCCCACCCCCACAGCCTTCTGGACGGCAGCTCTGAGGCTGAACAGCGTTAAAGGGTTTCCGCTCGTCTGGAGCCTGCAGAATCAGTAATAGCTGACTGCAAAGAGAGTATTGATCCAAGGTTCCCTTTGGACCTTTGATTTCTCACTCTCTCCATCTATCACCCAGCGGGAACAACAAAACTTTGCTCATTAAAATTCCAAATGCCTGGGATAGCAGTTTTCTAAATGTGGGTACCTGAGGCTGCTTCTCTGCTTCCCCTGACATTCCATCAAGAACCCTTCTGGCCTCCTCCCACCTCCCACCCACCCCAAACATGGCCCTCGAGGCGATTCAGTTCTCCCGCAGACAGTCATGGCTGGATCTGAGGCCCAGCGGACTCACCCTCCGTCAAAGGGGTTCTCTCCCGGAATGATGTGTGTGCTGTCCCTGCCCACGAGGAACCTGATGCGGTCGTAGAAGGAGTGCAGGTTCTGCTGGGACACGGGGGCCTGTGTCTCCTGGATGATGTCCAGAGGGTCGGGGGAGCCCAGGCACAGCGGGTTGACGTGACAGAGGGGCTGGAGGCAGCAGTCGGGGTCCATGCAGTCCGTCAAGCCATCTGCAGGGGAGACAGAGCATGAAGTTGATGGTGCTACGTCCCACCAGCCACGTTTGTCCACAGTGCCTTCACGTGCTTCCCTATTTGCCACTTGCTGGAAAACTTTAAGTGCCTGACATAAGCCAAGGCCTTTGCTGGGGACCAAGGGGATCCAGGCACTTCAGATCTGCTCCCACTAGCCTAACAGGAGAGATGGACAAGCAAGAGTACAGTGTGACATGCGTTTCTTTGTTGCTGTTTCTTTAAATTTGAAGGAATTACATGAGGGCCCAGAGGTGAGAGAACATACTGAACGTCTGAGCTGCTACACTCAGCTCAGAAGGTGAGGGGCGAGCACAGGAAGGGGCCGTTGATGCTGGCCAAAGCAGAGGTGCCGGGGACTCGGGCCGGCTCAGGCAGTTTGCATTTCACCCCCGGTGGACGGTGGGAGCTACTGGAAGGTTTAAAGCAGGGGTGACATCATCTGATCTGCATCTCTGAAAGAACCGTCCTTGTAACAGGGAGAAGGGACTGCAGTTGGCCTAGAGCGGAAGCTGGGGGTTCCATAGTGGCGAGGGCATCTCTGAGGTGGCACAGAGCAAAGGTAGTGGGTGCTGAGACCAGAGCAGTGAACAGTGGAGGTGGAGATAAGCGGATGGTTTTGAGAGGTATTTAAGAGTTTGCTTAAACTAACTAGCTTTGGGGGTGAGGAAGAGGCGCTGTGATTCCCTGCATCTCTGCCGGCTGCCTTGTAAATACAGGGAGACCTAGCTCTGCTTTCTGCGGGAGGGAGTCCCTGCATATGCCTGTTGGCTTCAGGTCTCTGACCGAGGGGCTACTAGCAGGGAATGTCTTTGCCACATGGACGAATTTCTTCAGGACTGGAAATTGTATTACGGCTTCCAGCTTCCCAAAGTACAAAGAAAGAAATCCAATCAGATCACAGATTTTTGGTCACCTTAGTGCTTTTACAGGCACCCAATAGCATAGCTTACAAAGAATAACAAACCCAGGGATTAGAGGACACTGCACCAAGTGGGGGACAGGGAAAGCCCAGGGTGACAGTCTGGGTGCTTTGTGGGCAGAAAACAGTCTAAGGACTTGCATTCCGCTGGGTTCAAATTCTGCCTCTCTTGCTTTATTAGCTGTGTGACTTTGGGCAAGCTTCCCCACCACCATGGGGACACAGATCCTGCTCTGGTTATCTCTGTTGTGTCCCCAGCACTTAGTACAAGTATTCAAACATGGCTGTTAAATAAATAAACCAAAGAGAATGGAATGGATTAACAAATGAAGCAGGGGATGAAACCAAATGACAGTGTCCATAAAAGCCAGGAAACCACCCGCTTCATTCAATCCAATTAGACAGTGAGGTATGGTGGATGGATCATGAGGCCAAGGCTGAAGTTCAAGTCCCAGAACTGTGGCTAAGAACGCCCCTGGATGAATTCCTGCACTTACTCTCCGAGCCCCAGTCTCCTCATCACTGACATACCTCCCTCGCTTCTGTCTCCCTGGGTTTACGACAGAGGTGCTGCCCAGCAGAGCACTGCATTTGCACTGGCCAGATTTGGTGCCCCACGCGGCACCCCTAGGCCCCCTCCCCAGCCTCAGAGGTATTGTGGCCTCGGGCAAGCTCCCTGACCTGCCTGAAATCCAGTTTTTCCCCTTAGTCAATTAGGGACAAAAATCCCTTGTCTTTCTCACCCACTTTTGCATGGTATCCAAGACTTTATAACTTCCTTGAGGGCACCACACTGCAAAGTGCCTGGATTTCAGGGCCCAGACTGTCTGGGGCCAAATCTTGGCTCTGAAACTTACCACTGTGTGGCCTTGGGCAAGTTACTTAAACTCTCTGGCCTCTGTTTCGCACATGTCTCATAAGGGGATTGTAAAAGTGCCACATAAGTGTTTGTTACATAAATAGAAAACATAGTATATGTCCCCAAATCTAGCAGAGTACCCCATAAACAGTAAGTGCTTACTAAGGGCTTGCTCCCCTTGCTGTCCCTGAGTCTACGACACGGCTCATCAAAGAGAAGGGCCATTTGTTCTTTGCTCACCTGCCAGATTCATCCTGAGATGTGGAGGAAAGGGCTCCCCTCACCCCAGCGCTGTCCTGGGTCCTAACTTGTGGCTCCTGTCCCAGCTCCCAGATACACCCGCTAACTGCCTCGCAAAGCACCTGTCTTCTCTTGCATCTCCTCCATCACACATTCCCACGCTGGCCCTGTCAGACGTCGCTTAAACACATAATTACAGCCCAAGCTGAGGGTTATTTGCATTCTGCTATTGATGTTAGCATGACAGATTCAGCTGCTGCATCCATAACTCTGTAGAAATGCTCCATTATTCAATCCCAGCGAGCAGGGACGCTGACCATTAAATCAGCCAGCACAATTGAAGGGCTGTGAAAAGTCATGGCTAATTTGAAATTTTATTAGCTATTGCCTGCTCTTGTTTACCAGCGAGAGCAGACCCTGGAAGCCAGTCTTTTACCTCTTTATAAACACTCTGCTCTGTGGCGCCCTGGAAGAACTGCTTTCTTTTCTCTAGTTCTGGGGGAAGGTTAGCCAGGAATTACTATTCTTATTATTTATATTATATTCAACGATGATGATCATGGACGTTGTGCTAAATGCTTGGCAATGAATGCTTTCAAAGGATGTGTCCTCGAATCTCTCCAGCTCTGTGAAGTAGCCACTGTTGTCACCATCACGCTCGTTTTACAGAGAAGGAATCGGAGGCTCAAAGTACTAGAGTAAGTTGGTCAAGGTCATGTGGTCAGAGAAGCTGTCTTGGAATCCGAGCCCAGTTCTTTCTTTAATTTTTTTTTTTTCAACATTTATTTATTTTTGGGACAGAGAGAGACAGAGCATGAACGGGGGAGGGGCAGAGAGAGAGGGAGACACAGAATCGGAAACAGGCTCCAGGCTCTGAGCCATCAGCCCAGAGCCCGACGCGGGGCTCGAACTCACGGACCGCGAGATCGTGACCTGGCTGAAGTTGGACGCTTAACCGACTGCGCCACCCAGGCGCCCCTGAGCCCAGTTCTTTCTAAGTATGAAAGGTTGAGACTTTTGGGAACTATTTTTTCTTAAGTGGAAAACATGAATTTACGAGTCTTGCTGAAATGGCACTCTTCCGTGCCCTTCCGGCTCCCAGGGCGACCTCCGTCACAGCACTTGCCCCCCAACCCTTGCTCTGCAATTTTGATTTTCTCTGTCTCCTTCCCCAGACATCGAGCTCCTGGAGATGAGGGCTGCCAGACTCCTGCCAGTAGCCCTGTGCCTCCTGCACTAGCTTCCCACTTCATCCTTGCTTCTGGCATCCCCATACTCCTTTTTCCTTTCCCTTTTAAAAACAAATTGTTGTTTCTTGTGATCAGAGGGTCTTTGCGATGATCCAGGTGGCCATTCTGCTGGAAATGAAAGTCTCAGCAAGGGCCCCGAGCTTCAGCTGGGCCCGTGTGTAAGAGGCACAGTCACACCTACCTCACGGACGCTGAGGGGAGTGGGTGAGATCATGGGTGTGGAGCACTTAGCATGACGACCAGCACCTAAGGACGCGCTTGCTAAATAAGAGTCACTGTTAGCTCCTTGGCTGGGTGCTTCCTTGGGCGGCTAGCCCCGTAACAGGCCTGTCCTGGGTCCCCACTCCATCGCACACTTCAGGGCAGCCCTTTCTGGCTGCAGCCTGGCTGTGAAGAACTGAGGAGACAAAGATGGCCTAAGAGACGCACCTTCAAGTTAGGGAAGCAGAGACCCAGGGGACTTGAAGATCGGGCTTCTCTGAAACGGAGCCACGGCACACAAACAGGGCTCTCGTGAGGGACCTGGGACTGTGCAATTGCTCACTGTACGCTTCACAGGATGGACAGACGCCAGGCCAAGAGTTCTGTCTGCCGACGCCTTCCCAGCTATTCACTTAGCAAATATTTGCAGAGCAGTAAACGTGGCCTAAACCTTTGCTAATAGAGACGATCATCTTGTTAAATGAAGCACCTATTTCAAAAATGACTGGGGCCCACAAAATTCTTATCAAAGGCTCAGTTTACAAGGTGAGCTTCCGTGCAAACCTCTCTATTTTCTTTTTTTAAGTTTATTTGAGAGCGAGAGAGAGCAAGAGACAGCATGTGTATGTGTGAACAGAGGAGGGGGGAGAGACAGAGGGAGAGAGAATCCCAAGTAGGCCCATATGGAGCCCCAACACTGGGCTCGATCCCACGAACAGAACCATGAGATCATAACCTGAGCTAAAATCAAGAATTGGACCTTTAACTGACTGAGCCAATCAGGCACCCCCCCACCCCCGCCCCCATCTTCAAACACAGCATATGGCAGCCTGATACAGTGCATGTGGCTACCCCGGAGGGAGATAGACTCTTCCACACTTTTGTTTTCTTAGGCATAGATGACAGATTTTAGAAGAGTCATGTTAAGAGGAAAAAGCATGCTTTGGGGACAGAAAAGTAAATTTGGGGGTAGACTAGAAACACATCAATGTATAGTTTTCATGATTCTCTGGTTTGGCTAGTTTGGAAACATTTGCATTTTCCAAGGACTTCATAGTTTACTTAATTGTATATTATACAGAAGTTGGCTGGCTCATATAATGTCCATGTTTCATTTGTATGCTATTCCCATTGAGAGACCCTCCTTATGGCAAACAGAAAAAAAAAACAACCCAGAAAAATAGAAAAATAGCATTTTTCTGTTTCCTTAAAATTTTCAGTAAAACCCTCTTGAACTCTAAATATTACCTTTTGGGAAAGAACATTTTTTTCTCCAGAAATATCTTTTTTCCCTCTTCTCTCTGCGTACATGGTGAAAGTAAAGGGGGCAGAAGGAAATGTTAGACGCCATTCGGGCTCCTGGAGGTTGGAGGGCAGCAATGCCTCTGGAGGGACTAGAGGGCAAAGGAAAGAGGGAAGGAAGTATCCAGAAAAAATTCAGACTAGAGATTAAAAAGAAAGATATAAAAGAGGGAGGGAGGGAGGGAGGAAAAAAACAGGAAAAAAAAATGCAGGTCTCTGGGCATACTAAATGAACATCCCAAAGCAGTTCAAGTACATGTGACCTTGAACTTGAAGCCCTCCAGGGCTAAAATGCTGCATGGTCCACTGAGCACTCGCTGCCTTTTGCCAATATTTCCATCTAAGTGCTACCCACTTGAGGATGAGGGCTACGCTGTTTCCTCTAGCCCCCTCCTCAGTGCGTGCCCTGCTGGTGGGTGTCAAGTGACCTTGAGAATTGGGGAGTAGGGAACATGAGAGAAAAAATAAACCAGTCCAGAAGCCCAAAGAGCCAGTTCCTTCCCTGGCTCTGTCACTTTCTGGGGGTGAGACCTCTGGCACTTCCCTTCCTATGTCTGAAATGTCATTTATTCATATGGAACCAGGATAATAAGCTGTATCAGTCCCTCAGGATTGCTGAAGGTTTCCTGGGTTGTAAAGAGTAAGTGAGTCATTCACTGAGGTTCTAGTGTCCTCCCCACACCTGTGGCTGGTCCCTGGCGTCCCCTCTGCAGACATGTGCTGCAGCCCAGGGCTGGGTGAGGTCCTCTGCCATCAGTCACCATCCTGAGTGGCAGCGGCTTTCTGCTCATTTTGTGATCTTAACTGCTGCCAGTGAGTGGTGGGCCCTTGGGTGACTCATCCCCCCATCTGATGTCAGTGTCCTCCTCGGTTAGACAGAGGGTAGATGGGGCAGCCTCTGGGGTCTAACCTGCAGGACAGCCACATCCTGGCCTTTCTATGCAGCAGGCCCATCTCCCCTGATGGCTGGCCTACAGAAACTTCCATAGGAAGTGAAAGGTGTGCCTGAGGGTCCTTTTGAAGTTGGTGGCTCAGCTAGCCTTCTTATCTTTACCAGGACCATGGGGTTCAGGTTAAATGAGTTACTCAGTGTCCTACTGCTGGTGAGGTGTGGCAGAGTTGGGAATTGGGTTTCTTATCTTTCTCCAAATCCAGCTGTTCGGCACTATCCTATAGTCTACATCTTTATCAATGCTTTGGACATTCTGGTCCTTCCACAGAGGGCAGGAACTGACTTGTTTATTTCTCTATCCCAAATGCATAGCACAGAGCCTTGCACACAGTGAGCATCACATTTGTTGAATGAATGAACAAACGAATGAATGATTATATGAGGACTCCGAATCAAACAGCTCAATCACGTTGGCAGGCCCATTGAGGGCCGTGGGTGTGGTGGAAGCCAGTCCCCCCAGTAGGAGTTCATTCCTCTCCTTAGAAAGGAGCCATGGGGGCAGGCCCTGCACCAGGCACTGGACAAACAGGGAGAAAACGGTCATGCCTCTGCAGGAGTCGGTGTTCTGGGTCAGCCAGGGACCAAAGAGCACTGGGAAAGAAGGTCGAGATGGGGCTAGGGAAGCCTGGAGGTGGGAACCCAGCTTGGGCTGAGGGATGGCATATTTCCTGGAAGACAGAATGCTTAAACTAGGACTAGAGGGGTGGACGTGAACAAGCCAAAAGGAGAACAGAGCTGAGAGTGGGTCCGGGAAATCCACGAACTAGCAAACTCTTTGCATCACAGTTGTTTGCACGTTCCTTACACTCATGGACCCTTAACTCCTGCCCCAGCTCCACAACCCAGCAGCCAGCCTCATCTCGCCGTTGTCTGTAGTCTGGCCGCACAGCGGCTTCCAGGGAGGCCCTGGGCGTGGGGGGTGGAATATGCCTCCCTCTCTGTACACATTGGGAAGAAGGTTTTGTCATTTGCTATAATAAATTCTGTGCCTTCTTTGAAAAGGCTTGCAAAATCTCTATCTGCCCCTTGGAACGCAAGATTTTTAAAGGTCAATTTCTCTCTTGTCTCTTATCACAAGAAATGTGGTTTGGAGATAGTCTGAAGGGTTTCCAAATTCTATGGCCTTATGTGAGCTCTCCATTCTAGCAATGGGAAATGGGGAGGAGGAAGGAGGGCAGAGAGCTTTGTTCTCTGTTTTCCTGAAACTTCTCCTTCCAGGTGGCATCTATCAGTGATCCGTATTGCAATCTATGATCGTTTTTCATGGGGCCGACAGTACCTGAAGGGCTTATCACACCTTGAAGCTGCTTACAAATCCTTCATCCAAAGGGTCTGGTTGTTTCAGAATCCAGTGGATTTTATATTCTGTCTTCTTCTTTTTTAAACACCCATTCCATTCTAAACCTAGCTCTCCTGCTGTCACTGTGTGACACTGGGCAAATAGCTTCAGCTCACTGAGCCTCAGTTTCCCTGCATGGAAATGTCTGTCTTGCAGGTTTGCTGTGAAGGGCTAGACATCATGTCCACAGAGCATCCAGTACAATGCCTGGCACGGAAGGGATGCTCCCTATATTATGGCCAGTACTTTCCTTTTTGAACACTTGAATTATTTTCTTTCTAGCAATGAGCATGTGACAGTTTGGAATACACATTCTAATCAACAGATGAAAAAGGTTCGAAATACATTATTATTATATGGAGAAGCATTATAATTGTAAGTAAAATAAGTAGAGTGTAAAATTTCATAGACAGCATCATTTCAATTTTTAAAAATAATTATTTATAGATGGCTATATATTTATTTTATAATAAATATCATGCTTCTGTGCTTACAGATGGAAAGGCACAGGAGAATGAGAAGTGATATTTGCAGGTGAGGGACTGAGGCTTAGAGAGGCTGAGGAGCCCACACAGGGGCAATGCAGCAAGCGTGCCGGGTTTGAATCCAGAACATCTGGGCACAGATCCTGCACTTTTAAAAAAAATTCTTTTTAAAGTTTATTTGTTTGAGAGACAGATCGAGTGGGGAAGGGGCACAGAGGGAGAGAGAGAATCCCAAGCAGGCTCTACACTGACAACATGGAGCCTGATGCGGGGCTCGAACTCACGACGGTGACATCATAACCAAGAGTCAGACTCAAGTGCCTGCCACCCCCCTCCCCCACCCCGCCCCAATCCTGCACTTTTAATCACTGTGCTGTGTTGCCTCTCAGGCACTTCGGGATTTTTTTTTTTTTTTTTTTTTTTGAGAAGGAGAGAGAGGGAGAGAAAGAGAGAGAGGGAGGGAGTTTGTGCGCTCTCGTGCATGGTAGTAAGGGAGGGGCACAGGGAAAGGGAGAGAGAATCTCAAGGAGGCTTCCAACTGAGCACAGAGCCCTACGAGGGGCTCTCCATCTCATGACCTTGAGATCACAACCTGAGCCGAAATCAAGAGTCTGATGCTCCACCAAGTGAGCCACCCAGGTGCCCCTGCCTTTCAGGCACTTTGAATACAACATTTACAATCCTCACAGTGACCCTGTAAGGCAGGCATTAATTACTAGTCTCATTTTACAGTCACTTCGCACCTTAGGGCCACAGTTCACCATCCCTGAAATGGACATGACATGAGCACCCTCCCCCCCCCCCCCGCCGCCATCAGAGGGTCACTATGAGAGGGACAAGAGGATGCATGCGACAGCACTTCCTGAAGGGTTTCATAGCTGGTACTATATGAAGAAGGCACCTCTTGCTAGGTGGGGCACACAGAGGAGCTCACAGTGAGTGTTAGGCCTGGGCCTCTGCCTGCTGGTTTTGCTCGGCCATCTTACCAACCAGTGTTCTGGTGACATCTTGCAGGCAGGTTAAGGGTGAAGGTAGCCCCAACAGAGGATCAGTGCACTGGGAGTCACTGTGTCACATTCAGGATCTGTTTTCTGGTTTTATACACCATGACCACACATGAAAACAAAAACAACCTAATAACGCTAAACCCAACTCAGCCATACTGTGAACTTTTTTTTTTTTTTGTCTCATAGTTTAAAAATACCTCAACAGCATTCTTCATGAAGCTTGAAATTCAAGTTTAATTTAGAAAGGACTGCCTTAACCCTAGCAAATTGGGAGAGAAGAGAAACCAGAAGTTCTCAGATAACTTGAAGAGCTGCAGTTGGGTTTACCATGGAACCACGAGTCTGAAGTCTGGGCACACTGAAGAGATAGCGTGGCCAGACCTCCCAGACTATGACAGTTTCTGCCACCCATCAGCTGTGTGACTCGGGCAAATACTTCCCCTCACTAAGCCCCAGTTTCCTCATTATACAGAAATAGTAAGGGGATAATAACACCACACACCTCGAGAGTTACTGGGTGGATGCATAATTGCTCTGCAAACTGTAAAATGGCATACAGATTATCATTCTCAGTCCCTCGTCGGCTTTGGGAACTGTAGTAGCCTATTTAAATTTGAGTAAGCGCTCGCACTGCATTTCTAGGAAGAGGGTGAATTGCTAGAAGGCAGAAGTACTGTAGGGTTACGAGGCCACGTGGAATGGCCCAAGAGTCTTGGGCCCTGGCGCAGGCCAAGTTACTCACTTCCTGTGTGATGGAACACCCCCTCTTTGGGCTCCTGTTTCCCTGCCTGCAACACGCAGGGAGGAGGAGGAGGGAGCTGCAGTGTCTCTTCCAGTCCTGTTCCTCGACATTAAACTCTGCCATTTCCTTCTCCAAGCCCCCGTGTCACATCAGCCGAGAACAACACTCAACTAGACTCTAACGCTTTCCCTGCCACCCTGCCTTATTTATCTGGAATTATGCTGCGTTCCACATCGTGGCTGAAAGAAAGGCACGTATTCCATTCTGTCTCCACTAGATTGGGTTGTTAGGATAGCAATTTCTTCCAAATGACTGTGGGCTTCCTAAGGGAGAAAGACTGGGCCACGTTCACTGGTTCTTTCTATCCCCTCAGAAAGGAGCATGGTGTCGTGGAGACAGGAGGAGCCCAGCAAATGTGTGCTTGACAGAACTGAAAGCAGCCCAGTGCTAAATATGGCTCACTCTGTGATGCCTTGTATAGCCTGCCCCATTCCTCCCTCCACCAAAACTGCTCCCGTTTGGCCAAGACTGAGGGTAATAGACCAGTGAGAATAGACTTGCCCCCTCCAGTACTAGGGGACAGTCTACTCCCGGTGGCTGTTTCCTCTGTGCTGCCCTGCAAAGCAGGGACCTCATGCACCATCTCCTTAGCGCCCCCAATGGGTGGAGAGCCCACCAAGCTGAAAGGACCCTGGGTAAGACATTTCCTCATTTTACAGTTGAGAACACAAAACCAAGCTTGCTTAACAATCTGGTCTCCCAGGCTAGCTGTCTTCCCAACCATGATGACCCATGAATGTCTTCCTGGCTAGACTGGAGGCCTCACAGGACAGGAAGCATATCACAGTTCCCAGTAGGGTGCTCAGGCAAGTGATAATATCAGTTGAAAGAGGGGATCCTCCTTCACCACAGCAATTATCTTATTGCAATGCAATTGCAGGCTGCTTATCTCTCCCTCCAGACCATGAACTTCATAAGGGCAGGGACCGTGTCTTATTTGTCTCTGAAACTCCAGGATGCAGGACAGGGCCTGATGCATAGTAGACATTCATTTAATGTTGGTTGAGTACGTGAATGAGCTCAGGTTACGATGCTACCATATAGCTTTGTTAAGAGGTATGTAAAAGCTCGTCCCAGTCTGTAACATGCTCCATAAATGCAAGAGGTCTAATCCCTGTACTTGAGGATTTTCTGGTTGTTCTTTTCTAGTCCCTGCTGGTTTATCTCTCAGAGCGCCTGGAGGAGACTACATTCCTCTGGGGTCTGGATCAACCCTGTTTCCTATGATGGTAAGCTCTTTCTCCCACCGAAGCTGTGGGGCTTTGGGCTCTCGTGTGTCCCTGCCCCATGCAAACACTGGCGAGTTTTAGCCCTGGGAGGGCAGGCTGAAGGATGGTAAACAGGATACACAAGGGTTGTGCTTCATGTGAGGCAACAGACGAACCTTGTTTTATAACCTATTCTTGTATGTGTGCCCTCTCCCCTCATTTGTCAAGGACACACGGCTCCTTTGCTGCCCAGATGCTCAACAGCTGTTTGAGGGCTTTGGCCAAGACCCTGCATTCCTGACAGGGGAATGACTTCATGGTGCAGCTCCTGTCCCCTTCTCTTCTAACTACGTGAAGTTATTGTTGGCCATTGGAATTGTGTCTACAGGCAAAGTAAAGGAGAAGGCTGGGGAGTGATGCGGATAATTTAGGCTGACATCTCTTTCCTATGAAGAGCAAATATTATTGCACTTCTTCTTGCCTGAAGACAAGGATGCTTGGTGCCCTTCAGTGCTTTGCTCTGCCTTTGCCCAGGACGATTTCTCTGAACAGAAAACCCCTTCCTTTCCAGGAAACACCTTCCAGGTGAATGTTCCTCTGCTCCTACACTGACCAATAGAGGACTCTGTAACAGTATCCCACTGTCCACTAGCACTTCACCTTGGACTTTTCTCCCCCATCTGAATTCCTGGAGCACAGGGACAGAACTCTGTCATCTCTGTGCCTGGCCTGGGACCTGGCCCCACAAGAGGAACTCTGGATATTTATGGAACACAGGAATTAATGGACTCCCTAAGTTTCAGATTGATTAAGGGACATTTTGACCCTGCAAGTTCTCAAGAGGAGAACTTGAACCTGCTGTCTCTGCTTATCTGCCAAGGCCCAATCCTATGAGCTCCTTGTTGACAACTATTCCACAAGGCCCTGACTGGCACATAGGCCTGACCACCTCCTGGATGCAGGCAGCAGGGAGATGGACTGAAAACTGGTTCAAAGACCAGTGGTCTGCAATAGCCCTTTCCAAACTGCTGTAGTCAACTGAAAGCAAATGAACCAGAATAATCACAATAAACCCCCACATGGCCTTTTAATCTGTATGGTGCTCTGAGATTGTAGAATCACACTAAGTAGAAAATTCCCAGAGGTTGGGATGCTGAGTTTCTGGCCTGCTGATTTCCTAATCCGTGCTGTACATTAGAAAGTCCCTTAGTATAAATGCAAAAACACATTTGGATTAGGCCAGCTGTTAGGTCATCGTTAGAAAGAATGGGTCGACTGTTTCCTTTTTTTTTTTTTTTTTCATTTCTCTGTTTTTAATCTCTCCTACTAACCCCCTGAGATTAGGAGAATTAGGAAGAATCAACCTATCTTCCAGGAGAGAAAGTAGGGCACATCGTGATTATATTTATCCAAGGTAACACAACAGAAAGACAAAGGCTAATTCTAGACTAATTTAAGGACTGGAATGGTCCTCATGATCCAACTGCCTTATTTTATAAATAGGGAGTGTGGGGCCCAGAGACATCAAGTAACCTGCTTAGGGATACACAGAGGTCAAAGACAAATGGGGATTGGAACCCTGGTCTCTTCTGTCTCAGCTAAGAAATGTTCCACAAGACTAGGCCACTCCTCTTTAGGGGCTTGACTGTGCAGCACTTGGGAAAAAAACCTATTAACTAAGACCAACTCTATTATAAACCCACGGGAACATAGGATGTGGGGCAAGGTGACTCAGTGAGGGTATTACCAGAATGAGGGGAGAAGGGGCGTGAACCGAAGGGAACTCAAGCTCCCTCCCCTGGAGAGGCGTCCTTTCTGCCACTTTTTGTAACACAAAACTGGATGGCCTCTTCTTGTCCATTTCCAGTGAGGGGGACTTCATGACTTTGCCAGGTAAATCATCCCACTATTGAGTTGCTAGAAAATTCTTTCTTCCATATGCCTTCTCCCCTGCACTTGCTGTCAGATGGCAATTAATTTTATTTACATTAGTTCATTTAAATTAATTAAGATGGAACAAGTGGAGACACGTACTTATTCCTTAGACCACATGTGCAGTTTTCTGCCTGGCCTGCAGGCCTCCTTGACTGGACAGCTGGTATGCCAGGGGTCTGTGGCCTCGATAATGCCCACCTGCCACCCTGTGGCCCCACCCCGACCCCCCACTGGAGCTGCATGGGGCCCCTGGGTGCCGGAGCCTTACCTCCATCATTGTCTTTGCTGTCACCACAGGCGGTTTCCATGGATGTGTCACAGCCCGCTCCTCTCCAGCCCAGCTGGCAGACACAGTGCCACCCGTTGAGGTCCAAGGTACATCTGCCGTTGCCATTGCACAACCCAGGGCAACCCTCTGCAAGGCAAAGCACGCAGAATCGAGGTCTGATCGTCCGCAGCCACCTGCAGTCACACACACTCACGCTCTTCCTGCCTGCTTGGAAAATGCTCTCACATCCTTCAGCATATTGATGCCCCTGGCACCCGGGGAAGATGGATCGCTAGGAACTGCCCCTTTGCTGAGAGGGCCACTGAGAGGCAGAGGCGAAAGGACTTGCTAGGTCCGCACGGTTAGGAAGTTGGAAAGTGCTGGGGGTAGGTCTGAAAGTCACGCCTTCGGCATCTGAAATCCTCCCTTTCAAAAGTGATCAGGATTCCCAAGGGTGGGTCAGTGGATGTGAGCCTGTCAGAATGTGAGTGGTGGAAACTTTTGCCTGATCCTTGCTCCATGTTCACTCCTGTGTATTTTTCCTGTTTCTGAGGGGCTGTTTGGAATGAAGCGATCATCCCCCCAGTATACTCCTCCTGTTCCCTCAGCACTGTTGGGTCTCATTCTAAAAGGGCTATGCTTTTTTCAGCACTAGTTACTGGGTCAATCGTATTGGACCCTAGGCTTCTCATTTACTTTGTCCTGTTTTCTCCTAAGCTGTCTTTGCTTTGAGGAAGAGTCCTTAGGTCTGTTGCTTCCCATCTTATCTATAGCCCCTAAGAAGAGGGTTCGGCATGCATAAAAGCCCCGGAGACTGCCATGAAGACAGACTAACTAGGGCCGTCTGTGTTTGCAAATGCAGGTACAGGCAAGCTGCCCTTCCCTAATGTAGTTCATCTGTACATCTGTGTGCCTGTCATTTATTAAGCACCTTCTCTGGGCCAGCCCTGGAGGTATAGAGATGAATAAGACCTAGTTCTTATTCTTGAGGAGCATGCAGCCTATCAAAGGAGACAGATTTGTATAAGCAAAATATTTCACTGCTACGTGCCCTCGGGGAGATGTACAAAATATGGTGGGAACCTGATACAGGAGTGACCATCTGTCTGGGAGAACCTCGGGTGATTTCATCAAGAAGGGTCAGGCAATGTTTAGACTCTGCCTCGGTCCTGCTTTGCTCAACAAATAAGGTGGGGAGTTATTATTACTTGTCAGGTAGATTTACAGGTTTTTTATTACCACCTTTTGAAACCCTTCTGAGTTTGGGGCTCAGGAATCTATGTCTGAGAATCTGCTAAGTTACACGGTTCACTTCAGCTTCTATTTTGCCACTTGGTTTTCATTCAAGTCCTCATTTTAACATCCGCTAGCTCCTTTCTCAGAGCAGCTATCAAAAAACAGCTTTCGCTGGCATGCCTTCTGCGTTTTCTCTCTATCCCTGCTTGGTCTCAGGGAAAGGTATGGACGCGAAAGTCATCTATAAAACTTAATTCATTATTATGAGCAGCAGACTGCTACGAATATGGCTACCGACTGAATTTTGCCAGGGAGTAACTGAAAATTGGCCCATTATTCTTAAATGGGACAAATGTGAATGTAGCTGTTCAGTAAAAAACGCAGGCCAAGGTATGGACTCACTGAGTGAACCATCAATTAGAATATAAAACTTTAGTGTTTCAAGGACCTTTGGTAGTTGCCTTTTATTGCAAAGTAAAAGAAAGGAGCACGTTCCTTTGTATTTGAGATGTTCAAACAGCAACCAATCCATCTGGCCACGGTGTTTGTCATTCAAAGGAAGGAACATTTATTGACCATGCACTCCAAGCCTAGCAGGATCCTTCCAGAAGTTTAGAAGCAGTGCTGTGGTCTTTGCACAGCAGAAGCCTGTTGGGAAAGGTGGGAAGCCACCAGCATGGTCACCCCAAAAGTGATCGAGAAAGCAGTCGTAAAGGCGCAGGAGCAGTGCTGTGCATGCAGGTGATTACCCAGCCATCCTGACCTGACCAGCCGCCCTTCCTGGCCAAAACCATTACAGACTCCCTCTTTCCCCAGTCAGTCCCATTTAAATGTTTATCCATCCGGCTGGGATTGCCTTTCAATTGAGCCTCATTTGTATTCACAATCAGTCTTGGAGGAAGGACGTAGAGTCCAATTGTTAAGAATGGTAGTGGACCGCTTTCTCTTGCTCCAAGATGTAGCCTCCTGTGAGATGCAAAGAACACCCCTTGTGCCAGAGCACGGACCTGGAAGCCCTATCAGTCTGGTTCCGTCACTCGGTGGCTTTTATGACCCAAGCACCTTATTTAATTTCTTTGAGCCTCAGCCTACTTATAAAATGGGGCTGTTCATGGGATTAAATAAGATAGTGTATGCATGAAGCACAGAGTCTGACATACAGCTTGAACACAATATCTGAGTCTTCTACTGACCTTTTTCACCTACTATTTTGAGTAAAGGGCACACAGTATCATAAGTCGTACCCATAATCATACACAGGGCTCACAGAAAGGCAACACAGAAACCTGAGGCACTTGTGTAGATCAGAGTCAGACAACTTTTTCCGTAAAGGTTCAGATAATAAATATTTTAGGCTTGGGAGCCACATGGTCTCTGTTGCAATTAATCAAACCTGCTATTGTAGCTGGAAAGCAGCCAGATATAACTTATAAATGAACGGCTGTGTTCTGATAGAACTTTATTGACGAAAACAGGTGATGGGCCAGATTTGGCCTGTGTGCTGTAGTTTGCCAACGCCTGGTTTAGAGGCTTCAGGATGGTAATACGACGACGGTTGCCATCTGCTGAGGGTCTACCGTGGCTAGTCGCTCTGCTAGACACTTCACACATACTATTTTAAAATAACTTTTTGTTATTTTTCAGATCCTGGTTTTCTAAGGCAGTTACAATTTCACACCATTTGATCCTAAATTTTAAATTAAAACCATTTGCTGTAACATGGTGTGGACTTTGGGACTGGGCAGACTTCAGTACAAATCCCCATACTACCTTTTTACTTACTACCCATGTGATGACTGGCAAATTATTTAACTCTCTAGGCCTCAGTATTCTCATCTGTAAAATGGAGGTAAGGCCTAATTCAAAGAGTTGGTGAGAAGATTAACGAGATAATGTATGTCAATTATTTGGCACAGTTATGGGTAACATAAGCAGGCATTCAATAAATGAGAGCTGCTATTATTATTATTATTATTGATTAGCTTTAACATTGTAATAACTTCACTAAGAAATTCACAAACCAGAAATAATCCTTTGCCAGTCCCCACTGTCTCAGTTTTGGGTCAAGAGCTATGGTCCTCATAAATACGAATCTTGCCAAAGAGAGTTGAGACAAGGCCAGCAATGTGGTCACGGGAGTCAACATGCATCTCCCTGGGAGGCAGTGAGATGGGTTCAAGGCCACGAGTCCCAGCCTGGCAGGCCCACCACTTCATGCTTTCCTGGTGCTCTGTCCTCCCTGGAAGCCAGCGTCCCAAGTATACGTAAAGTATTCATTTTGCAATTAATGCTTATTCCCTCCATTGGACTATAACCACCGTAAGGCAACTTTGGACCTATTCCCTTGCCTTGCACGCAGCACACACTTGATGGGTATTTGTTGAAATGAATCAATGAGGAAGACAGGAGACCTAGGTTCTGGTACCTGCTGCCTAACTTGTGGGATCTTTGGAAAGTTACTCTTCCTCTTTTGGCTTCAATTTTCTTATCTATAAAATGAAGGTTCAGATGAGATGACGTGTTAGGTCCTTCTGGTGCAGCTGACCCAATACAGAGGGTCAAAGCAACTTCAATTTTGATGATATTGTTCTCAATTTAAACAAACTTTTCTCAGCACCCACTGGATGCCAGGCAGGTGTGTGTTAATTCTGGGGCATAGAGAGATTCAATGTATCATCCTCTGCCCTCAATTATGTTATATTCTATTTACCTATACCTTACTTTGTTCCAGGAAGGATTTAAAATGGGTCTCATAATCTCAAACGATACTTCTCAAAGTGAATTTTGTACAATGCTAGTGCTATGAGGTCCTCAAAAACAAGCTTCTGTGGTCAAATTTGGAAGCTATTTTATCCTAGTTCTTATTCTATAAAGTCACACGGAATATTAACATATTAAAGGCTCTGAGAAGTCTTACAATAAAGAAACTTGCTTATTTTTCAGAACATTCTCCAGTTTGACCTCAGAACATTTCCCCCCAAAACCACTTATAATAACGTGAACCATTCCATTCCAAAAACCCCTCTTTGGGAACCCCTGCTCTAGTGAGCTCCTCTTAGCACACGATGCTCAGTGCACACGTTCGGCGCTGCTTGGAGACTGCCTTGGAGGGGCAGGTGTTCTCGGGGAGGGTCAGCTCTACACGTGAAATCACAGGAATGCTTTAAATACAGTTAGTTTCTTCAAATGCACCAAGTTCTACCCTCAGGGTCTGCACTGTCCTATCAGTCTCAGGGTTTCAGAGGGACTTTGAGTACCTGGGGGTTAAATGAGGTTTGCTCTCAGTCAGCAGTTTGCTTCTGGAGTAATCACACCCCCATTAGCCAGCATGAGGAAGCCTCCTCGGGGGTGACATGCTGACTTTCTTAAAGCAACATGCCTCCTTACCCACCACTAACGCTCATTAATTCCACCAGCTCTGAAACTCATCAATAATTCAGGGAACCCAACTGACATTAACAATCCCCTCTGGAAGGACTCACATCAGGCATTTGCTAGAGCCAAAATAATGTAATTTTAAGGTTTAGAGAAGGGCTAAGCTTTTCAAAAGAAAAGATGCCCTTTAAATGACAAGGGACCACTTTATCTTCAGCCCTTCTGCTGAAGCCGATGAAGAAGTCCCCCTTGAAGCTAGCATCAGGTATGACAAGAAGACTTTCAGAATCCTTGAAGGTAGTTTTTAGTTATGTGGCAAAGGGGCTATGTAATATCCCTATCATGTATTAAAACGTCCCGTTTCTTTCTGGTTCTCTTTCTGGTCCTCTTGTCCTTTTTCATCCCCACAGTCACTTCACTTCCCTAGATAAGGTCATCATCATCTCCCACCTGGATGATGGCAATAGTCTCCTAATTGGTCTGTTCTGTTTGCCCCCAAAGAGTCCCCCTCAATTCTTTTTCCTCAATATGGCCAGATGGATCCTTCCAAATCACAAGTGTCATCACGTCATTATCCTGCTTTTAAAAACCTGTAGTGGCTTTCTCCTATGCTTCCGCTGAAGTTCACAATGTTGGTCTACAAGGTGCAGCCTAAATTGGGGGGGTCTCATTGATAAGTGGCCCCCGGAATTCACCTGTCATAACCCTCATCACACGTCAATGGAATTATTTGTTTTATTAGTGTCTTCCCTGCCAGACTGCTGGCAATACAGGAGTAGGAAGCATTTCTGTTGTATGGTATCCACATTTCCTGGCACTTAGGAGGATTCAACATATTCGTTAAGTGCATGTTGTATTTTTAGTCTCTACCAACCCAACTGGAAAACAAAGAGCAAAAGCCAGCTTATCTCTGAACTGCATGGTACTCTAACAAGTCCTGAGTTTGTGCTGTACGGGTCTCTAAATTCTTTTTTGTTTTTTCAGGATTGGTACCCAATGTACCAGAAAGTCAGCAGGATGGTGGCCTGGCTCAAACCTAGATTTTGGTAGAGAACATCTGTCCTTTAAAGCAAGTTATGATTTATTGGCTTAATCCAAATAAAGGTCTGATGATATTTTCTGAACTAAAGATCGGAATGGGTGGTTTGAGAGATGATATACATCACTTCCTGGTGAGGCTGCCAGTTTGGAAGACGTGGTTTGGAGGAAGAATCCTGGAAACTATGGGACATTCTTAGTGAAAGGGGACAGAAGATAGAATGCTGGAAATATGGATCAGGTCAGGAAATTCAAAGTCCTGGTTCTGCCACTTACTAGAAATGTGACCCAGAGTGGGCCTCTCAACTTCCACAACTTCAATGTCCTTTTCCAATAAAATGAGAGTAGTTACATCTGCTCCCTTACAAAAACCCAAAGGGCTTGCTTAAGACTAGATGGGTATGAAAAAAATTTCACATAGTAGGAAAAGTTCTACCAAATAGATGGTTAACATTATGAAATTTAATCTATGTTGAGGACTTCTCTGATAATGATTATGTGTGAAATAAATTCCTGTTTTAAAGAAGCTCACAGATATGACTCTCTCTTGCTGGAATGATTGTATTCTCTGTTGAAGACCAGCACATAAAATGCAAGGGACTTTGCTTCTCAACACCAGGCATGCATCTCATGGGCCCCAGTAACACCTTGGCTGTATTTGGCAAAGATGTTCCAGTTGGAAAGTATTCAGTCATTTATGTTTCCCCCAAACCCTTTCCATAAGTTTTTAAATAGCAGCTTCTATCTCTTATTATAAGCCAATTTAGCTGTTTTCTTTACAACTTCAAAAATTAGTCTGGCTAATGAAGTCCTCCAAATTAAGGGTGAGAATAAGAATATAATGATAAAATAGCATAGCTAACATCTACTGAGCATCATCCCTGCCCGTGTGCTAAGCACTTTACATTCATTATGTGGCTCAATCCCCATGCCCACCCTAGGGGGGTAGATCCTGTTATCAAGTTTATCTTAGAAGGACTCTCAAGTGAAGGGAGGTTAAGTAACTTGCCCAAGGTCACCCAGTTCGTTAACTGCTGGACTTGGCCTTCAGGCTCAGGCAGTCTGACAGTGAAGTATTTGTCATTAACCACTGAGCATGTATTCTGTGCCGGGTGATGTGTCACGACTTCGGGACAACAAGACGAATATGGCGTGGTATTTCTCCTCAGGGGGCTCGGAGCCTTTTTTAGGTACACACATACCTAAAAATGTGTTTCTCAGACACATTCTTAGAGTAATAAGGCCTATTTGGAAAATTAGGCACTACCTAATTAATTAAGATGTTTAAAATGGAATGACTTTGCCTGTAGGGAACACTCCTCAAAGATAAGACTTACCAAACTTGGGGCTTCTCTGAAAAGGGAAAAAAAAAAAACCCAAACAAACAGACCATCCACTCCCTGAGGTCAGGGGTCTGTTTCCCCAATTCTCCAGAGCCTATCACAGTATCTAACACGTAGCACTAGCACCAGTGGGTGCTTCGCATGCAGCTGTTGGATGAGTCAACACGACAACAGCAATGTCATGAAGTTGTTAAGATTCCTTAGCTTGCTCTGGGGCCCCTTCTTTTCTCAGGCCACCCACCCTGGTCCTCAGCATCTTAATTCTGATGGACCAGGGTCTGTGTAAGGGATGGGCAGGGTGACGTAAGATGGGGCAGAAAGAGTGAGTGGCGTATGTGTGTATGGGGAGGGAAGGAGGACAGCACAATGGTGATGTCACAAACAGACTGAGCGCTTTAAGGGGAAGGATGACACTCCAGGTATATCAACCACCGTGTGACCAAAAACCCACCCTCTGGGTAGTGGATGCTGTGACAAAGCTGGGGATGTGGCAGCATCTCGACACCATGCTTTATGGGGTGTATATACATTTCTTATATACACATTTCTTCTTTTATGCTCATACACAAACACACACACGAAGACAATAGGAAAATAGAGGAAGGAAGACCATACCTTTAACTACCCTATCCAGATAGTGCGCTTGGGAAATAAAAGACAGGACATTTAAGGTAGGATCAAGTAAGTGCAATAGTGCCTGCCACATAACCATGCCGGGTGCTAAGGAGACACAAGGGATGCACCCCACGTTTGGGACAGACCCGCCATGGTGGCGAAAATAAAACCAAAGACAAGATGACATGAGAGAGGAGGAGGGAGAGCAAGCACATTCTCCAGAAAGGGCCAAAAGGAACTTCAATACAGTCTACGATCCAGGAGTTTGGAATTGTGATCATATATAAGAAGACACAGGGATGGGGAAAACAGGAGAAAAAGGAGGATGGAGAGCTGCAAAAGTGGCCATGCTCCTGCTCTGTCAGGTTTGTTCCACTTTATGGAAAACTAGAACTTGCCCTCTGTCCACCCGGAGCAGCACCCAACCTCCCTTTGAGGGAAGCAGCTGCATGAGAACAAGGGCACCCTGTCTGGGCAGAGGGGCTCCCAGGGAGCTGGAACTTAGGGCTATGCAAAACTGGAATCATCTTTGATACGGGCTGGGGAAGTGGGTTGAGTCTTTGGTCAAATATACCACTAGATTATCTGTTTGCCATTCTGGAATTTTCCACAGACATATGTGCCCACATAGAGTTGAATGCAGAATGCTTGGTGTCCCAAGTAAGATGCATTTCTCCTTTGTGCATCTTACACAGAATGTAAGGTGCAGGTCGATGGATGCCACCGTGAAAGACAAGAAAAAGAAAAGAAAACCTGACCACTTCTCAGTGCTCATTACCTCAAAAGATAGAATGATGTTGGCTTTGTTTTCCAATGGAGGGGTTGCATCCAAGCATTGGCTTACTTGGCAATCTAAGGTTTTGCGTATCTTGTGAGGATGGGTGTCAAACATTGCTCTGAAAGAAACCTCGCAGTACATGTATGTGCCCCCTTTGTTCCCAGCGTAAATCAGTAGTATCATTTCATCTTCCCCACCTGGGCTGCAGTCATAGCCCTTAGGGGAGCTTCCTTTCCACCCCTCTCGTGACAGCTCCCCTACGTGCACCCCCACAATGGCCAGACCAATGGCCCTCTCCTGAAGGGCCTGATGCTCTCTGTCAGGCTGGCCTCCACCCTCAGCTTGATTTCACACACGAATCTAAAGCACAGAAGTAGGACTGGACTGCATGGTGGGGCCTTATCTGGAAGCCCCGGGGTTCTAGAAACTGTTGGAACATTCTTACTCCCCTCATGAAAAAATATAAATTTTATTTTTTCAGTCCTCTGGCAAGGATAGACACCGTTGCTGTTCATCAATATATATTTGCCTCAAAAGACTGGTGGATGAGAGGCTACGTTTTGACTTTAGGTATCCATACGGTCTCTGTTTCAAGACGAAATATGCTTCCGGAAGGCTGCATAGCCAAGTGGAAAATTGGGAAGAGGAGGTTTTAACTGGGCCTGCATGCTTCCCCTTCATGCTTACAGATGCCATGGAGTCCGTGAGATCACAAGATACAAGAAAGGAAAGTGGAGGAGAATGGCTTATTAAGGCAAGAGTGAATAAATAAAGCTGTGAAAGGCTGCGCAATGAAAAGTAGGGCCAGCCCACAGGTAGCGCGGCCCGGGAAACATCTCTGGTGAAGGTGAAGGCTTTCTTGATTCTCGGTTCAATCTGTCACGCTTGTTTTAGTCAAGCTCATTCATCTAGATTTTCAAAGCGATCTAAAATTTCTCAGACGTCACCTCCCACAATATGTCATCACATACAGCATCTGCGGGACCTCCTGGCTCAGGTGGTGTGCTTAGCTTTCAGATCTGCGGAGTTTCACAGAGCGTCATGAGCACAGACTGCTGTCATAACTGAACCCAGCTACAGAAGCACTGGAGTTTCTCTCGCAGGGTTGAAAGGGAGACACCATCAGCGGGATCCAGGTGGCAACACCATCATGCAGCATCCTCTTTGAGGGAGTTCTCTCACAAGAAAAACCTTGCTCATCTCCAAACTTAAGGGTGATATCCTGGCTGTGGTGACGAGTACAGATTACCTCTACTCTGTCGGCTTAATCTTCCCAAGCCTAAGGGCTGACTTCAGAGAACTCTCTTCTAATGCCATTTCTTTCATTATTATTATTATTATTATTATTATTATTATTATTATTATTATTGCCATTTCACTTTTAGGAAGAATTTAGTAATAATGACCTCTTTTAAAAGTCAATATGTTTCTAATATCTTTAAAAAATGCTTACTAATTTCCCAGGACACGGAGTGGGGGGAAAGGAGGGAAGGAGCAGGAACAGGCAGTGGAAATGACTGAGGCAGACTCAGGTTGCAATCGATGCTGTGGGTTTCAGAAGACAAAAGTGGGCATTCGATACTTCAAATTCCAGCTCCACAAGCCACTCTGTCCTTCGTACCCAGTGATCTTGAGTCACACCGTGCGTCCAAAAGCTGATAATGGCCAGTGAGTACCAAATCCCAAAGTTTTCTGGGAACAGAGCAAAGCTTCCTTGTCTCTGACTATTAAAAATGGAAAGGATAGCTGGGATCTCTGAAGTCCAATGCCATTTATTTATGAAAGCGATATGCAGGAGTCCATACTGTCGCTCACGCTTCTATTGTTTGAAAATCTTGGTACGTTTGCCCTGGAACGTAGTCACTTAAGAATCCATCACGATTTTCAAACAGTAACTTTCAGAAAAGAAGGTACAAAGTCCATGAGTTTGCATTGCGCGTGGTGGATTCAGGACTTCACCAAATTCCTTCATCTTTCTCTTCAGGAGAAATGTTTCTTATGCTCTGTCTCTATTCCTGTCACTCTGCAAGAAACTAGAGATAGTGGTGGCATAATGCTATTCATGATACAGACTCTGAGCCTTTGGCATGAGTCTGTGAGGGCTTAGATACCTTTAGCACTTCTATGGCCTCCAACATGCAAACCTCTTTCCTTGACTCGCTTGTACCAACATAAGTTTCCAAAAGTTTCTCTTAGGGTAATCCCAAGAAGCCTCAGGGGCCCCCTGTCAAAGGCTGTGGAGAACATGGCATGAGGCTTTTCATTCTTATTCTCCGGGAGCCCCTGCTGACTCTAACAGTTGTACTGCTGATACACATCAGGCCAGATTAAACAAGGGTCATTATAGCAGGTGATGGTTAGGGTGGTTATGATCGTGTGACCTTCTTTAGATGTTTGACAAACCACTGAAGAGACCTTCTTGTTAGGATCTTGGATACGTTAATCCCCTTCTCTCTTTGGATGAAGGGTCAATGAGTAAGTGGCCAGTGGCACCAACCCGAGAGGGACGCACAAAGCCCATTAAACCTCCTTCCATTTCCTACCTCTACCACCTGCGGGCTAAAATCCCCCAGAACCATTGACTAACCAAGCTCTTGCTCTGATAACTTGGGGTAGAGGCCTGTCCATTTTCTCTTGTCCTTGCCAGCATCTGTCCTCTCGGGTCATGGGTGCTGTTGTGAGAGAGTGCTTTCAAGGACAAGCACAGGGTTGTCATACAAGCACTGACACTTTGTCGGTCTCTTATAAGCTCTCAGTTAAGGAATGTCTGATTACAAACAAGAAACCTGAGAGCTATCAGCCAACAGTGGACAAAGAACTCCAGAAGATTTTGTGGCCTTTCTTTATAATTTCTCTTCATCGTGAAGTCTGGCTTTGCTCACTGGAGTAATTGCATCATCTGAGTATTATTTTGATCTTTACTCCCAGAGGAGGATTTGTTTAAGAATCCAGATTTATATGATTGGACAGCTCTCCTGAAGCCTAGTAAATAATTCTGTGTATCTGGCATCTTGAACAATCACAGCTTTGGGGTCAAGGTTGGAATTTTACAAATGTAATCAGAAGCTAGCATTTCCCACATGTGTTTTGAGACTTTAAAGACAAGGGGGCACTGAAGTGAATAAAACAACTATCATAAAAGTGACCAAAAATGTTAGTACTGGTTTCAAAGAAATAGGAAAAAATTAGACACCTTCTCAAATTTAACTATGATTTTTAGCTTTCTCTACAGAATTGGGAGGTCAAGGCCCGGACTTGAGACCCATAAAATTCCTGGAAGAGACATCACAAAATAGGCTTTTTATGGCTCTGGGTTGACCACGTACTTGAGAAATAGGGCTGCATCAATTCATCTTACCTTAACTTCTGGATTAGGAAAACTGGGTTTCATCTATGCAAGTGGGGGCGTTATTGATGAGTGAGAGTGAGAAAGAAAAATCTCTTCTTACTTGGGGGATATATTTAGGATTGGGGTAACTCAGTTTTGGGATGCTGGGTGTGCAGGTCTGTGGGCAGTAGAGGAGGAGGCTGTAACGCCATTCCTCCAGAGGCCTTCTCGGGCACCCCCATTCTGTGATCCCCAGAGGGAGAAAATGAAGCCCCCAGTGGCCATGTGGTCTGCCCATGGGACTTTCGCCAAGAGAGACAGACAGTTCCTAACAGAAGGAATTAGGATTCAATGTGAAATAGTCTTGCTTATTGACAAAAACATGGTCATTAAAGAGGATGCCATTGTCCATTTCCCTTTTGTTCTGAAAACCAAGCTCTTTTGAGAAAAATTAAGTAGTTCCATAAAAGAAAAGATGGACCAAAGCCTCCGCACAGAGATAAATTCCTACTATAATAATCTGCCCCAGGAAATGTCACTGGGGTGAAGAGATCCTTCTGCCGGGGACTTGACCATAAGGAGCCCAGACTTGTCTTACTGTTTAATGCCAGCTGGCAGGTAATCAAATCATTCTTTCCTGTTTACGGAGGGCAGTGGTGTGTAAATAAACAGTCCCTCTGCTCTTGCTTCTACTGTATGGAGGTCTCTGAATCAGTGTTGTGGATCCCAGCTTTTTCTCTGGGATGGGACATCACTAAGCTCCAGCACATGAGCTAGCTGTGCTATAGTGACCTACTGTATAGTAATGAAATCTGATAACAAGAGAACATTTAACACTTTGGATTTCTAACTCTCCACATCAACAGTTTTTGTCTTTTCTTAAATGATCCTGAAACGGAGTGAAGTTCCCTGGAAACAGAAGGAAGCGCTTCTTGTCACCATCAATGATCAGAAAGGGGTCTTTCCTCATTTCTAGTCCAAAAGGAAAACGAAGGCACCGCTGCTGTTTCCCTCATTTGCATCTCCTACCCCTTCCCTTACACTGGACAAGGTTACTGAAGGGTTCCTTCAGCGCTAGGGTGTTGGGTTTTCACTGGGGATGCAGCTGGCCACAGACAGAGACCCACAGAGAGCAAAGCTGCCATGCAGGGAGATTAGACAGAGACACACGAAATGCTCACCACAAAATGAAAGGTAACAGAATTCTGAGCCAACGTCCTTTCATCTGAGCCACTATGACTTAGTCCATTACTTCTTCAATGTCCTGTGACATTTTTCTGGTATTTAGGACTGTCGGCCTCCCTCTTGAATCATGCGCATTTACCTGGAAGCATTTCTTATCTGGAGGAGAAAAAGCATCTGCAATCCCAGAGAGGAGCTGGCTCTTAAAGAGTGACAATGGGTACTTGGGTGTGCAGGGGAGGAGAGGGCAGGTGGGAGTGGGGTGGGATGGTTTGACTTTCTGGCATCAAAACAAATGGGAAATTCTTCAGGCCAGGCTGATGTACATCTATAAGACACTAGACACAGCACAGCCTGCCCACCAGCCCTGTCATGAATCATCTGTGATTGAGCTGAGGGAGAACTTCCTGAAATCCCTCATCATCGTTTGACTAAGATGAGATGCTCTTATCTTATGAAAGTCTGACATCCATAAACTTGTTGGAACTTGGTATGGTGAGTTGAGGACTC
The DNA here is from genome assembly GCF_022079265.1 of Lynx rufus. Classification (NCBI taxonomy): domain Eukaryota; kingdom Metazoa; phylum Chordata; class Mammalia; order Carnivora; family Felidae; genus Lynx; species Lynx rufus. Next base: position 53,771,856 of record NW_025814897.1, on the reverse strand, counting down.
TGTAAGCAAGTGATAGAAAACAGAATGCGTTCTCTCTGGGCTCTGATTTTGGTTTTAAGAGGGACGGGCCCCCTTCTGGGCTGGCAGACTGAAAGATCAACCTGTCCCCAGTTATGGTGAAAGTGAGGGTGTAGGGAAAGTGGGGTTTAAGGAAGAGGGCCCCGTGGGTGACTAGGGCCACTTCTCATCAAGGGACATCCAGGACCATTGTAAGGTAGGATGACATTGATATGAGGAAGCCACCCAGAAGTGTGCAGTCTCTGCTAGGGACAAAGCACCGTGCACTGTGGCACCCTCTGCTAGGGACAAAGCAGGAAGGGCTGCCGTCGGCTCCAGGATGGCTCTGTTAAGAGTACGGGGTAGGCAAACCAGGTTTGCAACTCATAATGAGAAGGCACAGCCTCTGGGAAGGAGGTGAGCCAGATGCAAATTTGGGCTTTGCCTTGAAGACTGCACAGCAAGCAGCTGGTGAGGAGCCTGGGCACCAAGGCTCAGAAAACCAAGCCTCAAGTTCCAGTTCTACTTCTTAAAAGCTAAGTGACCTTAAGCCTCAGGTCCCTGAAAAGGAAGAAATAATATGTGTGTCTTCACAGGGTGACTGTTGGGAGCAGGAGTATGAAATAATGCAGCTAGAGCCCTTAGCACATGCTCGGCACATTGTAAATAATAAAAAATCAGAAGCCATTCTTATTAATAAGTGCAAGGAATCCCACAGCCATTTATAAACAGAGTGATGCTGTGGGGGTGGGGAATGATGAATACAGACTAATTTCAGATCACAAAACAAAAGGAATGGAGCCCAAGAAAAATGAGAGCAGTGGCTCCATTTGCTCAAAATTTCTTTGTCCCCCAAAAGATCTGGGGCTTGTCTCCCAGGTTCTGTAAGACCCAAGAGGTGACTTTCAGAGTCAGAGAGACACCCGGAATCCTGCCTTCCAAAGCCATGTGCTCACCATCTGATCACAGACCCTCCTTTTGAAAAAAATGGAAGGGGAAGAAGTTAAAACACACACACAAACCAGTTGATTCAATAAAGAGCTTTTGGCGAGTGCTCTTTCCAGGATAACAAACCAAGCAAAACGTCTGGCTGTGTTTAAAATCAACAAAAGCAGCAGGAAAGGCAGGAAGAAGGGAGGGGAGTGATGAGCTTGTGCCGAGAGCTGCCAACGGTGCTGCTTCAGCAGGAGCCATGGGAGGAGCCCCAGGAGAGGACAGAGGAGACCAATGCAGACTGGATGGAAGTAAGGACAGGGGAGGGAGGGACGGAGCCAGGCCCAATGGGAGGCAGAAGTGGTGCCGGGGCCCGTGGGAAGCTTTCCCCAGGATTCCAGGCCTCTCTCAGAGCTCTGGCCTAGGTGGCCAGGGGGTGTGGGGGCCTCAGAGCTAAGCCCAAGCGCTCCCAACCAGATCATGAATTTGATAATAACGGCCACACTTACTGAGCACTGTACCATGGGCCAGCCTGTGCTATGCTCTTTATATGCAGTATGATCCCCATTTTATAGGTGAGCAAACTGAGGCTCAAAGAGGCACTGGGACAGCCCACAGCTAGCTGCTAAGTGGTAGTAGTCATGTGCCTTATTCCTGACCCCCGGCTTCTTAATACAGAGGCCTACCGCGTCCGGCCCAGGAAGGGTAAATAGCGAGGCACGCGAACCAGCTAACAGACATCTGGGAAATGCAGACTGGGAGGGAAAAGGTTAAAGATGGCCAGTGGTGAGCTTAAGTCCAACTGATGCTGGGAAAGGCCAACCATAATGTCGCCAGATGAAAGGACGTTTTGCCCAGCTCCCACATGCGGACAGAGGCAGCGTGCCACCCGCAGCAAGTCCCGCAGCAGGTCCCGGGCCTGGGCCCGCCATACCGATGGTGCAGTGTTCGCCGTTCCAGCCGGGGCTGCACTCGCACTTGCCGTCGCGGCACGTCCCGTGCTCCGCACAGCGCGGGTGGCAGGCCCGCTGGTCGCAGGCCGCCCCCATCCAGCCTTCCTCGCAGCGGCAGGTGCCCCCCACGCAGACTCCGTGGCCGCCACAGTCGGCAGCACAGATCTCTGTGGGGAGGAGGGGGGGGAGGGGGGAGGGGGGAGGGGGGAGGGGGGGAGGGGGGAGGGGGGAGGGGGGAGGGGGGAGGGGGGGAGGGGGGAGGGGGGAGGGGGGAGGGGGGAGGGGGGGCGAAGGGGGGGAGGAGGGGGAGGGGGAGGGGGATGAGGGGGGAGGAGGGGGAGGGGGGAGGAAGGAGGAGGGGGAGGGGGGAGGAAGGAGGAGGGGGATGGGGGAGGGGGGAGGAGGGGGGAGGGGGGCGCGGGGGAAGGGGGGAGAGCCGAAGGGGAGGGAGGGGAGAAAAACAAAACACATTTTGAGCCGGTCATTGTTGGGAACAAGGGTCACACTTGGCTACCCACCTCGTCTCCTGTGAGGCTCGGGAGTCGAATCTCCCTGAACAGTGACCCGCAGATGAGAACAATTCTCTGGGCAAAAGCCTGTTCTGACCTGTTTCCCTACCAAAATAGGGCGGATTGCAGGGCTCTGCTCTGTTTGCTTTCCCCTATTGCCAGCCTGTCCCTGCTCTTGTGCTTGCCACCTCCAACGGGGACGGGCCTTCCAAACAGATGTGAGGAAAAGTCAAATTTAATTAAAAACTGGTTATGTGTGAAAACAAAGTGAGGACGAGTCCCCCATCACCAAGTGAAGTGCTCGTGGATTTGGCTTGGGCACGTGCAGGGGGCCTGGGGTCTGCATTTCATTCTGGCCTTAACTGCGATCGAGGTGGGGTGAAAGGGAGGCCAGTGCCCCGCACCCCGGCGCGTTTTCTAGGGGGTGGCTCTGTGCTTCTGCCACCTGTGCTCCATGCTCCACACACTGCCCTGTCACTCCCACTCCAAGCACCACCTCAGTGGCCCTTCTGATCCAAAGCAAAGAGTTGGGGGACCATCTCACAGCCAGAGAGGGGTTGCCCAGCCCTTCGCAAAAGGCCTGTGAGTCGGCACGAAACACACACGGCCCGATTCACAAGCCGCTTCGGCTGGGGGCCAGTGGCAGCCTCACAGTTACACAGGCAGAGGTTGTGAAGTCTCGGAAACAGGTTTTAGGAAACTGGTTGAGCAGCTGTGGCCACTGATGCTCTCTGCCAGCACTGTGATGGAGACCCTGCCTGGAGTCTGGGCCTCGAGGCCCCACGGTCTTCAAATGAAAATCCCAACGCTTTTATTCTTTTTCCAACTAAATTAACTGGCACTGTGTCACGCTGCATTTGCCCACGACAGCTTGGAATCTTCCAAGCTGTATTCTGGTTTAGAAGCTACTAAGAGTCTAGCTATTTTTGAAAAAGGAGCTAAATCAAAATTAGATCGCAGAGGCTTAGACCTTTCATATCAACCTACAATGCAATGGCTACAATGTTTAAGAACTAAATACAAGGGGCACATGGGTGGCTTAATCAGTTAAGCGTGTCAACTTCGGCTCAGGTCACGATTGTGTGGTCTGTGAGTTTCAGCTTCGCGTCGGGCTCTGTGCTGACAGCTCGGAGCCTGGAGCCTGCTTCAGATTCTGTGTCTCCCTCTCTCTCTCTCTCTCTCTCTGCCCCTCCCCTGCTTGCGTTCTGTCTCTCTCTGCCTCTCAAAAAGTAAATAAACATTATACACACACACACACACATATGTATATATATACACACATATAAGTAAACATATATACATATATAAATAAATAAATAAGACTTAGAATCAGATGGGATTCCAAATATATGTTCTGCCAGTTATGTGACCTCAGGCTACCTATTCCATTGCTGAATTTCGCTTTCTTCTTCTGTAAAATGGGGGTGGTGACAGCATCCCTTCGGAGGGTGCCTGATATATAGTATGTATCAATAAATTCACACTGATCATTCATTCTTCAGATAGTACTGCATGCATGCCTACTATGCGCTGAAGACTGTGGCTGTGTCAGGAATACAGAGAAAAACTAGACATAATCTCCATCCTCTGGGAGATCACAATCCAGACAAAGCACAAACTGATGTTGGAATCCAAAGGGTATCCAAATAATCTACAGCTATTACTGCTGCACCTTCTTGCTTATACACAGTAAATAAAAAACCATGAATTTTAGGATCAGATAGATTTGGGGTCCACTCTTGTTTTGTCACTTATTGGCTGGGTGATCTGCAGGTTGCAGGTTATGAAATTCATTGAGCCTCGCTTTCTGTGTCTGTGAAACAGGCATAAAAAAATTCCCATTTCACCATCTCACAGGGGTGGTGTTAGATCAAATGAGGTAATGTGTGGGAGAGCCATTTTTGGCTTAATAACTAACACTTATATCAGGTTTTAGAGTTTAGAAAGCACTCTTCATATGCAATTTCTCATTTAACCTCAACAACAATGCTGTCAGAACACCCAGCTACTATCTTTCTTAGAGGTGAGGCTACTGAGACCCAGACAGTATGAGTGAATTCTACAAGGTCATGCGGTTCCCCTGGTGCTTCTTCCTTGTTTGGACAATTCTCAGGGCAATATGCAAGACAGACATTTTAAGATTAAGGAAACTGATCAGCAAAGAGGCAGGCTCTCCTCTGCAGGAACCTCCTGGTTCTTCCAGCGGGTCTGTCTCCTTTCCTGGCCCTGTTGCTTATCTTTTGTTACATCCAAGTCAGCCCCTGGATATATGTGAAATGAAATGAGATCCCCTCCACAGAATTTCCCAGTCTCACTTTTGTCATCTGGAGACTGCTGGGCTGCCCATCCAAATGCAGCATTTCCTCACCATTTTACACCAGACATGCTCTCCTGGCATGAAGCTGAGGTTGCCTGGTGGTTGGGCCCCTCTCCATCAGCCTTTTACAAGCTGGGTTGTGGGCTCTTACACGTCTTAATGCAAGGGGCCTGAACAGGGTGACCTTGATGTTTATGGGATGCTAACTGATGGGAACACAGCCTGTCAGTGTTCAGGTTCCCCTCTGCAGATGGCCTCTCCGCCTGCGTGGGAGACTCACTGACTCCTGATGGGAGCAGAAACCAGAGATGCTACTTTATCATTTGGTCTCAAGTTGTAGGTCCTGTTGTGATTTTTCTTATGTTTCTCTCTCTCTCTCTCTCTTTTTTTTTTTTGTCCTTGATATAAAAGGAACTGCTTTCGTTTTCCTTCTTGATTTTCGCTTTGACATGAAAACATATAACTTCCCAGAGTGGTTGCTGGAAACCAAATAGGATGGCACTGAAGAATGTGCTTTGACAGCTCATCTATCCTTTATGTGATGTAAGTGGGATTCTGTGAAATGTGGGTCATGGCTCCTCTCCAATCCCAGTTTCCTTGCTTGTAAGCCAGGGATGACACTAACCACTGGACAGGGGTGGTGTAGGAACTGCTCTCACTTGTCTCCTCTCTCATGTGCCCACTACATGCCAATCCTACAGCAATGGGATCTGATGGTGACCGTGCCAGGCATGGTTCTTTCCTGACCTCAAGGAGTTGACATTCTAGCATGGCAGACAGACATAACTGATATCAGTTACATGAGTTCACATGTGCAGAAGTAAAACTTCTAGCATAGCGTCTGGCACGTAGTCAGGGTATAATAAATTGTGCTCACATGTACTTTTGTGAGAAAGAAAATGATGTCTAGTAGCATATGCACAGGACTGACGTCAGAGCATCGGATGTGAATTCTGACTCTGTGACATATCCAATACAAGTGAGCATTTGATAAGTTCCTGTTGACCTTCACCTGATACACATCAGAGCTTTCTGGCTGATAGCTGGAGGGGCTGGGATCTGAGAGGAATCCTTTGAAGTACTATGGAGAACACAATCCGTAGGGTAGACTTGGGCTCCGATTCTGACTCCCCAGCTTCCTTGGGTCCTTGTAGAGTCCTCAGAGAATTATTTAATCTGGGTCATACTTCTGCACTCCCCAAATGAGGAGAGTAATAATGGTCCCCCACTGGTTGAGTGGTGATAATGGAAGAAAAGGGTGCATGTGGAAGGCCCTGGGTAAGCTGTGCTATGAACACAACTCATTGATGAGGACTGAAGACCTCTTGTGTCATCAGAGCTGTACTTCTTGAAGAGGAGCATCTTCTTGAAGAGCAAAATATTAGCTTTTGTAGTGATCAGCCTCAAAATTTAGGTATGCTTTCTCTAGTTACCTTGCATGGCACCATTGGCCAATACCATTGAAACCCAGGAAGAAGCCGTTTGTATTTACAGCCTTGGCTTCCTCTTGAAATCACATGAAAATCTCAAGCTGTCTTACAATTTTGATTCTAAGCCTGTAAAGTTCTTGACTGAAGCATACAGGATCTTGGAGATGAACCAGGCCAGGCCCAAGAACACATTAGCTCTTCTCTGAGGGAAAGCCATGCCTATAGCTCTTCCCTTCTGCACCACTGCCTTGCCTCACCCCTGTACATGCCTGTCTTTTCTCCAGACCAACAGCTCACCTAATGGCAGGCTTTAGCTTTTTCTCATCTTGGTTCCCCCGCAGCAAACACCAGGCATGGCACAACATGAGATTTCAACAAATATTTGTTGAAAAAACAGATGAATAAAAAACACCCAAAAAACCCCCCAAAAAAACAAAACTTCACGGAAGAGGTGTTAAATTACTTGGGCTTGACTCTGTCTCAGGGTCATATTGTACAAGAGTTATTTAGTTAGATATATTTGCACAGGGGCTCAGTCCCCTTTGTGCCTAACTTTCTTAGAAACTCAGCTGCAATCTCTGACTGAGAACTCTGTAATCTTAAAGGGCCTCAGTCCTTACACTCTCATGCACACCTTTCTTCCTACTGCTTCCCATGTCACACCCATTCTCCTTCCATGACGTGGAAGTGAGTAGGCACATGAGGAAGAAGTGAAAAGGGTAGGGAAAGATAGCAGGTTTGGCTATTGGTTAATTGTGCCCCAAAGTGTATACATAAGGGAAAAAGCTGCTCCAGGCTCCTCTCATTAAATGTTAATCCCTATACGAGCCTGGATGAGGCCTGGGACCTAGCACAGCTATGTTTTAATTTGTCTGGACTTATTTTACAATCCTGTTCATTAAAATAGCTGGTACGGGAAGCTGTGGCGTTCCCCTAAAGGGACAGACTTACATATATTTTTCTCATAAAATTTCTGCGACTTGGAAAGATGCTCAAAATTGCCACAAGCGAGGAATGCAAGGGTCGCCGCCCAAGGATCTGTGGGCTTTCCTGCTGAGCAAGGAACAGAGGCAGGTGAAACAGAGTCTTGGCCCCATGTGACCTCCTGGAAAGTCCTTTAATAAGTCCGTATTTAGCACTAAAAGGGATAATAGGGAAAATTGTTCTATTTTGCTTAGGCCTTGAGGTTCTTAGAATGCCCTTAAGAAATTTTAATAGAGGGTTAAATAATTTTAAATGATTCCTGCTAGGATTTTCTGTTTTATCACTAGCTCTTCGGAATTAGTGCACAGCTCAGGAATTTCTCTGAAATTCTGGTACACGTTAAATCTAAGCCACGCTATTGAAGCAGAAATAAGGAGAAAATGTAGAAGCCTTGCCGGTGGCCCACAAATAATATCTCATTAAATCCTCACAATGGCCCTGCAATGATATTTTCATTACTGTATCATAGCTGGGGAAACAGCTTGGAGGGATTAAGTGACTGGCTCAAAGGTAACTTAGCTAGAATGACAGGTGGCTATGATTAACACAGCTCTTTGGCCTGTGACTTGTGTGACCAAGTTGAGGTGAAACCTCAGTTGTAATGTGACACATTTCAATGACTGTTAGTTACATATTAGATCATTGCCCCAGCTAGAATACAGGATCTCTGAGATCAGTCAGAGTCTCCTTCCTCACCCTGACCCAGTGTTTACCATATTAAGTACTTTTCCTTTTGTTTGTCTGTTTATCTGTTTGTTCACCTTCCATATGCCCTTCTGTCCATCCATCTATACAATCCACCCAATCATCTAATCATCTATCCAGTCACTAGGCCATCAGCCTGTCTGTCCATCCATCCATCCATCCATCCATCCATCCATCTGTCCATCCATACATCTATCATCCATCTATCCATCTATACGTCCGCCCATCCATCATCCATCTATCCATCACTCATCCATCCATCCATCCATCCATCCATCCAGCTATCATCCATGCATCCAGCCATCCAATTGTGTGACTTGGACAAGTCACTTCACCTTTCTGTGCCTCAGCTTTCTCTTCTGCAAAATAGGGTTTATACACTAATATCTCAGGTTCATCTGTGAGGCTTAAATGGACACCTTACAATGTGCCTAGTATCATACACATCTTTTATAGAGTAAACACTGTATGGCAACTATATCATGTTTATGTGCTAGAAAGATCCAGGAGAAGGGAGAGTTTAATGATTCTGGGGAGAGCAAGAGGATGATGTGAACAACCGAGGCACCTCTGAGCAGCTAGAGAGGACTAGATTTGGAGCAAAATCTGAGGGACAGCTCTTTGTGGGCACCTCATCTTCTGGGGAGGGATATGTAGGCCAGGACCTGTTTAAGGGACAGGCCAGGATAATGGTAAAGCACTTCACCAATGGCTTCAATGTTCTCAGTGAGGTCGGAATCTGCTGACAGATAGAGGTGGACATTTAAAGAGCCCTTTTGGGGAACAAGAGCAATAACTCCCAAAGTATAAGAAGGATGCAGCTGGAAGGGCCCAGGAGGGGCTAAAGATCATGAGCATGAGGTGGTTTGGCTTCCAGTGCTCAGAAGCAGGCTGTAAGCTGAGGGATGGTGAGTGGCTGGGATGGGCTGGGTTTTGCAAGGTGGATATGGACAGAGGTAGAGACAAGGGAGCTGTGAGTGATGAAGGAGAACAGCTGGAGGTGAAGGACCATGGGACTAGGGGAAAATGATGGAGAAGGAGGGTGTTGGAGCTGGGCAGGAAGTGGCCTGCTTCTGACCAGGGCATTTCCCTCAGGTGGGTTTAGGGGTAAGAGAGAAAACAAGGAGAAAAACTTAGAGGACCAGTTTTTGTGATGAGAGCATAAGAAGACACTTCAGAGATGCTCTAGCCATTCTGTAGACAGGAAAATGAAGGGCCGGAAGAGAGGTGTGCCTTGTCTGTCATCCCACAGGGACATGCGTGTCAGTGTTTGAGCAAGAACTTAATGGCTGACTTAGGAAATAGTCACGTAAGGGGCCAGCTAGACAAATGGCAGCCGGGCCTTACCACACACTGTGGCCCCTCCTCTGTGCCTCTGTACAAGCTGTTTCTGTGGTCTGGGTTCCCCTTTTACCTCAATCTTCAAACGTTCAACTCTACATTGGCTTTGAGTTCTGGCTCCTCCTCTTTGAAGCCTCCTTCTAGTGTTCCATCTGGCAAGAGTTTCACCTCCTGCCTTCCCAAAGCACTTGACACGAACCTTTCTTTATCAGGGTAATTAGTCTGTCTTGCCTCCAGAGCCCTGCTGTCACCAGATTGATCTCTACATTCCCCAGTGAGTCTTACACAGGAAATGTATCTTTTGACTGCATCAAAGTTCTACCATTTTGCACAGAACAGAGGCTGGGATTCACAGAAGCTAGTATAAGGGCCTCCTCTGCTACTTCCCAGCTATGGGAAACAAACGTAGCACCCCTCTGAGCCTTCTCTTTGTCATTTAGAAAATGACAATAATGATACCTAGCTGCCAGAATCCTGAACTTGATTTAAAAACATACTGGGCACCTACTATGTGCCAGATACTCCTAGAGGCTGGGGATTCAGAAATTATATTAAATTATCTCTAGGCTCAAGGAACTGAAGTCTACCCATATGTGTAAAGGAGCACCAAGCTACCACCATGTCCAGCACACAGTAGGGTAATTACAAGGTACCTTTCTTTCCCGTAGACAGATATCTCTATATTTTGAACAAAAGGGTTTCGATGTAGCACCCCCCCTTCCTCCTTTTCTCACTAAATTGGGAAGATGGCTTTTTAGTCTCAGTGCAGGTTTCAAGAAGCAGCCAGAAGGGGAGGAAGGTACAGGAAAGGAGCCTTTGACTTCCTTACAGTAATTAGTGTTCCCTTGACATTGAGGTCAAACCCAAGCCACTCTCCCGTGCTTTTCAACTTCCATCTCTATCACCAGAGGGTCAGCGCTGCTCCCAGCCACCGCTCCATCCCACAGATCTAGTTGGAGGAAAGCTAACGAGCCTTGGAAACCACATGGCCTTTCACCTCACCAGAGGAGCTCGGGAAGCTTTCAAACCAAGCAGGAAAGTAGATTCCAGGATGTTGGTGCATAGCACGCTCCACACCTATTCCCCCAGGACCAGAATTTCAAGCTTCATGAAGCACCTATCACAGGAAGTAGTAAGCCACTGCCATTCATCTTAATTGGAGGGTATCAGGTGTCCTGATTGGAGGAGTTCAAACTGAGCTTGGGGGAGGCCTCCAAATAGGGTCTGACTTTGCAGAAGGATAACAAGGCAGGAAAGGGCTGGTGAGCACAGAAGCCACAGAACATGCCCAGGATGTGGGGTTTTGGCCAGGGCTGGAACACTACCTACACCCCACAAAAGGGCCCAACTGGATGAACTGAAGAGACAGTGATGTTCGCTCCTCTTCCCAGAGACCCCCGGCCCTGCTATCCTTTATGAAAGGCCCATCTCTCCACCCGATCACGTGCCCACCTGTCTAACTGGCTCCTGGACATATCCACCTAGATGTCCTCCTGGCGCCTCCAACTGCATGCCAGTGTTAGAGTATGCTTTCCAAAATCAAACCTCACATGTCACACCTCTGCTTAAAACTTTTCAGTGGCTCCCACCGACGGATAAAACCTAAACTCTTCCGAGGCCATTCACGACTGGATGCCTGCTAACTTCGCTCACCTCTTCTCCCTCTCACTACTGCCACCAATATCCTAAGCAAAGCCACTCCCAACTACAGGTCTTCCCTGGAAATGCCATGTGCTGTCGCATCTTTGTGCATGTTGCAAATCTCTGACTTCTACAATGGGATGCTGCAAGGTGCTTGTCTCTTCCTTCTATCTCTGCCAACTCAAACCCACCTCCATCACCCACCTTAAATCCTGCTATCCTCCAAGAAGCCCCCTGATCACCCCGGCTGAAAGCAATGACTCTTTTCCTCAAACCCTTGTAGTATTGCCAGTTTACATGGTTCTTGGCACTGGTATCCAATGAACTGATACCTTGTGAACCTCATACCTGAGTCATCAAAGGGATCAGCATAAACCTTGGAAATGGCCAATGGCACAGTTATGTAGAGGATAAATACGGGCTCTGAAGTCCGAGATGGCTGGATTTGAATCCTTGTTTTCCCAGAGTGTCTCTGGGCAAGTCCCCCAGGCTCTCTGAACCCTGATTCCCTGGGAACAATACCATCTGCAGTGTCACAAGATTCTTATTTGTTGTCTGAATAAATCATGAAGCATATACATGAAGAAGCTCTGTAAAACGTAAATAAAATCTCCATTCAGAGAGCAGTTATTATTTTAAAATTACAAGTTATATACCAGTGGTTTGATTCAGGAAGACAACCGGAGATTGTGTACAAGCCATCGGCTTGGGCGTCCAAACAGAAACCTGATTCTGAAGCCCAGTTTCAGGAGGGCTTATATTTACATATTGAAGAGCTCCAATTCTGATAGAAAATGTTCTGGGGCTGTCAGGGGAAATTCTACTAAATTACAAAGCTGCCAGCTCCTGGTTTATCAACCTTTAGCTCTGGCACTATTTAGTACTACGCCTGTCTGGGCCCAATTTCCCAGTCTTTGATTAAATGTTAGGAGCTGACCATCTCATTGTGTCTGAAACTGCATGCTACTTCCCAGACAACTGGTGGGCTCTTCTCTGCTTCCTTCCAACGCCTTCTCTTCCTTCTCTGCCTCAGTGTCAATCTCTCAGATATTTATTATTCTGAACTTTGATTCCAGGCTACCACTTGCTGTTGGGAAGGGGTACAGGAAATGTCAAGTCTCAATGGATATTATTCCTCGGCTGAAATTCTAACCTCGGGTTCCTCTTCCTGTAACATACCTATACAGAAATAGCCCGGCCTGATCATTTCCTTTTGATGTTTAATTGGATGTCGGTGCTGTGCTTTCTGGGCTGAGAAGCTAATGCTTCTCAGAGAGAGAACAATTCCAGCTATACACACGAGACCTGTAGCGGGGAGAATGCTCCGCGCTGAATGTAATTTTCTCTCCCATCCATGAACAGAAGACAATTTCTCTGGCATTAAAGCATCTCACTCAGTCTTTCTGTCATTAATAAGAATCAAATTCTGTTCCCTCAAATTTAAATGTAATTATATTTGCCTCGTAAATAAAATTGAATTACCATTTTCAAAATTTAGCACTAATGCAAATGCTATATATAGAGCTTTAATTTTTTTAACCTGTTACTACTTTCGACTTATTATTATTATTTTTTAAACACTGGGCTTATTTTGCTGTCAACTGTGACTTAATTTGATAACAAAGCATCTCTGTTCCCTATCTTTCCAGTCATATTTGTTGTTAACTATGCTTCGTGGTTAGCTTGTCTTTTTGGGAGGGGAAGAGAGTAATAGAGAGGCAACTGGCAGCTCAGAGGATCTGAGTTTGAATTCTAAAAGGTCCGCCCTAAGCGAAGGAACCTAGGCCAGGGTGGGCTGAGAGAACTAAAGAGCGAGCCCTGACATGGAGTCTGAGAGAGAAATCTTCACTGTGCATTGGAAGTTTTTTTAATCCGAGATTTGCAGCAAGGCATTCAGTAGACCCCAGGTTTGGACCCTGCCTACCTTTCTGGCCCAATTAACACCCCCCCCTCCCCCGCCGGCTCCACCGCCCCAGAGCTCTGAGTCTCCGCTCAGAGAAAAGATTTTCCAGAGGCCACTCCTGCATATCTGTGTACTTCGCACATGCTGTTCCATCTGCCTGCACTTCCCCTGCCCCTCTCATGTTCTGGCTCACAAGTCTCCTCCCTGGGAAAGACTGTCTCAGCTTCTGGCCCCACCATCTTCTGGCTGAGCTCACTGCTCCTGCCCTTGTGCTCCCAAACCCCATGCACATACCTCAGTCAGAGCTCTTATCACACCACTTAACTAGGTGTCACTTCCCGAGTGGGTGAGGTTCCCTCATCCTGGGTGCCCAGAACAGCGCCCAGCACACAGGGAGGCCTAAAAGGGTCATAAGTGAATGAGGTGGATATCTGTGCCTGTCAGGGGCAGGTGCAGATCTGGAGCTGTTCTGGGATGCTCTCTCTGTGAGGCTGTATTCCACTCTGGAATTGAGCTCAGAAAGCTCATTATGGAAGCTGATGCTAATGCTGTTTGGCCCTTGTGCTGTTGTTTGGGGATAAATATGTCAGCACATTAATAACTTCATCTAGACTCAATGACCAGTGATGGCAGCTGGTGGTAAAGAGTCAGAAACCACAAGGAAACTGAGCCTCTGAGAGAAAGCAAAGTTGTTCAAGGCTACATAGACTCAAATCCAGGTATGGCTCTAAACCTTCACTACATAAACTGTCCTCAGACTTAAATTTGCAAGAGTCTAAGGGACTATTTGGATAATTTAGATTTAATCATGCATTTTAAAAACACACTATTTATTGACTGCTTACTGAGTGCCAGCACCATGCTAGGCATATTATACATATGCATTAAAGCTAATTTAAAAAACAACCCTGCAAAGCAGGTACCATTAGCCATATTCTTTGGATAAGCTCAGTCTTAAAGCTCTAGCTTGGTCCCACTCTAAATCCCATGCAATTCTTTCTGACCGCATATGCTACCTCCAAACCTGTACCACAGAATCTCTAAAAGATCTCTACCTGTTCTTCCATGAAACTCAATTGCAGTGAAATGATAAGAATCATAAACCACCAGCATGGGCATTTCACAGGCAGAATCTCTGCCATGTATCGCTTCTATGAGCCAGCAACCCAAAGGGATAAAATGCAGTGAGAGGACCCTCTCAAATAAAAGTCATTTATGGAAGATAAGATTGGAGAGGGCTCACAGAGCAGTGGAAATGATGAATGAATTTATGAAGCTGAGGACGGAGGCTACTGGGCTGGGGTGGAGGGGAAGGAAGACCCAAGGGAGAGCCAACAGAGGGGCAAACGATGAGTCTAAGTGACCACATTTGAAACGGTATCCTGGAAAATGTCACAGAGCTTGAAATCCTCTTTAGAAGAACTGAGGCTCTGAAAGAAAGGTAGACTCTTCCAATTGTAAGGACGGTCTCAGAGAGGTTAAATTCCTTCCCTTTTCTAAGGCAGCTCAAAGTCAAGAGGATGAAAAGCCAGCTAAAGCATATGGGGGAGGTGGGAGAGTCATTCTGCTCAGCAAGGCTGCTGAGTGGGCCCATTTTATGCAAAAGCTGATGAGGCATCCAGCCCAGCGTGGCTGCTCCCTGGGGAAGATGGCCTGAAGGAGGTGACATGATGCCAGCTCCTGTCCAGGAGGGGTTCTGGCCGGCCTGCACGGCACACGAAACTAACATGAGCTAGGTCTGGAAAGAGACAAAGAAGGAGCCCAGGGATTTGGTTTTAGCCCTTAGTGCATGCGTGTGTGTGTGTGTGTGTGTGTGTGTGTGTGTGTGTGTGTGTGTGTATGGCGGTGTGGGGGCACACTGGGGTGGGGAGGAGGGTCCTGAGAGAACAGATTAGACTGGTAGTGTGCTGGAATCTTCCTGGGCAGAGCCAATAGCTTTTTCTTTGATGTGTCACTGGGTAAGTCATCGAGTAATCATCGAGAACCTAACCCAAGACAGGCCCTGCACTAGGGATACTGGCAAACCCTGACCTCATGGAGATCACGCTTGGCAAGAGAAAGGCTCGATGATAATACATTGCTCAGTATGCCACAGAGCTTGGCAGAGGCCCTAGGGCCATATCCGGTGTGAATCTGGACTCTGCCACTCACCAGTGGGGGGAAACTGGCAAGGAATTGAACTTTTCTGAGCTTCAGTTTCCTTACCTGGAAAATGGAACTAGTAATACTTTCTTCCACAGGGGTTTGTAGAACCTTAATTAAGATAATGGTTGTAATACACTTAGTTCAATTGGTTTGGTACATGGTAAGCCCTAAGAAATGGTGGCTCTTTAAGTGATGCTGCATCCTGTGGCTTATCAGGAAAAAAGATAAGATCACTGATAAGGAAACACCTTTGGATGGAAAGGGGGCTTGAGGCAAGAGCTGAGGACTTAGCTTTAATTCACACTCTGCCACGGCTAAACTGATTTACTCTGGACAAGTCATTTCATCTTCCCAGCTCTTTAACCCTCTGTTAAACCACAGCACTGGCAATCACCATCACCATCACCACTACCACCATCCCCCAGAGACCAGAGAAGCCAAGTCCTGCTGCGCCCGGAGTTGAGGACACAGGTGTGCTGAGGGTGGGCCTGAGGGATAATTCGTCCCAACAATTATCTTATACTGTTTGTCAGGAAGGAAGATCACTTGAATGAGGCAAGATTTGGGGAGGAATTTCTGACATGAGATTGGAAGCCAAGCTACTGGGAACTCAGGGGCCTGAGTAAATACTTGTGCAAAATCGGACTTCACTGTTTCCACAAACAGTAACCAAAGTGCTGGGGAACTTTGTTGGCTCACATTTCATCACAGGCTGGTCGTGGAGTGCGGGGCGTGTCGATTTCAGATGCTTTCATTAAGTCTCATTCTCTGGGCCAGTGAGACATCTCTTCCTTCCTATGAGGGCCATTTGGTGATTTCTGCCAACTTCACAACCCATAGTTCGTGCCGACGCTATGAGGAGCACTTAGGACGGGCTGCAGGCCTGCGGCTCCCGATGGGAAGGCTCTGGGCAGTATCTGTGCCAGCCTGGCCGTACCAGGGCAAATAACACCATACGAGGAGAGCTGCCTCTCGACAGGTGTCTGACTTGGGCCAGACACCGTGCCGACCACCATACCTACACTTTGTCACTGAATCCTTACAACAATCCTTACAACAATCCTGTAGGTGATTTTACCTTTATGATAGAAGAAGACAGAATTCAGTAGGCCCAGAGGGGAACATTAGGACCTGAGGTTCCTGGGTGGAGAAAAACATCTATTTTGGAATAATGCTGGGAGTGTCTGACCACAGCAAACTTCCTCAAGCACAAGGTTCCTCTTAAGAATGTAACAGATCTCCCCCATTCCCCCTCAGGCTTCCCGCAGGAATTTGACAAAAGACCCAAGCATGGCCTTAGGCCACCACTCATACAGTGGAACTGAGCCAATCAGGAATGGACCACCCAGCACCTAGAGCTATTAGGCCAACAAGGGTGGGACCTGAGAGGGAACAGGGGGTAGGGGAAGGCTGACCAAAACCTTATGACAAGGACCCTTGCCTACTGTCACAGGCATTCACGTCCTAACGTCCCCCCTCTGTAAAGAGAGCTTTCCTACTATTCTTTCTTCCTGATCTTATACTCTAATAAAATTTTGCCGATGCGATGCTCATTTTGTGTCCACCTCTTCGTTCTTTGAGGGAGCAAGACAATGAATCCCACATACTGTGGTAAAGAGTCCTGCAACACCTTGAAGGAAACTAACTGCAACTTGCTGCAGCCATCGTACTAGCGGGGAGCAGATTTTCTGAAAGTCCAGTGCCTGTCCCACCACCATGTAGTTAATTCCCCTAGCACAAAGGCAGTCCCTCAGCTCCAGCACCACCCAGTCAATAAGGCATCTCTTGCTTTGCTTCATGGCCAACACTCAACAGCTTTCAAACAGCTTCCACTCAGTGCAAGTGCCCTTGGAAGGGAGGTAGGAGAAAGATACCAAGTGCTCACTCTATCTAGGCACTCTTCTATGTGCGTGCACACATTGTATAATTTAATGGTCACATAACCTTTGAGGTAGACACTGTTATTATCCCATTTTCAGATAAGGAAGCTGAAGTCAAGAAAAGCCAGTACCTTGCCAAGGTCATCCAGTTAGCACATGGCAGAGCCAGGACTGCGCTCAGGCAGGTACTGCCTATACAAAGCAGGGTTGCAAGAGAGAAAACCACCTTCAAAGTGCTTCCACTAGACTTCAGACTGGCTTCTGGAGGGGAGGTGACCGCTGAGGAGGAACAGTGGCCTGTGGAGAGGCAGCACAGAATACCAGGAAGCGGGCTGGGCCTGGGCTCCCAGGCTGAACTTGGGCTGCCAGCCTCATAGGGCACCAGAGTGCCTTAGGCAAGTCTGCAACCCCCTGAGCCTCAAGGTAAGAATGGGGATGATGTCATAGCTGGCCACCCTGCCTACGGGGCTGTTGTCCTATGTGTGTGTGTGTGTGTGTGTGTGTGTATGAGAGAGAGACAGAGACAGAGACAGAGAAATATCTCTGTATGCTGTGAAGTACTCGGCAAACACAAATTGTTATTTGCTATCGCCAGGGGAGACGGTACTTTTGAAGCCATTTTTGAAATTCCTGGCCTGGTGGCAGTCGTGACACTGTTTCAGTCAGCTGCAGGTTAGAGATTTACAAACTATAATCCACTTTTCTAAAAGGGCATATTTCTTCTTGCCTCTATCAAATGTCTTCGTTAATATCGAGGGCTCTCATCAATGGCTGTTTTAATCATAATTGTAATAGCAGCTAACATTTACTGAGCCCATATTACGAGCTGAGTAGCATGATAAGTGAGTTTTTTTTTTTTTTTTAATTTTTGGGACAGAGAGAGACAGAGCATGAACGGGGGAGGGGCAGAGAGAGAGGGAGACACAGAATCGGAAACAGGCTCCAGGCTCTGAGCCATCAGCCCAGAGCCTGACGCGGGGCTCGAACTCATGGACCGCGAGATCATGACCTGGCTGAAGTCGGATGCTTAACCAACTGCGCCACCCAGGCGCCCCGATAAGTGAGTTTTTAATAACATCTTAAACAATTCACCACATAATAATTTTCCAAATAGTAACCCCAGAAGGTAGGTCCTGTTAACCACCTCCATTTTACAGCGTAGGGAGGTGAAGGAACTTGCCCGAAGCTAGAACTAGTACGTAGGGGGGTTGGCGTTTGGACCAAGGTTTGCTGGGATCAGGGACGCTTCTCATCACTCCTCTTACCATGCGCAAGAGGCCACACACAACTGACACCAGTTATGGGGAGCGATGTACACACGGTGGAGGAAGACAAACTCTCACGATTCTATTTAAAGTCCCTTCCAGTGGGTCTACTGTCTCCTTTTATGGGACCAACTGAAGAATACTTAGTGATCTCACTCAAAGTTACACCTACCTCTGTGAAAGGCTGTGGTGTTTCATCAGGGATTAACAATGCATGGAAACTTATATACCCATCATAAATTAGCTTTGTGGCCACATAACAAACAATACAACCCAGTGTAGCTTTGAGAGGACCATTTATTATATCGCTATAAACAGAGCTATATAAAAAGAATTATTCTTAAGACCCTGCGCATCTGCGTTTGCAATCACGTCTTAACACGAGCTTTGCAAACGAGGATAAAAAGTCCAGTTTAGACTGCATACTGAACATCAATTCTCCATTCAAGGGGGCAAAGTAGTTCAAAGTATTCCAGAGGCACAAAGGCTGCATGGATCTCATTTTTGCCAAAGGTCCTCAACCATCTTTCCTGATCACAAAGGGGACTGCTAACACACAACATGATAAGCTCATTTGGGCTTCCCTTCATTTAAACAGTGTGGTGTGGTAGAGAAAGCGATTTAAGTAAAAAAACAAAAACAAAAACAAAAACAAAAACCATAGCTAGAGATGCTGCCACTTTTTAGCTGTGTGTCCTTGGGTAGGATTACTTAAAAATTTTCTGTGCCTGAGCTTCTCCATCAGTTTATTTCTCTTCATTTGTTTCTTTGTCATCTCCACTCCCTTGGTCCTTCAATGCAAGTGTGACAAAGATGGGGACTTTCTTATCTCTTTATATCTCTGATTAGAAGAGTCCCTAGTACACAGTAGGTGTCCAAAAGTATTCATTGAGTAAAGTATTCTGTAAATCAGTCACACAGGGGCGATGATCCCTTTCTCACGGGGTTTTCACGTGTCCACTGTTTATTTTTTTTTTTTAATTTTTTTTTTCAACGTTTTATTTATTTTTGGGACAGAGAGAGACAGAACATGAACAGGGGAGGGGCAGAGAGAGAGGGAGACACAGAATCGGAAACAGGCTCCAGGCTCTGAGCCATCAGCCCAGAGCCCGACGCGGGGCTCGAACTCACGGACCGCGAGATCGTGACCTGGCTGAAGTCGGACGCTTAACCGACTGCGCCACCCAGGCACCCCATCCACTGTTTATTTTTTAAAGTTTCTTTATTTTTGAGACAGAGAGAGTGAGCAGGGGAGGGGCAGAGAGAGAGGGAGAGAGAGAGAGAGAGTCCCTCCGCTGATAGCGTGGAGCCTGAAGCAGGGCTTGAACTCACAAATCATGAGATAATGACCTGAGCTGAAATCAAGAGTCAGACACTCCGCTGACTGAGCCACCCAGGCGCCCCATGTGTCCACTGTTTAAATTAGATATTAAAAGTGAACACACCTGCCATGTACCAAAACTGTGCTAGGTAATTCACAAATTGCCATTTAATCATCATTTTGAGAGGGTCTATGCTTAATTGATTGAGCCACCCAGGCACCCCAAGGGTCTAAAAAATCATAAAGTGCTTACAGACAGAAGGGTGCCAATAGAATTATCCTTTGGAGGTTAGATGTATAAACCCTGTGTATATGAACCAAACAGTAAAACCAAAAACACATTTAATCATGCATTCATTATCCACTCATCAATATTCATTGAGCAGCTGTAGTGAGCCAGGCCTGTGCTGAGTCCTGGGCATGTAGGGTGAATAGACATGTTTGTTATCGTCATGGAACTTACGGGCTAGCAGGGGATCTGGCCACAGTGGCAGGCAGGGACTAGGTCACAGAAAACCTTAAATACTACACGGAGTTCAGACTTCGTTCTGAAGAACGGGTGAAACTAAAGGGTTCGGCAGCTGGGACCTGAGTCCTTTAAAGCCCCATCCCTGCAGATCTCACCAGGCATGCTGTTCCCCATGGCCCTGCCTCTAGGGATGACCACCATAACATGGGAGATGAGATTTCAATCTATTACTGTAATTCACATGGTTATAGGGCAAGGGTTTGACTCTGGGTTTAAGCGATGTGAAGATTAGTTTCTGAATCCTCTGCCCATCTAAAAGTACGGGTGCCGAAGGATGGAGTTCAGGGAAAGAAGAAAAGCACGCAGAGATGTGGGTCACCCCACTAATACATGACAGAGAATAGGGTCAGACCACTAATACTGACAGAGAATAGGGCACGAACCGTGAACATGTTACAGCGGAAAGCCCCTTCCTCCAGCCACGCTGTGCCCTTCTCCCCACACTCACCAATGGAACAGTCATGTCCAGTCCAGCTTGGGTCACAGCTGCAAAGGCCGGTGTCTGGGAAGAAGGTTCCGTGGCCTGAACACTGGTCCAAGCACGTGGCTCTGGGCGTCTCACAGTTGGTGCCTCCCCATCCCACGGAACAGTGGCACTCGCCTCTCACGCAGACACCCCGGCCTGAACACGTGGGGTCCATGCAGTCCACTGTGACACAAAGCAAAGGGAACACAGGTGAACATCTGATCAGCAAAGGTGAGGCTTCTTTAAGTGAACCACTACACTTTGTAGTAGAAGGGCTTGGTAAGAGGACACAGATCTCCTGAGGACAGGCCACTTGATACAGTAAAGAGGAAGGATTTTAGCAACTGGTAGACCTGGGTTCCCGGCTCTATGGGTGGCTGGCTGTTTACCAGTCAGAGGCTCAGTTCCCTTGCCTGTAAAAGGTGGATACAAATCTCTAACTTCTTGGTTTGTTGGGGTGATGGAGTAAGAAATAAGTAAGACGGGTGCCTGGCTGGCTCGGTCGGTAGAGCATGTGACTCTTGATCTCAGGGTTGTGAGTTCAAGACCCAGCATGTGACCTCTTGATCTCAGGGTTGTGAGTTCAAGCCCCAAGTTGGGAGTGGAGTTTACTTAAAGAAAAAAAAAAAAAAAAGAAAGAAATATTTATCAAGTGTTAGCATGGTGCCCCGTGCCTGCTACGTCTGTAATAACTACACCAGTTAGCGGACAAGACGTTGTTTTGTTCACTTCTGTGTATCCACCTCCTAGAACAGTGCTTAGCACATAGGTCCTCAAGAAATCTTTGTCAAATAAACTAATACTGTTTACCACTTCATAATACAGTCTTAACATGAATGTGGGACTAAAAGAGATTCCTTAATTTAAAAGAGAATTTATTTTGCACTTAAATTCCATCAGATTTTATCATCTTGCCAAAGTTCTTGTGACTGACACAAACTTTCAAACCTCACTTTCCAGAGGGCAAACATTTCAACGACTATTCAAAATTACATGTGGGAGCTTTGCACAGATTCTCCTCATGTAGTGGGTGAACTATATAGCTGTAGCTCACAGCCAAGCAACCCCTGCTGGGCTATTAGAGCCTAAGGTCAAAGTGGTCTCAAGAGATCAAACCAGGAAGAGAGAAAGGAGAATAACATTATGGGTGACCTGCTCTGTGCCCTCACTCTAGGAAGTGCTTTACATATAATATCAGATTCAGTTTCTTCCATAACCCAGCGAGGTACAGATGAGGAAATTGAGGCTCACAGAGGCAAATAATTTAAGCCAAATCATACAGTTAACCCTGCCAGAGAGGAATCTGAAGGCGCGTCTGTCTGATTCTGAAGCCAATATTTGTTCCTGCGGCTGATTTTCCTAAATCAAAGCTTTAGCTACGGGGCTACACAAAGTTAACAGAGACCTCTAATCTTCCAGAAAGCACTGCACAGAAAAAACAAAAGGAGAGTAGGCAAAGGTTGGTCCAACGTTATGAAAAAGTCGTTGGATCTTTTATTTTAGGAAGGCAGGAGATTCCACTCCTCTTGCAACTGTAGGGGACAGTGGTGTCCTGGCAGGGGGCGCTGTGATGGGTGTGGTCAGCTTCCTCCTGGAAGGAGCTCATGAGGAAGCCCTATCTATGCTCCACAGGAAGGAACCTGGCATCCGGCCTCTGAGGCCCTACGTCATGGTTCCATGACACATGTCAAGTCCTGTATCTCCTCTGAAATTCCCATGTCAAAACTATCGACACCTCGGTCGCTAATGAGGACACCGAGGATTTGAAAGGACTGTGTGAACTGTAAACTGGTGGCAAGAAGTTACTTTTCCATCCTGTCAGGATATTCAGCAGTGTGACGTGGGCAGACTGGTCAGAGGTGCTTTTACTTTATTCATTTATGATTCAGACAAGCTTTTCGTTCATTTACGAATTAAATTTCATAACCCCAAATATTTGACTTTGGTGCAAAAGACTGGGAAGCCTGGCCTGCGGATGTTAAGGGTCAGACACAAACGGACAGAGACCATACAAACGGCTACCTTCTGGGAACAGAATGTCTGTTTGAGGACCAGCTTATCAAGACAGTTCTTTTACTTTATAGGTTTTGAAAAGGGATTTCAACTTACTGGCCTAAATGAGAAATCAGAAAGTCAGAAGCGAGGAGCAATCATTTGCTAAAAAACAGAGTTATGAGAACAACAAGAGCAACAACAATAATAACAACCAGTATTGAGGTAGTCCTTCTTCTGGGCCATATTTTGCTATTAAACCTTCTATATACATTATGTCATTTAACTTTAGCCACAATTCTTTGAGGTAGATAGCATTACTATCCCCATTTCACAGAGGAGGAAATTAAAGCACAGAGAGGTTGAATAACTTGCCCAAGATCACACAGGGTAAGTGGAGGGATTTACATTGGAATCACTCTTTCTTGGTACACATCTCTTGCTATTTCCTCTATAATCTTACTGGTTCAAGAATATACACATACGTGTATACGGACATAAGTGGTCAAAACATAGAAACAAAACCAAAATAAAACAAGAAAAGAAACAGAACAAAGTGGAGAATTAATAAAGCCAAACGAAGGCAAAGAATCTTCTCTTGCAGTCTCTGCACACTACTTAACAATGGTTAAAGCATGACCCGTTGGAGTTCCTGGTAATTAAAAATCATAAAAATAATAATAGTGATATATTTTCATGACTAGCCTCACATCTCAGAACCTCAGAAGGATTATTCTGGCCCATTAGGCTACTATGGTAATTCCCTAGATCCAGAGAGCTTTCCAATTTGACAGGAAACGACTCAGCAATTCCTATCCCGAGGCCTATAAAGGTATTTCCCGTTCTGCGAGCGCCTGGGCCCAGGCTTCGGGTGGAAGCAGTCTCCGAGGCGCCCTCGAGGTTGAATCTATAAATCTGCGCTGTTAGCGAGCAAGCCGGGAGGGCGCCAAGTTTAGCAAGAGGCCCTTGGCGTCACGGCCCCATTCCTCAGACACAATAAGTCTGACAGGGACCCAGGAACCAGCAAAACCAATCCCACGCTCTCGGAAGATGGTCCGGGCGGGGACGAAGGCACTGCTGAAAGGACTACCTCCAGGCAGTAGTCATTGCTTCTGAAGGTCCACCTGGAAAAGTGGGTGGGGCGTGTGAGGGGAGTTTCGAGGAGGACGGAACCTCCAGGAAAGGCCTCTCTGTAGACTCTGGATCTGCTCTCGCTTTCTGGGGCCTCTGGTTGATGAGAACCCTCGGGTGGGATTATTAAAGTCGTCTTCTTTCTATCCCACCAGGGCAGTTTCACAAATGACGCTTATTTCCCTGGGAGCGGTGGGTGTCACGGGAAGAGCCAGCTGGCCAGGGGTTAGGGAGGTCTGTGCCAAAGGAGCAGGGGAGAAGTTGGCAGGGAAGCGGGCTGAACTTTGTGTGGAAGACAGTCTAACTCAGTGTCCGCTTGGAAGAGGGGCCAAACGGTACATTTGTTCTCCTCTGCAGAGCTTGGCATTCAAGCCAACATTTCTGGCAGAAGCTTAGCCCATTAATGAAATGATGAGGCCTGCACGAGCTGCAAACACAACTCTTCCCCTAACATGGTCCCCGCTTCAGTGACCACACCAGCCATTAGCCGCTCTTCAGGACCACAACACAGTGTCTCACTCTGCCCGGCAAAAGGCCTGAGGTGGTCTCTTCTGCCCCTCCCCCAACTCCCTCCAAGCGTCCTGTCGGCGCGGTTTTAAAAAAAATAGGGGGCAATAAACCCCAGAAGGAGGAGAGAGGGGAGAAAATAAGCTTGTTAGCTGATGTTTTATAAACACAGCGAAAGGGAGGAGGAGAGAGAGCAGCGGGGAGTGGGGGGCAGGGGGGGAAGGGCAGGGAAGACCCCGAGAAGCCCCCATTATAAACACAAGGACGTTGCAATGACGCTTCAGCAGAGAAACAGAAATAATAAAGGGAATCAGAACCAGATGGCCCTCCTCAGGAAAGAAAGGAGTGAAAACGCTTCTTTTCGAATAGATCACGTACATCAAAGAGCTTAACAACCTTTTTTCCCTCTTTGTAAGTAACCCTGCCCGCTGGGGCACTGCCCAGTGCCAGCTGAGCTGGAGGACGGTCTGCCTCCTTGGCCCACATAACACGGTGGGGTTGGGGGAGGGGGGCGGCACCACAGCCTCAAGAGGAATCTCTTTGTTTTTCTTTTCTTCTCGGGGTCTTCACCTCAAGTGGCTAAAATGAGAAGGGAAAGCAGATGAAGGTCACCGTTGTCAGGACGAGAAAGTGAAGTTGCTTTGTTCCTGAGGCTGGCACTCCTCCTCTCTCAGACGGCCCAAAGTAATCCCCAATCCAAGTTAATAGGTCTGAATTGGGACCCCCAGGCACACTTGGGGTTTACAGGCAGCCTGTCTCCGAGACGCACTGCTTTTCAGACACTAATCCCTTCCTGTTCCCCGCTCCTTTAAAGTGGGCCCATTCCACCGGCTCTCCTTTGCTTGCTTCTTTTTTAAGAGAAATGATACCTTGAGAGGGGCCTGTGTGTTAAATCCCAAAAGGGTTAGAAGGCCAGCTCTCCTTGGAGCCTCCTCCATCCACGGAAGAAGATGCCAGCGCCCTAGATGGTGGGCAGTGGGAGTGAGGGCCGTTAGCTTTGTCCACCAGTTTCAACAGCGACATCCCCCCGTTTCCAAAAGACCTCGGATAAAGTGAGTGGGGTGAAACAGGAAATGTGCTTCAACTGTCCCCAGAATAATACTAACAATATAAGAGCTAACATTTATGGGGCATTTATTATGTGTCAGACACTGAGCTAAGTGCTTTACATGGGTCATTTAATTCAATCCTTATGATGGCCCTCTGAGGAAGGAATTCCCATTTTGTTGATGAGGGAAGTGAGGCTAGTTTGTGGCACAGCCGGCACTCAAACCTACATCTGGTTCCAGAGCGTGTGCTTTTACAAGCCACCCTATATTGCTTGTGAATAAGACCCCTCTCATCTAGAAATCCCATGCAGTAAAAAAGAAAGAGGGCTCTGAAGTAGTAAGACATGGGGTGGGTCCCAGCCCTGCCACCGGTTAGTTCCATGACCACAGGCCCACCATCAGTTAGCTCCATGACACCGGGTCTGCCACCAGTTAGCTCCATGGCCATGGATGGGCCCACCCCTGGTGAGCTCCATGACCATGGGCCTGCCACTGCCTCTCCCTGGGCCCCGGGATCTTCATTTGTGAAACGAAAATGCTCACTTACCTCACCAAGTTAGACTGCCTGGGAAAGAAATGGCAACACTGTTAAAGCGACAGCTCACTGTCTAGCCTCCGCTACACGATCATAGTTTACTTTATGGAGGAAAGAGACATACTCACGAGCATCTACGAGCCACACAACACACGCCTGGGCTAACAGAAGGCAGAGTGTGAAGGCCTCTAACAGACATGCGGAGCACATGAGCTTAAAGGGGAGGAGAAAGAACCTGGGCTGAGGGACCAGAAACACTGGGCTCAAACCCAGCTTTGCCACCTACCAGCTGTGTGACCGTGGGCAGGTCGTCTGACTCTCTGAGTCTCGGTTCCCCTAAGTATAAAACAGAGATATTACCCTACCCTGTTGGGTTTGAGGTTAAATGACAGAAGGCTTCTAGGACAGAGCCTTGTGTATAGGACGGGCTCCACATAGGACACTTCTCTTCCTTTCGCTGCCTAGGACTCTGATTTGCCCGTCCTCTTCCGTGTGGTTAATTCCTGCTGCTGATGGGGGCCTGGCTTGGGGTGTGGTCCCAGGGCTGTCCGGGAGCTCTCCTCTGCTCCCTGAAGGCCCTCCCCGCGCTGTGCGCTGACCTCTGTCTGGAGCAAGGTGCTGGGCCGCCTGCCCGCCATCCTACCTTCCTCGCAGCTCTCGCCCTTGTAGCCAGGGTTGCAGATGCAGGTGCCCATGATGCAGGTGCCGTGGTTGCTGCAGGCCACGTCGATACACTGGTTGGTGGGCACGTCGCACTCGGCGCCCTTCCAGCCGCTGTGGCACAGGCACCTGCCCTTCATGTACTGGCCGTTCCCACTGCACAGCACGGGGCAGGAGGCTGGGGAGACAGCACAGGAAGTCTGGCATGAATCAGCACCCTGCACACCCCACCTGCCTTTGTCCCTTTCTCCCTTCGGCCTGGAGGCTTGACCAAGAGCCTCAAGTGCTTTGCTACAATTCCCATCTGTCCGTGCCTCTTGCTTTGTTTCACTGTAATTTAAACACGCCCGGAACTGTAGGCAAAGGTGTGCAGTGCAGGGCCTGGGGGAGCTAGTGCCCAGTGACCACTGCTTTTCTCCATCCCCTCATACTACTGGTGCAGCACGGTGGTCACCAGGACCCTTATGCAGGAAGCTTCCATCTGTTTCTTGGTCTTACCGGGAAAGACAGCGGCTAGGCCTCCCGCCTGACCCAGTCTCTCCTCCGGCACCCTCCTGACAGCATTCCATTTTGCTCCCTGCCCCCCTACCTGCAGCACCACCTACTGTCTCTCCAACCCAGTCAATCTCAGCTTTTCTTGCCTTTCAGGCTCCACCTGAGCCCCACACACCCCACAAGAGAATAGCTGAGCCCAGCTTGGCTCTCTAAAGTATTATCTTTCCATTCTGCCTCTTAGCGTCAAGTGTTTTGTGATCATCTGTATGAAGGACACTATATAAAAACAAATTATACTGCATTGTGCTGTAAGTACCTACCAGCCTTACCAAGATGCAATAAGGTTGTTTTATATGTGACTCTTAACTTTAAGTGCATATGGGATGAGACAGTAATTCTTGTTAGAAGGAATGACTCATCTCTTCTCTCTGCACCACCCTCCGCTGGTCCCCGCCTTGCTTCTTTCCTTTTTAAGGCACTGATCAAGTAATCACAGTGGTTCCTCAGGGCTGCAGCTCTGCTGTCTCAAACAGAGTGTCTTCCACATCAGGAAGGATAAGAAGAATCTCCCAAACAGCATCACGCTGTATTGTTATTTGTAGGGCACGGTGAAGAACCATCTCTGCCTTCCTCTGATGAACAACTATTCAAGCATCAGGTCCAGGTTCCAATGGCACCCCATCTAGGGGGCCTTTTCTGGTCCTTATGGTGTCCAAGCTGAGACAGCTGATGGGTACTCCCCAATTTAACCTTGCCCTAGCATGTTTTACTTACTAATGATGGCTTTGTCATCGTCTACTTACTCGTCTGTCTCCTCGACCAGACTGAGAGCTCCTGGGACTGGGGCTTGCTCAGTGCTCTAACCCCAGCACCTTGCACAGGAACAGGCCCTAGAGGGCACTAAGCAAATGCCTGCTGAATGAGTGAAGAGGTGGGAAGCCCAGAGGAAGGAGCCGTGTTAGTTTCCCCAGAGGACCGCCAAAGCCTCAGGACTACAGAGCTCCTTTGGCCTTTGCCACGTTTATTCTTCTGAGAACAGGAACAGAGGCCAAGTGCACAGGGTGTATCATGGGTAGCCTTTAAGCCATGTTAGTAGGGCTGTATGTGCCCAAGTATGAGGCAACATTAGGGTCCTGTGTGGAGAAAAGCATCCTTCCCTCCCGAGTCTCTCCCCTCGGTGGTCCCTGCAAAGAATCTGGCAACAATGGAGCACTAATGCAGGCCCTGCCACAAGGCCAGAGTGCACAGCAAAGAAAAGACACTTGGTGCGTGTCGACCATACTTCAATAATCAAAAAACAAGTGAAACAAGCCCCCCCCCCCAAGAAAAAACCATCAAAGACACTTGGCAAAGGCTGATCACTCCTCAAAAGGGAAATCAACTTTTTTGAAAGACCCTCACTGTCACTTCCCCTGCCCCCGCAGCAGACGGGAGGTTCACTGTACCTGCCCTTGTAAAGGCTGGCCCTCCTGAGCTCTCCAGTCATGTCCTTGTGGACAATGGGGCTGATGTGGCCTTAGCTCTGCCGGCAGACCCCCTGCCCTTGGAGCTTCCAAAGAATGGCTCTGGGGGGTCCTTTTTGTGGGAGGCAGGAGGTGGTCTGGGGTCCTGCGCTTTCTCCGAGAAGCAGGATGTGAGCCCCCCACGGGGCCGAGGGAGCGGGCCTCACATGCACACACGCACACACAGGTCTCACCTCTGCCACAGTCGGGGCCCAGGAAGCCCAAGAAGCAGTGGCAGGTCCCAGAGATGCAGTCGCCGTTGCCATAGCAGTTGCTGGGGCAGTTATCCACCGACTCTGGAGGGGGAGAGAGGGAGAGCGTTGAAAAGAGAAACTTCTTCACCCAGACCGAGGGCCTGGGTATCAAAACCTCAGGTGAACCAGGGCCCACACGTTCTAGCTCTTCTGGCCCAGTCGCTAAAAAGAATCAACAGAGTTAAAAATGATGTGTGTCGGTTTTACTCTTATTGCATCTCAAATGACACTAAGAGACGTGTTCCGGAAAACGTTGGCCGCCACCAAGTTTTTATATATCAGTTCGTATCTACAAACGCGTAAGAAATTCTTCAGCTGAAAACACTGGGGACAACAGTGCAAGCTGTTCGTGGTGCTTATCTGTGGATGCCGGGGTATCATCGGGAAGTCCTTGCGGTCTTCTTTATGCTTTGCTGTGCTTTACGTTTTCCTCTTAAAGGGCTGATATTCCATTCACTTTCTTCTTCTTCTTTTTTTCATAAAGCTCCTGGCATTTGCAAACCTGTCTCTTCCCGTCTCAGATTGCTCACCTATCGGTCTGGGTGCACACTGTCTTCCCCAGGGCTAACACAACGGCCTCCTGGCTGGTCTCCTGTTTCCTCTCTTGCTCCCCACCCCACGCAGTCACCACCCAGCAGTCTGAGTGATCTCTGGAAAACCAATCTGATCCTGCCACTCTCCTACTTAAAACCCTTCAGAATGGCTTCCCATTTATTGAGACCAAAAAAAAAAAAAAAAAAAAAATCCAAGTTCTTTCAAAAGGCACAGGAGTTTTCTCTCGTACTCCCTCTGCCGTCCCTGCATCCCAGGCGTATGCTGTCATGCCCACCTTTTGCAGGGATGTGATTTTCTCAAACTCTTCCTACTACTTTTAGTATACTCTGTGTGACGTGACAAAGAAATATGGCATTTATTTCAGAAAGGTTTTAGCAAAAAAAATAGTCAACGTTTTGTAGCATCAGGTAGTCCAGTCTTTTAACCTAGAAAATCTGTGTATTTGGAACAGCTATTTCTCAATAATGCTGGATGTGGAATAAAGGAAAGAAGCCACTATATACTGAATATCTTCTTTGTGTCATGTATTTCCACAAAGTTCATCATTTCACTGTCACCAAATCTGCAAGCATGTATTGTTATTCCTATTAAAAAGAGAAAAAAGAGGAGGCCCAGAGAAAGATGAAGTAACCTGCTGAGAACCACAAAGCCACTGAGTCCTGGAGGCAGGATTTGAACCCAGGACTCCAGGCCTGGTCTTCTTCAATGATACTGTGCTATCTGGGCCTTGAAGGAACTCACTCCACAGCAGGAGCCCGGGGGAGGAACGAGGTGACAGATTTATGGCACAGCGAGGCCAGTCCTGAAGACGGCAAAGGATCCCCGCTAGAAGGCAGTAAACTCCAGAAATTTCAGGGCTTAAAGGGATCCAAGAGACCACAGCCTAATGCTCTCATTTAACACTGAAGGAAACTGAGACCCAGAGGAAGGGCAGTGACTCACCCAAGGGCTCAGAGTGAGTCAGAATAGAAAGCAGAGGAAGGGTAAGGTGGGACAGAGTTAAGGGTTTCAGCCTGTTGTCTTAGCTCACAGCTACAAGTCATGAAGCCAAGACTAAGGCCTCTGTTAAATGAGATGTTAGCCTAAAAGACGTGAGCCTTGCCCACAGGAAATCTGCAGCCTAACTGGGAGAACGAGAGGACAGTTGTCACCCAGGCAGCAGTACAGGGCATGGAAGCAGCTTTGCCTGGAGGTACGGAGACCTGGTTCTGGGGTCCATTCTTCCAGTACCATGCTGGGGAGCCTAAAACAACTTCCCTCCCCTCTCTGGGGCTCACCTCCTTCATATGTGAAATGCAGGTGAAGGCAGAGATGACCCCTAGCACTACCCCCTGTTCTAAAATTTTATGAGTCTACAATTCATAAGAGAGCAACTGTGCAGAAAAGACGTCCAGACAAGGAACCCTTAAATGTGACAAAGCACTTAGGGCCAATGCAGTGGGAATTGATAAGTAACAAAACCAGGACAGGGAAGGCTTCCCAGAG
This sequence comes from Lynx rufus, assembly GCF_022079265.1. Taxonomy (NCBI): domain Eukaryota; kingdom Metazoa; phylum Chordata; class Mammalia; order Carnivora; family Felidae; genus Lynx; species Lynx rufus. The sequence goes on along the minus strand of NW_025814897.1, from coordinate 53,741,372 downwards.
GAGGTGGGCTTGAGGAATGACCCAAATATGGGTAGGTTAGGGAAAAAGTTGGGGGATGGTGAGGAGCTCCTAGCGTGGTACATTTCCCAGACAGGTCTCTTCCCAACGGTTTGCCATTATTAACTTGCAAACTACTTAAAAATGTTTGGCAAAAGAGTTCAAATGGGTAATTCCTTTGGTGAATGGGTAGGAAATCCCATTCCCTCGATGTCCCCCTGCTAACAAGGGCAGTGCTAAGAACAAGAAGGTCCAGTTTGCCTAGACTCACTGCAGCACAAAGTAGTCCGGGTCCCAGCAGAGCGAGGCTCACAAGCCAGGGCCCTGGGCACCTCCGCTCTCTGTTGACTTTGCCTGGAAGAATCCACGTTCCTACTGCCTTAAGGTTATAAGTGTCTTTACAGAGAATGACTCGGGAACTTTCATTCTGAAGATGCTTTTAAAAAATAAGAATTGTGAGTAAAGTTTACAGCCAGATTATTTTCACCTGAAGCTACCGGTTGACAGCACAACGAGGGAGGGTGGGTTCCACCCATGGCACTGCAGAAGGGGCACAGGGCAGAAGCAGGAGGCCTGGCTTCCGGGTCCTGCTCTGCTACTGAATGGCCGTGGGACCTTGGCCGTGTCACTTGATCTTTCGGCACCTGTTTCCTCATCCTTCCACTTGTTCCTCTTTTGCTTCCCTGCATGGCAACTCCTAGTCCTTTCAAATCCAGCTCAAATGTCACCTCTCCTGACAAGCCTTCCTGATTTCTTGAAAAGGCTAAGTTACTCCCAGGACTGAAGGTAAGTTATTCACCCCTATTGAAACTCCACGTAGTCTACGTTGTTGTTACCACTGAGAGAATTCAACCGGATGATCTCAGAGAGCCCCCCAGCTCTAAAACTCTCTGGTTCAGTCCTTCTCAAACCCAGGGGTATAAAATATGCCTCTTAATAAACTGCCACAGTTACCAGTTGCATTTTTAACAAGATCAATTGCAGATAAGTGTTACACACTGTCTAGATTTTGATTTATGAAGTCTGCGAGATACAAACCTGTTAATCATCTGCCAAAAAGCCTTCATAGTGAAACGGTGAGGAAAATACATTTTCCGTGACTGAGTATGGTGTTGTTTGCTGAATCTGACAGAATAGAAGCCTGTTTCCTTCAAAATTTGCCCCAGGCTGTTGGTGTCAGGGGAGGCAGAAGTTTTAAGAGACATGGAATAATTTTACGACAGCAACGAGGAAGTGGAAGGGAGACATTTAGAGAATATTTCCTTTGGACGAAATGTTTAGGTCTATAGTTTTTCTTCCACTTGGAAGGCTTTCAACTACTGGGGGTCCACCTGGGACCCCACAAATGAGTCTCCGCTAACCAGATATCTCTATACTAAACATTAGGGCAGAAGTGACACTCATTGGCTTGGGAGAAGTGTGAACTTTATTGCATAAATGTTATGTTTCCAATTAGTGTTTGGTGAATTTCTTCCCCTTATAGTTCCTTCCTGCTTTGCTCATGTTCAAACTGCAACTGCCTTCATTTAGCAGAAGGTGTACCTTTAGACTGCTCAGATCGGAATTAAAAATTTAGCTGCCTGTGAATAACTGACTTTCATAATCAGGGTGTATGGTATGTTGGAAAATGGGGGCCTTTTCCCCTCGCTTTTGTTTCTCTATCACAACAGTGGGTCCTGCTAGGAGATTTAATTTTCAGGAACTTGTTTTTCTTCCACAAATATTGGACTGTAAAGTTTAAGTGTTTCCTTAGCTCATTCTCTGGATGTGTGTTGTGAGTGGGTGTGTTCTCTGGATGTTGTACAAATATTTTTCGAAATACAAAGGGGTGTCTGCAGAAGGAAGAGAAGGCAACGCTTCTTCCTAGAGGAGATGTGGAAACCATAGAAGCCTCAGTGAACCCATTACAGTGCCTCCCTTTGTCTGCTCACTACCCTTTTCCAGACCCAAATCATTAGCATTGCTGCGTCAGGGTGAAAGAGGAGCAGAGTTGATAAATATGTCCTCCTGGTCTGGGGTTGATGTCCAGGAAAGCCTGACTTCATTTTCCACCTTCTGCTTTCCTTTTAAAAAAAAAAATTTTTTTTAACATTTACTTTTTGAGAGACAGAGAGAGACATAGCATGAGCCAGAGAGGGGCGGAGAAAGGAGGAGTCACAGATTCCAAAGCAGGCTCCAGGATCTGAGCTGTCAGCACAGAGCCTGATGCGGAGCTTGAGCTCATGAACCATGAGATCACGACCTGAGCTGAAGTTGGACATTTAACTGACTGAGCCACTCAGGCGCCCTTCTGCTTTCCTTTTTTGGGATCCCAAAGCCTCCTTTTGTAGGAAACAGGGAGAAACCACAGAGGAAATCCCACCAGGGAGAGAAATACTAGTTCACAGGGGCAGTCACACCAGAGGAGGAAAGGAGGCCTTTCTCCTCCACGAGCCCACCAGGGCGTGAGCGCACCTGCTTCAGGCCCTGGTCTGGTCAGGCAAACCTCCACGGTCACGGGAGCCTGCTTATGGATTCCAGCAGCAAAGACAGACAGAATCCGCCGTGAGTGAGGCTGGAGCTCACTGGCCATCCTCAGTCCCTCTTTTCTGCTCATCCAGTATGTATCCCTCGCTCCCAGCCCCTCCTCTGTCTCTTGGTCCCCTGTGATGTGTTCAGCCAACAGAAGCAACTCCTTCCACTGCTTCTCTCATCTCTCCTTAAGTTGTAAGTGTGCATGTCGGCATTTCTTTGGGAGCAGCAGCTCGAAAGACCAAAGTCTACCTATTGGTAGACCTACTGGATCCATCCTTTGCTTCTTCCTTTTGGCTTCTGTGTAGGAGGACAGATGCTAATGCTTCCGGCAAGAGCCAGGAACTTGGACTCTGGGACAGCCAACTGGACGACTGGGTACAAGGCCTTGACTGCAGCTCCTGAAATTTATACTTTAGGTTACATCTATTACATCTTCCTTGATTCTGAAAGGGGATTGGGTTTATTATGGGCAACCAGGAAAAGAAAGGAAGACAAACCAGACAGCATAGCTAGGATTTAATTCCACAGCAACTCAAGGTTGAGGGAAGACTCTAAGAGAGACCCTCTCATTCCCTCAAATGGAACCATGAAAGGTGTATCACAGATTTTAATTTATTCTTCATAATAATTACGAGAAATAGTACCTTTGCCATCATTTTACACACTTACACCTCTCAGATGGAGACTGTGAGCTGCAGTCACTTCCTCAAGGTCACATGGCTAGCTGTAAGGGCAAATCTGGTAGGAGAACCAAGCTCTGTCTGAAGCCAAAGAAGCTGAGTTTGTGATAGACGATCTGAAGCAGAGTATGGGCTCTGGAGCCAGGCTGCCTCTGGCTGGCTATGTGCCTTTTGGACAAGTCATCTCTAAATATCGGTCTCCCCATCTGTGAAATGGGTTAGTAACAGCCACCTAAGAGAGCTATTTTGAAGAGCTAATACTGTAACACTGTGCATGTAAAGAGGTTTGCTCAGGACTTGGTAGAGTTGACACTTTGGTTTTAAAGAAGGGTCACACAAGCCTTCCATTTATGAACCGAAGCAATATACTAACCTGGTCTAATGAATCCAAGCAAGGCAATGTGGGCTTTGGGAGGTAAACACACACACACACACACACACACACACACACACACACGCATAAAACACACAGAAACTCCCCATGGTAAAACAGGAAAACAAACAAGCATGGTGTTGAATGTGAAGAAGGCAGGGCGGTTGGATAGATTTCCTCCTGGGGAAAAGCACTATCAAAACAAATTAAACCTGTTGTCTCCCAGAAGCCCAAACACAGGCAGACTCGTGCCAACATCTGAAAGAACTTTTCTCCCTGTGCACTCTAGATTGGCACTGGGAAGGTGCCAGGTGCTGGAAAGCTGTTCCATGGCCTGTGAGGTGTCAGTCCCTGTAGGTGCCCCAGTGATCTGTGCAGATGATGGGATTCAAAGGCCTCCAGTCTGCAACAGTCTAGGTCAATGCAATGACAAAAATCTGACAAAGCCCCTGACAGCCTGGGCTTGAAGCCAGTTCTGCACTGGTATGTTAACTGGGAGGTCTGTTTTCAATCAGACCCAGAAGTTTACCAACCACTCTTAAGAGCAGCTCTAAGGAGGGGTCTAGGAAAAATGATTATTCCCTTGACTACATTAAGTGTCGGTTCTTTGTTAATTATTTCTTTGGGGGCAAACAGAATTTCTCCAGTAAGACTATGAGCTCCTTGAAGACAAGCATCACATTTGGTTCTCCAAAGAATCTGCTGTGTGCTACACACACATAGCCAGTACTCAGTAATATTCATTGTGTTGAGAAATGGACCGAAATACAAAGAGGAGAATGGAGGAAAGAGGGCAGGAGGCATGGGATGACAGTCAGACTCCAGAGAATGGCTAGTAGTTGGCAAACAAAGCCACTGTTTCTTTGACCTACAGGTTTAGATGTGCACTGCCTAGAAGAAAGGGGCTGATAAGAAGTGCAACTCTGTGTTGCACTCTCAGACCGTATCTGGAGTTCAGTAGTTCACGTCCAGGAGCCACATTTAAGAGACAGATAAGATGAGCTTGAGCAGGTTTACTGAAGAGCCATGAAGACAAGGATAAGAGAACTTGAACACACATTTCAAATAAAGAATTCCTGAAGGGATTGGGAATTTAGCTTACTCTGGGGGCATGACCTCTGTTTAAAAATATCTGAAGGGCTATTATGTAAAACAAGGATTGGACTTTTGTTTTGTGGCCCTAAATGAGGTTGATTAGGTCCAATGAGTAAGGACTATATAGTCCTTGGGAAATGGGCTTAGTTCCAAAGAAGAAAGAGTTTTGTACAAGTCAGAGCAGGATACAATTTACTATGTTGGATTATAGTCTATTAAGTTGTATGGATGCACCCAAATACTGTATACTTCTTGAGGGCAGGGAATGTCATTCGTTTCTGAATCTTCAGTAAACAGTAACATCCTTGGCTCACGGCAGGCGTTAAATGAATGTATGTTGGCTGAGTGATGAAATGAATGGACTAAGTGACCTATAAGACCATACATTTTCAGTTACTGGATGTATTCAAAGAGAGGGCAAACTGATGACTGGCAGAGATACCGCAGGGGGATTCAATATAAGTTGTATCGCATCATCTAAGCTTGAAATCTTCTGAATCTACAAGTCACGTGTGAGGGAACAGGCCTGGACTATATTGAGACACTTGGGTTCTAGGCCTACTCCTGCCCCCAGCGTGTTAGGTGACACTGGCCAGATCCCTTCCTCTCTCAGGGTCTTTCTTTTCATCTACGAAATTAAATTCATTCAGCAAATATTTCCCAAGCATCCAGTCAGGCTCAGGAAGTGTTCCAGTGAAGTGGATGGCTTGGGTGATCTTTCAGATCTAACACTCTGTGATCTAATGAATCAACCCAAATTGTCAGTCGTTAGCTACACAAACAGATGAAAGAGCTGAAACATGATGAAAATCATCATGTTCGGGATTTGAAAATTTTTTTTAACATTTATTCATTTTTGAATGGGGGAGGGGCAGAGAGAGAGGGAGACACAGAAACAGAAGCAGGCCCCAGGCTCCAAGCTATCAGCACAGAGCCCGACGTGGGGCTCGAACTCACGGACTGCAAGATCATGACCTGAGCCGAAGTTGGCCACTTAACCGACTGAGCCACCCAGACGCCCCTCATGTTTGGGGTTTGACAGGAGAAAAGGAGGCTTGCTCATTTAAGGACTGACTTTGACTTTTTACACCTTCCTTCCGAGTCTGCGGATAACGGCTAGTGAACATCATGTTATCCTCAGGCTGTGAGACGGGCAGCAAGGCCGAGTCCTCAAGACAGGGCTGGAGAGGAGGTGCCTCCCTGCTGCCTCAGGCTGGGAGCCCCCACTCTGTTCCTGGGGCTGTAGGTGACTGCTCTCCCAGGTGTCAGAGGCTCCACTGTTGGCTCTGGTTCCGCTGCCTTGCCTGGAGAATGCCGCACATGTGGTCTCCTACCATGCCCCACGAGCATATGCTGGAGAGGCCACTGAGACACTCAAGATGTGCTGATGAGGCGCACAAGTGCTATGCTGCTCGAGAAGGGCTTCAAAGGAGAGGTGCGTGCTCACATGTTTGGAGACACAATTCCTTCCCTTGTAGATCTACCAATCCTCCACCGGCCGCTCCTTCGGACGTGTGATGCTCTGCCCACAGCTCCTGCCTAAGCAGCAGGCCCAAGCGGCCCAGGGGAAGCCACCTCCTCACTGGCCACAGCTGACTGGGCTGGGATGAGCACCTGACCCAAACGGACTCCGTGCACCGGCTGACTGGCACGCTCTGATGTGCAGAGGATCTGGGCCAATCAGAGACCCACTCTCTAGGATCTGAACGAACATGCACCCAGGGAACGTGCTGTCTGAAGTCTCAGCTTACTCGTCTATGAGATGAGAAAGCTGCTTGCCTTACACAACTGTCGTGAAGATTAAAGAAAACCACTACCCATGTATGAGTCTGTGTATATGTACATAGTGCATGCATACATATGTGTATGTATATATATATATATATATATATATATATATATATATATATGGACACACCCTGGCACACACGAGGTGCTCAGGAAATGCTGCTTTGCTCCTGTCCCCAGTATAGTGTCAGTGATTATAAACCTTTAGCCTGTGTCAGTCAGCTGAAGGGCTGGATTGCTAGGCCCTACCTCCAGAGTTTCTGATTTCACAGGCCTGGAGTAGGGTCCCAAGTGATGCTGATGCCCTTGGGTACCCTGGGTATCACTTTGAGAAGCACCAGTCTGGAAGAAAGGCTGAGACTTTACCCACAGGTCTATCAAAACAAGCCGGAGGGGACAGAAAGATCTAAACTATGCAAGAATGCCATAACTTGTGGACCACTTCCAAAGAGGAGGGCCGGGTCCTCCAGGAGGTAGTATTTGAATAGCTCTTGAAGAACAGACAGCCTTTTGAAATGCAAAGCAGTTCTGGGCAAGATGGGGGTCGAGCCAGAGCCAGAGCCAGAATAATCATCTTTGCTGCTCCCACGCAGCGACCTGCTGATCATCATGCCAACTTCATGTCAAGTCTGTCTTTAGAACAAATTATTTAAGAAATCAGGTTTTTAAAAGCTCTACTCAGCTGCTGGCTAGAGAGTTCCCTCTAACGAACACCACTTTGTGATGAATTATTCTGTGATGACAGACAATGGAGGAACAGAAACAGGCTCTGAGGAGGTGGGGTGGGGGGAGCTGCTAATTATTCTCCAATCATTTACCCAGGCTTGTCGCCAAACTCAATACTGCTCATGAGCTACGTAGAAAACCAGGTCAGCATGGTCTGGTTTGAAAACACACAGAGCTATGTAGATGACCTAGAGCCCCGCAGGTTAGGAAACTCCCATGACAGGGATGCCTGGGTGGCTCAGTCGGTTAAGTGTCTAACTCTTGACTTCGGCTCAGATCTTGATTTCACAGTTCGTGGGTTCAAGTCCTGCATCGGGTTCTGCACTGATAGGGCAGAACAGAGCCTGCTTGGGGTTCTCTCTCTCTGCCCCTCCCCTGCTTGTGTTCCTTCTCTCTCTCTCTCTCTGTTTCATAAAAAAGAAAAGAAAGGAAAAAGAATAGAAAGGAAAGGAAAGGAAAGGAAAGGAAAGGAAAGGAAAGGAAAGGAAAGGAAAGGAAAGGAAAAGCAAAGAAAAGCAAAGAAAAGCAAAGAAAAGCAAAGAAAAGCAAAGAAAAGCAAAGAAAAGAAAAGAAAAGAAAAGAACTCCCATGACAGCCAGGACTTCACCTGGAAAATGGAAAGAAATGTCTGGGCCACAATACCTCTGGCCTGGACCAGTGTGTTAGCATTGTGAGTGCACGTCTGCCTACAGCCTTATCCCTCTCAGTCTGCTCTATACCTGCAGGCCTGGGCTGTCATTCTGAAACTGAGTGTCTTCAGGCCACCGACAAGGCCAATACTCCTCAGCATCCAGAGTAGATACCACTAATTGGAGGCTTTTGTTTGCACAGTGTTTAAAAAATTTTGAATCGGTGGCCAGGATTTCTAAACAAGGAGAGCTCATTAAAAAATCTTCATGGTGGCAGGGCACCTGCCTGGGTGGCTCAGTCGGTTGAGGGTCCAACTCTTGGTTTTGGCTCAGGTCATGATCTCAAGGTTTGTGGGTTTGAGCCCCACATTGGGCTCTATGCTGACAGCGTGGAGCCTGCTTGATTCTCTCCCTCCCTCTCTGTCATCCCCTCCCTGCTCACTCTCTCTCTCAAATAAAAAACAAAAAACAAAAGAAACCTTCGTGGTGGCTTTTCTTGAAAAATTGGAAGATCCAGCATGGCAACAATCTCTTCTCATTTAGGAGAGGCCCCTATACTGTGGGCACCTGCTTGGCCCCCGAGACTTTGGAATATAGGACTCCGGCCTGGAATGGCATTTCTAAATGTCATTTATATAAAGGTACTGCCTTTATGCTGTTGTCATAGACACATGCTATCTGTCCTATTATTCACTTAGTATTTTTGGCTCATTTATTTTCTTGAATGTTTTAAAACAGAAATTTGAAATAATAGTTCGATGTACCTAATTATATTTTTCCAGCTCACTAAAATAAACACGTAAGTTTTGAAATTGAGTCTGTCTATGTATAACGCAAAATATTCTCAAGAACTATACCTCAGGGAACATTAGAGAGGAGAAAGCCCAAATCTCTGAACCAGGAGTTTAAAGCTCTAACTTCTCTTTCCAAAATAACTTCTTTGCCACAAAAGTCCTCCTCATGGCTTCTGTGCTGCTTCCAAATTCCTCCCCACCCTCACCCCAACCCCACCCCCGCCGGAACCCACACATCTTTTCCAGCCTCCCTGACTATGCCAGTGCTGGTGACCTCACCTGCAAAGCCCTCTCCCTAACCTCATACATGTGTCCAGGTCCTGACTATCCTTTGAGCCTCCCCGGATTCCTTCTAGCAAGATAGGTCTCTCCCTCTCTCCGTCTCTCTCTCATCTGAATCCTAATGGCAATTTCCTTCCATCCTTCACTTATCACCTACTGCTTTCTACCTTGCAGTCTTGTTATTTATGAGTATAGCTCTTTTCCCCTAGAGGACTGCAAATTCTTCGAGAGGAAGGAATCCATTTCCAATTCCTCATCTTGTCCATGTCTCCCAGGTGACTGGCACACTGCCTTGTCTGCAGTAGCTACTCCCTCAACACTTGTTAAATATCAAGTGACAAAGGGCAACCTGTGCTTGAATTAGCGTCCTTTGGTGTGTTAAGTCTCAAATCCTCAGGCTGGGCTGGAAGGTCTGCTTCCTTGTTGATTTCTTTTTTTTTTTTTTCTCCAAATTTCATTTCTATAAGTTTTTTTCCAGAGCTGCCGCTTTTTTCCATCTCTCTTCCTCTGGGCCTGCTATATTCAGCTAGACACTGTCTCCGGCCCTCTTCTCCCCGAGCAGCATGAGCCATGTGTCTGGGGAACCGGCGGGAACATGACTTTGCAGAGCCCCGGCTCTCTTCTCGAGCAAGAGCTGTCAGGATGGCTTCTGTGAATTATGGACTTGAATTACTCCTTTCAGGACATAACACAATATAATGATTAACAAGATGGATAAATTCTCAGACTCTGGTGGATTTTTCTTTACAATAACTATAACGCGTGTCGGTCAGTTGCACAATGATTTGAACAGTATTTCTTTCTTATTTATCTAGTAGGTAACGCTCAACGTAATAACGTGGGTCTCTGTCTTTGGGCCAGAGGCCAAGTTGGACTTCTGTTGGACACCAAATCCTATTAGAGATCATGGTAATGTAATTAGATGCTCAAGTCAAATATTTTATAGCTGCCGTAGCCATCTTGACAGATCACTCCCTCAGCCTCTAGGCAGAAAGTGCCCAAATGGCAAAGGCGAAAACTACAGATCTTGCAAGGAATTGAGAAACAGTTGCTGCTGCGAAAAGTCTGCGGAAACTTCTGGCCACCTCTGACTCTCTGGCAGCAGCAGGACTCTGAGCCACCATTATACTAGGTTATAATACAGCCTGGGCCAGACCCAGAGAGGAAGTCTCCCTCGTGTCCTCGATGACATGCTGGCCGGTCCCCAGGCCAGGACTATCTGCTCTCTGCCCAGTGAGAGGTTTGGAGGCACAGCTATCTGCATGCTTGAGTGATCAGAACCCATGGGGTCCCTGGAGCACTAAAGCACAGCCCCTGTGGCTGGCTAGCCCTCTTCCCAGGCCCCTGGCTCCTTCCCCTTGCCTAATAGGCTGGAGCATGAGCACCAATCCAGGTGTGGTCAGCTAGGCTCTGCCTCCCCATGCTTAGCCTCTAACCCTTCAGTGCCTCAGGGCTGGAGCCTGGTATATGTCCTACATAATTGGACTTCACTTGGCTGGAACTCCCTGACCCATGACTGAGTGTGGGCTATGCAATCAGCAGCCCTGGGTCTGACTTCCACCTCTCTCACTGACTGTGCAACGCTGGGAGAATCATTTAGGGTTTCCAAATCCTCCAAATTCCTTACTCACTTATCTCACAGCATGGATGGGGGTTAACTGAGATAATGCGCATGAAGCACTTTGTGGAGCTTGCAGCAAATTTCTCATCAGTGCTAGGTAGAATGAGACTAAGTCACAACAAACCAAAGCAAACCCACGTTGGACAGGCCAAGTCAGAGGCCATGTGATATAAAAGATAGAGTACACTCTTTAGAGTGAGACCCTGGGCATTCTCATCCCATTATGCCATATCCTGTGTGACCTTGAGCAAGTCACTTCACCTCCCCGTGCCCCAGTTTCCTTGCCTGTAAAACGGGAGTGATTACACAATGCCTGACACACAGTAGTTCTTACAGTATTAGCAACTGAGTGACTATGGGTAAGGGGATGTGGACCCTGCTCAGATTGTTAGTATCCCCTGGCTGTCCCCTGGCTGACCTCAGCTCACTTCTCCCCCATCAAGGGCTCCTGGTCTGCTGTGCCTACAGGTACGTGCACTTTATGACACCAGGACAAGCGGAAGTCAGGCTCTCAGCTTGGGAAAGCAGCAACTACTGCCCCAACGCCCTCTCCATACAGCACAGGCTTACATTATTAAGACACAACTGGGTCCGTGTAAGAGATTACATTTCTTCCATCTGCGTGACGTGGTGCAGCACACAGAAATGTGCCCACATGGAAGTACTCAGGCTGCTGAATTCCCTTTTCCTTTCAACTCAGACCTCCGATGCATGGATGAATATTCTATAAACACTACTCCCTTTCTACAAAAGATGAGTTGTAAGGGTCCAGCCTCGCTGACATGCCCTGGGGACATTTCCCATGAGCCCCTTCATACTGGCCAGCTCTGGGCTTCTTCCCTCTGCTACCGTTCACCCTGAGAAGCCTGGCTGTGTGCACAAAAAGGTTGGGGGGCAGGCTGTTCTGCTGACGGGGCCTGATCCACTGCTACAACCTCATCGTGGGCCTAGCAGCTGAAGGCAGGGCACACACGTGCACACAGACGTGCAAGAAGACGCCCGAGCTGCACCCTCTTCAGTTGGCAGGGGCTGATGCTGGGCTTGTTGGGTCTTGAGGCTTCCAAAGGATGTAGCAGAAACCAGGAAAAGCATGACCACGCTGCCAGGGAACACACTCCCCTTGCTGGGGCTTCGGCCTCCTCCTGGGGCTGGAGTAAATGACCTCTTGGTCCTGAGTCCTACACCTGTAGGGACAGTATCTCTGCCTGCATCAGCCTCTATCACTTCACCTTCCATGCCTGGTGGCTGGCCAGTGTTCCAGAGGACGCAGGTGCACGTTCTCTCTAGAGCACTTGGGTCTGAGGAGGCCGCTGCTCTGGTCATCTGATGGTTTGGAAGGTTTGGGGAGAGCAGCTTTAATTCATGATGGCTGAGTGGAATCTCTTGTCCTTCCCAGGCTCTGGGGAAATCCCAGCCTTCACACTCAACAGCCAGGACAGTAAATTAAGAGCAAGACGCTGGGCCAGAGAGCACTTCCAAAACATCCTCTGAAAGTCAAAGACATGCTAGAATATTTACCTCTCTTTTCCATCCAAGCTTCTTAGATTTCTAGCGCAGATACAAGTTTTCAATAATAAAAGAATAAATTCAGACATTCAGTAAGGTAACAATGGCAATCATCGTAATGGCCCTCACCACCACCTTTTAATGAGTCCTGCCATGTGCTAGGCCCTGTGATAAGCACACAAATCTCATATATTACTGAACGCTCACCAGCATTAAGAGTTAGGTATTACTATCCCTATTTTTCAGTCAGAGGAAATGAAGACTCAGAGAAGGGAAATGGCTTGCTCAAGATTACAGAGCCAAGAACTGTCGGGTCCCCCAAACATCTAGTTATTGAAAACCTATGATGCCGTAGGTACAGGAGACAACTGATTTCACTGCTCCCACTCCGCCCCACAGGCTGCTCAGGCTTTCATGACAGCTCAAGTCAAAGTGCCCTGTAGTGAGTTATGGCAGGGCCCGCCTCCCCAGGGCAATTAGCACTTGGAGGGCCAAGGGGTCTAAGCTCCTCAGTAGCCCCAGGTCTCAGTTCACAGTCAGGTCAAGAGCAAATGCTTGGTAAGTGGTCAGCTGAGATAGGATGAAGTCACAGCCTCTGCACTCAGACCCTACAGTCCCATACGGGTGACAAAAAGATGGGTCCCCTTGAGGTACGCACCTGCACTGAATACATGTGTAAAGCCCTGAGGGGGAAGTGACACCTCAGAGTCCTCCAGGAAAACACTGTAGCTCAGCACTGGGGGCTGGGCAGGTAGTCTCCATGCAGAAAAGGGCCCCTGGAGCATTGAGAAGGAATACGTTCAAAGTCAGGTGTTCCCAGAATTAGGTCGAGCAGCAGGACAAGACGAGCAGGAGAATGGAGGCTGTGAGGGGCAGTCTGCTGGTGGATGTCAGTAATGAGGGGCAAAAGAGACTTCAAACTTCCCACAGTTTGAACCGGAGGCCCAAAGGAGCTGTACTTGGGGCAGATCAAAGTGCCCACCGCTGTAAATATCCCTCCTCTCTGAATAGCCTTTTGAGACCCACAGCAACCAGGCTGGCTAGAACCACAGGCTTAGGCCTAGGGCTCTGACTCCACTCCACACCGCCCCCCCTCCCGAAGGAAAGGCCTTCTTTGAGGCCCTCAGCCAGTGAACGTGCTCCTGCTTGGAGACTCAGACTCCAAGAACAAATGAAAGGGATGTGGAGGCCTACTGCCTTTTGGCCGACCTGCAGGCATGCAGGTGTGCCCCCCCATTATATCACTTAAACCTTCTGAAGCTCATGGTCTCAAGGTCTCACAGCTGGGTGGCTACAGAACTGGGGCTAACTGGCTCCTCTTATTCTCACTCTCCTCAGCACTGTCCTGCACTTCAAGTAGCTTCTCTTCCCGGATTTTTGTTCTGTGGCTCTTCCCTTGCTTCCTAACAAAATCCTCTAGGCCTTCTTGGCCCACCTACACTATACTGACCCTCATTGTTGACCTTGTCAAAATTACAATGACGATTCACCTTGCACTACTGGTAACACCCCTGCCCCCATGCTATCAGTGCTAAGTCTTCCTGGGTTGTGAGAAGCTCTTAAAGGACAAGGACCCCAGAGAGCACCACCTTCGTCTCTCTCAGGGAGCGGCATTGTGCTTTGCTTAAAAAAAAAAAAAAAAAAAAAAGTATAACCAATGTATATGTTTTGATTTGCTTTTTTAGCAGGGTAAACAGAGTTGGGTATATAAAGGTAAAACCTAAACTTGGACAACTTGTAACTTGTGAAAACAATAAATACAAAAGCAAATTTTGGACTAACACTAATGCTGACATTTATTATGCATTTAGTGGGGAGCCTGCTCTGTAAGCGTTAACTCATTTTCCCCTCCTAACAAAGTCCGAGTGGATTAGCACTCCCACTGCTGGATGTGTTTTCTTGGCTATGTCTGCCCGAGGCTACATAGCTACTAAGAGGAGGTGCAGGTATCCGATCCCAGGTGCTCTGGCCACAAATCTTCTCTCAACCATTATACTGTATGGAAAGGCTGAAGACTAACTTCCAGTCACTGTGGTATCCTCACCTTGACTTACTCTGGACAATGAAGGCTCAGAATGAACAGATTCTCTTAGTGGAGGGAAATGGACTGGGCTAAGTGAGGAGATGTGGAAGGAGCCAGGGGGGTCTCTCTGAAGTTCCTACTGCTACCTCCAATGGACACTTTAACTCTTTCCTCCTTGACCCCTGTAACATTTTTTTTCCAATTTTTTTTTCTAATTCAAAGTAATGTATGTATAGCTTAAAAAGTCAACGATACTTGGGGTGCCTGGGTGGTTCAGGTGGTTAAATGTCCAACTCTTGATTTCAGCTCAGGTCATGATCTCACGGTTCATGAGATCGAGTCCCATGTCGGGCTCTGCACTGACAGCATGGAGCCTGCTTGGAATTCACTCTCTCCCTCTTTGCCCCTCCCCCCCACCCCAAAACAAACTTAAAAAAAAAATGTCAATACTGTAGAGCTTACAATGAAAATAGCAGTCCTCTGCCCCACCCCCACATCTGCATGCCACACCCCAGACAACTTGTCTCAACTCTTTTGGCTATTTCTTCTAGAATTTACTTCAATATTTCTAAAGAATGTGCTTATACAGGTATATTTTTTACTTACATTTGATTTTATCTACCACCACTGTTACCTACTCCTTCTGTCCAGTGCGATCTAATGGAAAAGACTGATTTTTTGCTTGTATTTAACTTCCTATGTTTTTATTCATAACCCTATCCATACTATCCAACAAAACTAAAATCCCCCTGAAGTAGAATTTTCCATGTGGTCAAACATACCAGGTAATACCAGTCTGGCTCACAGGTTTTCTTTTTGCTTGGTGATCTCCCTCCTGAGCCTTCTACCCTGCTGTGGTGTGGTGTGTTTGTTTTCTGGGCCTGCTACACATCATCGTTCTGGGACTTCACCTCTCTCATTCACTGAATCCCTTGTTTCCTGGACACCTCTTCTTGGTCTAGTTTAATAGGTTTTCTAGGTGTGCAAAATGGTTTGATGCTGACCTAGCTGCATTTCAGGGATTAGAGAAGCAGAGAACTTCCATGCTGTTCCTCCATCTTGCCACCCCCCGCCCCCACCTAGTTTAATAGGTTTTGATGGAGCACATTTTCCAGTAGCTTCCTTGAGAAAAGGTGAATGGGAGGTATGATTTTTAGGGCCTTGTGTGCCCGTAATCACCTTTATTCTACTCTTACCCTTGATTGATAATTTGATTGTGTGAGATGGGGCCGGGATACCTAAGGGTCTAACTGTTGCCGTTTACCACCTACAGAGACTTGACCCCATCCATGTTTCAGCTCTGTGCCCTCCCTTGCCCTCTGCTGTACCTGGTACCTGGTTTTGGGGGTTTTTTGGGGCTCTGCTCCTCACTGACATCTTAATCAGCAGAGGCTTAGTATTCAGTTTTCTCCATGCTGCTAATTCAACCCACTTTGTTTTCCAAAAGTCTGCTGACCTCTCTTGATGGCTATTGTCTCTTATTCTTTTTGTTCTTGTGGGTTTGTTCCTGGTTTGAAATCACTGCTCTCAAACGGGTGGGACCCCAGGAGGGAGATACATATAACCTTTAACCATAAGTTCCTGTCAATAGCATTTGAGATGATCTTCCAGTCCTTTTTTCTTTGAAGTTCTCTCTCCCCTTGGATTTAAAAAGCACACTGATAGTTCTGTCACTGTAGCCACTCACTCTCACTCATTTCTCCTCTGGCTCCTCCTCTCCTGGTGGGCCTTGGGTGTCTGTCTTAAATCCTCCTACCTCCTCCCTACTTGCCACTCGCCTCGTTCTCTCTGTTCAGTTTCAAGGTCTCAGCTTAGATGTCATGCATTCCCTGACCCCTCTCCCAATCAGGTTACCTCCTTTGTTGAATGCTTCCCCAAACTCCACCCCTCGCCTTCATAGCTCATCATGGCCACAGTGCTGATCAACGTCCTTCTCCCTGCACTGAGAGATCCACTGGGGCACGTCCCTGAGACGTTTGTCCTCAGCTGTCACACTGCCCAAGCGGAGGGCATGGCACACAGAAGGTGCAGAACAGACACATACCGGATGACGGTGTGCTTGCGAGGAATAATGAATAAATGGGTCAATGAAATAGGAGAACGGGATTCAAACCCAGGCTTGTCCATACACTTGCTGTGTGATCTTGGACCAGTAAAAGAACCTTAACTTCTGGACTTCAGCTGCTGCTGCTTCTACGGAAGAGGGACAACAATCCAAGTGCCATCCTGCCTCACTGAGTTGTGAAAATCAACGTACACACGCAAAAAACTGTACGTCACTGTGCTCAGTAAGCTACAAGTCCTATACAGCATAAGGGGTTATTACTGTCATGGTAAACTCTGCTACACAGAAAATTCTTATTCGTTTTAGATATGGGAGATGTAGGACACAGAATGGCAGGCTCAGGTCTCCAATCTCACAATTCTTTAAAATATGCTTTCTTTCTGAAAGAAAGAATCCCACTAAGCCTTCTCTGCTTACCCCTAAAACTGGGCTTTCCTGATGGAGGGGCCACCTAGGGTCTTGCCTTCAACCTTAAGCAAAGCTGACTGGAAAGCACGGTGCACCTTCATGGTTAACAGTTTCAACTTAATTCATTCTTTACAAAGAAAAAACAAACAAAACCAATGGAAATATTTATATGCATCCAGGTGTGTAAGAGAGCTGAAGATGCCCACAGCATCTGCCGCACTTGCCGGCTGACTTTGGTTCAACTCAGATCCTTTCTTGGCCTCTCGATTTGCTCACTGGATCACTTGTGTGAATGGGGGAGACGGGGAAAGTGTAGAAAACCCCAGCTCTTAGAGGTTATAAGGCTCACAAGTCTTTTTCATAGCTCCCATCATTAGCACTCTGAAGCATGCATGAGGTTCAGTTTAGAAGAGTACTGGATTCCAATGGCTAGCTGACACCCTAGAATAGTAGCACTTTGCTTTGCAGGAAGGGCATGTAGGAACAGCATGGTTTCAGAACTGAAAGACTTGAGTTCCACTTCAAATTCTGCCTCCAACAAATTACATTGTCACTAATAGATGTGTTCATGCTGTAAACGTAACTTCTGCGTCCTTCTGGGGACACATGCTGAGGACAAATGCTGAGGATGACAAGCATTTCCCCTTGTTTCATACACTTCATGCTGATAATTTATAATGGCTGAGTAATATTCACTATGCAAATATTCCGTAATTTGCTTATATGCTTTCTTATCATTAGACATTGGGTTGTTTTCAAATTTTCACAATTTTAAGCAGTGCTAAGATAAGCAAGTAGCTTTTGCTAAATATTAGCTTATTTCTTTAAGAAAGACTCTCAGAAGTTGAAAATATAAATGTTTTTATGATTTAATATAAAATGCCAACCTGCTTTCCCAGTGGGGTGCATTCATTTACAGTGCAAATATGTGTGGGTACAGTTTCACTGCAGCCCATTCAAGTTGTGTATTAACTTGGAGAGGGGGGCCTTCGAATTTATTAGGTTAAAAAAAACCAATCATTTTAATTTGCACTTAGATTGCTGATGAGGTTAAACATATTTTATGTATGTTTAAAACACATCATGTATATTTGCAAACCTTTCTACATGTGAACTTTAGTATCTCTGAGATCCTAATTTTGTTCACAGCATCTGTACCATAATATCATATAGACATGAACTCTTCCTTGATCTCTCAAATTTACTTCAAATATTTTCTCAGTCTACTATTTTCCTTCTTAGGTTGACAAGTCTTGTAGGACATATGGAAGTTTTACAATTTTATGTAAACATCTGCTAGTCTTTTTTTTTTTTTTTCTTTGCAATTTCTTCAGTGACTTTTAAGCTTAAAAGTCCTTCTCTAGGCCAAGGCTACATGAACATCGGGTTTTACCCTCTTTTAGTTTGGCTTTCAAATATTTATCTGTTTAATCCATCTGG
Source organism: Lynx rufus (assembly GCF_022079265.1). NCBI lineage: Eukaryota > Metazoa > Chordata > Mammalia > Carnivora > Felidae > Lynx > Lynx rufus. Next base: position 53,723,431 of record NW_025814897.1, on the reverse strand, counting down.
AATGCATTTTACCATATGGTGTGAAGTGAAGTCTGAATCAGAGGGTGAAAACGCAAATTCCTCCAGGGGCCACGCAGGTAAGTTAGAGAAGCAAAGCAGGTCAGGTGTGAGGAAACAGAATGAGGTGCAGACTGTGGTGAATTACACAGTGTTCAGGAGGGCAGGGACTTGTTCCTGCAGGAATTTCAGTCTCCTAACTTTTAAAGGTAAGCCATAAACCTAGAGCTTTATGGGAAACTGCCCAATTTTTAAATATTACACCAACAATGAGGGCGCAAAGAGCCTTCTCTGTGTCTGTCAACCACATCTGTCCCTCTGAATGCTGCTTTGCAGCCTCTGGGTTAAGCTATGCTTTTCCAACAACATTTATTCACTAAGCCTTTTCTTCTCCATTAATGTGCAATGCTTCCTTTCTTCCAACATTAAAGTTTTGCATATAGCTTGTAGGCAGGATTTCTAGGCAATTTTACTTTGCTTATCTGTTTGACTCCTATTCTCTTTTATTACAGATTTATGATATGTTAGCATCTTTAGAGATGAGTGTCCTTTCATTATTCTTTTTGGGCTTTCTTCCATACTTTCATCTGTTTATTATTCCAGTGAAGTCTTAAACCATTCAATCACATCTCCTATATTCCCTTTAGGATGCAGTGTGGCATTCCATTAAACCTATAAATTGACATATTTAGAGTATTTCACCTTCTCATCTAGGAACATGCTATGTTTCCTAATTATTCATGTCCTGTTTTATGGCTCCCAATAAAATTTCACAGTCTTTGTCACACAGGTCACATATAGTACTCATTAAGTGATATTTTAATTTTTATTGATTTTTTTTGACCGGGACTTTTTTTTTTATTATATTTCATACCTGGTTATTGCAAGTATATGGGAAATGTATTGACTTTTGAAAAGCCCTCCTGTACCCCACTTACAAGTTCTGAATTCCTATGAAGTAAAATAGTTTTTCAATTAATGTTGCTGTGTTCTCTAGGAATATTAAACACATCCTTCACAAATAATGATACCTTTGTCTCAACCTCTTGTTTCTGTTTTATGCTTTATGTTGGCCAGAGCTTCTAAAATAATGCTCACTAACGGTTATACCTTTCTTTCTCTTTCTTTTTTTTTTCTTTTTCTTTTCTTTCCTTCCTTCCTTTCTCTCTCTTTCTTTGTTTCTTTCTTTCTTTCTTGCAAGCAAGGGAACAGGGGAGGGGCAGAAGAAGAAAGAGAGAGAAGAAATCCTAAGTAGACTTCAGGCCCCAGGGCAGAGCCCAACAAGGGGCTCGATCCCATGACCCTGGGATCATGACATGAGCTGAAATCAAGAGTGGGACACTTAACTGACTGAGCCATCCAGGCGCCCCTTTTTGAGGGGCAAATTTAAGCAAATTTAAAGCAAATTTGTCTCATATTTAACCAGGAAGCCTTAGACTTTGATTAGAAGTCAGTGCTCTTTATTTTGCTATGTATCTTTTTGTCTTTCATTTTCAGTATTGTGAGGACCTAGTATCATTACTAAAGGTGTTTTCATCACTTACTGAACACAAAAGACAGCTCAGCACAGTGCACAGTGCATCCAGAAAGTGTTTGAAACTTGCAGAATTGTTCATCAGAGACACCTGGGTCTGAATCTTAGCTCTGACCCTGTGTGACCTTGAATGCAACCCCCTGACTCACCTGGAAAACAAAGATAAGAACTCTGGCGGCACAAGTCGGTTATGAGAGTTAAAACGAGTTGATGTAAATAAATTGTGCTTAGTGTAGTATGAGGTGCCCAGCAGGAGCTCAACAGGTTTCACCTCCTCTTCTATCATTTAAAGAGATGATGGTAGGAGGAACAATCTCCCAAATGAAAGGTTTCCAAGGAAGAGCTTGTATTTATAAGCCTAAGAAAATGCAAACCATATTGGGAAATACCAGCCTAGTCTCTTCCTGCTTTAGTGCACAGGGCTTTTTCTTGTTCATCCAAAACATACAGTCCATCCCTTGCGCTCGTGCATGGATTCTTTGACTTATGACACAAATGAAAGGAAAAAAATCAAGCTGGCGTGTAATACGAACCAGGAAAGAAACAAACTGTGTGTCGATTAGCCCCGAACATGAGAGCTGCTCAGATAAAGGCATGAACTCGAAGCTACTCAAATCAGAACCAGATGCTCAGAGGTTTCTGGCTTACAATTTTTTATAACCCTTCATATAACACTCATAGTCCTGTCATCTCAGCAGAAGGTCCTCTGCTCTGTTTAAAGCAGCAAGAAACCCGCTGAAACCTCTGCTAGATTTGCAATCTTTAAACCTGTGCTCGATTGTAAAGGAGCTCTCTCCCCAAGGAGGGACCCTTTGGTACAAACTCTTTGGCTCGGAGAAGCCAAGGACTGACAAAGTCAACCCCTGTGAACCCACTGCCAAAGGACAGGGGCAACGAGGGGTACCAGGGGCACTGTAGAAACAGCATGGATTCTGCAGTCAGACTGTCCTGTACTCACACACTGGCTCTGCCCTTACTCCTTGCATGTGACTGTGAGCAAGTGTGTTAATCTCTCTGAACCTCTCTTCCTCATCTGTATAAAGGAAATAATAATTACTCCTGCTTCCCTGGGACGATTACAGAATTTAAGTTAGATAATGCACATATCACACTTAGCACGCTCCTGGGACGCTGCAAACACTGAGATTAACTCATTCGGTCCTCAAAATTACCCCCATGAAATGCGTACTGATATCACCGTCACTTTTCAGATCAGGAAACGGAGGCACTGACTGGTTATCTATCCTGCCTGAGGTCACTCTGCTAATAAGTGGCAGGGACTGGATTCAAAGCAGGCTGCCTGGCTTCAGATCCACTCCCTGACCACTAAGCCATGTCACCCCTCTACTAGTACGCTACACAATATAACTGGTTTGATTCAGTGCTGTCTTGAGTGTGCCTTACATGGAAGGGCACACATCCAATTCAGGCCATCAGGGGCTCACCCAGGAGGGCAGTCCATTCCTAGAAAGCACTGCTGACTCTGAGGTCAGCACAGACCCTCCCCTGTAGTCCACTCTCCTCCACCTTCAAACTTGACGTCCTCTTTCCTCATCTTCACTGCCCTCTCCATCCTATGGCAGGGGGCGGGTGGGGTCTCCCCTCCTTTCCCAGGGCTAGTCCTTCTGCATCTGCCCTCCACTCCATGACTCCCACCTCCTTTCATTAGTCATCTCCCCTCTCTCCTGGGCTCCCAATCTTCCCCCTGGCTCCTTTCCCACAGCTGACAACACGTTCAAGGCTCCCCCCACCTTATATAAACCTTTCCATGAACCTGCCTCCTCCTCGGGTTACTCCCATCTGTCTCTTTCCCTCCTCTGTCTAGAAGGAATTGCTTCCACTCTACGCCTCTCACTCACTCCTGAACTCGTGGTGACCCTGCTTCCGCCTGCACCCACTGAGGTTGCCAATGACCTCCTGGTGGCCAACTCCAACAGCTTGTCATCAGCTCCCTACCTATTCTCTGAGGCTAATCTCTATGTATCACCTCCTGCCCACCTTCTGAATGTTGGGGTTCCATCCCTGACTCCCTGCTTCTCAGTGCTCTACCCTCCCACCTGCCCCACATCTACACTGATGATGCCCAGTGGGTTTCTGTCTCAGGTCAGAGCTATCCCCAAGTCAACGCCTATTTATCCATCTGCCCGTTGGTAACAGTCAACAACTAACATCCACTTGGAAATTCTATTAGCAGCTCAAATCTAATGTGAACTTACCCTCTGTACTTCCTTCCTCTGACAAACCAACTTCCCCTCCTCACTTCCTAATTTAATTAATGTTATCACTATGTATCTATTCTCCCAAGGTTGAAACGTCCTGCTGCTTCCTTATAGCTAAAATACAACTGGTCAAGAAAACCAGCCTATGATGTCCTGGAATGCATCCCTTCCTTTATACAAAAGCAGTGGCATTTGCCCCAGTTCAGGTCCTCTTCCTTCATGGAACCCTACTGGTTACTCAAACAGTCTTCCAGTTGGTCTCCCTATTTTAGTGTGAGGAACCAACCCATTTGTATATACCACTGCCAAAGAAAGCTATCCAAGGCCAGAATTGTGCTACACCTTTGCTCAAAAACTGTCCTGTGCTCCCTGTTGCCTTCAAAATCAGATTTGTGGGCTGGTTTAGAAAGCCTTTCCAGGTTCAGCTCGGAGCCTGGAGCCTGCTTCGGATTCTGTGTCTCCCTCTCTCTCTGCCTCTCCCCTGCTCATGCTCTATCTCTGTCTCAAAAATAAATAAAAACATAAAAAAAATTAAAAAAATCCTTTCCAGGTTGTTCCTACGATCATTTTCTAGGATCTTCTCTGGGAACCATCCCCTTCATGCCCTCTACCCACTCCCAGCAGACACACCAGGCACTCTCACACAGAGGCATAGAAGGAAACAACATGAGAAGAGGGTGGGCACTGGAACCAGACAGACCTGGATTCGAATTCCAGCTCCCTCACCGACTGGCTACAGGACTACAGCCTACTCATTTTTAGACACTCGGAGCTCTTCACCCGTCTGGGGAGAAATACCTACTTTATATGCCTGTTGTAAGGGTCTGAAATAGTTTAGTGAAACATCTAAGACATACTGAGATAGAGTATACATTGAATAAATAGTAGCTATTAATATTATTATTAGCCAAATAGTTTCAGAGAGGCAGGGATGAGTTTACAAAGACTGATAAGACCTGAAACTAGAAGAAAGGGACATTTGCGAAGTCCCTTGTTGAACTGGAAGATCAAATTGACAAGAACAAGTAACAGTGCCTTGGAATGTTCTGGAACCCACATTTCCATTTTTGAACTGCAGTAGCACTGGCACAGAAACACTGTAAGACTAGAACCAGTTTGAGAGTTGCTTTGCCCCCTGAATCCAGCAGCCTTGGAATGCACAGATCTCCTAGGACAGAAAAAACATTCCTCAACCAAGTGCCTGGCAGTGTCCTGGATTGGCAGTTGCGCCTTGTTCCCTTCTGAGCTGCTTGCAAGAAGTTCATGTCCACAGAAGAAAGTTCTAGGCTGCAAGGAGCATCTGTGACCTTTGACCTTTTCACTTGGTGCTCACTGACCCTCTGGTGAAGGTCTGCCACGTTCAGGGTCCTGTGCCAGGCAACCGGGCTCCAGGAGAAGTCAATGGGAGTGGATTCAGAAGATCTGGCTTCATGTCCTCATATGAGTCACTGTGCACAGACCGCTTCCTCATCTCTGAGTGCAAATAATGATTCCTTCCTGCCCGGTCATCAGAGGTTGAGCAGAGATGCCTATCATCTTATTTCAATCTCCTCTTTTTTTTTCGAGTAGCTCCTTCTCTATGTTCCGTGACTTGCACACGGCTTCCCAGCTGAAAAGGCACGTCTCACCACAGTAAGTCCTTTATGCCTCACAACCTCCCCCTGCATCCCTGGAAGAGGGAGCTGCCCTCCTCTCTGCTCCTGTGGGAGCTCGTGCAGACCCCCCTGTTGGCGCAGACCACATTACGTTGCAGTTATTTACGAAAGGGGCAGTTCCCTAAGTTGACCTTGGGCTCTCGGAGAGCAAGGCGTGTGTTCGATTCACTGATGACTCTCTGGAACTTAGCAGAGCAGGTGTTCAGCAAGTGTCGAATAACTGAGCCACTTAAAAGCATGCTAAGAACGTACCATGAATGACATGTCTTCACGTAGTTGTCAGACCCTCCAAAGTAGGTTTTTTCCTAATTGTAGGCGAGTTGGGTGCGGCTCAGACTCAACCAAAGTCCCCCAGTTCATAAACAGTGCTGTCAGAATTCAAACCCAGGACTGTTTGACTCCAAAGCCTTTGCCCTTTCTCTGGGCCGCACCACCTCTCTCTGGCCACAGTGACTTCAACTATCTACCACTAATGCCAAGTACAGCAGACCTGGGTTAGGGTTATTCCTAAGAGGGTGTTACATAACCGCAGGCCACACATTCAATCAGGTCCTGCACATCAGTGGTAGTGCGAAGGGAAAGAGGAAAGATACCACCATATGAGAGCCCTCTTAAAGGCACTGCTCTGCAATAGAGAAGCTAGCTGGCAAGATGGGGATGAGCAACTGCCTTCATCAACTGCGAGAGAAAAAAGCGATCAGAAAATAAAAATGAAACCATCTCTACCTAAAAACCAAACCATCAAGACAAATATCTTCTATCGAAACTCCACCCGAATGGGGGTGGGTGTAGGGCTTCCTCTGGCAGGAGTAAGTACAGGTCAGGATGTTCTCTAGAACGTGGCAGATGGGTCCCCTGCAGCTGCTGGTGGCAGGCATGATACCAGGCACACCGCGAGCCTAGGAGGTGTGAATGCCATCATCTCTAAGACCCTGCCTATCTTGCCGTCTGATCGTGAGAATGTGTAACACGCACGTGGAGGTCATCACGTGCTAGAAACCTGGTCACTAAGATGTAAGAGAAAGCATGGGCTCTGGGCGGCCACTCTTGCTCTATTTCCTACATAGGAGATCTCGGCAAACAACACTGGACCTCTGAGCGTCATTTCTCTGTAACACGGGAATGCACAAGACCTAACTTCCAGGTTGTTTGGGAACCAAGTGATGACGCACGTAGTACAGTGCCTGGTGCAGAACTGGCACTCAGTCAGCACAGTGCTGTGACCAGGACCCTGGCTCTGCCTCTCAGTGGCTGTGTGACCCTCGACAAGTCATGTGACTTTTCTAAGCCTCAAGTTTTCTACCTTTAGAAGTGCTATTTAAATAATTAACAAGTTTGCAAAGGCTCTTGGCATTCTGTACCCCAGGGTGGCAAAAACATAAACCAACCATGAATGGAAACTCTGGCTACGGATTGAGGAAGGTGGCCTGAATGCTGGGATGGGAGAATCCTAAAGTATTTGGACTCCATCTACAGAACTTCTCACGAGCACATTCTTCTGGTCCCTCCCCTCAGGTCTCTGACCTTCACCATCTTCTCTGCCGGCTGCATGGCTTCACCCGCCCCTGAAACGGACCATTCCTCAACCCTCTCCTCTCCTGCTTTAACCTCCTCCTTCAGAAAACATCATCTTAATAGCTGGCCTTTGCTAATAATCTACAAGGGTCAATCTATAGCTCAAACTGGTTCATTTCTTTCTCCATTTCCAAGGCCTCCATTCTGGTCCAGGCCAGCCTGAGCCCCTGCTCCGACTACTGTCACAGCCTCCTTACTGGTGTCTCAGCTCCAAATATGCAAATCACATTCGGTCACTCTAGCTCTAAGTCCCACAGTGGCTTCTGGCTACCCTGAGGATAAGTGAAAAAACAGAACTCTTCGCATGCCATCTTGAATCCCCAAACAGGCTGGCTTTTGGCACCTCTCTAGCCTCACCCAAAACCATTCGGCCCTTTGTCCCCATGCCCCACAATGTGACCATCCTCAAGTTCCCTGAACACTTCTAGCAGCCGCCTATCCAGGGCCTTTGCATATGTATGCTCTTGGCCCTGCTGGTCTGTTCTTTCTCCAAACCTTCATCTACCCGGTTCCTACTCCTGCCCCAGAACTTTAAGTGAAGTCTCCTGTTTGTTCCTCTAGAGTACCTTCTCTTCGCCACGTTCGGTATTACTATTTACTGTCATATGTTTACCTATGTATTTAATGTCTGTATTGAAATTTAAGACTCTACCTCAAACTATCCCAAGCATGTCTATAAATGACACAAGGACAAGAAGAAGAGGGACTATTTTTTATACACCATGGACATTAATACATGCTGAGGATGTGGCATGTAAAAGGCAGTCAGTAAATGCCGGTTGAATGAGAAAATGAACACAGTGTCTAGGTCTGCCTCTAACCCCTCTGGACCTGTTCATCTCATCCATCCTCCTTAAAGCATCGTGCAAGGGACTTCAAGGAGTACTCCAAAAGGCCTTGGATCCTTGGTGCCGTAAAGAGGCTGAACTAGGCCTGTTCCCTCCTCGCCAGTTACATGCGCAGCCTCTCCTTGTCCTCAACCTTCACTTCCTGGCCCACGAGAGCCTCGAGGGTAAGTACTGTGCTGCTTCACGGCTACACCTAAATGCCAAGGCCAGGACTTGGCACACAGTGAGGGGCTTGCTGAACCAAACAGACTCAGTGACGCCTATGACACATACTGAAGACCCCATATTGACTTCCCCTCTTCCTGAGAGAATGCACATTCTCTTTGGAGTGTCGGTGTGGTAAGCTACAAACACTCACTGTCTCAGACTTCTTCACAGCTCTGTGCATCCAAGTGATGTGGCTATGCCATGGAAACTGTAAGCTGGGTGTTTTAGGAAAAAATGAGCATCCCTGCTTCCTTCCCCTTTCTTCTTCTCCCTGCCTGATGTGCAGCCGAGTCCTGGAGCTGCAGCAGCCACGTTGGGACCACAAGGGGGCAAGCATGAAAACAACAGCCAGAGCTGAGGAAGGCAGGGCGCAAGGCGGGAAACAGCCTGGTCCCTGATTCCACTACCGGATGCCGTGCTGGCCCTGGACGGACACACCCTAGACTGGGAGCGCACACGAGAACATCAAGGTGCCACTGAAATGCCACACCAGCAGGGATGCTGTTATTTGCACACTAAATGCATTTCTAACCATTTCCACAGAGATCAGCTTTAGTGCTGGGTACCTCTTGTGTCCTTGAGCTATCGTTTCTTCTTTCCTGCTCTTGAGGTCCAAGATCCCAGAGAATTCAGAAGGTTCAGCAGTGTAAGACAGATCCCGGGGGCAGTAGAAGAGGCCAGTGGGAGGGTAGGGAACCCTCCCCTACCATCTTCGGTGATCAGGGGCAGCTGCCTGTGGGGCTGGTCCCCAGTCTGCAGATGTAGCACTCTGATATTCCTAGCTCTCTACCACAAAACAGATTTTTGGCCCCAGTCTATCCCCAATGTGCTGACTTGAGCTCTCCCTCGGCCTATGGTTTCATTCCACTTATACCAGACTGTTCTGAATAAATCACTGCTATCAGGGAGAGGTGAATTCACAGGGTACTTTTCCAAATAAGTGTTGCCAACGGAAATTTCACAAAGTGCTGCCAATGTCATTTACAAGAAGGTTAGCTGATTACCGAGAGACCTTGATCCTTCATTGCTGCATTATATCTTATAATTCAGAGGAAGGGGATATGGGGAATGGTGGGGGCAGAGCTTATTAAAAACTGAAAATCATTCTGCAATCACTTTTCTTAGCCTCTTCTTTGAAGTACTTCAGGATTTTACACAAGTTAGAATATATGATATCAGGGCTTTTTCTCTCTAGACGCTTGCAAATGTACTCAGAGGCTAACGAACAGTGGTTTTAGCCGATCGAAGCAAAGGAAGTATCGAGATGGCACTGTCTGGGGGTCTTTGGGAGATTTTCAAGGACCCCATTTTGACTACCCCTGGAATATAGAAGCTTATGTGAAAGTATCTATTCACATCTAGGGAAAAAGGAATGGGGTGTAGGCACAGCAAATCAAAATACCAGCACCAACCTTGAACCAGTCCTCTGTCCTTCCTGGCTCCCCCTTTCCCTCCCTTCTTTTTCTGATGAAATCACAAAATTCAATCCCAGCAACCTCTTCTGGTTACATAAATTAATGAGCTCTTGTTCTGGGCCCCATAAGAGAAACCCTCCGGCTCTCATCATTTTATTCCCTTGCTCAAAAGCCTGCAGTGGCACCTAACACCTGCTGAATGAACTTTTTCTTAGGGTAGCATCCAAGCTTCTGCCCAATAACTCCCTCCTCCCTCCCAGGGTATCTTGTGTTTTGGTCAAACAGAACTTCTGGCTCCTAAGAGCCAGCTTTTAATTTTTGCATATCTCCCCTTTGCTCATGCTGTTCTTACTACCTGGAACGGATTCCTCAACAACCCCGCCCCTTCCTATTTTCCTTCTTTAGATGTGGAAATTCTACCCATCCTTTAGGGTCCCATCAAATTTCGCTTCATCCAGAGAGTCCTCCTGACCTACCCAGCTGGACACACTCTTGCTTTCCTCCAACCCTCATGGCACCTTGACCAGTGAGTCCAGAAGTGACTTCTCTTTCTCTTTTCCTTGGATTAGAGACACTGCCTGTGTTGATGCTTCATCTCCTTAATCCTGACCACGAGCTAATTTTGCCAGAAGCCAGGTCATACCTTCTCTGTACCTCCAACTTGGGAAAAGGCAGGAAAGCACTATTTGTTGGAGGGAAGGAGGGAGGGAGAGGGGGAGGGAGGGAGGGAGGAAGGAAGGAAGGAAGGAAGGAAGGAAGGTAGGTAGGTAGGGAGGGAAGAGGGAGGACTAAATGGGCTTCTAGTCCCTAGACATAGGTCGATTTACAGCAGCTGCCTCGGCTTGAACAAAAGGATTCTTTTCTTTAATTAGCACAAATGTCCTCAGACTGGGGAGACCAGGGCGTGTTTCTCATAAAAATGGCCAGGTTCTATGTTTTCCAATAACGATTCTCATTTCTCTGTGTTTCGAAATCCACTATGGAGCATCTCTGTTATTTTCCAGCTTGGCTCCCGTGGCCACAGTGTCAGGATGATCTGTCCTTTTATGCTTCAGCATCAACCCAAACTAAAAGAGGAGATGCTCTCTAAAGACCCAAAACACTACAACACTGATTTGTCAGATCGTGGGGTTGGAAACAATTCATGTGAAAAAATACTTTTTTAAAGTTTTGGATGCTATGAGGTTCCCCCCCCCACCTCCCCACCATGGTCTTTTTAATGCCTTCCCAAGGAAACTTCTTGGGTTAATGTAAGATGCTTACTTGTACTGGAAGCAAGTTAATTAAAGGGAAATTAAATTCCATGTAATGCAAATGGAAATAAAATATTTAATAGTATCATAGCAAATAAGAAGATACTGTGGGGCATAAAGGGGAGAGCATAAGATCTGGAGACCAAGCTGCCATCCTATCCCTGCCCTTACTAACTGTGTGAGTTTGGCTAAGTCAATTACACTCTCTGGGCCTCAATTTCTTCATCTGTAAAGTTGAGATCAAAATTTGTACTGTCTAAAGTTCTCGTGAGGATTAAATCACATGTGGAGAAGATCTAAGCAGGGTCCTGAAGACACAGTATGCACTCTCTTGAGTTTTAAGGAATGAATAAATAGGTAGAAAAGAGAAGTGTAACACCCCAAAAAGAAACATGATCCTGGGAAGGAGGCAGATTACTAAAGAAGGAAGATCCCAAGCTTTGGAGTCAGAGAGACATAAATTCAAGTCCCAGCTTTTCCCTTACCATGCCTGAACCTCAATTTCCTCCTCTGCAATAGGGGGTGATCATAAAAATAAGAATAATCACCTCACTGAGTTACCTAGAGGCTTAAGGAATATATATGAAGCCTTTTGTAAACTGCAATGGTAAATTGTATTTTAGCTACTGGTATATACACTCCTACTTCATTTAGTACTTGGCATCAGCAAGGCTACCCACCTCCAGTGAAGGTAAGACCAGAAACAACATTACCTTCAAATCCTGGACCTCCACATGTGGGAAAAAACTGTTGTTTCTGAAAACAGCTGCTCTGTTTTATTCTAAACCTTGCTTGGTTTCAGTTAGGAGTGCGTGTGTGTGTGTGTGAGTGTGTGTGTGTGTATGTGTGTGTATATATATTTATGTATACAGTTATTAAAGTGCGTTTAGATTTTTTCAAGGAAGAAGATAAACTCATTTAATTTAAAATCATCAGCTGGATTGCATTAAATGGAGGGAAAAGCACGAGCATACACAATACAGCCATTTGTTAAATTAAACGCAATTATTTCTCCTGTTACTTAATTACAAACAGACATAAATACTCTGGATCCTGACATCTCAGATCTTCTTAAATTCTATGTCTGCATTTCAACATGTAACGAAGGGAGGGTCATATTCCAATTTGTGTGTTAAGCAAGCCTGAGAGTTACAGTTGTATATTGGGACCATAATGAGCTCACTAAAACAAGACCCAAACTTTTAATTAACCTGCCAAGACAAATTACAACTCATGGCTCACAGGTAACAATCACAGACAGCTGAGACTCAATGCCATGGACTCTTGGGGAGAGAGGGATTAATAGCAACATCAGAATCCATCTGTTTTTGTATTAAAGAAAAAAAAGTATTCATTAAACAACCACTGTAGCTCAAAGGAAGACAGACAAGTCTGAAAGGCAGCAAGACAAAGGCAGATGGAGGGAAGAAGAGAATATTAGCAACTTCCATTTATTGGGTCTCTTAGGAGGCCAAAGCCTGTGCTGGGCACTTTATATCTGCTCTGATCTTCATGACAGGGACTGCAGAGTACTGTTACTATTTCATTTTCCATGTAAGAAAAACCTCAGAGAGGTGACCTGACAATGGTCACAGAGCTAGTGTGGGACAGTCAGGGGAGGAAGAAAGAGAAAGCAGTGCTCAAAGCTTAGTGGACAGACCTCTGGAATCAAGATTATCTGGGCTCTACCTCAGGCCTAGTGGGTCTTAATTCCTAGGGACAGGGCACAGGAATCTGAACTTTGAACGAGCTTCCCGGGTGACTGCTTTGCATGACAATATTTGGGACCATTCATAAGATACCATAACCCCCGGCTACTCAAAATGTGGTCCACAGCTGGGCGGCACCAGTATCACTGAGGCTGGTGAGAAATGGAGACTCTAAGGGCCCACCCCCACCTAGTGAAGGGGAATCTGTGTTTTAATGAGACATCAAATGGGTCATCAAACTCTGAGAAGCCCAGGATAGCCTCTCTGCTCTGAAGGACATCATAGGGTTAAGGAGGTGAAGGCAGACTTCATCATTAAGGTAAGAACAGGAGAGCCAGAGGGAAAAGGAAGACCATGGCCTTAATTATAACAAAACAGGTTAGCAAGCTCTGACAAGCCAAGAATTGGCAAAGATACCTAAGTGCACCTACATTTTACTTCTTTAAGAGTCACATCCTAATTAAAAGTGGCTTTCTTTGGGGGTCGATATTAATATTCTTTCATATTTATGCTCAGTTATTAAAAATAAAGAATTCTGATTATAAGAGATCTTCGTTCTGAGCGAGCAAGACAGTCCATGCTTCTTTGTGAACCATGCCTCAGAGAAATCAGGCTGTGAGACCAGGAAGCTCTCACTCAGGCACCACTAATGACTCGATAATCCACGTCCCTAAAAACGAAGCCACTATGGCCAGAAAGGGAAAAGAAACCAGGTTTGGAGCCTGGCAAACCCCGCAGAGTGAGAGACTAATCGATGGTGAGGACCACAGCTGGCTCTCTGGTGACAGGGGAACGGGGCTGCCCGGGCGGCCTCCAGCTCATCGGCAACCACCGAGCTGCGGCCTCAAATCCAGACTCTAGAGAAACCGGAAGCTGGAAAACTTAAGTGATTTGTGCAGGGTCAAAACACTAGTTAGTGGTGGAAATTCAGAGCGGAGGATACTTTCAACTCCACCTCAAAAGGAGGCAATAGGGGAGGAAACCAGCGGCAACCGCAACTGCCAGGCCTGTGGCTGCTGACGGTCCTGCCAATGGGAGGCTGAGCAGAAGCCAGGCCAAGCTCGTGCTCACGCCCTTAGTAACCCAGTGACCCCGCATGTCGGGGCCTGGGCTTGGGGTTGGGGGCTCAGAGAAGATTACGTCAAAGTCCTTGCCCTCTGGACACTCGGAGACCAGCAGTTAGGGCAGACGTTTCCAAATCGAGGACAGCACAAAGCAGGGTTTCCTACATCAGGGCCAACGTAGCCAGATGGCCTCTGCTGCCCTCATTTTGCCAAGAGGGTAGGATACTGAGCCTGCAGGGACAGCAGAAGTGGATAAGCCATGCCCGTATTTAATGGGAAGGTATTTTCCGCCTCGACACTAAGGGCAAAATTGCAAATGAGGGGAAAATGGCCTGAAAATGATTATTGCTGTGTAGAAGGAAAAGCCAGAGTTCTGCAGGAGTTTTAGGAACCAATGGCCAGATTCAGAGGTTTTTTATTTAACTCCCTTTTCCATGTCAGAGAGATTCTTAGCCAAGGACTGAGACAGTTTTGAGGTGAACTCTATACCACATAAAGCTTTTCATTAAGCAGAAACCCTATTTCCATGCATTCTGGTTAGTGGAGTTTTATTTTCCTGTGGGAGATTCTGTCTCCAGGCTATGTCATAATGCTTCCAACATAAACCCAGAATAAATGTTTTCTGACCTGAACCACTAAGGCCACTGTGTCCCGTGGCCATCCAAGGAAGAGACAGACTCTACGGAATGTGTGGATAAAGAAGAGAAATTCCTTAGAACAAGATGCCAAGCTCCCTGGACACCTGTCGGCTTGTGGGGCGGCCCCACGGGCTCACCCTGAAGGGAGAGCTGTGGCCCTCTTCCATGATGAGGGACAGAGAAGGTGTTCAGCACTATCCCAAACATCGTGGCTTCAGAATATTCATCCAGAATAGCTCTGCTATTCTCACCCTCTCCCTGAGCATTCATCTTCTTTTCTCAACTGCCAGGGACTGTTAGCTCCCAGGACAAAACAATAAATAAACAAAAAGCTACACACAGTCAAAAACAAAAACCCAAACCACAAATCAGTGAGTTGAGCCAAGGAAGCTATAAAGACAAAATACAGGTGTCGGAGAGAAGTGAGAAGAAGAGAGGTGTTGCCTCCATGTGGCTGGTCAGGCAGGGTTTCGGTCTTGCTGTCAACTCTACCTCTCAGTTGTTAAATGCAGCAGCTGGCCCAAAGGTGACACAAGAAAGGCAGTGGGTAATGGCCCAGAATGGCTGGCCAGCCTCTCCTGTCACTCCTCCCCTCCCTCCTTCCCCTGAATCCCACACCCATCCCTGTCCAGCAAGCCCAGTCAGGAAGGACTCATGCCAGACTCCAGGTGGCATCGACAGCTGTGGGCAAGACACATTCCCTTGCTGGCTCCAACCCTCAGAATCCCCAGGGTCCTCTCACCCAAAGAGGCAGAAATCCCACAGACCCCATAGGGCTGGAGGCTCCTTACCAATGGCAGTGGTGAGAAAAGAAACCACTTCAGACTCCTTCCCGTCGTTGTAAAAAGCCAGGTGCCAGATTCCTGAATCCAAATACTGGATGAAGCCAGTCTCGTGACTAGATGGGGGGACGACTCCCCGAGATTGGCGCTGGGGTCCCTCCAGGCTCCGTGCCTCCTGGGTCAGGAGCCTCCTTCCATCCAGCAGCTCTACAAAGTCAAACTAAAAGTACAAACAGAGCATAATTAGCGGAGTGTCTGCTTCACCATAATGCTAGATTCCTTCCTCACATGTCTCCTGGGGGCACACAAGGAAATACAACCTGAGGACAGGCAGAGGGGCTAGAGTCACATGAAGGTTGATCAACTGACTTCACCTCCTCCCCAGACCCCTGTTTCTCATGGTAATAGTCTCCTCATTCCCCTGTGAGGGCAGCATAATTAGCGCATTATTATTATTATTTTTTTTTTGGTCTCAGTTTTCTTTAATTTGGTGTATATGTAGGCAGTCTTCATCTGGCTGAGCCTGTGCCGGGACAACCATGCCCTTCCAATGGTGGGCACGTGATCAGAAACCCAGCCACTGAAGGACTGAACTCCAGCTCCACGCAAGTGATGCTGGGAATCCCAGGGCTCGAGGGTTGGGACTAGAGCACTGGATGTGCCTTAAAAGTCAGTCAGGTGCAAGTGCAAATCTGATCTCTCTCTTCCTGTTGTCAACAATCCTTTCTAAATGCTGCAGGTTCAGGGAGCAGTTTTAGGGGAACTAAACTGGATTAGCTCAAAATTCTATCAACGATTACATGCTGGGTCAGACACACAACTGCTGACTGATCCGAGCCCGCGAGTGTGAGACTCAAGAGAAGTCAGCCACACAGTGCTAACAACAGGTAGGTGGTTAAGTCCTACTGGCCTACTAGCAAGCAAATTGAGCAATTATCTGTCTACTTATCTGTCTACCTACTGACCTACCTATCTTTTAAAAAACCAAGATATCTAATTCTATTTCATGTGTAAATGAGGTCCAGGAATGAAGTCCAGGACTAGCATCACTGTCCTGGTGAGTGGCCCAGATTCTATTTTCCCATGACTCCACTGCTAGAAAATATATCTACTTAGATTTCACGTGGGAATCTTAAGTAACAACTGGGGCTAAGAAGGCTGCACACGGCTTGGGAATGTCTGATGGATGCCTCTGATTTATTTTAACCCAATCCCAGAGCTGGCAGGACCTTAACAAGTCTGTTCCTTACCCATTACGACTGGTGTTATGTCAATCATCCTAGATGAGCTGTTAGGTGTTTCTGGTGTGCATGTATCACAGTAAATGCGAAATCCCAAAGGAGAGAAGGAATGTAAGAGACCAGGGAAGTAACGTGTATTCTAAGCCAGATCCTGCGCAAGCTGCCTTATAAATGTTCTTGATTCTCCTCAACAGCCCTACAAAGTGAGTATTGTTATCATCAGTGGAGAGATGAGAAACTTGCTCTGAGCGGGTAAGCACCAGGCCATAGTTCTCATAGTTGATAACAAGAGGATTCAAACTGAAGTCTGTCGGACTCCAAAGCGCATGCTTTTCTCTTTATATTTCTTGGATAATTTCACTCAGGTGACTGGGTAATAGTAGAGAGGCTATTTGAGATATTTCCTAAAATTTCCTCTTCTTAAATAAACCCCAGGGATATAACCCTACTCATCTGAAAGGTAGGGTCTTAGGTCAAATGGAGGAATGGGCTATAAAATATGCAAAATGCCCTTCAAACACAAGGCTCCAGGTGTGAGCATTAGGCTTCCTGACTTTGGGTTAGGATGTGAGGTAGGAGCCCCTGCAGATCAGCAGGGGATGTGGCATTCTGGTTACCTGTGTATGTGAAGGAGGAAGGCCTTTTCTGCCATAGATGCCAACCAGAGCTGCCTTTCCCAGGGACACATTGAATTTCAGATGCACAGGATGGTCTATGAACACCTGAGATCTCCAGAAAGTGCCAGGAGGAATCTTCTGCGAAGCCCGTCTCCCCACGTCGATTTCTCCAGAGTCTATGAAACTGTCCTCTGGAAAGAAACTACTGGGCTTTCCTACCAAGACACAGGGAAGGGAAGACAAAAACAGCAGTTGGCCACAAGTGAAACAAGGGATCGGAGCCCCTGAACAGCAGGACTCCCCTGTGCCTCACACTTCTCTCTACTATGTTCTACCACCAGCCCCACCCCCACTCCCCACTGAGGAGGAAGAATGTCCAGAACTTTTTTTTTTCCAGTGATGCTCAAACTGTTCTGCTAAAAATATGCATTCTTCCAAAGCAGTATGGGTCCTCCTCAAGGGCCATCTGTATACTGCATAATTCCACAGCTTGTTAAGATATATTCCGATCCCCAAAATAATCACTGGTGGTCACACGAGAATAACTGTGCACACGCGTGTGTGTATAAAAGCATGCACGCTAAAATAGAAAGGGTAGTGCGAACAAGGTGTTGTTATTAAATTTCCAACTCAAAATGGTCCCACCAGCAGTGGGAAGCCTGACCTGAGTGGATGAAGGTATTTTACAAGTTTACTAGTTTATGTATAATTGGAAGCCAAATTCTAAGGCTAAGACATGTGGAAGGGGTTTATATGGGGAGCAGGAGTTGGGCTGGGGAAGATGAAAAAGGGGGTACTTCTGAATGGAATGGGTATTTCTGAAAAATGCTTCCTTGTCTTGCTTGGATGGAGGTCTTCGAATATCAGTTTTGTGCTGAAGTAGGTAAAGCTAAGGGAATTGATCTCAAGTTCAGGCACAGAGCCTATGGCATACTTGGAAATTCAACCAAGGCCCCTGACCCTGCAGGTTTCAGGGGACGGGGGTCAGGAATATGGTCCCTTGCCCATTTCTGTCTCCATTCAGGAGAGTGACAGCTTTCTGGGGGCACCAGAAGTGCCAGGAAGGAAGACGACTTATCAAACTTCCTCTGTTTACTAATTAAGCACACTCACATGTGAAAAATATAAACCTGACTTCCTTCCAGACATCAGCCCTCTGGGGAGTTGGGAGGCGGCAGAAGGAGGTGATAGGGATGTTAGAAGACCACCTTTAGGACACTGACTAGCCACATGGCAGCCAGCAGACTACGTCTTATTTGTAAGGAAGAATCCGCAGGGTATCTTAGTTCCAAGATTTGTTGTTAGACGTGTTCGAAGAGAGGCTTTAAGAACAATAATCCATTTGTAAAGAAAACACGTTTGTGAGAACTTTTTATAAAAAGCACTTGGGGAATAAGAAATTAAAATGTCTTTTTTCCCCTAGCTTTGTAAGATTCCTTACAAAGCACATTTGATGCTGAAATGGAGCTTGGCAGGGCATTGTTGTAGTCATAAAATATTTTACTGTTTTAAATAATAAAATTCAATTTAAATGTTAAACTTCTCCATATGTTATCATTCCTTTATAAACTCCTAGGCAGAAACATCAGGTTTTTAGCTTCAAACCATTAAATGTTATTTTAATTAAAAAATATGCCAACAACAAAAAAAGTTAAAATGCACGCTCTCAATAAAAGTACCACTAGTACTCTGTCATTAGCATGGGAAAGAGCTTGCATTTAATTCCTTTATGGAAGGAATGTGCCCCAGACTTTTACCTTGAAAATGCAGACACACAAAAACCACCACACTGTGATTCAAAGTTCAAAGACAGAAGCCAAATTCACAACACATTAAGATAGAGGAGAATTACTTTCACATTCTTATCTGATTGTGGGGCTCCCAATACCACAATTCTTTTGTATTCTAGGTAGAAAAATAGTGTTCCCTTTAGCTTATCATTCTGCTAGGGATGCAGAACTCTGAGTTTCCTCCTAGAAACTGCATAGAAATAAGCCTGAAACTGCTAATTCCAAGGACTCATTTCCTTTGTGAGTGGGTGGGAGTCGGGGCTGATGGGATTTCAGAATTGTCTGCAGTCAAATAATTCCTGGGTCTGAGAATAAATAATGAAAACTTTCCCCCACATTTTGGCATGCTGCTAGAGCACCCTGCATGGTTCATTTTCTCCTCCAGTGAGCATGTTTTTGAGAGACAGCTATTGTATCAGCTGAGTTCTGAGCCTCATAAGGTCAGAGGCCAGCCCAGAGTCTCTCTCCAGAGGTCTGCAGGCCCTCTGGAGAGGCATACATAAGTTGGCTCTTACACCCGAGGAGTGATAAAAAGCAATATTCTTTTCTAGCATTCTCGTATTTCACCAACATGGGCCAAAATAAGAGAAAAGAATTGTCTTTGGTGTGTATACAAATAAAAATAGCTGATTCTGTTCCAGGGCACACCGGCCACCGGGACCTGGACTCTCGGCTGAGTCTCTGAGGATCACTCAGGCTTTGTACTAAAGTGACCTTTGTACTAAAAGTCACCTGGTCCAGATCCTTAGGGAAGGGACCACAGCCCAGCCTAAAGGTGATGTTTTTGAGGGAAAAGAGGACCCCATCTGGGGATTTAAGCTTTATCATTCCTCTACTCTGGTCCCCAGTGGTCCCCTTGTAGGACTATACGTAGGGACGAGATGGGGGCTTCTGAGGGGAAAGAGGTAGAGCACAGCAAGTACCCGTGTCTGATGGGAAAGAGGCGTGAGACTGGCTGGGCTAGCAGTTATTCAGAGTGAAGCCACACTCAGCTCTTCCTGCCTTCCTCTTTCCAGATCCTCTGTTCTTAAATCCGAGCACCAAGCTGTGAGTGCTTAAGACAGAAACCATCCTACCACACAGCAAGACCCACCAACAGTAGAGTGAGGAGAGATGACAGAGGGTGGTGGGAGTTGGAGGAGACAGGTCTTATGTATACAATTCTTTTTATCCCCACCCACATTCTGGAAAATAATAACAACAACAGCAGCAGCAGCAGCAGCAGCAGCAGCAGCAGCAGCAGTAATAATAGCAGTAGTAGTAACAGCAGTAAAGGTAGAAGTGGCAGGATTAGTGGTAATACTTGCTATCAATTCTTGCTCTCACTACATGCTGGGCCCCCCTTTACGTTCATCGGTTCAGTTAATTCTCACACTGATAAGATGTATGTACTGAGGCTCAGAATGCTTAAGAAACCATTTGAAGATAAAGCCATTTGGGGTTTCTCTTCATTTGCTAGAATATGGCTTCTTAAAGCATTAAATTGATAAGTGGTTAATTAAAACTCTTCAAAGACACTCTCAATAGTCTCACTCAAGGGTCAATGGCACAGTGCATGAGTCCAACCTAACTCACAGTCCCAGCAATCTAACCTTCAAGGCTAGGCCAGGTAGACCAAGGCCCACTGAGTGTCATGGGGCACAGAAAGTTGACAATTTTTATGAAGTAGGAATGCACAAACAGGACCCAGAGTTAAAGGGCAAGAGTTGGGGTCTCAAGACATTTATAAAGAGGACACTACACAATCATTGAGGGCCACCAGAGACTTAACAAACAATACCAAGAGCTTAACTAAGAAATAGGAATCTCCAACAGTATGATCAGGTTTCACAAGGCAAATTCTACTGGCAACAGTCCTGTTCTTTGTAAAGATACACAGACTCAGCCTTCCTCTAGCAATGATGTACAAATACACAATCATGTCTATAAAAGAAATTTCTCAACAATTTGCTGAAATGATTGGATTGTTTGGTCAAACAAGAGAGAATTGGAAGAAGTGAAATTCCATGCCCTTCTCAGTCATAGTCCTCACTTTCTTGAACTAAGATCCCTCTACACAGGTTCTAAATTCCTAATCAACTAACACTCTCCTCTTCCCTCCACCTTTCTGGTTCTTTTCAATGCAATAACTTGCACAAAGAATCCTTTAGTTTCCTTAGCAACTGTTAGAAATTTATTTGGTTATCAAAATAAGCTGTTCCATTTTGGAGAGCCCAGCTGAGCCTGCGTGCAGCAATTTGCATGGTTTAAACTGATGGGTAATTTTTATTTCATTGCAGAAAGAAGAAAATGCTATCCCTAAGCCCACCAATTCAACCATCAGGAATTTTTGTTTATTCAATGCTTTCTCCCCTCTTTTCCATTAACATATAACGTAAGTTATTGTGGCTTTTCTTCGAAAAGCTGCCATATTTGGTTTCTGTCCCATGACACCCTGAAAAGGTAAGAGCCACTTTGAAAATACAGTGTAAATTGCAGTTTGGGGTTATTCTCAAAGACACGATGAGCATTTAAAATTCTGGACTCATTATATATTTCATTTGCATAATTAAAAAATATATAGCATTTTACAATATGAAAAAATGTCCCAATTATTTACAGGGTCTTTGAGGGGAAAATATTACTTAGTCTGGATTTCTGAGATTCTGATAACTGACATGGAATGGCTTGGGATTTGAGCAGATGGGAAGAAAGGAAGTGACATTTGTTGAGTGCCTCTTCACCACCAGTCTGAAAAGATACAGACGTTACCATCCTTGTTCTTATGGATGAAGAAACTAAGGCCAAAGAAGATGGAGTAATTGGCATGAGTTAACAAAGCCAATAAATTTGAGGGCCAGGATTCAAGCCTGTCTGGCTCCAAGGCCCATTTATCTTCTTTCCATCATACCACATTGTTACTGCCATCTCTGTAAACCAGGGCTCTAATCTTAATTCTGTAATCAGCTCTCCTCTCTGATACCCTTAGAAGGGATAGGAAATATGCACTCCCATCAGTGTTAAAGACTTTTCCCCTTGAGCTATGTCTAAGGAAGTAGGTTTTTTAACGTTACAATTAAAAACATGAACTGTGTAGACATTGGTTTGACCAGGGCAAAAGAAATTAAGAACCATGTGGTCTCACATAAACTGTAGGAAGCTTTGTCCTCTGTTTCTCCAGTCTGATGTATTTTTTGTCACAGTAATTGCTTTTGATGCTGACCACTTTCCAGCACAGCACTGCATTTTAGGGGTTTGTAAACAGGATTTCCATTTGCATTAGTAATGACAGATAATCCCTTTAAGCAAAAATACTCCAATTAAAGTAAACCAATAAGCTGGGGCAATTTTATTTTGCCTCTTATCTGCACCTCCTGCTCCTTGGGTAAAACAAAACAAAACCTAAAAAACCCACAAACTAATTTCATTAGAATGGGAGATTTCAGATAGATCCAACTCTGTTTCAAGAATGTCTGATAGAGATCATGGAGGGAAGAAAATACATTTTGCTAAATGAGACCTCATCCAATGCCTTGAGGGTTAAACATATCTTAAATCTGCATTTGTACGTGCTGACCTAAAGACCGTCCACATGGATGGTATTCCCGTATGGCATGTGACATTATAAACTGACAAGGGAATCACAAGCTGACAGGCAGGACCATGGACAGGGCTGGCCTGGAAAAAAAATTCTAAAGAACCGTCTGGTTTGTCTGATGATTCTACTATCAATTTCATATGTAGGACTTGTGAATTAAACTGGACCTTGGAGATAATTTAGCTCAATAACTTCCATTTAGAGAGGAGGAGAATGAAGCTCAGAAAGTCTTTTTTTTTTTTTGAAAGCATGTTCACTTTTTTTTGTTTATTTATTTTTGAGAGAGAAGACCTCTGAATGATCCTGAAGGCCAAAATCAATTCATTTAAAAAAAAAAAATGTTTATTTTTGAGAGAGACAGAGAACACAAGTGGAGGAGGGGTAGAGAGAAAGGAGAGAGACAGAGCATGAGTGGGGGATGGACAGAGAGAGAGGGAGACACAGCCTCCAGCCTCTGAGCTGTCAGGACAGAACCTGACGCGGGGCTTGAACTCACAAGCTGCAAGATCATGACCTGAGCCAAGGTCAGACGCTTAACCGACCAGGCACCCCACTCAGAAAGTCTTTCAAGGGATTTGCTTAAGGACAATTGAAGGGTCAGCAGCTGGGCTTGAAGTCAGGGCTCTTGATTCCTAACCCAGAGCTCTTTCCGTGGCCCTCTCCACACTCCCTCCATATCCTTACTAAAGGGCGAAGAAAGTATAAATTATTAAATGTTTTAAGTCTTAAAATCTTTGTAAAGGAGAAGACTGGCATTGCCCCTAGAAAAAGCAGGCAGAGGTTCTGATTTGGCTCTGTGGAAATGCTCCCATTCTTACTTCCCTTAAAGATGACCATGGGTCAAGAGTTGATTTTGTTGGAATATTAGCATAGTCCCTGTGCAAGGATTACATGCAAATTCATGAAGCATTCCATATTTAAAAAACAAAAAGAAAGAGTTGGGGGTGCCTGGGTGGCTCAGTTGGTTAAGCATCCAACTCTTGATTTCAGCTCAGGTCATGATCTCATGGTTTCTGAGTTCGAGCTCGGTGTCAGGCTCTGCACTGACAAGTGCAAATCTCCTTGGGGTTCTCTCTCTTCCTTTCTCTCTGCCCCTCCTCCACTTGTGTTCTGTCTTTCTGTCTCAAAAATAAATGTTTTTTTAAAAAGGAATTGATTTTTGCCTTCAGGATCATTCAGAGGTCCTGAGTAGCTACTTCAACCAAGCATATGGTACCCTGTTAACCAAACAGATTCCTGGAAGGGAAATCCTTGAGGGCAGGAAACCTCAGAAGCTTTGACCCCAAAGTTGTCTGACATGCTAGGAAAGAAGATATAGGCAGTAAAGGTGGAGGCAGACCTGTGGTACACTTTGCTAACAGACGAGATGAAGCAGGGCACAGCAGGGACAGGATAAAGAATGCCTACACTGCCCAGAATGGCAATGAGACTGGCCCCTTAGCTCAGCCATCTTTCACGGTACCATTTTTGTGAGTCTGTGCCACTTCTGGCTGATAGTGAAAGAATGTGTGTCAATGGCGTGTTAGAAAGACCCTTAAGAAATTCAGAACATGGGTCTACAGATGTCCCATTCAAGAATGCCAAACTCCAAATGTCACTACCACTCCATCACTGATAGAAAAATATCCGTGTCCCACTGCATAATGGGATTTCTCATCTACATCTCCTTCAGGGTCTTGTAACCATGTGGTGAGTCAGGTAGGACAATTTATAGAGACAGTAAGAGCTCTGGAGTCATCCAGACCTGGGCTCATACGCCAAGCTCCATTATTTACTGGCTGAGCGACCTCTGGTCAAGTCACTAAATTAACGTAACCCTTAGGTTTTGTATCTCAAATGGGTCTAAAGAATTATACTTACCTCACAGGATCTCTGTGAGGATTAAGTGTAAAAAGCTCTTGACAAAATCTTTGAAATAAATAAACCGTACAAACACTAATGATTATTGTTATTGGCCCCTTAAGGACTCATCCTGATCCCACACAATCCAAGACAGCCACCCAGCAGTGCGAAAGCCCATGATGCTTCCCTCGAGGCATGAGATGGGATACCGCTGAGCACCATGAGAGCTGCCCAAGCCCCGCTATGAGCTCACAGTGACAAGGAACTGAGATGAAGACACAGGTGGGCTGGCAGCCGGCGTGGAGTGCAGAAAGATGGAGGAAGGGCCAAAGCACGGAGCTGTGAGTCAGGCACATGACGTGCATAATGAAGGTCTCTTCGGTTCAAAGGCAGACACAGAGGACTCACGACACGAACAACACGGCAACCCTACCTTCTGTGGCTCCTTTGCCTTTCCTGTCAGGGATCTCTAACCCAGTGCCCCCTGATGGATACAGGGAAACGTCCGTTGGCACAGGCCAACTGCTGGCTGTGTCCTCCGTGATTTCATACATCTGCCCCTCCATCGGCTGCAGGTGCCAGTTTAGGCCAAACAGGTGCATGGCTGTGGTGAGCAATGAGAAAAGTCATCTTTTTCTGCTGGAGGAGGAAATGGAACTCCCAAGCCATAGGGGAGGGCAGCTGGGGTGGGGAACTCAGGAATTCAGTTCAGCTCAGCTCAACAAACAGCCCCCGAAGAGAGCTTTGCAGTGCCAAGCCCTATGTGGGGGGCTGGGCATGGAGATGCTCAAGGCATAGACCCTGCCCCTGAGGGCTCACAGTCTGGTGGGACAGGGAGAGGGGTAGGGATGGGGGAGTTTCAGGAAGCCTTGGCCTTTTGCTTTGAAAGATAAATAATCTAGGGGGAAATTTTGCAATTTGTAGCACAAAGGGTTAATTTCATTAATATAAAAATAACTGCTACAAATAATAAGCAAAATCCAACAGCTCATCAGGAAAATAGGAATATGATATGAACTATGAGCAGAGAGCTTACAGAATAAGAAATACAATTGGTTCTCAATCATATGAAAAGACTCTTGACAACACTCATTGTAGGAGAAATGTAAGTTAAAACTTTGAAATACTATTTTTCACATAGGCTTTGGCAAAGATAAAAAAGGTTAAAATTATACAGTATTGACAGAGAACAGGAAATAAGCACTCTCATACTTCGTTGGTAAGAGCATAAGTTGGTACAAACGCTATGAAGGACAATTTGAAAAAAGCTATCAAATTAATAACAAACATACTACTGATCCTGGGATTTAGAGGTTCCCAGGGTTTCTAGAAAATTCTAGAAATTTCTCCTCCAAATATTTTCACATATTAGACTAAATGATGTACATACAAGGTTATTCACTGCAGCACTGTTTGTAGTAGCAAAATATTAGAAACCACTTCATCAGTAAGGGGTCAGATAAGTTACCTTCATACAATGTATTATGTAATCATAAAAAAGCACATGGAAGCTCTTTATATTTTTCTGAAAGGAAAATTGTAACATGCAGAATGGTATATCTGATATACTCCTTTGGGGGGAAAAATCATGTATATGTTTAGAATATTCCTGAAGGATATGAAAGACACTGGTAACAGTAGATGCATCCAATGATGGAAAGAGATCCTAAGGGTCAGGGATAGAAGACAGATTTGCTTCTAACTGTATATCTGTTGTACTTTTTGATTTTGTAGGATGTACTTGCATTTCTGTTTAAAAAATATTTTTTTCCAAGGTAGTGACTGCTAAACAGTCTTGTGCAACAATCTAGAAGAGACCATAAGACGCCAAAGAATGGACACTGTTCCCTAACATACACAGTGCTTGAAAAGGTGAGGAAACTTGTCTCCAAAAGATTTTGTAATCTAGTACAAAATGTCTGCTTAAATCCCATTTTAGGATTTAAGACTTGTCAATGGTCCCTACTTACCTTTTCTGAAATGCCTGCCCTGATTCCTTACGCAGAGAGTTAAGAACTTCAGTCCCTGACTCCCATAGCATCCTGTATGCAACATCACTCCTTTGTTGTACTGATGAATATTTTCTAGGAGCCTACCCTGTACTGGGACCCAGGGCTGACTCTGGAGAGCCAGAACATAATCAGACAGCCCTTGCTTCCATGAGCCCACAGACAAGTAGAGAAGATGGACAAGGAACAAAGTCTACTCAGAAGAACTAGAAGGCCCAGAGGAGGGGGTGACTGGCCCACTAAGAGGGCCAGAGGAACCCAGGGAAGGAACTATGGAACTATGAAGGCCCACAGTAATTATGTATACTGAGGGCTAACTGCATGCCAGGAAATGCACTGGGAAATTTGTATACATTGCATCTAATCCTCAAGGCAGCCCTGCGAGACCCAACTTGCAGATGTGCACGCTAAGGCTCAGAAGGTAGTTATAAAACTGAGTGCCAGGCATTGTGCTAAAAGCAGTAAATGTAATATTTCCTTAATTCTCACAAAAATCCTGAAAAGACAGTTAGTAATAGCCCCATTTTACAGATGCAGAAACTAAGACACAACGACATCGATTAACACAGGGAAGGTTAAATGGCTCGCGAGCGACACAGTGTAGACTAGAATCTGCAACTATTCAAACACTGAAATCAGATATCACCAGTCTTTCTGGCTTGAAGCCCAGGCTCCACCCACTTCACCAAGCCTTTCTCACTAGCTTTACCTTGCAAGGCAAGTGGGTGTTATAAAAACATCCCCTTTCACACATGGAGCAGCTTTGGGGGCTGTAACATAGGATCCTGTGAGGAGGACAGAGGGTTGTATTGCTTGGCCCATCCGTGGAAGGGTTCACTGACGGGCTGGTGGGGGGGTCTTGAGGGGCTGTGTGGGCACCTTCAAGGCACAAATAACTGTATAAAGGACACGAGAGCTGCACATCCTTCTGACTTCTAGTCCAAAACACAAGCCACCCAGGGAATGCACACAAGTTTGATCTCAACAGGAGGGGTACTCTGTAACAGAAATGGAATCTGACCCTTTGCTCTCTCTGGTTACTGCCGAACGGGGAACAGTGTGTGCCAGAGGTAAGAAGACTGGTTTGGAATCCTAGCTGCCACCACCTAGATGCACCCAAGAAATGGAGAGGCAATTATTTCAAAGAATTACTGTATCATATGAGATAATATATGGCAAAGTGCTTTGTAAACCGTACATACGCATGATGGCAGTATTTTGTAACCATTATACTCATACTGTTGATGATAATGATAAAACAGCAGCTACCACTTAGCATATTTTTGGTCCTGGGCACTAAAGGAGGAGGAACTTTATGCTGCTCGTGGTGGTGTAGTTGTCAATAATGATAGAAGTTAACTTGCCTGGAAGAAGTGAAAACTCTGCTGTTTCCAAGGCTGAATTAGCTCCCATTTTTGCTTACCGTCTTACCAGTTTAATCTATATATTGGCAACTCCAAAGGTAATGGAGAAATTGTTTGAACGGAGGACGACTCAGAGATATGCAGTTAAATGAGCACTGCTCCTTTCCCCATTAGAATCAATTATCTCATCTAACTGTGCAGAAGTGCTGTCTTGTTAAAGGTCATGAGAATTAAGTAATCCCAGAATGAATAGAACTCTCACAGCTTTGCGAAGAAAAACATTTTTATTGTCAAAGCTTTCTCTTACTTTTAACAAGATGCAAAATCAAGCCCTTGCTAAGAAAGAAAGAAAGAAAGAAAGAAAGAAAGAAAGAAAGCAAGCAAGCAAGCAAGCAAGCAAGCAAGCAAGCTGAGGGGAAAGAAAAGCCAGTGGAAAAAAGCATTGGAGGTGAAAATGATCACAGGGTCTTGTGTCTCAGGGAAGTTAATTAGGGCAGGACAGTCCTCAGCTGGTGAGGGGGGGAAGATGCTGACCTGAAGCTTCGGGAGGCACACTGGCGGGGCTTCCTCGTGGCCTTGCCCCCCACTACCCGCCATCACAGAGTCCTCACACAGCTGTGAGGCTGGCATGTCTCTCTGTTTCCTTTCACCACCTGGGAAGGCAAAGTTCTGGACCCCACTCAAACCTGGGCCCTCGGAAGACTCAGTCACCCAGAAATCAGTTTTGGAGGCTTGCAGGTGGGGAAGTAAGCATGGGGCCACCGAGATTAGGGGATGATGTGGAGACAGGTGTCAAGTTCAGCCAGTCATGGTCACTTTACAGCCACAACAGAAGGGACCCTTACTCTCTGATTCAGGGTCTTCAGTAGATTTGTGCTAGAGGGCCCTCCATTCCTTTACTGTGCTGAGTGGTGGTTAATTCTATAGTTCCAGGTTATGGAAGAGGGGAAGAGAGAAGGAACAATCTCCCCTCTCCTCCCCTCCTCTCTCCAAAGGGCAAAACACAAGCTCAGCCACACATAGTCCAAGGAAACATAACTCAAGCAACCACTCTTCTTTTTCCTTGAAAATAATCAAAATAATTACAGCAGTTCAAAATGTGGAATCATTTGAGTGCGTACCAACATGCTGAATGCTTTATATTATCTAATTTAATCTTCATGTAAAGATAGGTTGAAAAATCATTACCGGAAAATACATACAAGGAAAGTGGACTAACGTTTAAGTTACACTAACATACTCTGATTTACCAGGAGAGGTAAAAGTTACCCAATACCACCAGTCCCCTTTCCCTGCCCAGCAAGACATAAGGGATGTCTGAGAATGTGCAAGCCCTATCCTGACATTTTTAACAAGAATGCCCAATAGATGTTCAGATGCTGAAGCCTCCTCCCAGCACCTGGTGGCAGGAAGCAATTCACAAAGTCATCATGCAGGAATCACCAGTCTAAGTGTAGGAGCCAGTATAGATTCGAGGCAAGCTTCAAACTTAGGAGCCTGTGTTCCCAACCCAAGCTTCCTCTTTTTCATTCTTTTAATTTTTTGAAACAAATTTTAATGTTTGTTTATTTTGAGATAGAGACAGAGTGCGAGTGGGGGAGGGGCAGAGAGAGTGGGGAAGGGGCAGAGAGAGAGGGGGAGACACAGAATCCGAAGCAGGCTCCAGGCTCCAAGCTGTGAGCACAGAACCCGATGTGGGGCTCAAACTTGTGAAATCATGACCTGAGCTGAAGGGGGATGCTTAACCGACTGAACCACCCAGGTGCCCCTTTCATTCTTTTACTTTAAATAGAAGATAAAATATGGGCAACATAAAGCCACCAGCAAAAAAACCCACCAACACACACACACACACACACACACACACACACACACACACACACTGGCTACAATTAATGTTTGGGGGGACCAGTGGTATTAATAACTATCTCTTGGCCAACAGCAACCCACGTTTAAAGTTGTATATGGCAGGAAACGAATGCTACCCAAATGATGTGAAATTAACAGCCACGGATCCAGAAAAGCTAAGAAATAGAAAGAGTCCTCCCCTGTCTGCTCTAAGGATGAACCAGACCATTGAAAAAAAAAAAAAAACTGTAATTGGTCACACCCCCTTTCCTGAAGAATTACTGGTGACCATTCACCACCAATGTACATCACAGGATTGTCTAAATTGCACTCTGTGGTTTGTGTTTACAACTGTTAGTGCAAAACTCTCAAGCACACTGAAAGTGACCTAAATAAGAAACCTGATATGGGTTTTCCCTTTAAACTACTTTTTAATTCCATGAAAAGGTGAAAAGGTGCTTAAGAGTTCAGAAGAAGGTTGTGGAAAGGTAGCGGGTTCACAGGATCACCCACACTGAAATGTTAATGATTTCTAAAAGCCAAGAGCTGGGATGGGGGAAGTTTCTTATTCCCTCAGCTCCGGTCAATCTGATCCCAGGGTTGACATTTTCCAGTCCCCTTTTCCTGCCCAGCAAGACAAAAGAGATGGCCGAGAAAGTACAAGCTCCATCCTGACATTTTTAACAAGAATGCCCATAGATGTTCAGACACTGAAGCCTCCCCCCCCCCCCCACCCCGCACCCAGCCAGCAAGAGGCAATTAACAAAGTCATTATGCAGGAATCGCCAACATAAGTACAGCAGAGCTTTTCCTGTCACGGTGCACGCTTCCCTTTCTTCCAAAAATCAAATGCATGAACCCACTTGCATCTGTAAATTAGCAGCTCTAGGTAGTGACTAGAGGCGGCAATCAATAACCACAAGGGAGTGTTGATTCCAGTGGTGTTTTTGGTTTCAAAAGGCAGTGGGAATCAACCCGGTTATGTGGCTACCCACTTTTCTGTTTTCTATTAGTGCTCAGTTTTGTTTTCTTTTGCTTTTAATAAATATTATCATTTCTGTGAAACATAAGTCATTGGCATTCTTGGACTATGGTCGTCCAATGGAGAAAACAACAACAAAAACAGAAAGTCACAACAACAGCAACAAGAAGACAGAGTTTCATTCCCCAGGTTCTAGTCCTAGTTTTGCTACAAAGCTGTGACATTCACAAATTCCAAACCCAGAAGTTCCATACGCAGGGATGTCGACTGCAGGGCAAGAGCAGAAAAAGTGGAAACAACCTAGACGTGTAAAAATAGAACAACTTAGCTGACTTATAATACAGGTACTGGATGGAATGCAGTGCAATCGTTATACAAAAATGACCATGACAACCAGCAATGAGGGCAAATACTGACGATAGAATGCTAAGGAAAAAAAAGGCAAGACATAAAATTGCATTTTTTTTGCTGACTGCATCTCTGCAAAACCAGATATGCATATGAAAAAAACCCTGGAAAGACATACGTAAAAATGACATCAGACTTTGAATTATAATAGTGGGATTAGGGATGAATTTTCTTACCTAGTTTCCGAACTCATTTTAATGCTGCTTTACATGAAAAGGGAAGTTCTCCAACCCAGCCTCAGGAGGAATAGGTAGAAACGAAGGGTGTCAGAGCCCAGGGAGGAGATCCCACCTTGGAGCACACGCCGTGTGTCAGACACTTAAGCAAGAGGGACTGCATATGTTATTTCATTCTATCCTTACATAAACCTTGAGAAAATTACTATTATTCTCAGTTTATGATGAAAAAAACCTGGAGGCTCGGAGAGGCCGCATGATTGCAAACACACCTTCCAGACGGGAAGTGATACAGTATCTGACCCCAGATCTGACTGGTTCCAAGGTCCAGGCTCTCCTCCTGATACACCACACCGCTAGTGAGTTCCAGGGTCTGAAATTAAGTTAAAATTCAAGACAACTGAAGGCAAAGCCTCTGCAGACAGCATAGCCAGATTTGCTCTTCTGAGGTGTTTGTTAAGGGGCTTTCTTCTCAAGGACAAAGCATGGGGCCCCCATCCTGACTACTTTAGGCATGGCTCACCCCCCGAGTCAAAACCATGTACATGCAAGCTCAAGTCTGGATCTCTCCAGAGAGACCGGAGCTCGGTCATTTATTAGTTTTATGACTTTGGGCAAATTACTTCGCCGGAGTCTCAGTTTCCACACGTGCAAAATGCAGCTGGTAGCATCTATCTCAAAGGATTAAATGAAATAATGCATGTCATTTGCTTAGAACTCTGCCTGGTGCATAGTAGGATCTCTACGGCAGTTGTCATCATCTTTGTCATTTTGCTACATTGATTTTCCTGATTTCTGGAGCCACTGAAAGATTTGTTTAAGCCAGCTCTGTCACATCACCTTTTTCTTCTTTCTATACATTCTCCCTAATTCCCTTTCCATGCCAACTATAAATTCCTTTACACTGAGGGGGCCTTTTTCTATCCTGCTTCCATTAGCTGACAGACTTTGGGCACAGGAACCAGAGATACTTGCCCAACGGATAAAAGAGTTTTTAAAAGCAGAATCGGCATAAAGAAACCTGACAGGATCCCACTGGTGACTACGTGGGGCTAATTTTAAATCAAGTAAATATATTGCTTTTCTTCCTGTCTCTGGATAAGCCTGACTGCAACAATCAGGGTTACTGTCTCTCACCCCCAAATTAAGTGTTTTCCGGAGAAGGGACTCTGGTGAAGCTGATCATTTTTCTGTACCGTGCAATGCTGTGGGAAGGATTTGCCGGCAGCTGCTCAAAAGTTCTGTAAATCAAGGGGCGGTGGTGGTGGCGGCTGGGCACAAGTAAGAGGCTCAAGCGCAGTCAGCCACACGAGTGGGAACCAG
The DNA here is from genome assembly GCF_022079265.1 of Lynx rufus. Lineage (NCBI taxonomy): Eukaryota > Metazoa > Chordata > Mammalia > Carnivora > Felidae > Lynx > Lynx rufus. The sequence goes on along the minus strand of NW_025814897.1, from coordinate 53,691,358 downwards.
GCAGTCCCACGGTCACTGCACAGGAGGAACAGCAATGTAGCTGGAGGGCACCCAAAGCTGGCCACACAGCAAGGGGTGGGGGGACCAGAGCTGGAATCTAATACGCACAGAATAAACTGGTAGTATTGCAGTAACAGAATCAGAGAGCTGTCTTTTCTGGGCGCTTTTCACCAGGCAGCCTTGACTAGGACCTCTTCTCTACGTAACTAATGCAGGGGCTGGTCACCTCCACCAACCCGTGGACTGACCTCAGCCCGGTTATCCGACTTCTCCGTGCCCGCCTCCCAGTGTCGTGCTGGTTCCCGAGGCCAGAAACGGGAAGCACAGAACTGTAGTGGCGATGAGCACAGGCTGCCATCACACGGCCCTGGGTTCCTTCTCACGTTCACAGTGACGTGCCCTGGCAGACGTTAGGTAACTCTCTGGAGCCTCGGTTTGCTCATCTATAAAATGGTGACCATAACACTCAGCTCCAAGAGCTGTGAAGATAGTTTATGAGATTATGGTGCTTGGTATTTTCTCAAAGAGATGATCCTCTTTGCTCCTAACATTATCACCATCACGGTAATTGTATATTGAGGTTTTCCTTGCAAAAGTAAGGTCAGGAGATTTCTCCAGGGAGTTCAGAGACTGGAGTTTCTGCTGGGGTGTTGGGGGAGGGTGTTGCTTAGATGGAACTGACAGTCACAGCCCCCTCCCTCATTGCACAGGTGAGGAGACGCAGACTTGACAAGAGCATGTGGGCAGAGCCTGGGACCCTGATGAGCCCAGGTTTTCGACTCTGTCATTAAGTCATGGCAGGAAATCCTGTAAGGGCAGGAAAGCCATCCTCATAGCCTATTCCTCCATCAGGCACTGCACTCCCAGATTAAAGAGGTTGTCTCCTTGGTGCAGCCGCTCTGGAAAACAGTGTGGAGGTTCCTCAAAAAATTAAAAATAGATCTACCCTATGACCCAGCAATAGCACTGCTAGGAATTTACCCAAGGGATGCAGGAGTGCTGATGCATAGGGCACTTGTACCCCAATGTTTACAGCAGCACTTTCAACAATAGACAAATTATGGAAAGAGCCTAACTGTCCATCAACTGACGAATGGATAAAGAAGATGTGGTTTATATACACAGTGGAATACTACTTGGCAATGAGAAAGAATGAAATATGGCCTTTTGTAGCAACATGGATGGGACTGGAGGATGTTATGCTAAGTGAAATAAGTCAGCCAGAGAAAGGCAGATACCATATGTTTTCAGTTTTTGTTTTTTAATTTTTTTTTAATGTTTATTTATTTTTGAGAGACAGAGCATGAGCAGGGAAGAGGAAGAGAGAGAGGGAAACACAGAATCCGAAGCAGGTTCCAGGCTCTGAACTGTCAGCACTGACATGGGGCTTGAACCCACAAGTTGTGAGATCATGACCCGAGCCAAAGTTGGACGCTTAACCGACTGAGCCACCCAGGTGCCCCCATATGATTTTACTCTTATGTGGATCCTGAGAAACTTAACAGAAGTCCATGGGGGAGGGGAAGGGAAAAAAAAAAAGAGAGGGAGGGAAGCAAACCATAAGAGACTGTTAAAAACTGAGAATAAGCTGAGGGTTGATGGGGGTGGGAGGGAGGGAAAGTGGGTGATGGGCATTGAGGAGGGCACCTGTTGGGATGAGCACTGGGTGTTATATGGAAACCAATCTGACAATAAATCTCATATTAAAGAAAATAAGAAAGAAGTTGTCTCCTTGAGCCTAGAGTCAAGGGAATGAATCCACGGGACAGGCTGTATCAGGCCACCATGAGGCCCTCCCTTCAGGGCAGCGATTATTCCTTTCATTTCTACCCCTCAGCACCTAGCCCAAAGGAGTGAAGAAGAAAGGGAGAAAATGAAGGGGCAGACATAATTAGGATTATCATTAAAACAATAACAGCTCCTAATTATTAAAATTGTACCATGTGCAAGACATAATGCTGGAGGACTCACATTTGTGGGATCATTCAATTTCACGACTTTTTAAGGAAGGTATCGCTGGTAACTCCATTTTATACACTAGGCCCCTCAAAATGCAGCGACAAAACAGGCGTTATTAATCTAATTCTGTATCTCCAGACAACCCAGCCTCCAGAATTCTCTGTAATTGCACATTCATCACGGCATCACCAAGAACTGAAACCAACCCCTGAGCTCTTCTCAGACTACTGTCAGGGGAGCGCAGGACAGGTTTCCTGTTAGCCCCTGTGAGAATAAACATACAGCTGTCGATCCAATCACTGCCAACAAACACACAAGGAAGACCTTTGTTTGCGGCACTTGCCTCTGAGCGTCAACACTAGATTCACAAGGCTGGCCCGAGCTTTTCTTTTCTTTTTAGTTTTCTAAACTAATTTTTATTTATTTTTGAGAGAGAGCACAAGCGAGTGAGCACGAGCGGGGGGAAGGGCAGAGAGATGGAGACACAGAATCCGAAGCAGGCTCCAGGCTCCGAGCAGTCAGCACAGAGCCCAACGCGGGGCTCAAACCTACGAACCATGAGATCATGACCTGTGCCGAAGTCGAACGCTCAACCGACAGAGCCACCCAGGCGCCCCTGGCTGAAACTCTTCTATAGAAAGATGACTCCACTTAGCAAAGGACCTGCCGCTCACGCGTGAGCCATCACTCCTTTCCTTCCTTCATGTCGTCAACCATCCAAGGGGACCCGAGGAAGCCATGGGTTTGGTTAATGCCTGGGAATACCGAAGGAGAAAAGTCCTGTGGCTGGCTTCATCTCCACAGCTGCTAGAACTCACTGTGACAGCACTCTGCAGAGCAACCCTCCCATTTCCTGCTTTCCTCTGGCATACCGACCGTGTTAAATGATTTTTTTCTGTGATCAAAGTCAATTAGGAGGTGGTCCCCACTGTACCTCTAAATGGAGTTTTAATTTGTGTATATATTATTAGGAGAGGTCTTTTCCCTCTGGAACGTTCACTTCAGCAAGAGGAATGAGGGCGGACAGCTTAACGTGGAGCCTGCCACCCGGATTTGTAACTTGGGATAATATTTCTTTATAATGAGAAGCGTTTTGGAAGAGCATTTTAAAATCTCACAGAACAGAGTGTGCGATGTTCCTCTAATACTCCCCAGAGCATCCCAGGCTGCTGCCCCGTGGGTGAGCCTCTTCTGGCTCTTTGGGGTCACCCACATTTTCCTGCTTTCCTGCTCTCGTCCGCACACAGAGCAAGGTGCTCGATACACGTGAGTTCCCTTTTACCTTCTCTGATATACACAGATCTCTGGTTGGGTTCAGCTTTTCAATTAGAAGTTTAAGGCAGCACAGTTCTGCGCGCCAGGGTGATGATGATGGTCAAGTTAACAAATAGCCCCTGTTGTTAACTGAAGGTTATACTGTGCCAAACACTGCAGCAAGTGCTTTATAAACACGGTATCACTTAACCCGCACAAAGCCCCAGAAGGGAGGTAGTATTATTACCCTCATTTGCAAGATGAGGACTGAGGGTCAAAGTGATTCAATAACTCGCCCAAGATTGCGCATTTAATAAGAGGCAGAGAATAAGCTCGGATCCGAGTCAAATCCGCATTGCCTTGAACCTGTCCCTAACCACTATGCATGCTGCCTTTCCGATTAGATGTAAAATCATGGAAATGACAAAAATGGGGGGAAAAAAGGACAAATCTCTTAATATGGACCAGTCTTACTGATCAAATTTTGTTGGCAATATTTTCCTGAGGACAGAAACTTGAGGTAATATCGCTTAAAAATGGACACAATTTTCCAAGAGCACTCTAAATGCTTGTTGAGCAAGGTACCTGATATTCCTCACTCCCTTCTGCTCAGGGGTCTTGGTCTGTGCGATTTCTTCTATCCCTCAAACACACCTGTCCATCCAGCCTCCAGGCTTTTGCGGATACAATGTCTCTATGTGGAAACGGCCACTGCCCTCCCTATTTAAAAAATTTTCTCCCATCCTTCAAGGTCTATTTCTGTGTGGATTTTCACCATCACCCCCAGCCAAAAATGACCTCTGCTCCCCCCCTCTGCAGCCTCAGGCCATTATCATGATTTCAGCACCTCTCCCATGCACAGTGCCCTGACGCTGTGGGTACTGTGTGCTCCCTGTCCCTGGCTGGCTGTGCTGTTCACCTATGTACTCAGTGGAGCAGATCTGTAGAGACAGCCAGGCTCCCAGCTCTGACCCTTATTAGCTGTGTATCAGCAAATAAGTCATGTAACCACTCTGACCTACACTGTTTTCATCTGGAAAAATGGAAATAATATAAAACCATCTCCTGAGTTGCTGTAAGAATTAAATTTAATAAAAGTTCTTTATAGATTAGGAAGTGTTCTAAAACCATAAGGCATTCTGGTCACATTGCTTAAAAGTTAATAAAAGAGGCACGGGGTGCCTGGGTGGCTCAGTCGGTTAAGCGTCCTACGTCGGCTCAGGTCACGATCTCATAGTTTGTGGGTTTGTGCCCCGTGTTGGGCTCTGTGTTGACAGCTCAGAGCCTGGAGCCTGCTTCAGATTCTGTGTCTCCCTCTCTCTCCGCTCCTCCCCTGATCATGCTCTGTCTCTCTCTGTCTCTCAAAAATAAAACAAAACATTAAAAAAAAAAAAAAAAGAGGGGCCCCTGGGTGGCTCAGTCGGTTGAGCATCTGACTCTTGATTTCAGCACAGGTCACCATCTTGAAGTTCACAAGATCGAGCCCTGTGTTGAACTCCATGCTGACATTATGGAGCCTGTTTGGGATTCTCCCTCTTTCTCTCTCTCTCTGTCCCTCCCCCACTTGCACACACGCATGCCTTCTCTCAAAATAAATAAACTTAGAAAAAGAATTAATGAAAGAAAGAACACCCAAAGTTTAAAGCACAGACTAATGCAACAATTTGTATGTGAAACATCCAGCACGGCCCCAGACCTACACAATCAGGTGTATGAACCGTGCTATGCAATAGACTTGACGCTCTACAGGAAGTTAGATGCCAACAAGTTACGAAAGAAGAGTTTCCAGTTTTCAGGTAAAAAAAAAAAAATGCTACTTCTCCTAAAATTCGCATTTGATCTCTGCCAACTTCCATACCTTCTCCCCTCAAATACCAGTTTTGCGTGCGTGCTCTGGTGGAGGAATGTATGTATGTGCTCACGAAACCAGAGACACTCACAGGAGCCCAGGGACTAGGTCTTGCTGAGAGTTCCTGGTGGCCCAGGTGGTAGAATTTAGGACCGTGGGACGCAGTGGAGGCCACAGCACAATGAATGATCCTGGCATATCTCCTCTTTCCCCACTGGTGCCTGTGAACAAAATCTAACTCCAGGCTCGAAAGGACGATAAATCTAGCTGCCTGCCACACACCAGAGGGAAGAGCTTCCTCCAAAGTGAAATGTTATACTGGTGACAATCTACGCATGCCAGACGAAGCCTGGAGAACAGCATTATCAGATAACATGGGGGGCCAGGGCTCAGTAAGTGACATGTACTGAGGTCCCTGATGTCATCTGGGCCTCCTTGTCTCTCCAATCCTGAGGCATGTTGGTAAAAATCACAGACCCACTCAATGCCACGGGCACATAGCAATCCTGGCACAGTGCATGGGACAGGACAGGTGGATGTTAATTTTTCTCCCATAAGAAAGAGAGTTAGCTTCTCTGCTTCGTAAGGCGCTTCCTGCATCCTCTCAGCAGTCCAGATCAGGTGGACTGTCCCAGCCCACCCCAGCTATGGGAATCCAAGAGCCCAGGTGGAAAGAGGGCAGGGTCTGGGGACAAATCCTGGCTCCCTCTCTTACCAGTGATGTGGCTTTGGACAAATGAATTAACCTGCTTGGGCATCAGTTTGCTGTCTATAGAATGGAGATAAAAACAGAATGGTGCCTAGCACATGGTTGGCACCTGGCAAATATTTGTTGGATAAGTAAGACCATGAGAAGATTCAATGAGAAAATGCAGGTAACACTCAGAACATGCCTGGCACGTGGTAAAGGTACATCACGCTGGGTTGCGGGAGGGGAGCTGGGAGCAGGGGCAGAGGAAGGCCACAGCCAGGGTGGCAAAGGCCCTGTGGTTTGCTCTGAGCCCCAGGGTTGCAGCACCACAGTAGATGAGGACATCAGAGTGGGGGTCTGAAAGGCAGCACAGTCTATACAGGGAACGTAGGCCCTGGGATGGGGAAATCTGGCTTCTAGTTTCAGCTCTCTCATTCACCAGTTATTCCAGCTCAACGAGCTATTTAACTGCGGCCGGCCTCATTTTCCACATTTGGGGCTTGCAGAGCAAGAAAATACAGTTGAGAATTCTATATGGCACATGGTCCGCCGGAGAGGATCGATGGGTTTGAAAGCCTCACGGGAAGGCGAGGTATTTACCACGTAGCTGTCTCGTGCAGCATGTCTCCTAAGGGGGAAGGCAGCCAGTGTCCTGCAGTCCTTGTGGGTTCTGTGCTCTACACTCCAGAGCCTTGGGTAAATCAGACCAATGCCTGCAGGCGGCTCAAATGCACCAACGGACATTTTAACACACAGTCTTCTGATACAGGCACCCCACACAGCCAACATTTCTGTCTACCACCCTCTGCCTTTGTCTAGGCTGTTCCATCTTCCAGAAAGCCATTCATAGCTTCTCTTTCAATATCTTACTTGATTTACAAGGCTCAGTGCCTTGGGGAAATTTTATCTGATCTTGCTTAGAATGAATTGCTCTTTCCTTCGGGCTCCCACAGGGACAAGTCTCAAACTCCAGGAACATGGTTTTATCATCTGTCTAGTACCACCATCAGCTCCTAACACATCTGGCTCACCATGAAACCTAGGATGACTCAAGGCGGTGATGCTAGCTTATCTGGCTTTGTCTGTCCTTTGCAGCTGGGGACACAACCCGGCACACAGGCTCAGTGAGTGCTCCCTGCCGTTTCAAACCTGAACCTTGGGGAAGTTCCCTCTTCTTAATTTCAGATTACCTTAAATCCCTGCATCCAGGAGTGGCCCTTGGTGGCTGAATCTGAGAGGCCTTAAAACTTCTGGGTGATCCCGCTGCCCAGAAGGGTGAGAACAGCATCAGCTGAACACCCACTGTGGGCCACCCATGGTCTGGACCCCCCTTCACAGGTGGCCTCTCGCTTAATGCTCAGAACACTGCTTAGACATTAATTGACTTTTTACCAAGGAGGAAATCAAGACCCCCAATGAAAAACCTGTGGGCTGGGCCAGACTACAGGCCTCACTAGGTCCCGAGTCTGTGCTCTTGCTACTGTGTTGCTATCTCAAAAAAAAAAAAAAAAAAAAGAAACCATTTAGTTGTGATTTCGTTGTTTTACTGATAGGAGGAAGAAAAAAACACTGTGCTTACAGCCATCCTTCCTGCTCTCCTGCCTCCCTCCCTTTTCCCCCATGATGAAGAGCTGTTTCTCTGCTTCCTCACGGAGGTCCTGAGCCTGCCGCCCTAAGCACACAGCCCAGACTGCACCCCCTCCTCTCCACAAGCTATATATCTATGGCAGCGCAAGAATAGCCATCAGGGAGACCCTTCTCGCTTTCTCTCTGCACCTAGGTGCAATTAAGTTCTGTTATTTCACAGTAATTAGTCTAGAAGAAAAACAAGGATGTGGGGAACAAATCCTCTCCATAGGATGCAAAAAATCTGTAAGATCAATTCCTTTTCCACATTCCCAGGGTCAAAGCATGCAAGGAGCACCTTCGGGGTACGGTTGGGGCTACCTCCTGCCCATCCATGGCCACAGTGTCCCTTCAGGGACCCCAAAGCTGCCCATGGGGCGCGGGCCTCAAGCCCCAGGAGAGTGTGTGATCTCTGCAGGTGCTGCTGTTGTTAGGCTATATGAATACACCTTTTTGTGACACTTCCAACCTCAGGACTGGTTGGCCCTAAAATTCAACACGTCTTGTTTGCCGGGGGGAAGGGAAGACAGATTCCAGGGACCAGGAACAGCTAGGTGCCAGGTTGTTACAGCATCTCTCCAGCAGCCTACTGTCTACATTCCCAGTGAGAAAACTGAGGCTAAGAGAGAGTGAGGTTCTTGCTCGACTTGCACGGACAGAGGAGCAAAACAGGGCCCTGGGCCAGGAGTGCACCTCACACTGATTATGCTTTGGCAGCCGCCTCTGGCTCCCTGCTCAGCTTCTGATAACCATTTTCCATGCTCCCATGGTCTCACTGCGTGTAGACCTTCCCTCTCTGTCCCCTATACGAATACAAGCCTCTTCCCCTTTTCCTTCCTTCCACTCCATGCCTTGCCACAGTGGCTAGGCTCAGGTCCAGGCACCTTCCCCTGCTTTCTCTCCGTCAACACACTTTTGCTGAACACGTGCTACCTCCTGCTGGCCTTGTACGAGAAACTAACTATGGCCCTGAGCAGGATGGACATAGTTTCTGCCCTCATGGAGCTGACAATCCAACAGCAGGGACAGGCGCCAGCCGATCCGTGACACGATGAGCAGCTGCCGTTGTGGGGAGCATCGTGAGCAGTGTCAGAGCATAGAACCGGTCCTGGCTTAGTGTCAGGAGGTACACTGAGGAAGGGACATGTGAGCCCAGCTTTTGAAAAGGAACAGACTGAGAGAAAGGAGGTGGAAATCCCTCCAGGAATGAAGACTCTATAGCTTCTCTGGGTCTCAGAATCACACGTCAACTCCCTTGCTCCCCACCCACTGAACCGGCTGACCCAAGGTCAGACACAAAGCCCCACCCTAGTGGGACTGCGGGGAAACTGGACACCCGGCTGGGCGTCCTGGAATTCAGTCCTACCCTTCCAAGGAGCCCCTAGCAGTGAGTAACAAGAGCTTCAAACTGTGCACCCCTTGTGACCCAGAAATCCTGCTTTTGGAACACGCCCTCCCCAAAATAACCGAAAGAAGAAAAATCAGAGCAGAGTCACAAAGATGTTCACAGAAGCGCTATTTATAATAGGAAAAGTTGGAGACGGCAGGAATATACTGATATGGTAATGGCACAGATATGACAGAGCTCTTCAACTTGCCAAGAACTGTGTCAACAGTTATAAGCGTGTACGGGAAGAAATGGTCCATAAAAATGGCACAAGAGCATATGCCCGTGTGCATTCATGCTGACAGCATGGATGTTCCCGTTGTGAGACCCTAGTATCTTGAATTCTGAATTCTACCTTCCAGTGTTCTCAGCAACACTTGAAGATCTTACAGTCTGATTCTGAATCCAGCAATAAATCACCTCTTTATTACATTTATTACTCTGAAAGAGTACCTAAAACCACCAAATAGCAAACAGGTGAGTGCTTGCCAGAGGCTGAGAATGAGGGGAGCACTGAGTATAAAAGGGCATAAGGGAGCTTTTTGGGGTGATGGAAGTGGTCTGTGTTTTGACTGTGGTGGTGGTGATGGTCACGCAACTCCATCCAGCTGTCAAAACTCAGAGAATGGTATGCCTAAATGTGTTAGTTTTCTGTGTGTAAACTGTATCTCAGGAAATCTGATTTCGACTACAAGTGGGCAGGGCCTGGTGGCTGAGTGGGAGCAAAATATAGGAGAGGTGCCTGAGTAAGGTGGGGGGGAGAGGTGCCCGAGTAAGGGAGGGAGAGGTGCTTGAGTAAGGGGGGGGAGTGGTGCCTGAGTAAGTGGGGGGAGAGGTGCCTGAGTAAGGGGGAAAAGGTGCCTGAGTAAGGGGGGGAATGGTGCCTGAGTAAGGGTCGGGGAGGTGCTGAGTAAGTGGGGGAGAGGTGCCTGAGTAAGGGAGCGAGAGGTGCTTGAGTAAGGGGGGGAGTGGTGCCCAAGTGGGGGGAGAGGTGTCTGAGTAAGGGGGGGGGAGAGGTGCCCAAGTAAGGAAGGGAGAGGTGCTTGAGTAAGGGGGGGGTGGTGCCCGAGTAAGCAGGGGGAGAGGTGCCTGAGTAAGGGGGAGGGAGAGGTGCCTGAGTAAGGGGGAAAAGGTGCCTGAGTAAGGGGGGGAATGGTGCCTGAGTAAGGGTCGGGGAGGTGCCGAGTAAGTGGGGGAGAGGTGCCTGAGTAAGGGAGCGAGAGGTGCTTGAGTAAGGGGGGGAGTGGTGCCCAAGTGGGGGGAGAGGTGCCCAAGTAAGGAAGGGAGAGGTGCTTGAGTAAGGGGGGGGGTGGTGCCCGAGTAAGCAGGGGGAGAGGTGCCTGAGTAAGGGGGAGGGAGAGGTGCCTGAGTAAGGGGGAAAAGGCACCTGAGTAAGGGGGGGCATGGTGCCTGAGTAAGGAAGGGTCGGGGAGGTGCTGAGTAAGTGGGGGAGAGGTGCCTGAGTAAGGGAGCAAGAGGTGCTTGAGTAAGGGGGGAAGTGGTGCCCAAGTAAGTGGGGGGAGAGGTGTCTGAGTGGGGGGGGGGAGAGGTGCCTAAGTAGCAGGGGGAGAGGTGCCTGAGTAAGGGGGGGGAGAGATGCCTGAGTAAGGGGGGGGGAGGTGCCTGAATAAGTGGGGGAGAGGTGCCTCAGTAAGGGGGGAAGGTGCCTGAGTAAGGGGGGGAGAGGCGCCTGAGTAAGGGGGGGAGTGGTGCCCGAGTAAGCGGGGGGGGGGGAGGTGCCTGAGTAGGGGGGGAGAGATGCCTGAGTAAGGGGGGGAGGTGCCTGAATAAGTGGGGGAGAGGTGCCTGAGTAAGGGGGGGGAGAGGTACCTGTGTAAGGTTTGGGTCTCGATACTAGCCTTGGGGCCCCAGGAGGAGAGCCAGAGCCATGAGCACTGCTATGGAAGAGAAATCGGAGATGTGAGGAGGCTGATGTTATCTACTTGCCTTCCAGACCTGTTCTCCCCTTCTCCACCCTGCTCTGTGCCTGGGAGGCTCACCGACACGGTCTGGATCAGTGGGCTTCCTTGGGTCTGCCGGCTGCTGGCTGGTTACACCCGTGGAGGAGATCGGAGGGTGGGGAGACGGTGGGGGGCGGAGGGGCAGCTGCAGAGCGGGGAAGATGTTTTTCATGCCGAGCGGTCACATGTTGAACGCCTTAATCATTTTGGCTACTCCTTTGTTTGCTTGCTTCGTCCTACGTTACAGACGGGAAGGCATCTTAAGGAGATGAAGTCCTTGCCCACGTGGTACAGCAAGGAAGGGCGGAAGGACAATGGACAATAAAACGAGACCCGCTGGGCACCTACCCTTGCTCCTCTCATTCCAGACACAGAAGCCTACTCCACACAGGCCGCTGTCTTGTTAGGAAAGCCTCCTCCCACAGAGCCCAAATCGGCCTTTGTGTCATTTTCACCCTGCGGGCCCAGTTCTGGCCTCGGCAGCGCCACAGAGCAAGTGAGCCCCTCCTCCGCACGGTGGCACCTCAGACAACGGCAGACAGCCGTGCCAGGCTCCTTAAGTCCTGCTTTTGGGGGGTTGGAGGATACCTGTCTGGGGTCTGTTATGAAGAGAACAATCTATATATATCTTGCTATTAGCCATTCCCACTGAGCAGCATGAAGGAATCAATCTTGGAAAGAAAAGCTTTAATACAGGATCCTGTATCTTTACCACTTCTTCCTCCCCCTAAAACATCAAGTTCAATCATCTCCATTCCCCATTCTCTGGGCTATAAAGGTAAACCTACCCAAAAGGCCTGATGTGAAGTCAAAGAGAGAGGAGAGAAAATAAGCTGTATTGCTCGCTAGTAACACCCGGGCCCAAAGGGAAACAGGCCTGTGCTTATGAAGCAAATGGCACCCGAGATGCTGATGCCGTGAGAGCTGAACCAGATGGGATAACTGCGGGAAGGAGGGGGTAATATCACCTTGGCTTCCATTTCTGACCTTTTCTCTACTCATTTCATGTCCATGTCACCTGCCCCTGAGCCCCAGGACATACAGTGCACATTTCTGCCATCGTGCTTTTGCCTGTATTTTCCTTCCACCCAAAATACCCTCGGCAGGCTTTACCACGTTGCAAGGTCATTTATCCAACCAAGTCTCACTGAGCAGGGCTCCCTTGTGCCTGGCTTTGTGCTCGGGACGAGCGTGCAGCAGAGAACAGACTTTAGGAGAGGGGAGAGTGAGCAACGGCGCCCCCTAAAGAGAAGGGATGCCTCATGACCCCCTAACTGGACTGCCGCCAGCCAGCCCCTGAAGTCGGGTTTGTGTGGTGGAATGTCAGTCAGACATGGCGAGGAGAGCCCACACCAGTCTGCACACGTGGCACTCGGGGCCCCAGCCCGCCTCCATCAGCGCTGCCCAGATAACCCCGAGAACTGGATGACCCAGGCGCTTCCGGACCAAGGACTGCGATATTCCAACAAGCAAGCACTCTGACAGCTGCCTTTTGTAAAGCAGCAATTAAATTTAGCAGCGTTCTCACCGAACTATCACCACTTCAAGCAAGGGCTCCGATTTTTTTTTTTTTTCTCAATCCAACATGAGCTGCTAGTGGAGGTGAAAATGTGACCTACTTAAAAAAAAAAAAAAAGATAAAAGAAATAAAAAGAAGGAGCCCTCAGTGCTGAGCATGTCGTCGTAGCAGCTGCACAGAGGCCGCCACAGCCCACGTCCGGGTTCAGTTTCCTCCTTCCTCCTTCCAAAACCTGGGGAGGACATCACGGGATCATCTACTCCCACCCCATCCTGGGTTGAGAAACTGGGGTCCAAGGAAGGCTCCCAACAGTGTCCCAAGGCCACCAGCAAGGGAGCTCTCCTTTTTCACATGCCCTGTGGTTTTTCAGCATCATCTCTCATGGGAGTACTATTGTTCTCCCCACTTTGCAAATGAGGAAACCAAGGCTCCAGAGGGTCACCCAGCTGGGCTGTGGCAGAGCTGAGATTTCTGCAGAATTCCATGAGAACACCTCACTGCCTTAGAGAAAGCATAGTGAGCGGCACCCTTTCTCTGCGGGGCGGGCCTGTACCCACCGTGGAAGAGAGTCCCAGGGCAATCTCAGGTCTCCATTCAAATGTAAAACTAGTCCTGCTTTTTTGTACTGTTAGCAAGCCTGTTGTGCCCCTTTTCCAAACGCCTATTTGGCAAGACAGGTGCTTGAGGAGTCCTGGAGATAGGAACCCGCAGCTCTTCCGTGATACCCCGTGTTTGCTTTTCACATAGAGATCCAGAACGCCAGGGAGCCTGTCAGTCTTACCTGGACAGAGGCGACTGTCAGTGAACCAAAAATCAACTTTTGTCTGAGTTAAAGAAATGATGCGAGGCACTTTCTGGTAATGATTCTTCTCTAGGCTGCTTCCCTGTAACAGCGACACATCCCTACAAATGTCTCCTGACAGGCCTCCCTGCTTGTTCTGTCGGCTGCCCCGGTGACTAACGCAGGCCAGGAAGCCCGCAGGCACTGCGATGAGATGAGGCTGGTCCAAGGTCTCGGTCAAGACTTACAAATACTCTTCCACATGTGATGCTAATAGTACTAAGAATACTATTAACAACAATAATAGTATCTACCTTTTATTGAGTGCTAAAGGTCCCAGACAGTAGTCTAAGTACTTTATGCAAATTATCTTACTGGAATTTGCAAGAGCCCTGTGAAGTAGCCACTATTATTAGCCTCGCTTTACAGAAGGGTAAACTGAGGCGGATAGAGGTTAAACAGACTTGCCTAAGGTCACAAGACAGATGCGCAGCAGAGCTGAGATCTGAAATCAGACGGCCTAATTTCAGAACCCATGCTCTCAGCCATGCTGCTATAAATTCCTCCCACGTAAAATGGGGTAATCATTCCAGCCACACCCACTATAGGAGCCATAAGCAAAGTGGAAACTGAGGTTCAGACAAATTAAGCAACTTGCCCAAGTTTATACAGTCAGCAAGTGATAGAGCTGGACATGAGTGGGGTCTTTTGATTCTACACCATCTGTTCAAGCTGTGAACCCAGCACAGTGTCTGAGAGTATGGCCTTTAAAAATCCTATATTCTTTACTGGTTTTGGGACCCTGGCAAGTTGTTAACTTCTGTGAGCTTTAGTTTCCTCTTGTAGAAAAAACAGAAAATAAAACTTATCTCACAGAACTGTTGAGTGTTCAGATATGACATGATGGGCTTGGATCAACACTGGGCACACAGCAAAAATTCTAAATACCAAGTACTATGATAGGAAAGTTAGTGCATAAAGTTTAGGAATGTGAAGTCAAAAGAGAAAAAGAAGTTAAAGTCATCAGCCCTAGAGCCTGGGTGCCTGGGGATGACCACTGTCCTGCCATTTACCAGGTGACGGTGGGAACTTATTTCAGTTCACAGTTTCTCAGTGTCCTCATCTGTAAATTGGAGAGAATAATCCACAGGGCTGTTGGGAGATTTGGAAACGAGAAACTACAAGCAAAGTGCTCAGAACAGAGAGGGGCATGTGGGCTGCAAACAATCAAAGCTAAGTGAAGTGCTCTCATTATTAACGACCACAGCAGCCCCTATTATCTTTACCACACTATGCCACACTGCCTTTTGTGGGGACAGTGTTTTAAAAACAATTAGCTGCTATAAAATAAAGCATTATTTACCATGGCTGCACAAACTTCATGGTTTGACTTTTAACTAATCTTCCCCTCATTATCATGCTCTCCCTATTTTGTTCTGCAAACACATTTCTTATCTTCAGAAAGGAAAAGGCGGAGAGTGTTCCAATACTCAAAAACCATCACAGGGAGAATGGTGAGTAAAACAAGGCACGCATGGTCAACAGCTACCTCTCTGAAAGGGTGTCCTTTGGAGACAAAAATGTACGTCACGTCTCTGGTGAGATGCCCCGTGGATTCTTAAAGGTCCTTCCTAGATTACCCACCCAAACTAGAGTGGCCAAGTAACACCCCCCAGGGGGGAAGACAGCCCAGAGGCAAGGCCCCAGGCCCTGTAGCCTTTGTGGGTGGGTAAATGCTGGAGGTGATCTTCCTAGGAGAGTAACTGCAGATGTCTCTGCAAATGAACGGAAACTTTTGAACTAAAAACCGAATGTCAAATGGATCTGTCAGGGTTCCCTCCAGATATGGCAGCCCCGAGCAGATAGCAGAGAAAGAACAATTCTTGCCCGCCCTGTTTTCGACTCCCCCTGTGCTGGTGAAGTGATAGGATTCTTATCTGGAGCTTGATAGGATGTAGAAAATAATTACAAATGAAAAGGTTATTCATAATTTTTAAATGAGTTAATTAGTAAACCCAGTCAGACTCACTCATTACAGTAATTAATAATTGATTATACTTGAAATTAAACACAATTTTTCATCAAAAATCTAATTAAGTATCTGTGCTTTTGCCTGTTGATTAGATCGGTTGGTCGGCTGGAAAAGTCTTTGTTAAGGATATTTGTGCTCGGCTGAGACAATTAATTTGATTTTTAATAATTGAAAGTTCCTTCCAAGTTAGTCATCACAGGCTGTGATTACGACCAAGCAACAAGACGCTCATCCTCTGCCCCCGGCAGCTGGAGGGGACCAGGCACGAAGGATGCCGCCCCAGCCCTTGAGGAAAAGTAGGAAAATGCACCTGCAATGCCTTCACCTGCATTAGCGTACTCCAGCCTCACACACATCCTCCTGAGGTGATGGGTCGTGCCTGTCTTCTAGAGGAGGAAGTCAAGGCTCAGAAAGAGAAGCGAGTTGCCCAGGGGTGAACAGCAGCCAGGTGGCAGAGCTGGGAATGGAATCCAGGTCTCTCAGAGGCTGGTGTAAGCTCTGAGTCTCCAGGGAACAAAGGCAACATTCCAGTTCTGCCTATCTGACCCGGCCCTTGCATATGCAATCCACAGTCCCATCTTAAAGTTTCTGCAGAGAGAGGGTTTTATCAGAAGGATGTATTTATTCTATGTGAGGACACATTATCAGTGGACTAACCACTCCTAACAGGAGACACAAATTCTCCTAAAGCCAACCCCTCCTCTCCACCTACACTGCTACTGTCTTAGCCGATGCCCTTGGCTTCTCCTGACCCATTTGCTGTGACGGGGCCTATTCTTCCTTCCTCTACACTTTTCTTTCTAAAATAAAAGTCTGACTACATTCTGCCACTGCTTCCACTGCTTAAAACCCTTCAGTGGCTCCCCAGTGCCCATCCGGGAAGGTCCGTCACTTGGCCTCTGAGGTCATCTTCATGATCTTACCGAACTCTCCTGCATTAGCTCCAACACCCCTCAAATGCTTCAAACACAGACGATGGCCTTACCACCACACTGTCCTCTCTTAAACCTGAAACTTCCCTCGGTTTGACATCCACTCTCTGCATGTCTCCTGACAATTTAACTCTGACTAGAGGATTCAGCTACATCATCATCCTTCCCAGGGAGCCTCCCCTAGTGCTCTTGGCGGTGGGTATTCCCATAGCCCCTGAGCTGCTTCAGTCACGGCTAACACAGCTGTCTCCTTTCCAAAGCTACCAACAACAAGAAGGCAGGGATCATGTATTTAGCCCTAACATTTAGCACAGTACCTGGCCCAAAGGAGGTACCCTGCATGGTTTGCTGAATGAGAAACAAAAGTCACAAAATCATGGATGCAAAGACTGTCAGTGTTGGAAGGACAATCAAAGGCCATCCAGTGAAAAGTCTCAGTCGGCACTGGAATCATCCTTGCTATGTGGTCACTGGGCTCTATTTGGATCGTTCCTATGACAAGGAGCTCACTACCTGCTGGTAGATCCTATCTAAATTTAGATTCCTGAAAACTGACCCCATAGAAGCCCATGGGATGTAAACAGACGAGAGTTTGCATAATCATACAAAGATTTATTCTTTCTCCCTGAACGAGGCTACAGTATAAACTTTCCAACTTCAATGTAAGTTGATGTCTTTATGTTGCAAACTACTTGACTCTCGATGAACAGGGACAGTCCTCGTTCAAACGTCTACTCATTTAGGAAATATAATAATGTCAGTCAAAAACAAGAGTTGCATTAGTGGTTACCAGGGACACAGCATTGGTGGTGACAGGAAGAAACTTTCATGCCGAGTGATGGTGCTTGGAACTGTAGAGCCCTCATCCGTAACCCAGTTTACATCAATCAGTACCCTTTCACAGGGCTCTGGCCTCTCCCAGTTTGGCTATTCCTTTTACCCACTAACACACAGTAGGGATGGCAAATGCCTGGTGCGCCATCAATATTCTCCATTCTGGTGACCATGATAGGTATTACTAATCAATCACAGAGACCCTTTCCCATTGATCCTGAATATAGCCTCAGGACCCTTCTTTTTAAGTGACAGAGAGAGAGAAAGAGAGAGCGAGCGAGCGAGCACGCACAGGGGAGGGGGAGAGGGAGAATCTTAAGCAGGCTCTACCCCCAGTGAGGAGCCTAACACAGGGCTCAATCTCACGATGATGAGATCATGACCTGAGCTGAAGTCAAGAGTCAGACGCATAACTGACAGAGCCCCCCAGGCTCCCCCTCGGGATCCTTCTTAACACAGCTTTCTAGACAGCATCAACTAAGCAATCAGATAGAAGAGAAGAAACACGTATGCCCACCTGGCCTTGAAGCCATGGAATTCTCTGTGCCAGTCGTCACAAGGGAGAGAGAGATCTGGCACACTGACGAAAGCTTACTATAGGTGGAGCTATTTAAGGCGACCTCCCTGTTTGAGGGGCTGTCGTCTTCCCGATTACTTGTAAAATCCACGAATCTCGAACGCTCAATCCATGCTCAAATCCCTTCTCCTGAACAAGCGGGGGCCCATGTTTCGTTCATCGTTCCTAGTGACTGCATGTACTTCCTCAGCACACAGCCCTTTTTCATCCACAGTAACCCAGGGGGTTATGTGAAGACAGGGTTCTTTTCCACCGTGGACGACACCCTGTCTTCCTCTGGCCTGTGCCAGTTACTTCTGTTTCTCTTTACCGGGCTTACACTGGAAAAGTCCCCCTTGCATACAGAATTATCTCAGAATTCCTCAGCATGGCTTCAAGGACTTCTCAGGCTGGCTTGACCTACCTTGAACCTGAGAATGACAGAATTCGAAGGCTGGAAAGGACAGAGGGTTAAGCCAACCCCTCTGGATGCCTTTATTAATGGGCTGATTTACAAAGAGGCAGCGGACTCTAAGCGGTGCCTATGGATCTCTTCAGATTAACATCTTCCCTGGGAGCAGATCAAAGATGGGGGTGAAGGAAGCAAGAAACCTGACTGTGGGGGGAATACGTCGAAAGAGCATCCAATGGGTGGCATCCTGTGGTGGCAAAGTAGGGGCCAAGAGGAGTTTCCTACATCGTGGAGGTAGCCTGGGGTCAGGCAAGAAGGCCAGTCAGCGCTGCTTGGGGTCTCCGTGCATCCCTCAGCCAACTCTCGCTGCTAGTGAGGACCCGCTGCTCCTCAGTCCTGACCATGGCTGTACTCTGGACTTGGGCTCCCACAGTTCCCTCAGACCACCTCGTCACAGCCTCTTGTCACCTTCACACATGCTTCCTGGCTGAGGCCAGCACAGTCCAATCTTTGGCAGTTTCCCTCCAACCCCAGGGCACCCCACGTCTTTCCTGCTCCTCACTGCGGCTACGTGGCACTAGCAGGAGAGGCCTGCCTGCTGTCCAGCCTCTCCAACTGGTCATTTCATTTGTCGTGACTCCAATCTGTGACACTCACGCCACAGACCACCACCTCAAAGGTCAGTCTCGGTGACTGCTTACGCCTACTGCTAGGCATCCAACACAGGACGGAGCAGCTGCTCAGCTTCCTTCCTGCTTACAAGCAGGGAGCAGAAGAGGGTCCCAGAGAGATGACCTTGACAGTTTAGGGGGTGCAGGCCAGCGCCCCAGGGCTGCGTGGCTCGCCATGTGTGCTTTGGCCGTCGGGGCGGCAAGGTGCCCGCGGTGCCCACAGGCGTGTTGTGTGCTGCCCTCTGAGCGAAGGGGAGCCGAGGGGAGCTGGGGCGAGGGAGGTGCTTACCCACGAAGTATGCCAGCAGGATGACCAGCGTGGCTGAGATGACGATGGCGCTCAGGGCCGCGCACTTCCAGTTACAGTACTTGGAGGGCTTCTGGAGGTTGAAGGCTGGCCGGGCAAAGGTGCTGCGGGGCAGGGGCCGGGGTGGGGGGGAGTACACCGTGCTGGACGTCAGCGGGTACCCTGGTGAAGTGGTGCAGAAGAGTGGGGAGGTGCCTCCCGGCTTGAAGAGGAAGTGCCTGCGGGTGGAGAGAAGCCAGAGGGCATCAGGGTCTGCAGGCTCACTGGGACCAAGGTCAACCTGGAGGACAGAGGCAGCAATAGAGGCATGCAGAGGAGCCTGGAGAATCACCACAGAGAAGACAGGAGGGACAGAGAAAAGGAGAATCATGTACCAGACCACACAACAGGGCACACGAACACACGCTTCCGGGGAACACAATGGGATAGTCCTCCCCGTGGGAAAAACCACCCGGGGCCAAGGAAGAAGGTGTTACCGACTTGACAGAAGGCTGGCTGGGTGTGGAGATCCCTCTCCGGGGAAGGGCTGGGGTGGGGATGCTGTTTCTTGGGTATTATACTAGCTGTTCTCTAAAATTACTGGCGGTAACTAGGAATGTGTCTAAAATCCTGTTCTGCGTCCTGGAGCTAATGGAACCTAAATGTTTCTTCTCTCTCCAATACCTACTTTGCCAGTGTACCTTGGTGGAGGTATGAAATACTGTTCTGTTTAAAGGGTGTTTCAGGGGTGGAACTCAGAGACCACCATTAAGTTTTGCCATGGCTGAGTCCCCCAGTGGCTGTTATACAACCGATGGCAGCAAAAGCCTTCAGAAGCCAGACTGTTGCCTTCCAAACTCCTAGCAAAAGCTGTGTGAGAGGACAGGTAGGCAAATGCATCCTCAGCCTAGCCATAGTCTTCAGGGCAGCGTGGCAGGTCAAAGCGCATGGTTGTGGCCAAACTAGGTGTCAGGAAATCCTCCACAGCTTGTCTTTAACCATGGCCACGGTAGAATTTGTACACGGCCTGGGAAATGGGGTGCACTGGTTGCACTGCTTCCCCCTGAAACCTTAGAGCAATCTTGCACTCTGCTGGGGTGCAAGATGCCTCAGGTCACAGAACACATCCTTGGGATTACAATACGTATGATATAGGGCCTATGCTGCATAAAAATTGCTATGAGATGTCTCTCAGAATGGCAGAGGCAGCCAATGAGATGCCGGGAGCTGCATATTAACAATGCCGCTGTTAATATGCTGAAGACAGGGTACTTCAAGGAGAAACTCTTGGGGATGGGCATGCAACATGGCATCGTCACCTCCCGCAGGAGAGCCCAGGGAAAGGTCTCAGGGTCTGCATGCGAGTGCAGGAGCCACAGGGACAGCATACACAGAGAGGAAGAACATGGGGATGTCACCTACCCGTCACTGTAAGCCCCATCATGGCGGGAGGCGCTGAGAATGTCCATCTCAATGAGGTTGTCCTGCAATGTCCCTAGGAATGGCTGCTTGCCTAGGTTTCTACGCACACATGGAGACATGAATGAAGCAATGAGTCATGCATCGATGAAGGGGGATAGTAGAGAAACACACAAAGTGGCCGTCTGCCGCAGCTGTGCGAGAGATCAGCGGGACAAGGCTGCCAGGCGATGGGTCTGTGTGCAAGCCACATGTGCGAGGGGTCTGCCTGGCACAGAGCATCCAGAGGGAGCATTCTCTGTACAAACCTGAATGTCTGGCAGTTGTGGCCATCAAATCACAGCTCTCACTGACGAAGACTGATTACGTCTCAGGCACTGAGCTAGGCATGATACATCCGTTTACTTCAAATGTTCAGAATAGGCTATGCAAGGAAGGTGTATCCCCATTTTACAGGTGAGGAAACTGAGATGTGGAGAGGTAACAGGATTTGCCAAGGTTACCAGCTGGCAAGGTTCTATGCAGGAATTTGAGCTCAGGTTTTCTGTTTCCAAAGACTGTGCTTTCTCTACTATACATAGAAAGTAGAAAGATGTATACTTTCTATACATCTGTTCAAACAATAGCAAGAGACACTTGGCTAGTCCAAAGAAAAAAGAGTGATAAGCATTTGGGGCCATTTTCTTCTCAAGCAGTGGTGCTCAAACTCGAGTAAGCATCAGAATCGCCTGGAGAGCTGTGCTTTGCCGAGGCCCACCCCAGAGATTCGGAGTCGGAAGATGGAGGCGGGGCCTGAGAATCTGCATTTCTCACAAACCCCCAGGTTGATGCTGACAATATTTAAAGTGTCACGGTCCTTTAGCAGAGCAGGGACCTCGGTGATGGCTGAATGGTGAGGATGGTGCCCCTCAGAAGACAGATGGGGCGTCGTGTCTTTTGTTCCCCCCATGTACACTGAGGGCAATGCATTTTGTGACAGCACCCATTTCTAATGCAGAATGGAGACAGACACACTTGCCCTCTGGGTCTCCATCGTGCCTGCTGACTGGCCTCATTCATACTGGAGTGTGCTGGATCCTGTTTCCTGATATTTTCACGCACTGCTCTCCCCTCACTTACAAACCGTGTAGTGCACAGTTTTAAACAAGCCGGTGATGGCTTCAGCCTACCGTATGCACCTCAAGGAAGGACTTGAGGGCCGAGAGCTAACTTTTGGGTTTGGCCCTGCGAGAGACCTTCCTGCTGACTTTGACCAGGCCTTGAGTACCAGAGAACCCAAATTCAAGTCCCTTTTCTGCCGCTTTCTTGCTGTGTGACTGTGTAAAAATTTCAACCTCTTCCAATCCTATACTTCATCTGTAAAATGGGGATAAGAATACTAAGTTCACAAAGTTGATGTAGGACCAAATGAGTAAGTTGGAAGTATCTGTAAGGGCTAAACACACATCATAGAAGTTCTAATGCCAATTTAGGTATTAGTACTAATTTACATAACATTAGCACGAACACTAACAAATATTCTAGAAGTACTAATGCTAATCTGCCCTACATCTACCATAGCTTATCCACTGTTCTAGAACTCTGTATCTAACGTAAATGTTAGTCCCCACGTTACAATGTCAGCACTATCATTTTTGCTTTGTAGGCTGGCAAATCAAAGATCAGAGATGTAACTTTCTGAAGGTCCTATCACGGAGTAAGCAAGCGGCAGAGCTGGAAGAGAACCCAGGTTTGTCTGATCCCACAGCTCACAAGCCTGTGTCACCGCCTTGCCTGTGGGTTTGCCCCCCGGGCCAGGCTTACATACCAAATGAGGAGGGGCTGTTGACACTTTCATTAGCACCCTCGGGGACAGTGGGAACACAAGGCAACACAGTTTAGCAGCCGGAGCCACTGAGAACTGCCATGGTGGTGGGGACCTCCCCTTTGAGAGAGTCCTGAGCTGTCTGGGCCCAGCAGCCTGGGTACCAGGCTGTTCTGGTTGTGTTCATGGCCCCCGGGGCCTCCCACAGGGTCTGAGAGGAACTACAGGGGTGCAGAAGTCCTTCAGAGTGGCCTCATTTCTGCCCCCACCCTCCACAGGTGGTCTCCTCATGGGAGGCCTCTTGTGATGAGGGAAGGCACAGAGACTCTGCGGTCAAAGAGGTCCCAGCTCCGTCATTCACCGGCCATGAGGTGGTGAGTCTATCTCTCTCAGCACTCATAAACTGGGATAATCACTCTCCTTAGAGAAGCTAAAGTATAATTTAGATCATGCTACTTCTCTACTCACAACCTTCCAACGGTTTCATAAGAATAAAACCATGGTCCTTACTAGAGTATACAACGTCTGGCCCCCTGCTACCTCTCCAATATCATTTTTTGTGCTACAGATACCCTGGCCTCCATGCTGCTACTCCAACCAGCTAAAGCCTTTGCTGTCATTTGCCTGAATCATCTTCCCCCAAATATCTGCATGGGCCTTTCCTTCCCTTCTCATGGCTAACTGTAATAGTTCCCGTCCTGCTCTTTCTAATTACCCCTGGCCCCTAGCACTGCTTTAGTTTTCCCCATTGGACTAGACACACGCACGTATGTGCGCGCACACACACACGCACACACACACACACACACACACACACACACACGTGTTTTTTTTCCTATTGCAATTTAAGTTCCGTAAGGGTAGAAATCTTACCTGCCTTGTTCTCTGCCATGTGCCCAGAGTCTACAAGAGCGCCTGGTACACAGAAGGCACTCCATAAATATTTGCTGAAGACCGTGAACGATGGGGTATACAAAGGGAGGCGCCCCTGGCATACTGCAGGCACACAGTTGGTGTTTAATTGAGGGGAGCACAGGTGGTGTTTTATTATTATTTCCCTCATTCCCTGTAGTTCAGGAGGGAATTTCCAGTCTTTCTACAGTCCCTATGGCCCAGCCTGAGCAGGCCCTAGCCACTTCTGCCCAGAGGCCCAGGACGAGCTCTTGGTGCCTCCCTGGGGCCAGCAGCTGGCTGCATGGTATGCTTCTGCGTACATCTGGGAGTCTGGCTTGCATCGCTAGGCTAGGACTGGGCTCTCAGAGAGTCAAACGTGTACCTTAAAGCCCATCCAAAATAAATATATTCAGGAAAAAAAAGACAAAAAGGATAAAAATTGAAATGTTAATAGTGAGATTTTCCAGTGTCTGGATCAAGAGTGGTTTTTATTTCTACTTCTATAATTTAAGAAAAGAGAGCAATTATCTCTCAAACGTGCAGATCTGTTAGGACAGGGGAAGAGGCAGTATACTGGAACAAAGGGTTTCTGGAGTGAGACTATGCCAGATTCCCTGAAAGAGCTTTCCACGTTGGCGCTAACTCAGACGTTAGCCATTTAGATCACTCGGGAATTTGGGGGGACGCTAGCACCTGCTGAAAATACTGCCAGTTTAGAATGCTACTGCTGACTTGAAATGCCCCTATTCTGTGCTTCTGAAACTTAGTTCTGAGTCGATGAGGCCTCATTTGATTGGTGAGGAAATTGAGACCCAGAGAGACATGTGTCCTGCTCATATGCACAGAGCAACTTAGTGGCAGAGCTGAAACTAAAGCCGAGGTGTCTGGGCTCCTAGTTCGAGGCTCCTCCCCAGATTTCCTGCCCATTTCCTGCTCCCAACTCTGAGATTCCAGTTCTTCCGGAAAACAAAAGTTACAAGGCTCTCCTAATGAAGGCCCATGCTGCCGAGGCCTCCTTAAATCACAGTCCTGCCTGGTCTCCAGCTCACTGCTGTTGGGAACTCGGGTGTGGACACTAGATTCATCGGACCCGCACACCGGTGGGTATTGTTACCTCATTTTAACAAATATGGAAACTGAGGCCCAGATTGGATGAGTGACTGCCCAAGGTCACACAGCAACTGAAAGGTAGAGCTGGGACTGAAAACCACATTCCTCCAACCTCACTGCCTCCAGCTGCCTCTCAGGAGAGAGTTGCTGAGTACCCGGAGAGGGGATGTAGTGAAGTGCATTCTGCTCTCACAGCTCTCCTTGCAGTGGGGAGGGGACCGCCTCCCCTCTACGCCTGAGAGGAGGCCTCGGGCAAGTCTCTGAGCTGCCTGCAGAGATTCTAGTTCTGGCCCAGGGCAGGCAGAGCTCACCTTCGAGGACAGAACAAACAGCTTTTGGGAAGGACGTGGCCGGAAAGTCACAGTGGCCAGGTCTTCAGACTGCCTTGCTCAACAGCTCATCTCACCTCGAGCCCGCGAGTCCTGGCCATGCTTCACCCACAAAGCCCTGGGGCAGCCACCCAGCAGAACAGGACATTCTGCTACATGCTATACTAGCTGTCCAGCTACATTCTGCAGCTGACACCCCCAAGGTGTGCAGGGCGTCAGAGATTTGGCCAAGGCCCCATAAAGACTTTGTGATAGAGCCAGCATTTAACAAATGAATGAACAAAAGCAACAAAAAATGAACCGGGTCTTCCAGGTCACAGTGATCCTTCTGAAAGGCCAATTCCATAAGGTTACTCTCCTATTTCAAAGATGTTCGTAACTACTCACCCCACTTCTGCCACCCTCAGGCCCCATACCCACCTCTTCTTCCTATAACTCAAGGCCCTCCATTGCCGACTCTCATTTACATGCATTTCCATGAGGCCCATGCGCTCCCGTGTCCCCCAACTCTTAGCCATCTCTCCAAGATACGAAGCTCTCTCAGCTCTGTGCTTTTGCACAGCTGTCCCTCACCCGAGAATTCCTTTCTCCCCTGCAATCTCCTCCCGATGCAGGTCCAAATAATCAGGAGGGCAGCACTGGAGAGCAGCTAGGTCCTCTGGAGCCAGCTGGCCGGGGTGTGGATCCTGGCCCTGCCACTTGCTGGCTGTGTTTCCTTACGCAAGTTACTTCACTTTCCTGTCTTCAGATTCTTCATCTCTAAAGTGGAGATGATAATAAGACTACCTACCTGTGCACAGCAGTTACCATAGCAGTCCTGACTGAGGTTTTCCGGAGGGTTCCCACCATTAACTGACGAGCGGCTGACTCACTGTGTCTAAACTACGTGTACAAACAATATGGTTTATGCCAAACACCTGCTTTCCTTCTGGGTGTCTGAATTTGGGCCTTTGCCAGGCATAAGGTGCCTGTGTGACCAGTTCCCAATAAAAATCCTAGGTGCTGAGTCTCTTACGTGCTTCCCTCTAAGGAGCCCCAGTAAGGGCCCCATGAGTGTTTGGTGTGACTGCTCCTTGATGCCCCCATACAGAGGGAGCCACACTCTCCTCTCTGCTAAGACCACCCCCCAAGTCAGAGCACTATCCAAAGTGCCATCTTCATTCATTCATTTATGGGTCTGGCTTCCTCCTAAGACCATGAGCTTCTTCTAAGATAGTGGCTCTGTTTTCTGCATGCCTGGGACCAAATCATCAAATGACAGGGACAACTGTCCACCCCAATTTCCTGCAATGCTCAGGAGTTGGCCTGGCCCACTAGAAGGTGCTGTGCGCTATTCTGGGAACTATACCAAGCCTGGGTTGGAGACCACCAGGATGTCCTCCCATCCCTGAGGGGTAGACGGGGCTATTCCCCTAATTGAGCATGACCACACAACGGGCCTCAGGCTCCCAAACCAGGCCTGGGATCAGATGAGCTAGAGCAGGGGTCTGGCAGCCTCGTGCTCTGGCTTCCCCTTCATCTGACAGGAGCCTGACAGGCTATTAATCAGACAATCCCTATGAAATCAATTAAGCATTTGACGCTACAGAGCGTGAACGAAGTGGACCAGGGTACAGTGGACCCTGAACACATGGATCCCACCAGAATGGACCACAGATGCACCAGCAGACCTCAAAGCAACATGTGACCCCCAGCTCTGGGAATCACAGGGAGGCCTGGTCTCCCCTTGGGGACTCCGTTAACCCTCGGAGGGTGCTAGAGGCAGTGGGTTAACCGAGTCCTCCCTCTCACTTGCCCTCCTGCCTTGGTCTCCAGCATGAAATCTAACCCCCTCCTGCTTATTCTGTCAGCTGTTATGCTGTTTTCTCAGCTATTTACTTTTGACTCTCAACATAGACTCAGTGCGACAATTACAGAAGGGCCTGTGACTGTTCCTCTGGCATCATGGGGCTCTCCATTCGGGTGTCGCTTGGTTAAAGGCTGTTGGCTACAACCGCCTCAACTAGGCCCTGCTCCCTTGGGCTTTCGGGCCTCCGCTCAGGTGTGCCTCCCTCACACCCCCTTCTTCTTGGCTCCACCTGGGGACTCCTGCCTGCTCTTCGACAGTCAGCCCCACAGCACCAGGTTCCCTGGGAAGCCTTCCTTTTCCCCACTCAAGTTAGGTATAACATTTCATTCACTGTTCCATTGTTCATTCATTTAACCTGCGTGTTAATATTTTTCCAGTAGCCATGATGTGGCAAGCCCTGTGCTGCCCACTGAAAATCTGGAGGCAATTAAAACACAGATGCCTGGTATGTGCCTCCATCACAGCAGTTGCCCTAGTGCAAGAGTCTGTTCTCTTAGACATATTGCCCACTGGGCACACAGTAGGCATTCGGTGACTATTTCCTGAGTAACAAGCACTACATGGTAAGCAGTTGAGCACTTACTGCGTGCCAAGACATTTTCAGACCTGATCATATGTAATTGCTATCACAGCCTCAGGAGGCACTACAGGGGGTTAGAAGTGGCCGAAAATCCTTTGGCACTCTCCCCTTGGGAAGTCCCTCTCCTTGAAGCTGGCTGGCCTAGGACTGCTCTGACCAACAGAACAATGGCAGGAGGGACACTATGCCACTGCAGACCAAGCCTTTAGAAGGATCGGCGACTTCTGTCTCAGTGCCATGGAGCTCTGAGCCACCGAGTATGAAGTCCACTCCTTGCTGGGAAGACTGGGAGGAGAAGCCCTGAGACCACATTAGAGGGTGAGGGTCCGCTGAGCCCAGCTACCCAGCCTTCTTCTCCAAGACTCAGGCATGCGAGTCAAGCCACTTGGCTCCTTCAGATTGCCCAGCTAACAGCTAATACCACTGACCGACCCTAGGTCAGGAAGACCCAGCTCTTCCTGAACTCCCGACTCACACTGTGAAGTCTAATCAACTGGTAGAGTTTGACAGTCATTTGTTATGCAGCAATAGAGAATCAGAACAGGAAGTTACTAAGATTTTCTCCCTTTTAGAGATGAAGAAATTTAAGGTCTAGGACCACAGCCAGTGAGCGACAGGGTGGGGATGTGGGCATAGGATCTGCCTGGCCCTAAAACCTGTGCTATGAACAACTAGCTTCAGTGAAAGGACCATCGCTTATGTACTCAGAGCACTGGGGCCAAACTTCCTTCTCCTAAGTGGAGAAAAAGGTGCAATCTCCTATTTCCTCTCAACTCTTCGGGTGAGCAGGAGTTCAATAAATATTTTTTCAAGACTTTTTTCTTTACAGGGTTGATATGGGAAGATGATGTATATGAAAAAACATGGGAAATCATTTTTATAGTGTGTCTTTTAATGCCAGGCACCATGCTTTATGTTTCTTATGTGATTCACTTCCTTCCAGTCGGAGAGGCCTGAGTTCTTAGCCCAATTTACACAGGCAAATCGAGGGTCAGGGATGTTCATGAACTTGCTGGGACAGTAACTGTTAAAGCCAAGACAGGAATCCAAGTCCTCTGACTGTAAATTCTGTGCTATTCCTATCTTACCACGCTGGTCAAAATTATCTGCAGTTCTATCTGCCAGATGGGGCACCAACCCCTCTTCAACCTTGTTGGTTTTGTGCCATCAACCAGGAAAGGTCAGTATTAAGGCCCAGAATTCTGAATGTGTTACCGGCTGTATTAGGCATGTCTCCCGGTTTTAGACCATCTTTAGATGCACAAAACTCTGGGGTAACAGAGGAGACCTACCTCAAACATTTCATCTGGGTCTTTAAGAGTAAGTAGGACTTTGCAAGACCAAGAAGTAAGAAGGAGGGCAGCTCTGGCGGACAACTGTACGAGAGCATGTGCAAAGGCACAGAGGCATGAAAGGGGTGGGCATCTTGGGGAAGACTGATAAACACACACACACACACACTCATACATATATCAGATGTTATATACATATATCTGTATAGATTTACATAAAATAGCATATATGAATATGTATATGCTGGCATGTTAACGATGGTTACGTTTGGTGGTAGATAGAAGTGATTTTCTTTTATTTCCGAAGTGTGATAAAGTAGAAGGAAGGACAAAGAAAACCAAGTTCCGTGTGGTTTGTACAATGGACGTGGGAGGACAGAGGGTCAGAAAGGCAGGTGTCGGCTGGCTGATGAGGCAAGAGAGGTCAGCTGGGACCACTCTACCAGGAAAATGCCCTGCTGCTGGTCCTCTATCTTCCTTTCCCCTGAAAAACCCAGAGAACCACCTACTTTGATACTAAGGGATAAAAATGAACATCCAACCAGAGGGAGTGGCTACTGTGTTCCATGCAGAGAATCAGAACCATCGATTATTTGCTGACTTCTTTCAGCCATGTGCAATCATTCAATAAGCCCACGGGAACTAATGGGGATCTGATTAAGCTACCCTGGGTGGGATGGCATATGATCATCCAGCTCTGTCACTGATGAGAGCCAAGGAGGCATGTCAGGAAAACTCACACGTGATTTTAGAGGAGGTCAACAAAAACAATATTAATTAAGAGACTGGGGGTGGGGCGAGCTGGGCTGTATCTCTAAGAGATTTGCTTTTGGAAAAGCGATTCTACAGGAGTAAAAGGGCACAAAAGGATGTTGATTTTCTTTCACTGGATCCCACAGGCTCAACGTGCAGATGTCATAATGCCAGATAGAGTCAGATGGGTACATGTTCCATGTGTAAACTAATTTCACCTCTTTAGGTGTGGGATGACTTCTGTCCTCTTCACAGATAAAGAACAGGAGTTTGAGAAAATAAAATCTATGTTTCCCCACTACTTAGGGTAGAAGATGAAGAGGTTCTAATTGTGCTAGACTGGGACACTTCATCTTTAGAGAAAGTAGGGAAAGGCTATGTCCCCCAAAGTCAACAGAGGGGTAAGAATTATGGGTAAATCTTTTTTTTAATTATTTTTTTATTTAAATTCAATTTAGTTAACATATACGGTGGTAAAGATTTCAGGAGTAGAATCCGGCGATTCATCACTTACATACAACACCCAGTGTTCATCCCAACAAGTGCCCTCCTTAATGCCCATCACCCATTTAGCCCATCCCCTCACTCAACACCCCACCAGCCACCCTCAGTTTATCCTCTGTATTTAAGAGTCTCTTAATAGTTTGTCTCTCTGTTTTTAACCTTATTTTTGCTTTTCTTCCGGATTATGGGTAAATCTAATTTTTGTCTTTATATCTTTCTGCATTTTCTCCAGTGAGTTTGTATGCCTGTATCTTAAAAAAAAAAAAAAAACAAACAAAAAAAACAAAACAAAAACAAAAAAACCCCTCATTTTCATTTTGGTAAAATAGTGACTAACCAGAGGGAAGGAGGGCAGCTACAGAACTGATGCTGACTGAAGTCCCTGGAGGGAAGGGAGCATTCTGCAAGACTGGAAGAATGCAGAGGTGGAGAGGTCCAGGCCAGGGGAGACCAGGAGAAGGTGGCTGTGGTGTAGGGAAATAGCATTGCACACTGAGTCAGGCATCCTGGGTTCACATCTTAGACACACATCCACCGTCTATGTGACCTGAACTAGTCACCGAGTCTGATTCTCAGCTTCCAAAACTCCCAAATGGGATCACAAATCACAACAAGCCCTTGGTAAAGTTGTGAGGATTACATCACATTTCAAGTATGAAAGGTCTTGTAACCAAAAGTTGATGGTGTCTCAATGTTAGGGATTATAGGGCTTGGCGAACGGTGAGAAGTCCGTGGGAGGGAAGGAGAGGAGAAAGGACAGGGAGCCTTCCCTGAGCACCCACCACAGGCCAGGCAGGTCCCAGGCCAGGCACAAGGTGACCAAATCACAGTAGGGAAAGGTGGAGATGTGGATCCCAATTAAACACTGATCAGGAGCCTACCCTCTGCCCCCCCCCCCACCCCCGTGACACACTCAGCTCTCCTCTCCTTTTACAACAGACTCCTCCAGCGAGCATCACCCCCACCGCGTAGACAAGGAAAAAGGGCACGCAGGGGCTCATACCTTTGTCAGCGGCAGGCCAGCCCTGGACCCTGCGGCTGCTCGATTAGCAAGAGCCCGCTCTTCCTGCCCCACGCTCATCCCGCCGCCTGGCTCCCCTTCTCGAGGGCGGCCAGAGAGCCGCCTCTCGGAGCTGCTGCCCAACCCCAGCCTCCCGGACCACGGCCTTGGGGGCACACGGAAGGGCCCCTCCGCCCACCCCCGCGGCTCGGCCCCGCCCCTCCCCCGCACCTGGTCTCCAGGGGGATGTTGCTGTTGAGCAGCCAGTTGTCCTGGGCGTGGGCCGGCTCCTGGGCGCCGCCGGCGGGGGGCTCTCCGGAGAGCGAGTGGTCCGTGGGGGCCGGGCTGGGGTTGCTCCTCGGAGTGAAGTTGCCCCGGTTCAGGGAGTTGATGGAGGCCGCGTGGTGCTGGTTGGGCGTGTGCGCGTGCGAGAGCGGCGGCGGCGGCGTCCGGAGCCGCGGGTGGTTCTGCAGGCCGCCCGGGTGATCTAGGGCACAAACACGCGCGGTCAGCGGGGCGCCGGGCCACCGCCACGGCCGGGCCTGGTCCCGAGGCCTACGCGGGAGTGGCCGGGCGGCGACGGGCGCGGCGTGTCCATATGGTGGGGAGACGGTACTTACTGAGTACCTACTATTTTCGGTGCTAGGGACACATCAACCAACAAAACAGACAAAATCCCTGTCCCCTTGGAGCTTAAATTCGAAAAGAGACAATAAACAAGATTAGAAAAAAAAAGTAGCCTCTGACGTCACCCACTTCACATGGTTTCTTTAATACTTAGTGGGTGGTGTTTTACAAGTGTGGTGCAGGACCAGCCCCTTCGATATCACCTGGGAATTTGTTAGAAGAGAAAATTCTGGATCCCTGGCCCAGGCTTATTGAATCATGAACCCTTGGGTGGGCCCCAGCAATCTGATTTCACCAAGTCTCCAGTTGATTCCAATGGATGCTAGAAGTTGAGACAGTATACAATGGTACACAGAAAATGAAACAAACAAGGTAAGGAAAACATATAGTTTACTAAGGTGGTGATAAATCTGAGAACACAGAAAGCCAGGAAAGGGCCTGTGGCCTGGGTATGTGAGGGCTGTGGTGAAATTTTAGGCTAAGTGGTCAGTGATAGCCTGGGGGAGGGATGAATTTTGAGCAAAGGGAATGAGCTGAATTAAAAGCCACCTGGGGGTTATTAAAAACCATCATTAACAGTTACTGAGCACTTACTGTGTGCCAGGCACTATTCTGAGCCCTCTCCATGTTTAAATTCAGCTGATCCTCATGACCCACTAAAGAGCAGGTACTATTTTTATCCTCACTTTACAGACAAGGGAATTAAGATACATCTTTTATTTATTCCTTTCAACTACTCAGAACAATAAGTATTATTATCACCAGATTTATGGATGAAAAATAGATTTCAAGATAAAGCCCACACAGGGTCTGGCAAGCCCTTCAGAGTGTGACCCACCCACCCTGCAGAATCCAACCCTACCTCTCATCATCTTCCTCCCTCTACCCTTGACTCCTACCACACTTTTCCCCCAGAGGCCAAGAGGTCTGCTGCGGCAGTCTAGTGGCTAAAACCTCATTTCTGATGAGGACAGTCCCCAGGAATGTGACTCGTACCCTCTGAAGATGTGCCATGCGGTGCTAGCAGGAATCCCCCTTAATGGGAGGCATTAAGCATGGGAAGCAAAACAGGCAGAAAGCAGACAGCCTTGCACCAGGGAGAAGGTGAGAATAGCAGGGTCATTTGCTTTGTCCAGCTGTCCTCAGGCATCACTTTAATGGAGACGTTTGGAGCCTGAGACAGAAGCCAGCAGCAGAAGCACCCTCCTGGGTTGGCCGAGTGTCCCCCCTACCCTTGGCCTTTCAGGCTGCTGGCTGCGGTCCTCATGGCTCCGAAGTAGTGAGAGGGATTGGACCACTATGTCTGAGGCTTATCAGGAGGCCAGCAGAGAAGGGTGACCTAGCCCTTGCTCCAGGCCTCCCAGCAGGAGTCAACCTCCTTGTGGCATTTTTACCTAACGGATATTTATAGTTGCTGCCACTAGCACTTAACTGTGTACTTTTACAGCCTTAACTTTTCTAATGCCCACAACAACCCCTAGAGGGCAGTATTATTGTCATTCCCATTTTAAGGACAAGGAAGCTGAGGTTTGCAAAACTAATGGGTCCTTTATTTTATTTTGTTTTACTTTTTTTTAAAAATCTTTTAAAGATTTATTTATTTAAAAAAAATTTTTTTTTTCAACGTTTATTTATTTTTGGGACAGAGAGAGACAGAGCATGAACGGGGGAGGGGCAGAGAGAGAGGGAGACACAGAATCAGAAACAGGCTCCAGGCTCTGAGCCATGAGCCCAGAGCCTGACGCGGGGCTTGAACTCACGGACTGCGAGATCGTGACCTGGCTGAAGTCGGACGCTTAACCGACTGCGCCACCCAGGCGCCCCAAGATTTATTTATTTTTGAGAGAGAGTGTGAGCAAGCAAGGGGCAGAGAGAGAGGGGGACAGAAGATCCCAAGTGGGTTCTGCACTGACAGCAGTGAGCCTGATGTGGGGCTTGAACTCACGAACTATGAGCTCATGACCTGAGCTGAAGTTGGATGCTCACCCCACTGAGCCACCCAGGTGCCCCCCCCGCCACTTTTAATTTTAGAGACAGCACAATCGAAGAAGAGGGGCAGAGGGAGAGAGCGAGAGAATCGCAAGCATGCTCCACACTCAGAGCCTAACACAGGGCTTGATCCCACGACCTTGGGATCATGCCCCAAGCTGAAAGCAAGAGTCAGACACTCAACCAACTGGGCCATCCAGGCGTCACACTAAAGGGGTCCTTATTAATCCAAAGCCTGAATTCTGTCTACCAAACCACAGTGCCTTTGCATATAACAGACACCACCCCGACTGTCTCAGTCCATGGCCATAGGCAGAATAAAACCCCTCAGTTCAGACAGCAAGCATATGAGGGCTGGGTCAGAACAGGCTGGTCTGCATGCCTACAGACATCTGCTTTGTGACTAAGTCAGGATGCCAAGCTCTGGCTTGATAAGGCTTTAGAAGCACTGCCAAGAGTCCTGAAACAATGAGATTTTAATGTATAAGACCACTAGTCATATATCTAAAAACGTAACTTCTAGAAGGAAATTCTCCTATGAGGATAAGGAATATCCTGGTCCAAATCCTCTCTGTTTTTTGAAGCTCAGCTCAATTTCCACCTCCTCCAGAAAGTCTTCCTTGATCTACCCTCCCCAAAGTTCTTTTTTCCTTGATTGAACGCTAACAGCAGGTAACCTGGACCATGCAGCTTTTCCTTCTCCCTTACAGCTGGGATACTTATGTCCCCATCTTGCCTCTCCTGGTAGGTATAAAAATCCCTGTCCCCTCTGTGCTGGTGACCACAGGCCCTACAACCAACCAGGTGCTCAGTATAGGCTTATTTAGTAAAATGGCTCTCATGAGTGGCTTGGGCAGTCTATCCAAGAGCATAAACCTAGTGTGGAGGACATCTGTGTGCCAAAAATCAGAGCAGATCACCCTGGGCTGTCTAGACCGTGGGCCTATGTGGCCCTTTACTGACTTACCTGGAGCCAGAGTTCCAGGTGCATCAGCTGGGCTGTTTGTTTCCCTTCCCTCATCCCTTCCATTCTGAGACCACCAGGAAAGGGGACTTTGAGTTTTCCCAGGTTCCCAAGGGAGAAGATCTGTGTTTTGGGACTTATCAGTGGAAGATCACTCACAACCCCCAAAAGAGACATGACCTTCCTAAGGAGCCATTGTCTCCTCTGGTCTGAATGGAGTCTCCTTTCTGCTCCTAAGGCCAGGAGGGAGGATAGATGGCAGGCAGAGAGGGTCCTTCTTTTCTCCCCTTCCCCCCTCTCTCATCTACATTCCCATCTAGACAGAGAAACTTAGAACCAGTTCGTTCATTCAACATTTACTGGGTGCCTATTCTGTGCCAGGTCCTGTACACTGCGTGTTGGGAATGCAATGGTGGATGAGACAGAGATGGCCCAAGAGAGGCCTGACTCCCTGCTGGTTTCTACAAACTGGCTGGGTGGCCTCCAGTAACTCACTTTACCTCCCTCGTCCTTGGTCTGTGAAAGGGTGCACGCATTCCTACGTCACCACTTTCTGGAGGATGAAAAGCAACGGCCCTTGCTCCAGTGCCAAGTACTTGGGCTTCCGCTACTCCCACAGGGAAGGGACCATGTGCCACTCATCTCCATAGCCCCAGTCAATATTTACAGAATGTGGGGGAGAGAACAGCAAATTAGCTAGGTGGACTTCTTGCTCACGCAAGCAATGGCTTCTCTCCTGCTACCTGGGAGTAAGCATTGGTACATTTGCAAAGCTGAGCTGTAAATTTCAATTTACACCCTCTTTTCACAGATACAGCCTCCAAGTATATCTCTGAATCAAGCCCAGATATGAGTCATTTTTACTGTTATACTGCACACCTCTGTTAGTAAAGGCCACTTGCTTATCTGAGTTTTGCAAGCCTGGTTTTCCAGGCAGTATTTTTGCTTCCTACAAGTTCTCGGATATATTTGCAGTTGCTGGTTCCCTCCAACACCTCAGACGCTTTTTTTTTTTCTTCCCACTTTGTATACCACAAAAATCCTGAACATTGACGCCTCCAGGAGCATCTCCCTGAACTGAGACATCATGAGGCTTCTTCAGAGTGCTCTTCCAAATAGTAGGTAATAGGAAGAGACTACGCTTTGATGTCAAACAGCCCTGGGTTCAAGTTTTGGCTTTGCTACTTATAAGCTCTGCGACGTGGATCAAGTTATTTGATTTCTCTGGAGCTTCAGTTTTCTTACCATTAACTGGAGATACTACCCACCTTACAGGGTGGTTACGAGAAGTAAAAGAGATAATGTATGTAAGGTGCTTAGCATAGTGCCTGGAATACAGTAATGAAAAAAAATGGTAACTATTAATTCCACAGTTACCATAAAGGCATGCTGAATGAATAAATTGTAAAGTGCTGACTCATCCCCGTGGTAATCACTGTCCAGCATTTACAACAGGGGTTCCAAGGCAAAAAACCTTGAGAGAAAAAGGGCAAGAACATATCTGATAGAAATGTGGTACGCCTTTATTGCAGCTGGAGCCTATTCTGGACCACCCACTGGCTTCCAGGAGCCCTGGTCTAAGGAGGGTACCTGTGGCTCAACAAGTCAACATGCAGATCAGAAGTGATTAGAATGGCTGCAGCCTGACCCTCAAAGCAAAGTCAGATGAGTGGGGTCTCCATGACTTCCAAGGGCCCCTTTCTGCACCAGATAAGCATGTCAGAACGAATCAAGGTGATGCTCTGTCCTGGGTTCAGGTGCACGCTAAGGTACCCCTTGCCCTAAGCAGAGGGCACTCCAGGTTCAAGTCAATCAGCAACACTAAAGAGCCCTCTGTTGTGCAGAGACCGGAGGGTTTTAAGATGAAGATAAGCCCCAGCCTTGGCAAAGAGCTGGTGTCTACATGCTTGCTGAAGAAACGTGTAAGAACAGAGGTCAGGCGTCTTCCAGATGCGGGCTCCGCCTGGGCTCCGTCTCTGACAAGCACGATTGAGGGCAAGTCACTTAACTTCTCTGAGCCTCTAACTCCTCATCTGTAAAATCAGTCTATAATAGTAACAGTAATAAAAGGAAGAGGAAGAGAAGGAAGAAGGGCTACCACAGACTGAATCCACGGAGATCCCGAGATGAAACAAATATGGTCCCTGACTTTGAGCTGCTCACACTCAGATACTACACAAAATGGCAATGGTGACGACACTGCAGCAGTTAATATTTATTGAGTACTTGCTACGCGACTGGGCCTGTGTTTGACTTATTTAATCCTTCCGATGCCCCTGTAAAGAAGGTACTATTATTACTCCCCATTTTGTAGAGGAGGAAACTAAGGCACAGAAAGGCTGAGTAAGCAGTTTGCCTAAGATTACAAAACCACTGAGTGGTGCAGCCACCATTTGAACCGGGCAGGCTGGCTCCAGGGCCCATGCCGTGAAACACTCTCCTGTACGTATATGAAGTGAGTTGACTCAGGTAAAGAGCTTACGTCAGTCAATGCCTGTCACACAGTGAGCCCCTCCTCAAGCGGCGGCTCCCAGGATTCTCGTTAGCCTTGACCACATTGCCGCTGGAGCTCCATGGAGCACAGAGGCAGCTGCCAGATGGACCGCTGGGGCTGGGGGAGGAGGCTTCAGGAGAAATGACGTGTGACCTGTGTCTAACGGGCACACGTGACGGGTTCAGAGGCCTGAGAGAGAGGCAGTGAGGCCCCCTGGAGCACTTGGATAAGCAGTGTGATGGCTGGGAGGGGCAGCGGCCACAGGCAGGGAGGAGACCCCGAAGGCAGGCCCAGATGGCGGATGCCTACAGGTGCCACATGAAAGAACTCGGCCTTCACTGGGAGGGTGACAGGGTGCCCCAGTGGGCTTTAAGCAAGGGAGTGCCGTGCTCCCTAGTGTTTGAGGAAGGTGTCCAGTGGCCAGGTGGAGGCTTGAGCCAGGCGGGGTGAAACCACGAGCAAGGCCCTGGGTGACAGCCGGATGCCTGCCTGCCAGAGAGGCTCCAGCTGAGTGGGTCATTATTCTTTCATAAGAGCACCCTCACGAGAAAAAGGCATGAACTTCCAGGGCTTTGGCTTGGGCAAGGAATTCGAACGTGTCAACGGCCCTGCGAGCTAAGGCCAGCAGTGGCTCTGCGGAAGGGTGCCGGGCCCGGTGCCCACGCTCCTGCCGTCAGGAGCCCCGAGGTCTCCTTGCTCCAGAATTAACGACGACCTGGCGTGCACTGCACTCGTTCATCGGGTCCTAAAGATTGTCAGACGTGAAAGATGACGGTATTTAATTACCATAAAACACAAAAACTCCAGCTGCCTGCGAATGCCATCAGGAAGAGTTATTTGGCTCCCATTAAAATGCCATCGAGCACCACTAACTCGGGACGGTGATGTAGCCGTGCTGAGAGCTCAGCTAATGAACCTTGGCCTGCACGACCAATTTAGGGAGGCCAGAAAGCTCTTTGTCACCACAGTCGGCAGCCAGGATCTGATGGCCTGACTTCCAGGCTCAGCTCTGCCTCCTTC
Source organism: Lynx rufus (assembly GCF_022079265.1). Lineage (NCBI taxonomy): Eukaryota > Metazoa > Chordata > Mammalia > Carnivora > Felidae > Lynx > Lynx rufus. The sequence goes on along the minus strand of NW_025814897.1, from coordinate 53,653,980 downwards.
AAGCTGTATAATCTCAGACAATCTATTTGGCCTGCATTTTAGTTTCTTCACTTGTCAAAGGCACATGAAAGCACCTTGCAAGCTATAGGGTCCTATGTAAGGTTTAGAGACAGAGATCACCAGTATGATCATTACCTTAGCCCAGAAGGAACACGGACTGTGAGGCTCCAGATGAAACCACCGGTTTGAGCACAAGGCTAGTGGCTGAATTTTTTGCCATGTTTCTTCGCTCGTTCGTTCCCTCCCCGAACGGATGCTTTCCGTTCACTTTCACTGCTGTGCTGCTCTTTCTATGTCATGGCCAATGTGCAGTGATTCGAAATGGTACTTGGCCGGAACCCCAGATGGACTCATGGCAGGGAGGGGCCACGGAAGCGGAGACAGAGGACAGGAGCTTTCCCAGGGCTCCCCTTCCAGTTTTCTTGATGAGGGGTAGAAAAGGGTACCCTGAGGTCACCAGGGGGACGTTTATGCTCCTCATTCATGCGGTCAGGGCAGAACTTTGAGTGGACACTCAGACTATTAAAGTGCTTTGTGTTGAGGGGCGCCTGGGTGGCTCAGTTGGTGAAGCATCTGACTCCGGCTCAAGGTCGTGATCTCACGTCTCGTGAGTTCGAGCCCTGCATCGGGCTCTGTCGCTGACAGTGCAGAGCCTGCTTGGGATTCTCTGTCTCTCCCTCTCTCTCTCTGCCCCTCCCCTGCTTGCACTCTGTCTCTCTCTCTCAAAATAAATAAATAAACTTAAATAAAGTGCTTTGTGTTGAGATGTGGTGATGCGGAGACAGAATAGGACTGGAGCACAAGCCTCACCGTGGGTGGCAGTGGTTTTCCACCGGCAGTGTCTGGAAGGGAGTGTTTTCGGGTTGCGATGATGACTGGGGAGCACAGCTGGCATTTGGTGGGAGGGACCAGGAAAGCTGGCGCGTGCAGGGCAGGCGACCCAGTGACCCTGAGGGGCGTGTAGTGCAGTCAGCACTCAGTGTAGTCCTCGCTAGCGAGCATGGGTAAACAGCCACTACAAGACGTTATTCTTTGTCTGCCTGCTCCACTCTCTTCCCACCTGAGACTACTCTCTGCCCTTCTCCGACACAGGCCTGCAGCACCTGGGCTCCCTTGCCCCACGGCTTCCACAGAGGTGTGGCTAGGTGTTAGCACGACAGGGCACTGGGAGACCGGAGGAGAGGGATGTGGTGACGCCCTCCCCCCATCCTCTGCAGGGCAGCATCTCAGGCACGGACACTGCAGTTCGGTGGTAGAGTGGTCTGGGGAAGCTTCTAGAAAGAACAAGAACTGGGCATGTAAGGAGAGACAGGGTGGAGGTGTATAAAGTGGAGGGACGGGGCATTCGAGCCAGGGGGCCTGGCATGAGCAAAGGCCCGCAGGCTGAGAGACACAGGCTCCTCAAGGCAGCAAGGATGGTGGGGGGACCTGGGCATGCAGAGCGGAGATATGGTGAAAGGGAGCAGAGGGAGAGGCTAGAGCCCACCTGTGAGGGCTGGGGGTCCGGCTGGGGGTCCACCTGGGAGCCTGGAGTCGGAAGGCAGCATTGAGGATACTTAGGGGGCTCACCCTAACTTCTGGCCTTTTAAGGCCAAATGTCAGAGTCGTCACAGGAGTGAACCAGAATCGCCAGGCTTCATTAAAATGTACATCTTATGTACATTTTACATAAATGGACATAAGTGTAATGAGGGATTCCTCATCCAGCAATGAAAGTTCTCCTAGAATGTGAGCGGGGGTGAGTGCACGAAACCCATAGCATCAGGACCTATCTTTCTAAGTGTGTATCAACAGCTTGGCTGGGCCACCATCGAACCTGGAAAAACTATCTCCCAACTTTCACTGGCCCAAACTTCATTCTCGTGCTTGTCCCTGTCGGCCACCAATTGCTCTGTGACCTCGGGCGAGGCACTTCACCTGTCTGAACTCCGGTTTCCCCAACTGACAAACAGGAGGAGGCAGTGGTGGGAGTCCCGTCTCTTTCTAAAATCAAGACTGTATTATTCTTGGCAGATGAGCCTGGGGCCTTTGTTAATGAACAGCTACTTACAAAAGATGTGCACAGCAAGCTGTATATTGGACTGTGCTGTGTGATTAGGCACCAGAGAAGGCAGGGAGATGGAAGAAAGAGAAACAGAGTGCTTCTCTCCTCCCACCCTCTCTTCTTGCTTCCCTGCTTTCCATTCCTTTTGCAACGGTCACTCTCCATAGGCCTTGTGCTTGATAGCAGCCACACAGAGAGCGATGAAAGGCCCTGCCTATAGCATTGGAACAGGCTGGTTGGAAAAGGCCACCTGCAGCCACAGGGGAGATTTTTTTTTCTGGGTGGACGGCTTTCCCCCAACTTAAAGCTGTGTCCACCTCAGGGCAGAACTTGTCCTGGGAAAGCTTTCTGGTCGTCAGGTAAGTTTTCCGTCATTCTACCGTCACCTTCTTACCCTTTTCAAAAATGGTCTGACCCACAAGCTGTTAGGGCAAGTCCCAAATCAATAAGAAACCATATTTTATAGGTAAGATAGGAGCGAGTGGATGCACGCGGGGTGGAATTCAGTTCAACAGGAGTCTGTGTGTGTTGGAGCAGATGAGAAGCTCATGGAGACGCAGTAGGTTGTAATCCTAGAGGTAAAACACTAGGAAAGAAGGAGGTGATGGTCACGCTACTGATTAGCTGGCGTGGGTCCAGAGGAGGGATGCCTGGATTGTGGGTCATCGCAGTATTACAGAGACTGATCCTCCCCAGACGTCTCTGGAGGTAATGTTTTCCCTGGCTTTCTTGAATGGTGATGAGTTTAGAAACTGTGTTCCTGTGCGTGTAGACAACGGACCGATGCTGTTAGCCTGAAAAGGAGACGGGTTAGGGGAAAGGGCTTAAAGAAAGGGCGTGTGTCTAAGAGCCCTGGGGAAACACACCAGATGCCTTATGATAAGCTGTCCAAATTTTGTCACTTAAGCCGCACAATCCGCAGCTAGGAAATTAAACACATAATTACGTGATGTTATGGAGAGCCCTAGGTTAAAGAACTGTTCCCAGGTTTGCCATTAACTCACTCTGTGACTTTGAGCAAGTCCCTTCCTCTCTCTGGGCCTCAATTTGTCTGTCTTTTATAGATGATCTCCTGAGGCTCCTTGCAGCCTTTGATGCTCTGATTCCTTGTGGCTTCCGTGCCCCTTTCAGGGGACTTCCTGAAAAGAAGAGGATGTGTAGAATGCTACTGCTGCCTCCAAACAGCTAAAGGGTGGGAGAAGGAGAAAACGTACTCCGTGGGGCTTTAGGAGAAAGAATCAGGACAAAGGCCAGAAGTTACTTGGAGCCACCAGCAGTCAGCTTAAGGGAACCCTCTTCCTGCCAAGCTCTGCAATGGGCCGCCTTCACAAAGAGTGAGCTCCCTGTTAATAAAGCAGCAGATTTTTAAAAATGTTATTATTTATTTTGAGAGAGAGACACAGAGCATGAGCAGGGGAGGGGCAGAGAGAGAGGGAGACACAGAATGCGAAGCAGGCTCCAGGCTCTGAGCTGTCAGCACAGAGCCCAACACAGGGCTGGAACCCACGAACCATGAGATCATGACCCGAGCCAAAGTCGGACACTCAACCGACTGAGCCACCCAGGCGCCCCGGTAAAGCAGTAGCTTAAAGAATCTCAACCTCTTCCCTGCACGTCAAACCTCTGCGGCTCAAACAAAATACATACAGAGCTAAATCTAATGCCTCCCTGCTTCTGAGCCCCCAATCCTACCCAGCTCTCCTAAGCTCCTGATCTCACCACCACCAGCTGCTGCCAGAGCTGCCCCCCCAGTCCACCAAAGCAGACCTCGGGGAATCACCACCGCCTCCTCCCTCTTTTACCAGGGAGGTAAAAATTTTACCAGGTCCTCACCACTCCCACTGTCACTACCTCAACTCGGGTCTTGTAAGTGGACACCGAGCCCGGAACCATCGCCAACACTGGTGTCCCACCCCACAGGCTCTCCCACCTTCAACGCATTTGCCATCCGTTAGCAGGAGTGAGCTTCCTCAAAGAAAACAATCTTGTCAGTCCCTCACGGTAAAAGCTTCAGTGGCTCCCCACTACCCACAGGACAAGACCCCTCACCATCTGGCCAGAACCTGCCACTCCAGGGCAGCACCCACAGCTTTCCACTCCCCTCTTTAAAAAGGTACTAAGGGGGCACCTGGGTGGCGCAGTCGGTTAAGCGTCCGACTTCAGCCAGGTCACGATCTCGCGGTCCGTGAGTTCGAGCCCCGCGTCGGGCTCTGGGCTGATGGCTCAGAGCCTGGAGCCTGCTTCCGATTCTGTGTCTCCCTCTCTCTCTGCCCCTCCCCCGTTCATGCTCTGTCTCTCTCTGTCCCAAAAATAAATAAACGTTGAAAAAAAAATTGTAAAAAGGTACTAAGGTTAACGGGCTAATTATAAACCACTCATGCAACTGCTCCCTGCTTGCCTCCTATGCATGGCTTTGCACATGCTGTTTTCTTAGGCACGGATGGCTTTCTTGGTTCCTTCACCTGGTTAACTCAGATGCAGAGTTACTTTCTCCAGGAAGCCTTCTCTGACCACCACCTTCACCCCCGGTGTGGGCTCAAGGCACCTCTTCTGGGCTCTTATAGCCCTCAGAGCTCACTCTGAGTTATCATATTTTGTTTGCACGTCTGCCTCTCCTGCTATGTTCTAAGCTCTGGCAGGGGTCTTAACATGTCAGGGGCTGTGAGGCTAGGAGCAGATGACTCCTCTCTCCAGGGTACATGGCAGGATCTTTCACCTAGGTGCTGCCACTGATTCTCAAGGGGCATGGTACGATTTGGGCACTCTGATCTCTTTAAACTTGACCCGATGTTCTTCAAACTGTACAGGAAAGACAGAGGTGGATGTGTCACTGAGGTGGATAAAAACTTAATATTTTAATCAACAGTGGAAGATGCCATGAAAAGGAAATCACGACAATGGAGCTCAAGGCTCCCACAGGGAATGGCTCACTTTGTTGAAACTGATGTCAGCACCGAAGGTCAGGGCAGGTGGTTTTCCTAATTCTAGCCCCGCTCCCACTGCATGGCCTTGCAGGGGGCAGAATACCACCAAATGGACAGGTGAATTCTCATTAACCCTGTTCATGTGCCTCCCTGAACTTTTACATCCATCAGTAATTTTGAAGAAACTATTTTCTCTTGTAAGAAATACAGATATGCTAGATGGAAGCAAGAGGCTGCTAGAATTCACAGAGCATTATGGCATGGTCAAGTGCCAAGGCTCAGGCTCAAGATGCTTTGGGTTCAAATCCCACCCCCCCCACCCCCACTTACACACTGGCCACACTACCGATCTCTTTTGGATCTCAATTTCATGCCATGAATCCCATTCAAACAACACGGTGGCCAAGAAGCCAAGTGCTAAGTCACATGGAACTGAGTTTGAAATCAGGCTCAACCACTTAGTAGCTCTGTGGTTTCCAGAAAGCCTTGATTTCTTCATCTGTAAAATGGGGAACAGAGCACCATGTACTGATTAGTGTCGTTTCAGGGATTTAAGGACATGGTGCCTATAGTCTTTAGCAGAATGCTTGGCAAGTAGACTCAGTTGAGGTTAACTAGTAATTTACTCTCATAGAATTACGTCTAATTACATTCCCCTTAGGCTATAGAGTCTTCAAGAACAGAGATCTTATCTCTGCTTGGTCTCTCCTATACCTTCAGCTGTCTTCCCTGTAAAGGCTGTTAAGTTCATCTGTCCCTGCGTGTTGAATGAAACTAAATTAAGCCCCTATCTTTGTATATCTGTGCCCCAAGAGGTTGCTGGGGGGAAGAGAAATATTTATCAATACGTGACAATGAGCAGACTCCTTATTTTATCTCCAGAGTAATATTGGAAGGTGGCTGTTAATTTCCACATTTTATAGGCAAAAAGACTTAATTTTGCAATTTCACAGACCAAAAAACAAAACAAAACAAAACCAAACCTCTGAGTCTCATAAATCTGCTTATGCCTTGGTCTATGAACTCTCTCAAATTTTTTTCAGCAATGGGCTAATGGGGTGTCTCGGGCCCTAGCATTTGGGGCAACTTTATTAAACGTGACATCTCGAGTCCAAAACAAAACAACAAACAAAACAAGAAACCTGCCCTCTAGGGAAAGGATAAAAGCCAGGATCCGAGCACGGGTCTCTGCTCTTTCTGCTCTTGATGCCCCCTAGAGGCAGAAGGACAAGAAAGAATAAATTCTGGAGTACTTAAGTTGTATGTATCAGGAGATTGATTAACTGCACACACATCTAATGTATTTTTGTTATGACTAGACAACAATCATATCAATAGCTGTATGGACGAGGTGTTTTGGGGACCACAAAATGTTTTAATGTTTGATAACACACCGTAGCAACAACCCTAAGAGGCAGGTGTTACCAGCCTTTTATACATGAGGAAACTGAGGCTCTTCAAGGTTTTGTGCCTTGCCCAGGTGGCCTGCCCCTAAACAGAGCCTCCAAGCCCAGTGCCTTCCGCAGTCTCTAGAAACTACATGCAAATGCGTTGTACCTCAACCAACCCCGGCAAGTCACAGGATGCAGGTGGCCCCTGCCCAAGCGATCTTTACCTTTTCCCTCAGGCCATAAGAGGCCCCACCTAGGGGAAAAGGCAGAAAGTCATCCAACTAATTATACAGATCGCAGAGATGCTTTTCATCATTTGTGACATGATCCCATGTGGATTTTCCTTTTGATACAAGCTCAGGAGATCTTAGGCAGGTATTTCATCCATCAATGTCCATAAACCAAGACATAATAGAAACAGATAAAAGGAATTTGTCCCCCTGAAGTCCTCTGCACAGTGTCCAGCCGGATCCCCAGGCCACCGAAATGTAATAATAGTACCAGGGGCGCCTGGGTGGCTTAGTTGGTTGGACGTCTGACTTCAGCTCAGGTCATGGTCTCAGCATTTCACGAATTCAAGCCCTGTGTCAGGCTCTGTGCTGACAGCCTGGAGCCTGGGACTGCTTCAGAGTCTGTCTCCCTCTCTCGCTGCCCCTCCCCTGCTCATGCGCTCTCTCTCTCTTTCTCTCTCTCTCTCAAAATGAATAAACATTAAAAAGTTACAATTTTTTTTTCAAAAATAATACCAAAAAATAATAGTACTAGTGACAGCCTCAAAGTAGTGAAGGCCTACAGGGCTCCTAGATACTGAGCTAAGCACGTTTAACATACTTTCCCTGTTTTCTCTTCCCAAGAGTCTTCTGAAGTGTCAGAGGAGCCCAATGCAGTGTGTTTGGCATGCGGGCTCTAGAGCCAGACAGCCTGGGTTTGAATCCTGGCCCTGCCACTTCCTACCTACGTGGCCTTGCACAAGATACCTGGTTCTTCTTGTGCCCCACCTTCCAGACTTCAAATATGCAGGTAACTCTCATGGGGTGGCTGGGAGGACTGATGTTAAGTGCTAAGGCACGCCCGGCCCGTAGCAGGTAGTCACTAAATGCTAGCTATTACCGTCTCTATTTTGCAGACGAGGAAACCGAAGCTCAGAGAATTTGCTCATGCTCCATGGCTCCTCAACGCCAAGACCGGAGTTCAAGTCTGACTTCATCCCCCATGCTCCTTCCTGGTGACCGTGGTATACTTTCCACATTTCACCCTGCCATCCACCCAGCACAGCAGGTGCTCTGTAAATGGTATTATTCCTATTACTCATACTTGAGAATGCCTTCTGAAGCACTGTGCTCCTTGTCATTGCCCTCTCGGGATGACTGACCCCCAGCACCCGCCCCTTTGTTTGCCTCGCGTACAGCTTCTGGAGCAAGTTCCTACGGCAAGGGCGAGGAAAGTGCTAACTTTATTTTAATGCAAAAAGCGTAGAGTCTGTGGGCACCACCTGGGCTTATTCCCCAAGCTAATTCTTCTCTCTCGGCTGTGGAATATTTTATTTTTCCAATTTCAGAATCTTCTTATGTTAAAAAAGAAAGAGAAATCCAATCAGCCCAGCTCCGGTTTGCAGAAACAAATAATGCACCCAGCATAGAACCTTAATCCAACAGTTATATTCATAACCAAGGCGATCACTGGTCTGCCTAATTTATACAGCCCAGGGCCTCCTAAGGAACACATCCCTTGACGATACTGGATGCAAATGCAGAGGCTCAAGGACACTGCTGAAGGGGTGTAGATCTCCAGGCCTGGCATCTGGATGAATCTGAAGCAAATCTGGATTTGAAGGCACATCCCCCAGCAATTCTACCCACGCCCTAATGTCATACTACCTTTTCTTCGTCTTTTTTTTTAAATAAGGAAATGGAAGACGTAAACTTTTGCCTGGTTGCTTCTTTTGTTTTCTGGAAAAAATAAAATAGAAATGCCGAACTGCCTTAGTGTCCCGGAGAGGAAAAGTACTTCAGAGTCCAGCTGACATGGGTTTGAATCCTGGCTCTGCCACTCACTAGCTGTGTGACCTAAACAAGTTACTGAACCTCTCTGACAACATCTATAAAACAGAGAAGTTATACCTACTCACAGAGTGAAAACTGAATGAGAGAATAGTGAATTTCCTACTAGACAGTGGGCTTTGTATTCTCAATGCCTAGAACACGTACCACTTTAGTCTACGTCTAATATAGATGTTTATTGACCAGGCCTACAATCCCAATGTCCATTGTTTACTGAGAGATTATTCTGTGCCAGGGACTGTGCTAAGTTCTTTTTATGCATGATCCTATTTTATCCGAAAAGCAGCCGTGTAAAGTATTTATTAGTATCCCCTTCCCAGCTCTGAGATAACTGAGGCTCTGACAAGTTAGGACACTCGTCCAGAATAACACAAGTAGTAAGAGGGGGAGCCCTTGGGAGTCCACGATCACAATGGCAGAGCCAGGGTTCAAATCTAGACCTGTAAACTCTAGTTTTCTGCCCTGCCCCCTCCTTCCACAGTACCCACCAAACTCACACACAGCAGACAGCAGATTCCCAAGGCCAGTTTGTTCCTCTTTCTTTCTCCTTTGGACCTCTCATATTGTGGGATTTCTTAGGGGCAACTCAGAAATCAGGATAATACTTCAAGATACTTAGAGGTATTTAATCACAACTTCCAGCCAACATCTGTTGGACATTTGCAAAGGGCTAGCTCTGTGTTAGTTACTGTGACTCGCCAGATTTCTGGACTACCTTGATGAAATCGAAGTGAAAATCAAATTCTCCTGAATAACACAGGGGAGGGAAGGTGCCCACCCAGGCACCCAGGTGAGTTTGATTCGTGCCCTGCCCATTATCTTAAGGTGGCAGGGTGGTTGGCAGGCCTGGGTCCTAGTTCCAGCCCTGCCACGATCTCGCTGGCACGTGGTCCAGTCACCCCCCCCCCCCCCCCTCTCTGGACCTCATTTCCTTCCTGTGGAAGTGGACGAAATGGAGAGTGTTGAGCCTGATTCATTTGCTCAGCAAATATTTGTTATTGTCAAACTCTTCACTCCTAGAATCCTATCGGTAAACCCCTCAACGACCCTATATTTTAGAATATGTTTTCTCACAAGCTATATTTTTTCTCACACAAGCTATATTCATTAGTGAATCATTCATCGTTTTCCCATTTTTTTAAATCAAACATCTGTAAAGCTGGTGATCAGAATTTCTGATAGGACCAAGAGAATTCAGTCAGTGGATCCCTAGCAACTGGCCCACTGCTGACGTGAAGCAGACCCTGTGTTTACTGAATGAATGAGTGAATGGATGGATGGATGGATGGATGGATGCTTGATACTACAGAAGGGCACCAAATGGTGGGAAAATATGGAGCCTTAACTATCTAAGGTTCAACCTTCCCAACTGTGAAAGGACAATTAGACATCTTATAGGACTGCTGTAAAGTTGAATAATAATAATAATAACAGTAAGGAACATACTGTTGCTAACACGTACATAGTACATACTATGTGCCAGGCACTAATCTAAGTGCTTTACACGTATTAACTCAGTCTTCATAATAACCCCACGAGGTAGTTACTATTATTATTCCTGTTTCACAGATGGTGAAACTGAGGTATGAAAAAGACATTGTGGAACTTGCCCAAGGACAGACTTGCATCCTGGAGACAGGATGCAAACGTAGGTGGTCTGGCAGAGTCTGTGTCCTTAATCCCTCCACTCTGCCGCCCGGGCAGGTCACGCAAAGTACCCAGCACATTGCATGGTAACTCTCATGCTTCCTGAGCGGAAGCCCTGAAGGTTGGCCAGGGAAGCCTTACTGCAGGATGCTAAGCACATTTTTCACCTGGGTTTTTTATAATAATGGTAATTACCCAGAGCACCCCTATATTTACATGCTCTATAATGCCCAGGAACCACAGTCGGGATTGAGTATGAGGTGCGGTCAGAGACTAGCTCTACTGGTAACTGTACCACAAAGACCCTAATGGATGGGAGAGAAAATGAGGCGAGTGCTGTCCACTCAGCCTCCATTTCTGGAAGACATGGACGATTCCTCTTTCTCAAGCCTATTTCCTTCCACCATATGTCTTCGCCTCTTTAATGTACCCGTGTACATTTTTTTTTCCCTTTTTTTCCCCTCGCTTGCCTGGCATTTTTTTCCCCTCGCTTGCCTGGCATTTCTTCTAATAGTAGCAATTCTCTCTTTGTTTTGGGGATCCCTACTCTCAGCCTATGAATTTGGATGGAATTGGCTTCAGGGTGGCCAATGGGAGTACCCCCATACCTCTGGCCAGGGTGTCTAATTCAGGCAGGGCCACGTGACCCTGGTCAGACCAGTCAGAGTCAATCCCAGAATTCTGCTGGAGCCGCTGGGGAAGGGGGTGGGGAGAGGCACTCTTTTACCTGGTTTACAAAGCTAGTAGCATATAAGCCTGGACGGGTTTCTTTCATCAGATGGGGATGTCTGCCCAAGGAGGAGGCCAAAGCAAAGAGAAACAAAGTCAAGAGATGGAAACAGATTCCTGGAGACGTTATTGGAATCCCTGGGATCTAGCTGCATTGATCAAGAATAATCCCCTGGACTTTTCAGTTATATCACCCACTACGTTTTCTTTCCTTGAAAAATCCAGTTGGAGTTGAGTTTCTGTCCTTATGTCTGGGAGTTCTGTCTGACCCACTGCATTGCTTTCTCAGCCTAGAGCGCCTTTCCTAGTCCCCTCCCCAGTCACGAGGCTGAAGGTCAACTCAGAGACTGCAACACCACATCAGAGCCCTTCCATTACTCTTCAGACAGACCTGGCCACGCCCTCCCTTGGCTCCATGCACCTGAAATCACAAGGGACCTGCACTTGCACACCCAGGACACTAGCGTGTAGGCATGCACATGTCACCCCCCTTTGAGGTGACTTCCCCACCTCCGTGTCCCTTGAGCCCAGTCCAATGTCGGCCACGTGGTAGGCGCATATGCTTTGACATCACCAGCGTTTAGGCAAATGATCACAAACATCCCCTCTAATGAAAAAAGAATGCTCCGTTGCTACCAGAAGTGGCCATTTCTCCCTCATGAGAAAGTGTCCTGGAGTGATGGGTGGATATTAAGAAATGATAAAAAACCCACTTCCAGGTGGCAGACCGTGACCTGTGTGTGGATGTGGGAGCAGCTGCAGTGCCGAGCCTGGAGGCAGGGAAAGCTGTCCGTTAGGTCACGGCTCCACAGCTCACTGCCTTGGTCAAGTTCTCGTCCTCCTGCCGCATTACTCATGGACGCTGTTACTAATCATGCTTACTCACATTGATTTCTTTTTTCTCCCTGAGGACAAACTACCTCATCCCTCCCTAATCTAATGGCTGAAATTAGGCAAAAAGCAGCCATCTGATACACGTTAGGCATCACCCCAGAAAGGAAGTCATCGAACCAGATATTACAAAAAACCTTTTAATGTCTCCATTCTCTTAACTGCCCATGCAAATCAGGCAGAAGAATTCCAAATGGAAAAAAAATATGCTTGAAGCTGCGGCTGTCAAGACCCTTCTTGCGTCGGGTCACTGGGAGAACATATCTTTGTGCTGAGCTGTTCTCCCTCCTCAGCCACTGCTGAGCCTCCGGTGTGTCAGGTGTGTGACATACATGCTGTCTGATCTGTGTCACAGCACTGGGAGGTTGTACAACCGTCACTTTCATTTCACAAACGGGGAAACTGAGGCTCAGAGAAGTGAAGGGATTAGCCCGAGGCTACCCCGTAAGTGGTGGATTCAAACCTAGGACTGACTTGACTCTACAAGCTCTTTCTACCCTCTTTCCCCAGAGGCTGGCCCTTCCCCCCTCTCCCCAGTGCCCCCCCCATTGACACTGTATGTTAAAGGGATTCAGCAAATCTGGGCACAGCCAGTCCTGTGAATACAGGAATTTTTATAATGCATTGGGTCCCATCTATGCTCTGGCATTCCTTAAGCCTGTGGAAGAGTGTGGGTGATGCTTAGGTCCATCCTATCTGGACATCCCTAGATACCAGCAGATAGGTCAGCTCCCTAGAGCTGGATCGGGGCAGGGGATGTCGTGTCACAGTGACCACATCCAATAACAAGTGGACGGTGCCCAAGGGAACTTCGGATATACATCTCAGTCTCTCCCTCTCTAGAACTCAAATGTGACATTTAGGAATATTTCTAAATGTCAAAAGCTACCACGAAGATCGAATGTGACTGCCCCCTTCACGCCCACTTGAGGTCTGAGCTCTAATTACAGACGCTCCCTCTTGGCCTCTCTATGTTTGCCTTGTCTGAGCCCATCTGTGCAGGATAGCAGTGCTATAATCACACAGTCGGGCGTTGCAGACAGACTCCCAGGGCAATCCTGCTCTCCCCGTGGACTGATGGAGAAGGCCTGGAAATGGAAGGCATAGGGCCAAGGCAAGGAGGGAGGTGTCGGTCCTGAGGAGGCTGGTGTCTGGTTGACAGCTCAAGGCAATTCTCGTCCTGGGCATGTCCTGAGACTGAGATCACACGCTGCCTATTTCACTTCTGATGTCTGACTTTTTCTGGAGATCATGAGCACTCCCTCGGGGCCCTCAAACCCACAGACCCTCTCCTTCCCTGACCTCAGGGTATACAGTCCAGTCAACCTACTCTTACTGGCACCTCTTGGGTCCAATGCCACACGATAGGCATGGAGCGAGGGAGGGAGAGGCGTGAATATCATCCCTGGCAGCAAAGCACTGAGTCTCCTGAAAGAGACAGGCTTGGAGACAACGAATCCTAACTGGCTGCAGCATGGGGACTACTGCTCTCAGGGTGGATCTGGGGTGTGATGGAGCTGGAAGGGACTCACGTTCTCTCACAAAAGTTGGAGGGCGCCTCGGAGAAAGCAATGCCAACATGTAGCAGGCTGAACGTTTCTGTGCCTGGCCTCGGAGACAATCTCAGGAGGCCCCGAAGGATGGGTAGAATTGATGCCAGAGAAGATGTGTAAAATATGCAGGGACAACTTGAGCAAAGGCAGGCAGGCAGGCAGAAAATAAAGGGAGTGTGGTCTGTACCATTCAAAAGGCAATTAATTAAGGCCTGCCCTTCTGACGTCTCGATGATGACAGTTCTTATTACTTAACTCTTCCTGTCTTCCTGGAGACACTTTGCCCAGTGTCTCCAACGAGGCTGGTCCATCTATCCACTTCTTTTTTTTTTTTTTAATTTTTTTTTTTCAACATTTATTTATTTTTGGGACAGAGAGAGACAGAGCATGAACGGGGGAGGGGCAGAGAGAGAGGGAGACACAGAATCGGAAACAGGCTCCAGGCTCCGAGCCATCAGCCCAGAGCCCGACGCGGGGCTCGAACTCACGGACCGCGAGATCGTGACCTGGCTGAAGTCGGACGCTTAACCGACTGCGCCACCCAGGCGCCCCCCTATCCACTTCTTTAAATCTCCATTTATCCCCAGAGTTCACATCATGCTCTGCATGTAACATACGCTGAGTCAGCTCTTCCTGACAAAACGAGGACTCCATTCCTAGATGATAAGGAATGCTGACCGGACAGGCACAGCAGCAAATCCCCTTTCTGCATGGCCTATCCCAAGGCAGCTTTTAACATCAAAAAGGAAATCCTTTGCGTGGCGACACAGGGACTAGGAGTGAAAGAAAGCTACGGTGTGGAAATCCTGGTCACATGTGTTAGCTGTGTGATTATAGCTCAGCAGGTATCATAACCCTAAAGGCCTAAAACTTCAGATATCAGCAAGTGTTCCTCAAGGACAAAAGACAGACAGCAGCACCGGGGAGGTGGAAACAGGTCAGGATTGGTGTCAAAATGAAGTGAGGGAGGAGAAGGTACGTAGAGGACACGGCATAACGCCTGGCATGGAGCTGGTGGTGCTCACGGTCTCCAGCATCCTATGGCTCGTTCCTTAATCCGATATCAGCTCAGGCAAGAATTCCTTTCTTGAACATTTTTATTCCTCGAACACCTATTATAGGCCAGGCGTTGGCAGTACAGAGGATGCAATGACAAACAAGAATGGCTGGTCCCTGCTCTTCAGTAGAAGACAGAGCAGTAAACCATTAAAAGCCTTGGGCAGAGGGAGCAGGTTAGGGTCAGGGCCACGGATGAGTGACCACCGCAGTCACACAGGGCCCCGCACTCAGAGGGCCTTCTACTTGGTTTGATGTGCCATCACCATCCTGAAATTCTTAAAAAGTTTTGAACAATGGGCCATGCATTTTCCTTTTGCAATGTGTCCCGCAAATAATACGGCGAGTCCTTGATCTAGGAAAGACCTTTGCCATTTGACTTTCACTGTGTCCTTTTCCCACTGAGGAGTAACGATGCGGTCTGGAGAAGTGATCTCCACTCAAGGTGCCTCAGTGATCTAAGGGTGATCCCATCTCTTGGGCCAATGAGTGGTTCAGAAATGAGCACGTGACAAAGTCCTGGCCAGTGAACTTTGAGAAGGATGTCTGCTGGGCGTTTCAGGAAAGATTCTTCTTTTGTTTCTAATACTCAACAATGGTAAGCCAGTCTCTCTTGCTCATTAAGGGAACACAAAACAGTGTGACTCAGCATTGTGACTAACAGCCATCCTACAGCCTAAGGGGGGAACCGGCCTAAGAATGATGGAGCCGAAACATGGAGAGAACCCGAGTCTTTGGTGATACTATGGGCTTTGGAGCAGCCAACTATCCAGTCACCCTACCACTGAGCCTCCTTTTATGTGACACAATATATGTCCCTAATACTTGGTGTTTTCTGTTAACTGCAGCCAAAAGCATCTTAACTGAGTCTGAGTTAACTAACTTGGCTTTAAATCCTGATTCTGCCACTCACTAATAGTACACCTTTGGGCAAGTCCCACTTTCTTTTCTCCACTGCAAAACGAGGGCAAGCAATCACATTTTATAAGACTTGTGAAAATCAAAGGAGGCAATGCTAGTGAAAATGCTTGGACAGTGTCTGGCACATAGCAGGGGCCCAATCAATGATAGGTATTATGATGACGATCACATCTAGACCTAACAGATACCTGTCTACCACTGCATTTTCTGGTGATGAGTTGCTTATGAGCCAAAATTCCCAACTGTAAGTAAAAGCAGAAATCTTGTAAAAACATCTTCATTTTACATAAATAGCAATTTATAATCATACTAGTAAAATTGAAATAGGTTGACGAGTAAATTCAAGCACTTTGCACATGATAGAGGCAGTTGGTAAGTTGCCTTCTCAGAAATCTGAACATGCCCTGGTCCCCCATTACACCAGGGTTTTCCTCTCTACGAATGTTAACATCAAGATTTATCTGTACACATTAAGATCGCAAAGCTGTGACTTTGCATACTTGAAAATAACTTCACACCTATTGCCACTGATACAAACTCTAGTTTCTATTCTTATTAAGCAACTTTCCAAATCTTAATTCTTCCTCTACATTCTTCTCTTGAAAACTGCCAGCCTTTCCCTCTCTCTCCCTAAGCAAAACAAAACAAAGAAAAAAGCACCAATTAGGATATGTGTGATTTCAGCATAGGAGCTACATTTTGGGTGTAGCATAAATTCTAATTCATTGGTGATGGGTCATTCACAAATTCTGTCCGTCAGCATTTTAGTGAGGTTTTACTTAAAAGAAACAAAGGTGAGTATTGAGGGAAGGGGGTAGGAATAATTTTGTTTCCCTCAACCTGGGCTACTTTGTGACTGGACAGTTCCAAGTTAATCTTAGGAAATTCCAATTGGGAGCAGTGAGGGAGATGACTTTTATCCTTCCTTACAATATATTGATACTGGTGGGGAAGGAAAATTCAGGAGAGCTGGAATCTGTCAATGACTTGACAAACACCTATCCAAATATGGGAGTTTTGTGAAGATGGCACCAGTTAGTTGGAAAAATGATGAGAATGTGGATGCTTTCAAACACACTTCCATGTCAATTTAAAAACTGTTTCCATGTGGTTCTCTCACACTGTTATTGGAGAATGTTCCAGAAGGCTGTTTCCTTGCCTAAAGCCTTTCCATGGCTCCTCATTTCTCTCAAGATAAAGTCCAAGTTCCTTAATTGAGCATTAAGGTCTCCTTAAGATCCAGTCCCTTTTATAGCCTCATATGTCATTATATCCCTTATATTAAGGATCTCATCCTAGCCATACTGATCCATTTGCGATTTCTCAAATAAGGCAATAAAAGAAAGGCAATCAACAACTCCAAGAAAGAATGAAGGCATGTATAAAAGAGGAAGGATGGTTGCAGTGCACTACTGGCTTAGGAACAAAACACAAAAAACAAAACAAAACAAATAACCACACACACACACACACACACACATAAACACAAACCAAAAAGTCCATATTCTTACATAATCAAAACTATATAGCCAATGACTACATATTTTACCAAAAAAATATTATAAAAATTATCTTAGGGTTGTGGGGAGAGGAAAAGCAAGAAAGTAGCTGTTATGGGAGTTCTTCCATTGGAGGAAGTCAACAGATAATGGCTAAATTTGATAAATTAAAAAATAACCATATATGCACAATATTTAAAAACGTGAAGTTAAATAGCAGGGAAAATAGCTATCAGAGATCAGAGTTGTAGTCTGCTGGAGAGTGGAACCTGGGAGAGGAAAGGGCTGGGGCAAGGAACTGCTATTTTTCTTAACACAAACATTTTGCTAAAATTTAACTTTAAATTTTTCCTGTACATATTGTTTTCATTTAAGAATAGTAACAGGGGCACCTGGGTGCCTCAGTGAGTTAAATGTCTGACTCTGGATCTTACCTCAGGTCATGATCTCACAGTTTATGAGATCGAGCCCCAAGTCGGGCTCTGCACTGACAGTGTGGCGCCTGCTTGGGGTTCTCTCTCTCCTTCTCTCTCTGTCCCTCCCCTATTGCACATGCACGCTCTCTCTCGCTCTCAAAAGAAATACACTTTAAAGAATAATAACAAAAGTGCTTTTTCTTTAAAAAATAAAAAAGCTATAGAGGCATAGCTTTAACACTAGGTTTGATGTTAATGTTATAGTTTGAGAAAGGACAGAGCAAACAGAGCTACAGGGTGGTATTTTACAGATCGAGATAACTTGCCATCTAATGTGGTGAACACTAGTGATTAGGAGAATCATCTGGACTCCATCAGGGACACAGGCTTTTGAAAGCTTTGGAAATGCTGATTTACCTGGCTTTGCAGATGAGATTTTCTAGGTTTGGGGGATCAAGATTAAAATCCTCATGATACAGTATAGTTTTGCTGCTTGTCATAGAGCATTGGTATTCACCAAAATATATTTTTCCTATAAACCATTCAAAAATGTTTTGTGTTTGCAGCACACTGATATTCAGTGAAGCATTTGCTCCTTTTAGTCTGTGTGTAAGCCTGATGTTGGAATTCTCTCACATGGATTATTTTGCTGTACACTTGGAGCTTGTTTCTGATGAATTATTTGCTTGTGTGCATTGTGGCTACTAGCATAGGAAGTGATTTAATGTTAAAGTAGTTTGCTAGCTGCTGTGTGCCATTTTTTAACTGATATATTCACTTTGTCTACAGGGATCGCATAGGAATTTATTCCAGCTTATGCTCAAAGAGCCAATGATATATTACTTTCATATCAGAAAAAATCAAGCAAAAATGTAAAGGAAGTAGGTGGCTCCACACCACTTCCTCCATTCCCTCTTCTAAAGATAATTAGGCAGGTGTCAAGAAACATTAGACCATTTTAAAGTAAATGATGTAAATGAAGAAAAAATTTACACAGATAAAAAATAAGAGATATCTTGGGGGAAGGAATGGGTTTTGAATGGTGGATCATATGGCTCCCAGAGGTTTTTCTTATAGAAGCTTTTACCCAAAATGTAGGAGGTATCAGTGTCTCTCAAGGGCTCATTAGACCGGACACACATGACTGACACTGTCTCCTGTGTTAAGCCAAAGGGCTTGCACTCTAAGTTTATTTATTTATTTTAAGAGAGAGAGAGAGAGAGGGAGGGAGAGAAAGAGAGAAAGCATGGGAGGGGCACAGAGAAAGGGAGAGAGAGAGAATCCCAAGCAGGCTCCGTGCTGTTAGTGCAGAGCCCAATATGGGGCTCAAACTCACGAACTGTGAGATCATGACCTTAGCCAAAATCAAGTCAGATGGTTAAGCCACTGAGCCACCCAAGCACCTCAGGACTCGGCTTTTTAAAAAAAATTTCTTTTTAATGTTTATTTTTGAGGGGGGGGGGGAAGGGCAGAGAGGGAGACACAGAATCCGAAGCAGGCTCCAGGCTCTGAGCTGTCAGCACGGAGCCTGACGTGAGGCTCGAACCCACGAACTGCGAGATCATGACCTGAGCCGAAGTTGGATGCTTAACCGACCGAGCCACCCAGATGCCCCTGCATTTTTAAGACTTAGAAGACCGTATGTGAAGTTTTCTGCCCATTTCTGCTACCAATGTCCTTCAAGTCGGGAACCACATTAAAGCAAAGAACGTATCAGAGAGTTAGCACTCAGTCAGGCTCAGCTCTCTTTCTTCCAACCCGGAAAGAGGAAAAAAAGTCCTGTTCTCTCTCTTTTTATCACACGTGATTTAAAAAGCAACCCTCAGTGACAGAGTTTTCGTTTCCGACTTCCTGACACCTGGAAGGGTGTGTTGTGTCCTTCTAGGTGCGTCTTGCTGGGATCCCTGAAGCCACTACCAGGACCGCACCAGACCTATACGCCCCCGTGCACTCGTTGCTGCCATCTGAAAACGAGGTCCTGTGGTGGGGCCACTGCCTTCTCTGAAGCCATCACCATCGTCACCACGCACCCCCATTCTGCCCCAGCAAGCAGAGGGCTGGGGCCCCAGGACCATCTCCCTGCTCTGCAGCCATGCAAATAGAGCAGCCGCTGGGTGTTCTGGCTCTTTGTCTAGAGCCAGCCCTCCCTTGTGCTGTAGACTTGTGCCTTGCAACAGTTTCCTGGGAGAAGACTGGGAGGCCCAGGAAGAAAGGAAGTCTTCTGCAGAGGCTACCCCACCCACCTAGCTGGAAAGTTTCAAGAGGGCAACATTAGGCTTTAAGAAGCAGGAAGCTTTCTGGGAGGAAAAACACCACTCTGCCACTAATTCCCAACGTAACAGCTCTCAACCACTAAGATACGTAAACGTATGTATGATAAAGGTAAAACAATTAGAACGGTGTGCAAATAGTCGGCAAGGAGGTTGACAGAATAGGTTCCATAGCCTTGAAATCTATCTCAGAATACACGAGAACTCACTACATAATGAAGGAGGGAGGAAGGCGTGGGAGTTAGTGTGGGCTTTGGAATCAGACCCGCGTAGGTTCAAATTCCAACTCTCCCATTTGCTGGCTGTGTGACTTCCTACATACTGCCTAATGTTTTGAATCCCGTTTTCCTCATAATTAATGGAAACAATTAGATCTAGGCTAAAATTACATAATGAATTATTGTAAGTCTTAAATAAGAATACATGAGAGATGTACTCGGCACAGTGACAGGAACCCAGGGGAGGGCATGAACTGGGTGGAGTAGATTTTGGTGTGATGTCAGCTGGGTTCCAAACCAGTTAGAAAGTCTCGGTCTCACTTTCTTCGTCTGCAAAATGGGGATAAGGGCTACCTTTACCGAGGCAAAGATTCCAATATAATGATATCACACGCTTCCCACATTTTTGTATCCGCGACTTGCATGAAGAAAAGAGCACCCAGGAGGCAAATGACAACAGAGCCTGGAGCTCAAGACCCATCCTGGTTGCACACCTACAGCACCCGCAGCCTTGTGCCACCACGCACAGAAGCTCACCCTTAGACTGCTTACTCCCCACACCTCTGGCCCCATCTGCCCAGAAATCTGCCCCACTCCCCCCACCCCCAAGGCCTGCCTGTAAATCCAGATCACTCCCCTTTCTGCCGGGACATTACAGACACTCACGGAGCGTACACTCGGCTGTCAGCTGAGGCTGAAATAGGCAGGACAAAGAAACAGCAAAATCAAACTGCTTCCGTGCGCGGCAGGTAATTACAGAATCTGCTAAATTACAGTGATTAGGCATCGCCAAGGCGAAGTCAAAAGAAGTCTCCGGCAACTTTAGAGGTGGGAGGGAGAAGGATTAATTAAACATCTCCTTGCAGCTGATTTAATCTCTCCCTTGGAAGAAACAGCAGGTTCAGAAGAGAGGAGAGGGAGAGAGGGCCAGGGAAGGGGTCCTAGGGAAATCCTCCCACAATGAGGCTGCCTGGGTCTTTAAATGGTTCTTGGGGAGTAAGTGATGAAAAGGGAGATGGTGGCCTTTATCATGGAAATGTTAAGACTTAGGTTGAGGATCAGGGCCCCTTGGGGGAGGGGGTAAAGAAGGGACCCTATATAATGGTTGATCATATCCTGCTGGGGCTGGGGCTGATCTGCATAGACACAGCCGAGCCAAGCTTCAGGTGGTTGTAGATTTTTCTCTTGAAGGAATTATTCTGCTGTGTCAAAAATTCACCACCCCTACATTCTGTTATGTTCCTGCAAAATGTGCCCTTTTTAGCCTCTGAACATTGAAAACAAAGGGTACGCAGCCAGGAACCCATTTTACCAGCAAAGGCTTCTTTGAAGACTAATTAAATTTAGGTTCTAGACAGAACAGAACCCATTGCAATGGTGAGGTGGGGTGGGGTAGGGCAGG
This sequence comes from Lynx rufus, assembly GCF_022079265.1. Classification (NCBI taxonomy): domain Eukaryota; kingdom Metazoa; phylum Chordata; class Mammalia; order Carnivora; family Felidae; genus Lynx; species Lynx rufus. The sequence goes on along the minus strand of NW_025814897.1, from coordinate 53,632,959 downwards.
GGACAGAAAGACTGAACAACAGACAGGGAATCTCTGTGCCTCTGTCCAGGAGTAATTTTAACTTTACCACGAGAGCTTTACAGAGAGGGGTGGGTTTCTGCGGACTAGAGAAGGGCCTGCTGAGCTGGTGTTCCCCAGGGAAAAATAGTTCTAGAAGTATTTAATGCTTGTGACCTTGGACAGCCTATAAGCCATTTCTAGGCCTCATTTTCCTTATCAGTGCAGTGGGCACACTGGTTCTGGGTACCTTACACGGTTATAATATGATGAAATAATGTTAAGATTATTAAATGTGATTAATTTAGAAAGACAAGCTAACAGATCAGTCTTCCCAAAGCTCTGATTCTGCCATCGTCTTTCTCAGAAATTTTCTGTGGTTCCCCATTGCCCACTGAATACAGTTCCATTTCCCCTGTAATTACAGAGTTAGTTGTAATATATAGTAAGAACAATATGTGGAGTTAGTTTTTGCACCCACAGACAGGTCCCTCTGCCTGAAACACTTTTTCTTCCTTCTTCACGGGGCTAAGTGTTACTCATCCATTACCTGTGTGTGATCTTGACAATGACTTAACCTCTCTGAACCTCAGTTTGCTCATCTACAGAATAAGAAAAATGCAAAGCCTCAGTGCTAGAATAACTTGGCAAGATTAAATTCACCCACCTACATGAAGCGGTCTGGACCACAGACAGTAGGCTCTCAGTGAATGCTTGTTGAAGGTGACAGGGGTTATACTCTACAGATCACCAGGAAAAGGGCAGGAGCCTTATTCAAAAAAAAGACTTGATTGTAAACTTAAAGAACATCTCAGATATTTTAAAAAGTGAACAGTGTGGATAAGAGTCCTTTCTTCTGACTGTGGCAATGATTAAAACCAGGCCTTCAGCAAAGAAAAATTCGACACACTCTAGCCCTTCAGAGGCAGGAAGCTATCGTTAAAAGGTCATCTTTTCGACTCAGACTTCATATGGTCCAGGGGAAGGGTTCCAAATGGTTATGCTTTCATTTTGCAGTGTTGCCAAGAGGATTTGAGAATCCACAGGGCCTCATCTGTTGTTCCTTAAGCAAACATCTAATGTAATTTGAAATTTCACTTCATCATTCTGATGGCCGCCAGCAACTCTCCCACCCCCCGCCTGTTAACCCTCCCTTTTAGGGAGGTTAGGGCACTTTCTGAGCAGCCAAAAAGTGCCAGCTCTACATGGATTCTCTCTGCCCACCAGTCACGAAGAAAAGGACAAAACAGGTTGTGGGGATGTGCCCTGCTCATGATTTCCCCATGTGGCTTGCAAGGCTTTTTCTTCCCTTATCTCTCTCTCTCTCTCTCTCTGTCTTTCCAGAAGCCAGTACTTTTTCAAGGCATGCTCTGAGTCCTCTGAGTCCTTACAGCAGCACCAATATATATTAAAAAGAAAGAATACCCACCGTCCTGAAATGGGGCATGGTGAGAAGGTGGTCAGCTGGGGCCAGGGATTTGTCTGATTCTCAAACACACAGCCTGAAACACTGTTTTACTCAGTTGTCAAATATAAAAGATGAGCAGCAGAAAACAGATAGTGGATAATACATTTTCATCAAGGCATCTAAGAAATAAATCAGTAATTATTTACTGGTCATTAACCCCCTGAAGAAGGAAGAAACAGAAAGAAGACATGTACCCACACCCACTGGTTTTTGGCAAGCTGTTATCTTACTTAACCCTGACATCCATCCAGGGAAGTAGGTGTTATTGTTCCACCACAAAGTATACAGTTAAGCGACTGGCCCAGGGTCACTAGGCTGCTAAGGGGGAAAGCCACTGTGTGGGATGGTAAAGGGGGTGGGTTCTGTAATCAGATCAGGATTCCAGCCTCCGCTGCCTGTGAATTCCGCTCCTTCCTAGCTATGTGACCTGAGGCAGCTTTAATAGAACATCTGAAGCTTTAGCTGCTTGCGTACAAAAGGCAATGATCATAGGAATACCTCCCTCTTGGGTTACGGGAGACTCAGTAGGGTGACTCTTGTAAAGCATTTGGTAGGCTGCCAAACACCTAGAAAGTATTCAGCCAGAGTTAGTCCTGGTCACAGGCAGCAGCACCCATACGATGGAAGCTGGTGTTGAGCATGGGATAGGCCTTCTGCCCACGATGTAGGGTGAAAGGCTGCCCAGTGCCTCTCTTCTGGACCAAGGAGATGTGGTTTCTTCATTTGTACGAAACCGATAAGTTCTTGTAAGTCCCTCCAAGGACTGAGGAGAGAAACAAAACAACACGTATAAAGAAAGAGCTTCACACAGTACTTGGCACCCAGCTGGGGCTCAGTAAATGGTAGCAATTATTATTATAATACACGTGAAGGAGTTTGGGAAATTAAAATGCTGCATAAACTCAACACATTATTATTAGTCTTACTATATCTATGCCATAGGTCCTCAATTAAGGGATAATTAAAGATTAGCTAAGGTTACAAGGCTGGCTGCCCACATTTTCTTTCTTGGTTTGGTCTTTGGTGCTGCTTGTAACTTTTATTCAAGCCCCGGGCAAGACATAAAAATACACTCCAACACCCAACCACGTTAAATGCCAATAAGATTTAGCAACATCTAAACCTAGAGAACACTGCTGCTGATTTGTTAAGTTTAAATCTCAGAAGCATTGGGAGGCCAAGGAAGTTTGCTCTGGGGTGGGGGTGGGGGGCAGGGCATGGAGGTAGCATGGAGGGCAGACCCCAGAATCCACAGTGCCACATGTGAGTGGAGGGTCTCACTCAGCCCACCCAGACCTCAGTTTCTGTAGAATGAAAGTAAGAATGCTTGCCTCTGAAAAGAGATAACATGTTGCTCCTGGCACGTGCTCAATCAGTGTGAACTTCCCTTTCCCTTTTCCTACTCCTGGCCTCACATTTGACTATTTCGGTTTACCAAGTGCAGACACAAATTCAAAACACTTCCTTGGGGAAAGGAAAAGCATACAGTAGACTGGCCCACTGGTCTCTTAGTGCAAAGATTCGCCGAGAATTAGACTTTACTTTTGTCTGTGTGAGTTACTCTTGGGAATTTAAGGAATACGCATCACTTAGGCAAGCACTCAGGGCGGTATGGTTTCCAGAAAGGGCAGCCCTCGTATGGTGAAAGGGTGGCTCCTCAGGACGAGTTCACCTGGTGCAAAGAAAGGTCAAGAAAGGGGACTAAGGAGATGCAGGCAAGGAAGAGTCTGCAAAAAGGCAAATCAGGGCTACAGTCATGACGCAGGGACTCGGATCCCGGCTCTGATCATTCACGTATTCATTTATTCATCTCTCACAAGCCTAAAGAATCTTAGAATCTGGAGTCTGCCATGCTTGTTTTGAAAAGGGGAAACAGAGCCCTAGGAGAAAGACACAAACAAAATCCACAGAAAGACCTTGATTATTGTCCCTCCTTGTTTTGCCATATGATGAGTGGAGGGTCCTCAGGAAACTATGTCACCTGGGATCCGTCCCAGAGTCTGGGGGAAATCATGGCCCTTCTCCAGGCCTCAGTTTCTTTATGTTTTAGGGGTTAGACTGGAGGACTTCCAAGGTCCCTTCCAACACTAAAGTCCATGGAATCCATGCTGCAGTGCTGTTATGATTGCTTATGCATATCACACAGAGGCTTTCTCTGTTCCCAGAGTGAATTTGGAACAATCGCTTCACATCAGGTCAAATTTCACATGCTTGGGGGATTCAGCCACTACCTAGAGAGAACTCACCTGATCTGCTTTTATATGAGTTCATAAAGTAGGCGGTGGGAGATGTGTTAATAGTTTTCATGAGGTGCTATGGCCCAAGATCTGGAGATGATATGAATTATGCTTTGTTTTAAAGCCTTCTTTATCGTCCTGGGAGGAAGAAAGTAGACATATTATATGTGTTTTTTTGGAGCAGAGGCACTTTTGATTTACCACTCAGGAGGGGGTTATGTTTCATGGCCAACACTTATTTTAGTTCTGTTTCATTATTGCTATGCACTTCGTGAGTGAAGAAGTGTGCAACTTTGAAGAGTTTCTTGAATACTTGAAAAAGGAAAGGGAGGAAGGGTGCTAAGCATCTATCTAGCTCAGGCACCTTTCACTTCTTATACGACAATTGTATGAGACAGGTTATTGTACTGTGCCCATTTTACAGGGAAGATAAAGGCTTAGGGAAATAAAATAATTGCACTAAAATGAATCAGTCAAATAAAAGTCTGTTTAGTCATAAGGTTCTCATAGTTTGTTCAATTTCATGTGTGTATGTGTATTAAAAAAAAAAAACAACAACCAAAAATACACCTAAGGGTTGAAAACAACATGATGGAATTGGGTGATGGCAACTATCTAGGACCACCCCATTAGGGACTATCCCATAGCCACATCTGAGGGTTCAAACAAGCTGCTGCTTTCGAGCATTGTGTTATAAAGCTGATTATAAAGATGATCCCAAGGCATGCAGAAAGGTCTAAGATGGGAACCCTCCATCTGATGCAAATTCCAAAGAAATACATATTCTATTTTAAGAAAATTGCTAACATATTTTGAAAGTCCTAGGCTGGAAATCAGAAGAGCTGAGATCTAGTTTTGGTTCTACAATAATTCAACAAAGCCACCTCGAGCAGGTCACCCAGGATCCTTGAGCATTTCTTCTTGAGTATTAGTTCTTAAAGTAATGGGGTTTCACCATGAGATCTCCAAGGCCCCTTTGAGTTAAAGCTCTGTGATTCCATCTGTAAAATTCACTTAATATAACAGCTCATTCCCCAGTGAGGGATAAATGAGGTGTTACCAGGTTGCCTTGTAAGTTTCATGCGCACGTTTCATCTCCTTCAACTAGAAGGTGGGTTCTCAGAGGACTGGAATGTGTCTTATGTCTGGCACCCAGCACATGTCAATAACTGTTGAGTGGACTGTAAGAGTGAAAGAAGGAATGGATCCTATCATTTCTGGTGCAATATTAACGGACATGAACTTAGGGACTAGAGAGATCTGAATTTTAATATAGCTTCACTCTGAGCCTCGTTTTCCAAGTTTATAAAACGGGAGCAATAACACCGACCAAGCAGGGTTGTTCTCTGCTAATTACTATCACCAAGTTAAGTGTCTTTATTGAAAGGAAGGCAAAAGAGAGACTATATAAGGACTTTAAAGGGTGCAATTAGCTCCTCAATTAATCTTTATTAGACTAGTGGCAGCTGTGTGCACGTACCTGTGGTCACTCAACAAGTATTTTTTAAGAGGTTTTAAGTGCAGAGTATGACAATGCTAATCACTGGAAAGAGACCATTAGAGAGAATACTTACCAAGTGCCTAAATATACCATGTGCCCAGCACTTTCCTGCGCTAGCTATAGGAGGTACGAATTGCTCTTCTCATACTGAAGATAGGAAAGCAATGTTCAGACAGGTTAAATAACCCACTGAAGGTCAAACAACTGGCAGAAGCTAGTAGATGTCACAAGATCAGAGGGTTTAACGAACTATAGTGAAACTGGCCAAAGCTTGAGCCTTGCAATGATCACTGTGCTCTTAACAACCACCAAACAGAATGAAAAGGTAGCTGGGGAAGGAGGAGAAGCCACATTAACTCATTAATGCACACTGGCCAAAATCAAGGTGGGGCTCATTTGGAAGGGGGAGGGAGATGAAAAACTACCATGTATTTTCATTCAATTGCAAAACAGAGGTTAATTAAGGACCTTGATTAGAAAATGACATTTAAAGAGTCCTTCGAAAATACTCCCCTTCTTAATGAAAACATTGAATTATTTCTCATTACTGCAATTTAAAAAAATTGGGTTGGAAATGTGTCTTGGGCATGTGTGATGTTATTGTTCTCCTGTGGCCAACAGCCCCACAGAAGAGCCTCTGGGCATTGGGAAGGGTGGTGACCCTGGGCTCAGACAGCTGTGGAAGGAAGGGAGGTTCGGGGCAGGGAGGGAGAGACACTGGCTCCCCCAGCACAAAGGGATCTGAGTTATGTCCAGGCCATGGCTTCCAGTTTGCAGAATCTAGAGGTAAGGAAGGAATGGACTACAAACACCTGCTCCTCTATTTCCAATGCTAGCCAGTATTTCCTGAAGGGTTTCTGTTGTTGTTGTTGTTGTTTTGTTTTGTTCCCCCTGAATACAAGTCCTATGAGAAGTTCCAAGGATGGAACTATGGTCAGAAAGTGTCGGGAGGGACACCAGTGGGCGGAAGGGGGGTGGGTGGGGCTCAGGTGGTTAAGCATCGGACTCCTGATTTCAGCTCAGGTCATGATCTCATGGTTCATGGGTTTGAACCCCACATTGGGCTCCGTGCTGACAGTACAGAATCTCTCTCTCCCCCTCTCTTTGTTCCTCCCCTGATTGTGCACATACATTCTCTCTCTCGAAATAAACAAATAAACTTAAAAAAAGAGTTTAGGCAAATACTCCATATCACCTCCTCTCTTTAGAGACACACAGTGCACATAATTAAATAAATGCCTCTGAGAACTCCCGCATAAAGACATCTCTTTAACCTTAACATTTCCCAGTTTTTTGGTCTGTGAACCCCTCCCTCTTTCAAGCAGCACCTAGTAACATTCTGCAGAGCTAGCTCTCTTTGGGATAGTTTTAAAGATCACCCTCTGTGGGCTATTTCGGCCACCTCCAGGATCTTTCTGGTAGGAAATCTCACCATGTTTTACCCTTCTTCAACGTTTTTTTTTTTTTTTTTTTTTTTGGGACAGAGAGAGACAGAGCATGAACGGGGGAGGGGCAGAGAGAGAGGGAGACACAGAATCGGAAACAGGCTCCAGGCTCCGAGCCATCAGCCCAGAGCCTGACGCGGGGCTCGAACTCACGGACTGCAAGATCGTGACCTGGCTGAAGTCGGACGCTTAACCGACTGCGCCACCAAGGCGCCCCTCACCATGTTTTACCCTTAATCAAACACCTTCCATGACTCCACACTAGCTACAGAGTCAAGTGTGAAGTCTTCAGCCTGACATTCAAGATCGTCCCTTATGCAGCTTTAAGTGACAATTCTGGCTTACTCCTTTTTATCACCTATAAAAAGTGACCCCCTTACCACTCACCCTAGGTGCAAGACTTTTTTTTTTCCTAACTTTTTATTTTGAAGTAATTTTGGACTCATCTACAAGCGGCAAAAATAGTACAAAAGTTTTTCCTCATCTGCTTTCTGCCATCTCCCCATGATAACATCCAGCCTTTTCTAAACAAAACTCATCATTTCCTACCTTGGGTTACTACGCATGATCATCTGTCTTTAAGAGCCAAGCCCATGTCTGATTCACCTGTGCATATCTCCCAGAGCATGGCATTAAGTATAGATTAATAAGGCATAAGCTTAGCAGTTCCCAGACTTTTGCCTTTCAGAGTAAAGTTAAAAAAAAAACGTCAAAAACAAAAATAACACAATCTATTCAGCATTTCTTCACTGAAAAAAGGTGTATTTATAGGAAGGGCAGTGTCAGAATAAGAGACAGTCCCCAGAACTCCCTACATCATTCCGATTGTCTCCTTTGGTACAAGCAGAACCCTTGTGGACAAGCACAGTGGACCATCATCGTGTAAGCTCCGTATTAGCTAAAGAAAGACACGGCAGAGGGATCCACAGAGGGTCACCCTGGGTTTTCTATGACTTTGTCAGCTCCACGGTGAGGGGTTTGGGGACTTCTTTCATAAATGCAGCTCCAACCACGCCTGGAATAGAAGTACTGACAGTATTGCCACACAAGACTTTCCCTAGTTTTTAGGGCAAGAACAGAAGTGTTTTGAGCTAATTAAGCACAGAAATCGCATTCAAAGCCAAAAGTCCATTTGAATTTCTCAAGTCTCTTCCGGCAATAACACCTTTTCCCAGGCTACGTGGTAAACACATTTCTGAGCACATACATCTCTCATCCTGGGGCTGGATTCCACATGGCTGCAGTGACTTTCCACAAGCAGATAAGGGTAAAGGAAATCACACATTTCCATGGCCTCCTGCCGTTTCCTTTCTCCTTCTCTGCTTCTTCAGCTGGAACGGAGATGAATTTTCCTGCAACATTCAGTCTCCAGAGGAGCACTTCTCTCTCCACAGACCAGTGAGCTTTTCACGGGATTTAAGAAGACAGAACGATCTTCCTCCAATGCAGAGCTGGTCGGGTCAAGGCTCCTCAATGGCTTGCTACTGCCTACCGGAATTACGCTCAAACTTTCAGCACGGTCTCCTCTGCCCTTCACAAAGTGGCCCTGTAGGCCTTTCTAGCTTCTTGCTGGGGAGGAAGGAGTGTGGTATTAGCCATTTCATAACGATGTCTTGCTCTTTCGTCCCTTGGTGTCTTTGTTCATGGTGTTCTCTGTACATGGAAAACCTTTCCCTGCTCAGTCTGCTTGGAGAACTTACATTTATCCTGCAGGGATCAGTACGCATGCCGATTCCTGGCTGCAGCCTCCTTGACCGCCCCCCTCCCCACCCAAAGACAGAATTAATCTCTCTTCGCTCTGTTCCCAAAGCAGCCTGTGCTGTCAGTAAAATGGGTTAATAACCACCTACCCATTGAGCTGTAAGGTTTGAACGTAAATATACAGAAAGCATTTAGAACATTCCATAGCACTTAACAAACGTGTCAGTATAATTGTTGCTGTTGCTGCTGTTGTTGTTGAAAATACCATTAAAAAAAAAATTTGCTCATGTATTTTTATGCCCTGCTAGGCTATGAGCTCATGGAGAACAGAGGCTAGGTTCTTCTAAATCTTATCCCCAGCACCCAGCACAGTGTCAGGTATATGGGGAGTGAAATGAGTTAACCTTTAAGAAATTAACTTTGGGGCGCCTGGGTGGCGCAGTCGGTTAAGCGTCCAACTTCAGCCAGGTCACGATCTCGCGGTCCGTGAGTTCGAGCCCCGCGTCAGGCTCTGGGCTGATGGCTCAGAGCCTGGAGCCTGTTTCCGATTCTGTCTCCCTCTCTCTCTGCCCCTCCCCCGTTCATGCTCTGTCTCTCTCTGTCCCAAAAATAAATAAACATTGAAAAAAAAATTTAAAAAAAAAAAAAAAAAGAAATTAACTTTTGGGCTGGGGCGCCTGGGTGGCTCAGTTGGTTGAGCGTCCGACTTCAGCTCAGGTCACCATCTCGCAGTTCGTGAGTTCAAGCCCCGCGTCCAGCTCTGTGCTGACAGCTCAGAGCCTGGAGCCCACTTCATATTCTGTGTCTCCCTCTCTCTCTGCCCCTTCTCCACTCATGCTCTGTCTCTCTCTGTCTCTAAAAAACGAATAAACATTAAAAAAATTAAAAAAAAATGAATTTTCGGGGCGCCTGGGTGGCTCAGTTGGTTCAGCGTCTGACTTTGGTTCAGGTCATGATCTCGCGGTCCGTGGGTTTGAGCCCCGCGACAGGCTCTGTGCTGCCAGCTCCGAGCCTGGAGCCTACTTCGGATTCTGTGTCTCCATTTGTCTGCCCCTCCCCTGCTCATGCTCTGTCTCTGTCTCTTTCCTTCTGTCTTTCTCAAAAATAAAAAAAAAATAAACATAAGAAATTAATTTCATTTTGGGCGTGTTCACTAAAAAATGTATACAGGAGAAAAGTACAAAGGGAAAAACCCAATAATAATTGCTGTTAACGTACCCTGCTCTATTTCCTTCTAGTCTTTTCTTATACATATGTAAACATGTACTTATCGAATTAGGTTCACACCGTACTCATACTGAGATAGACAGCTTTCTATTTCTCTTTCTTTCCACTTAACATATACAATAAGGGGTTTTCTCTCCTATCTTTAAATATTATTTGAACACATGATTTTAACAGCTATTTAAAACGTCATCATATGGACAGAAGATAATGCTATTTACCAACTTTCTATTATTGGATGTCCAAGTCATTTTTAGATTTTCTGCTTTTGAATATTTCTTGAGTTGCAAGCTCAGCCAAGGAGTAGACTAAGTCCCAGATTAAGCAGAGGAGTGGTGGTCTGAGCTAGGAAAAGCAGAGGATGAATCCCTCTTTACTGGAGCTGGTGTAAGAGTTTCTTGGAGGGACTAGCAGACATGCACGGATGAGCTCACTCAAGAGGCTGACCTGAGAGTGGGCTCCGACTGGTCAGTCTGCCCCCCTTCCCCCCCTCCATTCTTGGTCCCATTAACATTCCTCCTGGGGGATGGCAGTTCCAAAGGACAAACAGCCATTGTTGGGACTCAAGGGCCCTGAGAATGGGCTCTGTAACCTGAGCCCTACCAGCTTGGATATGGTTGGGCAGGTCACCCTGGGGACACCCTGGTGACAGACGAAAGTGCATCCCAGAGCCCTGGATCGTGTTTCCAGGGCACAGGTGTGGGGGGATTATGTTTCTGACAAGCCAAGCACTTACCCAATCTCTACAGCTGCTTTCTCTTCTCCCTCTGGTCCCAGGCCTACCAGAAATAGCACCCTGAAGCCATTCTCTGTTAAAGCCAAGAGCTGTCTCTGCCTGAGCCCCTCTGCCTAAGAGCTACAAAAAGAACCTGACAAATTGCCTCGCTTTGTTAAGCGAATGAGTGAACAAACATCCTGCACTCTGAATGCCCTGGCAGGCGTATCCCCTCGAACCAATGGCACCATGACGCTCTTCCTGGGAGTCCTTGCTGGGTGGGTGCAGAGACCATGAACTCTCGCGCTGGCCACTATGGGCTTGCCACCTGCGAACTGCCTGACCCTGGGCACACTGCTTGATCGCTCTGAGTCTCGGTTGCCTCACCTGTGAAAAGGAAATGATTAAGGGACATGCCAAGGGACATGAAAGCACTCACAGGCACCTAGCAAAGGTACTCCTGTAGAAAAGGGCAGAGCTGGGAAAGGGGCCATGTGTGTGGGAGGAGCAGAGAAGGTGACAAACGGGGGGCTGGCAGGTGGGCCTGCACGGGCAGACTGATGGGCCTGCAGAAAGCACATGTAAAACCAGGCGTGCCCAACAGGAGAAGGCTGTTGACTTGAAAGCAGCCTGGCTTCAGGGCTGGGAGGCAGGAGGGCGAAGCCCTGGCAGGATGCTAGCTGGGACCCACCGGAGGGAGGTGCTGGAGCAAGGCAGACAGGGGAGCTCGGCCACTTGGCTCCTGGTACCCTCCAATGTGTTGTACAATCTGGAGGAGGCTCTCTCTGCAGCCTGAGCTGCCCTGACTCGTGTCACCTCACACAGCTGTCTCGGGGGCAGGCAGGGATCACAGACCGCATTCCTGGCCTGTCTTTAACAAAATCTCTTTTTTTGTAGAATTCAGCATTTTCTGAGCATCTGCCAGGCGCCAGCCACTGTGCCTGACGCTCTCATACACGTGATATCATTGGATCCTGTGACAATCCTGAGAAGTAGTTCTTGCCATTCCTGAGCAGTGGAGAGACTCGGGGTGATGAGGTCTTTTATACGTGGAGAAGCACGGCGTGAGTCACCCTGAGGACAGCCCCGGAGTACCAGCTGGCTGACGACTGTGATCTGCTCCCCCTCTCGGATACCTTGCCTGGTCACAAGCACACTCTGTGGGCAGTGCACCAGAGTGGGTCCTCTAGCAGCCGCTGGGTGAGAGGACTGACTTGTTCTTGGGTTTACCATGCACCAGGACCCCCCTGCATCTTTTCACAAGTACTACCTAACTCAGTTGCCAACTGTCCCCCCACCCCTGAGGTGAGAATTATTATCCTTATTTTGCAAAGGACAAAAATCTGACTCAGAGTGGGGGGATAGGTGGTTCAAAGCCATGTGGCTGCACACTGGAGAACTGGCCATCCGAGGCTGGTTCACGTTCCCTCCGAAGCCTGTGCCCCTTCCTCCACATGGGGCGTCTTTCCGAGAGAGTCCCCGCAGGGCTGAAGGGGCAGCGGGAGCGCTGACCAGACTTGTAAACCTGATGAAACTCCTCAGGAGCTGGCACGAGATCCCGTGAGTGTCTTTGGGATAGACCCTTTCTTCCCACCCCGGAAATGTGCACCTGCTGCCAGTCCCAGAGAAGGAGTCCTAGCTAAGGACGCTTACAGGCATGTTACCTTTCAGACAACAAACACGCAGCTGTTCCCAGTCCACAGGTGACAGCCTCCGAGCCGGGGCAGGAGGACCCAGAGGAAGGGGGTGACCTCACTCCCCAGATTTTAGGCAATTTTTCAGACTTGGAAGAGGCACGTTTTGAAGGACCTTGACTCTTGAAAGCAGTGACACAGAAAAGGAAAGGAACCTGGTATAGGGTGAGGGGTTGGGAGCGGCTGTGAGCGGCAGAGTACTATCCCAAGGAATGCATATCCAAGGGATTGGAAATGTTTAACCCAACCTACAAGTGAGCAGGAAACAAGTCCAGCCCCTTTCTAACCTCATCTGCCCCCTTTTATATATTACTTCCTCTGCTTTAACAGGAGAAATACACATTGGGCAAATACACATCATTTAATTGCCTGTCATAAATTCTCACCTGTCCAGAGGGATGGCGATTTTCAATGCATATTTGAAAATCATTTTTTTTTTTCTGGTAGGAAACTATGCCTAGATCTTTAATGATACTGCGGATGACCTGTTTGAAAGTCTTGACAATCCAGGTGTGCTACCCGAACACGCAAAATACACAGTCAAGAATCTAGATGCCAAAAGCAGAATAAATTAAGGGTAACAGATGGTAAGTAAATATTAGTATTCTCTCTCTCCTATCCTATACTTACAGTGTTTCCGTTTACTAAATATTCTATTTACCAAGTATTTTAGTAATAACATCCTCTGTTTGCATGTAGCTTTTCAGGAAAACACCTAGCGCGCTGGTGCATACGATGTGCCTGCCTGGCTGGAGAGTGTGCTCCTGGGGGCTGCCTCCCAGCCTCTTTGGTGCAGCTGACACTCTCACGTGTGTTAACTCACAGAAGCCACAGGACAGGCTGGAGAGGCCCAGGGAGCAGGTGGTCGTATTCTCCCTTTAGAGATAAGGAGAGTGAGGGCCAAGTGGGTGAAGTGATCTTCCAAAGTCACAGTGGGGACGTAGCTGGGATTGGTGGGGACGTCCTGTGCGGGATAAACTGGTTGACACTGTGGTGACTCAGATGAAAAGGCCGAACCTTCCATGAAGCAGTTTGGGGTTCTTAATCCTGACTCAGATTCCTAGCCAGGTTTGCCAGATGGAACAGGTGAGTGAAGGTTATCCCCTTTGCTGGTTCTCATGTCCGGGTAACTAGGCTCCAAACAAACCAGCTGGCCATAGCTGAAGGAGCTACCTCACTCTGAAATAGCAACTAAAGCTTCTCCTCATCCTCAGTGTCCCCCTAGCCCATCAAACCCTGAATAGCTTGAAGGGCTAGGCTAAGAGCTTCACAAGGACAGAAATCACAGTGTATTTTCATCATCTATTGGAAGGTCTACGGGGCAGGGCTTTTGATGTCAGCTGGCTGCCCTTGGGCTATGATTCCTGGTGCCCAAGAACATTTTAGAGAGAGGTCTGGATATGAAGACCCTTCCTCGTCTCAAAGTCAGTATTAACTATAGCTCTGTTCATTAAATGCTTATTAGTTGGTAGGTGCTGAGCGAAGAGCTTTTCATGAGGTGTGTTGGTTCCTCACTCACCCTATGCTGGCATTGTTATACCCTATATAACAGATGAAGTGACCGAGGCTCAAAATGGATTATTAACCTGCCTGGGGCACATTGCCAGTAAGTGGCAGAGGCTGGATTTTTAACCTGGGACTATTTGACTTCAAAGTCAACCCCCCTTTTACCAAAAGTTCTTTTTTTTTAAAATTTTTTATTTTATTATTGAGAGAGAGAGAGCGAGAGCGAGTGGGAGCAGTTGAGGGGCAGAAAGAGAAGGAGACAGAATCTGAAGCAGGCTCCAGGCTCTGAGCTGTCAGCCCTGGGCCTGACGCGGGGCTCAAACCCACAAACCATGAGATCACGACCTGAGCAGAAGTTGGGACACTTAATAGAGTGAGCCACTCAGGTGTCCCAAATTATTTTTTTTAAGTTTATTTACTTATTTTGAGAGAGTATGTGTACAAATTGGGGGGGGACTGGGGGGGGAGAGAGAGAGAGGGAGAGAGAGAGAAAGAGAGAGAGAAAGAGAGAGAGAGAGAGAGAGAGAGAGAGAGAGAGAGAGAAAGAGAGAGAGAGAGAGAGAGAGAATGAATCAAAGAATCCCAAGCAGGCTCCACACTGTCAGCGTAGAGCCTGACACAGGGCTCGATCTCACAAACCACGAGATCATGATCTAAACCGAAATCAAGAGTCAGACACTTAACCAACTGAGCCATCTAGAAGCCCCCCCCCCCCCCCCGCCAAATTCTTAACAAGAGGACAAAATCAAATTCTTTCCCTGTGTCTTTCCGTGTAATTTCTCTTCCATTAAGAACCGGACTTCACTGACCTTTTAGCTAAAAAACAGAGTCACTTTGGATCAGCTTTTCTTCATGATCAAAAAAGACAACTAATCTCTACAGATCTCTATGTATTTGCCACATTCAGATATGATCAATAAGACAATGCTTACCAGTGCCATTGTGTGTCCAGTCTCCATGCACTCAATGCCACACAGCTGTATGGGCTGAGCGACTCTAATAAATATCGTCTATAAACTAGCAAGGGGCTGAAGCCCAGAGACTGAAACCAACTTGCCCAAGGCCACACAGTTTTAGGGCTCAGACTGAGAAAGCATGACTCTCCGGCCACAATACAACCCTTCTAACCACGGAATGCAGCAGCTTCTGTGTTTGATAGGATTGTGGTCTTGGTTCGAGATGGGGAGAGGGGTGGGGCTAGGGGGTGGGGGTTTTTGGGATTCTGGCCAGGGCTGGAAAAGCAGGAGATGGAAAAGGTTTTGTTCTAAAATGCTGTCCCTCTAGAAAACTTTAAACAGAAAAGTTTGCCTTTACAGTCTGGAGGAGTTTTTCATGTTTCAGCTCACGCTGAATTGCTTTATGCTTTCACTATAAACCTCTGACAGAGAGGGTGCGGGGGCAAGGCTGGCCCAACTTTAACTATGGCTGTACCGTTGTAAAGCTCCGGTTACAGGGATCACTTCTGGTGCCAAGGCAGTTTAACAAGTATGAATACACATAATTCGTTCCAGTTGTCCTGCCTCAACACAGAAGGGCTATTTCTGGGGTGGGGCTCCACACACTTCTGCCAATGTGGTTCCCATTACCAGCTCCAGCGCCTGGACAAGTCCCCTCCACGCCCAGGAAGGGTCTGTTTTATCACAACTGCTCAACTATCAATTCTCTATAAAGGTTCAGAGGGTTTCTGTGTTCTGAGCTCCCAAGGTGGAGGTGAAGGTGGGGTCTTGCTACAGAAAGTGCCCACGCCTCACCCATCCCATGAAACCTTTCCAAAACCTCAGCTGCTTTGTCCAATCTCTCTCCAACCCAAGCAAAATCTCCCTCACTTTTTATTTTGAAAATTTGCGAGCCTACAGAAAAGTTGAAAGAATAGATTCCAAAACATCTATATACTCTTCAGCTACATCTGTTAATTGTTAATATGCTGCCACATTGCTTTGTTTCATGATCTTTCTCTATAAAAGTTTTCCTGACCATTTGAAAGATGGCTATAGACATCAGCACCCCCTCCAGCACTCCCGATTCCTTTTTGCCATGACATTGACCTTTTTGAAAAGTCCAGGCCAGCTGCCCCACAGACTGTCCTACATGCTGGATGCGTCTTGATTGTTTTCTCTTGTTTTCTCATAGCACTCGGTTAACATTTTGGGCAAGCACATCTCACATGCAATGGAATGTACCTCTTCTTGCTTCATATCACTGACCACTAAGTGGTCACACAGATGACCATTTCTGATCTCCCCACCATAAAGAGCCTTTTCCTGTTATGATTAGCAATCTGTGATGCCAAGTCCAATCTCTTAGACTCAGTTATCCAAGCTATTTCTGCCCTCTCACCTCCTATCCATCCTCCCAGTTTAGTCCCCACACCCTGAAAATGGCCTTACCATGGTCACCAATGGCCATCTAGATGCCAAAGCCACTAGGGACTTTTTACATTTGCATTGTGGAACCTTCAGTGACTGGACTGGATGTTAATGTTAAGCCCCTCCTTTTATTTTTTTTTTTTGAAGTTTACTTATGTATTTATGTATTTATTTATTTATTTATTTATTGAGAGAGAGAGAGAGAGAGAGAGAGAGAGAGAGAGAGAGAGAAGGCCAGAGAGAAAGGGAGTGAGAGAATCTCAAGCAGTCTCTGCACTCACACAGGACTTGGACTCATGAACCGTGAGATCATGACGTGAGCCTAAATCAAGAGTTGGACACTCAACCAATTGAGCCACCCAGGCGCCCCTATGTTTGGCCCCTCCTTGAGGGTGGGATTCACATTAGTACTCCTGGCCCCACCTCGGTGCTTGGCACACAGTAGGTGGTCAAGAAATCTTTGTAGTAAGAACAAATGAGTACATCCATTGAGAGCAAGTCGGGATTCAGAATCAGAAGGCCTGGCCTCAAATCTAGCTCGACCACTCTTCGTATAAGGAATGTTGACTTAAATTGGTGGTTTCCATGACTTTGAGAAAAATGTTTAATATTTGAGTGTTTTTTTCATTAAGATCTTATGGAGAATCAAATGTAGAAAACTGGTAAGAGAAGGCTGGTAGGTTGAAGCAGGTAGTGAAGGTCAATGATGTGTCTCATTGGAGTGAGGGGCCTGGGGAGGCATCAGAGAGGTTCAAGACAGAGCGAGAGGGGCACACTCCAGTGGGGCCTGACTGCCAACTTCAGAAGTCTGAACTGTCATCTGCAGCGTTAGGTTTTGGTAGTGAAAGGTGCATCAGGAAATCACTGTCACTGGTCACTGTGGGTACCATGCATCTGGGGAGGGACAAGAGCAAGGCAGGAAAGCACAGTGCAGGGTCAGCTCAGGGTAGAGGCAGTGAGGCAGGAATTATCCCTTGTCCTCTCTGGTCACTCCTCTGAAGTCCTTTGTCTCTCTAATGCTCTTTGAGTCTTTCTCTCCCTTTATACACAAATGTCCCTCCTAGCCAGGAGGGGAGTGGCACATCGCTAGATGAAGAGCAGGGTTAGCGTGGAGTGGAGGGGCTCAGGCCATTTGCTGAGTGATTCGGTGACCTGAGAAGCCTGTCCATTGTCCAGGCTTTAAAGGGCCGCTGCCCCTTACCATTAACCCAACTCAGGACAAAGGCCATCACCAGCTCAGACAAATAAGCTGCTTAGCCAGACCTCATGCATCATCTTGTCACCCATGCAGGGGCCCAATAGGGGCATCTTAAAAGAGCTAAGCACTGGAGCGCAACTCAGCGGTTTCCATTCAGGAGGACTCTGGCCAGGGGTTGGGGACCACCACCATGATGTGCACACAGCCTCCTCTTCGATGTGGGGCAGGGGTCGGGGGTGGGGAATCTCTCATCGGCTGGGGAGGCTCTCTGAGACCTTTAGCTTCCTGGAGGTTATCAAGAAGGGGGGACGATGATTGCTGAAGGAGAAAAGGTGGCCTGCAGGGCTGAGAGGAAGTTGGGTTGGGAAGCCAGGCACACCTGGGGTAGAAAATGCCCCTTACTATCTGTGTGACCTTGGCCAAGTCAACATCCCTTTCTGAGGCTTGGTTTGGTAAGACAGTAACCAGAATGAGGATAACAATGATAGCCGTGTCCATTTAAGACTTCATAATAGTCTCGTTCTTTGCTGCATACCTCCCATACTTTATTTCATACTGAAGTCTAACAACACTTATGAAGGAGGTATTATTATCATCCCTATTTTATACATGAGGCAGAAGGGAAACTCAGAAGTTAAATCATTTGCTAAAGGTCTCAGCTGGTCGTGGTGGAGCCAAAATTCAAACCCACATTCTTAACTCCTCTGCTCTTGAGCCCACAAATCACACGGATTCACCGGGTGGGAAAGGTGGGGCACTTAGCACAGCACCTGGCTCCCTGCAAGGACACGGTAATGGGATTCGGTCTTCTATTACACAGTCCCTCCTTGGTTCCTGAGGCTGGCCCCGCCGCCTTCTCCCCTCTCAAGGAGCTCTGAAATGAGTACTCCCTCTGGAGTACAGGGCTGCACACCTGCCCTCAGTCTACACTGCTCACTCCATTCCCATCTGAAACTCCGGGGAAATCGAGTCTTCTGGAGAGGCTGCTCCATGAGAGGGGACTGGGGGTGGGGGGTAGAGAAGGGCCCCTCACACTAGCTCTGTCCTTGAAGAGAGGAAGAGAGCCTTGTCTTCCACCACTGCCCCCTGCAGCAGACCCTGCCTGCTGTTCCCTCTCCCTGTCCCCCAGGCACCTGGTCACACGTGGAGGGTATGGATGATGTATGCTGAGAACTCTCTAGCACAAGACCCCACACAGAATGCACACCTGGGAATGTCTGCTGAATGAATGAATGAATGTTTGAAGAAATAAATGCTTCAAAGCCCCACATTTAGGCTGGGAGCATTTGGTTGCATACAAATAACTGACATGCAAAGTCTGACCATCCAGGCTCCTCCTAACACCTCCTCATCTGCGCGGGCTGCCATGACTGAGCACCACAGCGTGGGTGCCTTAAACAACAGACATTTCCTTCTCATTGTTCTGGAGTCTGGAAAGCCCCAGATCAAGGTTCCTACAGGGTTTGGTTTCTGGTGAGAACTCTCTTCCTGACCTGCATACGGCCACCTTCTTGCTGTGTCACGCGGCAGTGAGCATGAGTGCTGCTGTCCCTCCCATAAGGGACATATGTCCCTTTCATAAGGATCCTGGTTTCCTTCAGGTTTCCTCCACCCTTTTGACCTCAGATGGCCTTCCTCACTTCCTTAAAGGATCTATCTCCAACACAGTCACAGGGGGCATTAGGGCTTCAACAGATGACTTCCGGAGGGGACACCATTTAGTCTATAGCAGATCTGCAGATCCTAAAAGTAAAGCTCACTTCTGGGCAGAACCTGAGTGTGTAAATTTGCCTGGGCTCCTTGGGCGGGAGTCATCCTCTTTCTCCAGGAGAGTCCCCTGAGGCTCCCAGTTTGCATTACACTTCTGGAGCCCCACATACCCTGACACGCCGGCCTCCTTGCTCCCCTAATGGATGCTTGTTCCGGGGCAGGACTGTTCAGGCATGTGTCTGTCTCTCCAACAACCAACAGGTGGGCCGACTGCTTTCTTTTCTCCATGAGCCCTGGCACGATGTAAATCTTTAAATAATAATTTGCTGAACTGAATTGGTTTTGAAGGGCAAACAAGCTTCATTTCTTCCCATATCACTCCAAATCAGAAAGCCCTTCCACTGTCCTCACTATAAATTAATGCGGTTTTCTTATGTTCAGAAGCCTCTGCTCCCAATAATGCCAGATGTTCACCACAGGCCCTGTATTTGGCATCGGGAATGTCCCGTGTCCCCTCAAGAACTGTGTTAGTTTACTGTGGCCAGAGCTCCCTGGCAGGAGGACAAAAGTAAACAGAGTGAGCAGAGAGCCCCAGGGAAGGAGAGCTTTGGCTATAGTGCCACGCTGAGTCAGACCCTGAGCCTACCAGCAGCGGGAACAAGTAGAGGGTCACTGCAGGGTCCCCATGATAGGGATCTGGGCTTTGGAGGGATCACCCTGGGGCAGTGTGAGGACAGAGGAAAGGGAAAGATGGGGAGGGGGGCAGGGAGGCCAGTGAGGACACTACTGCAGTGGTCTAGGGGAGAAAAGACATAGTAGGAAATATTTTGGCTAAGGAGAGCAAAATTTGCAAAACTAGAAAATAGGTTAAGTATCATCTCAACCTCCATTTTTGCTCATTCTCAAGATGACAGCACACAAGTGATCACAACATAAATTTTGATCAGGTAACTTCTTTACCACCTAAAAACATACCCCATTCTTTGCCAAAGGTGAAAAGCGGAGACCAGTAAATACTTAACACTCCCTATAATCTCAGTGTTTAAGATGTTATCCCATCTTGCAGTTGAAACATCTCCCAGATTGCTATTTTTCCTCCCATTTTACAGATGGGCAACCGGGCATGAAAAGCGAGCCCAGATGAGGTCACACAGCTAGGGTGGTGGAACCCTACTTCAGGCCAGGTGTATATTCCCCCAAGAGCCTCCACTGTGGCAGCTAAAGAGAGGTCTCTGGAAGTGCAAATATATATATGACTGCTGTTACTGTGTGCAGCAGCTTCCCAGAGTTATTTATAGAAACGTGATCTGTTCGGGAGAGAAGGAGTGAAGCCTAAATGAATTACCAGTCATTTTCCTCTCCTTTCAACTCTGGGGGGAAGGCCGGCTGACCAGAAGGAAAAGGCATCACGGCGTTTCATCTGGTACCAGATATCAGCACTCAGTTCCTGGAACTATGGGGAATGGAAGCAATGCAGGGAGCTCCAGCAAGGAAGGCTGGGGTTCTGTTTCCAAAACCCCCTGCTATGTTTGTTTAGCTGCCGCCTTGGGCTCGCTCCCCTACCTTGAATCTCTGGAAATCATGCAGGAGGGAGCGGAGGATTAAAGCTCTGGACTCCCAAACGAGCTGTTATTTTTCCTCCTCCAAGCTTGGAGGGGTGGCCATGCAGGAATCTGCCTTCCTTTCGAAGATATGTGGCCCAAACCTTTCGGATTCCAGAAAGGGAAGAAGAAACTAACATTCATTGGGTACCTATTATGTAGCAGTCATCATGCTAGAAGCCTTGGCCATATTTTCTCATATGCATAATTTTGTGAAGTACTATTCAAAATAACATTCATTTTACAGAGGAGGAAACAGATCCAGAGAAGTTAAGCAACTTACTTGCCTGTGGCCACACAGCACAGTAGAGATCTGTAGGTCTCCATATTTTTCTCTCCCGTGACTCTATATTGTGCTGTTTCTGTTTTTCTTCTGGCTTGGGTCCTTTTAGGCCTTTTAGAGCAAAGTGAATTTTTTTTTTTTTTTTAGTTGTTTAATCTCAAGCACCTATATAAATAATGGCAGTTCAGAGGGAGAGAGAGGAGAGGAGAAAGTAGAGGAAGGTGGGGAAGGAAGGAAGTCACATGGTTTCCTGGTCCAAACTGGGAGCCATTAACCAGTCCAGTGATGGGAGATCCAGCTGAGCTCAGAGCCCCCGGCTCAGACCTGATGACAGGGGCAGAAGGCGGGGGGGGGGGGGGGTGTCTAAGGGGACAGTGGGAACAGACTGCTCAAGAGAAGACCACACTTAGGAAAGGCAAGAAGGGTAGGTTCTGAGAGCAGCAAGAGATGTTTATTCTGCAAGTCAGCAGGCTGCAGGGAGCAGCACTGAAAGCTGAGACAGAGTACCGGAGAAAGCCAAGGGGCAAGTTATCCCACGGATGCGATTTTGGTGGCCTATGGCACAAAGGGACGTTAAAGCACTCTGGGTCACATGTAGGACAGATGCTTTCAACCTTTTAGGTGATGTCCACGTGGAAGTCTCAGCTTAGTTCCGGTGTGGTTTTTTTTTTTTTTTTTTAACACCTAACACTTGCCAATGCCCCTACTTAACAAAGAGGAGCAACGCTCTGCTCTGTCCTTGAGCAGGCATTCTCTCCCCAGAATGTGACAACCGCTTCCACTGTCTTTATTTCTATAGCTACTTTCTATTTATGGCAAGTGAGTTGCAACAGAAGCAAACAATTTTCTTTTAAAATAAATGCAGTCACCTCAGGAAAAAAATAATAATAACAATTTTGGTTAAAGGAGGCAGGAAAGAGTAGCGTAGGTGGGCACGCACAGCTATAGTACAGACCATGGCAGTGATGCACACGTGTATCGGGCTTGGGCAATGGTGATGTAATCCGGTTCCCCCACTGCCCAGACCGGGAAGCCAAGGGAGCCCAGGCTCCTGCAAGGTCGCACTGCAGG
Organism: Lynx rufus; assembly: GCF_022079265.1. NCBI lineage: Eukaryota > Metazoa > Chordata > Mammalia > Carnivora > Felidae > Lynx > Lynx rufus. Next base: position 53,611,242 of record NW_025814897.1, on the reverse strand, counting down.
CCAGAGGCAGAGCTGGGCTCGGGGGCCAGGTCCTGCTGCTCCCCGACACCAGCCTCCTCACAAACAGGTGTCTGGGACAACTCAGGTGGGTCACGGTGAGGCCTCTCTCCAGGTGAGGTTTACAACCAGCAAGCTGAGCTTCTGTGGATGGCGGTGGGCCTCACAGGTTGGACCGACCCACCGTGAGCAAATCCAAACCTGGCTCAAAGCTGTGTACCAAACGGGCATCTCTGTGCCAAGCTGCTTCTCTCTGTGCATGTGTGTCCTCCAGGGCATGATGGTGCTCCCAGCACTTCTCATTGGGCCAACCTCACAGCAATGTGCTGCGGATCCCACGAGGTGACAGATGTGAATGCCCTCTGGGAATGTGGGGGCCACACAAGGGTTAGTTGTACTGATCTCCCAAACTCTCCATGACCTCCCTCCAGGCACCTCTTCAACAGTCTGGGCCCCAAAGTGTCAGGAGATGCTCTATGACACGGTCTGGTGTCCACAGGGCCTCATGGAGCAGGTCACTAACATTTCAACGGGGACACAAACCAGGCTTAGTTTCCAGATGGAAAAAGCCCAGGCACATGGCTAACGTGCCTTCCTCAGGGGGTGGTCTAGGAATTCCTAGATCTAATCAAGCCATACACCAAAAATGTTATTTTTGTACCTTTTAATGCAATGGTATTTTGGGAAATTAGTGGAAAAGGAGCTGCAAAGAGTCTACAGTTGTGTCACGTGAGTGACTAATTAAAGGGCTCTGGTTCTCCCAGGACATTTAGTTACATTAATTCAAAATGTGACCTGTTTATTTTGCAAGGTCAGGAAGAAGCCTTACCTCCTAGAAAGCCAATGTGGCAATTAAATTAGAATCACCAGAGTTTGCCTGAGGTAACATATGAAAAAGGGCTTTGTAAACTGTACAAAAACAGAAGTCACCTTGGTGTGGTTGTCCCCACCGCCCCCAATTAGGGGGGCACGAATCGCCGGCCCCTGGTGGGAGGCCACAGGTGAAGGCTTGTTTAGTTGAGGGAGGCACCTGGTAAGGTGGAAAGGGCATGAAGTCTAGGGCCATGCTTTGAAGCTTGACTTTCCAGCACTTGGGCAAATCACTTCATCTCTGAGAGTCTCCACGCGTATACCGGGAACGTGGCTCATTGTACTGTTCTGAGGGGGCGTGGTTTTGTGTGTGTGGTGTGGGAGGAGGGCTGGAAGGAAGGAGGAAGAGTAAACATCAACATTTTTCACTTCTGGTTGTAATACCTACAATGTGGTACTCATACAGCCTTGGAGAAGGCCCACCTCAAGGAACCTACAGTTGAACATGGAAATCAGACATGGATAATCAGGCCGCCAGACCGTTAAGGGGGAGTGTGAACAGAAGGTGGCAGGGCATTAAGAAAGAAGGCCCACCCATCCGAGGGGCTACCAGGGAAGTTCCTTACGAACTCAGAGCAGCATGCTGAGTTCTGGATTCTGGAAGATTGCTCCCGAATTCCCCTGCAGCAAGACAGCCAGCCTGCCGGCCTGGCCCGGCCTCCTGAGCTCCCACATCAACAGCAGAGGGGGCTGGCCTTTCCAAGTAGCTGTTATGGATAAACAGCAATTTTTTTCTGGAGCTGCCCAGCCAGCAACTTGCATCTGTACCATACCTTCTAGTTATCAAGCTATCTAGTTATCTCTATAACCATGGGCAAGTTACTAAGCCTTTGAATCCTGGTACTCTCATTTTTAAAAAGGTGCAATTCAGAATCACCATCCATTAACCACCATTCCGAAATCCCCCAAACTCTAAGACCAAAAGTTCTATTAAAATTCTTTTCATGGTAAAACTTGAACTGACACGAGGCTCAGAGTTCTTTTTTAAAAAATTTTTTAAATCCCATGAGTCTTAGTATTCACTGCAGAAATACTGATGTGTTTGATTACCGTGGACCTTCTGAGCACTCTGGGAATGTTAGGAAAAATACATCACATGAACTGTATTTTCTTTCTTAAACCTGAAAATTTCTGAATTCTGAAAGGAATCTGACTCTAAGGGGTTCATCGAAGAGTTTTGATCCCATTGGTTTAATACCTATTTTATGGGGTCTCTCTGCTTAGAATGCTCTTTCCCCCATCTGTCCGGAAAACATCCACAGACATTTCAAATGCCACCGTGAATGAATGAATAAAGGAAGGAATCGATTTGTTTTGCTACTAGGAGTTAGGTAACTTAACTTCTCTACATAGCTGGTATAAGAACGGACAAGAGTATTTGAAATACAAGAGACTTAGAGGAGAGGTGAACAGAATTGCTTGAAGATTTCACACACCCCAATGTCCTTGACCTTTGGGACGGGGGAAACATCCAGATCCACGTACCTGCAGTTGACATGGAATAAGTAAATTAGGTTCCATGAAATTCACAGTGAAAGGAGACAAAATGTCACTGAACACTTCTCAGTGGTAGGGAACAGGCACAATTTTGCCTTCTGATTTCACAAACTGACTAGAAAGGACCCGGGCAGACTCCCTCAGGGGAATCTGGATAGGTTCTAAATTAAGTTGAATTTTTTGTTTTGTTTTGTTTCGTTTTAAGAAAACACTTTTGGAAGGAGCTGGCATACGTAGCAGTGTTTCCCATTCAGAAAGAAAAATAAACACTCCTCCACTGGGTTGGAAGTCAAAACAAAATAATCCCAGCTGCTTAAGACCTGAGAAAGTCAATGAAACTGCCAAACAACAGTGATGTTGACCAGTGTGACCAGCCTGAGAAATTTGTAAGGAGAGGTGGGAAGGGCCCAGGGCAGAGTATGGGGAAGAGGGGAAAGAAAAGGAAAGGGGGTGGGGGGGAAGCCATGGATGGCCCAGCATGCAGGGCTATCTCTCATGAAGCAGCACTAAAATGTAATGTCTAAGTCATTTGTACTTACTCATCTTTGAAACTTCAGTGTCCTCACAAAAACACAACTGAAAGATTCTACTCTATGGTATCAGACAGACCTGAGGTTCGAATCTATCAGTTAGAAGCTGTGTGATTTAGGAAGTTACTTAACCTCTCTGGTCCTCTATGGCCTCAATGAGACTAAAAATCTTCACATCACAGGATAGATATGAAGATTCAATGAGATTCAACGTGATGCAATGAGATTCCAAACTTCAATGGGATTAAACACCTGTCACATAATAGGTACTTCATAAAGATTTGTGAAGCAATAGGAATCTAACAATTTGTAGTTCTTTTTTTTTTTTCTTAAAAGTTTATTTATTTGGAGACAGACAGAGAGGGAGTGGGGGAGGAGCATAGAAAGAGCAGAGCAGAGTATCTGAAGCAGGCTCTGTGCTAAGAGCAGGCAGCCTGATGCGGGGCTTGAACTCACAAACTGTGAGATCATGACCTGAGCTGAAGGCAGACACTTAACTGACTGAGCCACCAGGCACCCCGCTTGTAATTCTTTTTAAAAAATTCTCTTAAAAATCTTTAAGTTGGGGTGCCTGGGTGGCTCAGTCGGTTGGGCGGCTGATTTCGGCTCAGGTCATGATCTCACAGCTCGTGAGTTCAAGCCCCGCGTCGGGCTCTGTGCTGACAGCTCAGAGCCCGGAGCCTGCTTCAGGTTCTGTGTCTCCCTCTCTCTCTACCCCTCCCACGCTCATGCTCTGTCTCTCTCTCTCTCTCAAAAATAAATAAACATTAAAAAAATTAAAAAAAAAACTTTAAGTTTTTTGTTTTTGTTTTTGTTTTTGTTTTTTTTGGTGGAATTCCTCTTCTCTTCTCCAGTCTCCTGCTAAGGAGGACGCACAGAAATAATGGGACCTGGCATTGGAAACAAATCAAAACAAATGGGGGCCGGGTAGGAGGAAGAAGACAGGAGATTCTGGAATCAAGCAGGCTTGGATCTGAAATCTTTAACATGCCCCTTCGAAGCAGTGGAGCTATGGGCAAGTTACCGGCCCTTGCTGGGCCTCAGTTTCCTGGCAGAAACATAGAAATAAATGGAAGCTCAAATAAGTTAATGCATGTAGAGAAAGACTTACACACAGAAGGTGCTCGTTGCATGTCAATCTCCCCCCACCTCTACCTCCCCTTGGCTTTGAGAAACTGACATCTTTCTCTGAGTTTTTATTCCCTGACCCTCTTAAATATTACCCTCCAGGTTTTAAAAGTCTCTGTACTTCAGAATTTAGATTATGACAATTCACGGAACACTTAATATTTATTCTAAAAAGTTTCTCTGGGGTAGGGACAAATACCTACCTAATCCTAACCACTTCCTTAGCTTTTCAGCTGTGATGAGTTGATATTTGAGCGCAATCTTTCTTTATATATATCAGTGTTTTCTAGATGGTTGTCCTTGGGGGCGGATTAGGACTTTGATGACAGAAAGAGCTCCTTCGCCTGTTTTCTTTCATGCAGGGACAATGAGCTGTACTGTAATGCCCCACGCGTTCGCCTTGCACTTTACACGGGGATTTTGGCAGGGCAGCTTTGAGGCGTCGTGGCCCTGAGACCACAGCCCTGTGCTGGAGTTGACACAGCTGTAGGCAGAGGGCCTCTGGGGAGCCCCTGGAGCGAGCAGCCCGAGCTCCCGGGGAGGCTGCTTTCCAGAGGGTCAGCCCTCCTGCGCCCTCCAGTGCAGGGCGCTGAGTCAGCTCCCACCAAAGGAAGCCGCTTCCTTTCCCCCCCAAGATAGGAGCCCGAGGGGCTGCCTTTGTCATTTAAAGTACATTGGGAATTAAGTGTCTGGGGAAGCCTGCTTCAGAAAGAGCTTCAGTAATTCATCCCTTTAGGGTGGTCTCTAAAGTCTTAGATGGATCGCTGATCGCTTGGAGGGAATGGGGCTGTGGCCATAGGGAAGGGAAAGAGGGACGTCTGTCATCTTCACCAATTTTTTTTTTCAAGTAGGCTTCATGCCCAGCGCACAGCCCAACCTGGGGCTTGAATTCATGACCCTGAGATCAAGACCTGAGCTGAGATCAAGAGTCCCGTGCTTCACTAGCTGAGCCATCCAGGCACCCCACCTTTACCATTTTTTTTTTAACATCGATTTATTTTTGAGAGACAGTGCGAGACAGAGCATGAGCAGGGGAGGGGAAGAGAGAGAGGGCAGACACAGAATATGACACAGGCTCCAGGCTCTGAGCTGTCAGCACAGAGGCCGACATGGGGCTCGAACTCACAAACCATGAGATCAGGACCTGAGCCGAAGTCAGACACTTAACCGAATAAGCCACTAAGGCGCCCCACCTTGACCATTCTTAAACTCTATAGCAACCTTGGAAGCTTTTCCCCATATCACAGATAAAGCAACTGATGGTCTGGGAGGTTAGGTACTTTGCCCAGGGTCACATATCTGGGACCTCATTTCAGAAAGCTGGACCCCATGGTCCTTGCTTTCTTGGCTGCACTTGGTCCTCAAAGAGTTTGTATCTCTTGCTCATTCATTTATTTGCTCATTAAGTCAGCGCTGCACAAAAAGTGCCTCTAAGGCCATGCACCAAACTGTTAAAAGTGGTTACCTCTGGGAGGAGGGATTACAAGAGAACTTTGCTTTTTACCATTCTGTATTGTCTGAATGTTAACAAGCATCGTTACTTTTATAATCGACAAAACAATAAAGATAATCCTATTAAAATAACTTCACATTTCTTTCATGAAAACAAATCAAACAAAACCTTCAAAACATATATCGGGTCCAATACGTGGCAGGGTCCAGTCATCTCCACGCACTAATGCTGGGTTTATGGCAGTATCAGCAAGTGCTTTATGCTCATAGAAGACCGCTCAGTTTGGGGTTTCAGGGGGACAGGAAGGTAGCAGGCAGGGTCCAGCTGTGGAGTGAGACTCACTGGCTCTCTCATGACCCACCAACCCAGAGCAGCAGGCTACTAAAAACCCAGACTCTCCCTTTGGTCAAGGGACACATTGATAACCAACCTTTAGTGACACACTCGGAGCGAAACCCCAGAGAAGGAATCAGGAGTGTCTCCAGGTCCCCTGGAGGCAGGAAGAGCACAGAGGAGCAGAACTGAGCAGAAAGCTTGTAGGCCAAAGTTCCCCCATCTTCCTGGCACATCAATAATGCACTAATGCTATCAATTTGCTGCAGAACTTACAACAAAGTGATTCTTCTTGTTCAGTTATTTAGCAAAGGGAGAGATTAAAGACTTTAATCTCCTGCCTTTTCTTTTACCTGCAAGGCTTATTTACCCAGAAATGAACAAAAAATATCATCGTACGTGTGTGTGTATTTTTTTTTTTTTTTGCAAGTAAGCTTAAGAAAGCTACTGGCTGGCACACCTCTGTCAGTACCACATGACATTCATATATTCAGAGTACCTTAGAGATTGCTCCTTCACTGGCAAGATGGGAAACTGATGCCTAGAGAGAGAGACAGTCATTTGCCCAGGACAAGTAGCCAGGGAGCCACAGAGCTGGTCTTGTGCACAGGTTTCCTACCTCCTCGTCCAGGGTTCCTGTTTCTGTGCATAGTTTAAAACATGAGCAGGTAAAATGTATAGAGAAGCGGTGACACCAAACCACCAAAAGGACAATGTCACTCTCAGAGAGCACAAAGGTTAAATAGTCCCCGGAGGATGGTTTGGCTTTTGGTTACAGAGAATGTAGGGCCTGAGATTTTGGCAGAAGAGAACCACTAAGTCCAAAGACCTCCTGTCTGATTTTCAAAGAGCATAGAGGCTGTATATTATTCCCTCTCTTGGAGGCTTCTAGGCATCCTTGCAAAGAAGTAGACTGGCCTCTGCTGGACACAGAGAGGGCAAGACCTTGACCCATGTCACACAGCACCTGACCAGGTGCTGAAACCTGGGGCTGCTAGCTCTAAGTCTACGTAGGGCTCTGCCACCATACCCTCCCATACCTCTTCTCCGTAAGAGTCAGGGCACAATGAAGACAAATAGTGTTCATTATGGACAGATCCATGCTTGTGCCCAGCGGCTCTCTCCGCAACCAGCATTCAGCCCTGCAGCAGCTTGGGGCTTCAGGGCCCTCTCTCTCCTGGCAGTTTGAAAGTCAAGAACTTTCAAAGCCAGTGCTGGGCTCCAGGTGGTATCCTTTCTCTCCGCTTTCTCATGGTTAATGGGGACACTATAGCACCAGTTTCTTAGGCTGGGTTGTGAGGAGAATCCAGCAAAGCAACAAGTGGTGGTGGCACAGTCCTGGGCAGAGTAGGTGGCCAATCGGTGCTATTTTTGTTTTAGCCTTTCTTTTCTTTTCTGGTTGGATCTTTGTTTCTGTGGCTTTGCCTGCCTTGGTCTCCACCTGAGGCTTCTGTCTCGGGTCTGTCTGTGCATCTCTGTCCCTGCAGCTCTATCCAGACGTTTGTCATGGGAATGGGGACAGCAATCCCCTCACAACCCCCCCGCCCCTCCCCCCCCCCCCCCCCCCGCACATCCCAGCGGCGCAGCGGGGCAGGAGCCGCGCTGCCTGAGCTGCGGAGCCGAACCAGGTCCCCGAAAACCCCGAGCCCCCCATGCACCAGGCCCCTCCGCCCCTGCAAGCGGCCCAAGCAGGCAGATTAATCAGCATCACCAACGAAAGGGAAAAAAACAACAACAAAAAACCCACAGAAGTTAGGAAGAGAGAGGGACTTACCGTTCGCCGCGACCCCCAGGCTGGCGGAGCCACTTTTAACTAAGAATGAATTAGGGACAAACTCTTCCTCAGAGTCTGAGTCCGGGGTTGGCTGGGCCACACCGCTGCCTAGCAACCGCCTCTGGCTCTCATTGGCCGGAGGGGAGGGGGGGCGGGGAGGGGGACTGCTCAATAGGGGTTGATGAAGCGGATGAACAATGCAAGGGAGCACCTGCGAACCACAAAGACAAACACAGACAGAAAAAAAAAATAATGAAAATTGGTTTCGAGGCACACGGGGAGGGGGAGGGAGCAAAATAAAACACGCATCAACGGGGGAGGGGCTCCCAACAGAGGGCGATCTACTGCACACGTGGTCCGGGGGGCGGGGCTGATGCCTCCGCAAAGGTAGTTGGTGCAAACTTCTGCAGAGCCGGGCCTAGGCGCAGAAAAGTCTGCACGGCTTGCCAACAGGGCAGCCCGCGGAAACACACGGGAAGCCCTACCCGCTTTGCCTGTTCTCTGAGAGAGGCCTGAAAACCTGGAGTCTGGTTCTGGGTGGCTGTGCTATCTATCAAACAGCAACCCCGCTCTGAGCCTCAGTGGCCCCGCTGGTAAAATGAGCAGCCACACTGGGTGATCGCTGAGTTCCTGCAAGCTGGCCATTCTGTGATGTCACTCAAGTGAAACGATGTTCTCATTAGTGAGATTTTTTTTTAATCGGACATGCCTGGAAAAGGCTCTGGGTCTCATAAAAGATAGAGCCGGAGAGAATGACCTCGGGCTGCCTCCACCGCTGGCATTCTAAGATTTTAACACACTATTTTACTTTTTCTAAGAATCTGACATTTTAAGATTCTTAAATCCTGCTATTTTCTGCAAACTCCCTGAGAGCAAGAGCATTAGCAGTCTTTTTCACTTCTTTATCCCTGGAGTCTAGCACAGCGCCTGGCATGCAGTAGGCACTAATGAAATATTTGCTGGATGGGAGAGTTGCAGGTGTCTAACATATTAGGATCCTCAAGTTCTAACCATCTCAGATAAGATAATTCTATAATTTTAGGGCACTAATATTCTATGAGTTCCAAGATACACTGAGTCAGTGTATTTTGACTCCAAGTCTAACATGTCAGGGTCCTAAGATTCTAAAACCCCAGTTTTGTGAGCACATTCCCAACTCTTCAGAAGGAGAAGGTGATGGCCTGGGAAAAGAGCTTTGAGATCAGGCAATTTGCAGTTCTGCCTGTGGCTGGCCTTCAGACATGTGCAGTACATCGTCCACAAGAGAGGGAACATAAGCACAGACAGATAACAGTATACAGTACAAGACAATGCATCCACTTGACGGCAAGGGCTGCTTCTTTTCTTCCACCTTGACTGAGAGAAGCCTTAAAACATAATCCGATCTACCCAGCTTTGCAAAGAGGCTGAACCTTAGGAAACATAACGTAGCCCGGACAAGTCATCATAAAATCTGGCAGAGCTTTAAGGGAGAGGTGGCACAGAGACCAGCTAATTGTTGGGGGGAGGGGAAGCTTTTTGTGGTCTACCAAGAGAAGCTCTCTCAGGTCACAGCCACCAAATCCTGCAGGATTCTGTAGTTTTCGTGACTCTTATGTCAAACCCTGAGCCTAACCACGTGTGATGACATTTTACAGATGTGCTGTATACACCATCTGGTTCATGGTAGAAATTTAGTAAGAGCAGTTGAGATAGCCGGGATCAATGACCATGGTGCAACCTCTGAATGGCTCTGTGTTCTGGTTTCTTTACCTAAAACATCCAGGCTAGGATTCTCTTCAAAATCATCCAAACCAAGGATTCTCAATTCACCTTGTGAGAACCTTCGCGGACACCACTTACTACACAGCATGCTAAGGTGATCAGCCTTGACTTGATCCAGCCTTGACTTGAGTTCTGGTATCACATTTGCCATACTGTATTTGCAGTTATCTGTAGTTGTCTCCTACATGAAAGTATAGGGCATATTCTTGGGGGACAGTACATTCTTGGAGTAGGTTGTGGAGTTCAACAGAATCGGGGTATCCTTCATGACCTAGCCTCCTATTAGCTGTATGATCTTGGGAAAATGACTTCCAGTTTCTTGTTTGTAAGCTGGGTACCTCTCCCCTTTCACACAGTTGTTGTGAGGACTAAGGATACCATATCTGAGCATGCAGTATGCATGAGCAAGTAGGAGCCCAGGGTCAATGCTCACCAAATGCTCATTCAATTGAATGAATCCCCCCACCCCAGCCAACCACCCCCCCCCCCGCCGCCGCCCGTCCCCCGGCACCAAGAACCTCATTCATGATTCTGCTTCCTTTGCAGTCCCAGTTTTGGAAAGATTTTATCTAGCAGGCTGCATTTATTAAGCAAATATACATTCATTTCCTCCTCTTTTATTAGTCAAAGACATCTTATAATCTCCAATCAGAGCTTCTGATGAGCTCGGGATAGCCGGTATCATACCATGCTGAGTTGTTAGAATTTCAGACAAAAGTTAAGAAACACGATATGTTGTTCTAGGGGGGCTAGTTACAGCCTCTTCCTAAGTACATCTGTCAGGCTTTATGAAATAAATAGTTCCAGAACTAAGTAAATTGTTCCATCACAAACTTCAGAGACCCAAGGCTGGGAACAACACAGTGCCCTCCTGGGCCTCATGCCTGTTTCTTCTGCCTTCCATCCAACCTCCAGGTCTCCCTCACCTCGGGTCTCAGCATTGCTCTGAATATTCATAACCTAACACTCAAAGCACCTAACAAAATGCCAGGCCCTTAGTAGGTGTACAATAATTCATGATGTTTCTGTGAAGTACAGATATCATTGGAAACATGTTAATTCCCTTCCTCGTTACGCATCAGCTTCTTCTAATTCATGTGGTCCCAAAGTAGGGTACACAGAACCACCCCCTGGGCACAAGAAAATATAGAAATATTTATTTTATGGGGGGCGGCTGGGTGGCTCATCGGTTAAGTGTCCAACTTTGGCTCAGGTCATGATCTCGCAGTCCGTGGATTTGAGCCCTGCATTGGGCTCTGACAGCTCAGAGCCTGGAGCCTGCTTTGGATTCTGTGTGTGTCTCTCTCTCTCTGCCCCTCCCCTGCTCATGCTCTCTCTCTCAAAAATAAAATAAACATTAAAAAAAGAAATATTTATTTTAATCCCCTTTTCTAATATCTATTTTGTATATATTTTGTAATATATATAGTACATTAGTGCTCGAAACACATATAATAAAATGCATTGCTGTACAAATTTGGCAACTACAGAAGCAAAGCAGGGAGATATTAAGAGTTTGGGCTCTGGAGCCAGATCCCCCATTTGAATTCTAGCTATACTACTTGTTAGCTCAGTAGTAGTGACCTTGGGCAAATCACTTTACCCTTCGTACCTCAATTTCCTCATCTATATAAAGGAGATTAAAAGATAAACTAAAAAACGAACATCTATTTCACAGGGTTGCTTTGAGGATTAAAGGAGTCCAGACAAGGAACACGTTGAGAACGGTGTGGCAGCCAGTAAGCACCTAATAAGCATTAGATGCTCTATGTATAAATATGTATATAGAGAGTGAGGGCACTAGGCTCTCATAAGAGCAGTGCGGGATTGCAGAGTATGGCAAATACTGCTTCATTCCACAAACCCTTCCTAAATACCCACTGACTAGGCTAGAAGGTGAGGGGGATACAAACAGTGAGAGACATGGTCCCAAAGGAGCTGGCGGGAGGGGAGACAGTCACACAGAGTTCTAAGCAAGGCACTGGGGACCTGTCAGAACAGAAGACAGCCCAGTGCATAATCAGGATACACACTTCATCTGGAGGAAAGGTGAAAGGCTTTCTGGAGCTCCAGAGAGTTCTGGTGGGAAGAGAAGGAGAGATCGGGGGATGGGAACCCACGACATAGGGAAGAATGGCAGAGGGCCTAGGGCCTCATCTTTCGCCGGGTCTCCAGCAGCCTGCCCATCCCCCCTTTGCTTCTTAAGTCTCATGTGCTACCATGAACTTCTCACCAAGTCTGCCGAGTCTTGCAGAGCCGTGTTGGCCTGCTCTCATTTCCATGGATGCACGCCTCTACCTTTTGTCCAAGTTTGAGGAGTTGCACAACTTCAGGGCATCATTTGCAGCGAATCTGTTTGAATGGCACCCCCGGAACACAGTTTTGCACATTCTCTTTCTTCTCCCTGCACACATACTTTACTCTTCCCTTTTCCCCATCACTACCACCCTGTGTCACTAGCTCCCACTCATCCTTAGGCCTGACCTCACGTCACCTCCCCCGGGAAGGTTTCCTGATGCCTCAGGCCTGGGTTTGGCACCCCTGCTGCATCCCCACACAGCTCCCTGTACTTTCTCTGTTGCAACACTTCCTGCTCTGCGGTGTTTACTTTCTGTGTCTGCCCACTGGCCTGCCTGGCTTGCCCATTATCATATTTCCCAGTGCCTAGCACAGTGTCCGGTGCATAGAAAACACCAGTAAAAACTTGTTACATGACGAGGCGATGGGAAGAAGGTAGAAGGGAAGGAGAGTAACTTGATTACGGTGCAAAGGGTCTATATAAAGGTAACAGTGAGAAACAACAGTAGGTTTAGGCCTTGAACACAAAGAAAAGGAAGCCAGACCTTAGCTGGGAGTCATGGAAGCTTTTAAAGTCAGAAGATGACAAGACCAGGGCTGTGCTTTACAAAGATCTGCTCTTTAAACTTAAGGCATCTGCTCAGCCTCTTAGATTTCCTTTCTAAATGGCTCACCTCAGCCAGGATGGAAGTCCCCATGATTGCCTCTGGGGGTGGAGGTAGGGGACAGATGCATGTTTACACAGGCAAATAATACATGCCTGATACCAAGGGATGATGGGACTGGAGTTTAGGGTTGCCTTCCCATATACCCTGATCATCAGCTTGAAGGGAACCTGGTATTGTAGAATTTTCCACAGTGTTCATGGTAAAATGAGATGGGATGATGGGTGTGAATCTCCCTACACCTCACTCCAACAATGAAGGCGGCCAGTGAAAGGTGGAGGGGAGTCATCCACGTTTCCTGAGAGAATGTCTCTGTGAGCCTAGTTCTAGCTTATTGTGGATGAGGAGGGAGAAAGAGCCACAAAGTGAGAGTGCAGACACCCATATGGTTGAGGTGGAGGGTGAGGCGGGGCCAGGAACAAACATTCTCAGAGCTCCTTCTGGAATCCAGGAACCCAGTCAGGTGCTTTATGAGATCTCTTCCTCACATCAAACCTGTCAGTAGGAAAATTCAACCCCATTTTCAAGGCTTAGAGAGGTGAAGTAATTTGTCTATGGTCACAGGAGCTGGGTAAGAACTCGTAGCTGCAGTGCTGTTCCCTGAGTGGCGTGAATGAAATTTATCAGGCCGCATTTCGGGTAGGGAAAGGGAAGCTCTTGTCTATCAACTGAAACACATCTAAAGCAAAAAGACCACAGGCTTCCTGTTGTGTAAACCAGGGATCAGAGTCCGGTTTTACAGCGGCTGTGTGACCTTGGGTAAGTCACGTTACTTCTCTTAGTCTCTGTTTTCCCCTTTAAAAATGGAGCGCTTATACCCACTGCAAAGGGTTGCTGGGGAGATTGATGCTATGATGCTTCTAAGGAGCCCAGCAGTCTCATGGAAGGGGCTCAGCCAACACTGATTTCCTCTGCCATTCCGCCAGCTGTAATCTACAGTAAGAGCAGGGTGGTTTTGTGCAGTAAATGATAACAGATCTGCAAGCGTGCCAATGACACCTTTATCAATGTGGATTACTTGTCAATGTCATAAAAAGAGGAAAGTGTTAAGGAGGCAGCCGTGATATATGAAAAGAACACAGGACAAGGGAATCCTGCAATCTGCAGAAAGGACAATTTCAGTTACTCACATCTTTGTGTGAATCATGGGAGCATTTGAAACGTAACCTATAGCTAGGATAGGATATTCTCAAGGAAGGTCGTTTTAGCATTCTGGATTCTGAGCGTGTCTCTAGAGTATGCCAGGAGGCTGAAGTGTGAAGGGCCAGCTGATGGACAAATTTATTACTCTGACAAGTAAAGAAAGACCATTAACAAAATGCACGTTTTTACACTTTTCTCAGCAGTCTTGAGAAAGCCATCTAAACACCCAAACGGAGGCGGGAGCCTGGGTGGCTCAGTTGGTTGAACGTACGGCTCTTGATTTTGGCTCAGGCCACGATCCCAGGGCTGTGGGATCCATCCCTGCATAGGGCTCTGTGCTAAGCATGGAGTTTACTTAAGATTCTCTCTCTTCTCTCTCTGTCTCCTCCTCCTCTTCTTCCTCCTCCTCCACTCCTCTCCCCTGCTCATGCTCTTTAAAAAATAAGTAAACAAGCAAACACCCAAAGAGAATCTTATTAATCTAAACCGTCTAGACTGTGACAGGGTGAATCGCAGCCGACTGACAGGCAAAGTGTGAGTCCCATCGGAAAAGCCAGAACACTGGCTGTGTGCTGCAGGGAGGGCACTTTCTCACAGGTATGTCACCTTGTGCAGCCGTGAGCTGACAGATTCACCCCTCCTGTGGAGGTTCCGTTCTAGAAAACTCTAGTCCCTTCCCTTAACACCAAGTGCGTTCCTTCTCTTCTCATGCTCCAACCTCGCCTCTATGTCCTTTTAACGGGGCAGCCAATTGCTTCAGGGAGTAAGTAAAATCCTTCTTGGTTCTGAGCAGAGGATGGAAAACTTGGATCTCCTTCTGACAGAAGGTTTGGGGCTCCTGGAAGACCAGAAGTTTCACCACAGGGCAGCATGTCCTGACTCAAGTGAGGGACATTCCCATCTACTACTTCAATAGCCTCGCTTGCCTGACAGGATGGTAGGCTGCTCACCTCTGTGTCCTGGCCTAGATCAGAGTCTCAGCTCAGAAAAGCTTTGCAGAACTGGTTCCCATAGTTATCTGAAATGGACTGAAGCCCACTGCTGTGAAGGATTTCAAAGTGCAGGAAACCCCAAGCCAGAGAGCTACAGAGACCCCACATTCTGTTTGTCAGTGTCAGCCTCAATTTGCATCTGTTATTCTGCATTAATTAACAAGAGTGCCCCGCCTTTACTCTAAAAATGTCTGATTTGGACAGTTAATTAGATGGCTACCCTGTTTCAGGGCAGTATGGATTCAGTTCCACATCAGAGGCTGTAGTCTGCTGCCTAGACTAAGGGCCAAGAGATCTGGGTGCAGGTCAACGATGTGCCTCGGGACCACGGTCAAGTCCTCTGACAGCTCTGGCCCTCGCTTTCCCCATCAGGGAGCCAGACTAGCACACTCTAAGGTTCTTCTGTAGGAGTAGCTGTAGTACCTACCTCCAGGGGATGTTCTGAGGAGGAAAGGAGACTATAAAAAGAAGGCAGGATAGAAACGATTTCAGTTACAATGGCAAGTGAGGTTCCTTCAGCAGGGCGAATGCTCATAAAGTGTTTACACGATGAATAAATTTGTAGGAATGTATTGGAAAAAGGACTGGCTGAAAAAACCTTTCACAGTGGTTATCAACGATATGGGCAGTTTTTCATTTTTTAAATATGATTTTATACCTTCACATTTTTGTACAATGAGCACATACAGTTCTTCTTCTACTTCTAAAATTATTTTTAAAACTTCAGGAGAGGGGCATGTGGGTGGCTCGGTCAGTTGAGCTTCTAACTCTTGGTTTTGGCCCAGGTCATGATCCCGGGGTTGTGGAATCGAGCCCTGCGTTGGGCTCTGTGCTGAGCAGGGAGCCTGCTTGGGATTCTCTCTCTCTCTCTCTCTCTCTCTCTCTGCCTGTCTACCCAAGCTCGTGTGAGCTCTCTCTCTCTCTCTCTCTCTCTCTCTAAAAACCAAACCAAACTTCAGGAGAAAATGAAATAATAAATGTGAAAATGCCAGGCACCTAGCAAGTGCTAAGACAGATGTTGATTTTAAATACAAATAAGATTTTATGCCCTGATATGGGTAGTATGATTTTATATAAACTTATTTATATAAACTTATTTTTAAAATGTGAAAAATTTGGGGCACCTGGGTGGCTCAGTCAGTTAACTGTCTGACTGCTGATTTTGGCTCAGGTCGTGATCTCACGGTCATGATCTCACAGTTGTGAGATCAAGCCCCTCATCGGGCTCCACACTGGGCATGGAGCCTGCTTGGGATTCTCTCTCTTCCTCTCCCTCTGTTGCTTCCCTGCTCAGTTCATGCTCACTCTCTCTCTCCCTCTCCCTCTCTCTCTCTCCCTCTCAAAAAAAAAATTAACAAAAATGTGAAAACCTCTTAACTGAGCAGTTATACTTCTAGCAAGTTACCCAAGAACATAATTGTGACTTTTCAAAAGATTTTCTAATAAGAATATTCATCACAACATCATTTGTAATAGTGAGAAGTAAAATAAAAAAATGCTAGAAAGGAAAAACATCTTTAATGTTAAAAGTGCCTAATTATGTAAAGTAAGGCACAGCAGTACAATGTTAATACACAGACGTTATAAGCCATGTTTGTAAAGAACACTTCGGGACATGTGAAATTGGATATAAAAAACTATGATGCAAAACTGTATAAAAAGTAATTCTGACATTTAAGTGTGTGTGTGTGCAGTTTGTACAGAAATGTTGACACCTGTCACCTTAAGGCAGTAAAATCATGAATGCATTTTAGTTTTTTATAATTTTTCCATACTTCCTAATTTTTTCAAGGAGCAAATGTGATAATGAGATTAAAAAAATAAAAGTTATTTTGAAGAGAAGGAAACACACCGACAGGAAGGTAGCAAAGAGCAGGGCTTCTGGTTTGGGTCCCCAGTATGTGGAGCACTGCACAGCCATAGCCTCCTGGGCCCAGATTCCCCTTCTTTTCCAGCCTATTAAATCTAGTGAGTCTTACTCCCCTCGCTGGGCAGCTCCCACTAAGTCAACTCTCCTCTTTTCTCATCAACAGTGGTTATTTTCAGAAGCAGGTCTGGGGCCATCTGTCTCTGTGACTTATGCTGGGAAAATGGTCTCTGGAAAACAGGAGGCAGTAAATTTCTCAGGCTCAGCTCATTTGATCTCCATCCCTCCTCCTCACAGGTTTCTCAGGGCCATTTTTTTTAAAGCATTTACCAAGAAAGGAGCTTTGCTTTCACCTGTTTGGGGGGGGACACCCAGATCCTGGAGTACCTTCCACCTCGACAATGAGAAGGGAGGGCTTTAGGTCTCTGGTCTTCACTCAGGGATGGCCAGCTAGCTGTGCTGCTTGTTTGATTACAGGTGTATTAAATGAGGACTTTCATTGAGGTGCCTGCGTGGCTCAGTTGGTTGAGCATCCAACTCTTGACCTTGGCTCAGGTCATGATGTCATGGTTTGTGAGTTTAAGCCCTGCATTGGACTATGTTAGCAGTGGGGAGCTTGCTTGGGATTCTATCTTTCCCTCTCTCTGCCCCTCCCCTACTTGCTCTCTTTCTCTCTCCAAATAAATAAATGAGGACATTCATTGATTTTGGGGGGTAATAACAGCTTTATTGAGTTATAGTTCACATACCATACAAGTCACCCATTTAAAGCATATCATTCAATTATTTAATATATTCACAGAGTAGTGCAACCATCACCAGTCTGTCTATCTACCTATCTATCTATTTTACCACAGTCAATTTTAGAATATTTTCATCACCCCCCCCCAAAAAAAAAGCCCATACATATCATCAGTCACTCCCCATTTCCCTCCAAACCCTCGCAGCCCTGGACAATCACTAATCTACTTTCTATGTCTATGGATTCACCCATTCTGGGCATTTCATGTACATGGACTCAGGACACGTGCTCTTTTGTGGCTGGCTTCTTTCATTTAACATAATGTTTTTGAGGTTCATCCATGTTGTAAGATGGATTAGAATGTCATGTCATTTTATTAGCGAATGACATTGTGTTGTATGGACATTGCGTTTATTTGTTCATCAGCTGATGGACACTTGGGTTGTTTTTACTTTCCAGCTATTCTGAATCAACTGCTACAAACATCTGTGTACACATTTTTGTGTGGACATGCGTTTTCATTTCTCTTGGGTGTATACCTAGGAGTAGAAATGCTGGATCAAAGTAACTCTGCTCAACATTTTCAAGAACTGTTGGACTGGTTTCCAGTGGCTCCACCATTTTCCATTCCCACCAGCAGTGTCTAAAAGTTCCAATTCCTACACATCTTTGCCAACACTTTTTATCACGTGTCTTTTTGATAACAGCCATTCTAGTGGGTATGAAGAGTCAGCTCAGGTCGTTTTGATTTGCATTTCCCGATGGCTAATGACGTTGAGCATCCTCTCATGTGCTTATTGGCCATTTGTATATCTTCCTAGAGAAATACCTATTCCAATCCTCATTTTAAAATCGAGCTATTCATCTTTTTAGTGTCTACGAGTAGGCACTGATTCTTTCATCAAATATTTGTTTTGTGCCTACCCTGTGCGAGGCACTGTTCTAAGCATCTAGGCCTGGGGGACAAAGTCTTGTCCTCACAAGCTTACATTTCAGTAGAGGAGAAAAATCAACAAGTGAACAAAGAATCATACAGAACAAGATCAACTGGTGATAGATGCCGTGAAGCAAAGTTAAGTGCAATGAGAGGTGTGGAGTGATGGGATGGGTGTGCTACTTCAGTTAGGATAGTCAGGGAAGGCCTCTCTGAGGAGGCAATATTTAAGTAGACACATGAAATAAGTGAAGGAGTGAGCCACACAAACATCTGGGGGAAGAGCTTTCCAGACAGAGGACCTAGCAACTGAGGGGGTGGCAAGGAAGCAGGCCATCACGCCTCTCCCCCGGCCCCAAGCTGAACGCAGTGCCTTCCTATGGAACCTTTTGCAAGCTGAAACTGCAAAAAGGCAAGAAGCAATTACCATTAATTTACATGGAAAAGTTTTTGAGCATTCCCAGACCCCCAAACTAACCTCTCTTAGGCTTTTCTGATACCTTAGGACGTGTCTTGCTAATGGCTGCACAAAATCAATCGAGAGAAAGCACAGATGCTCACAGACACAGTTCAAAGCTCTGGCCGCTTGATGCTGAGCTGCTGTGTGTAGTTCCCGGGGAAGGAGCTCGGTGGGGCCGCCCTCGCTGCTCTGGGTGCGTGCTGCCTATATAATGGCTCACTACAAAACAAGCTCTGGGCATAATTTGGCTTTTAGCCTTTTTCTGTAAAAGTGAAAGTCCTCTTCGGATCCTGTTCAGTGAATGAAAACAGGTACTAACGTAGGTGTTTCATAAAAGCGAGGTGGTATAATGAGAACTCGTGAAAAGCGAGGGATGCCCATACGGGTGGAGAGGCCTAAAGAGGATCGTGCTAGGAAGTGAGCCTTGAGAGGCTGCCAGGGGCCAGAAGACAGATGTGCAACACTGCAGGCCACTGTGCCTGTGTGTTTGTTAGTGAGTTCTCGGAGGACAGGGACTGGTCTTATTTGTATCCATATGTCCACAGCCCACACAGTGATTTCATCTATCGTTGGTACCCAGAACATACTGGAGTCTATTTTAACTGATTGAGCTAATCAGTTTTTATTAGTAAGTAAAAACAATACCTACGCGTGAATAGTATTTACTCTATACTTCACACAAGATTTTCACATCCGCGATCTTATTTTATCCTTTCTACATTCAGGTGAGGTTATGACCATCAACCCCATTTTACAGACAGAAAAACTGAGGCTAGGAGAGGTGCTGTGACTTGTGCAGGGCCATACGAGTGGTAAGGGGCTAAGTGGGACTGCAACTTTGGGGAGGGGCATCAAGTAAGATCTGGATTTAAAACTGGTTATTGTGATTTGGGGCGGGCTGCTTCACCTTTTAGAGGGCTGGGATCTTCAGGATCCGAGCCTAGCTCCCAGGGGTCTTGTGGAGAGTAAGTGAGTAAGAGCATGCGTGTCTGGGGCCTATGATGGGCCTGGAACACAGCGGATTGAGCACACAGCTCAACACTGGTAGCCGTCCCCCACCTCCCTTTCATTGCCCACCACAGATGTACACCGGTCGGCCTCCCCACATGAGGCCAGAGCCAAAACCTACCCTTCCCCTGGAAGGGAGCCTGGTTGCATGGGTAGAAGAAACAGGGATATGTTATTTCATGTGCGGGAGGCAGGCGTGCCAGAGGAGGGGGAGGAGAGGTCAGGGATGTTGGGGGAGAAGGGCAGGGGAAATGGGAGACTTCCTAGAACCCCAACTGCCAGCTGCAACCCCAGGTTTCTCAAAGGTTCTTTGAACCTTTCCCAGGGCTTGGTCCAAAGGGGTTTAAGATGGTCCATCCAAGGCCTCCGGGGGCTCAAATCAGGCCAGACAGAGACGCCACTTTCTGTGGGATGTGGGGGAGAGGGGGACACAAGGCAAGTTGGATTATCTAAGCCTGTCAAGTCTGCTGGTGAACATGAGCAAGGAGGCACTGAAATTTATGGCAGGCCTTGAGCAATCTGTGGTCACAGAGTGCTCTGTTCGACAGAAGGGCTCAAGCTTTGCACTTTTGCACTGAGATTTGATTAAGAAATGGTTTCAAACAGCTGTTTTCAAAGTCATTTATTACTTCTTGGGTTCAAATATACATATATATATATATGTGTATATATATATATATATATATATATATATATACATACACACACACACACACACACACATATATATAATTTCTTCTATATATTTCCCTCCCCAACTCCTTTTACACAGCTGCAAAACTGCAGACCCCAAGACAAAGGCAGAGCATAACCTGTCAAGCTTCACCTCTACTTCAATACTGGGGGATGGCGGCGGTATTAAGTACAGAGGAGAGAGGTGAGAGGTGGGGCGCTATGGAGGAAGAAGAGCCTGCTTGCTGGAGGGAGGGGAGGCAACTGATAGTAATTTGGTGCCTACTGTGTGTCCCCTACATACATCATCTCAATCCTCACAACCCCCTGCAAAGGCGATAGGTCTCCCCAAGCTCTGAGGCTCCGGAGAGCCTGCTCAGGATCGCCTAGCTGGGGCAGTTAAGAGGCTGAATTCTGGACCTTGTTCTGGTGGACCCTAAGCCCACTCTATGCCACTAAAATCATCCAAATGAATAATGATAATAAACACAAGCATGTGCGTTTGTAAATCCAAGGGTTTACTTTCCTGATCTCTTAAAGAAGCTAGACAGTATGCTCAAGGCCACAGAGCCAGTGAGTGTAGAACTCTGACTCAAAGGGGAAATCAAGATGAGTATAAGCAATGAACCGGGCAAAAATTAACCAGGAAAAAAACCACCCATATAAAATAAAGCCAGAGTTGTTTACTTATCATTTGTGCAGTTTGCTATCTATTATATTTTAACAAAACAATTTTAAAAAATAACAGAAAACCCTATGCTGTATGTGTATAGTGAGCACATATTGAGAAACATTCTCCTTACCTAGTTTCTCCCTGTAACCGCCCTGGTTCTAAATAGCTTTCACTGAGTGTACTCATCGTGCCAAAGCCTCTGCTCCCATTAGATTTCTACAAAGCTTTTTGAAACTTTTTTGAAAGCACAAACATAGTAAGGGCCAAGCTTTCCGGAAATTCCTCTACTCTCACTCCAGGAAATCTTAAAAAAAAAAAAAAAAATCAAGGAAAGCAATCTCAAAAAACCTTGAAAAAAAATCAATGGGGTGCAGGGGGAGAATGGACAAGTGGAGAAATGTCTGCCCAAATCTTGTCCCCAAGTGACCGGGTCTCCCTCAGATGGAGAATTTCCCCAGAAGTCTGTTCTCAAAGCTGGGAGCCCTTTAGGAGGCTTTAGGCAAAGATTAGAAGAAAGACACGCTTGTTTTTAGCCCCAAACACACTCTGTGCAGAAATGAGCCTTGGGGATGAGAAGAGAAGGGGAAGGAATAAACATTTACCAAATACCTCTGTGTGTCATGCACTGTGCTGAGCACCTTGCGAACACTTTCCAATAAAACTCTTACAGCAAACACCATATTCACCCACTCAGCAAATAACTGTGGGGCTACTGCATGTCAGGCCCCCTGCTAGGTGCTGGGGCCACAGCAGAAACACCACCGGGTAAAGTTCCTGTCTGTATTGGTTTCCAAAGGCTGCCATGACTGAGCACCATGGACTATCTTAAAACAACAGAAATGTATCACCTCCCAGTTCTGGAGGCTGGAAGTCAAAATCAAGGTGTCGGGGGAGGGGGGTAATGGGGCTCCCTCTGAAACCTGTAGAGGAGTCATTCTGTGCTTCTTCCTAGCTTCTGGCAGTTGGCTGGCAATCCTTGGCATTCCCTCTTGTGGCTGTCCACTCCAATCTCTGCCTTTGTTGTCACATGGCCTTCTCCCACATGTGTCTCCATCTTCGCAGGCTGTCTTCTGGTAAGGGCACCAGTCAGATTGGATTTGGGACCCGCTCTACTCCAGCATGACCTCGTCTTGACTAATTATGTCTGTAACAACCCCATTTCCACATGTGGTCGCATTCTGAGGTACTAGGGGTTAGGCCCTGAAAATATCCCTTTTTGGGGGGGGACACAAGTCAACCCATAACACTATCCTTGTGGAGCTTATAATATAGAAAGCCCCTTTTACACATGAATAAGTTGAGACAAAAAGAGGCCAAGTGACTTACTCAAGGTCCACAGGTAGTAAATCACAAAGCCACAAACCCTAACCCTAACCCTAGGGTGTGACTCCAGAGCCCATACTCCATCTACCTTGCCACCCTGTCTTGCCAGCATGGGGTTTCTTCAGCTGAAGGTCATTTATATAAAAGGAGCCTTTGCATATATCATCACTTCTAGTCCTTGTGACACCCTATGATGTAGATACTATTATCATTTTACTGATAAAGAAAATGAACTCCAGGGGCGCCTGGGTGGCTCAGTCGGTTGAGCGGCCGACTTCGGCTCAGGTCATGATCTCGCGGTCCGTGAGTTCGAGCCCCGCATCGGGCTCTGTGCTGACAGCTCAGAGCCTGGAGCCTGTTTCAGATTCTGTGTCTCCCTCTCTCTCTGGCCCTCCCCCCGTTCATGCTCTGTCTCTCTCTGTCTCAAAAATAAATAAACATTAAAAAAAATTTTTTTTAAATAATAAAAAAAATAATATGAACTCCAGAAAGATTGATCTTATTCAGTCCTCAAGAGGAGGGGCAGATTGAACCCAAGTGAGTGGACTGTACCCATGTTTTTGCAGCCATGCCAAGATCAGTGGCATTGTGGTGGGAAACTGGACCTCAGGAATGGAACCAGAAATCAACACAAGTAGTTAATGAAAAGGTTCTATCTCTAGGGCTGTCCATGAAGGCTGGTCGCCCTGACTGAGGGCACTGGACTGGAAAAGAAAGAAGGATGTTGGCTATTTTTGTTTCTCTGGAGGGAAAAGAGTCTCCATTTTGGAGGTGAAACCATTCAGCATCTCGAGCAGCATCCCCCTGACTAGAATGCTAGCACACACAGATTGCACTTGCCCCAGATTTCATGTGGGTGGGTAAGTGAGGGAGGAGAGAGGTGCCTGCAGGGTAGGAAAGCATTTGGGATGTTCCGACGTGCCAGGTCCAGAGTCCAGTGGTCTGTGAGGCTGGCAGGGGTAGCTGGTCCTGTGTAATTTGTCACAAGACCCTGGCATAGTCAGAGGAGGAGAGTGCCACCATCCTGGGGAAGAAGGTCAAAGCCCCTCTCTGGAGCGTCCTGCCAGCTAGATCCTGCCATTCAGTTTTCTCAGTGATCCTACAGGGGACTCCAGCCAGCACCCCAGTAGAGTTATGGTAGGGAATCATTTTGGGTCCTGCCTGCCTTTGAGAAGTTTCCAGAAGAGGCAACTACCCCACAGTGCTATGGGAGTGGGGAGCCCTTAATTAATGAGGCTTTGGGGTGCAGTGACACCTATTCCTACGGGAAGTGGTGTTTAAGTAGAAGCCTAATGATAAACAAGCCTAAGTTGGCCAGATGAAAGAGGCATCGTGTGTGGTGTGTGTATGTGTGTGCACAGGCGTGGGCTGATTTCAGTGTCTGGTAGGGCAGAGAGAACCGCATGTGCAGAGGCCCAAGGCACTGTGAGTATTACCAGTCTGGTAGGTCTGGAGGAGAGGTAGTAAAGAGCTACTAAAGAGCTGAGCTGGAGGGAGGTAGGGTTCAGACCCTTGACAGGCCTCTGGTAGAATCCAGGGCCTGCCTCTACTCCTGGGGCTGCAGGACCCAGCAACTGTTAGCAACTATCTATCATGCGCCACCCAAATTAAGTCACTGAACTTCTCTGGGTCTAACTGAAAATTACTACGGTCATGGGGGTTGCCTCCTAAGCTCTCTTGGAGATCAGATAATGAAAACTAGCAAGCCTGATTTACACTTTTCCACTTAATCCTCATAGCAACTCTCTGAATATCTCCTTATTACCCCCATTTAGTAGAGGAGAGGAGATACGTTCACAGAAGGTTAAATGACTACCTTCTATCAGTCTTCGGTTTTCTGAAAGAAATTGCTCTCAGGCTTTCTGCCCAAATAGCTGAGTCTTTTGCTCTCGGGGGACTTTTACTCAGGGGAGAAGGATGATTGGTTAATAGCAGCAATGATGATAATAGCTGCCATTGTTGGGGACTTTCTCTTTGCTAGACGTTGTACCAAGCTGTGTATAGACAGGAGTCCATTTTAATCCTCACGGCAATCTTATGAAGTAGGGACCTTTGTGGCCCCCATTAGAGATGAGGACGCTCGGACTTACAGCAGTCAGTCAACTTGGCCAAGGTCATACAACCTACTGGGAAGGGGAGAGCTAGGCGGTGGCCACTGGTGACTCATTCCTGCCACAGCCTAAGCTCCTAATCACTTCTCTGTGAAGCTTAAAAGGAACAAAGCTCTCCTAGCCCTACCTGTAGGTTTCTACACGAGAAAGCTGAGGACTGGAGAGGTGACAGAATGAACCTAAGGTCCCAGGATAAGGTGACCATGGAGTTAGTTGTGTGCCATTAATATCAACAATAGTAACAGTTATGAGGGCAGTGGCTGAAACACGGAAGCTTTTAAAGTTCGGAACCTTTAAAAAAATTTTTTTTTTTAACATTTATTCAATTTTGAGAGGCAGAGAGAGACAGAGTGCAAGCAGGGGAGGGGCAGAGAGAGAGGGAGACACAGAATCCGAAGCAGGCTCCTGTCTCTGAGCTGTGGGCACAGAGACTGATATGGGGCTGGAACTCATGTACCACGAGATGATGACCTGAGCTGAAGTCAGACGCTTAACTGACTGAGCCACGCAGGCAACACCTCCCATGCCTTTTTAATTTAAGTGATCTCTACACCCAACCTGGAGCTCAAACCCACAACCCTGAGATCAAGAGTCACATGCTCTTCCGACTGAGCCAACCAGGCGCCCCTAAAGACTGGAAACTTTTTGATCCTTGCTTATCCGATAGATGTAAAATATCTTGAAGTTATTTTAATATTCATGACTTTATTAGAGTTTGACTATTTTTTAATGTTTATTAGATATTTATATTTGAGTATCTATGAATGGCCATATAGGTCTTTGCACATTTTTTTCTTATTTGGTTGTTCATGTTTCCTATTCATTGATCGTAAGACTTTCTGTATGTCAAAAATTAATATATTTTATATAGCGCAAATATTTTTCCAGTTTCCTTTGACATCGCTTGTGTTGTTTTTACTTGTCTTGCAGAAATGCTTACTTTGCATTTCTGTCTTTTTCTTTATGGCTTCTGGGTTCAGTGAAGATCAGCCAACTTCCTCAATTGTTTTCCTGTCATCAGATTCCCCCCAGGCTCCCTCTGGGTCTGGGGGCCAGCTCAGAGGCACGTATAGACAAAATAGGGGCGCCACCCTAGGTTCCTCCCACATGCTCTCTGGAGACCCTCTGCGTTTGACGGAGCCTTTTCTTTTCTTCCAGGTCTCTAGCCTCCCTCCACACTGTAACAGAAGGATACAATCCCTTCAGAAAATTTGATTTTCATTTTGGATAGGCTAAGAGAAATCCCTCTTTTCTTCTGTCCTCCTCATCCTTTTGGAATGGAGATGCAGGGACGTTGGGGCAGACAAAATGGGATAAAATTTGGGGTTTGCCAGGAAATTTTTATTTGGCTGTGTGTGGAAGGAAGGAAGGGAGATTTCTGAAAGTACTTTCAAACTCAAAACATATCTCTAACAGTAAAACATAATTTTTTCAGAAGGAAGAAAACTGACATTAATCAAACACATTCCAGATGCTGAGCAAAGTAATTTTATATCTCATTCTCCTAAAAGTTTTATCTCTCTGTGGTCTCAGGTAGGGTCTTCCTGTTTCAAATGAGGGGGCTGTAGCTTGGGGAGCTTACATGGGAAACTGTCACCTGTAAGTGGATCAGGGACTTGGATGCAGGCCCCTGGCCCCTGGCATAGCGGCTAAGGGCTCTGGAGTTGGTGGGCAGAATGTATCTCAGCTCTTTGGGTTACTGTCAGTTTGATCTTAAGCAAATCACTTAGCCTCTCTGAGCAGCTTCCTCAACTGTCAAATGAAAGTAAAATTATGTTTCCTCATACGGGTTCTGAGGCAGTGAAATAGGCAAAAGGATATAAAACACACTCTAATGCGTGGCCTACAGAAAAGTCTTAATAAATTCTAGGAATAATAATAACAACAGCAATAACAACAGCTAATTTATTCTTTCCTCTCCATCGTGCCTCTATCATCATAAAGCATTCCAGCTGGATACTTTCATATTCTTAGCCTGCTCTGTGGTGATGATAATATAATAGCAGTGCTGTTCATAGCAGCTTTGTTCACAGGAGTCCAAAACAATGCAAATCCCATCAACAGGTGAACTGATAAATAAATTATAGTATATTAATAAAATGGGAAGCTCCACAGCAACTGAAAAAAAACCTACCGGTAAATGCAACAACATGACGAACATCACAGATTTTCAGAGATTCATTTACGGTAAGTAAGAGAAGCCAGATACAAGTATATACCGTGTGAATATTTCCATAAAGTTCAAAAGCAGGCAAAACTAAACAATATCGATAGAAGCCACCGTAGTAGTAGTTTCAGGGTGGGTAGGCACATCAAACCTTTTGGGTTTGATGAAAACGTGTTCTATCTTGATCAGAGATATGGCTACAGACATGGCTACATTGTAAAAGATCACTGAGCTGTCTACTTAAACACTTTAAGGTATGCATGTTAGTCCTCAAAAAAATTATTAAGGGGGGCAAATAAAAAGGCAAATCTGGAAAAATGATGAAGTGAAAGTACTCAAAATAATAAAGGTAGTAGTTACTATCACCGGCACTGTGTGAAGCACC
This sequence comes from Lynx rufus, assembly GCF_022079265.1. Classification (NCBI taxonomy): domain Eukaryota; kingdom Metazoa; phylum Chordata; class Mammalia; order Carnivora; family Felidae; genus Lynx; species Lynx rufus. The sequence continues at coordinate 53,584,456 of NW_025814897.1, read as the reverse complement.
TCATACACTCAGTCTCCCATAATCCTCATAGCAGCTCTGTGAAGTCGGCAGTATATTTGATAGATGAGAAAACAGGTTATGTTCTTTGGCTCAGGACACTCACCCACATAGGGCCAGGACTTGGCCCGGACTGGCTATCTCCAACACCTGTTCTATTACCTCTGACAACAAAAGAAACCTCCATGTAAGTTGTGGGAGCCAGCCTCCAAGACGGCCCCTGTTGACGTTCACTTTCTGATGTTCCCGCCCTTGGATGCGTGATTCTCTCCCACGGAGTAAAGCTGACCTGGGATACCAACGGGATATGCGGAAATACAGAATGTGACTTCTCAGGCTAGGTGCTAAAAGACACTGTGGCTTTCTCCTTAGGTTTGCTTAGATCTTTTGCTCTGGGGGAAAACCAGCAGCTATTTTGTGAGGACACTCAAGCAGTGATAGAAATGTCCTTGTGGTGAGAAACTGAGGTCTCTTGCCAACAGCTGGCATCAGTATGGCATCTTGGGAGCAGATCCTCCAGCCCCAGTCAAGTCTTCAGACGACTGTCACCCTGGCTGAGACACCAAGTCAGGCAACCCAGCAAAGATGCTCATGACTTCCTGACCCACAGATATCGTGATATAATAAATGTTGTTTCCATTTTAAGTGGCTAAATTTGGGGGTAGTTTGTTACAATTGAAAAATAATATATAAGAGAAGGACCATGCATATTAAATGATGAGCAGCCCTTACACATGAGTTAAAATCGTGAAGGAACTACAGAGTCAATAATCTCTGTCCTGCCTGAAGACTAAGTTTCAGACGGCTGTTTCTCAACATAATAGCCTGGGTTTTAGTTGTTTTCTGCTCTTTACGATTCCCTTTAGCTTTTTAAAAAAAATTCTTTTAAACATTTATGCATTTTTGAGAGACAGAGAGAGAGGCAGAGTGCGAGTGGGGGAAGGGCAGAGAAAGAGGGAGACACAGAATCCGAAGCAGGCTCCAGGCGCTGAGCTGTCAGCACAGATCAGGACCCGAGCCGAAGTTGCACACTTAACTGACTGAGCCACCCTGGAGCCCCTCCCTGTAGCTTTTTATTTTTGTGCTCTGTCCACACAGCTAAGGCCCAGCTCTCAGTCGTTGCATACTTTAGCTGTATCCTCTTAACCTCAGTGCTACAGGCCTGAATAATGTCAAATCTCACCAGGAAGAAATAAAAATTTATAACTTGTTTATTCATAAATTAGCCCTATCGGACCCCAGAGCACATCAATAGTTCAGTTGTGTTTGACACCAACTCTCTTCATTAGGATGTTAATCATTAGTGTCAAGATTTGTCTGATTCTGTTGACATTAACCAGAGGTCACATTTTTGTCAGAACTCAGCATTTAAAGACTGGAAAAATCATAGGAGGTGGGAGAGCACCTGGAGATATTTTTGGCCCAGTCCTTGTCTCTAGGCGGATGCTTTAACTATATTTAAATGTATTCCGAGTTAGGGACTCACACACTATTCTTTGGTAGGAACTTCTGCTTTTCTACTTTTTGTTTACTCGTAATCACAAATAAGTCCCTTGCCATCCCACACAAATTTCTCCTGCTTTCACCTCAGCTCCTTCTCTTTGGCGTCATCTTCCAAGAACATAAAGAACAAGTGTTAAGAACTCTCTTTAGAGAAGCCCTTCTAAATATTCACAGAAGGTAATTAAATCACAGCTTAGTCTTCCCAGCTGCAGGTTAAAGAGCCCCAGTTCCTCTGCACTGACTGCACAGGGGATTTTCCAGTCCTCCTGTCTCAGGTAGGGCCCTCCCCAAATGCTCCCACTCTTGTAAGCTTCAGTGTTTAACGAACGTAGCCGTGGCCTAGTGCAAAGGATAAAAATGATGATTTTGCACTCCCACCTCCCTTACTGGATCACAGTTTCATTTTTAGAACTTATTTTCACAGCTTTAGACTCATAGATATGTTAGAAATGTAAAAGTAATTTTGTCCCACTTCCCCTAATTTTGTAGCTGAGGAAACAATGGCCCAAAGAGGCCCGCTCAAGGTCACTGAGTTACAGGACTGGCTGAGTTAAGTGTGGTCTTCCCGTCATGTGCCTTTCCCGTCTCTCCTGCTCGGCCTGGTGTCACCTGGGTGTGTCCCCTCACCTGTGCTGAATCTCTATCCTCTTATTACAGCTGACAACAATAGCACTTTGCAGCTGGTACTCACAACAGCGTCTACTGCAGTACTGTTTGCAATAGAGTAAGACATGGGAAAAACCAGGGCCTCTATTCCATGGAATATTCCGAAGCTGTTAAAACGAATGAGGAAGATTTAAATATGCTGCTAGGGGGAGATCTACCAGCTATATTATTTAGTGAAAAAAACAAGTCAACAGCACCTAGTAGAATAGCAAATAGAACGTATCATTCCACTTGTGTTCGAAAAAGGTATACACACACATGATTCTGTGCAGAACTTTCTAGAAAGATACATATAAAATGGTTAATGACAGAATGGGGTTGATGGTAAAGACTTTTACTTACTTTTCATTTTATATCCTTTAGCATTGTTTGAATTTTTAACCATCTGCCTTTATTACTTTTATAATAAAAATAGTATAAACGTTTAAAGTGTTAATACTGAGGACTTCTATTTTCTTTTTTTTTTACTGTCACATGTCTCTATTTTTTTTTTTTTTGAGAGAGAGAGAGCAGGGGAGAGGGACAGAGAGAGAGAGAAAGAGAGAGAGAATCTTAAGCAGGGTCCATGCTCAGCACAGAGCCTGAAGCGGGGCTCAATCCCACGACCCTGCTATCGTGACCTGAGCTGAAATCAAGAGTCAGATGCTCAACGGACTGAGCCACCCAGGTGTCCCTCCCATGTCTCTATTGTTTGACTTTTTCCACTACCATGTATTACTTACATAATTAGAAAAAAGATATCAAAAAGCAGATATACATTAAAAATAATGCTCCACATCTGAAAACTGGTTCTATAGTAATGCTTTTTAAGATACAGGACACACAGATGATACACTCTGAACAGGGGAGATCAAGTCATCACATGGCAGTGGTTTCTCAGATGCAGCATGGTGTGTGTGTGTGTGTGTGTGTGAGTTGGCTGTCCCACACCGCTGGAGTTGTTGGAAGTGGTTCTTGGTTGTCATGATGACTAAGGAGGTTGGTAGTGGTACCTAATCCCCTGGGATCGGGAGTGCTCACAATACCGTCCCCAAAATGCCAGTGGAGACTTGCCAAGACATGCTGGTGGAATATCTAAATGTAGAGTTTTTAAATGTCTCTGTCCATTCTCTCATTTAAACTTCACATCTCTTTTGAGGTTAAAAAAAAAAAAGTATTCATTATTACCTCCTGTTAACGGAGAGGAAGTATCTGGAAGGTAGGTCACCCGGGGAGGGAGGGAGGGAGTTTCCAGAGGAAGAAAGACGGCAGATGGTAACAGGATTCAACCTGGCAACCAAGAGGCAGGGGTATTTGCTGAATGTCTGTTCACAGAACAGCAAGGCCTGTGCCAGGCTAGTTATCTCTCTCACCATGGTTAATAGGATGGTATATCCCTATTTTACAAACGAATAAACTGAACGCTTGAGATCAGACCACCAGCCCTAGGGCACCTGACTGGTAAATGGCTCAGCTCAAATGCTGGTCCGTATACTTCCAGAGCCCTTGCTCCCTGCACTTCCCCACGTGGCCTCGCTCACAGCCATTGGAGGCGACCAAGTGGCACCTGGAAGCAATTTCTCCTCTGGTTCCCCCCCACCCCCCAGGGCCCATGCTACTTTGGTAGGGAATTCACGGTGGGAAATTAACCTCTGTCTGCAAGGGCCAATTATGCAGTCTAGAATAAAAAGAGCAATGTGGGCCTGGACCCAGGCAAAACACTGGCTCCCCTTCCAGCTGCCTATGTAGGCAGCTAGGAAGGGCAAAGGAGGGGGCAGGGGAAATCCTATTCTATTTTGAGAAAATGGTTGTGTTTGATTATCCAATAATACCAAGCTATTAAGCTGGGACAGCTATGGATTTTCCCTAAATTTGGAAAATTGTGATCCATTTACTTCTCACTTTTAAAGAAATCTATTCGAAAGGAATTTAACTCCCTGATGCCTTGAGGTATGCAGGACTAGGAGTTAATGCAAACATCTCTTAGGAAAAACAAACAAACGGGAATTCAGACCTGCAAAAATCTGCTGGAGAGAGAGACTGGGGAGAATGAATAGCTTCCAAGATAATTTCTTCCCATCAACCCAGTGACCCTGGCTTCTCTGCCACTATGTCCTCAAAAGTAGACACAATGAGTTTTGTCTTACTACAGTATTTTATACGTTGGCCAGTCCTCCTATCTTTGAGACTCATTTCAAGTATCACCTCTTCCAAGAAGCCTCTCTGACCACTCCAGGCCGGTTGAGGGCCCTCAAAGTCCCAGAGTTCCCTTCTCTCCCGCACTGGTCTCACTTGTCACAGGACTCTTTCTCTAACTGTACACATCTCACTCATGTCAGGATTCCCATGGCTTAAAACAGCACAGGCACTCAGGATGGGCTCTGCCTTGTGGATTCACTATGGTATGTGAACTCATTTTCTTACCAAAGTCAGTGTCTGATGTGAGCAAGGGATCTGAGCAAGAAACTGGACTTTATCAGGTGGATGAGAAAAAGGACATCATGAGGGGGCCGGGGTGGCTCAGTTGGTTAAGTGTCTGACTCTTGATTTCGGCTCAGGTCGTGATCTCATGGTTCATGAGATCGAGCCCCATGTTGGGCTCTGCGCTGGTGTAAAGCCTACTTGGGCTTCTCTCTCTTCCTCTCTCTGCCCCTCCCCCACTTGTACTCTCTCACACAAAATAAAAATAAACAAACTTAAAAAAAGGAAAAAGGACACTACAGACGGAAGGAATAACAGTATCAAAAGCACGGAGGTATGAAAATACACGATTAAGAAATGGGTTGAGAAGAGGGAGTAGAGCAAAGTGGTGCCAAGCACAGTTTCTGAAATCAGACCTGAGAGGAAATTTTAGCAACATCATCACTATGTGACTTGAGGTGATTTACTTAGTTTGTCCCTTGGTTTTCTTATTATAAGGCTGTAATTAGGTGTGGAAAAAGGACCACAGCGGCACGCATTCAGTGAGTACTTAACTATAGTTTTAAATATTGTTATTCTGAAAGGAGAGGTATAATTCTCTTGGAGGATGACCTGGACCCCACTGCTGCTCAGCCACTGTTTGCTCAGAAGTGCAGGATTTGATAACCAACCTGTGTCATTACCTTCATTTATTCATGTACTTCATTCATTCATTCTACAAACATTCCTTGAGCAACGAGTATTGGCGAGGTGTTGCAATATGCCGTGATAGCTTCAAAGCAAGATGGATTCCCAGCCACCAGAAAGCTCAAAATCTTGTAGGAGAAATGTGGCATAGACACAAAGATATGGTCAAGGCAGAGTTAAAGGGGAGATGATCAGGTGCTAGGAGAGCCTGGAGGAAGAAGGAGCATTAGAAGAGAACTCAGTTCACAGAAAAGGGGAACTTGTATCTATCCATTCTGCTTGGGGTTTGTTGAGCTTCTGAGATCTTACTGTGGGTTTACAGTTTATATCACATTTGACAAAAATCATCATTATTTTATCGTATTGTTTTACTGTCTTCATCTCTCCCTTACCTTTCCTCCTTTGATCCTAAGAACTTGTAATTACATGTCACATGGGCTCTAATCACATGTTAAATCACTTGATATTGTCCCATGGGTCACGGAGGTTCTGCTTATTTTTTTCAGCTATTTTTCCTCTTATCTCCCTCTGCTTTGGTTTGGATAATTTTGATTGTCCTACACGCAGCCTCTTTTTTTCTGTAGTGTCTAATCTGCTGCTCAATTTTCCATGACACTTTCATTGCAGATATTCCATTTTCGATTCAAGTTTCCATTTCTCTGAAATTCTCTACTTGTTCCCTCCTTATGTTCATGTTTTTCTTTAACTCCTTGAACATAGAGCAGCCATTGGAAAGTCCTTTTCTGTTCATTTCACCATCGCTGTGACTTCTGTTTCTATTGACTTATTTTTCTCTTAGTTATGAGTCCCATATCCTCCTTCTTTGCAGATGTGGTAGGTTTGTATTGTACGCTGCACACTATGGATGCTAGGATGTTGGGCCTCTGGATTTTTGTCCTCGTCTTTTAAACAGTGTCAAGTTTGGGTTTAGGTAGGCAGTTAAGTGACTTGCAGAGCAGCTTGATCCTTTCAAGGCTTGTTTTGGCTTCACTAAAATAGGCCTACAGACACCTGGGTGGCTCAGTTGGTTGAGCTCTGACTTCAGCTCAGGGCATGATCTTGTGGTCCATGAGTTCGAGCCCTGCGTTTGGGCTCTGTGCCCTCAGAGCCTGGAGCCTGTTTCAGATTCTGTGTCTCCTTCTCTCTCTTCCTCTGCCCCGTCCCCCCACCCCCGGCTCACACTCTGTCCCTCTCTCTCTCAAACATAAATAAACATCAAAATAATTTTTTAAACAGGTCTAAAGTAGACTTTATTCTAATGCCAGGTTGACTCAATCCTAAAGCATGGTCTTTTGGGAGGGTCTCTACTGAATGCCTGGGGTGTTCAGCAAGGTCTCCCTGCTCTGCACGGTTGGAATTTAAACATCTCTCATCTTGTGTGAGTTGTAGCGTGCAGCCGGTAGGGAGTTGTTTTATTCTCTGGTAGCTGTTTGTTCCCCAAGTAGATGTTCTTTGTCCGGCCTCATGGGGTCTTTCCGTGCGCACGTGAAGCTCAGCATTTGGCTGGAAGCTCAAGAGGATCTCCACGTGGATTTCTGGACCCTTTCCCATTAGCACTCTGTCTCACAAATTTCTGATTTGCCAGCTGCCCTCAACTCAGTAAGAACACTGTGCTCCGTCTGACCTTTCCTCCTCTGCAGCTTGATAACGTTCCTTTGAGCTGAGAGCTCGGGCAACCGCCAGCTCCCATTGCTTGTTTTGTTTCTCTTAGAGACCATATTTTTATTTTTGCGCTGTCTCTGTCCAATATCTGAAAACAGTAATTTCATATATTTTGTCCATGTTCACAATTGTTTACAGTAGCATGGCTAGTCCAGTTCCAGTTACTCCATCATGGTCAAAAGTGGAAGCGTGGAAAATGGGGAATTGGAATAGTTTCTTGAAGAATAGGTAGGATTTGGACATAAAGCAATGAGTGAGGAGGCTCATTTCAGGCAGAAGAAACAGCATGAGTAGCAAATATTTATTGAGCCCCTGCTGTGTGTTATGCACTGGGGATTTTGTGATGAATAAGACAAATGGAGACTTGCCCTAATGGAGCTTACAGCTTGTTCTGATCTGTGTTCATTATAACCATTCTCTGGATGCCTGCTCTGTGCAAGACAGTGTGCTGGTACAGGAAGTTGACGTTACAAAGAAGAATAAAACACAATTTCTGTCTTCAGGGAGTTCACAGTATTTGGGGGGAGAGAGATAAAGAGTTACTTCCAACATAAAGAAGCGGGTGAGATGACAACATTATGCCTATGGCGCTATGGGAGAGGAAAGGCAGACTTTTAGGTCTAGCTTCCTTTATGATCTATGTATGCACTGTGTCTCCAAGAATGAGTAAGAATTAACTTGGAGTAGAAGGGGTGGAGGGGGCCTTCCAGACAATGGCAACAAAAGCACAGAGACACAGGTACCTACAGGAAGCTGTAAGTATCTCAGTGTGGCAGTATGAGATGGGGCTGGAGAGGCAGATGGGCCCTTGAGGGGCTGTGTGTGCCATGTTAAGAGTCTAGATTTTATCTTGATGGCAATGGGGGAGCCATGGAAAGCTTTTAAGCAAAGGAATGATACCCTGAAAATTCCTATCCTTGACATCTCCCAGCTGGCAGGAAACATATAGAATATTCAAGGGGAATTTATGGGACTGGGAAGGGCTGTTAGAAGTTAACTCTCTTCCACCAGGAACCTGAAGGACCTTTTTGTAAGAGCCATTTGGATTAAAAATACAAAAAGCAGTACGAGACACTTACAAACAAATCCTATGGTGTCTAAATTCCATCAACGGAGATACAGAAAAGCAACAAATACAGCAGGCCAAGATGAGTTTCTTCAGGAAGGTGGTGGGTGGGGAAGAAATATATAATTTTAGAGCTATAATGGTCCTTGAAAATCATCATGTTCTTTGCCTAAGTTTTATAATTATAATGGAGGCAACAGAGACCTAGAGACATGGGAAGTGGAATGGGGGCAGCAAAAAGAACTTTTGGCTGACCTGAGTTCGAATCCTGGCTTGGTTGTTACTAGCTGTGACCGTGGGCAAGCCACTTAAGCTGACTGAGTTTTAGATTCTTTATCCTAAACTAGAGGACAACAAAATCTACCTTGATGGATTGAAGTAAGACATACATGAAATCAGTGAAGTGGCTTCCAGTGAACGTAAACTAAGCTTGCTTATGTAGTATCATCAACTCAGACATTCCATTGCTTATGATTAACATGGAAGGAGAGAGCCCACAGGAGTAAAGTTCCTTTGGGAACAGCCCCAAGAAGTGGGGGGATGATAGTGGATAGCTGCAGATTCTTTGTCACTAACTCCATTAGAAGGTGGGCTTTATTTTATTTTCTCTCACCTTGAATCTTTGCTGGCTCTGAGATTACTTTAACCAAGTGAATTAACCATCACAGTGGATATGACGCTATGCTAGTTCTGGGCCCAGAGCTTATGAGAACAAGTGACCTCTGCTTCTTTCCTATTGAATGTTGACTCTTGAGATCCAGCTATCATGAAAAGTAGTCCAAGCTGGCCAAGTGGCAAGACCACTTGGAGACACAGGGGTGCCAGCCTTCCATCTGACACCATGAAGGCACCAAGCATACGAGGAGAGCCACCTTGGATATTCTAGTCCTAGCTACCATATGACTGCAGCTTCATGAGAGATTCTAATCAGGATTCACAGAACTGCCTGGTCAACCCACAGAATTGTGGAAAATAACACAGGGTTGTTATTTTAAACCATTGAGTTTGGAGTAGTTTATTATATAGCAAAGGACATCCAGGAGAAATAGGGAAGTTAGTTCTCCCCACCTCTGGGCCCAGAGTCAGGTCTGAGCCTTTCTGGGAAGTAGAAGGAGCCAGCATATTCTGGATCCAAGAAGTGCTGCTTTGGGACCCTAGGACCAAGGTTTATCACAGAGGGAGGGCAAGAGTCCTTCTCTCCTTTTCTCTAGGGAACAGAATGCTTATGGGGCAGGGTAGATAGGGTGACAGTTTGAGGGTTTGCAGCTTTGCGGGTACTTGGCACTAGCTCCTTGGGCAGAAGAACTGATAGCCTTGTGGACTCCAACTGTAGGGCTGAGGCATAGTGTCACCTTCCCAGTGACTTGTAGGAAGAGGGAATATTAACAAGCAGTGTGACATAAAGGGACCATAGCAGACTTCCTGACCACACATGAGGCCCCTGGAGTCTTCCAGAAAACCCTAAGACTTTGAGTAAGTTGGATGTCTCCTATGAATTGTTGAGGGAGAAATCCTAGAAATCTGGATGGCTGCCATCAATGAAACCATAGGCTAATGAGGTCTGGGGACACCCAGGTTTCATATGTAAACCTCTTCACATAATGTTTGCTTCATGATAAGTGGTCAATATGTGACAGCTTGTATCATTAGGGAATTGGCCTAATATCCAGGGTCATAGAGCACATTAACAACAGAGCAGCCTAGCGCTTTCTTGCCATGAGAAGCTGTCCCCTGCTGATTGCTCTTGGGTTAGTTCAGTGTCAGCAGCAGTCACCCCAAGAATGCAGAGCTCAGATTACTCCCCAGAGACTCAGGCAAATCCTGTCAGGTTCCAAAGAACCTGCATATGTAAGTCCTGGCTCCAGCACGAAAGATAATACTCTGATTTGGAGGGTTATGAATCAATGGATCTTAAAACAAAAGTTATCTTTATTGGACAGTTTAACAGAGGAAGCTAGAAAAAGCAAATGACAGTCGTGAATTTAAGACAAAATCTGTACAACAGTTTTAACTTGGTTAAACAAGTGCAGTGTCCCTCAGTAGGGCAGCTGTAGGAGAAAGGAAGTTCCACTACCAGCTTTCATCTTAATGGTGAGAAGAAGAAAGACCCTGAGCTTTTGAATCTATAGCTGAAGTTTATCCTTTGTTTCTTTCCTCCTGAAGCTTGGCTTTTGATTAACATGAGGACCCAGTGAAACTTTCTAGACCCTAAGGGAGTAAGAGAAAGTTCCAGGGTAGCTTCTTTTATGGGGTGAATATTCATGTCCTCCCCAAATTCCTATATTGAAGCCCTAACCTTCAATGCGATGGTATTTGATGGTGGGGACTTTGGGTGGCAATTAGGTTTGAGGTTAGGTTGAGGTTAGGACCCTCACAATGGGCTTAAAAGCTCTTCTGAAAAGACAAAGACAGCTCTCTCTCTCCCTCTGCACGCACACTAATGAAAGGCCATGTGAACATACAAGGAGAAGGTGGCTGTTTACATCCCAGGAAAAAGGCCTTTACCAAGAACCAAATCTGCTGGAACCTTGATCTTGGACTTGAAGCCTCCAGAACTATGAGCAATAAGTGTACAATGTTTAAGCCACCCAGTCTATGGTATTTTGTTATAACATCCAGAGCAAAATAAAATAACTTTCTTGCCCATTCCAAGGAAATGGAATATCATCCAGGCTCCATGGTATAGTAGAAAAGACACTGAAATCTAGAAAATCAAGATGGAGCTCTGTTGTAGCCAGTTTCAAGCTGGATGACACTGAGTAAGTCATTGGACCTCTCTGAGCTTCCTTTTCTTTATCTGTGAAATAGGACAAAGAATCTTTTGCTTTGCCTATCTCACTTAGAAGTTGTTAGGATCAAATGAGACCATGGATATAAAAGAAACTATAGGAGGTATTTCTGGCTATGGCTGAGTGAGGAGGCTGGCTAATCTCCCCTTAAAAGGAACTATAAAGTTGAACAATACTGACAAAAACAACCATTTCAACACTCTAAAAATTGACCAAAGGCAGTATGTGACAAGCTCAGAACAATCTCAGAAGTGTTTTACGCTTGGAACACTGCTTGATTCTAGGTAAGAACACTGGGACTCCACAGTGTTACTCCCTTGGGCTCTTCCCATCCTCCACAGCACAGAGGTTCCGCCAGGAGGATTGTCGGCTTGGCTGGTGAGGTTGAAGGGCCAGTTGACTGACAGCAGCAAGTGGTACCCATGGCCAGTGACACTATCAGAGGAAGTGATGCTCCTTGGCAGCAGCCAAGTAGAGAGGGCCATTGGCTCTACTAGCATGAAGTCATTACTGGGGTAAGCATATTCTTGGCTGAGACGTTAATGAACAGTGGAGATCAGAGAGGGCCCAGGCTGTCCACATACTCCCGGCCATCCCTGAAGGTATGTGCACAGAGGAGTTGCAAAAGGCCCGAGTGGAAAGCAAGGCTGGAACAGACTTAAAAATGATCTGGATTTTGAATGTGCTCCTCTCCTCTCCCCCACACATGGCTTGATGTGTTTGAGCATAATATATGTCCAATTACTTCACTGATTGGCCACTAAGCTATGCAGACAGAAGCTTAAAAAGCAATAATGAAAAATAACCAAACAGAGACACCAGTGGCCACACTGTGGGAAAGAAAGATTTCAGAGATTTAACCTAGGCATGTTCTAACCACAGAAAAACAACAACAACAATAACAACAACAACAAACAAGAAAAAAAGAGTGGTAAACAACTCTTGTTTGTAAAACAACAATCATCATGAGAGAAAATCAGAACCCAGAGTTGTTACAATATAGTAACTAAAATGTCCAATTTTCAACAATAACAGGAGCACAAAGAAACAGAAAAGTATGACCCAATAATCAGAAAGCCAAAAACAGAAACTGAGAGTGAACCTAAATGTTTTCATTAGCAGATAAATATTGTAAAGCAGCCACTAAAAAAAATGTTCAAAGACCTAAAGGACATCACATCTAGGAAATTAAAGGAAAGCATGGCAACAATTAATCAACAAACATAGAATGTCAACAAGGAGACAGAAACTCTAAAAAGGAACCAAAAGTAAATTCTAGAGCAATACAGTACAATAAAACAAAAATTCACTAAGAAACTCAAGAACAGACTCAAGATGTCTAAAGAAAAGCTCAGTGAACTTGAAGATAGATCAATATAAATTATACAATCTGAAAAACAGGGGATAAACATTTGAAGAAAAAGGAATAGAATGTTAGAGATCTGTAGAATAACATGAAGCATACCAACAAACATAACGTGGGCCCCAGAAGGAGCAGTCAGGGAAGGGGCAGAAAATATATTGAGGAAATAACAGATAAAACGACCCCAAAGTGGATAAAGGCATTAATCTATACATCTAAGGAACTCAATGAACCCTGGATAAGATAAATGCAAAGACAGTCATACACAGACACATCATAATCAAACTATTAAAGCCAAAGATAGAATCTTAAAAAAAGAAAAAAATGACTCATTATGTACAGGAGAACATCAATATAATTGTCTGACTTCTCATCTTTTTTTCCCTTGTTTATTTATTTATTGTTTAGTAACCTCTATACCCCACATGGGGCTCAAACTCATGACCCTGAGATCAAGAGTCACACACCCTTCGAACTGAGCCATCCGGGCACCCCATGACTTCTCACTTTGAACAACAGAGGTCAAAAGAACTGAAAGAAAAATAACTGTCAACCAAAAACTCCACATCCAGCAAAACTCTCCTTAACAAGTAAAGGCAAAATAAAGACATTCCCAGATCAACAAAAATGAAGAGAATTCATTGCTAGGCGATATGCTTTACGGAGTCTTTCAAGCTGAAAGGAAATGATGCCAGGATTTATTCTCAAATCCATAGTTAGAAGTGAGGAGCATGAGAAGTAGAAAACATATGGGTTAATATAAAAAAATCAGTAAATACATATTTTCTCATTTCTTCTCTTAACATCTTTTGAAAACATAAGATTGTGTAAAGTAATAATTATAACACTGAATCTAGGTTTATCATTTATATTATATATTATCTGCCTATCTATCTGTGTATATATCTAGATCAATAATAACATAAAGAAAGGAGGAAGGGATTGTCATCTTGGAATAAAGTTTCTAAATTTTACTGGAATTCAGTTAGTATTAATCTAAAGTGGACTGTAATAATTTAAGATTCATACCACAATCCTTAGAGCCACTAAAAAGTCCTTTAAAATATGGTTAAAACAATCATCAAAAAAGTAAAATCTAAAAATCTTTATTGAACACACCACAAAGAGGCAGGAGAGTGGGAACACAGGAATAAAAAAGATAAGGGACATATAATAAAATACATAGCAACGTGGCAAATATAAATAGAATATTAATAATGATATTAAATGTGAATGGTCAAAATAATCCATATAAAAGGTGAATATTGTCAAAAAGCAAGATCCAATGATATACCATCTATAGGAGGCATACCTTAGATTCTAAGACACACACAGGTTGAATGTAACACAAAACAAAACAAAAACCATAAAAACAGAAACCAAAAGAGATCTGTAGCAGCTACTATAACATTAAATAGAACCAGGACAAGAATTGTCTGTAGAAATGAAGAGGGGCATTTTATATTAATAAAAGAGCCAATACATCAGATAATGTGACAATTGTAAAGGGATGTATGGTTAACAACCTCAAAAAGCTTCAAAATTCATGAATCAAAAACTGAGAGAGCTGAAAGAAAAAACAGATCATCGGAGACTTCAATAGCACACTCTCAATCACTGATAGGAAAACGAGACAGGAAATCAGTGAGGATATGAAGGACTTGAACAACACTGTAAACTCAGTGGGCCTACCAGACATTTACAGAACAATCTACTGATGGGACTGCTGAACACACATCCTTTTCAAGCAAACATGGAACATTGTCAAGATCTGCCATATGCTAGGCCATTAGACAAACATCAATAAATGTAAACTAATTGAAATCATACAGGGTGTCTCATTTTATCACATATTGGAAATCAACAACAAAAAGAAATATAAAGCCTCTGCGTCCCTCTTCTGGTTTAACAAAGCATGGCCTGCAGTAACCAGATGTTGGGGCAGCTGTCTCTCTCCTGGGAAAGGAATACTTCTGGAGGAAGTAAGAATTCTGTTCCCACTGATCCTCTTTTTTCCTCCCTTATAAATACCTCTCTTTCTCCATTCAGTTAGAAGTTGCAACCCCAAGAAAATGGGTGGTACTATACCTATTAGAGGCCTTTAAGTGGGCTGATATTCAATGTCAGAAACCATAAAAAATGGAGTATTCATCTACATGACCCTAAACACCTACAGGATAGTTACAACATATGCAGATCTAAGAGTGATCCTCTGAGCAGTATTCAGTAGGTTAATTCATGCTCAGAGAAGTGCAGGTTTACTGAACCTAACCAGGGTCATGTGTTACACAAGGTGTTTTAATATCTTATTCCCTGAATCTTTACCAAAACTCTATGAGGTAGGCATGATTCTCATTTCATAGATGAGAGAACTGAGGCTCAGAGAGGTTAAGTTACCCAAAGCCACACAGGATGGGTAAGGCCTGTGACACGAATTCACCAAATTTAGAAATTTTGTTATCTGTTGTTAATGGAGGATAGGGTTACAGAGAATTCAATGCAAAGAAGCAATGGAAAAATGAATTTTTCTCTTACAAATTTAACAATGAGTTCCTAAGTGACATTTGAATGATTTTACTTGATGAGGGCATTGAAATATTTTATGATAACATTTTTAACATTTTTAATACAATGTGTATGTGGAGTGGCGGGGGATGGGGTGGGGAGGATAGGAATTCATTATTCTCATGCTACAGGTGAGAAAACCAGAGCTGAGACACAGACCATGGAAGTGACTTGTCCAGTGTGACAGAGCTAAATGGGTGCAAAGCAGGATGTAGAATCCAGGCCTCCCAGACCCCGGTGAGTGTGGAAAACAGCAGTTGTATTGGGTATCAGGGCTCCGTAACTGAAAAAATGCAAGCTGTGTGTAGGCAATGAACTCCTGACCCAAACTTAGGTCACCTGCCCTCTGCTGGAGGGGTGTTGAAACCTACCTCCAGAGGGCAGAGGGGTATTGAATAGCCTGTGCACCTGGGAACAGACAGGAAGGGGGGTGTCCCCATCCCCAGAGAGCCGACGATGTGTGTGTTAGGGCAGGATGCCCCCACAGCTCACTCCTCCACCTACAAGCCTCACAACCCCATTTCCCTTCCTAAAGGCTGACCATCATCCCTAAATCCTCTCCGTTGCTCGGCCAAGTCCACCTATCCTGCCTGAAAGAGCAGCAAGAAGGTAGCTCTTTGCGGTGACTCTACACTGTGCCGTCTGCACAGGCCCATTGTTCTTCCTGTTTTTCCTTCGTTCTGCCCGAGATGCAGTCCTGACTCGTTGTGTGGAGTTCTACCAGGCATCACTTAGCTATGTGCCACGCCACTGGGTTTCAAACAGCAGGGGACTCCAGAGTTTTAGACCTGCAGCTCGTGTTCGGTGAATGGGATTTTTATGAGGCCGCCGCAATCAGTCTTGCATACAGGGTGCTAAAAATTTTTATGGCTGGCTGGGATTTGTTGGAAGCGCCAAGCTGGAACGTGATGGAGTTTCCCATTAGAGAATGTCCCCAGGAAAGCAGGCTTGCATGGTTCCCTGGTACTCGGAGGTGTCAGAGAGCTGGTTTTATGGAAAGCAATTTCCTCAGTAAAGAAAAAATATGCTCCAGAGACGGAGCGATTTCAGCACAGGGGCCCTGCCACCCTGGGTTTAACGGGCTTCCTTAGCAGGCGGTCCCTGGTGATTGCAAAGACAAATGGGTCCTACCCATTCTGGCTGCTAGCAAACTTTTCTTCCCTTCCGTTCTTTAAAAACACACATTTAAAAAATAAATAATAAAAAGGTTTGAAATAAAGAAAATGAGCTGTAATGATATCAACTACTCAATAGTATTGTTCACATTGTTATATATGCACATATATTTTTGACATAGTTTGGACACAGCTACGATACAGTTTTATAACTTTTCTTTAACGTTTTATGATAAACATTTGAAGTCATGAAAATTGCTTTGTAGACCTCATTTTAAGTAACTTTATAATGTTCCATTAGGCAGATATACCATAAAGTAGTACCATTTTCCATATTGTTGGATATGGAGGCGGTTTCTGATTTTTTTTTATTATTATAAATAATGGCACCATGAACATCTGGGAACATAAAGTTTTGCTCATATTTCCAATGAGTTCCTTGAAATATATTTCTAGAAGTAGAATTACTGGATCAAGGATGTCACATTTAAAAATTTTTTTTTAACATTTATTTATTTTTGAGACAGAGAGAGACAGAGCATGAACGGGGGAGGGTCAGAGAGAGAAGGAGACACAGAATCTGAAACAGGCTCCAGGCTCTGAGCCATCAGCACAGAGCCTGACGCGGGGCTTGAATTCACTAACCGCGAGATCATGACCTGAGCCGAAGTCGGATGCTTAACCGACTGAGCCACCCAGGCGCCCCTACATTTTAAAGTGTCCTGATATATATGGCCAACTTGCTTTCCCTTAAGGTGTTATCAGTTTACACTTCCATTGACCGTATATGAGAATGTGTATATTACCACACTCTTGCCAACACTGAGATCTTCAGTTTTTAATGTATCTATTACTTTACAAAATACAAATGTCATCTCATTGTGTCTTAACTTGCATTTTTGAAGTTTATTTATTTATTTTGAGAGAGACAGAGAGACAGAGAGACAGAGAGAGAATGAATGAACTCCAAGCAGGCTCTATGCTGTCAGTGCAGAGCCCAACGTGGGGCTCGAACTCACAAGCCATGAGATCATGACCTGTGCCCAAACCAAGAGTCGACGCTAACCAACTGAGCTACCCAAGCGCCCCTTAACTTGAATTTTTGGATTAATAGTAAGGTTGAACGTTTTGCTCATATGTGTATCAATTATTTGCATTTCTTTTGTTCTACTAATGCCTCAATGTTTTTTGTCTTTACTATAGAAAGGATTGTCTGCTATATTTGCTACTATATATATATATATATATATATATATAATATAACACACACACACATATATACATATATATATACATATATATATACATATATATATGTATATATATATATAATTTTTTTCTTACCAATTTTATGTTCCTGGCAAACCTCTCAAGCAAAACCCAAAGGGAGACCCTTTGTACATCTGTACAATGATCAACCCAAGGATGTCCCAGGCCCCAGCATTTCTTTATATACCATTCTTTCTTGCCCTTATCATCCACCTGCCTACCTTTACATGATACCTTTTATGTGCTAAGCACTAGGACATGGAGTTAAAAATATGGCTCCTGCCCCAAAGGAACTCACAGTCAGTGGACCGAGTGTGTATATGTAATCAGAGGCACTTAGAGAAAGCACTTTGGGTCACTAGGGCTCAGAGGTGGCTTGGGGAGATGGGGGTAGAAGTCCTCGCCTGGCTTACACCGTCACAGGCAAGTTTCCTCTTGTCTACCAGGTGACAGCAAAGCACAGGAAGGCCAATCAAAGATCGAAGCACGAGGCTCCACTTTAGCACCTTGACCATGTGGTTTGGAAGCAAGAAGGTAAGCTTTGGAATCAGGCGCTGCCCCTGACTAGCTGTGGGGCCTTGGACAATTTACTTCTCCTCTCTGGGCCTTAGTTTTCTGATCTCTACAATGGGCCATGCAATCATCTGTGAGAAATAAAATGTCTGACACAGAGTAGGTACATTTCCTTCTTTATTAAGCTCATCCTTATTAAGGATGTGCCCCACCCTCTTTAAAATCAATTAGAATTTTCTCTTTTTAAAAATTTCTCTCCATGTGAAACAGACCAACTTCAGTGAGTATCTTATCTTCTGTCCTCTGCCTGAGAGAGTTAACCACAGATGGGCCCAAATGCAGGCTGTGACCTGCCCTGCTCCTTGGAGGACACTGCGCCTGCCCCCACCTGCTCCCTTATGGCTAACCATAGCTCTGATTCTAGCTCCTGTTAGATCAGCCTCTGGGCCGCTAAAGTATTTCTTGAATCAGAGTTACAGGGCCAACTGTGTCCTTCCAGCTGTCTTCTTTCTGCTAATAAAGCTCTTACATGAGGCTCCCAAACAGTCCCGAAATCTGTTTTGACCTTGGTGTGGTGATGGTTAGTACACAGAAAGCAAGAGAGAGTGAGAGAGCATATGCACCTGCATGTGGGGGAGGGGCAGGAGGAGAGGGAGAAAGAGAGAGAATCCCAAGCAGGTTCCACACCCAGTGTAGAGCCCAACACGGGGCCTATCTTACAACTCTGAGAGCATGACCTGAGGCAAAATCAAGAGTCAGATGCTTAACTGACTGAGCCATCCAGGTGCCCCTGGTGATGGTTAATTTTATATGTCAACTTGACTGGTTCATGGGGTGCCCAAATATCCAAACAGTATTTCTGGATATGTCTGTGAGGGTATTTCTGGATGAGATTAGCATCTGAATTCATAGAATGAGTAAAGCAGATTGCCCTTCCCAGAACAGATGGGCAGGCATTACCAAACCTCTGAGGGCATAAATAAAACAAAAATATGGAGGAAGGGAGAATTTGCTCCCTCTGCCTAACTGCCCGAGCTGTGACATTGAACTGGGCATGATACCACTGGCATTCCTGGTTCTCAGGCCTTTGGACTAAGAATGGAACTATCCTGGCTCTCTTAAGTCTCCAGTGTACAGACAGCAGATCATGGGACTTCTTAGATTCCATAATTAATGAGCTAAATCCTTATGCTAAATCAATCAATCTATCTCCCTTCCTCCCTCCCTCCCTCCTTTCTTTCCCTCTTTCCCTCCCTCCCTCCCACTCATCCATCCATCCTTCCATCCATCCCTCTCTTTCCCTCCTCCCATCCATCCATCCATCCATCCATCCATCCATCCATCCATCCTATTGGTTCTGTTTCTCTGGAGAACCTAATACAGTCCTGTTTCTGGATGCCTATTATGATCACCTGAAAAAGGCCTCCGTAGGCCAGTCCTGCCTTGCTTCTATGAGACCTTCTTCCAAGACTGACCTCCCTGAGGTCCTTGGCCTATGTGCCTCCATCCTGGAGTGTGAAATCTGTGGCCAGATCCTGGCCAGAAACTTGGCTGAGGCCTGCATCCTTCTCACTTGGCAGCTCCTGTCCAGCATCGGGAAGTCAGTCTAGTGCCCGATGCTAATGTTTTTTCAGTGCCCTGAAGGTTGGGAGAAACTTATGGCCAGAAATGAATATAATTTAGATGAATATCACAACTGAAATCAATAGCACAGTCACTAAGCATGAAGTCGAACAGACAATTTCCCCAGGAAGGGTACCCTGACCATCTCTTTTTCTTTTTTTTTAAATTTTTTTTTAACGTTTATTTATTTTTGAGACAGAGAGAGACAGCATGAATGGGGGAGGGTCAGAGAGAGAGAGGGAGACACAGAATCTGAAACAGGCTCCAGGCTCTGAGCTGTCAGCACAGAGCCCGACACGGGGCTTGAACTCACGAACCGCGAGATCATGACCTGAGCCGAAGTCGGACACTTAACCAACTGAGCCACCCAGGCGCCCCTGACCATCTCTTTTTTTATTGCCTTTTCAAAAATCCAGTGACTTCAACTGTCATTCTGATTCATGAAACCAAATTCCGGTCAAAGTTCTTCCCTTGGTTTCCTTCCTTTCCAGAAAACCTACTTCTTGAGAGGGACCCCCAGCGGATTTCCCACCTCCATGTATCTTTGTAAAAAGGTTGGTGGGGCAGCAGCCAGGTGGCCTGCCACAGCCCTCATGACAAACTCATCAAGCCACCAGCCCTTAGAGGAGCAAAGAGGAGCAAAGACCCACAACATAATAAGCCAGCGAACTGGGACAGGCTCCTCCATCCCAGGGGCCATGAGGTTGAATTCTATAGCACAGTTTTCAGATCTTTAATTCAGAGAGCCAGAGATCTCACTGGGAGGGCTGCCTCTGTCTTTAACCCCTATGCGTTCCGCTTTTCCCTGATGGTCCTGGTAGACCCCTTTCTCTGCAGGAGGACAAGGTCTCTGGAGCCAAGGCGCTAAAGAAGAGAGATGGCTGCTGGCCCATCCCACTACCTGCAGGATCTCTCCGGCAAAAGCTGGAAGGAAGAGGAGACCGGTGCTGGTGCTTACTTCACACCTACGTGCCAGGCAATCCCCCATTTAATCCTTGTGATAACCCCGCCCTGGAGAGCATTGCTCCTGATTTCCAGAGGAGGAAACTGAGGTAGAGTTTTTCTGCTGTTTGACATAAAGCAGATGCTTGATAAATGCTTGTCAAGCTGAATCATCTTCAGGTTCTTGAGAAATGCTAAAGCTTTCTGAAAACATGAAGAACTGTAACTCATACTGTCAATGTGCTTTGCTGTGCTGAATGAGGTTCAGGAGGTACAAGACAGCATTTACTGAGTTTCGGGTGTATTCACACAGGAGAGACGCTAACTGTCCCTCACACGTGTGCTCTCCCATCTCGGGTCTGGACTCGTGGCTGCCCAGCTAAGGATGACATTGCTCAGGTCCCCGTTTACCTAGGTGGGGCCGAGGCACTGGATCGCACCTATGGAATTGAACATCTCCTCAGTCTAGGTGGTTAGGAAGCAGGTCTGCCTCTTCTCCCTTTTCTCCTATTTTGCAGATGACTCTGAAGCTCTTGGGGATGGAAGAGCCACAAGACAGAAGGAGTCTGGGTCTCTGAGTCATGCCTGGAATTAGGAAATGTTGCCTGCCAACCAGGAACACTGCATCAAACTGATGCATGGATAAGATATATGTACACAAGCCTCTGAAACTGTGGGGTCTGTTTCCTACCATAACTGGCATTATCCTAGTATAGTGGATGTGGTTTATATTCCTGGGCCTCTTTGCCAGTGGACGTTTGGGGCGTGGCAGATGATCAGGGGACACAGAGCTCTGATTAAGCCTTTCTCGTACTCCTTCCCTTAGGTCCTTCAACACAAGCAGCCACACCAGACTGTTCCCACCCCTTTTGGCCTCTCTGCAGTCCTCATGATGTCCCCTCAGGCCATTATACTCTTTTACACTGACAATATTCTACCTTGCCTTCACAGTGTCCCATATGTCACCCCCTCGGGGAAGCTGCCCGTGACGCCCCCTCCCGCAGGCAGAGTCAATCATCTCATGTCTCTACAGTGATTATCAGACTTGTCCTGTTGCTGTTTTTTGACGACTCCTTCCCCACCCAGCCCTCCTCCACTGCGCTGTCTGGGCCAGGCGCTAGGCCCGACGCCTTTCTCCTTGCCCTGTCAATACAGGCCTGACAGTACAGAGATGGCGGGGAGCAAGTGGAATCCAGCACTCCCGCTGGAGTGCCGAGGAACTGGCAGAACTCCTGGAGGGCTGGGTGGGTAGGACTCCAAGTCCAAATCAGGCCCGCTGGGAAAGGGGGCTGCGATCAGTCAGTGCCGTCTGCCACGGGTGTAGGTCGAGGTAGCTGCTAAATGCATGCCATGCATCTGCTATCTCGGATGAAATGCACCCTGGTCAATTAGAGGCGAGGGAATACTCCAAAATTCCAAAGCCTCCACACCTCAATCCCAGCTGCAGCCCCAGCCCAGACAGCAGCCCTGGGGCCCTACGTGATCTAGCTGCTCTGTGATTATTGCGCCTCTGGCCTCCTGGCTGTCCACCTTCCTGTGCTCACGGAGGCCACTAGGTCCTCCTTGCCATCACCCAGGCTCACCAAGCACGCTCCCTCTGCAGGGGTGTGTCCTCCATTGGGGAAATTCCTCTCCTGGATGACTGAGCCCCTTACCGCCTTCAATTCTTTGCTCAAATGCACCCCAAAGTTAGTTTTCTCACCACTCTGTTTCAAGTTGAGACTTTCCTCCCCACTGACTTTCCTACCTGATGTTCCAGACTCCCCCACTTCCTATTTTATGTTGCCCTATAGTCTCTTTTACCGCTCAACATACTCTATGACAATCTTATTTATCTGTCCACGAGGGCAGCGTTTTGCTGCTTGTATCCCCAGTGTCCCCCACAGTGCCCGGCTCACAGCAGACGGCCCATAAATATTTGTTGGAAGAATCGATAGCAAAGAAGTGGGCAAGTCGAGGACTCATGCTCGGGCCATTTCCACTGTAACGAAAAGCTGCCCGTTTGCTCAGCAGCTAACTTGAATGTGACCTGTAGGATGTCCCAGCCAACAGAGCCTAAGGAGCCACGGCCCAGCGACCTGTTCTCCCTTCCCCACAGCTCACCAGCAATTCGAGAGGAGGCCTCTATCTGCTGGTTCCCTGCCGGTCCCCTGAACTTTGGAATCCATGTGTCTATTAATTTGTTATCTAATTAAGGACCACTAGGACTGCGCTTTTCCAGAATGCCCTCGAACCAAACCAATATAGCATATGCATTCTCATCAATGGAGATGGTTCTCCTTAATGTCTGCCTTTAGCAGTCAGAAACTGCTGCACTCCCAGGTCTAGGGCCGGGAAGTACCTTCTCACTTCATTAGGCCCCAAATGGTCTAAGCGCACAGTGGCCACCAGGGCTCTGCTTAGACAGCAAGAGGCAGCTGTTTCAGGGGCCTGGGTGATGAGCGAGCAAGACTCTCTGTAGGAGGACCGCCTTTTCTCTGTCCTTTGCAAACTGAGTTAAAACCACAGAGAAAGTAGGCTCTGGGAGACACGAAGGGGGGCAAAGGTGGGCCAGAGAGCCTTAAGGCAGCCTTGGCCAAGTGCCAAAACTTTTACAACCAGGAGGCTAAGGGTGGTGGATGTGCACACAGCTCTCCCTGGGGTTAGGGGCCCCTCACTGGGCTTCAACCATACTCTGACTCACCGACATGCTCTGACACACTCACACCTCTGCTGACATATAGACATACTGACAGACACATGTTCTGACAAATGGATTTAATGGCATACTCTCAACATGCTCTGACATATGGGTATATATGCACATACACCTACTCAGCCATACTCTGAAATGCAGACATACTCACGTACACATACTCTGACACACAGACATACACAGTCGCACGTACTCTGATGTACGGACACACTGACATGCTCGCACGTATTCTGACGTACAGGCACGCTCACACACACTCTGACGCATGGACGTACGCACGCGCTCGCCCCGGTGCCGGCACACTCACACGTCTCTGCCGCTGCACGCATCTCACTGCCTCACTCTACAGGAGTAGACACGGGAAACATTTGTCGAACTGAGTTAAAATACCTCATTAGGCTACTGGGAGAAAATCTACGTAAGAATCTCAGCACATGATAATGATTCCTGAGTCCACGTCTAAGGCACTACAACTGCGAACACTTGTGCTGCCCTGAGTGGTGCCAGGAACCACTGTAATCAAGCGACGCTGCACTGCTCCCACAGGTGCGAGGAATACTGGTGGCCACCTCTTCCCGTCTCATCGGTGGGTCATCAGCATATGGGGGAAAGCCAGCCCCATGATTCCATGAGAAAAAAGCCAGTTAGTGTGTATGCATGTGTGTATTCTAAGAAACACCTTCATTGTTCAACTCCCCCACAGTGCAAAACCTATTCAATTAAAACAACAGGCAATAAAAAATTATACTGTAGCTTTCTAGTAATGTCTATTACGGTAAAGAACCAAAGGAGGGGAAAGGATTCCATAGCATTTGAGAGTCTGCTGTGTTTCTAGCACCATACTTACTGGTGAAGATTCCACACGGAATGAAAGAGATACAGTTCTTGCCCTCATGGTGCTTTTAGTGTGGTGAGGAGACATAGAGTACATGGAAACACAACAGACAACCAAAAAAAAAAATGGCCATATGTGCTATGTAGAATATAAAGAAACAAGACAACTTGAGAGAGAATACCCAGACATTAGTTCAGATCATATTGTCAGAAAAATTCTGAGATGGCAATTAGGTTGAGATCTAAAGAATGAGAGGGGCGAAGAATGCCAAAAGTAGATGGAAGAGCATTCCAAGGAGGGGAACAGCATGTGAAAAGGGCAACAAGGGTGAGCTTCATGTGTCCAAGGAACTGCAAGTGTGGCTAGGGTGGGGTAAGGAGACTGGCAGGAAACAAGCCGGATGAAATTGCAGACCTTGGAGGGTCTCCTAGGCTGTGGAAAATCTCTGGATTTTATTTTAGGAATGAAGGGAAGCCATAAAAGGGTTTCAAGCAGGAATATAACAGCATTCCAGTTTCTATTTTGCAAAGATATTTTGCATAGGAGACAGAGTGGAAATTGGGAGAAGAGGAAACAGTAGTTCAGCTGAAAGACCATGGGGACTTGAATTAGGGTTGAGGAGAGATACACTGAAAGATGGATTTGGGATAGGGTTTTGGTTTTGTTTGTTATTTTTATTTTTATTTTTTTTTTGGAGGTAGAGCCCATAGGACTTGTTATTGATTTGGATATGGAAGCTTAAAGAATGACAGGAATCAAAGGTGACATAGGTTTCTAACTTAGGCAAACAGGTAGTTTTATTTGTTGAGATGGGGAAGAATCTGGGGAGATACAGGGCTTGTGGTCGTGATCGTGAGTTATGTTAAGTTTGAGAGGCTCGCTACACATCCAACTAGAGATGTTAGGAGATGACTGGAGACAGAAGTGTGGAGTTTAGGGGAGAGGTAGGGACTGAAGATATAAATCTGATTGGTATTTAAAGCACAGAAATGGATGAGATCACTTTGAGAGTCAAGGTGGGAACCGTTAAATGACAGGAGAGATAATGAAACAGATAGTACTCCCCATGCCCAGGAAAAACTAGCTGAATGAAATCCCATAGTTAATATCATATATGTGACTAAGTCTCTGGCGGGGAGCATTCAGCTGCCAGCCCCTTACTGGAGTCACCAAGAGACCCCAAGGTGAATGACAGAGGGGGTGTGACTGTGGACTGGTCAAGAACAGGGTGTGAGTCTGGATCCTTCCTTTCACATTTGCTTGCTGAGCTCTGGATGCTCTATGTGCAAAGAGGTAATGATAAGACCCACCTCCCAGAGTCGTCCTGAGGGTAAACGTGTGTGCACATGGTTCCTGGCACACAGTAAATTCCCATGGGAGCTGTTGTTACCATTAAGCTGCATCCACAGAGGTGGCGTGGCTAGGAGGATGGGGGAGATCAATTTCTCTCTACTTCGAGCGCGACAGACTGTCCCTGGTAGATCAGTTGGCCCATTCTGGGCCCCACATACTCAGAAAGTCACAGACAAGCAAGAGTGGCCCAGACCGCATACCCTGTGAGGAGAGGCTGAAGGAACAGTCTGGATAAAAGAAGCTGAAGCTGAGAGACGTGAAGCGGGTAGGGAGTTGGTTTCTGTTTTCATATGAATGAAGGGTTTTACCAGAGATGAAGAACTGGCCTTGTTTTGTGGGGTTCCAAAGGGGAATCAGTAGAAGCAGCTTTAATAAGGCAAATCACCACTGGACACCAGGAAGAATGTTCAAGGCATAGAAAGTCTATTTAATATGCGAACTTTAGATTTTAAAAACGGAAGAAAGGTAAAAATACATATTTATGTCTTCTTCTAAAGAAATCCTGGAAGGATACACAGAACCCCAAAAGGAATTACCTATGGGAGGGGGATAAGGGCTGCTGGGAACTGAGCAGGAAGGAGGGGAAGGGGTGGAAATAAAACTCTTCATCATGTCCCATTTTATCTTGTTTGACTTTCGAACCGTGCGCACATATTTCATATTCAAGAAATTAAACTAGAAATGTAACTGTAGCAAGCAGGCAAGCATGCAGGAAAGCAGGAAGGAAAAAACAGGCTGCGTGGGGAACAGGGCTGGCTTCATGAAGTTGGGGTGTCATACAGCACCCCGGGCTCAGAAGGGCTTACACGTGACTTAGTACTCTGGGCTGCTGTCTTAAACTTCTTAATAATCTTTAAACATGGAGCCCTGCATTTTCGTTTTGCACTGGGTTCCACAAATTATGCAGCAGGTCCCGCATATGGGGTGGTGGTAGAAACAACAGTCCTCATCCTCAGGGGACTATGAGCTGGGGCTAGGAAACCACTTGGCTGAATGCCATGGGATGGCCTCCAGCACAGGCAGAAGATGAACTGGGTGACCCTGAAATACAGGAAGCTCCTAATGTTAGGTATCTCTTACGCCAGAGCCCTACCTGCCGATCGCACATTCCAGCTGGCCGGGGATGCTTCTGGTCCGTGCCTGTTGCCCCAGTGTAATTATTAACAGTGATCCCGTTCACTCTGAGAAGTGTCCCAGTTTGGACACCAAATTAAAAAAATTTTTTTCAATGTTTATTTATTTTTGAGAGATAGAGAGAGACAGAGCGTGAGTAGGGAAGGGGCAGAGAGAGAGGGAGACACAGAATTCAAAGCAGGCCCCAGGCTCTGAGCTGTCAGTACAGAGACCGATGTGGCTCAAACCCACGAACCACGAGATCGTGACCTGGGCCGAAGTCGGACGCCCAGCCGACTGAGCCACCCAGGTGCCCCTGGACACCAAATTTTATAGCCACCTAACCTCAGGCTTTCCTGCCAATAGCCACACACTTCATGTGATGGGCCAGGGCACATCTCCCTCACTTGGGCTGCTTAGTGATCAAGGCCACTGCCTAGACCCCATCTGCCATCCCCAGACACACCAGGCACAGGTATGTGTGCACGCATGCATGTCTCCCCTAGCTCACAAGGAGGCTGATTATTTGTAGCCTGGCAGAAGACAGTTTTAAGATAAGGAAATGGCACACAGGCCTGATTGAAACAATGTACTCATCTCCGTCTGGAGAGGAAAGAGTGGCCAAAAAGAGATTGCTCGGAATAGGTTTGCTTGTTCCTGGAGACTTCCCTCCCCTTATTTTCAGAATGAGTTTAATATGTGACATATGATTTGAGCAGGGCCTAGGGTGAGGCATGGTGGTGATTCACTCCAACCAAGCTAATCCACATGTTCTTTGCAGGCTTTTTTTTTAGCCAGACTTTCAAACTGACAGTCTTAGAATGACAGGGCTGGCAGGACTCTGGAGGTGAGTTAGTCCACCTCTTTTCACAGAGAGGAGAGCTGAGGCCCAGACAGGGGATGGGGCCTGCCCAGGGTCTTACGGTCTAGAATGCAGACTCCTACGCTCACCCCCCCCCCCATCACTTGGATTTCTTCTGGGGGGACTCCCCATTCAGCAGCAGTAGTTGGGAGGTGACTCATGGGAAAGCAAAGGAAAGCTTCTACAAAAAAAGATCCAGATGCATTTTCTGGAGTGCCTACTTTCCCCACACACTTCCACATCTCTGTGAAAGCGGGCGCTTCTGAGTACAATGCCTGTTTTTTTTTTTTTAATTTTTTTTTTTAACATTTATTTATTTTTGAGACAGAGAGAGACAGAGCATGAACGGGGGAGGGGCAGAGAGAGAGGGAGACACAGAATCGGAAGCAGGCTCCAGGCTCTGAGCCAACAGCCCAGAGCCCTACGCGGGGCTCGAACTCACGGACCGCGAGATCGTGACCCGGGCTGAAGTCGGACGCTTAACCGACTGAGCCACCCAGGCGCCCCACAATGCCTCTTCATATTGAAGACAGCAAATGCTTCCGAGGCCTAGACCCTTCACTAGTACCCAGGGCCTTGACCAGAGCCTGGTAGAGGGAGACAGAAAGGCAGGGAGCATGGATGGAAGTCAGCACAGGAGTCGGGACACAATGACCTGTGCACCATCCCGAAACTCCATTCTGTCACTTTTTCAGGGATGGGGGACAAAAAGGACTTCCAATGGAGGTCACAGAACAGCGCACCCCCTCCGAAGCCCTTGCACCTCAAAAACCACCCAGGGTGCCATTTCTCCTTGGCTAGCCATAATAGCTGACTCTGCTAGAAAAGGCAGAATTGCCTTCTCCGTATTTCAAGTTCCTGCTCAAATGTCACCTCTTCCAGAAAGCCTTGAAGAGGAAGTTCTCCCTACTTTGTTCATAAAGCACATCCCACCCCCTCCCCCCAACTCCCATTTCTTTATAACTTCAGGGACTGTTTATTGATCACCTTCTATGTACAGTGTTCTGTACTAAGTACAGGTTCTGAGCTAGGAGCCTCAAAATTTGAAGACAAGTAAGATACTGTCACCGTGCTCAAGTTCCCAGTCCTGGGAGAGGGGGATTGAGGGAGGTGAAAACATAGACAGCACAGCATTAAAATGTGGGATTAGAAGGAAGTGCTGGAAGGTGAGGAATGCCAAGGGTGCATCCCCCTCAAACCAGCCTTGAGGCTCAAGAGAATTCTTGGCAGTGAGACTTGAGTGGCCTCTTGAAAGGTGAGCCTGCAGAGGCGAGGGGGTGGGGAACAAAGGTGAAAGGTAATGACCGACCACCTTGATATCCTGCCACTCCGGCAGCCTTTCAGCTTTGTAGAGTCTGCTGGACCCACTCATCTTTTCATGTCCCTGTATCCCTATCTCTTTCTCAGAACTCATCACTTCTTTGTTAAACAGATCAACAGTGGCCCTCACCTAGGGCAAAACACTCCTTCTTATCTTCCAGCCACAGACAAAACCAGGCTACCTTACAGACCCAGGAGGTTCAAAAAGCCCCTTGCTGGAGAGTTGGGCAGCTGGGATCGGCCTCTAGAACAACCCCAGCCATCAATTAACGCTACAGTAAGACTGACACTGAACACTAATTTTGCAGGCATAAAAAGTGCTATTAGAAATTTCCTTCCAAATGTTGAGTTCATGTTGCTAATTCTGTTTTAATATTAACTATCCCATTTGGCAATTATATTTCAATAATGAAAAGGTTATCTGTACTGTAAGATAAATAATGAGAAAGATTCACTGGCTTCGGCTAGATCGTGGGAATTTATGTGTCATTGGAGCTGTATTCTCAATTACAACCCAACAAACTGATTAAATATCAGCCAAGCATGAACAATAGCTTGTAGCTCTGATTCCTCCACCTCACCCCACCTCTCACTGCTTCAAAACCTTGGAATATAAATGTGAATTTTTCCTGGCATTAACAAAGACTCAAACTTTCTATTTTTGACCTGTTGTCTGCTATGACAGACAACGTTCCAACCACCTGGGCCTCAAGATCGATGATGTAAGGAGAAAGGTGTTTCTCAGGTGGGCAAGGGAGTCATGTGGTCAGAGGCCTCTTCCTCCCACATTGATCTGCTCAGTTCACTTCAACCAACATCGACTGAGCACCTACTCTATGCCAAGCTCTGAGCCAGACCTATGCCCATAGAGATAATTCAATAGGGGAAAAAAGCTGGTGCTGGGTGCATGTCTTACTCCTCCGAGCTCCCAAGATCCCGTCTGCAGCTGCACACCTCCACCAATGACAGATCACACAGTGTCAGAACGACCTTTCCTGCTTCTGTCCCTTCCAATATATGGCATGTGGTCTCAAGGACAGAGGATGTGTATTAATTGTCTTTGCATCCCTGCCGGGCCAGCCCAGAGCCTAGCACACAACAGACACTCAATGAATGTTTGCTGAATTTTAGTGAAGGCTTGAAATTTTATGTACGTTATTGACTCCTCACAGTGACCCAGAAAGAAGTCCTTTCTTCTACACAGCCCTCATCACACTCAACTTGAGTGTTTCCCAGCCTCTTCCCAAGAATATAAGTATATGAAGGCAGGGCCAATTTATTATTCATTTAGTGACCTTCCATGGCTGAGAGACTGGCCATGTCTCCCCCAGTGTCTTCTCTTGTATCTGGGACTAGTGTCCTAGTATTTAAGTTCTCCCAGGAGCAAACTCTGAAAAAAAAAAAAAGAGAGAGAGAGAGAGAGAGAGAGATCCAAGTGAAAGTAGTATCTGAGAAGGTATAGGTGAAGGAATGGGGATTTGAGACAGGAAAAGGAAGGAGACCCAAACAGGTGCCTTCTCTGAAGTATCCCACCTGAGAAGTGATGCAACTGGGTGGTATTCATCCACCAATACCCATCAACCACGGGTAGAGGGGTGCTCCAGAGTGTGGTAACTGCTTGTCACTTCTGACCTCCTCTAGGCATGGGCAAAGTTGGTTTCCGAGTCCAGAGAAAGTCCCAGAGGAGGAGGGAAAAGTATAGTTGAAAGTTGGGCTGTGTCTACTACAGTGATCAGAGGGTACGAATGGGGTACACACCGAAGTAGCCATGGATAAGGAATTATGATCACATGATGACAAGGCACCCCCCAGAGCATCCGAAGGGGATGGGATTTGGACATTCATTATGTATCTATAGGTTGGGAATGGAGGACATCCGAGACTCTCTACAGCACTAATCTCCTAGAGTGTCATGACTGCATGTGTCACTTTGGCTTTCCAAATACAAACCACCTTCAGAAGAAAATCCTTTTGTCATTGGACTGAGCGAGTAAAAGAGGTAGGCCTGTGACAGGAGGGTGCTGGGGCCACCTGGCTGGTTTGGCTCAACTATTGAGATCTCTTGAGAATCAAGGGCACTGATGCTGAGATAGCCCACAGGGATGGAGAGAGGGTGGAGGGTGGGCTAGAGTCCTAACAGGACACGTTAGGGAGGTCCAATAACCTTGCTGGCCTCCTCCAAGTCATCTGACATCTTATCAACCACCTACGTTGTGTCAGGGACTGTGTTGCCCTCTTTATGCATATTAATTTATATCATTTAATCTTCACAGCCACCCTGAAAGATGTTATGAAAATACAATTTTGCAGATGAAGAAACTGAGGCTCAGAGAGGCCCAGCGGTAAATGCAAACCCAAGGTGGGAATGTGAATCTGTTCCTCATTTTGTGACCCCACAGTGCCCTTCTCTACAGCTGTTCATCCACAGCCTTCAAAGGAGGTGCCACTGAGCTCAGCTATGCAGTAAACAGCCCCAGTAAAGGATCTTTGTGCTGATTTGTGATTAAAGGCAAACATGATAATCAGTCCCAGGACCTGGGGGTGGGGGGAGTGGAGAGCTGTCCTCACCCTCACGCATTCCTCCATTCACACGGCCCTGGAAACCTTTCAACGTGACAGTAGCTGCAGCAATTACTCTGAAGACTGCAGAATAAAGGGTCCTGTCTGGAAATGCAATTATTTCAAAAGAAAGGGTTTCTAAAAGACACACAAAAACGACAGCATTTTGTTT
The DNA here is from genome assembly GCF_022079265.1 of Lynx rufus. NCBI lineage: Eukaryota > Metazoa > Chordata > Mammalia > Carnivora > Felidae > Lynx > Lynx rufus. The sequence continues at coordinate 53,553,387 of NW_025814897.1, read as the reverse complement.
TCCTGAAACCGATACTCCCAATAAGGACAAAGATTAACCTTGATCAACGTCTGTAAAGCTTTGGCAAAAATGATGAACATGGTAAGGACTGTGAAGAAGATGGTGATGATGATGAAGGATAGTGATGAGAGTGGTAATGAGCATGGAGCTATGGAGACGGTGATGAGGAGGAGGATAATGGCGGTGACGATGACGGTAGCAACTACCCGTGCTTGAATCCTAAGTCCAAATCCTGTGCCTGTAACCACGACCAATTTGCTTCGTGCATTTACTTTTCCATGTGCTCAGCTGTTGAAAAAAAAAATTCATTCATCTCTTCAAAATATTTACTTAGTCCCAGGTATACCTAAGATAGCTGCTAGACCCTTCTAATTCCCAATTTGTCAAGAAAATGCCTGTATCCTCACATTAGGGATAAATGAAAATGAGGGCGAATTGCATTCAAATAAAGATTTATCACAATGAATGTTCCCAAAACTGGTGTGAAAAGAACTATTAATGATTTTTCAGCTCCTGGAAGCTAATGTCAATGATCTGCTTCATTGTTAATTAATGTGGCAGTAAAAAGCTGCTCAGTGATTGCATAAAGAGGGGGGTTGTCTTGCTTTTCACTGAGGCCTGCGCTCCAGGCCCAGTGGACCAGGATGGGTGGGTACCAAGAAGAGCTCTTGAAGGCCCGAGGCACAAGGCTGACGTCTGTGGGGATGAACCTAGTGAGAGATTTGGGCAGCGTGTCCTGCGTTGCTAGGCCCTGAGGTGGCTCAATGGGCAACAGTGGGCCTCAAAGCCACTTAGTCTGCACCGTGGCACCAGGCAAGAAGCCCTGAACGTGACTGTAACAATCCTACAGTTCGGAGAAGTCAAATGACCTCTTGAGGTCACTCACTTGGTAAGTGGGGGAATTAAGACTTGATTGTATCTGCCTATGAGGTTTTTAAGTTTACCTAAGAGCTCTTCCAATAGAGATGCCCACCCTCTACCCCCCTCACTTTCTATAGTGGGAACGACAATGAAAATGAAGGATGGAGAGAAGGCCTAGATGAGGTCTGGTGGCTGGGGCATCTGGGTTCTAGGTCCCAGCACCTGTTCTGTCACTGACTCAGACTGAACCTACCTGCAACACCTCTGTTCTTGGTGCTGCAGGATCTCCATCTACACAGAGAAGCGGTTGGTGTGTGGGGTTTCTCTCTTCTAGCCTCCCCAGACCTTCTCAGACTCCGGTTTACAGACTGCTCACCTATTCCTTACCTCATCTGCTCAAAAGAAAAACTACAGGACAGAGGAAGGGAGGGTGGTCTGTGCAGCTTGAATGGAAAGACTCGGGATACTAGGATACTATAAAGTTATTTATATCCAGAAAACACAGATCTGGAGTAAACAGATGACTCATGGAAAAGTCACATTCAATATGCAGAAAACTAGTTTACATCTTAAACTAGATCTAGTTCCTTGTATTCTCTCGTTGCCTGCCTAGGTCATCTGTGAAAGTTTTGTCCCAAGAAGCTGAGCAGCTTGAGGGCAGGGACTGCACCGTGTGATTCTTTTTTTGCATCCCTCAGAGACTCTAGCACAATTCTGGGCGTGGAAAAGGATTGATGAATATTTCCGCCTAAATAAAGTTTCAGTACTTGCGAATGTTGCCTTTGAGTATTACCCCCGAGGTCACCTTGACCAGTACTTAGCTTTGCATTTTCTACAGATGGAGCCCGGGGCTCCGAGAAACCTGACAGCTTGGTCAGGGGCCGCTCAACCAGGTTTCTTAATTCCCAGGCTAAGGCTCTTGTCTCTAGCTTTTGAAAGAACGTACAATTCTTCTCTGAGGAGAGGGATGAGGATGTTGAGAATTGTCCCTCTTGAAGACAGAGGCACCTGGGAGCAGGAGCATTCAGAGAACTGTCACAGATTCTCTGGGAACCCCAAGAAGATACGGCAGTGAGGAAAGTGAGTGCTCGGTTCCTTTTACTTTATCCAGTACAACGAATCCCGCTCCCTGACCTAGGGCTTGGTGATTTAAGTGCCTCTCTGTCTCTCACATTAGTCTGAGGGCCCCTGGGCCAGGGCTTGCGGTCATATTCATGTGCATTTCCTGCTCCCTCCCAAACCCAAGATGGTCTGGCACAACGTTGGAATAAATGAATGAGTGATTCGGTCAATACAGTGGGGAGGATTTAGATGCTTTCAAAAGCATGCATGGTCCCACAGTCCCTAAAAACAGTCTCTGCTTTTTAATGAATAATAATAACTATTATTATAATCAACATCTCTTTATGAAGTTTCGCAAACACTTCTGCAGGTCAAGAGCTATCATCTCATTTTGGGAGATCTTCCAAGGTCACGGAGACATTATAAGTAGCTGTCATTTACTGAGCTTCATGTCAAGACTTTTGTTGGTAATAGCTCATTTAATGCTTGGCAAAACCCCTCTTTGTTGGATACTATTATTATAATACCCATTGTTCAGATGAGAAGACTAAGGCTCCAGAAGGTGACCTGCCTAAGGTCACCTGGGCAGTAACTTTATTTAAAGCCAAAGTGATGTGACTCCAAAGCCTGAGCATTTTCTATTTAGGGCAAGCTCCATGATCAACCTCCCCGAAATGTGGGTTTGGATGCCCTAACGAGACACTGTCGGGCTGATGGTCCTGTCAGCCAAATGGAGGCTAATAGAGAATTTTTATAGGGGCAACAAAAACAAGCCTATCTCTTAATAACATGGAATGAGAGTCTGCATGTGAGCTTCATGGCTGACTCCGGGTCAGGTGCATGCTGCTTACGAGTGTGTATTTGTGGGAGTACTCGTGTGTCTACTTGTCTTCTCTGAAGCTGAAATACAATGGACCCATTTAGATCTCATCTCTTAAATATTCCTAGTGCTGCAAGCCCTCTATTCCCTGTGCGTCATTCCCTCTGTGTCAGCAATAAGGTAACAGGTGTCAGCGATCACCGTGTCTATGAGCAGGATTCAAGGGCAGTGCCTGGCCAGATGTAAACTGTTGGGCAAGTGTCCAGGGCTGAGAGGAACTACCGATAGTTTATTTTTTTTAAATGAAAATTGTATCTATTAAAGGCATGTGATGGATTTGATATCCACATGTATAGTGGAATTATTACTGTAGTTTAGCTAATCAACATATTTCTTCCCATAGTTACCTGTTGTGTGTGTACTTGTGCGTGTGTGTGCGTGTGCGTGTGTGTGTGTGTGTGTGTGTGTGTGATGAGAAACTCTGAAATCCACTGTCTTCATTTCTATTTTGACATTCATGAAGGGTACTCTCCCAGCCTTGCATCACTCTGGGTGTGAGGCCAGAGACAGTTAAAAAGTAACAGTGGCTACAATAAAACCAACCTAACGAAGCTGCCCCTGTTATCTCTGGGAAGAACAAGAGCAAATATTTGCAGATAAGATTCAAGGCAGAGCCCTTTCTGACAGTAGTCAGACCACAGGGGACTAAAGATTACCATCCAAGGAAGTGAGTAGAAGGAGGGGTTATATAGAGCACATGGACACAGGCATATGGCTGTGCTCCACCAATGTAGTCAAGCAGAGAAAGGAGTTAAGCAGTTAGGACATCTCCAAACTCTCCTAGATGGAAGATAGTGAAGCCCTCCTGGAACCCCAACGGTAGTATTACAGAAATCGTGCTTTACCCCTTTGTAGAACGCTCACTTTGGGTCAGGCACTGTTGGGTACTTTCTATGAATCACCTCATCTTATTCTCACAACAAACCCAGAAAGGTGAGGGTTATTGTTTCAGCTTGATAGAGAAAAGACTTCAATGATTTGTTGTTAGGTTGACTAAAAGCTGGGCAGTCTGATCCCCAAACCCTACAGAGTGGCTGTGGACTTCCCGGACACAACAGATCACTCTAGATGATCGTGCAGGAGAAGGGACAGAACTTCCTGGACTTAGATAAAAGGGAAATGCTTATGGAATTTCTTGGAAGTCTTCCATTCAAACAACCCTGGGCAGAGCTGGCCACTCTATGTAGACTCTAGTACTATTCTGTGTAGGAGTCGGGGTGGGTGGGGTGGGGGGAGAATGCTGGGGTGGCAGTGAGATTTGTAAATCAGAATTCTGGGTTTTCTGGTTGAATGTGCCATCTTGAAGTTTCTTCCCTCTACTACTCTTTGTTTTTAATTTGACACAGCAAGAGGAAGAGGAATTAAGACAGGAATGAAGTCCTTGTTCTCAAAGATGCTCAAAGACAAACACTCTCATGTGGAATACAAGAGGGCAAATGGCAAGTGAGGTGGTAGATAAGGGGTGAATGTGGACTAAATAGGAGGCTTGAAGTTGGAATTATCGAGACATAAAAGCTCTAAAAGGGAACCTTGGGCAATTATGGGGAAGTTAGGGCAGAAAATGCTTCTAATAGTAGGTTTGTGGTTTCCTTCTGCAAACCACAGAAGGCTAACAATTCTCCCCCAACTAAGGCAAAGCCCAGAGATTCATGCAGTCACCAAGATATGGAGCCAGGAAGGTCTTGGAGACCATGATGAGTCCATTTCCACTGTAGGCCAAGATCAGGGAATGCTGAATTTCCCTGGGTCACATAGCTCTTTTGTGACACAGCCAGGATACGACACTCTTCCAGTCAAAGCCTACTAGCTTTTGGTTGAGGATTTCATGGGTCAGGTGGTCACAGGGCCTGGATCCCACCAGGACACCCTGAATCTTCCATGTCATTGCTCCTATAAAGACCTAGAGACTAGAATTCTCAGCTGCATCTTTCTTCTTGGATTGATGTTCCTGCCTCCCCCAATTTTTACAGATCTGTATGTTGGGGCAGCCCATGTCTCCCTTTCCTCAGTCTTTTTCCACATACTCATCTTCTCTTAAACCCATTTCTCTCATTTCCTTGGCCATTTTGTTGGTGGACATTTTTAAACCTTGACCATCTCAGGGCTTCCTGTAGGAGAGCACCCTTCCTTCATGCATCTCCTTACGAGTGTTTACTGGGTGCCTGTCAAGACCTATCTATCTGTTCACCTGCTGAGCCCCAAGCATGTGTCGGATACTTTACACAGATTGAGCCTCAATGCAGCCCGCTTAGAGTCCTGCAGTGTAGATACCACAAATCCCAATTTACAGCTGAGGAAACCAAAGCCCAGCTGGGTTCACTTGCATGAAGATCATACAGCTAGCACATGAAAGAGCTTGCTTGACCCCTGGAACTGGTTCTGTTAGAGCCAGGATGCCTGGATTTGAACCCGAGCTCTGCCACTTGGTAGCTATGTAACCCTGAGTACACTAATGTTTCCATGCCTCCGTTTCTCACTTGTGAAAGGGAGATAGTAGCAGGGTTGTGGTACAGATTTGGGGAGAAAATAAATATAAAGCACTTAGGACATAGTAAGACCCCAATAAATTTTAGGTACTGCTGTTGCTATATTATTATTATTATTATTATTATTATTATTATTATTATAATATATCAGGTTATCTAATTCTCAAGACTATGTGCTTTCCATTGTTCGCTGTTTCTCAAATGGCCTGTCTTGGGTCAGGTTCCCTGAGAACTGGGAACAGAAACAGACCCTGGGACGGAGATCTGTTGGTAGGAGGCTGCTTGCTATCAGGAACACCCCTGTGAAGGAGTGAGGGCAGCAGGACTGGGCAGAGAACGCTGCAGTGCCACTTCTGGCCGTCTCGTGATGAGCTCCGGAGGTGAGCTGGCCGTTCCTCGTTGCCTCAAACGAGACTGAGGAGGCCGAGCCTTTCTATAATTCTCACGCCCACCCCCCTCCCCCAAGGAGGAGTCGCCGAACACAGGCTGCCTCCAGGGTTAGCCTGGGCTGGGTAAGGTAGCTCCCTTGGAGGAAGACAACCTCCCAAGAAAGAAGTAGCTGCCGGTACCTCCTGGCATCTGGGAAAACGAGTGCCTCAGGTTGGGGGTGCACCTGGGTGAGGCACCTTCTGCTAGAAGGATACGTATCCCCCTCCTCAGCGCAGGATTGCTGTTAGCGTGATTGCATCCATATCGCCTGGGCGACAGTTAATGCGCTGTGGGGTCCCACCTTAGAGCACTGTCAATCATAATCCCTGGGAAGGGGGGCCCAGGATTCTTCACGTTTAAGCAGCACCCCAGGTGGTATGTGTGCACTCTGAAGTTTGAGAACCAGTGCCCTAAAAAGTTGAGGAAGTGGCCTGAAGTGGTCACTTGCTTGTTTGACATTTCATTAAATTTTCATATTTTATCTTAAGAATTCACTCCAGGGGATCCTGCGTGTCTTAGTCAGTTAAGCGTCCAACTTTGGCCCAGGTCACAGTCTCACAGTTTGTGGGTTCGAGCCCCGCGTCGGGCTCTGTGCTGAGAGCTCAGAGCCTGGAGCCTGCTTCCGATTCTGTGTCTCCCTCTCTCTCTGCCCCTCCCCCACTTGCGCTCTGTCTCTCTCTCTCCCTCTCTCTCTCTCTCAAAAATAAACATTAAAAAAAAGGAATTCACTCTAATTTTTCCTCCGCTTTCATGATATATTCATATTTGCTTTAATACAAGAACATCTTTCCTTCATATCTTCAGAAATACAGGGCATCATCACTTTGCCTGATAATCTCCACACAGGCCAAGGATACCCACCCCCCGCAATGTGAGAAGCCCAACTGCCTCTTTGTATCTTCACCAGCTTCCAGGGATGCAAATATATTAAGACCCAGCCTCCTCCCTCAAAGGAGCTCCAAGTCTAGCAGAGAGGTGAGACACAGGTATCTTCCAGAGCTTTACTCTCCCCCCCGGCCTTCTCTGCCTGCTACCTTCACCTGCTTACTGGGAGCGGATAACCAATGCTGTTACAGAGTTAGCAAACTTGCTTAATGCTGGTTACTGAAGTTAGCAAACTTACTCCTCTCCACCCCACAGCCCTCAATCAATTTCTTTCCCTCCAAGGGCAGTGTACGGCCGGTATAGTTTCTCCTCTGTCCATGTTCTCTACTCTCTGGATCATTAAATTTTTCTCGTCCAAATTCAGCAATCTATTTCATCCTCGAGGTCTGGCTGTCTTGAAACCCAAGACCCTCTGCAGGAATGGAAGGCCCAAGAGAAGAGAATGATTTAGAGCGCCTCAAAACCAGGCCTCGACATTCCTCAGTCCCATTCCCAGAGGGGTCTTTGCAGTTGGAATCTCAATTCAGAAAGTACTTTCAAAGTTGGCAGGCAAGGAGGGCAGGCGGAAGGGCATGAAACGGGACGGGCATGATTCCTATTTGTGAGGAGGAGTTTTCTCTATCCAGGTGGGCCCTTTTCCAGGAAGCCCTATGAATAATGCTATTCACTGTGGTAACAGCTTTCATTCCGAGAAATCCCCAGGTCCTTTATGGGGAGAAGTCATATCACCCGACAATGGACTTGATCTCCTAAACACAGTAAAGTTAACAGCTGTTAAACAGCTGCATTACTCTAGCGAGAGAAAAAAGGGTTGGGGGCCTCGGAAGAAGTTTGGGCGAGGAAAGAGAGCCTCAACTCCTCTGGTGGGAGGCACTCCGAATGCATCCAGGGTTCACAGCAGGATTCCCGCCTCCTCTGCGGCATTCTTCGGGCATGTAATCACAGGAAGAAACCTGGAGAGTGACACGGGGGCCAGGGCTGGCGTTTGGGGAGCATTTGTGTGCCAGGCACTGTGCTAAGCCATTTACAAGCATTATTTAATAGATGCCTCACACCTGCTGGATGATGTGGCTTCTAACATTACTCCCACTTTCCAGAAGCCTCAGAGAAGTGAAGAGACTGACGCAGGCTTACCCGGCAAGCGTGTGGAGCCCAGGCTGGGCTCCTGAGTCACTCTAAATCAGGCAGGTTCAGAAACCGTCTCTCACCTGGGCTGACATGGAGGGCTTGGAGCAAGTCTGGCCTGAAAATGGGAGGGGGGTGCCTATTTCAAGAGCTAAAGAACCTTCTCAGCTGGACATGCCAGCAACCAAAACTTCCAGAGCTCCCCCTTTCAGCAGGGAGGGGAGAGGATCCCACACTGGACATCTGCAGCCTGTCCCTCTTGGGGTCCTGGCCCCCAATCCCTCTCCACGTCTAGGAACTTTCCCCAGAGGCACACTGAGCACAGTGGAGCCATGCGCTGCTTGGGCCTGGCTCTCAGTGGATGATTTATGGGCCTCATATCCTACCATCCCTAGGAGGGAGTGATTCGTCCTACTTATAGCCCAGCCAGGCTGACTCCTGTCAAACAGCCTTGCAGACCCCCTTAAATGACAGTAATTCTCCCACCAGGAGGAAACCGAAGGGGCAGGTATCTGAATGAGATCCAGCACCCTTCGGGAAGCTTCTTGGCTGGTCCCAGTAAAGGACACCACTGGATATGAACAGAGATGAAAGACGGAGAGAGGCAGAGAGAAAGCAGGAAGACAAAGAGAAGGAGACACAGAGGTGGATAAAGGACATTTATGTGAGTGTTTGTGTGAAGGAAGCTTGCCCCTCCTACCATGCTAGGGACCATGTCTGGTTTTACTCAGTGTTGTATCCTCAGCAGCCAGAACAGTGAGTAACACACAGATGTTCCTGAGTACTTACTAAATGAAATTTTTAAAAAAGAGAGATAAGAGTACAGAGAACACAAGTCCTAACCCAGAAGAGTTGCTAAGGAAATCCCTGTTGACTGACTACATACACACCTATGGACAGAGAGTATTTTAGAGGGGAAGAACGGGGGACCCAGACTCCAGAACAGGTGCCCAGCAGATCTGTCAAGGGAAGAAAGCATTGAGGACGGAGGGCCTGAGGCTGCACTCAGCAAGAGGGGACCAGGATCGGGCCTGCGCCCACTCCTGGGGGCTTCTGAGTCAGGGTGGAGAATCAGAAGGGAAAGGAACCTTCTGAGAGGTTCCAGGAAGCCAGCAGCAGGTGCTCAGGGTCTGGAATAGAGGAGGAGGAGGGAGTCAATGGTTGGGTCAGGAGCTCATAACTACTTTCTCAGAATCTAGCATAAATCCAGACAAGCAGGGGCGCTCAACAGACATCTGCTCAATGAGTGAACGAGAACAAGACTTTGGGATGAAAAGGTCCCAGCAATGGTTTAGGATTGCATCTGTGAAACAACAGTGTGATCTGTGAGGTGGGCCCACAGGCTGAAGGGGGCAGGCTGGGCTGGACTGGCCCTGTCTTGAGACTTGGTGCCCCTGGGCACATGTGAGTGAACGTTGCTTCTACTTTGACTGTAGAGCAGTGGTTCTCAACAGGGGCGATTGTAACCCCCAGAAGACATTTGGCAATGTCTGGAAACATTTTTGGAGGCCACGAATGAGGAGGGCTGCTACTGGCATCTAGGGGGTAGAGCCTGGGATTCTGGCAGACATCCTACGACGCATAGGGTAGACCCCACGATGAAGAATTATCTCGTCCAAATGTGACAGCTGTGAACCCCTTGCTCTGGAGCCCTATGGGAACACCACTGGCCTCACCCAACATCCTGAATCCGAACCCTCATTTTGAGGTAGTTTAGTTACTATAATTAGGATCACTACCATCACTAAAGATTTACTGAGACTTGGTATGCAAAAGCAGATACATATCTTCTTGACTTTCCTCTCCTAAAACAGACGACGGTGGTTTGGGACTCAGAGGAGACCAGTGTAGCCATTGTATGGATAGCTACAGACCACCACTGCTGCAGCCACTGGGGAGCTCCGTGCTGGGGACCTCTCTTTATCCTTCTGGAATTTATAAACTTGATCCTTAGAACAGGAAGGCATCATAGGAGCATATAGACTCATGGCGTCCTTTTACAAAAAAAGCTGAAGTCCCAAGAGGGAAATGATAAACCACCTGCCCAGGGTCACATGGCAAATGAGTGGCAGAACCAGAGCTGGAACGCAGATCTCCTGATGCCAGCCTGCTTGGTGCTTTTTCTATGAGAAAGTATCTAGTGACTTAAGTTTCTAAAAAGTGCTTCCTGCAATACTGAGCAGTACGTGTGATGCATGTAAATGAAGATTTGAGAGCCTTTCAAATGTTCAGGTGGTCAGGTGCGGCTCACCTGAGGCTGACCGTTGCTCAGGGAGCAGGAGTCTAAGAGAAGGTTCTGGTGAGGCTTTGATGCATAATTTGCTTTGATAGAAACATAATTGCTTGAAGAGGTCTTTAAGCATTCATAGGGGGCCCCAAAGACCCAAAGCAAGATGACTTATAAATAATCAGGTTATTTCCCTCCTGTTGTCCCAAGGAAAGGTAGTACTAGGAAACAAAAAGATGGGAGTGCCCAGTGGCTCAGGTGGTTAAGCATCTGACTCTTGATTTCGGCTCAGGTCATGATCTCACAGTTTGTGGGTTCAAGCCCCACATCGGGCTCTGAGCTAACAACATGGAGCCTATTTGGGAATCTCTCTCTCTCTCTCTCTCTCTCTCTCTCTCTCTCCCTCTCCCTCTCCCTCTCCCTCTCCCTCTCTCCCTGCCCCTCACCCTGCTCATGCTCGCTCTCTCTCTCTCTCTCAAATAAACTTAAAAATTAAAAAAAGGGAAATAAAAAGATTGGCACCAAAATTAGTATTTCTTCCCCAAACCCCAGGCCTCTGAGACTTATTTTGATGACAAAAGCTGCTGATCATTTGCAAGAACACACCAGTGACTACCTCACTTAAAGTGGAAATTAAAGAGCACAGCCGGAGAGGTGGGGCAGGGAGCAGTATTCCCTGTGCCCTCCACCCTCCATCCATCTACTCATCTTTGAAGACTCTGTTCCTGCACTCCCCACCCTCTAAAACATTTCTAACTCCCTTCCACAAGGAAGAACTAAATCTGCGCCACTTAATGACCCGCTGACCCTTACAATCCAGCTCCTGATAGGTTAATGTTTATTGCCTATTGTCCATCTCCTCCACTAGACTCTGTCCCAAGAGCCTGGCACAAGGGTAGGCAAACAACAGGTGTTCAACAAATACTTGTGGATTTGCTGAAGTAAAATAAGGAGAAGTGGCACCCCAGGGGAGAAGGTGCATACCAGAGGAGGGATGGGGGTGTATATTCTCAGGAATGGAGAACAAAGTGCTGTTTTAACATTTAGATTCTACCAAAGAAAAGATCCTACAATTTCCTGATCTCTTGCTATGCACAAAGCACTATGGTCACTGGCATAGTCCTCCTGACAAGCCTATAAGCAAAGTATCATCATCCCCAGTTCCTTGATAAGAAAATGAATACTCCGAGAGCCAGGATGAAGTGGGGCCAAAGCACAAGCTTTCTTGATCCACCATGCTGTCTCATGCCACATAAGTCCTATCATTTCTGTGCTTCAATAAAACCCTCACGGTGCCTACTTGGACTGGCAGGCTTTCTCACATCAGGGCTTCTGCTCAGGGTTTCTTTTCTTTCTTTTCTTATCTTTTTTTTTTTTTTTTTGAGAGCGTGCACACGTGCGCATGCGGATGAGCAAGTAAGCAGGGTGGGGGAAGAGGAAGAGGGAGAGAGAGAGTCCCAAGCAGGCTCCACACCAGCGTGAAGCCTGACACAGGGCTCCATCCCATGGACCGTGAGATCATGACATGAACCGAATCAAGGGTCAGATGCTTCACCGACTGAGCCACCCAGGCTCCCCGTGTGCTCATGTGTCCACATCTAACACACGCATTTAATAATAACTATTTTCACTATCAGAAACTAGAAGCTTCTTCAGAAGTCTGAATAAACCTGTCAACAACTAAATCAGTAAACAAACTGATTTGACCTGTGTACTTAAGATTTATGAAGTTATTTATTTGAAAAGTCCTACAAAGAGAGAAATAAACTACATTCTGCTAAGCACTTGATGAATCGACTTTAATTTTTTAGTCTCCAAAATCAGACTAATCCAGGAAATCTAGGGTTTTGCCATAATCATTGATAAGAGGAGGTGACTTAGTGTAATGGAAACAATACAGAGAAGAGAGTGAGTGAAAGGGACAGGGTAGGGTCACATGCTGTCACTTACTAGGGGAGTTTTAGTTGTCTTATCTGTCAAATGGGAATAATAAAACCCAGATCTATCAGGCCTGTTTTGAAGACACAACTTAAAAGCAGTTTTGTAAACTGCAAAGCAACATAGAGGCATTAGCTGTTATGGTTGTTGAGGAAATTTTGGCCTTTTATACCCACTTGTGAGCACTTGATTTCAAAGAGGCTTTAATTATGTCCATCGAAAAGTTAAAAATAAAAACCACCTGCCTGAATAGAGTACAATGTTGGAACTACTTCCTAATGTGCTTCTGAGTTCAACATCTTTCCTTTGCCACTGCCCGTCAGGGCTGAGAGGACCTTGTAATTTGTAGCGTAGTTAGTGGAACCCCAGATGCTATTCTTGTGCCTCATGAAGGCGTAATCCTTGTTAACCTCCAGCCCTCAGAGGCACATAGTGGAGATCCCGCTCTCCTTGTGGGTATAATTAGAGACATTTTTAGCTCTCCAGAAATTTCTTCAAAGAACAAAATGTTCTCAAGAAATCCTAAACCACTATACAGGAAATATTGTGGAAATTTAATTAAAAAAATTTTTTTTGTAAAGTTAGGTCTTTATGGGGCCTAAAAAAACATCTCAAAATATAGGGGAAGGGAAGGAAAAACAAGATACAAACAGAAAGGGAGGCAAACCATAAGAGACTCTTAAATACAGGGACCAATCTGAGGTTGGTGGGGATGGGGGTGGGTGGAAAAATGGGTAACGGGCATTATGGAGGGCACTTGTTGGGATGAGCACTGGTGTTATATGTAAGCGATGAATCACCGGGTTCTACTCCTTAAGTCAAGACTACACTGTATGTTAACTAACTTGAGAATAAAAAAAAAGACAGGGGCGCCTGGGTGGCTCAGTCGGTTAAGCGTCGACTTCAGCTCAGGTCATGATCTCACAGTCAGTGAGTTCGAGCCCCGTGTTGGGCTCTGTGCTGACAGCTCAGAGCCTGGAGCCTGCTTCAGATTCTGTGTGTGTGTGTCTCTCTCTCTGCCCCTCCCCTGCTCATGCTCTGTCTCTCTCTGTCTCAAAAATAAATAAAAACATTAAAAAAGATTAAAAATTAAAAAATAATAATAAATAAAGTTAGGTCTTTATGGGGCCTAAAAAACCATTTCAAAAACTGTTTTTTGGAACAGTATGTCTTCGAGATATTAACGGGCATTCCACAAAAAATGCGTCTGGCTCAAACAGGCCTGGAAAAGGCCTAGATGACAAGGTTAACTAACCCATGATCATGGGACCTATCCAGGCATGTGCTGTGCTGGCAGGTATAGTACATCTCTATGAGTGGACCCAGAAGACAGAGGTTTTTATATATATTTGAGAAGTTTTAATCTCTCAGGGAGTCTGGGAGACTAGTTTTGCACAGAACAAACTTTCAGAACTCTGCTCTAAAACTGGTTGTCATACTGTGCCTAGCAGAATCCCAAAGGCTCTTGGAGAAGGTCTCAGGAGCTAGAGGGGGCTAGAACAAAGGCCTTGCTATGGTCTGAATATCTACATCCCTTCCAAATTCATGTTGAAACCCTAATGCCCAACATGATGATATTAGAAGGCAGGGCTTTTGTGAGATGCTTGGGTCATGAGGGTAGAACTCACATAAATGGGATTGGGATTAGTATTCTTATTAAAGAGACCCTACAGATCTCCCCAGCCCCTGCTACCATGTGAGGGTACAAAGAGAAAGCATGGGCTGTTAACAGGGAAGAGGGCTCTCACCAGAACTTGACCGTGCCAGTGCCTTTTTCTTAGATTTCCAGCCTCCAGAATTGTGAGCAGTAAGTTTCTGTTGCTTACAGGCCCCCTAGTCTATGGTATTTTGTTATAGCAGCCTGAAAGGATGAAGACAACCGCTTCATTTTCACGGAACATCTCCCCTAAAACCTGCAACACCACTGCTCTATAGAACAGACCAAGACAGAGACCCTTCAGATGGCCTATCCCTTTGTGTCTTCAGACTACAACATTGCCTTCACTGTCTGAACCAAGGGGTTCAGAGTACAGAATGACAAGATGAAGTATGAATACCACTTCATTCCTTCCTTGACCTTAGAACATGTGCTTGACCCCACCCAAGCTCTTCTCCTCAGCTGTACAAAGCCAACGGCACTCATCTTGCAGACTACACGCTGGCATATGACTGGCACACAGCAGAGGCTCTAGAAACAACACCGGACATCTGAAATATCCTTTTGTTCTTTTTATCTTTTATGTTAAGTAAAAATTCTCAGCCCACCTCAGGTATAGCCATTTGCACCCTGTACTCTGTCCGTGCACTCTACTGAGCCCATGCTAGCATTAGGTCTCTCTATCCTGCTTTGGGATTTCTTCCTTAAAACATTTTTGGTCAATTTTTCTTATCACATAGTGATACACATTCAGTGCAGAAGATTATAAACATTCAGACAAGGAAAGAGAAAAGAAAACAAAAAAAAAATCACCCCTAATTCCACTATTGGAATTATGCTGTTAATGTGTTCCTTTTTAATTTCAGCTCATCTGAGAAATGTCACTACAGCTTCCTGGGGTTCTTCTCTGCTGTGTTGTCAAACTTACATTTACCAAAATCACACATCCTTCTTCTTCTTTTATATTAGTTAATTTGCATACTTTTTATCTACCAAACAATCCTAACTTGTATTTATATATTTGGATTCAAGCAATACAGATGCAAGGTGAACACAAATGCAAGTCTTCCTTCCCTCCTTCCCCTCCCATCCCGCTTGTCTCCTGAGGAAACCGCTGTTAAATATTGTATTTACAGACATTTTCCAATTTATTTCCATATTATAGTAGTTGGTGTTCAAAGACATAAAAGGTGGTTTCACACCTACTGTTTTATTTTTCAACCCTCTTGAATCATCTTTTCAAAGATATCTTAAAACTAAACCTAGTATTTTCTCTGAAGTTTCTGAAATCAACTTTCTTAAAAGTCTAGGGCAGTGCTTCTCAACTGTGTGTGTGTGTGTGTGTGTGTGTGTGTGTGTGTGTGTGTGTGTGTGTACCACTTAGATACCTTGTTAGAAAAGCAGATTCTGACTCCATATGTCTAGAGTGGGGCTGAGATTCTGTGTTTCTCACCAGCTCACCCTCTCAGTCCACTTCGGGGAGCGAGGCTCCAGGGCACATATCTGCTCATATCCTGCATTCTTTGCCTTGGCTTATATGAACTCCAAGATGGCCGCTTTCTCCCATGAATCCCACACCCCTGCTTCATCAGCTTTACTTGATTGGCCAGAATTAAGCCCAATGCATGAGTCTCCCTCAAGATGTGGGGGTAACTGATGGTGTGGAGTTCCTGGGGATCTAGGTCCCACAATGGAAGACATCTCAGTGTTCAGGTCTTTTCTGCAGGGAAGAAACATCTAGAGGAGCAGAAGATATAATAACCAT
This sequence comes from Lynx rufus, assembly GCF_022079265.1. Taxonomy (NCBI): domain Eukaryota; kingdom Metazoa; phylum Chordata; class Mammalia; order Carnivora; family Felidae; genus Lynx; species Lynx rufus. The sequence goes on along the minus strand of NW_025814897.1, from coordinate 53,538,072 downwards.
AGAACCAATCTCCTGAAAGTCATGACATGAATGCTTAACCAAAGAACGTCCAAGGGGAGCAGAAGTGAGGAGGTTTTAACCTCACTGGCTGAGAAAAACTCAAAGAGGCACAGTGAGATTTACAGGAACAGCGAGATTTAGATACTCAAATTTAGCTGAAGCAGTCAAGTACTTTCTGGCAACTGAGTTGATTGGGTGATGAACAGGGCCTGAGGAATGGAGATGGGAGAGTCAGTGAAAGCATGCTGTCCCTGCCCTGTTATTAGGTATGGCCCTTTAGGAGGCTCTCCTGCCATCAGCCACGGCACACACAAGGGAGCCTTCTACCACACGGCCAATTGCACCCAGCGTGGTTCTTAAAAGATAGCCCCCTGGCACCCACGATGTCTCCAGCACTGGGTTGAGTGGGGAAAAGCACCTTCAAAGCTAATCAGATGGTCAGCCTTCTCATCAGTCTGGGAGGTCTGAGGAGAGTTCCCCTCCAGCCACTGTTCTCTTGGAATCAAAGAGCTCGGATTTCTGCTTGGTTAATGACGGTACAACAGAACCCAGAAAACACATTCCTTACAGTTTCTACAGTTAAGCACACCACAGTTCATTTTGCTTCATTTTTTAAGCTGTTGGCTACTAGAAAAACCCTCTAGGAAAAGCCCTTCTCTAATTGACCACCACATCTCAAGTTGTCTTTGCTGATGTGAGAGATTTTTCTCTGTGATGTGTATATTATACAAATATATATGTAAATGTAATTCCTCCCAAATAACTGAAATCTGCCCAGGAAAGCCAGTGGACACTTATTTGCACAGTTCTCATCCAAATCCACCAGGTTATCCAAAGCAAAGAATGCAAGGGGCAAGGGAAATAAATATATATTTCTAATAAACTTTTCATGAATTTGACCTGCATGGGGATCATCAGAAAGACTTGGTTCTTTCTTAATCAAATCAGAACAACGGTACAAGAAAATGACTCCTAGGGTGAAGCAAAGCAGAAGGGCTTGTGCTTGAGAACCAGTGGATGACAGTCAGCCTCAACTCTAAAATGCCTTCCTTTTACAGGGTATCGCAAGGAAAACATGGCAGGGACATATGGCCAAACCATCCCAATCAGAGGTCCTGCAAGGTCCAAAGCTGGGCAATGGGAGTCAGGAAACACCATCAGTGGGACCTCTGTTTTGCTGATCACTGTATGCCCAGCATCGAGCACCGAGCCTCCCTAGCGTAGGCACTGCATACATTTCCCTGGAATGAATGAGCGAATGGACACATGGATGAGAGAGTGAATGATCACTTCTAAATCAGTGTCTCCAGGACCCCTTACTCAGCTCCAGGTGTTTAGTAATTATCTCTACTTAGCTGTCTTCCAGGTGTTTCAAATTCATCATATCTCAAATTCCAACCCATCAGGCACCCCTCCATCCCTGTAAACTGCTCCTTGGGGGCTCTGGAATTCCAACACCATCTCTGACTGAGCTATTCTCACCTTCTTCATCTACAAAACTCCCACTGCAAATGTTATGTCCTCTCGGATGCTTTCCCTGGACACTGCTCACCCCCTCTTCCTCACTGGCCTTTCTTATTTAAATATTGATTAGAGTCTGAGATGGTGTCTGTCAAAGGCTTTATGCAGACTGAGAAAAGGAGGCTGAGTTAAACACCAGGCAGCTGAGCTCTCTCTCAGCTGAAACAAAGGAAACTCTTTTTTGCTCCTTCATCTCATTTCTTTCTTTTGCTTCTCTAGCTGTGGTGAAACAGAACCTTATTCTGGGGAAGCAGAGATGGTCAAGAGCTCTGACCACTAACTACAGACATCATACATTCAAATCTTGACTTGTGAGGGAGTTTAAACTTAGCAGTTAGGTTGCAGGAAGCCCAGCCTCCTGGAGAAAGACCCAGGAGAGGGGAGAAGCTTTTTTGTGACCATTCTGTTTCCATGCACTGCCATGGGAAAGCAAGACTTTAAACTTCTGATGAAGTTCCCTGACTGCCCAAAGACGACCAGGATGACATTTGTAGTCCTAAAACAGGTGTATTCAGCCTGCTGACAAAAGGGTGGATGCACCTTAAGGTCACCTCAGGCTTGGGAAGGGCCTCTTACAGGGTTTACACTCATGTTGGATGATTTTAAAGAGGAATCAGGGAAGTAGGGGCAGGTTCTGGAGTGGATGGATACTCTCAAGAGGCAGGGACAATGAAATGAATGACCATTTTCATTTCGAGGAGGGAGGGTTAAAGCAGAGGTAGACTTAGCAGTACGTAAAGAAGCAGTACTTACTCCGAGAAGGGCGATGGCAGTCAGAGAAGGTGAATGTTCAGTAACTTTCATGGTCATGCACTGACCACATTTATGCCCTGAACATGGTCACGGAGGGGTTTGTTATTGACTTGTTCACAGCACTGTTTCTATTTGTTGGGAATGTCACAGGATTGTTGTCAGCAGGGCAGTTTTCCATTTCCTTTGTCATTTCTATGAAGCTACTACTTATTTCATGCCGGGCACTATCCTAACCACATGGTAGATGTCAACTCATTTATTCTTCATAATACGACTTTATGAGAGAGGTAGGTACTGCAACCATTTCACTGATGAGAATGGCTTAAAGATGTAACATTCCCACGCTCACAGAGATAAGGAAGTGTGAGAGCCAGAGTTTGAACTCAGGTCGGACCAACTCTAAAGCCTGTGCCTTCTGCATTCTACTGTTTCCATTTCATCGCTACCAGTGTCTCCTCCATTCATTCAGTTAATATTATTGGGCCCATGGTAGCCACTGGCCTAGGCACTGGGGGTATGGGTACAAGACATGTTCCTTGCCTTCCAAGAGTTGAAAAAAACCTCTTGATTCTAGAGCTGTGCTATCCAATATGGTACCCACTAATTACATATAGTTTAACTTAGATTTAAAATTAAGAAAAGTTAAAAAAATTCATTTCCTCAGTTGTAGTAGCTACATTCCAAGTGTTAGATAACCACATGTGGCTAATGACTACTGTATAGGACAGTGCAGATACAGAATATTTCCATCATTGCAGAAAGTCATCTTGGACAGTGTAGTTCTTAGATTAAAAAAAAATATGTTTTTATTTTATTTTTGAGAGACAGAGTATGAGCAGGGGAGGGGCAGAGAGAGAGGGAGACAGAATTCTGAAGCAGGCTGCAGGCTCTGAGCTGTCAGCACAGAGCCCAATTCAGGGCTTGAACTCACGACTGTGAGATCGTGACCTGAGCCAAAGTTGGACGTCCAACCGACTGAGCCACCCAGGTGCCCCTGGACAGTGTAGTTCTAGAGGAAATGGGTTCCCCATCCCTCCTTGAGTCTAACTTAAAAAGGTATACCTGCTTTTTAAGTGCTGTCCCTTTTGTTCTACTTTCTAGCTAGACCAAAACAAAAACAAAAACAAAAACAAAAACAAAAACAAAAACAAGAAACCAAACAAAAAACAAAAAACAAAAAAACAACAAAAACTACTAAACCCTATCAAGAGCCAAAACATTTTTCTGATTCCCAGTGTCTGTTCTTGCTTTGCTGAGTCATGCCCATTTGTCTTACAGTCACCAAAGAGTTTTGGAGCTGTGATGACAGCAGAGTAAATGCCACTGAAACTTGGACAGACCCCAGCCCTACATTTCCCACACATCAACAGAACTGTCAGCCCGGCTCAGATTCCAGAACCTTTATTGCTCAGGAAGTATTGAGAAGCAAAAAGAAGCCAGCCTGATTTTTAGGCTCTGGAGACAAGAAGAGAAAACGTCTTTTGACTTGTAAACTGAACAAATTTGGATGTGACGTCATCCCTGGCAGAGTTCCTTCACAGCAAAGAATTCTGCTTACCGGCGGATGGGCAGGACTCCCTCCGAGGGAGATGCAGGCACCTAACCTAACCTTCAGTTAGGCCATAAAAGTCCACAGCCAAGTGGAGCAAACAGAACATTTTAATTCCTTTTGTTCTTCCTCCTAACCCCAAAAGCCTTTCGGGAGGACTGAGTGCAGGCCCAGAGTGAGGGGACAGAAAGAGAAGACAAAATCTTTATTCTTCTGGAGTGAAAAGTCTAGATGGCGTCGTCTATGGCAAAGAAACGGCCTTGCTCCAGCCCGCCCATGGCCCCTTCAGGTGCAAAGAGCCCGCCCAGGGCTACTGCTGGGGCGTGGGCCTAGGGTGCCAGGGTGCACACACCACATGGCTCTGCCCTGCCCGACTCCACCCACTTTTCTTTAACCAATGGCTTGACGCGAAAAGACGGGCTCAGCCAACCAGATTCTAACTTTGAGGTTGAACGCGGAAGCAGGAAGTGCCCCACCAAGAAGCAAGAAGAAGCCAAAGCATGCACAGTGCCCTAGAGGCAAGATTGTCAGGTGAAGACCTGTTACCTCCAGCCTCGAATCCAGAACTTCCAAGCTATTTCCAGTCCAGTCCAAACCACGCTGGTTTGGCACCTGTTCTTGATTATCATGCCAGCTTTATCATTAGGCATATTACCCTTCTATAAACCCTACTCCTTGTGCAAGCTTTAATGCCTCTCTGTCCATGTGTAACTCAGTGATGTTTTAGATCTGGAAAAGGTATCACTCATTCCGTAACAGGAAATGGTTTAGGTGAGTAATGCAGAGGTGAAAGGGGAATAATGTTCCAAGTGCCTAGTCTGTGTCAAGCAGTATCTGGAGTGCTCCCACATAACAGAGAAGATTCAGAACTCACAAGAGCCCTGCCTCCTAGGCACAGTCACCATCCTGTTTCACAGGTGAGGTGCCAGGTTCCTCCAGATCAGCTGTCAGCATGCCCCAGCTGTCCTCAGTGCCTGCTGGTAAGAAGCTCTTCCTACTCTAAGCTGCTCAGAGAAGGGAAAGATGACAGAAAGTGAGGAGCAAGTAAGGCTTCCTGGAGAAGCTGAAAGTTGGGAAGTGACTTTCTGAACTTCAGTGTCTTTTCCTGTAAAATGAGAACAAAAATTTTGGACCAAAAGAGTAGTGTGGAATTGGTGAGATAAAGAATGGAGAGCACTGAGCATTATGCTGAACATAGACAAAAGGTGCTGGACCTCAACCACAAGTCCCCTCTCCTTCTTCATCTATTGCTTTTGTCCAGCCTCCGGGAGCTGCCAGCCTTTGGCCTCCTGCCTCCTTCCTGCACCAGCCCGGGAACCTTAGTCACACTCTGGATCTGGTCCCAGTCTCCTTGGCGGAGGCCTGGTGTTCACTGCATTTATTATTCCAGGCACCCTGTGATTTACTTTTCTAGTGAGTTAATTGCAAAATCCATATGGAGCAGAGAGAAAACATCAACCCAAGCTTGCCACGCAAAGCAGGGGAACAGAGGAAGCTTTCTATCTCAGCCAGTGCGGCCTAGAGAAGCAGGGAGGGAGGTAGAGGCTGTCTCCCTTAGTGTACAGAGGGCCAGATCTGCCAAGCTCAGTGGAAGGCACATGGTGTTCAGAGCCTACTTATTCCCCCCTTTGTTTTTTAAGCTCATCCCTCTAGAGAAGAACCTAAGCTTTAGAAACCTACTGTGGGGTATATAGAGTGTAGGTTATCAAATCTCAGTGTGCATAAAAATAAGCAGCACCTGGGAAGTTCATTTAAAATGCAGATTCCCAAGCATTTCTCTCCAGAGTTCAGTGCCCTGAGGCTGGGAGGGGACCCCGGGGTTTGGTGTGTGTGTGACGCAGGTGACATACGAGCCAGAGTGGAGAAACAACAATGCCAAGGAGAGCTCAGTGGTTCTGGAGTTAGAAGGATTTACTTTCGGTTCTTGGTTCTCCCTCTTACCAGTTATGTGTCCCTGGGCAAATCATCTTTTCTCTCTGGCCTCAGTGCTGTTCTCTCTGAAGTAAAAATGAGAGTACTCACTTCACGGGACCGTTGGGAGATAAAGGTAATAGATATTGAAAGTCCTTAACACAAATCTCGGCACACTGAAGGCACTCAAAAAAAAAAAAATTAAAGAAACAATTTGCCTTTTTTTTTTTTTAAACCCAGAGAAGTTTCTCTTTAAAACTAGCCTGAGCATCTTCACTTCTGAATGTTAATACATTTCTGTATCTGTTTATGGTCTATAACTTGTAAAGAGGGGCCTTTGGGGGAAACCAGCTCTTGTTTTGAAAGCACTTTGAAGATGAAAAGGTGTCAGATCCTCCAGAGACCTGCTTGGTGGAAGGTAAAACAAATGTTTATTTTAATTTGGTGAGTTATAATTTATTAAAGGCTTTTGGAAAATGGAAATACGATTTATATTTTCACAAGGGACCTCACAGTTTTGAATAGTTTAATTTATTCATTTGTTCAAGGAACATTCACTGAGCACCTGGGTGCCTAGCCAGATGAACAAGTGCCAGCCCTCTGGGGGGACTCAGGGTCTGGACGATGATAGTGACTTGGTAGGGACCACAGTTTGCGCTGCAGAAGGCCGGAGAACAGTCGATGACTTCTCTCAGCCTAAGGAACTGGGTCTTGAGAAGCAGATCAGCAGGAAATGATTCTATTTTGAAGGATTGAAACAATTTAAAAAGCAATTCTGTTACCAATAGGTGTATAATTTGAGATCCCTGGAGGAAAGAACTCTTCTCAGCATAGGTTACCTCCCACCTTTAATTTATTAGATTACTCCAGAAGGGTATGAACAGTACCTAAGTACTAAGTTCTAAGAGTACTTAGATCCTCCTAAGCACCAGGCACTATTATACGAGTGTTCTGTAGACATCTTGACGTGGAGTTTCCAAAGGCACTTCTAACTCAGCAATACCTAACACTCAGCTTCTTATCTTTCCCCACAAACGTGCTCCAGCATTTCTTGCTGCATCCACAGCTACCCCAATCAAAAATGGGGTCACCAGCCTGGATCCATTTCTTCTCCCACGGCCTACATTTATTAGTCACCAAATTTCATCAGTTCTTCCACTTAAGTACCTCTCATATCTGTCCCCATGACCACTACCCTGATTTTGTGGGCCACTATCTGTCGCTCACTCTCCTTCCTCACGTGGAAGCCAGGTGATCTTTCTAAAACACAAAGAGTCCTGTCCTTTCTTAAAGCCCTCTGATGGCTTTCCTTCCTTTACAGAATAAGGTTCAAATATGTGCCCAAGGCCCTGCTTACCTAGTCTCACCTCTTGCTACACAAGCCGCCCCCTATACACTTCAGCAGTCATACTATACATGTACATACAAACATGCCAACACCCTCTGGCTCCATCCTGGAAGATTCTAGTGAATGGCTCCCCCTCTCAAATCTTATATCACAACTCGTTTCCCCCTCTCCACCATACTCTTGATGTCCTCCAGCTGTTAGGTCTGTCCACTTGTCTCTCCTACTGGATGGAAATGTCTCGAGGACAGGTATTCAATCGTGTTCATACCCCAGCCCTTTTTATTATGCTAAGTTGTATAGGGCTTCTGGTGCTTACCAATCTGGTTGTCTTCTGTTTCTGGGCACATGGGAGGAGCACACATTCCTGCTACCTGGCAGTTAGGTGAGGCCATATGACTAAGTCAGGCCCATGGGCTGTGAGAAGCAGCCAAGAAGATCATTTGCTCTAGAGAGTGCAGCTATAAGACAGTGGAGCCTTGATAAGCCTGGCTTTTGAGAGACTGTGTGAAGAAACCCTTCCTCCCACACCCCTGAAGCATGATGAGTAAGTACACGACATGAGAAAGAAACTCTGTTACGTTACAGAAATATGAGCTATTTGTTACTGCAACATGGATTAACCTCTACTGACTATTACGTAACTCTTATTTCTATCTATAATCATTAAAACAGGGCCTTGGAAATATCAGGTTCTCCATAAACATTTGATGAACAAATGAATGCAAGAATGGATGAATGAACAAAGAAGCCTAGAAAAAGGAACATCAGGTCTGGAGTCAAAAGAAAATAGCCTATAATAACCACCCCATATCCCTCTTTCCCCCTCACCAGTACTGCTCTTTGCTGTCTCTATTTGACTCCAGAGGCAGGATTTAATCTCTGATTCCTCTCTCTGAAGTATCTCTGTACTGATGCCAACCAAAACTACAGCAGATCCTGGCCTATGCCTCAATGTCTGGAGGAAAGACACCGGTGACATATTTTTGCCAGTTTTTCACCAATCCATAACCCTACTGTCTTTCAACTTCATGCTGCCAGGGTTATATCTGTATTTGGCCCCCAAGATGGGGATTCCTAAGCTTCCTAAACTAAGGGCTTCTAATTCTGACACCCAGTTTCCTTGCACCCCATACCTCAACCAGATTAAAGAATGACTGTATTTGACCAAATATCTTTTTCTATATGGGGAAGATACTCAGTAATTATCCCTTAAGCCTTTCAACACATTTCAGTTAAGCACAAAAGCAGAGGCTGTGAGATGTGGACCGATTCTACATCTTTTAGAAAGTAAACAAAAACAAAGAATGTCATTCCAAAGTCGCTATCCTGAAATTACTGCTTAGCAAGGAGGTCAGGGCACTGAGAGAAACATCTCCAAGGAGCATGTAGCTAATCAGATTAGAAAGATCAGCGTGCCGGCAGTGCCGAGGATGGAATGCGGTGGGGGGCCCAGGAGGCGGGGGGCCGAGGGAGGAGAGATGGTAGGGCCCTCAACCAAAGGAGCTGGTGGAGGAATTGGCCTTGGCAATGTCTGGTTTGCCAGTCGCGTGGGTCCTTCACTATTACGGCAACTTGTGAGCACTGGCCCTGAAACTTGGAGGAAACACATGGTTCTAGAAACGGGATGGGCTCGCCGCACACAGACACAGGTTTATATCCTCTTCCATCGCTTAGGAGCTGTGACTGTGGCCAAGATCCCTGCCTTTGTGACTCGTAGTTTGCTCACGTATAAAGTGGGGGCAAATATGACAACCTCCCAGTGTTGCGAGGGTTACCCACATGCTGGGTTAAAATGGGAAGCATCCATCCATCTGCTTGCCCTAATCCCAAACACTTCCATATCCCTTGGGGCTGATCCTGCAGATGTACTCAATAAATGTATGTTGAAGGAATGGATGAATAAGGTGCTCTACGTTGGTGGATTTTTTTTAAGTATTTTTTTATTATAGAAAAATATATACAACACAAAATTTACCCTTTTAACCATTTTAATGTGTACATATTCAGTGGCATTTTGCACATGCCCAGTATTGTGCAACCGTTACTATGATGCATTCTAAACATTTTATCACCGTGCCCCCAAAACCCCTGTACCCATTAAGCGGTCACTTCCTTTTCCACCTCCTATGCCAAAGTCTATGGCGGTTTTAGCTAAATCCAATGCCTTAAAATATTGCTGGTGGATATTACTTTGGTGACAAAGTTGGGAGGGGTGGGTCAAGCAAGAATTTATTTCCTGAGTACCCACCCCATGCATGCCTCCGTGTGAGACACGGGTAGACGCGACAGACAGCTCTAACAGGTGTGTGCGAGGCAGTACAAGAGGCTGTGACCAGGGAATGCTTGAACTGGAACCTGAATCAACGCAGAATGGTAAGAGATGAGGCCAACAAGGTCAGAAGGGTCCCACGGGATTGGGGGGCCGAGGGGGGTTCTGCATGCAGAGAAACCTGGACTTGAGTCAATGAATGGGGGCTCAGCCCTCTCTCTTGCCTAGTGCATCCTGGGGACACTGATGGGTGGGGATCTGGGAGATATGCAGCCCCTTCTCAGCTGATTCATCTGTAGTGGGAAGGCCCGAGCCTGGCTGTGATTGAGCTCCAGCTCCAGAGAAGCCCGACTTGGAGGCAGGCAGCCATGGACAGTTAATGAGTGATTTATTGGTGCTGCCGCACAGGCAGCTTCCCTGGGACCTGTTCCTAATTAACAACCACTAACTGGATGACATCTCTCTCTCTCTCTCTCTCTCTCTCGTTTTCAAAATAAAAAAAAGGCCCCTAAAGCCTTTCTTCTCCACCTTTATAGGAGGAAAGATTTCACCTTTGGCTGCTGCCTGATTCTGAACCACAACAGGTATCTGGCAGAAATCCCACCCACTCCCTCGCTCACGCGCAGACACACATAGACATATCCTCACGTACAGTCAAACCTGTCCGCTGTTGTTCACATGTTCCCCACACCCAGTTGCACGTTAATTCCCCTGCTGACATAATTACCCTGACGTCACCACACACTTGCACTCACACACCATTGAGCGTATCTGTACTGGTCACCTGGGGTCCCATATATGCATACGTTCCTGCCCCCCACACACTCAAGCCAGCCGCTCAGCCGAGTCCTTGCACACAGCCCCACACATATCGGCACGCACACCCCCTGCTGTGAATGGCAAAGCCCCACAGTCTCCCGCGTGGCCTCAGGCGGCAATCTTCTCTGTGGTACCCACAGCTCCAATGAAGGGGCTCACCCTCTTAGAGGAGGCCTAAAATTTGGTGTCCTGACCCAGCTGGCTTAGCGGTGAGGTAGTGTGTGCCAAGGAGAGGGAAGGGAAGCTGTAGCCAGTCCAGTGTGGAGAGCTGCAACTGCCGTATCATTCAGACGAAAACGGTTTCTCCTGTTTATCACTCCTAGGGCATTAAGAAGCTCCAAATTCACTTAAGAGTCAGGCTGCGGACTGGCGGTGGGGGCAAAGTGCCTGGTACCTAATAACCATCTGTCATGGACTGAATTATTCCCCTCCAAAAAAAAAAAAAAAGACACGTTGAAGGCTGCTACAGACTCAGTGCTTCTGTCCCCCTAAAATTCACATGTTGGAGTTTCAACCCCCAATGTGATCGTTTAAGGGGGTGGGGCCTTTGGAAGGCAATTAGGTCATGAGCCATCCTGAACAGGATGAATGCCCTTATAAAATCGACCCCAGAGAGCTTCCTCACCCTTCTGCCATGTGAGGACACAGCAAGAAGGCAGCCATCTATGAATTAGGAAACCGTCTCTGATAAGGCACTGATCTTGGCCTTGGTCTTGGACTTCCCAGCCTCCAGAAATGTGTGAAATAAATGTTTATTGTGTAAGCCATCAGTCTGTGGTATTTGGCTATTGCATCCTGAACAGACTAAGACAAAGTCCTAACTCCAAGCACCTTAGTATGCGACCTTATTTGGAAATAGGGTCATTACAGATGTAATGAGTGAAGATGAGGCCTAGGGATAGCTTAGGATGGGCCCCTGATTCGACAAGACTGGTATCCTTATATGGAAACCGCCACGTGAAGACAGACATATAAGAGAACACCACGTGTTAAGGAAGACAGAGATTGTATTCCTGTAGCTGAAGCCAAGGAATGTCCGTGATTGCCAGCAACCCATCAGAAACTAGGGAGAGATAAGGAAAGATTCCCTCACACACGTCAGATGGAACATGGCTGTGTCAGTACCTTGATTTCACACTTCTAGCTTCTGGAACTGTGAGGCAATCAGTTTCTGCTGTTTGGAGGCAGCCGGTTTGTGGTACTTTGTTAAGCAGCTCTAGAAAACTAACAGAGCACCCAATAAGTGCTACGGCCTTCTTCTGTTTGCTTCCCTGGGCCTCAGTCTAGTACCCTGAAACGCGGGTGCGTGCTCCTTCATAGGATGCCGTAAGAACCCCACGTACGGAATCTCATGTGACGGGCCCGGATTCTTCTGAAATAGATAAATGAATCATGGTCTGGCCTAGAGCGGCACAGATCTGTGAAAAGGCTTCTAGATAAATACAAAACAGACCACTGAAAGATAAGTAACGCCTCCAGCCAAGGCACCAACTGAAACCCGTCTTGACGTTCTTCTGCCTTCCCCAGTTAAACAATGCTGAACCTCTGAAGGGGACGGCAAGGTGAACCATCACTCCTACTGAAAAGTTCCACCCCAGCTTTTGAGCTATACATATTGAGTTTCATTAAGACATTGTCGTCGTGGAATATAAAGTTAATCAATAATGGGCAGCTCTTTTGCATATTAATTAGCCAACTGTGCAAGAATAAAAAATTGATCCAGCTCACCCTCCCTCTCGGGGGGGGGGGGATGCCAGGATGAGCTCACTTTGTTGGGAGTCACGACAGCAGCTCCCAAGAACCATGGCATTCTGGCGGGGCCTGGGTGTAGGCGACCTGTGCCATTTTGTGGTCTTAACCACCCACCCCCTGTCACCCTGCCCGTATGGGAATACACCTTGGATTAGTCCCGGAGCTGAACAGTCTCGGCCACAGCTCACGGCTTGGCAAGTCACAGCCGTCAGGGCCTGTAAGGAGCCATGTGTCAAAGAGGCCTGGGGCAGGGGAAAAGCATGGGTTTTGGAACCGGGCAGGTCCATGTTTGAAATCAGTTTCTACTACCTCTTACATGCATGGCCTTAGGGAAGTCCCTTAACCTGTCCCAGCCTCTATTTCCTCATCTGCCAAAAACAAAACACCAATCTTGCAGAGATATTAAGGGATGAAATGAGATTATGTAAAGAGGCTCATGTGGTACCTGACCTATAACAACTATTCAGTAAATAACCTGTATTATTTGAGTACATATTGTTAAATGAATAATTATTTAATAGAACTTAATACAATAGCACTTGTTATTAAATAAGTGATTTTCATTATTATCTTCCTGGGACACTGAGATATATCACAGGCACAAGTCACTGAAGGCTCTCAAAGCAAGCCGTCATCCTGAGACAGTGGGTCTGTTCCCTTATCTTTTGGTTTGGGATGAGAAAGAGCAAAGCAGTCCTTGACAGCCAGGAAGTGGCCTGGCATTCACAGCTAGGTGGTCACTTTTACCTGCTGAATATAAACAATTTCACCAACTTCAGAGGGGGGCGCTGACTGTGACTAAGACAAAGGCAAGACCCCTCTGCAATCATGTCTGATACTCAACAAAAATGGAACACTGTCCAAACTACAAAATGACTGAACATCCCCCTATCCTGGATAATATGAGTGACTGGTGCTTCTTTTCCAGTTACAACTTGAATTTTTTTTAATGTTTATTTATTTTTGAGACAGACAGAGTGCAAGTCGGGGAGGGGCAGAGAGAAATGGAGATACAGAATCCGAAGCAGGCTCCAGGCTCTGAGCTGTCAGCACAGATCACAATGCAGGGCTCGAACTCCTGAACCATGAGATCATGACCCGGGCCAGAGTCAGGCGCTTAACCGACGAGCCACCCAGGTGCCCCTCCAGTTACAACTTTAACCTCACGTCATTCTTTGTGGCTTCTACATTAGATTTAAGACACACAGGCACAGAGTTACTCCTACTGCCTGACAGTATCCAATCCAGAACAAAGCTCCACTTCCTTGAACCCACCCCCAAATAATTTAACACAGGGCCAACCCTGTAATGAGGCACCCAATGCCCCCTCCCCCCCCCGCCATGGTGTGCATTTGCCCTCACTGCCAAGAGTCTAGAAACCTCACTCAACCACAGGGGAGCTACGGGTGGTCTTTGGCTGGAGGGCATTAAAGATATTTTGATGTTTCCATGCCCTAACAGAGAGGCTGACATAGTCAAGGGGTCTGGAACTTTCACACCTGAGCACCAGGTAAGGCTCTCCCCTGGCCTGTTTCTGAACCAAGCAGGCATCCTTGTCCCACAGTCTCCAAGCTGCCCCTCCCCCTTGGCCATCGGAACTCCTGAAAACTGTGTTCCAGGATTGGTAGGGGTGCAGGGCTACTGTGGTACCCTTTCTTCTTGCTGCGTTCCTGTCCCCACTCTCCCTGGGCAGGTACTCAGAGCTGCAGGGGATCTTAGCAATCATTTTATTCGGGGGCAGGTTTCTTCTGCCGATTCTCTGACTGCTGGCCACCCAGCACTCATGCAACACTATGCAGATCCTGTGCAGGTATGTGGTGCTCTTCCTTGGCCTGTGAGCCCCTGGGGCCAGAGCCCATGTCTGCTTCACCACAGCGTTCATGCCACACTAGCACATGTTGCTGAGTGGGTACAGGGGGGCATGTGGCTTCACGATCCCTCCGGCCCCCAGTTCATCCGCACGACTGCAGCCCAAGGAGTGTGGCCCCAAGGCCCCACTGCAGGAGCGTTCAAACGTGCTTCTCTTTTTCCTGAGGAAGATCCATCAGTTCACTTTCTCTGCTCTTTCACTGCTCTAGTAGTGGGCTTTCTGTATCAAGTGATGTCTTATAAAGTTCATAGCCACACGATGAGAGTTATCACATGAAAGATGAAGAGTCAAGGGCTACAAAGCTGCCCTGAGAAGGACACACTGGGTGGTCTGATAGGGTAACTCACAAGCTGCACGGGACTCACGCAGAGAGACTCGCGCAGAAGAGTTAACGCAAAGGACCGAGCCTGCCACCTTAGAAAGGTCAGCTTGCAAGGCTGGCCCATGGCTAGGGTCTGGTTAAACAGGTCCTTACCTGACATGAAACCTTCCCTAAATGTTAAGAGTGGCTTTGGGCTGCCTGGGTGGCTCAGTCAGTTAAGCATCCTACTTCGGATCAGGTCATGATCTTGTGGTTCAAGGGTTCGAGCCCCGTGTTGGGCTCTGTGCTGACAGCTCAGAGTCTAGAGCCCGCTTCAGGTTCTGTGTCTCCTCCTCTCTCTGCCCCTCCCCTGCTCACACACACTCTCTTTCTCAAAAATAAGTAAACATTAAAAAAAAAAGTGGCTTGACCATGCCTAGGCAGTGTGTATAAATAATGAGCGTCTTCCTTCTGAGAGTCTAAAATTTGGGCCTGAGTTAGGCAGAAGGCACCTATGTGACCAGCCCTCTGATGAAATCTTTCGGCACAAGACCTCTTTTGAGCTTCTTGGTAGAGAGCACTTTGCATGTCATTACCACTCATTGCTGGAATCAGGCTCATCCCGAGTGACTCTGCTGGGAGAGGACTCTTGGAAGCTTGTGCCCGGTTTCCTCCAGACTTCACCCTCTGCACCTTTTCCCTTTGTTCATTTGCTTTGTATCCTTTTGCTGTAATAAGTCTTAGCCATGCGTCTCACTGTATGCCGAGCCCTGTGGGTCCTTCTAGGGACTCACTGAGCCTTGGGCACTCCCCCCTGCACACATGCATGGGCTCCAAGTTCAAAGGTCCCCTGACAGGGTTCAAAGTCAGGGTGTGGGCTCAGGTGCCCTAGACCAGGGAATTGATGTGCTAATTTATGAAATGTTGGGTATTAAAGGACATCGTGAGCTATTACACACTCCCCAAATGTGACTAATAATGGCCCAGCGTCACAGCTGACTTTTGAAGAGCTTTTTAAATCTAGCTGAGGGAAAAAAGTGACACAATTATTTTCTCCAAATAAAATGCATCTTTTAGCACTGCTAACTCTAGCGTGGAGGTAATAAATTATCGAAAGTTGTGGACGTGTGTAGAGAGAAGGGTAAATCCTTTGGACTTGAGCAGTTTCCCTCTTTTTTTTGCTACCATGTAAGGCCACAGGACTGGAGAGATGCCCGCAGTACCTTACTTCTAATGGGTTGTCTACCTTCTGACTTAGCCCATTTGGTTCCTATTGAAGAGTCTCCTCTGCATTTTCACAGCCCAGTTCACACCCATCATGGCCCGGCTCTCCTCCCTCTTCCACCCTTCTGAGCAGCTGGAGTGGCAAACAATCTCCCTTTGTTTATACCACACTTCAAACCTGGTTTGCTCCATATGATTATTTGCTTTTTGGAGGCACATTCAGAAAAGCAATTTGTTTTGTAGCTAAGGTCCTACAAAGCTGAGCACAGAAAACTCATTTAGGAGCCAGGCTGCCGAGTGGCAGTGGAAAGAAAAGTGCTCTTCAGTATTTGGAACATAGAGGGTTCGGCTCTTTATTTGAAAGGAAGTTTCTTGCCGAACAAAGAGCCCAGGCTGAGATCCTTCTCCTAGTGCGACTGGGAGAAACGGGCCTGAGCAAAATCAGGCCCTGGTAGCTGGGGAGTCATCTTTGGCGGAAGGGGCCAGGCTGGGGCCAGCTGCCAGTTACAGTTACGGACAACAGTGTGTGGGTGTGGGGTCAGAGGGACCTGGGGTTGAATTCCATCCCGACCACTTCCCAGCCGTGTGATCTCAGAGCACTTCCAAAACAATGAAGACACAGATATCTGCCTCCAAGGCTGCTGCAAATGTTGAACAGAATGTGAGAACACTTCGTAAATCACAAAGTGCCGCACAATTAATAACAACAACAGCCTAAGCTTATACGGCACTTCCTATGCACCAGGCACTATTCTAAGTGCTTTAACCCTCTGGGCTCATTTAATCCTATGAGGGAGACAGGAGAATTATTCCCGTTGTGCTGGCGAGGAAACTGAGGCATGGGGAGATTCAGAAACTGGCTTGTGTGACACTGTGTGACGCAGCTAGTAAGTTGAAGAGCTGGTGTTCAAATCCAGGCAGTCTGGCTCTCCGGAGTCTGTGCTTAAAGGTGTGAATTACCAAGCATTTTGTTTTTGTTTTGTTTCGTTTTGTTCGAGGGGATGGTCTTGCAAGCTGGCACCTTTTTAACTCAGAAAACCGTTGGCACTCATCCCCTCGAATAGTTTTGCATTCCTGTCTCCCGGAGGCAGCACGGGCAGGGGTAAGAGCTTTGGATTTCAACAGCCCTGTGTTAGGTATCAGCTTTGTGACTTCCTGGCTGGCAAGTCACTTAAGCTTTCGAAGCCTGTCTTAGTCAGCTTGGGCTGCCATAACAAAATACCACAGCCTGGCTTCGACAACAGAAATACATTTTCTCACAGCTCTGGAGGGTGCCAGCATGGTTAGGTTCTGGTGAGAACTCTCTTCCTGGCTTGCAGATGGCTGCCTTCCTGCTACGGGCTCACATGGATTTTCCTCCCTGCACGTGCATGGAGACAGCCACGTCTCCCTCTTCCTTGTCCTCTAAAGGCACTAATCCCATCACGAGGGTGCCACCTTCACGACCTCATCTAAACCTAATTACCTACCATCACACTAGGGGTGAGAGCTTCAGCATGAATTTAGGACACCACCCCACGCACAGTGGCGCGAGGGGCAACTTCATCACAGCAGAACGGGAAGAACAAACTCTGTCCTGTTGGTTGACGTCCTCACCTGGATCAGGGAAAGCATTTGCCCCCTTTGACCTCTCCCTGCTTAAACCTTTTGTGTGGTTCCCTACGACCTTCAGGGGAAAGGCTGAGCTCTTGAGCCAGCAGTTTTCAGCTGTCCTCTGCCATGATGGGGCCCAGTCTTTCTCTCTGGCCTCCTCTCCTCTTAATCCCCACCGGCTCAGCCAGGACAAGCTGTTTGCTATGTCCTGAACAGTGCACACGGCCGGGTGTCAGACCTGAGGCTTCTGACTGCTGGCTGAATGCTCCTTATCTTCACCATTGCTGCTCCCTGCCATCAGAAGAGGTTGGGAGCAACCTCTTGGGAGTTGAGTGGCTCCCTGCCACTTTGGGAAGAGTGTAGGGGAGGGCCTGGCTTTCTCTGAGACCTCTCCCCTGAAGAGGTACGTTGTGGGGTTTGCCCGGAGTCTGGATCTACATCCTGTGAGTAAGCACTGTTAACCTCTCTGCACTACGCTTCATGTATCAGGCTCACATGAACTCCCAGGAGCCCTCCCTCACACTGTCACGTGTTCCACACGCTTCTCTCTGGCCCAAAGTCAAAGGAAAGAAAGCCATTGCTATACTGTAGTCAATCTGTTTGGGTTGATTAGTGTGTAATTAAATTTGTAACAAGCATCCCCGGGTCGGGGGAAGGCAAATTTTACTTAACACGCTAGCTGCCTGTGGTGCGCATGTAGATGTGCCCAGGTCCCTCTCCGGTTGCCTTTGTGCTGACTAGAGAGATTCAGCTGGTTAGGTGAACGCAGGGATGGCTCTTCCAGTCCCCTGTATCTTCCTGAGTCAGCTCTTCCTGTCTGGGGGGTGCCTTTCCTGCTGTCTTCACAGCTCACTGTTACCCTAGGGCATGTTGGTCACCCCACTGGCCATTCTCATAGGAGAGATGGCTGGGGTCTACAAACCAGGGATGCCGGCTCTATCACCATTCACGCCATGTGACGATGAGCAAGTCGATCTGATCCCAGAGCCCAGCCTCCTTCTACTGAATCGTGAGGCCCTGACAAATCTATACTCATTCTCAGTAAGGGGGCCTTAGAAGTACCGATGTTAACAGTTTTTGGACAAGACTGTGACATCATGGATTGTGGAATCTTCAACCTAAGGGGTTCTTGAAGGAAAGGAATTGACGTGCACAAAGTCCTGCTATGTGCCAGGTACCATTTTTTAGTTTTAAACTTTTTTTCTAACTGAACCCCTCAGTAAGAAACACACTGTAGGTGATGACCTAGTTGACCTAGTGCAGGTGCTGCGTGTAAAGGATAATTAAAATAAAAATTCACAAACTGACTTTCCTCACTATGTGCTATGAACTCTATTCTGCTCCTCTCGGTTCTCTTTGCTAATACTATTTTAAATGATTGTGCTGAGCCACAGCCTTTATTTCGGGATTGGTCGTGACCCAGTTTGGAAAACACAGTATTGACCCCTTCGTGTGCACAGTCACCTTTCAGCCTCGTTACAACTTTAGGAGGTAGGCACATGTTCATTGCCACAATGCAGATGAAGAAACCGAGGCCTGGTGAGATCCAGTAGGTTGCACAAAAATCACCCGATTCCTGAGCGGCTAAGCTGGGATTCTGAGTTCAACCCCAAAGCCCATTCTCCTTCCAAGTCATCTTGCTGCCCGAGATTCCAATAACCTCATCTGGTTGACGGGAAAACTAATACCTGGAGAGGAGTGGCTTGCTCAGGGTCACACTGGGACTGGTGACAGAGGCTAAAACTGAAACCAGGTTTGTCCCTGGACTCCACACACCCTGGCACTGGAACGAGGCTCCCGTGGGTAAGGGAGCTCTTTCCCCACCACCAGTTACTCCCTTCTCCCCTGAAGTCATCCTGGATTAGATGAGGTTGAAACAGGCCCAGGATCCATTCTCCTGGGACAGAGCTGGGCTTATTGATGGGAAAAAAAAGATGCCTGGAAAACGTCTTCTGGTAGGAAGTTTGTCACTGTGCACATCATTGCTTCCAATGAGTTGAGAATCGTGTTGGCTCAAATTGAAAGCAAAACTGTGGTTTGCTGTACCTCTCTGCACACGGCAGGTCCTAACCTAGTTTCGAGAATGCAATCTATCTTAATTTAGCATAGCTTTGAATCTCCCTATCTCGCTTTTCCTCTTCCCAGTGCGGAAGGAAGGTGCTCTTGTATTAGCATGTTCTGCCCACCAGGGAGAGCAATGAAGCTCGCCAGTGCCTCACGGACTGGGGAGCATTGAAACTGGGCCAGGACTCCTTAAAGTCCCCTTACAAGGAACTCCCAAGAGCAACACTGTTCGTGGCTGTCAGATACTGGCTTCCAGATCCTAGGCAATTCTAGCAGACGTGAAGCTACGGAGAGGAGGCCCTGTGTCACACTTCACCAAGGCAGTTTGAGGCACCCGGCCAGAAGGAAGGGTTTTATGGAAATATGGCTGAAGGGAAGCCAAGATAATAACAAAACAAGATGGTGCCAAGAGTCTCATGTGGGAGGTCAGGCAAGGCTGGGAGTGGGAGTCAGGCAGCAAGGTCAGCAGCGGGTTGGAGGGTGGGATGAGGGACGGGCAGGGGGATTGGCTCATAGCCACGGCCATGAGAGAGCACGGGGTGCGGCACGGGACAGGCCAGTACTCAAGGACCTGGCTGCTGGGCCAAAGGAGCTGTGAGGCTAGGAGAAGGGTCAAATGTGTCCCTCCCCTGAGAGTACCCGGGAGCCCATCTCGGTCACAGAATCTGAGTATGGAGGTCTTCCTCGCTGCTACAAGGCCCTGGAGGGACCAGGGAAGAGGTGGCTTGTTCCCTTTTCCAGGCCCAGATACTGTCTTCACTGCCTCCACGCTTCCTCTTTGTCTTAGCCCCTATCCTCTCTCTCTGGATTATAGCAATAGCCTCCTACGTTGACATGGCCCACTAGAGTCTACTCTCAACAGAGCTTCCAGAATGCTCCTGTCTTAGCATCAATCAGAACCTGTCGCTCCTCAGCTCAGGACCCTCCCGCGACTGCTCATGCAATGGCCTGCCCCACATCACCTCTTTGACATCTCCCCTACCCCGGCCATACTGGTCTCATTGCTACTTTTCACACAAGCCAGATACGCTTCTGCCTCAAGGCTTTTGAACCTGCCCACCCTTCTGCCAGGATTGCTTTTCTTCCAGATGTCCTCACCACTTACTCCCATGCCTACCTCAAACGTCACCTTCTCAGTGAAGCCTTCTTTGGCCACCATGTTTAGAACTGCAGCCTTGCTCTCACCCTGGAATTCCCTCTCCCCTTTTTCATTACATCCTGCAGCATTTAGTTTTTACACTTGTTTATCATCAGTCTCCCCACTAAGCAGTGGGTGGTTTCATCTGTATCGACCATGCTGGGACCCCAAGACCTAAAACAGTAACTGGAACACAGTAGGTGCTCAATAAATAGTTGTTAAATGACAGGATCCTGCTCACTCTCCAACGTCCCCTCCGAACACATCCCCTTCCCATATTCTCAGTTACACTCCTATCTTCTAACTTTGTGGGACACACCTTTTACTTGTCCACCTTCATGCCTTGTCTACCGACAACGCCCTTTCTTCCCCCTTTTCACCTGTTAGTCTTTTCCACCCCTCAAAGCCCAGTGGCCAGCACTTCTTCCATAAAACCTTCTCAGATACCTTCTGGTTGGAATTTTTCTCTTAAACCTCTATGATCCCTACTCTAAATGTCTTTTGTCCAGCAGGTCACAATCTGAGAGTGGCCTGGTATGATCTCTAGCTCCACATCAACTCTAACAGGTTATGGATTCGGTTTCTTTTCTGCAAGCTTCTCACATTGACAAAGAACATTATGTTCTGAAAACAGCTAGAATCACCTCCTAGATTATATATATATTGTACACGTTGAACTAATAAAAACATGTTTCTATAAAACAGAACAAACTGTGGAGTGCAGTGGCTAGGAAAGATCATGGGTATTGAGGAGAGGCGGATTTGGACTCAGACCCCGGTTCTGCCATTTACTAGCTGTGCAACCTTCAGCAAGTCACCTCTCTGAATCTCAGTTTCCTTGGCTGGAAATTGAGGAAAGGCTAAGAGTTAATGGGCTTGTTGTCTCTATGTTCCTTCTAGCTCCTGGATTCTCAGATTCTCGGGTTCTCGGGTTCTCTAATAGGCTGTTTCTAATCCTTTTTTTGGAAGTTGGGGCCTTACAGCACTCATTGTCCATGGATAGCTGCCCAGGTGGAGAGTCGAATTCCCTAATTCCTCCGTGTTCCTGAAAGGGAGTATGGGCAGCTCATGAGGCAGAAGTGCAGTCAAACCCAGCTGTCCAACTTCTCAGGCTGAGGGAGCCTGGCTTCCTACCTTAGAAGATGGAGCCTTATGCACACAATGGCTGGGTAGCTGCAGTTTCTGGCCTCTCAGGGAATTAATGATAGATATGCTTATAGATTTTTTAAACCAAGTCTCATGAGCATGGGGCTACGGAGGGTAGAGGATAAATTGAGTTAAATTGGTAATGAGCTTCTTTCTCACTGTGCTTTGGAGATGCTCCCCTAATCTTCTGACTCTGAATAAGCAATTTGGCTGCCTAATTAGGTTAACCAATAATTTCCCTTTTGACACCCAGGCTGCTTGATACTTTTGGGGTAACTGTGATTCTGTTCATCATTTCTTTTCTAAATGCATTTCTCAATTTGCCTCTGGGATTAAAGCACAGAGTAAATTCTCACAATTCCCCAGACCACCCCCCGTGCCCCCCGCCTGCCTCTTCACATGCCTCTAAGCCTCGCCTGGTGCAATTTTCTCTACCGGGAATGACTCTCTCTAGATCCCTGATGCTCAGTGAAATCCTACTTGGCCTTCAAGCCCACGTGCATAACAAGAGTGAGATGAAGGAATGAGCCTTTGCACCCTCAGGGTAAGACCAATGGCTACTTTTACCATCATTCCACAGCTCCTTAAAAAATTAATATCAATAGCCAGCATCAGTTAAGGACCAACACAGACTGCATGCTTCACAGGTATAGCGTAGGCTCATAGTAACGCATCAAGGAAAGAAGACATGCTGATTCTGTTTTCTTTTAATTATTGTGGTAAAACATACATAACCCTTTTTTTTTTAATGTTTATTTATTTTTGAGACAGAGAGAGACAGAGCGCGAGTGGGGGAGGGGCAGAGAGCGGGAGACACAGAGCCCGACGCGGGGCTCGAACCCACGGACCGTGAGATCATGACCTGAGCCAAAGTCGGACGCTTAACCGACTGAGCCACCCAGGCGCCCCAACATACATAACCCTTTAAACCAGTACAATCCAGAGGCATGAGGTACATTCACATTGTTGTGTGACCGTCACCTATTCATCTGCAGAACTTTTACAGCATCCCTACCTGAAACTCCGCATCCATTAAACCCTAACTCCCCATTCCCTGCTCTCTTGGCCCCTGGTAACCACCGCCACATTGTCTTAGAAATGAGGAAGCCGTGGCTTGGGGAGTCGAGGGGCCTTGCCCAAGGTTTCAGAGCTGGACAGGGCACAATCAGGAGAGGAGAGCAGAGGTCCTCATTAGACTCCAGAACTGCTGCTCTTTCAACCCTGCAACAGTGCCTGCTATACCTCCGCTGTAGACAGAGACCCAAGGTCGTCCTATCTCCACCTCCCTGCTATTCATCTAGACTCCTGACTCCAGAATCATGCCCAGCACACTGAGGGAGCTTGGGATAGGTATAGAGCGAATTACAATATGCATCTACAACAGAGACGTTGTTGTCAGACTGACCCAGCAGTTGGGAACGGAGCTCGAATCGCAACCTTTGCTTTCTAAAAACATTTATTGATGCCAACTGTGTGCCTGGCCTGGTGCCAATTTCTCCATGCCATCCCCTAGCCTGCTGGCCCCACTCAGCAGAGGAGGCCCGAGGGCTGGCTCTGCCTGACGGCCGTGGTGCAGAAAATTTGTGTTTACATTACCCAGTCAATTCTGTATTTATTTTGGATATTAAGCAGTGACATAAAAGCTGCTGACATTAACCTTCAGGGGCAGAAACTGGCTTTAATGGACCCCATAAAAGTTATTATTGATGGCAGCTGCATGCAGCATCGCCATGACCTCAGCAAAACCCTCCACCACTATCAATACTGTTGACAATTACTATTGACTAATGCGAGGCTGGGTGGGTAGGCAGAGTTGATGTTCCTTCCTGTGGCTGGAAGTTGCTGGAGTTACTCTGCATTTCACATTTGCTAAAGATCTCTGAGAACGTGGTCACGTATTTTTGGTGGCCTCAACTGAGAGTCTAACACTCGCTGATTCAAATGGAGGTGGGCAAGGAGCTCAGATTATAGGACTGAAAGATCTGAGTTCCCACCCAAGCTTTGGTGACCTGCTGACTTCCCAGCTCCACCGTCTCCGCCAGGAGACTCTTTGGAGCCTCAGTTTCCCCATCTGGGAAATGGGAATGACATGGCACTGTCATGAGGATTAAAGGCAATCACACATGAGCGGTGGCTTGACACATGATGGGCCCTCTGTATGGCTCCCCTGTACTTCTGGAAAGCAGTCACACTCTGAGGTGTCTGGCTAATGTACCCAGTGCGATAGGGTCCCGTTCTGGTGGCAAGACCCAAGTTCTCATCAAAGAAGGAGAACTAGGGGAGGGGATGAATGTGAGACAGAGAGAGGAGGGCAGAGGAGGGAGAAGGAGATGGGAGGGGCATGGAGAAGGGAGGGAGAGCAGACAGGACAGAACCAGACTCCTGGGTAGGGCCTGGTGTCAGCTCTTCCCCCTTCATTCCCAGAGCCCCGGTCCTCAGCTGTAAGTTGGGGAGACAACGGGGCACACAACAGCACTGTCAACTTCATCAGTAGACAAAAGGGAGCCATTCCTACAGCTCACGCACTGTCAGTATGATTCACTGTCACTATTTAGACACGAGGATAACAAAGCTGTTAGCGTAGCTTTCCACCGAGGGGCAAGTGGACAAGCACGTGGGCAGCTGTGGGTGTCTGGGCTTGGGGAGTCCAGGCCTGGAAGGGCTGCGGAGGTCGGGGGATCTCTGTTAGAGTCACCTGTCCACCTCCTTCGCCTGCCTGTCTTCCTCGAGCACAGCGAGGCTTGAGTGTGGCAGCCAGTGTTGAAACAGACCATCGGAAGAGAAGGAAGAGGTGGCCCGGCCAGGGGAAGCAGGCAGCCATTTCCCGTCCCCGTTATCAATTTCCCGTCCCTGTTATCAAAGGCTGAAGCTCTTGAGGCTCCTCGACCATGTCATTATCACCCAACAGAGGCTTAATTCAGCTCTAATTCCGCTCTCAGGGAATATACAATAATGTGGGCGGCGTGCACCTCACCCTGTCATGACTTTGTGGAAAAATGATCATTTGTCACCAGGGCCAGAAGCCTGCAAAAGAGCAAACAACCTAAGTACTTCACTGCAGAGGAAACTCACGGTCACTAGGGCTACAAGAATAAAGATCTTAGAGTCATGAAGGCCTGAGTTCAAATCCTGCCTTGCTAGTGATGTGACTTCTGCAGGTATCTTAACCTCTCAGTGCCATAGTCTCCTTATTCTGCGCAATGGGGATGATACAACCTACCTCAAAGCAGTGTTCCTGGGGGGAAATGAGATCCTAGAACTAAAGCATCAGCACTGCTTGGGGGCCGCTGGTTAGCAGCAGCGGCTGACTGCTAACGTTGCTATTATCATATTATCATTTTCTTCTTGTGTGCCTCCATCTTAACACAAGCATTTCAGATCACAGAATCCCAGATCTAGAAGGGCTTGCGGGTCCTTCAGCTCAGCTCTTCCCCAAAAGTGTTCATTAGAACACCGAACCCATCAGATGCTCTGAGAGCAAAGTGTTCCATGCTCACATCAATTTGGGGAATGCTGCGTATGTCTCTCCTAGGTGGTTTACCCATTAGCAGGCACGTTAATAGATTAAAGGCTCTGAGAAGTCCTGCAGTAAAGAAATTGGCTTAAAACAACATAATGTTTCCTACATTATTTGACCACAGGGCACTTTCCTGCTGTCATCCCCACCCCACCCTAAGAACTATTAACATTCTCAGATACAGGAAATGCTGATTTTGTTTAAAACTACTTATTTTACAGATGAGGAAAAGGAAACAGAGGTCCAGAGAAAGAATCCAACTTATCCAGTGCCACACTCCGGGTCAGTAATGGAACTGAGGCTCCCTGCCTCCTGATCAGAGACCATTTTCTCTGTAAAGGCCTTACATATCAAATCCGTGCTCTTGTTCAGTACATGGCGAGGGTGGGGGGCAAAGGGGCTGCTGCCTTGACTTGGGCCTTGGTGGGAAGCTGGGAAGGTGGGAAGGTGGGAAGGTGGATGGCTTGTCACTGCAGAGAGGGGGATCTCCCTCGGTGCTGAGGTCATTGTCCTCCTCACAGGGCAAGGGAGGGTGACAGGGCCAAGCCAGTATCCAGGCACTGCTGCTCCCTTACCCCTCAGACAGGTGCACAGGCTCCCACGGGAAAACTTCCGAGCTCTCTGGGAGGGCTGGTGGAATGGATATTTGGAACTCTGCCGCACCTGACTCTTTAAGGAAATAAATTTCCCACCTGACCCTGACCTTACCTTGTCTCCTGCCCGACTCAAATCTGGGACTCTGTTGTGTATAACCTAGCTAGAGCAACCTTTTCAGAGATTAACCTGCCTAAGCCTTCACCTCTGACCTGGTCTCCACCCTCGCCCCCCTCCCCAACACACGCCTCTGGGGAAGCCTGCACAGGAATTAGGAGGATCCTGCACTCGGAGCTGGAAACCAGTAGGGGGCACTGGTGCCTGGCTCGGCCTTTCCAGTTTTCACTCCCATTGCCCTTCCCACCCTGGTATGGAAGCACTAGCACATTCCCTTCCTGGACTTCTGAGACCAAAAGCCCTCCCCGCTCCCCTGGGCAGAGGGGCTGTCCCTGTCTCCACTCCCCTCCCCAAGGCTGTGCTGCCAGACCCAGCAGCGGCTTTCTCAGTTCTGGCCCGGGTCCACAAAGCTGCCCAGAGTGTGGCTGGGCACAAAGCACCGGAGAAGGGAGACCGCAGGGCTGCAACTAACCCAGAGCCCCTCAGACATCCGCCAACGAGTTCCCAAAAGTAAGGAGGGAAATTCTGAAACCGGGTTCCCGCCCTTCCCCTGTACCAAGGAGACATGTGAACGAGCTGCCATCTTTTTCTCCCACAACATCTCTTGGGCCTTGGAGGAAGGGGTGCAGAGGTGAGGGTGTGATCGAGCCCAGAACCTGCACGTCCCCAGATCTGCACATGAGATCGGGGGAAAGCTGGAGCAAACCCTCAGGCTTTGAGTTACCCCAACATGACAGTTTTTGTTCAAGGCCATCCTCTGACCAGCCTGACATACGGGGGGAGGGCGCCCCCGGTGGAGACCCCCCAGGACTGCTGAGCACCTGGAGGCTGGAGACGGAGAGGGATTCAGGAAGGACCAGATATGGCTGATGCAACAGAGAACAAGCTGCTGGAGATCCGTTACCGCTGCCCCCCCTGCTCCCACCACAGGCACCTTGCAAGTAATAACCCTGTGCCTGAGGCACCTCCCAATCTGAAAACCCGAAAACAAAGGGCAGTGACCCAATCTCTGCTGTGTCACGAGTGGGTAGGTGTTTTGTGTGACCGTGCAAAAGGCTCTGACTTTTGACCACTGAGAGCAAAGCAATTTTTCACCAACTTTACCGGAGCCCCAAGCAATGGAGCAGAAAATCAATATTGTAATTAAAACCCTGGCACCTGGCACAGGCCAAGGTGGCCACTCACCGGTCTCGGTGTTCTCGTGCTCAGTGTCGGTGAGCGTGAGGTTGGAGTTGGCCCGGCTGGACAGGCAGGAGCTGCGCCCCGACCGTGTGCTCCGGCCCCAGAGCCGCACGGGATGCTCAGGGGACAGTACAGTGTCGGCCTCAACGTCGGCATCAGAGCTGGCCCCCATGGAGTAGCCGCAGTGTGGGAGGCCTATGTCTGTCCGGTACAGGGTGCCATGAGGGGGCGTCACCTCTCCCAGCCCTAGCTCACGCAGGGTGAAGTTGGCTCCTGGGAGGAAATGCAAGTAAGCTTGGTTAGGGTCTCCTGAGCAGGGGTCTCCCCACCAGAAACCGGGCCGCCCACCCCAGGATTCACTGCTGTCTGGCGAGCTTGTGTGGTGTTCTGCCCACGTGCCCCACTGCCGAAACGGCTCCTTCTGCCCCTCCCCCATCAGCCCACCTCCTCCACTTCCTTTAAGGCCCAACGCACATGGCCCCTCCTTTGTGAGGTCTCCCCTAATACCTACACCCTGGGCGGGAGTCCTTGCTTCTTCCTGTATTCAAGCCCATTCTGAGAGTCCTTGGCCCTAGTCATCCTGCACAGTAGAACCAAAGGCCTGACCCTTCTGCTGGTGATGACTTCAGCAGGGGCAGGAAACCTGTCATGCTCATTCCTAAATCCCTGCGCCTAGAACAAAATGTGGGACTCAGTAGGGGCTCAGGAGATGTCTGTAAATTGAGCCTTAGGTCTCTTCTTCTGATCGAGAGAGGACTTGCCAGAAAGGAGCACTCCTGAGCCGAGTGGACGCCTAGTTGATGAGACGCAGATGGCTGTCCTGGGATCAGAAGGTCCTTTCTGGTCAAGTCGGGAAAGCCTAGAACACGACAATGAAGATGGTGACTGGCAGAGAAAAGGGGGCCCCAAGCAACACCACGGGCTTCCTCATGCTAGGCAGGGCCGGGACCATGGCGGGGATCTGCAGGCTTTGGGGCAGTCCAGGGAGCCAAGCACACAGAGCTGGATTGCGGAGAAGTCTTGAGGGCTCGGGGAGGCCTGGAAACATCCAGGACTGAGGTCAGTGAAGAGGTGGGTGAGGGGAGTTCACTGGGGGATTAGCATTTGAGCAACAAAGGGAATGGTAACTTCCAGGAAAGACACAGCCTCCATGTTGCACCTGAATGTTGGCTCAACGTCTGTTCAAGGATGGCTTCCTCCGTATTTCTAATATTCCCATGAGTGTTTGGGGGATGAAGAAGAAGGGGTGGACAGAGGCATTAACGGTCCCATTCCAATTAAACCACTTCTCTGGGAAATGACTTTATAATCAGGTAGCTCCCACATTTAAGCCAATTCCAACTGGCCGTGGGTTTACAGACAAACAGCAATGAGCAGGGCGTGGTGCCTGGCTTTCCAGGCAAGTGGGGGAGCTACAACCAAATACACGATGACAGGTGGAAGTCCAAAGAGGGGAGATCCACGGAGAATGTTCTGGGAACACACAGGCAGAAGGTGGGAGCTCAGAGGACAGGTCTGCAGATGAGAGTGAACTTGGAGAAAGGAGTAAAGAGGGGAGCATAGATGCCTGAGCTTTGAAGGATTCCTGCAACCAGGGCCAGGGCTCAGTGGGAAAGCCCGCAAGGCCAGGACCTGCCAGAGAACAGGAGGGGAGCCAGCAGGGAGAGCCCCTACCACCATGGTGTGCATCAGTCTGCAAAGAAGCCCTGTGCTCCTGAGCGTCCCGGTCAGCTCTGGGCCCAGACCTCTGTACTGACACAGGGTGCATGTTCTGTAGAAGTTTCAAGAAAACAGGCAGACACACTCTGGCAGTACTTTGGGGGATGGATAAAGAAAGGGAAGGAGCAGGGGAGGAGGGACCAGTGGGGCCACTGGGAAAATAAGAGCTGCAGTGGAGGCAGGGTGCCCCAATCCTGTGGCTCAGGTGGTTCATGTTGCTCCAGCCTTAATATGAGGTTAAGGTCATGAAATAGTTCTATACTGGCTGGCAACTGATGTCCAGGCCCACCCAGTGCCCCTGGCCTCCACCCTGTCTACTCTAGCCCCTCCCCATAAACAACCCCCAGCCTCCCCATGATGTGGCACAGCAGGGACCTCTGGGCTCTGCTCAGTGGCCAGGCAGACATTCTGGTTGGTCAGGGTATGGGTCAGACCGATGTCAAATATTTTGAATATCCCCTATGTGCCATCCTCCGGTCTGCCCTCCCTCTGTGCCCTCCTTCTAAGTAGAAGAAACTCCACATTGGAGACCAAATCCCCGGTCTGCTTTCCATCCTCTCTGCACACCATACTCACTGCTTGCCCCATTTACCTCTCTCTGATCTCCCTTCTCCACCCCTGTCTTGTCCCCTGCCTCTGTCCCAGCTCATGCTTGCCCCATTTACCTCTCTCTGATCTCCCTTCTCCACCCCTGTCTTGTCCCCTGCCTCCGTCCCAGCTCATGCTCCTGCCCTGATGGGCTAGACCTCTCAAGGAAAGCCAGTCACACATCAGAAGAATGTGAAATAAACAGCCCAGGCTGCATCAGTTTCCATGTGGCTTGCCCTATATACCCTTTTAAGCAGCCAGAGGCAGCGTGAATATGAGTGAGCTGAGAGATCTGTGGACGGAGAAGTGCAACGTGATGGCTGACTCTGAGGGCTCAGCGATCCCTTGGAGCCGGCTCAGCCCCTCTGAAGTGTGAGCTTAGGAGATTTATTTCCCCAAATGTGGGAAGTCCTTATGATCTGTTGACTTTATGGCCTTTTGGCGTCTTTCATGAGGATCCCAGGACACAGGCTGACCTATCACCCTGCTCAACCTCGACTTGTGTGATCTTGGGCTGCTGCAATCACCTAAGACTCAATGTTCTTGTCTTTAAAGTGGGGGTGATAATCTATGACCTGCTAGCCTCACAGAATTTTTAAGGATCTCGGGAGGTAATGGGTGGGGGAGTACTCTCTAAACTGTCATGGCCATGTCTGCCTATGAAATGGGAATGATTCTTATTTAAAATTTGTAATGTTTATTTATTATTTTTGAGAGAGAGAGAGACATGAGCAGGGGAGGGGCAGAGAGAGAGGGAGATACAGAATCCAAAGCAGGCCCCAGGCTCTGAGCTGTCATCACAGTGCCCAACACGGGGCTCAAATCCACAGACTGCGAGATAATGACCTGAGTCGAAGTCGGATGCTTAACCGACTGAGCCATCCAGGCGCCCCTGATTCTTATTTTTTATAAAGACAAGAGGGGGATCCTCTCTGCAGCCTCCTGTGCTAGGGTGGCATCCAGGCCAAGCTGGGCCAGTCAGGGATCACTGAGCTCTATCAGGCATGGGCGGGACAGAGATGGAAGCAAGTTTTGATATCCTTTTGTCCCTTCTCCTCGTTGAGACCCAGAGAAGGCAATGAGTGGTAGGCAGAATCTTTGAAGCATCTGCTCCACACCAGGCACTGTGTCAAGTACTTTATTTACAATCCTCATTAATCCTCATGACCATCCTACGATTAGGATCACTGTTAACCCATTCCCCAGGTGAAGAAGCTGAGGGCAATAAAAAAGGCAGATCCAGAATTCAACTGGAGATCAGTCAGTTGCCAGTCTGAGCTCTTAAGCACAAGCTGGAAAAGAGCTAAAGATCGTTCCTCTTGAGCCTGAGAGGCAGCATTACAAACAGGCCAGCTTTCATGTGGATTCAGGCCTGTGGGAGAGGCCAGGTGGGTGTCAGGCTATATGAGGGTATACACGTTTGAGACCGGCTCCTCTTACCTCTGTGATCTGGGGCAAAGGATTCAGCTCGGGGTTGTCGTATGGATTAGACAACAGTGCCGGAATGTATATAAACTACACAGCACGCTGCCTGGCCAACCCTGGCTGTGGAAGGGAAGCGGGTAGGGCAGAATCAGCGACTGGTAGCAGCCCGTCAGGCATCACAGAGGGCTCAAGGGTCTGCAGGCAGAAAAATAGGAATCACTGCAGCACCAGGGTAAGGAACAAATATGGCAAGTGTGGGAATCGTGAGTAGGTCTGCGTGTTGGAGCATGGGTGGCAGGGTGTGGAGAGGCGGGGGACAAAATAGTCCAGGAAGAAAAACGGATTTGGGGAAAGTCCCTTATGCCAGCTTAAGGAGCTCAGGTTATGGACCAGGGGGAGTCATTCCCAACTTCACTCCAGGTGCAGTGCAGACAATGGCCCAGAGGTGGCAGCACTGGGTGAAGGGGGGCTGTGGTCAACCCTCCCGGGGAGAGAGAGGACAGTGGCAGAGTGGATGAAGAAGAGGGATGGATCTGAAAGTTACTTTGGAGTAGGATGGACAGGCTCTGGTGATTCGTGTAGGCCGGAACTGAAGGAGAGGAGTCAGGTGCCAAGATATTATCCAATTACCAAGACTTTAGGTCTATTTCAGGAGCAACGCTTTGACAGACCGGGACGATACTTGAGGCAAAGAAGGTAATACGTCTGTTGAATGGATACATATATGACTAGTAATAAAACGAATAACTAACTTACTCCGCACTTGATGTTAGCATGCTTACCGCTTACAACATGCCCCTCTAGCCCATTCAGTGCAGCCCATCTAACAGATGGGGACTGAGGCCTCCCGGAGAGCTGGTGGCGGTTCTGAACGCAACCCCGGTTAGTCTGGCCCGGAGCCCAGCTCCTAACCAGCTCTTTATGCCCACGGACCGGGTGACCACGAAGATGAACTTAACTTAAGCGTGAATTACAGGCAGGCTCTGACCAGATCTGGGAGCCAGAATAGCCGAGACCTGGTTGTTGGCCCGCGTCCTCCCGCCAGCTGTCTGCTCACCTGCGCACGCACCCAGGTGCACAGCTGCCCCTCCCCCCCAGCCCGGCCCCGGGCGCCCTCACCTGCGCGGCAGAACTCCTCGGCCTCTTGCGGCACCATGTCCTTGACTCGGCCGCCGTAGGCCAGGCGGGCGTCCTGGTCGTAGGCCTTCAGGGTCTCGCTGGAGCTGTAGGACTTCTGTGGAGCCTTGCCCTCCTCGCTGTCCGCGGACGAGCTGGTGTAGCGGCGCTCGGCGTCGCGGCGCCGGGTCAGCGAGCGGTACGGCTTCCTCTCCTTCACGTCCATGGCCTCCGGCCCGCGCTCCTCCACATCCACGAACAGGGTCCTCGCCGCACTCAGGGCTGAGTGGTCTGCAGCCGGGAAACGAAAGAGAGGGTTGAGCCCGGGCCCCAGGAGGCAAAGGCAATACCCGAATCCACCCCGGCCTCGGATTCGCCCTGCGATGCTGTGGACGAGGGACTTCAGACTTGGAGAGGGGAGGGCTCCACAGCCACAAAGAGATCAGTAGCAGGGGGGGACTTGCACCCGGGGCCCTCTGAGGATGAATCCTCTTTCTGCTCCTCCCCCTAGCCGCCAGGAAGAGGCTTCAGCCTCCCCTCCAGTGATGAGTATCAAGGTAGTTGAAAACAAAGACCAGAGGGCACTGATTTCAGCAGTCTCCCTAGATAGGAATCATGTGTTTGTTCCCATCATGTCCCCAGCTGGGATAGGGCCTGACACGGAGCTGGGGCTCCTTAAGAATTCGTGAAATGGGGCTTCTGGTTGGCTCAGTTGGTTAAGCCTCAGACTTCAGTTCAGGTCATGATCTCACGGTTGGTGGAGTCCAGTCCCGCATTCAGATTCGCTCTCTCAAAAATAAATAAAACATTAAAAAAAAAAAAAAGAATTTGTGGGGGCGCCTGGGTGGCTCCGACGGTTGAACGTCTGACTTTGGCTCAGGTCATGATCTCACAGTTTGTGAGTTCGAGCCCCACATGGGGCTCTGTCTGACAGCTCAGAGCCTGGAGCCTGCTTGGGATTCTGTGTCTCCCATGCTGTCTGCCCCTCCCCCCCCAAAATAAATAAAAACATTAAAAAATTTTTAAAAAAAGATTTTTTGAAATGAAAAACAACGCAGGCATACGGCTAAGCACTTAGCACACACTATCTCATTACATGGTCACACGGCCTGAGATGTTATTCTTGTTTCCAACCTTTTTTGGAAATGAGTCAGAGTATAAATAACCAATTCACATGTATCATGACCAGATAATTAAACAACTACTTGATAATTGTCTGTTTTCTCCCACTAATAAGTAAGCTTCATGAGAGCAGGCACTTTAGCTCTTTTGCTCACTCCAGAGCCTGGTGCATCTAATATACATTTGTTTATTTAATTGGCCAACCAATCCCCATCTGACAGATGAGAAAACCAAGGTTCAGAACCTCCTTCAAGGTCACTGAGGTGGTAATAAAGCCCGGATCTGAACCCAGGTCTGTTAGGCTCTAAAACTGGAGTTTTTCTATTCTATCACACTTCCATGAGTCCCCCCTTCCTTCCACTACACAAAAGTGTCCTTCCAGCTAGGCTGACCCTGGCCACCATGGCAATCTGAGAACTCCCTCACGTCCAGACCTACAAGCCTCAACAGGGACACCATCAGCACCTGGGGAAGCCACAGTGTCAGCCCCATTTGCCTGGGTGTTGCCAGGGTGTCTGATTGGTGGGAAGCTCCTGATATCACTTTTTTTTCTTTTCCCCATTGGACCTTTTTGCTCTAAACGGACATCCTGGGATTTTTTTTTATACCCGTGATAGCACTCCCTTCTTCCTTCCAAATGTCTTCCTTTGGCTCTGGAATAGCAAATGCAGCCCCATACAAGAGCCCCATACAAGATAAGCACAGGAGGAAAACAGAATATCCTGAGCGAGGCCTGATGAGAGCTATTTTTCTTGACGCATACAACTTTCTCAGTTCTTTCTTTCACTGTTCCACTTCTTAGAGCCCTGTGGATATACAAACTGTGCAACTGTCCTGTAGAAAAGCAACAGAGCAAGAGCTATGACCAGTGGTGCCATGCTGGTGTGGAGGCTCCGTGCCTGGGGTGGGGTCTCTGACAGATGGCGGCGAGGGCCAGGCCTGCCAAGAGGACAGTTGGGCACTCAGTGCCTGCAGGGCTGCAATGTAGCAAGCAGTACAGGGTGGCTTATTCATTTTTAAGACAAGTTAGAAATTTGGACTTAGGCACAAAATGTGTGATTTTTGGATTCTATCCATGATTTCTTCAAATCTCAAAACACTTTGTAGGCCAAACAAAACACATTGAAGGTTAGTTTTGGTCTGATGGGTGGGTGTTTCCAAGTTCTTCGTTCGGTCATGGACAGATGAGGCATCCTTTTGGCCGAAGATGCCCTCTTCCCTACCAAGACCCAAAAGGCCATCTCCCGGGGAAGGTCTCAGCCTGGTTCCACTGCAAACTCTGCTCATCTGGTTACAGAGCTCTCTAGACCCACTCAAATGGGTCCATTATGTCCTAACCTGGAAAGCTGCATCACTTCACTTAGCAAAAGAATGGTCTGAGGTTACCACTGGTAACTGATTGGAGTCTTTGGGATTTATCATAGATCCCAAGTGTCTACTATAGACTTCCTTCTACATGTTCTCCATGATTTTCAAAGAGTGCAAACATTTGTGATTTCATTGGTACCCCCTAATAACCACAAAGCATCTAAGACAACTATTTTCACCCCCATTTTATACATGGGGCAACAGTGACCCAGAGCCATCCAGCTGTCTGCCCAAGGCCACACGGTGAGTTAGTAGCAAAGCCAACATTACTAGACAGACAATGCCTTAGGGTGGCAGCTAGAGCCAATCAAGATGTGTAGGTGATATTTTTTGGGTCCCAGTTCTCAAAATACCCATGGAAATTAGTTCTGGGACAAGGAAAAAGACGTAAGATACATAGAAATCAAATCACCTTACTGAAGCCCAAACCCAAGTTTCTGAGCTCTGGTCTCTTAACATTCAGTCTTCTGACACTGGCTGATGCAGTGATAGTTGGTCATCTGAGCACCTGAGGGGCAGGGCTGGAGGGAAGACCGGTGATAACACTTTCTACTCCAGGGCTGTGAAACCTTTTTGCCTGCGATCTATAATTTGAAAAACATCTTAGGTTGTGACTGGATACATACATTTATGTATATGAATGCGTGTGTTTGTGTGTATAAAATGGAAAGAAGATTCACAAAACCAAAGTTACCACATGATGAACAATGTATTCTGATGTTTTCTATTTCATTCTCTTTCAGTTTTTTAAAAAGGCAGACGATAACTCTCTAACTTGACCCAATACTGGCTTTTGACCCAAAGCACTGTTCTGGTCTAATTTGGATGAGGATTTATGGCGACTGTCACCTAGCCTCTGTGCCCTCTGACCCTTCACCTCTAACCCACCCCCCTGGATGACAATAATGATGATGATAATATAATAAGAGTAAGCCCTAAAGTAATGTTAGCCATTGTTAATACTAGTGACTAATAATTCATAATAATGATTTCATAATAATAACCAATGTTATGTTATTAGTAGCTAATATTTGCTGAGTACTGTTACTAATATTGTACATGGTAATATTTTAATCCTCACTTCAATTCTGTGTTATAGGTACTATGACTATCTGTAAATTACAGGTGAGAAATTATGAGGTTAAATATATTGTCTAAGGTTACACAGATCTTGAGTGGTGGACCCAGAATTCTGGTCCAGGGGTTGAACTTGGCATATGGATACAGCCATGAGATGATTTTGCCTCGGTAGGTTGTGCCAGATGAATTTCTTAAGCCCAGATCATTCCACTACCCTGTTGATGCCTCTCTAGGAGCTCAGAATAAATTCTTGTCTCCTGGTCAAAATGGAAGGTTAATCTTTGATCTGGCTCATTTCACTTCCTTCTCACTGAGTCACTTGCAACCTTCCTGGATGTTAATTCTGTGGCCTCTCTGCCTTTGTTCATGTTGATTTATCACTGTACATCCAGCTAACTCAATGGTCTATATTCATGTCTGCTTTCCCCTTGATGGCAGTTCCCTGAGGGCAGGCCTGGCATCCACAGAGCTCATGAACTGCATGTGGAGTGGATGAATGAATGAATACAATTACTTGACAGCTACTTTTTACTTTTTACCAATCTTAGGTGATATAAAATATTAGTAGTTTGATTTAGGTAAATATGTATTAGATATATCTAAAATTGAATCAAAGGCATTGCTTATACGACTTCTTTTAAAATTTCAAAGGGGCACCCAGGTGACTTGGTTAAGCATTCTACTCCGACTTGGGTCATGAGTTCGAGCCCAGCATTGGGCTCTCCACTGTCAGTGCAGAGCCTGCTTCAGATCCTCTGTCCCTCTCTCTGGCTGCCCCTGCCCCACTCGCTCTTGCTCTCTCTCTCAAAAATAAACATTAAAAAAAAATAAAATAAAATTTCAAAGTAAGCCTACGTTTGAAGTATGTGTCTAGTATGTAGTAGCTGTGTGACCTGGGACAAGTTATTCAACCTCTCTGCGCTTCAGTTTCCTCATCTGTAAAACAGCATCAGCCTCTTAGGGTTGTTCTGAGGATTAAATAATAGTTAATACACGTCCCTGGTACATATTGTCCCTAATACATAGCAGGTGCTCAGTAAATGTTAGCCATTATTATCATCAGAAAAAAAAGCTGACATTTTATTTTTAAAAGGCACCCTCTAGGAGGCTCCAGCTGAACATCAGTTATAGCTGGAGAGGAACATCCCCTCAGAAACGTACGTTAATAAGGCTGAGACACATTTTAGGCTGTTAAATTGGTGGATGACTATGTTTTTTTTATCAGCGTGTGCCTGTTGACCAAAGACACCGGCTTCAAGGCAAAGGCTCAGTAACTATGAATTACTAACAACACAGCCCCGAAACTCACAGCTTCCCTGTCACAGAGCAGAGGCAGGGAGAACGTTTGCCTTGCTCTTATTCCCCTTTAATTTTTTTCCCCAGTTTTGAGTTAATATAGTAATTCAGTAAATGGTAAATATCTATTTTTTAACAGATGGGAGGTTGGTCATGGTTCACACTCGGCTTGGCATTTAATAGAGGAGGAAGAGGTTGGGAGGTGAGAGGTGACAGTGGAGCGAGGGTCCCAAGCGCAGTGACGCACAGACCCGGCGGAAGGGTGGAGGAATGCTGGGGAGGGGGCCCAGCTCGGACCCACCCGCCCGGCCCTCCCCGCCCAGGCTGGGCAGCCCAGGCACCTGGCACACACTCATGATTCAACATGGCAGTCCCTCCTTACCCTGCTGACCAGGGACTCCCCCCTGCCCCTAACTCTATTAGCCTGACCTTCCTGACCCTCCCTCTGCTCCTTCCCGCTGCCCACAGAGCACCTCGCTTCTCCCAGACGCACACCCTCCGTTTCTGTCCCTCAGAGCTGCCGGCCATTTCTCAGACACCCTGCACCCTTGCTGCCACGGAGCCTCTGCATACCTGGCTCACCGGGCTCACCTGAGGGAGATGGGGCAGGAGAGTGTAGGCAAGAGGCCACAGTGCTGCATCCTTGCTCTCTCCCTGCTCCGTAGCCCTTTGTCCACTCATCTGACACCAGGAGGTGAATCAGGAGCTAGATCCATCCATCTCCAGACCTTCCTTCCCACAACCCTCCACCACGCACAGTGACAGAACCAGCTTCCATGGTCTCGCTCCAGCCACCTCCCGGCTATGGGGCTCTGGGCAGGCTGGAGGTGTTGGCTTTATTAGATGCTTTGTGAACTAATGTACCTTATCCCTACAGGCAGAAGGGATTGGGAAGTGACTACTAGCCATGTCGTCATCATCATCATTATTGACATGTTGTTATTTCTGACCAACATATCATGTAACTGCACCCACGTAACATGTGTGAGATCCCAGCCTGCTCCTGAGGCGGGGCTTGCTGAAACTCTTCTTCAGGTAAGACCCGAGCACCATGAAGATGTCTCCAGAGAGGAGTTCATTTCCACAACCTGTTACGTACATACTTATGCTGGGCCCTGGGGCCAGAGATGAGCAGGACGGAAGCCCTCTGTCCAGGGTGTCAGCCAGAGGAGGCGACCGCCAGTGCTTTGCTAAGCAGGACCTACGCTTCTACATGTTTCTCCTTAAGCAGACACGGGTGTCATTCTTGGCCTCTCTATGGGGAAGGAGAGTGGGCCCCGGACAAGGAAAGGGAAGAAATATGTGTGCATCGAGCCCTGCCCGCAGTGCCTTCCACACAGCCCCGTAAGAGCCCTAGTCAATTATCACTTTAGACAGCAGGCAACATGACCTGGGTGGTTGGTCAAGTTCACGCAGCCGGTAGGTGACTCTAAAGTCTACATTTTAGGCTTTTTTTTTTCCTCTTTTACACAGACCTGGGCTCAGATAGATCTGGAAGGTCTGAACAGGTCTATGAATGTGGGCAGGGCTGGGGGACCCTGGTGGTGATGGTGATCAGGGTATGATCTCAGACAGGAAAAGAGGTAATAACAATAGAACGACTACCGTGTATCGAACATCTACGCCTGTGCTGGGTATTTTGTACACACTATTTCTAATCTCTGCAGCAATTATGCAGGTTAGATACATGCTCTTTTATATCTTCTCTTATTTATTCTTGTTGTGCAAATGAGATAACAAGCTCACAAAAGAGATTACGATTACGTGACTTGCTCTAGACGCCATGGTTTCAAACGTCAGGGCCTAGTTTTGAATCAGAAGAAAGCTATTGCACACCTAGTACCAAGGTTAATTCATTTAGCAAATGCTTACTGAGGACCTTTCCTGTCCTAAGCGCTGCAGAAGATGTGCTGAGGTAACATGCCAGGCTTCCTTGTTTCTCTCCCTCCCCTTGACCTCTTCTCCCACCCCGCCTCTTCTCTCCCGCACTGAGTTCCCACCCTGCTGTCCCAAGCCTCACATGCGGTCTATACAATGGAGTACTACTTGGCAAGGAGAAAGAATGAAATCCTGCCATTTGCAGCAATGTGGATGGAACTGGAGGGTATTACGCTAAGTGAAACAAGTCAGTCAGAGAAGGACAGATCTCACGTTTTCACTCATATGTGGATCTTGAGAAACTTAACAGAAGACCAGAAAAGGGAAGGGGAAAGAATAGTTACAAATAGAGAGGGAGGGAGGCAAACCACAAGAGACTCTTAAATACAGAGAACAGACTGAGGGTTGATGGCAGGTGAGGGAGAGGGAAAATGGGTGGTGGGCACTGAAGAGGGCACTTGTCGGGATGAGCACTGAGTGTCGTATGTAAGCGATGAACCAAGGGAAGGAATCTACCCCTGAAGCCAAGAGCACACTGTATACCCTGTATGTTAGCCAATTTGACAATAAATTATATTAAAAAAAAAAAGACAAATGAGCTTCCGCCTCCTTGGAGCTTCTACATAGTGGACAAGTCGGCCAGGGAAAGAGGCAGGGGAAGGACCACAGGGGCCCCTCGCCTGGGCCAGATGGGCCAACGGTGGAAAGAGGATCAGAGACCACTGCCCAGAGAAAGTGACATTTAAACTATGACCGAAACATGTCAAGTAGAAGTGAGCCAGGCCAGACAGTTTTGAGGTAAGGAGAGAAAAGACGAGTAGATGTGACTTTCTGTTTTCTCTGATGTACAGTAAAAATGCATTTCACAATCCAGAACACACACACATGGACACATTTCTAACTAAAAAAAAATTTCAGAAACTATGCCTCATCTTTCCTCAAAGGTGGACTCTGACATTTTCTGTTTTATTCTTCTGTGCCAAAACAGGATCATGGATGGCTTGCCAACCTACGGTCTGCAAAGCACTGTTCTAGTCACAGCACGGATGAAGCCGGAGGTGGATGAGAACTGGGACCAGAGGGAGACCCCGTTACTCTCCGAGTCCAGCCTTGAGGGAGAGAGAAAGGTGGAAAGGGAAGCCTGAGAGCGGAGGAGTGAGCAGCCTGGTGGAGAAAAAGCAACTTCCATGAACAGTTGCCATTTAAGTGGGCAGTAAAATGCAAGCGAGCATGTGGCAGAAAGCCTGGATGGGAGGTCCCTGGAGAACGTGTCCTCCACGTCTTGGGTTTTGGAAGCCCTGATGTGGCGGTGGCCAGGAGCTGGCCTGGAAGAATGGCACAGGTGTTGGACCCGGGAGAGAAGGGGAGATGGGCAAAACAAAGCTTTAGGTGTGGGGGGAGAAACTCAAGAAGCAAAGTTGGGCCCTTTGTGCCGGCTCCAGCAATATTTATGAGGGGCAGGGGCCCGGAACACTGGCAGGGAGACCTGCACAGACATACCTCACTGCCAAGGAACCTCGCCCCTGCCAAAGCCCTCAGGGAAACGGGGGCTGTTACCACCCTGGGTTTCCTTGTGACCTACAGAACAGCCGGAGACGAACCAGGAAATTGACTGAATGAATTCCTACCGGACTAAAGTTTTATAAGTTTTCCTTAACATAAGCACATGGTGATATTTTTAGCTCTTTGTGTGTCAAGATGGGCCCATAAATATTTCAGAGCTAAAATGTGTTCTATAAAATAGAAGTCCCGGGCATTATCTGTTTGTGTATGTGTGCATAAGACCATCATAAATTTTTACTTTCCTTAGTCCTTCAGAGTTTGGTGTTGCAAGTCCTTTGTTTTAAACCCTCCTGTGATATGAAAGTGGATGCCAGAAGTGGAGGGGACATCTGTGCTGTGTGGGGACTGTGTCAGGCTACATGTGCACCAGAGAACTAGGGGTTATCCCCACTTTACAGATTTGGAAACTGAAGCTCAGAGTAGCAAAGTGATGTCCAAGTTCATACGATATGCCAAGACCGGAATCTGGCTCTAAGTCTGTGTTCTCTGTAATGGTACCCAGAGCTCACTTCTCTGGCCCTGTCACTTGAGGGAATGTCTTGCTTTTAAACACAGTGGCACAGTGAGGGGCACTTGGGTGGCTCAATCATTTGAGCGTCCGACTTCTGCTCGGGTCACCATTTTACAGCTCACGGGTTTAAGCTTCACGTCGGGCTCTGCACCGACAGCTCGGAGCCTGGAGTCTGCTTCAGATTCTGTGTCTCTCCTTCTCTTTCTGCCCCTCCCCTGCCTGTGCGCTCTCTCTCTCCCTCTCTCTCAAAACTAAGTAAATAAATAAACATTAAAAAAAATAAAAAACAGTGACACAGTGATTACAATAATGGTGTCTTTATATGCATGACCTCATTTTATCCTCACCATATCCCCAAGCCACCCACCCTTATTTTATAGCTTAGAAACCTGGGACTGAGAGAGGTTAAGTGCCTTGCCCAGAAGACCACAGCAAGAAGGTATCAGAACCGGGACTCAAACCTGGGTCTATATGACCCCAAGGCTCAAGCTTTTACTCATAACCTATACT
Organism: Lynx rufus; assembly: GCF_022079265.1. NCBI lineage: Eukaryota > Metazoa > Chordata > Mammalia > Carnivora > Felidae > Lynx > Lynx rufus. Next base: position 53,497,228 of record NW_025814897.1, on the reverse strand, counting down.
GCTTCCCACACAGGTCATCCCGTGTTTTAGTTTCCTTAGATGTTCTATTTGCTTTTTCATTCTGTTTTGTTAGCAGTATTAATTCCTTCGATGGACCAGGTTAGCAACTACCCTGGACTTTCTGGGAGGATTGCTGTTATACCTGCTGCTCGAAGTGGCCCCAGACAGTGTTGTGGGCCAAAAAAAGGGCCTTTTTGGGAACACGGTGGAGTGTGGCTGTGTGCCCAGCCAAGCTACTGGGATATCCCTAATCAGTGGCTGGCAAGCAGGTGACAGATGGTGCCATTGCCTACAGGTGCCATCTCGCCCTTTTATTTGAGGGCCTGTCACAGGCCAGGTATCGAAGGGAGGTGACTGTTGTATGGGCATCATCCTCCGATCCTGAGCTCAGAGAGCTCCCACCAGAGCTGCCTAGACCACTCAAAAGGGCTGAGCGTGCACAGGACCTGGGACGCAACAGGCCCTCAACCCACAGGAGGGGGTATGAGGGTGGTGTTTTCCACATTCTTCCATCCAGATGCTTCCCCTCCCAGAGCTACCTACCAGTCAACGATTCCCCTTTATAAATGAGGACCTCTTAGAGTCAGAAAATGTGGCATTTACTATCTTAAGATTGGAAGTATCATCAAAGGTCAGCTGGTCCATGCCCCATCGATGTCAGTCCCCTCTGTGCCATCCCCAAGTGGTCATGCCACCTCCAAATCTGGGGACCTCACTACCTCCAGGGAAAGTTTCGTGTTTCCTGACATGTAGCCAAAGCTTCTTTTAGCTTCCTTCCAAAGGCCTCAGCTCTAATCCGTGGGGTCCCAGGGAGGAAGTCCAGCGCCTTTGTCCCAGCAACAGCCCTTCCGGCCTAAAGACAGACTTGTCTGTGTGTCCTTGAGTCTCCTTGTCAGGCCGAACATCCCTCCTAAGATTTTCAAGCCCTCACCTTCCTGGCGAACTTTCCCTGGGTTCATCCATCCTTGCCTGCTCTTTCCCATCCACCAAGCCTTTCCAATCGGGGGTGCTGGGGACAAGGAAGTGGATCAGACACAGTTAGAGGGACAGACACATCTAGATGGTTCCAGCACAGTGAGCACAAAAGAGCAACTGACAGAGATGCTCGAGGCAGAGTAGGGGACATCAGCTCAGGTGGGGCAGGCAGCAGGGCAGCCAGAAAGAGGTCACAGCTAAGCTGAGGCCCAAGAGCTGCACAGGAGTTAACCAGGGGACAGGGAAAGGGGCACGCTCACGTTCATCTGCATGCCGCTCACGTGGGGTGGGCTAGAACCCCTGGGAACCTCTTGGTGCAGCGGAAATGCCCCCCACGCACCCCTCTCTTGCACCCACTGGGCAGCTCAACTCCACGTGGCTTTCTAGGAAGCACACCCACCCAGCCCAGGTGTGCTGGCTATGTGCTGTGACTCAGCTTCTCCATGACCCTTGAGAAATTGTTCTGCCCCTCAGCTCCCCCTGGAAGGGGCTTTCTCCTTCTCCCTGGAGAATCCATTCAAGGGCCAAGCCCCAAACCCAAGTTTTATCAGCATGCCAATTCTCTGCAAAAAAGTGTGCAAAGGCCCTGCACAGATTTCTGATTCTCTATGGGCTTCTTATTCTGGGACCACATTATGAGATCATCAGAGGGAGGGGAGAGGCAGTCGGGCTGATTAATTGCACATCCCCTCCTGTGTCCGAGGCTTAAACCCGTAATTACCTGGGGCTCTTGCATTAGGCCTCCACTCTGCAGGGAGAGCTGGAGGAGAAAACTGGCACCACAGGTAGCAAGGACTGACTCCGGGCTCTGGAAATAGTGAGTCTCTCAGTTGTTACACTAACTCCCTCCATCCCACAAGAGCCCCGCAGATTTGTGAAGGTAGCAACTGCTTGTGCCCTCTTGCTCTGCCCAGGGCTCTGTGTCCATAGAAAGAAGAAAGCTCTCAGGAGGCTGTGACTTGGTGATGGCCACACCAGCAAGTAAAGAGACAGGAGTTGCCGGGTTTATGTTTCCCTTCATAACCTCAGTTTTCTCCTCTGCATATTGGGGTGGTGTGAGGGTCATCCCAGGTAATCCACGCCTGAGGACTGCCTCTATGTACACACACACACACACACACACACACACACACACACACACGTTGAATTCAAAGTACTCTGTCAAAGGCTTCAAGTTCTGTAGTGTAATGATCGCAAAGCCCTTTGGGGAAGAATCGAGAGGGTCCTTGCAGCAGACAAAGTTTGTTCGCAAAGGTATCCCAGAAAGGGATGCCCAGTTGCAAAGCAAGGGAGAAAGAAGTGGCTTTGGCAGAATTTCACTTATATCTCTGTGTATGCAAGCCTCAAAGAGGTGGAGGGAAAGGCCCATAATGATGGGAAAACCCTAACTGCCTGAAGCTGCCACCATTTCCAATAATTAAAGGCAGACTTAATAGATATTAGGGCCCTCTTTCCAGCAGCTGGGTGGTCAGGCAATTTTTATTTCAATAATTAGCTGCTGTAAGTCACACGGAGCTGGAGACAGATAAAGGCAGGGCCAGGCTCTCACGGAGCTAATTGTGCCCAGAGTCCTACACGCCTAATCAAGCCTTGCGCTGCTCGTATCCCTTTCATCCAAGGCCTCAAAGGACCTCGCCATCGGTAATTAAGTCTCATAAGTGCTGCAAGGAAAGGGATTCTCCTTGATGGTCTGGATGAAGAAGAGGCTGCTGGGGTGGAGGTGGGGCAGGCAGCCAGGTGGCTGGCCCCAGGATGGGGAAAGAGAGCAGGAACAGGCCCCAGCCTCCGAGCCTGGGCCCTTCAAGCCTTTGGCTACTGTGTACTCTATCCTTAGGCAGGAAAACTCGCAGACCTTGTGGCTTCAATGGCCACCTCCTGTTGAGTCTGGCTCAACCTGCCCCAAACTGGAGACAGCCCAGATGGCCATGGAAAGCCTTTCCAAATGTATCAACCTGGATGGTCTCTGGTCGATGTATTTGTTGGACACACAAGGTCAGGCAGGGGTCATTCAGATACCACTCTCCTAGAGTCCTAGAATTAGAGAGGAACATAAAGGATATTAGTCACCCAAGCCCCAGCTGAAGCTTGGAATCCTGCTGTGAGTCCACATGAACACCAGTAGGTTTTGCTTGATCTCGGATGATGGGGCATTCACTCCTGACACACTTCATCCTCTAAGCAGTGGCCTTCAAAGGTTAATAATAATTCTTCTTCTTCTTCTTCTTCTTCTTCTTCTTCTTCTTCTTCTTCTTCTTCTCCTTCTTCTCCTTCTTCTTCTTTAATGTTTTATTTATTTTTGAGAGAGAGAGAAACAGAGCTCGAGCGGGGGAGGGGCAGAGAGAGAGAAGAAGACACAGAATCGGAATCAGGCTCCAGGCTCTGGGCTGTCAGCACTCACGGACTGCGAGATCATGACCTGAGCCGAAGTCAGACGCTTAACCGACTGAGTCACCCAGACGCCCCTTTGAAGGGTCTTTCTGATAGCAAAAGCTAGAATTTACTGATTTCCAGAGGCTTCTTGCTGGTCCTAACTCTGCCCTAAAACCTCGCAAACAAGCCTAATCCCTTGCCCTGCCCCCACTCTAACCCCAGAATAAGATTTCTCTTTCTCAGGCTTCAGAAAGCAGTGGAGCACAGTGGTAAAAAAACACGAGCTTTACATCAAAAGCACAACCCAAAAAGAAAAAAAAAACCTGATAAACTGGACTTCACTGAAATTCAAACCTGTGCTCTGTGGAAGACTCCGTTACTAGGATGAAATGAAAATATTTGCAAACTGCATATCCAACAAAGGTCTAGCATCTAGAGTACACAAAGAGTGCTCCAAACTCAACAGTAAAAAACAACAACAACAACAACAACAACGATAAAAAAAACCCTCAAACAGCCCAATTAGAAAATGGCCAAAAGACATGAGCAGATATTCACCGGGGAGGATACACAGATGGCAAATGAGCACGTGAAAAGATGGCTCAACATCACCGGCCGTCAGGAACATACAAATGAAAACTACAATATCCCCACGTACCCATCAGAGTAGCTAACAGAAAAAATAGTGATAACTCTAAATGCTGGCAAGGATGCAGAGAAACTGAAGTGCACACACATTTCTGGGAGGAATATAAATTAGTACATACCCTCAAAAACACTTTGACACTTTCTCATGGAAATAAACACGCAATTTCTGCACAATCTAATGACTGCGCTTTGAGTGTTTATTTCTCAGAAGTGAAAACTATGCTCACACAAAAACCTGTACAACAATGGTTGTAGAGGCTTTACTCATTATAGCAAAAACACTGGACAGTCCGGATGTCCTCCGACAGGCAAATGGTTAAATAAAGGGAACACCATGGAATACTATTCAGTGAGAAAAATGAATGACTAATGATACTAATGACTCTCTAGAGAATTATGCCGAGTGAAAAAAAAAACACAATCACAAATATTATGTCTTATATGATTCCATTTGTGTAACATTTTTGACATGACCAAATGTTGGAAATGGAGAACAGATCAGCAGCTGCAAGGGGTTAGGGATGGGGCAGGGGTGGGAAGGAGGTGGGTATGGCTATAGAAGGGCAGTGTGAGAAATCCTGTGGTGCTGGAAAGGTCCGCTATCTTGACTGGACACACTAAGCTACAGGTGATAAAACAGTACAGAAGTAAACACACACATACACACCAGTAGGACACATGTAAAACTGGGGAAATCTACATATAATGAATGCATTGTACCAATGCCCCCATCCTGGTTGTGATATCTGCTCTCCTACTGATGTTGTGCAAAATATTACTGCTGTGGGAAACCTGGGTAGAGAGTACCCAGGATATCTCTGTATTATCTTTTACAACTGCCTGTGAGCTACAATTACCTTTATAGAAACTTCAATGATAACAATAGGTTTTGTGAGTCCAGAAGACCGGGGCTTGAACCCTGAACCTACTAGTTACTTCCTGTGCAACTCTGAACAAAGAAACTATCTGAGACTCAGTTTCCTCATCTGTAAAATAAAGATAGAGTCCAACATCTTACATGGCTGTCCTGAGGCTTACATGAGGCAAACCTTGGGAATGTTCTTTAATTCCGTACCTGGTGCATAAATAAGTATTCAATAAATAACGGTAATAGATGTTACAAGATAATACAGGGAAAATGTTCCTGTGCCTTCTCCTAATTCAGTGCCCACTCACCTTCCTTCCACCCTGGCCATCCTTCTCCGAGAAAGTTCCTTTTGATCAAGATCACTCTTTAAAATACCAGGGTTAAAAGCTGCGATGCAGTGTCAGTATCAGCGATGCTCTGAATCTCAGTATTTCTAGCCACGTTGCCATACTTTACATGGGTTTGTTTTTGACCAATCATTAGCTGCTCATTTTCTGTGTCATGTATTTCCCCCCAATAATGTAGCGGGCTGCTCAGATCCATAGTCACTTAACAATTCTTAATCATGTCCTATGGGCAGGTACAACAAACACCACCGGTGTGGTATCACATAACAATCACAAAGTCCTTGGGATAACTGGGGAAGTTAGGTGTGGTGGGAGACTACTATAGAAATGACACCTCCCTGTATTTCGCCCTTGTGCAGTCTCCCACACTGACTCCCGGGTTGTCCATTTTGCCCTGGCCGAGGGGCCCAGGGGACATTAGCAAACGGGATTCAGAAGCGTGAAATACCCTTGAGTTTTGGGTTTGCCTTCTCTGGCTGCTGTTTGGAAAACATCTATCATATAAAGAGACTCAGGCTGGCCAGCTTGTTGCTAGAGGCAGAGGGCTGAGCCTATGAGACCCCTGGAGATTGCAGCCTCATGAGTGAGCTCAGAGTAAAACTGGCTGAGCCACCTAGCTCTGCCCAGCCTAAATTACTGACTCTTAGAAACCAATAAATGGTCATTTTAAGCTGCTATGATTTGTGGTGGTATATTACATGGAAAGGCTAACTAATGCATATATTATAATTCCCATGTTACAGATGAGGAAAGTGGGGCTCAGATCATTGAATTACCTTTAAAAATAAGAGGAAAGGGCTCCTGGGTGGCTCAGTCGGCTAAGCATCCAGCTCTTGATTTTGGCTCAGGTCATGATCTCACGGTTTTTGAGTTTGAGCCCCCGGTCAGACTCTGCGCTGGCAGTGCGGGGCCTGCTTAGAATTCCGTCTCTCCCTCTCTCTCTTTCTCTCAAAATAAATAAATAAACTTAAAAAAAAAAAAGAGGAAATGTCATGAGAACAACAAGGATAATGGCTAATGTTTAAACAGTACTTCGGAGCTTATAAATTTCTTCTACATGTTTGTGTGATTTAAATTCATCAGCCTCTACTCTTTTTGGAAAGGTATCAACGTGATATTTATATTGTATTTATATTTCAGTAGTTGCTTAATTACATGCTCCAGACTGTACGGAGATAGGGATCACGTCCGTCTCGTTCAGCATCGTTCAAACTTTGAGCCTTGCAAACAGTGGGCACTTAATAAATAATGACTGATTAACGGAACAAACACCTCTGAGTAACTATATCATGGTCCTGTATTAGATAAGAGGACTGATGTTCACAGAGGTGAAGTTCCTTGTTTCAAAGTCGCACAGCTACCAAGAGGTGGGGCTTAGATGCAGCCTACGTCTTTTGACTCAAAGTGCAAAGGTTTGCCTTAAATTCTCTGTGTATCCCGAGGGTGAGACAGACAAGGAAATGAATAACTACCCCACAGTTAGGAGGGAATGTTGTTGGATGAATTCCACATGTTTAAGGAATGCCAATCCCCATGCTAAGAGGATTCTGATCAAACCAAGCTTCCAGCTGAAGCAAAAATATGTTGCAGCGTGAACCCCAGTGCCTGGGATCAAAGATGCCTGTTGGCACAAATCCCACGTCAGCATGTACCATCCAGCCCCCAACCCCCACAGGGCACCCCAATCCAACACAAAACTCTCCAGCAAACACAGGAACACTGAACAGCTCTGCCCTTGGCCCTAGGCCAGGCCGCGTGCTCCTTAGCGAGGGACCAGCAGATATGAGGGATGAGCCCTTCAATCTCCTGCTCCAGGAGCCCCCTTCCTTCTACCTGGTCTTTCCCCACTGCCCACGACACAGAGATGACATTCTCAGAATGCTCTTATCGGCTCTGCCCTGGGAGCCCCAGACTCTAGCCGAGGAGGTTCTGTTTACCCTCCCAGCCACCACCAGGAACAGAGGAAGCACACAGTACACCTCCTAGGCTGCCCCGGCACCACAGTGGGCTCACACAGACTCAGCAGAGCCTCTCCACCTTCCCCCAGAGCCCTGGGCCTGTCTTCTCCGTGGGGAAGCTCTGGCCTTTGGCCCCTCTGCTGGCTAGTGTTACACATGGCTCACTGCAGTCCTGGCTTCTTGGGGCCACTCACTTTGTTCTCTTGATTGTGGCTCTATATTCGGTTTCATTAAGAAACTGCTTGTCACTCTGTTAATTCTGGGGGGTTTGGGTTGTTAACCTCAGTTCACTGTAGCAGTCTTTCTGGCTCCTCCAGCCAGGAGAGGAAGTAAACCAGGGCTATGCGCTCCTCTCCAGGGCTGGAACGCAGCGGGGTCACGGCAGCTGGGGCCCAGCCTGGCCCGTACTAGCCAGCACCAGCCCAGATTTGTCTAGTACGGTGTTTCTAATGCAAAGTCCCTTCTCATCTCAAAAAAGTTATGGAGACCCCGAATGCTGAATGCACATCCTCTCCGTCCCCAGCTTACAGAAGAGGACATTCCCAGGCAGACGGAAAGTCATACGTAGTAGCTAAGAACCAGGCTGCTAGGGTTCAAATCCCAGCTCTATCACTGCCCAGCCATGTGCCCTGCACATGTTACTCAACCTCTCTGTGCCTCTTATGTGAAGTAGTTATAGTCACTGTCCCTAGCAGACAGGGTTACTGGGTGGACTGAATAAGTTAATATGTGTAAAATACTTAGAACAGACTTAGCACTTGGCTGCTATGATGATGATGACAAGATACTTCATTCCAGCCCAGGTGCAGCTCTGGATTTCTCTACCCCACACATACTGCTGCCTTCAGACAAAATGCCCCTGTTGAGCATATATATTCATTCATTCAGTCACTGAACAAACATATACTAGGAACCCACGATGTGCCCGGATCTACGCTGGGGTGCAAGGTGACAAGGGTTTCACTATTGTCCCAGAAAGACAGAAAACAAACCATTGTTTTAACTGGTGTTAAACTGGCATTCCAGTTTGAATCTCAGCCTTGCGTTTACTAGGTATGAGCCAAGTCACATGGGGCCTCACTTTCCTGATCTGGAAGATGGGGAGTTATTTATACCCCTGCCATCCTGCCTTTCGTGAGGACCCCCATGGTCATCTGGGGGCCTGGACAGAGGGCGAGTGACGGTGTCTTCTCTGAGCCCCGGCTCTGCTCCAGCTCCGGCTCGCAGGAGAGGAGTGGTCCCTGAAGCAACGGCCTGTGCACAGTCAATGTGCAGTCCTGTGCTTCCCCAGAAACTCGAGCTCTCTTCAGAGAGAGGGTTTTAATTGGCTTAGGCTCTGTGCCCACTCCAAGGGAGCATCACAAAGCAGGGATTAGCCCCCTAGGAGGGCCAGGCCCCACAGACAGGCCAAGTGGCTGGAAACCAGCCTGTCTTCCTCGACTTCCCAGTGTTGCTCCAGAGATGGGCTGCCTTTCCCTCTCTTCCCATCCCCTAAGGGCAAGGGAATGGTGTTTAAATCAGACCCTTGAGCTGAGAAGCAAATGGGAAGGGCCTACAGATGATGTTTAGCACAATCTAGAAAAAGCTCAGGCTTAAAGTTCACAGTTGGTGACAAACAATTGGATTTACCACCACTGGGGCTGCACGGAGAAAACATAATGCTGGGGTCTTTCCTGGACTGGGCACTTTATAGTTTATATGTCACTGCCAATCACACTACTTCTGTTCACACTGTCCTGCTCTGAGAAGTAGGTTTTATATCTTTATTTCAGCAAGGAAGTGTGACAGGCAGACAGGGATGTGGGGTGCTGGCTTAGGAGAACTGACTTTGATAAGTGGTTTTGTGATCCCAGGCCAATGACAATAACATCTAACATCCGAATGATGAATACAAACCAAACAGTCGGTCTCATTTACGGGGCACCGAGCACGTGCCTGATAATACTTGTTGGCCAAATTATTGCCATTTTATATAATTTGTGGCTCAGAAGGGGCAAGGATCTGCCCTAAGTCACACAGCTTTACAAGGGAGCTAGGATTCAGAGCCCCACATGGAGAGTCTCATCTTTTTGAGCTGTATGTCAGAGCTGATCTGATAAAGATCAGTTGTGTTCAGAGGTTAGAAGTGTCACAGGAACAGGTGGGTGTAGCTTTGAAACTGTGAAGCACTATGCAAATATTTGTTATTCTTGTTGAGGAAATTAAGGCTTCGAGAGGTAAAACGATACGTCTAAGGTCACCCAGCTGGCAAAGAGCAGACCGGGACTTGATCCCAATGTTCTAATGCCCACTGTCCCTTCCACTGGGCTGCAGCTGCCATCTGGAACACCTGCCTACACAGAACAAGGGCTACATATCTGCAGGAGCAATCAGGCTGATGATATTGAAATACGTGGCTATTTGAAAAATACAGCGACAAGCAGTTGAGAATAAATGCCAAACCTCTAACTGGTTAGGAATACCACCTGGGGGCACAGAGATTTGTCAGCCTGACTGACGCTTCCTGCTTTCATGCAATGTGCAGAGACACTCATGCAGAAGCAAGGCAGGCTGCGAGCTGGCAACAGTGAGCGGGAAGAGGGCCACACGGCTTAGAAAACAGCACTGGCATCCAGTGCCTCACTCATTCTGTGTCGCATCCCTCTGAAGGGAAGATTTGTTATTCCTGTTTTCTTGATGAGAAGCCAAGGCCTGGAGAAGCTCAAGACTTATCCAAGGTTGCACAGTAATAAATGTTTGAGCTGGAATCTAAACCCACAACTGTTTTAGTCTAAAAATCTTGACTCCGTCACCTGCCCATCTCTGCTGTCCACGCCACCTTTGCTGCTTGGGAGGGAGGTGGTAATGTGTGTCTGGTGCTCTGGGATCTTAGTCCCTTGGTCCGTTCTCCTTGGGACCTGCTGGCTCACATGTCTACTTCTGTGCATCATCTTTCCCCCACTGCCAGCATGACCCTGTGCTGCACACAAGGAACCCTGAGATGGTCTTTGTTCATGGTCCTGTCCTGAAGGACTGCGCTGTCTAGCAGGGGAAGCTGAGCCAGAAGTAGATAATCTCCATTCAAGATCCTGCAGAGGGGCGGCCTCGTGCAGTCTGGAGGTGGGGGAGGAGTCAGGCTGGCTTCCTGAGGGCACTGATACTTTCAAGGGTCTGGGCTGCAGTGGGAATCTGCCAGTCATTGGGAAAGGGGAAGAAGGGGAAGGAGTGGGGTGTCAGGTACCAAGCCCTGACCCCTGTGCCAACCAGGGCACTACTTGTTTTTTATCTGATTCACATATTGGGCCTCCATTTAGGATTTCATTTAAGCAATCAGATCCTTGGCCAAAAAAAAGTTAGAAAACCAGTGCCTTAAGACATATTCTCAGTTTAGATTGGCCCAAAAGAGTGTTTTATATAGTACTGGCTTATCAGCCTGGCATAACTTGAGTCATCTCTTCTTCCTATTTTCTCATTTTAAAAGTCTATCATAAATGGCTAATTTATTCCTTTACATGTATCTATTGATTATCCGTTATGAGCCAGAAACCATCTCAGGAGCTGGAGATATAGAAAAATACATCTGTTATCCTGTTTGCATCCTTCTACCCTGCTGGAGCTTCTTCACAGCTTTTGAGGTGATTGTTCTAAGAAGAAAATCAGACTATAATCATGTCCCTGTGCACAACCTTCAATGGTTCCCCATTGCCTAAAGTGTTGCTATTCCAAGTGCAGCCTTGAACTACATACAGATCAGCAGCACCCTGATTTCCAGGAGCTTGTTAGAAATCAGAATCTAAGGCGCCACCTCAGACCTACTCTTATCAGAATCTGAAATCACATCCCCAGGTGATTCATGCCTTTGGGATCTGAGACTCATAGGACTGTAGGATGTTAACATGGCCCTTCACACCCTGATACCTGTGTTACCTGTACTGTCTCATCTCCACCCTCTTTTCTCAGACATATTATACTCAGTGTCAGACTGCTCAGCCCACCTGTCCTCTCCTGCCTCCAAGCCTTTGTACCCATGGGGCCCTCTGCCTAGAACACTCCTCCCCCCACACTGGCTGCCAGCTATAATTCCTTCCCTTCCCGGAAAGCAGACTCAAATCCTACTGGAGCTTCCTCAGATCCCTTCTCCCCTCCCACCTGCCAGATGACTTCATTGCCCCATTATCCCATCACTTTCCAGCCAACCCAACGTCTGAGCATCTGCTTGAGAGCTCAGTGCTCTGGAATTCGTGTCTGTCATTTAGGTGGATGCCTGTCTCCTTCAAAAGATGAGGAGCCCTGGGGCAAGGGATGGTCCTTTCCTTCTTTATATCCACCCAATCTCTGTGCTGCCAATCAGTGGGAATGCAGACAGGATTCAGAGTCTGCCCTGAGGAGCACCCGTCTGGCGGGGCAGACTGGCTTTCAAAGCTATGAAGGCCAATACGTGTTCTCGATACGGGTTTGTGGCGATGAAGATGGTCACTGAGCTGAGCCATTTTCAAGGCCAATGGATCCAGGTGCCTTTGCTCTTTGGGCAACTGGTCGCTGGATCCCCTTCCTCATCTCTCTTCCCATCAGACCTGATCATCATCCCCCAAAGGGGCATGCCTGGAAAGGGATGATCTTCCTCTTTTGTAAGTAAAGCAAGGAATCGGTGGCCAAGTGCTATTATTCCCATCCTGTGCACCAGGGGGCAAGTGAATAAATTAATCAAAGTCCCCAGTGACAGCATGAGGACTAATTAATTAATTAAGGAAATTCACTACTTAATATATCCATGGAACATTTACCGAATGCCCATGTTGTGCCAGGCTATTGAACTAGATATCTGGGACACAAAGATGTGTGACTTCAGCTCCCCGCCCTCAGCTGAGGTCAACCTCTCAGCTCAGAAGAGGCACCTTTGAGAGTCTGGAGGACTGGGGTCTATTGCTTACCACCCCGCTAAGTCATCCCACTTCTCAGACCTTCATTCTCCTCATCTGTAATATGGGGATTTACACTCCCTGTGTTGTCTTACAAACTTGAGAGGCTCAAACAGAATCACAAATCAAAGTGCTTAGTAAACTGTAAAGTGCTATACCACTGAGGTAGACTACTGCAAGTGGCCAACCCCAGAACCATTCTCCACCCCCTTTCCCAAGCTAAGGCAGCCCAGTTTTGTTTGGGAAATCAACATGCTCAGCCCCAGGCAACATATCATGATTTCGCAAAGGCAATCAAGCCCATTTTCTCTTTGGCAGATGCTCTATTTCCCAGCTTCCCTTACACTAATGATAACCACACGACCCAGTTCTGGCTACCAGACGACAAAGGAAGTCCACTGGCAGAGGAAGCTTCTTTTTTTTTTGTGGGGGGAGGTGTTGTAGGGGACACAACCCATCTCCTTCTTATTCTTGTCTTAAACATGGTGGCCATCTTGGGACCATGAAGCGACAGGTATGAGGACCGAACAATCACTTTGTAAGGATGGTGGAGTGGATCCACGTTCCTTTCTCACTTTCTCAGTTCCTGAGGTACCCACCCCACTCAAGGCCCCATCCTCCTTCTCCTGTGTGGTGGCTACAGCCTCTAACCAGATGCTGTCTGATGATAAACTCTGAGGGTCAAGCTGCTTAGATGGAAAAGTACGGGGAGCTGCTGATACTGAAAACAGGTAGTTATGGTCCTATGTGGAAAGTCTTTGGAGCAAACAAGAGGGGGGCCCCAGCCAGGTGGGAACAGATTAGAAGCAGAAAAAGCTGGGGAAGGGGTTGGAAGTATCCCCTTGTCTCTGTTTCATAGGTGCAAATCTCATCTGCACAATTGTCCCAAAGACAGGGGTCGTGCTGTCTCCTCTTAGAGCCTCCAAGGCTCTGAACTCAATAAACACCAACTCATCACAATGAACATGAGTGTGTCTACTGAATGAGGCACATCTCTTGCCTCATTTAGTTCTATCAAGAGCCCTTATTTTATAGATAAGGACACTGAGAGTGCAGGAGGTGACATGACTTGCCCAGGGTCACATACTTGAATCAAGGCCAGGCCAAGTCAGGTCTTCCTCATGGAAGGCCAGTGCTGTCCAACATGGTGGCCACTAGCCACGCACAGCTGGTTAGATTAAAATTTCAAATTAAAATGGCATAAAATGCCGTTCCTCAGTCACACCAGACACATTTCAAAAGTACAAAAGCCACATGTGGATACAGTGCAGACACAGAACATTCCCATCACGGCATAAAGGGCTGTGGGAAAGCATGGGTTCAGAAGCTTGGGTTAATCAGAGACTAATCCATAGGTTCCCGCCTGGAGAGGGTACAGGGATCATCCCTGCACAGTGATCCAAGCATGGGGTCCGGAGGCAGACAGCCTGGATGTTTGGGTTGAGGAAGAAGAAAGGAGGGGAGAGAATGTTCTCTGAGGGCTTACGGTACACTGGTCCCTGGGCAGCGTGCCTTACATCTGCTAGCTCATGTAGCCCTCATGCCAACTCTACACCATGCCGCTTATTAGTCCCGTGTGTCACGTGGAGAAACTGAAGCTCCGGTCTGCGAAAAGACTTGTGTAAGGTCACACACCCGGATCTGACTCCAAACCCAGGCCCGTCTGCCATGCCTCTCTCCTCTAGGGTGCCAGGTTTGAAGGCACTTCCTCCCCTCTTTATTTTCTGAAGGGAAGAGATGAATCTTTTCATCAAAGGAGAACCAAATTCCACTAGTGGTGGGGGTGGGGGGTGGGTGGGCATTGCCCACAGAGGCCCAGAGGCAGGCCCCTTCAGGGTAGTTCTGACTGTCTCCCTAGCCTGGGAGGCCAGGTCATAGGGCAAACTCATTTTTTCCTGGGCCTCCCTTCCTAGGCTGGGCTGTTGTTATCAGAGACCTCTGTAAATCAGGCCCCAGTCACCCCTGGAGACTCCAGACCACGGGGGACGAGCTCCTGCTGTAAGAAGATCAAGCTGTTCAGGCTCTCCCAGGGAGCTTGTGGAAGCTTCAAAGGCTGAGGCCTGATTTACGAGACTGCTGGCGGCTCCATGCTGTCCCGGATCAGTGCCTGCACACCAGCTCCAAGCTGTGCAACAGTCCAGGGTTGGGTCAAGAGATCGGAGGCCAGACCCGGCTCAGGGCCGGGCCTGTTCTTTCTTGCACACGTGATGGCTTGGAGTTAGCCGCACCTGGTGGCAGATGTGTCTCTCTCCAAGCTCTGGATCGGCCTGGGCATCGTTGGTCCTGCCTGATAGAAGATGAGGAGAGAGGGTGAAAAAGCAGGGCCTGGCCACTCTTGGAAATGGGGTCCAGCTGCAGTCAGGAAGCTCAGCCTACAGAAGCTGCCCTGTGGCTTGGCTCCAGTCTTCATGGCAACCCTTCCAGGGAGCTGTGACTCTCCCCTCTTTATAGGAGGAAGTGTAAGTTCAGAGAGGTCAAGTGATGTGCCCAGGTAGTAAGCAGCAGGGCTGGATTTGAACCCAGGTCTGCCATCAACATCCCTGCTTCTTGTAGCCTGCAGAATGCACAGTGCCCCATGCTTGGCAAGTCTTTCTTGACAATCAAAGAACAACACTCACCACTTATTAATCTCATAGGAAGGGTGCATTTCTTTATATTCTCCCAAGCTCTTTCATAAGTTTGCATGAGCGAGAAGAGACTGTCTGATCCATCCCTGGGAAGCGGTAAAATGAAATGAGCCCCCTTGCCAGGGTGGACATCTGGGCCTGCAGCCCGCCAGGAATGCCGTGGGCAGGGTGACTTCCTGAGGTGTCTTCCAGCCTGCAGCCCCTACAGGGACTGGCCTGGCCCTCCTCACGGGAGGGGAGCACACTCCCACTGCTTACTGAAGCCTATTTCTGCAGTTCCAAACAATCGCACTTCTGCTTGCCAGGTAAACACACCCACCGAGGAGGTGCCAGGACAGCCAGTTTTCACAGTTTCTCTCGGTAACCTGGCAAAGTAAGTATTTTTACCTGATTTGCAGAAGCCCAGAGGGGTTAGTGCCCACAGCTAGTAAGCAGCAGAGCTGGGGTCCCGCTGTATTTGCTTCTAGCCCCGTATGCCCCCATCGTAGCATCTAGTCTCTAATGACTGGCCAGTGTTGGTTCACCCTGTGAAGGTCTAAGATGTGCCCCACGACCTGCTGCCTCTGCTTCTCTGCCAGCTGGTGACTCACATCAGAGTAGATGTCACAAGCATGGATTCTACAGTCAGAACCTGGGTCTGGATCCCAACATGGCTTCTACCAGCTGTGTGACTTTCTAGAAGCAACTTGACCTCTCTGAGTCTGTTTCCTCTTCTGCAAAATCGGGATACTGCCCGTGTGTCTCAGGGACCTGTTGTGATGAGAATCATCCCCAGGAAGCACGTAGCACTACACCAGCTTTTGCTAAGCAGTGGACAAATGTTGACTGTCACCATCGCTTTGCTTCCTCTGATGGGCAGTATGGGGCCGACACTGAGTCCACAGTCAATGAAGAAGGCCTGCTGTTTAACATGGAGATATACCCGGATGATGCATTGCCAAAGTGTTGGGTAAAACCGCTGTTGTTACGAGGGAAATTTCCAGATGGAGCTCATCAACACAATCAGTCCAAGAGCCCAGGCCTCTAGGGAGTCCCCTCTACCCCCCCCACAGTTTGCAGCTCCCTTGCCTACAAGGCCCACCCGAACCAGGAAAGCGCCAACTCTCCCCTTCCCTTCCATGTGCTTCAGACCTCCCCTGTGATCTTTTATTCAGGACAGCAAAGCAGCTGTCTGGACGACACCCAGGGCAGCCATTCCTTGGGAAGTGCAACCTCCCTCCCCCAAGGCTGGGATGCCAGAAGGACAAACCCAGCGGAACATATGGATCCTCAGCCCAGTAAAGTCAACAGCTGGCCCACTGGCTGACTTCTCCGTTCTTCAGAATATTCTGGCAACGAGAAGACACAGTCTCAGCAACTTATAGAAAATTTCCCAGGATATCCCAGTCTCTAGGGCAATACTTTGTTCCTTTCTTACACATTTAAATCCCTCTTCTTGGAAGAACAATTATTCCAAGATGCACACACACACACATTTTTAATTTGTTCCTGTGTGTGATTAAGTAAAGTTTCATTGATAAATCTAATAATAGCAATAACTAACATTTCCATATATGCCAAGTGAAAAGTACCTATTAGAGTTGTCATCTCATGTAGTCCTCACAACATCACTTGAGATGGGGCTCTATTATCCCCATTTTACAGATGAGGGAACCACAAAGGTGGGCTGACGGGGGCAGAGCAGGCCGCTCATCGGCGGTGCTGATCTGAAGACCCCAGAGCCCGGGATCCCACTCCCTTCCCAGTGCCTCCTCCCTGCACTGTGCTGACGGGGTGAACCAGCTAGAGAGGTTTTCGATCCTCAGGTATGTTGTTTTTTTTTTTTTTTTTTTTTTCCTTTGGGCCTGTAAGGTTGACAAAGACAGGTTCTTTTTCACCACTGGAGTCCGTGACCCTGGAGGTTCAGGAAGGAACCCAGGGTTGTTCGTGCACTTTCTAACATGAACCACCCGCCAGCTTTCCGGGGTAGCTCAGCCCCTGCCAGGCATCCCGTCCCCTGGGCCTGGCGCCCGGGAACCAAGCCTCAGAGTTCAGCTCATTCCCTCCAGCACAGACATTTGGAAACTGACATTTCCCACATTTTCCCCGCACAAAAGGCAGGTTGTATTTTTGTCCTCTTCAAAATATGCTAAAGGAATTTCTTGTTCCTCCTGAACTTTCTCCAAAAATAAATAGAAAAAGTGAACGCCATTTTGCCCTGTAAGCTGAGAAGAGAAAAATCAACACTTGGGGTGGCATTTCCAAGATGATACAGGAGACTGAATATGCGGCTGGCTCTGTCTCAACACCGTTTGGCAACCTCGGGGATACAGTACACAGTATTTCTCACCCCAAAATTCCTCATCGGGTTTATGTGCACCTGCTCCTTTTTTCTTTGAAACCAGATCTGAAACAGGTAAGAGGCCTTCATAAATGAACACTGCCTGGATGGGACATCTGCGTTAACAGACCAACCACACCCACATAAAAAATAAAAATATACAGGTAATTTAGTGAAACAAACAAGACAGGGGCTCAAGATAAACTAAACTGGTAGCATAAAGGTTGGGCCCAAGGAGAGGAAGGAAAGTATTTATCCCATAACCCCTGCAAAGAGCTGAGCGTAATTTTCATGGTGCAGGGATTATTCTCAACTCACGGAATCGCCCGTCCTCAGGATGGTCTGTCCAGACCCCTGTGTCTGCACTTTCAAAAGCCTCCATGTGAGTCTCCTGTGTCTCCTCCGCCCCACTTCCCAGCTCCGTGAGAATCATCTTTCACAAACACTGTTTGATCAACTCTCACCCGGCTTCTCTTGTCCTCAAAGCCAACCCCCTAGCTCTGCCCCCAGGTCCCTTCTCCCAACCAGGCCCCTCGCTCCTGGCAGCCTCCTCCCTCACCTCTGCTCATCACTCCCCTGGAATGTGCTTCAAGCAAGGCACCTGGCTGTGTGCTGTGCTCCACTCAGGACAGTCAGAGAATCCCCAGGTAGGAATCAGGGGGCTCAGCTACCATCCACTCCCACCCATTCTCCCAGGAGGCGGGGAAAGCCGGACAGACGCTTGACAGAGAAGCATCTCACACTTGTTCCCACCTCTCCAGGAAGGAGGGCCTCACCACTCCCACAAGGAAGAGGAGCAGAAAGGGGTCAAGGCCGACAGATGGAAGTCTGCATCCGTCCCCATCTTCCCCAGTTCCAGCTGTGCCATGCTGGGCAAGTGACAGGCCCTCTCTGGGCTCAGACCTTCCAAGTCCTACCTCAGAGCCATTGAAAACATCATGAACATCATCCTCGTTATCTCAAGACAATGTCAGTGTGAAAAGAACATGGTGTTGGTTGTAGCTAGAAAGACCCAGGTTCTAATTCCAGCTTCAGAACTTGGGGAAATGAGTGAACTTCCCTGAACTTCACTTTCCCCAGATGTAACATGGGGATATAAACTCCCTCCAAGGGTGACTGTCTGGACCGAATAAGATGAAACCTGTAAGAAAGGCTTTATAAACTGTTTAATTGGTATGAAGGTATGCATTTACTCTGCTGAGCTGAAGACTGCCTCCTGGTAATTCACCCTGTGGCTGCAGGTGCCTCAGACATCACACAGCAATGTTCCAGTCTCGCCATTGGGGCCCCTGGGCCTTCCCGCCTCCTGTATGAGCAGCTTCATTCATCCCTCAGCCAATCCTGGGGCAGGGCAGGGGGTGTCTATGGTGTGCTTCTGGCAGCACCCGGGCTCCCCTCCTGGTGGGTCTGCATTTGAGAACGTGCTGCTGGGATTTTCTTCTTTGGGGATATAGCCCCAGTGCCTTTGCACCAGCCCTCCTCTCCTTTGCAAGGCCTCCCTGAAGTCTCCTTGTGGAGTAACCCATCTCACAGGTCATGCCCTTTGACTTGTCATGCCTCATGCCATGAGTTTAAGGTCTGCAGACACTTAAGTCATAGACTTGGTGTCCTCTCTACCTGTGTGACCCTGAACTGGTCATTCCCCCTCCCACAGGACCTTGCTCCCCTGGAAGGAGAATGAAGGGATGGACAATGGCATCATTGGACCTATGAATTGGAACTATTACATGCAGATTTTTACCAATTGAATTCGACTTTAATTCCTCGCCTACTTTCCCCTTTAACTTTTTATCGGAGCTTTCTAGGGATTTAGAAAGGACCTGGACTAGAGTCCTTCACAGTTGACAGCCTGTGCATCTATGTGCTCTTTAAGATTGGGGCTGGGTCCTTGGAGACCTTTTTAATCCTTATGTCAAGCTCAAACTGGCAAAGGCCATTGTTGTTTCCCACATATCTGACAGACAACACAGACAAGCCTGCGACCACAATTTGGCTCTTGTCACTCTGTACCCTTGTATCTGCCTAATGAACACCTGTACTGCAACCCTCACGGGCACCCATATGGGTTTTAATGATTACGGAGCACTCTGGTTCTCATGCATGTGTGCGGCCAGTTGCTGCCCCCAGGAGACACTGTCCACAGACTTTTAGCAGCAGTAAAGGGCCACCTGGTTGACCACTTTCATACCAGGGCCGATGTTAGTCCCTTTAGCAACCTTTACTTGGTTCTTTCAGATGGAGCAGGGAGAATGCCACTTACCTCCTTTCCACCAGTTTCCCTGTCTATAAAATGGGGGTGGGGGCTTCTGCGCACATCAAATAACATCACCAGTGTGACAGAACAGCATCTATAGCACACAGTAAGCACTTAGTTTTGCACTTCTCACAACTCTGTCAAAAACAAAAAAACAAAAAAACAAAAACCTCATCACCCTTAGCTCCCTGCCCCCTCCTACACATCAGTGACATCTGGTGGCAGATCAGGGCAACCACAGGTGTGGGTACCCGAAGCTCCAGACCCTTCAGGAGCCTGGCCCCTCTCCTTTCAGGGATCGCAGGGATCACAGCAGTGTTGGCCAGGATGTCTGAGGATGCACGCACTTCCAGATTTACCATCTAACTTCATCCCCACTCCAGCCTTTAAAGGTGAATAGGTTAGTAACAGTAATGAAGGGAGGATCAGAGCCAGTGGTGGAACATGGAGAAGACGGTAAATTGCTTGAGATCAGGGAGTTTCCCACCATACCCCTACACCTATGACACTGCTTGGAACACAGTAAGTGTTCAGTAAATATTTGTAGAAGGAACGACAATTTTAGAAAACTCTAGACCACGCAAGTCCCTTTCCAGTTCAGAAGTCCACGTGGTGAAGGGGCTTGCTCCAGGGGACACAGTGACAATACCACTCCCATGAACAGGTTTAACAGGATGCGCTCCCCATTTCCTCCCCAGGGGTGTGCACAGGAGTTCCCAACCCTCCACCCTCCTTAACTGGAAAGGGATTCTGCCTGGGGCCTCGGTCCCTCTTCTCCAGGCCCCTTCCCACTCCCAGAAAAGGTCACGGCAGACAGGTGCATGGCAAGGCTCAAGGACTGAAACGCAAGAGGCATGCAGGTGGTGGCTTGGGGGCGGGGGGTATTTTGCTGAGAGAGGGCTGAAAAGTGGTCCCGGTCTACGTTATGAACTTACTGTTAATTCGTGTGTTGCAACCTAATCCCCATTGTGGTGTTATCAGGAGGCGGGGCTCTTGGAAGGTGATGAGGTCACGAGGGTGGGGCCTCACATAGGGGAACTGTGCCCTTATAAGGGACCCCACAGGGCCGCCTTGCCCTTTCAGCCATGTGAGGTCACAGTGAAAAATACATCTATGAACCACAAAGGGGGCTCTCACCAGACAATGGATCTGCCAGAAGGTTTTGATCTTGGACTCCCAGCTTCCAGAACTGTGAGAAATAAATTTCTGTTGCTTATAAGTCACCCAGTTCATGGCATTTTGCTAGTCGCCCAAGCTAAGACAAGGAAAAGCAAGAGAATGAGTGCAGGAGAACAGTTACCTGAAATGAGAGATTGGGGTGGGGGCCCCACAGGCCTTCAAAGATAGTATCATGTTCTGTTTCTTAAGCTAGCTGGTAGGGAGGGAACACGAGAATTTATCATTATTCTTTAAATCGTACACATTTGTGGGGCGCCTAGGGGCTCAGTCTGTTAAGTGTCCGACTTCAGCTCAGGTCATGATCTTGTGGTTCATGGGTTTGAGCCCTGCATCGGGCTCTGCGCTGACAGCTCAGAGCCTGGAACCTGCTTCGGATCCTCTGTCTCCCTCTCTCTGCCCCTGCCCCCGCTCTCATGCACGCTCACGCACGCACACTCTCCCTCTCAAAAATAAATAAACATTGAAAACACGTGTTAATTGTACACGTGTTATAAATACTTGTCACTATGAAAGAGTATAATTATGGAAAGACTTCATAGAAATCTTTTAAAAGACACATTGAAGCTGATGTCTGTAAGTGCAGGAGAGGGGGACACAGAAAAAGCAGATTTCAACAAGTTTTCCTATGGATTTGGTGTCTCCTACAATATCTAAGGAATGTAAGTGCAAGTCTCAAGCTACTCTGAAAGCATTTCTATTTATTGGACAGTGTCTTGACCTCGGCATACCCCAGGGCTGGCACACAGGGTCACGGCTTTACAACCCTTGTGTTAACTTGACTTTGAAACCTACTGACAAGGCCGAGAGGCTCTTGAGCAATGGAAGCGGAATTTAAGAAGCAGCTGCATCCCATAGCGCTGAGTAATCCTGAACAGGTGCCTTTGCTTCTCTGGGCTCCTTGTATTACGTGGATCAACGATATTCGTCGCCTCACCTCCCTTCCAGGGCTGGTGTGAGGATTAAATGAGAACATGCAAATGAAGGTGCTTTGTAAAGCAGAAAACACGGTGTGACTGTAGGATGACTATTACCGTAACTACTCCTGGCAGAAAAGTACTCTAAAAATGACATAAAGTGCCCCCCAAAATGTGAGGCATTTGTATTATGACTGGGCATAACTTTCAGCCAAGGTTTTCTGGAACGGAATCAAGTTCTCATACTACTCCAGCCAAAACAGGTGGAAAGTACAGTTAGCAGCTGTCTTCCAGATCCACAAGATTTACGATGAGAGGCCGCACAGCACCATGGCTACGGACCGACTCCATGCCCGACAGTGTGTGTTCATATCCCAACACCATCACTGACTTGTGGGACAAAGTATGACCTTGGGCAAACTACGTCACCTCTCTAAAACACAGTCAGCTCTCTCGTGTGTCCAATGGGGAAAATAATAGCTGCTTCACACAGCTCTTATGAGGATTAAATGAGTTAGTATGTAAAGTGCTTTTGAAACAGTGCCTCGTATAGAGTAAACCCAATATTAGCATGATATAGCTTTCATGTCCTGAGGGGGAAAGCTAACCAGAAAGAAATAGGCAACAGTTGCAGTCATCAATTGGAAAGCTGGGCTAGACACTTGGAAGGACCTTCTGGCGAAGCTGCATAGTGTCCATCATGGAATTTGGAGGATCTGCAGTTAGCACCCTCTTGGCCAACTGTGGGCTGGTGAGATGGAGACCTTTACAGCAAGCCGAGGCTCCAACACTCTTCAAAATTACAAGCGGTAGGACCCTGGGTCCAGTAGGAGCCAGAGCTGAGCTAGCTAAAGGCTTGGAAAATGCTGACAGATGATCTACAGCCTTGTCCCCTCGGTGGACCTGTATGTGAATCTGGGGGGTGTCATGAGGGCTCAAGAAACAACACATGGGAAGCACAGCACATGATGGTGCCTGGCAGACAGAAAGCATCGTGGTCATTGCTACTTCTTTTGTCTGTCCATCTGTCCATCCACCCCTCCTCAAGTGATCATTCTATGGCAGTACCGTCCGCGAGAAATTTCTATCACGATACACGTTCTATATCTGCAGTCATTGTCCCTACGTACGACTAGCTACACGTGGCTGTGGAGCACTGGAAACGTGACCAGTGTGGCTGAGGAACTGAGGTTTTATTTATGTTTCATTTTTAAGTTTATTTATTTATGTTGAGAGAGAGGGAGAGAACAAGTGGGGGAGGGGCAGAGAGAGGGAGACAGAGGATCCGAAGCGGGTTCTGCACCGACAAACCGTGAGATCATGACCTGAGCTGAAGTCTGATCCTTAACTCACTGAGCCACCCAGGCACCCCCCGAGGAACTGAGTTTACATTAATTTAACTTTTTTTTTTTTTCAGGTGTTCTCATAGCTTTTAAAAGAGCTATTTAATTTCAATTAATTTAAATAGCTACCTGTGACCGGTGGCTACTATACTGGACAACATAGCACGTAGCCATGTCATTTCTTGGCTTAAAATCTTTCCAGGTCTCCAATGCCTTTGACGTACCATCAAGGCCCAGCGTAATCTCCAGATGAGGGGCGTCCTCTGCGCACATCCTGTCCTGCAGCCACCATTCCACACCATTCCCTGCATACACTGGCTCGTGCCTGTGTCCTTCCACTCTGAACACTCTTCCTGCCTTGTCTGCCTTGGAAGCTCTTCCAGAAGCTTGACCCACCCAAGCACAGATTGAGGCTATCACCTCTGGCTCCCCCAGCCTCCAGGTCCTCTCCTCACCCTAGCATTTACCAAATAGGGTTATACTTGCCTGGTTACAGGCCTGTCTCCCTTTCCGGTTGCTCCCCAAGGATGGACCAAGGCCGTGTTGTAAGCATTTCGGTCCCCTGGTCCCCTGCACCAGGCTTGGCCACGGCTGGTGCTCTGGGAGCATAGAGATCCATGAGACACAGTGCATCCTCATGGTCCCCCAACACCCCCCTTTAGGAGGAAGCACTGACTTCCACCGAGATCCTTCCATTTCCCAAGCCTGGTCCTTTTAGTATTATTGCCACATTATCACTGTGTTTCGTCAGTCCGAAGACGCCAGCAATTGTAAGAATCATCGTCAATTCAGCAACAGCCTCTTTGAGAAGAGAAAATAAAACGCAATGTGTAAATGACACATTGAGTACAATGACAATCACAATTTCCGCACTCAGAAATGTCAAAATGTAAAGGAGGAAAACGGCCTCAGGGAAGGTAAGGTGAACCATGAACTGGCCTCGAGGGCTACATCCTTCTAGAGAATCAGTCAATGGTGGCACATGGAAGGCACTTTCCACAGCTCCTTGCTTTCTTGTTCCAACTGCTCTCTGACTGGTCCCCAGAACAGGAGCATTCACATGTGTCCTATGAGTTTTTGAATGGATCAAATAGGTATCTGAATAACATTTTTTATCTGATTATAGAAATAAATACATGGTTATTGTACAACATTCTTTTTCATCTCAGGGCCTTTGCACTGGCTGTTTCTTCTTCTTAGAACACTCCTATCCTGGATTTCTTCTGGTGTCTCTCTCTCATTTGTCAGGTGTCATTTAAATGGCCCCTTTAGGGGCGCCTGGGTGGCGAGGTCGGTTAAGCGTCCGACTTCAGCCAGGTCACGATCTCGCGGTCCGTGAGTTCGAGCCCCGCGTCGGGCTCTGGGCTGATGGCTCAGAGTCTGGAGCCTGTTTCCGATTCTGCGTCTCCCTCTCTCTCTGCCCCTCCCCCGTTCATGCTCTGTCTCTCTCTGTCCCAAAAATAAATAAACGTTGAAAAAAAAAATTTTAAATGGCCCCTTTAGGGGCACCTGGTGGCTCAGCCGGTTAAGTGTCCGACTTCAGCTCAGGTCATGATCTCACAGTTTGTGGGTTCGAGCCCTGTGTCGGGCTCTGTGCTGACAGTTCAGAGCCTGCTTCGGATTCTGTGTCTCCCTCTCTCTCTCTCTGCCCCTTCCCTGCTTGTGCTCTCTCTCACTCTCTCTTGTGAAAACAAATAAACTTAAAAAAACTTAAAAAATAAAATAAAATAAATGGTCCCTCTCTAGGGCCTCCTTCCCTTGCCAGCCCAGCCGATGTTGGTCTTTCCTCCCGAGTCAGTGTCTCTCAACTTAATGATCTTGTTTTTCTTCCCAGCCCTTATCAGCATTTGGAACTAGTTGTGTATTTTTTATTCTTTGTCTCTTCCCGACAAGAGTGTAAGCTTCTCCAAAGCAAGGACTCTTCATAGCAGGGACTCAAGAAATTTTTATGAGTAGCCGAAAATACGAAAAAAAAAAACCATAAAGAAAATAATAGATTCCTCATGTCCCCATTAATGGGAGAGAATCGCAACTAACATCCAGTACATGGCAGTCCCTCCAGGCCTTTCTGCGTGTGTGTGTGTGTGTGTGTGTGTGTGTGTGTGTGTGTGTGTGCGCTCACACACATCACTTCTTTTTTCTTAAGATACAACCGCTTTATTTATATTACTTTGTAATCTTCTTGTCCCCCCGCCCCCCGCCACATACCACATCATAAATATCTTTCACAACTATCTACTCAGCTGGCTGTCTCAGTTTTTAGGGAGGGCCCACTGCTTCCTTGCATAGAGTAACCCCCCTTTGCTTATCCAGCCCCTACAGGTGGCATTTAGGTGGTTCCAGTCCTCCAGGGCTGCGAAGGAGCATCTCCGTGCAAATAAATATCTTTGCGTGATTGTCACTCAGGTCCATTAAAGTGCCATTACTGGGTCAGAGGGTCCGTACATTTTACTGGACTTTGGGTAAACAGTCAAAACGGGACACTTTTCAGGTGAGGAATCCTCCTGCGAACAAGAACTTTACAAGGTTCAGAGGGAGTTGAGGAAAAGATAAGAAGTGGGCCACTACCACTGTCTAATTGGAGAGATTTATAAAGTCTCCCAGGGACCCAGCACTTGACCCAGAAGCCCTGTGAAGGTCCTAAGTCCTTTCTAATAGCCTCCTGGTGTACCCATTATAGGCTTGATTGTAGCAGGCTTATGCTAGGCCTTCTTTGTGAAAAATGAACTATCTAGGAAGGTCGAACTATCTTGAGAGGTTGTATCTTGAAACATGTAGATATATACATGCAGAGTGCAGTTCATAATTATATTCTGTAATTACCCCTGACTGAACCCACAACTTAATATAGCACAGGTGTGAGCTACCAACGAACCCCAATTTCAGGTCAAAAGGGTGAAATCACTCTTTTCTCCCTCTCAACATAGTTAATAGCTAGTGTAAAACCAATGAAAATTATTTGGCTTCATTTGAAACTCCATTTGTGCCGCTGCTTCCTTGCGATTCATATCGTCTGTGTCCCCAGACAAATCCAGTCTGACACTGGGTACAATTCTCCCAAGTGGAAACTCAGTAACAAAGGATGGACCCACCCTGTAGGTTTACACCATCAGAATCCAATTCTCCCTGCCCCTCCCAGCTCTGGCCTCAACTGCCTTCACTGCTGTCAGATATCAGTGGTGCTGATCCTTCATATGTAAAGAGCACATCACAGGCTATGATACACATACTGGATCCTCACAACAGCCTTGGGAGGTTGGCCAAGCAAGGTCATTGCAGTAACCCTTATGTCACAAATGGGTCAACTGAGGCTCAGGGCAGGAAAGGACATGTTCATAGAGCAAACAGGAGGCAGAGGAGAGGCTGAATCTATACCTTCTGATTCCTAGTTCAGAAGCTTTTCCATTGTATCAGGGTAGAGCCGGAGAGGCCTGCCAAGTAGCCCAGCCTGGTAAATGCCCATTTCCCCTCTTCTCCCATCTAGCCAGCTTCAGCCTTATGGGGCCCACCTAAAGGAGACCCTAAACTTCACTTTGGCAGATACTGACCTAAACCAGACAGGTAAAGGGCTGATTCTGGGCAGCCCTCTGCACCAATGAGGTAATCATGCGGGTGGGTGATTGGAAGAACCGGCTCAGGGCTGGGCACACTCTAGTTACTACTAGGAATTCTCTTATTTAATTGGCTTACTTAGCAAAACACAAAGTTGGCAACTTTATACTGGAATTTTACTTTTCCATGAAAATCTGAAAACCACTGATTCACACAACCGCAAACAAGAAGTTACCTTATTCTTTTCCAATTACCTAGAATTTAGTCACTCTGCTCGTGTTTCAGCCAAGCTCTTTTTTAACCCTCAAGGTAGTTGCATCAAGTAGGAATTATTTTCCCTCTTTTATAGACCAAGCAAAGTTAAATCATCTGCTCCAAGTCACACAGCTCATAAGTGACAAAGGCAGGAAGCCTAGCTACCTGGAGTAGGAGGAGGGGGAGGAGAGGAGCAGGAGGAAGGGAAGGAGGATGAGGGGGAGGAGGGAGAGGAGGAGGAGAGGGAGGAGGGGGAGGAGCAGGAGGAGGAGGGGGAGGAGGGAGAGGAGGAGGAGGGGGAAGAGGAGGAGGGGGAGGAGGGGGAGGCAGGGGAGGAGGAGGAGCGGGAGGAGGAGGAGGAGCGGGAGAAGGGGAAGGAGGAGGAGGGGGAGGAGACGGAAGAGGGGGAGGCGGAGGAGGGGGGAGGAGGAGAAGGAGTGGAAGGAGGAGGAGGGGGAGGAGGAGAGGAGGAGGAGGAGGGGGAGGAGGGGGAGGAGAGGGAAGAGGGGGAGGCGGAGGAGGGGGAGGAGGAGGAGTGGAAGGAGGAGGAGGGGGAGGAGGAGAGGAGGAGGAGGGGGAGGAGCAGGAGGAGGAGGGGGAGGAGGGGGAGGAGGAGGAGGAGAGGAGGAGGAGAGGAGGAGAAGGGGGGGAGGAGAGGAGGAGGAGAGGGAGGAGGGGGAGGAGCAGGAGGAGAAGGGGGAGGAGGGGGAGGAGGGAGAGGAGGAGGGGAGGGAGGAGGGGGAGGAGCAGGAGGAGGAGGGGAGGAGGAGGGAGGAGCAGGAGGAGAAGGGGGAGGAGGGGGAGGAGGAGGAGGGGGAAGAGGAGGAGGGGGAGGAGGGGGGAGGTGGGGGAGGAGGAGGAGCGGGAGGAGGAGGAGGAGCGGGAGAAGGGGAAGGAGGAGGAGGAGGAGGAGCGGGAGAAGGGGAAGGAGGAAACGGAAGAGGGGGAGGCGGAGGAGGGGGAGGAGGAGAAGGAGTGGAAGGAGGAGGAGGGGGAGGAGGAGAGGAGGAGGAGGGGGAGGAGGGGGAGGAGGGGGGAGGAGAGGGAAGAGGGGGAGGCGGAGGAGGGGGAGGAGGAGGAGGAGTGGAAGGAGGAGGAGGGGGAGGAGGAGAGGAGGAGGAGGGGGAGGAGGAGGAGGAGGAGGGGGAGGAGGGGGAGGAGGAGGAGGAGGAGGAGAAATTTCCCCAAACATAACAGAGCAAGAATGCATCTGCTCATTCACTCACTCACTCACTCACTCACTCACTCCACTAAACCTTTGCTGAGTACCCGCTGGGGAGGAAGCCAGCCTAACAGAAAGGAGGTGTGTGGGGATGGGCACTCCCAGACTGGGGTCCCGGCTGTGCTCCATGTCAGCGGAGTGAGCAGCCTGGCCACCTGACCTCCCAGAGCCTTGGTGGCTCCAACTGTAATGTGAAAATGACACACTTTCATCGCGGGGTTGCTGTGAGGACCACACAGGACAGCACGTGAGGAGGGCCCCTCACAGCGCCTGGAGTACAGTCAGTGCTGGATGGACACCAGTCCCCAGCCTGTCCCTGAAATGAGAGCCGGGGCAAGGTCACCACCACTCAAGAGGTAGGGTTGGTGGTGCTCTTTGAGATCGTCCAGCTCAGTTTTCCCACTGTACAGATAGAAAAATTGAGGCTGAGACAGAGACAGTGACTTGTCCAAGGTTGTAGTGCAGGGTAATGGCAGAGATGGGACCAGAACTCCCATCTTCTGATCCCCAACTTCTGCTTCTCTCCTTGGCAGCAGGTTAGGGATTACCTTTCACTGTGGCAGCCAAGTAAACTGGAATGTAAGCAGACTGACGACAGATGGAAGCATTAACGATATGTTGTTACACAGCTTAAAGAAAACAGTAAGTTTTTGACCAGCGAGTAAATATCTAAAATATATTTTCTTGCTTATCAAACAAGTACACATCATCTACTCTGTGCCCACCAGTACTATGCTAAGGCCTGAAGAAACATGAACTCATTCATTCATCACTATAATTCTATGAGGAAGTTACTATATGATTCCCACCCCTACGTTACAGATGAGGAAGCTGAGGCAGAGAGTGGTTAATCAATTTTCTCAGGGTCCTGCAAACACTAGGTTGCCAGAGCTGGGATTTGATCTTAAGCAGTCTGGCCCCAGAGTCCGTATCATAACCCCCACGCCATGCTGCTTCAGAACAATGACTTGCTTTCGACTATGTCTACAAGAGCGTACATACACATGACTTGACATAGTAATGCTAATCACAATCATAATAGCAATGGCAGGGAAAAGGATACAAATAGACAACTCTGTGTCCACTTAATGCTTGCAATGCCACAAACATTTATGAAGCGCTTTCTTGGTACATTCAGTAAGTGCTCCAAGACTTTGGGTCAAGTGCTGTCATCCCTGTTTGAGCAGGGAGGAGCCTGGCTTGGGAAAAGTCAGGTGACTTGTCCAAGGTCACAGAACCAACTGAGTGGTAAAGCTGGGTCCTGAAACCAGGTTCTCAGATCCCTTCTCCCAGGGAAAGCACTTCATATAACTGTCATAGTAAAAGCGATTCCAGCAAGAATCAGTAGTAGATCTGGGCGGGGTGACGGGGGGGGAAGGTTTGATAAAGAACAGGATATTCACATAGCCTTGAAGTATCTCCCTATAAAATACTTACTTATTACAAAGGACAATCTGGCAACAGGGGAACTGGAAACCATCTGGGATGGTTAGTTTTATGGGTTCTTGGCTAGGCTGTAGTACCCAGTTCTTCAGTCAAACATTCTGGCTGACAGTGTGCAAGCGTTTTGTGGATGTGGTTAACATCTAGAATCAGTTGGCCTTAAGAAAATAAGGAGATTATCCTCAGCGATGTGGGTGGGCCTCATCCAATCAGTTGAAAGACTTTCAGAACAACCACTGAGGTTTCTCAGAGAACAAAATTCTACCTTGCACATCAAACTGAAGCAGCAACTCCTGCCTGAATTTCCAGAATGCTGGCCTGCCCTGTGGATTTCAGACTTGCCAGCCCTACAGTTGTGCAAGCCATTTCCTTAATAGAAATCTCTCTCTCCATACACACAACACACACACATATATAAAACATATATATGTAAATGTCTTAATATATAGATCCACGATTCATTGTATATTGTGTATATGTGTGTGTGTGTGAATATACATCTATTACTGATATGCCGTCTTAATCATGTGATCAAAAATAATATCACCAATAAGGGGCAAAAGGGCGTCACGTGCTTCCAAATGTTATATCCTCAGAAGGACACATCATGTAGGTGGTATTACTTTGTAATCGGAAAAAGTAAAAATATTAATCACACGATAAAAAACAACGTCTCTCCTCTTTCCTCAGGTGCTCCCAGGCTGGCAGTGACACTGGCCATTAGGCCCAGTGACCACCATGCACCTGGCCCAGAAATGGGTTCCCACTTGGTGAGTGTGTCCAGAGGAGGATCTGTTCTCCATCCTCCCTTTGTCTCGGCCTCCCTCCCTGCCCCTCCCCCACCGCGGCCTGGAAAACACTCACAGTTGGTAATTTCCTCCCCGCCACCCAGCAGGCCCAGGATAATTCCATCGTCTCCATTTGACGATGCCAGTGTAGCAGTGACTCACTTTGCACACATCTGTGGATTCCTGTCAGAGCTGGTTATCTGTCTAAGGAGGGATGTTAACATTTATGGCAGTGAGCAGGGACGTGTGACAGTTCAAGAAAGCAAGGTGCCAGCTACCTTTTGGAGCTGCAGGTGGTTTTTATGAAAGCAGAATATTGCCACTTATTATTTATTTCACTTTTTATTTTTAAAATGTGATTAATATAGCTCGCCAATAAATTTGGCCGGGCACAAGTATTTATGAAGCATTCTTGGCAGGCTTGGGGTGACACGGCCTAATTGCTAGGTGGGCAGAGGCGGCCCTGTGAAGTGAGCTGCTCAGCCTGAATGCGAACCAGCCTCATTTTATGGGCTTCCGAGGCAGTGGTTCTCACTGAGCTCCGGGGGAATAATCCCAGGAGGCTCCTAGCCGGGGAAGCAAGGCGAGAGAAGGCTGACAGAGCCTGAGAGGCCACGGAGAGAGCTCCAGGCAGGTAGGCCAGGGTTCAAAGCCCAGCCCCCCAAGGGAGTGGGATAAGCTGGGCAACCCCTCTAAACCTCTGTTTCCCCACATGTAAAAGGTTTCGAAGGGTTGCTGAGAGGGTTTAATAAGTCCACATTTGGAAAGTGTCCTACAGTGCCTTACAAATAAATAATAGGTACTCAGGAACGTTAAGTTTGATATTTACAAGATGATGGCCTCTCTGGAACAAAGCTTGGTTTTGAATCCTAGCTCTGCCACTATTAGCTGTGTGGCTCTGGGTAATTACTGAACTCCTCTGTGCCTCAGTTCCTTCAGGCATAAAAGGGGAAAACCAGAGGGCTGCAAAAAGGGTTAAATGAGACAATCCATACCTAGCACTCCCCCGGTACCTAATATAGCTGCTAAATTGTTGTGACTTCTTCCCTTGCCTTTTGCCTGCCTCCTTCCGTGGTCTGGCCCGAAAGACATTTCCTGCTGGTGAATTTCTACTTCTCCTTTGAAGCCTAGTTGAAATATCACCTCTTCTGTAAAGTCTTCTGTGACCCGTTTAGCAGAAGTAATAACGTCCGCCCTGTCTGCAGACAAGACACTTTGTACATCTCCATGCTGATCACTCTCAGAGCCCTGCGTTATAGGATGGTCCCACCTTCAGGGTAGGACGAGGTTTTATTTGCTGCAAACCTGCTACAGTAGATGTCCAACCCTCACCAACTCACAGCACACAGAGAGAGAAGAGGGTAATATTGGTCTGGCAGTGCCACCTCTAACTACCCGGTAGCAGAGGAGATGGATAAGTGTGTCCCCCTATAACTCGTTTGCAGCACACTGGGAAGCCTGCGTGGCTAAGTTCTGGCCTGGTGCCTAGAGTCGGTGGCCCAGCTCTCAGGGGGTGCTTGGGGAATATGTGCTGGTGAAGGATGGGTCACGGGGATTGTCTTAGCAGCTGCCACCTCTCCCTGTCAACAGTTTGAGTAGGACCAGGTGGTGACAGCGCTGGATTAGTGGAGGAAAGAGCTGTCCGTTGGGGCTCCTGGATCCCCAAGTTGATGTGGAGACCAGAGACCCTGTCAGGTCTATGAAGCTGTGTGTTTCAGGTGAGTTCCACAGTTCTGGCCAAAGACAGGTTGTCCTGCTTCACAGGCTCCCCATTCCAGAGGATGGGTGGAGTGTGTTGACTTCAGAGGGGTGACACTGAGATCAGGGACAGGGTACCTTGAGACAGGCCCTTTGTCAGCAAAGCACCTGACCCTGCTTTCCCAGGCTATTAAGCTGTGGCCATCTTTCCGGGCCTGTGCTGTGAAGGATCTCCCTTCCTCTTTCAGGGCTAAGGCATTCACCAAAACGGGGCCTCCTCAATGTGCAGGGGCTGTGCTGCACACAGGGGGCACAGAGATGGGTTAGACTGTGGCCCACCGTCAGGAGCCCACGGTATAGTGAGGAACTGCCATGGAAACCCAAGTACAATATGGTGCCAGGCACGCCACAAATGCTAAATCCACAGAGGACATGGGTCATATAGAGAAAGGAGGGGTGGAGGAGGAGTGTCAAGGAAGGCGTTGGAGAGGAGACGCAAAGCACTGCCAAAGCACAGCTTGGCAGGAATTTTCTGGATGGAACGAGTGAGAGAGAAGCATGCCAGGCAGAGGGATCACACAATGAGAAGGAGTTATGAAAAATGCCGTCTGTGTGGGGACCTTGAAGTTCATGGTGGAGGGGTAAGGTGTGAGGAGAGAGAGGCAGGGTAGGTGATGAGCCACAGGAGTGTCAACCTATCCCATCCCTTGTGTGAGGTGCAGAGGACCTCCTGCCCTGCACGAACACGCTCTGCCATGAGCAGTAACATCTTTGTGCATTTTTTAAATTTTAATCTTAATTTTTATTTGACAGAGAGAGCTCGAGCGAGTGCGCTCGCACATGTGAGCAGGGGAGGGGCACAGTGAGAGAGAGAGAGAGAGAGAGAGAGAGAGAGAGAGAGCATCTCAAGAAGGCTCCACCGTCAGCGCAGAGCCCCAGTTAGGGGGCTCAATCCCACGACCCTGGGGTCATGACCTGAGGTGAAGTCAAGAGCCAGACGCTTAACCAACTGAGCCACCCAGGCACCCCAAGTAGTAACATCTTTGAATACTTACAGAGGACACATTTACTCACACGAGTGTACCTGTGTCTGTTAATTTGTATATGCTTGTGTGTAAATAATATCAACAATTACATTCTAGAATATGGGTGGCTAAGCTCTCAGATACAGGGAAACTCTGAGAGAGTCAGGCAGGGTTCAGTGTGGTGGGGGTTTTGGTATGGCGGAGGGTATGGTTAGGGGCACAGGGAGTGCTGTGAAGTCAGAGACACCCACTTTCAGTCTCTGTTCAAGGGATACTGCATACGGTTGGGCAGGTTGCTCACTGCTCGAGGACATTCAGTTAAGGGGGGTGATTCAGGGCTGGGCTCCTGTGTTTACTTGGGTAGGGAAGGTGTACCATTTCCTAATTCACACAAAGGGGCTGCCTGGGCTCTTCTGGGCCAGGCCAGCTGCAGTGAAGGAGAGATTTTTTTTTTTTTTAATGGAAGAACTGGCTCAGATGACTTCCCAAGTCCCTTCCAGCACTAATATTACACACACACACACACACACACACACACACACACACTCACACACTCACTCACTTAGGTAAGTTGACTTGGTTTCCTCGTTGGTCAAGGAGGGTCATTTCCATAGCATCATCTTCTGGTTTAGCCAGGCTGGACTCCCTGCCCCTCTGCTTTCCTTTTCCAGGGATCCCACCAGGATCCTCCTCCTCCTTCCAGGCAGGGTTCCCACCCTCAGGAAACCTGCAGGCCACTCCTCCCCCTCCGGCCTCCTCCCCACTAGGTCACTGATTCTTTAACCCTCCCCCTCCCCTTCGGAGCACCACCTGGCCCTCCCTGATTCAGAGTAAGGTAGAGGTTGGAGCTTACTTCCATCAACAACCAACTTGTCTTAGGAAAAAGGGAGGCTGAAGAGGGAATTCTTACACCCTCGCTAGTTTTAGCAATTTTCAAGCCTCTATTCAAAATGAATGACCCTCTCAGGTGGGAGTCTAGGCTGACAGTGAAGGCAAATGAAACACACTTAGTGGTGGTACAAAAGCAAAGATGAAAATCCACTCTGTTTTATTGTTGCTGTGAGTGAGAAAGCAGCCAGCCCCGGGGGGGTCAGGGAGACAGCTAGACTTCATTCAGAAGAGGGAGGAGGAGGGGGGAGGAAGAGAAGAGAGAGGGCCATCTTGGAGCAAATCCAAGACCCAGGCAGGCAAAGCCTGGAGAAGAAACTTCATGCACTTCATACCCTGATTATCTGAACTTGGTGGGATTGTGTCTGACTCACTCCCCCACCTATTGGGCCTGGTGGTGTAAGTGGGGGTGGGGGGGTGGGGGAACTCCGATTTCATGAAATCCATTTTAATCACCTTCTGCAATCCACAACACTCAGTAATTACAAGGCTCTTATGCTCAAGTTCAAAAAAACTCACCGAGAAAGCAACATTAAGCTTGCGAGCGGAAACATGAAAATTCATGAAATGCACAATTAAGGATCCAGCGACAATGTTAACTCTCCCCTTTGCAGGCACAGTCACTGCAGATTACCAACAAATGGGCAAATCTAAACCCTGAGGCATCTGCCGATGTTGGGAACCCTCACCTCGCCATGCCTGCTCTCACCATGGATTCCCGTTTGCTATTGCCCAAGGTTGTTCTGGGGCCCAGCTTAGGGAGTAGGAGCTCCGGGAGCCGGAGAGTGCAGCGGGGGGTGGGGTGGAAGGGAAGGGCAGGTCTACCTTGGAAAGGAGAAGCCAAAGAGTTGTGTTTTAGAAATGCCCCACTGCTTGCCGTCACCTGCAGAGTCTACAAAAGACATGGCCAGATCTTCCTGTTCTTTCCCACTAATCAAGGGAATTCAAGAGGAGTAGAGATTATGGTCACCTCCTATCAGCTTCAGCTCTCAAACTGTCCTCCTTCCACTCTTACCCTTAAACCCTTAATCCAGGGCCTCCCCGGTTTTCTCCTCCAGGACCCTAACTCGACCTCTATCTCAGTCCCTGCTGTCAACCCTGTGCCCCTAGTCCACTCTGTAAACTGGCTTCCAGGCCAATCTTGCTAAGCATACATTTAAGAGGGATCCCCTGACCTGCCTCTTCTTACAATGTCATGTGAATAAAGCAGGGCAAAAATGGCAGCTGAAGTATGATCTTAACTATGTTACATCAGGAAAAAAAAAAAAAACCACCTCAGATAAGGAAATTAACCAAATGTTTCATGGGTTATTTTTGGATTTGGTGTCTGTAAGGTGGGAGATAGGAGAAAAAAAGAGGTTAACAGGGCTTTGTACCTTGTTTCACTTGTGCAAATTTTCACAATGAGTATAATTTACAGTCAGGGAAGAAATGAGATTAAATGTCACCTCTGTTCAAAACCGTCCTGTAGTTCCTTATTTTCTACATGACAAAATAGAAACTCCAAGCTTCATATTTACAAGCTGCTAAGCCCTGGTTCTTTCTGTACAGATGTGACTTGTATAGTCACACAGGGTCCTGCACTCAGAAGGGCCCATCCTTGGTTAAATGCTCCGCTGTGGCTATCTTCAAATTCTTAATACTTTTTTGAAAATATTTAAAAAAAATTTTTAATGCCTTATTTATTTTTGAGAGAGAGAGAGAGAGAGAGAGAGAGAGAGAGAATAAGCAGGGGAGGGGCAGAGAGAGAGGGAGACACAGAATCCAAAGCAGGCTCCAGGCTCCAAGCTGTCATCACAGAGCCAGATGCGGGGTTTGAACTCGTGAACCGTGAGATCATGACTTGAGCCAAAGTCACATAACTGATTGAGCCAAGCAGGCGCCCCCCAATTCTCAATAATTTTTAAAAGGGATACACATTTTTAATTCACATTGTACCCCACAAATTATATAAGCGAACCTGTTTATCAGAGTGTCTTCATCAAGGGAATCACAGCCCAATTATTCAGAACAAAACAGTGCAGACAGCCTTTGGACTGCTGTGTGGGGTGAGGTCTCCAGGCTGTGGCCAAGATGGTTAGGAATCCACATCATATGAACTGGGGACATGCAGTCAGGGATGTGAAGAGTCCAGGGAGACTTAACAAATGTTCACTGAACACCTCGAGTACTCTTCTAGGTGCTAAGAACACAGTCATAAACAAAGCAGGCTAGGCCAAGTCCCTGCTCTCTGGAACTGCAGTGCTAGCCAGGGGAGACACGCAATATCTGTGTGGCTAGTGCTGTGAAGAGAAATGAATCAGGATTAGGGAGACAGAGACCTGGAGGAGGGGGGAACACCACTTGATTCAGGACCTGGAAGGAAGTCAGTAAGCCCTTGGATGATGGAAATGCGGGAGATGTAGATACATAGACAGACAATTACAATACACTGTGGGGTTTGCTATGGAGAAACTCAGAGGGGACATAAATGAGGAGGGACATATTTCACCTGGGATGGGCAGAGGACAGGGCTGGGGCTGGAATTAGTTCTGAATTATCTTGATGTCTTTTTTCTAACCCTAAAACTAGCGGAAACCACATCATATTGACTGTACCTTCATAACTTTCCTTCTGTTCCCACTACCACGGACTGACTCAGGTCTGCACTTCCCCTGAATCACTGCAACAAACTCAATCTGGTCTTTTCTTCTCATGCTACCCCTCTCCTGGATAATTGCTTCTACTCTGGGGCCTGCAACCTGACTCTTACTCTTCAGCCCTGACCTCTTTCTTGAACTCCAGATCTCAATATCTAACTGCCCTTGTTCTTGAGAATCCCTAGTGTCTACAAGAGGGTGCAGCATTCTAGCTGGCCTCACATGCTATTCCTAGTTGGGCATTCTAGGGTACTGGCCAAGACCACCAGAATCTTGTGAGCAAGGTCAGGAAACTGAGGCAACAGAAGTAGAATATAGGGATTTTTCTCTACCTTAGGGTTAGGATATTAGATTGGCTTTTCCAGAAACTCAAATCCATCGGTGTCCTCGTGTTAATGGGATTGGAGGACACTCGGAAAGTTCACATGAGACTGAAATACAAAGCAGAATGTCTATGTATTAATTGACAATGGAAAAAAAATCTCTTCCCATTAATCTGACTATAGTTTCCTACATAGCAGGCCAAATTATTCTTAAAGGGTAGTTGGATGAACATGGTAAATTACAAATGCCATTCCTCACTTGTGTGACACTCAGGGACAAGGGCTTAACATTCATTATATATAAAACCCCAATTATAATGCCTACTGCATTTGGGGTGCCTGGGTGGCTCAGTCAGTTGAGCGACTGACTTCAGCTCGGGCCATGATCTCGCAGTTCACGAGTTCAAGCCCCATGTCAGGCTCTGTGCTGATAGCTTGGGGCCTGGAGCCTGCTTCAGATTCTGTGTCTACCTCTCTCTCTGCCCCTCTCCCACTCACGCTCTGTCTCTCTCTCTCTCTCAAAAATAAAATAAACATTAAAAAAATTAAAAAAAATAATGCCTACTGCACAGATGAAGAAACTGAGATTCAGAGAGGCTAAGTAGCTTGCCTTAGTTCACACAGCTAATAAGCAGTAAAGCTGGGATGCCAATTTAGTATCAAAGCCCGTTTGTTTGTTTTTTTTAACCACCAATAAATACCAAATAAATGGTATTACTATAGAGGAAAGAGTGAAAAGTTTTTGTCTAAGTCAAGTTGATGTTTAACATAATACCTGTGACAGTGTTCTGATACAGTTTTATAGCCACACAGATGGGAAAGATTATTCTTGAAAATGCTCTCCCCAGATGAATCTTTATAATCAAGGTTTTACGTTCAACGTACTACGTGAGAGTTGCTTTTCAAAGGACTTCTGTAAAGCAAGTAAATGATTTTGTTTCTGAAAATGAATAATCATCCCTGATTTACCTCCTACATAGTAAATCTGCTGGAGTCAAAAATACACTGATGCCAGATAGACTTCAGGTTCTGATTCTTGAATGACGTCAACCATGTTGCCTTGGACCCACAAGTCACTGGACTCAGTTTTCCTTGTTTGTAAAACAGTGATGATAATATAGACCTCATAGGACATTTTAGGGCAAACTAGGGATTGTGTAAAATGTTTACCACAGATCTGCATATAAGTACTTTATACTTATGCTCAAAAACTTAATAAGTTTTCATTAATTTTTTCCATTTTCTTGATAAACAATTGATACATATGACTGTAAAAGTTTAAGGAGTATAGCATGATGATTTGATTTACATATATTGTGAGATGATTCCCACAGCAGGTTCAGCTGAAATCCATCTTTTCACACAGATATGATAAAAAGAAAAGAAAGAAGAAAAGACAAATGGAAAAACAAATTCTACTTGTGATGAGGACTCTTAGGACCTACTCTCGTCACCACTTCCCTACATATCTAACAGGGCACTGTTAGCTCTGGTCATCATGTTGCTCATTACATCCTTAGTGCTTATAACTGGACATCTGGTACCTTTCACCCATCTTCCTCCAATTCTTCTCGTCCTCACCTTCTGACTCTGGTAACCAAAAGTCTGGTCTCTTTCTGTGAGTCTGCTTGTTTTTCTGGTTTGGGTTTTTGTTGCTGTTGTTGTTGTTGTTGTTTTGGATCTCAACTACAAGTAAGATAATACGGTATTTGTCTTTGTCTTTTTTTTAAATGTTTATTTATTTTGAGAGAGAGAGAAAGAAAAAGAGAGAGCGAGCACATGAGCAGGGGAAGGGCAGAGAGAAAGGGAGAGAGAGAGAATGTCAAGCAGGAGAATGTCTGTCAGCAAGAATGTCTGTGCTGTCAGTGCAAAGCCTGAAGTGGGTTTGATCCCATGAACCATCAGACCACGGCCTGAGCCGAAGTCAGGAGTCGGATGCTTAACCAACTGAGCCACCCAGGTGCTCCTTTGTCTTTTTGATTTATTTCATTTATCATTAATGCCTTCAAAGTTCATCCATTTTGTCACAAATGGTATGATTTCCTTGTTTTTTTTATGGTTGAATAAATATTCCGTGTATGTCTACATACCCACCAATAAATATGCACACAATCCACACACACAGATGCCAACAATTGTTATCTCATCTTTTTGATTGTGGCCATTCTAGGTGCGAGGTAGTATCTCATTGTGGTTTTAATTTGCATTCCCCTAATGACGAATGATGTTGGTATCTTTTCATGTACCTACTGAAATGTCTATTAAGGTCCTTTGCCCATTTTGTAATTGGGTTATTGTTTTGTTTGTTTGCTTGTTTGTTTTTGCTATTGAGTTATATAAATTCTTTATATATTTTGGATATTAACCCCTTATCAGATAAATGGTTTGCAATTATCTTTTCCCATTCTGTGGGTTGTCTTTTTACTTTGTTGAGCGTTTCTCTTGTTGTGCAGAAGCATTTCAATTTGAAGTGTTACTTGTTTATTTTTGATATTGTTGCATGTGCTTTGGGTGTCACATCCGAGAAAGCGTTATCAAGCCCCACGGCAAAGAGCTTTTTCCCTCTGTGTTCTTCTAGTTGCAGGTCTTACATTTAAGCCTTTGATCCATTTTGAGTTATTTTTTTAGAGTGGTGTAAGAGATAGGTCCAGTTTCATTCTATTACATGTGAATATCCAGTTATTCCCAGCACCACTTATTGAAGAGACTGTCTTTATTGTCTTTTCTCTATTGACTGTTCATGGCTCCCTTGTAAACTATTTGTTATCTATATATGTTTAGGTTTATTTCTGGGCTATCGACTCTTTTGCGTTGGTCTATTTCTCTGTTTTTATGCCAATAACACACCGTTTTGATGACTATAACTTTATAATATAGCTCAAAATTAGGAAGTTTGATGCCTGCTGCTTTGTTCTTACTCGGATGTCTTTGGCTATTCAGGATCTTTTGTGGTTCCGTATAAATTTTTAGGGGTGCTTTTTCTACTTCTGTAAAAAGGGCCACTGGAATTTTGATAGATTGTATTGAATCTGTGGATGGCTTTGGATAGTATGAACATTTTAACAATATCAACTCTTCGAATTCATGAACACAGGATACCTTTCCATTTATTTGTGTCTTCTTTGATTTCTTTCATCAGTGTCTTATAGTTTTCAGAGTACAGATCTTTCACCTACTTAGTTAAATGTATTCCTAAATATTTTACCGTTTTTGATGCTATTGTCAGTGGGATTGATTGCTTTATTTCTTTTTCAGAAAATTTGTTGTTAGTATATAGAAACACTGTTGATTTTTTAAAAATGTTTATTCATTTTTGAGACAGAGAGCATGAGCGGGGAAGGGGCAGAGAGAGAGAAGGGAACAGAGGATCCAAAGCAGGCTCTGTGCTGACAGCAGCGAGCCAGATGTGGGGCTCGAACTCCTGAACTATGAGATCATGACCTGAGCTGAAGTCAGATGCTCAATCAACTAAGCCACCCAGGCACCCTGAAACACTACTGATTTTTGTATGTTAATTTTGCATCCTGAAACT
The DNA here is from genome assembly GCF_022079265.1 of Lynx rufus. Classification (NCBI taxonomy): domain Eukaryota; kingdom Metazoa; phylum Chordata; class Mammalia; order Carnivora; family Felidae; genus Lynx; species Lynx rufus. Next base: position 53,457,162 of record NW_025814897.1, on the reverse strand, counting down.
TTACTGAATTCATTGATTAGACCTCACAGGTTCCTTCCTTCCTTCCTTCCTTCCTTCCTTCCTTCCTTCCTTCCTTCCTTCCTTCCTTCCTTCCTCTTTCTTTCTTTCTCTCTCTTTCTCTCTTTTTTTTTTTGTTTTTGGCAGAGTCTTTAGGAGTTTATATAAAATCATGTCATCTGCAAATAGAAACAATTTTATTCCTTCCCTTTCCAATTCTGAAAACTTTTCTTTCTTTTTCTTGTCTGACTGCTTTAGCTAGACCTTTAAGTACTATATTGAATAACAGTGGTAAAATTGGGCACTCTTATTTTGTTCTGTATTTGTTTGTTTCATCTGTAGATGAAAATCTTCCAACTTTTCACCACTGAGTATGATGCTAGCTGTGGGCTTATCATATATGGTTTTATATGTTGAGATATGTTCCTTCTGTGCCTAATTTGTTAAGAGTTTTTACCATGAATAGATGTTGAATTTTATCAAATGCTTTTTCTGCATCTATTGAGATGATCATGATTCTTTCATTCTATTATGTGATATAGCATGTTAATTGATTTATGTATGTTGAACCAACTTTGTATCCCTGGGATAAATCCCACATGATCATTGTGAATAATACTTTTAATGTGCTTTTGGATTCATTTGCTAGTATTTTATTGAGAATGTTTGTACCTATATTTATTGGGGATATTGGCCTGTAGTGTTTTGTTTTGTTTTGTTTCTCCAGTAATGTCTTTTTCTGGTTTTGGTATCAGGATAATGCTGGTTATTAAATGAGTTTGGGAGTGTTCACTCCTTTTTTTTTTTTTGGAAGAGTTTGGAAAGGATTGGTGTTAATCCTTCTTGAAAAGTTTGGTATAATTTGGGGCACCTGCATGGCTCAGTCAGTTAAGCATCCAACTTCAGCTTAGGTCATGATCTCACGGTGAGTTCAAGACCCGTGCTGGGCTCTGTGCTGCAGCTCAGACAGAGCCTGGAGCCTGCTTCGGACTCTGTGTTTCCCTCTCTCTCTGCCCCTCCCCTACTCATGCTCTGTCTCCTTCTCTCTCTCTCAAAAATATATAAACATTAAAAAAAATACAGAGAGAGGGAGAGGGGGAAAAAAAGTTTGGTAAAACTCATCAGGGAAGCCATCTGGTCCTGGGCTTTTTTTTGTTGTTGGGAGATTTCTGATTACTGATCAATCTCCTTACTAATGATTGGCGTATTCAAATTTTCTGTTTCTTCTTGATTGGTCTTGGTAAACTGTATGTTTCTAAGATTTTTCCATTTCTTCTAGATTGCCCAGTTTGTTGGCATATAGTTGCTCATAGCAGCCTCTATGACCTCCTCAATTTCTGTGGTAGTAACTGAAATGTCTCCTTTTTCATTTATAATTTTTATGATTTGGGTTCTTTATCTTTCTTCCATGGTTAGTCTAGCTAAGGGTTTACCACTTTTGTTTATCTTTTCAAAGAACCAACTTGTAGTTCAGAGAATCCTTTCTCTTGTTTTTGTGTTACCTGTTTCATTTATTTCTCCTCTGATCTTTATTTTTTCCTTTCTTCTGCTAACTTTAGACTCACTTTGTTCTTTTTCTAGCTCCCTTAAGTGTGGCATTAGGTTGCTTATTTGGGATCTTTCTTGCTTCTTAACATAGGTGTTTATTGCTATGAACTTCCCTCTTAGAATTGCTTTTGCTACATCCCATTCTACTCTCTGTCTCTATGATTTGATTATTGTAGGTGCCTCATATAAGTGTATCATACAGTATTTGTCCTTTTGTGACTGGCTTACTTCACTTAGAATAATGTCCTCGAGGTTCACCCACATGGTGGCAGGTGTCAGAATTTCCTTCCTTTTTTTAAGGCTAATACTCCGTGTATGCATATGCTACATCTCCTTTATTTATTATCCATTGATGGACACTTGGGTTGCCTTTATCCCTTGGCTGTTGTGACTAATGTGGCTATGAACATGTACATACAAATACCTCTTCAAGTCCCTGCTTTCAATTTTGGGGGGTATATACCCAGAAGTGGAATTGCTTTACCGTATGGCAATTCTATGTCGAATTTTTTAAGGAATCATTACACTGCTTTCCATAGTGGCTGCACCATTTTACATAATCCCTTTTAGAGGATTATGAGTGACTAAGCAATAGGCACAATGCCATGCAGCTTAGGAAGTAACAGTCAGATACCAGTGTGGGTCCAATGTGCTCTCATTCCATGGAGCAGCAGTTCCCAAAGCCAGGGTACAGCCAGGAACATCAGAATCATCCAGTGCGCTTATGAAGCGTATAGATTCCTGGGCCCCCATGCCTGGAGAAGTAAAATCACTAGGGATAGGGCCTTGGAGGCTGTATTTTCAAAAAACAAACAAACAAATCCGTGGGTGTTTCTGGTGGACAGCCAGGTTTGATAACCACTGTTTATTCCTGTGATAATCATCATTATTGTTGTCCCTGTCATTGTCAAAACATCCTCATTAACCATTCTTTCCTTAGATCAGCTTACTGACTTATAAACATCTGGAAACAGTGGGAATGCAAGGGTTACCAGGAAATCTCAACCCTGGGTTTGCTCTCCAAGCAATTGAGGGCTTTCAAAGGGTGACACATTTAGTATTCTAATCAACAAGGAATCAGCCAGGCGCCTGCCTGCCCAGGCCTTTCTTAGATTCCTGACTAACACTCATTAAGCAGTTCAAGCCAATGTGTTCCTAAGTAAGTGTGTGTAGAGGCAGGCTGTTGGCATTTTAATCTCATTAGTGAACTGAAGCCCTGGACACAGTAGCCACAGCAGCTGCCTACAACTACTGCGTAAGATTCTTCACACCCTCACGCTGGCTACCTGTCCTTCTGCCTGCCATCTCTCACCATTTGCTCCAGCTTAGCTTTCCCTCCTGGGCCTTGAGCAAGAGACCCTGGGAAACCAGAGCTTGATGACTTCCAGGGTGCTGGCTGCAGATAGCTGGATAACCGGTCAGGTGAACAGGCTGCCTATATCCCAGAAGAGACACTGAATTATCTACCCCAGCCTGATTTGTTGAGCTGGCACCAGGCCATGGGCACCGCTCCCTGAATTCAACTGTGTTCCCACTCCCCCATCAATACTCTTGATAGAAGCCAGACAAGGCTGTGGAGCCTTGGGAAAGAAGTATCCATAGGCAATCTTCCCAGCACAAAGCTCTCATTGTTGGAGGAGGAAGGCATGGAAGAGGCAGAAGGAGTGCTTATCTTTTGTTAATGCTGGACAGCTGAAAGGGCTCCAGTGAAAAATGACCTTGTAAACTAAAAAATGGGGAAATATGCAAACTACATAACTATGACTATCTTCTTCCCTGGGACAGAAATAGCTGGGGCTTTCTCTGCAAATGTTCATAGATACATCCACATTAACACACATATACAATTATCATGCTTGAAGTAAATCAAGAGGAAAATGTGAAACAGCCTCATCCATCTATTCATTCAACCATCCATCCATCCATCCATCCATCCATCCGTCCATCCATCCAGTTACTTGTTTAATCAATATTAGTGCCTACCGTGTGCGTGAACATGTTTCCGGTGGAAACAGCAATAATCCAGATCAGAGTTTTCTAATTGGGGGGTGTTTTTTACTGGGACACCCAGGAACCTGTATGTTGGCTCACCATGCGTTGTCTATAACTGAATCAATATCTTGCACAACATATGTAGGAGCTGTTATGACGAACACACATTGAGTTCAGACATTATTGAATCCATGGCAGCTTTCTGCCTTGTATGTGTCTCAGCCAGTGAAAGCTGAAAGTATAAATGCTAACCACTGGGAGATTTGGACATGCTCCAGGCAAATGGAAGTGCAGACCTCCAATGCACGGTTTCATGAATGGAGATGATCACAACCATAACCACAGTAACCAACTAAACACATTACCATGTGTTGGGCATTATTCTAAGTACTTTACTTGTTAATCCAACAAATCTCTGAGGTAGACATTGCCATTACCCCATTCTGCAGATGATAAGACTGTCCCTGGAGAGCTTCCATAACTTGTTCAAGGTCACATAGCAATAAGGGTGCTTACTGCTTTAAACTTAACAAGTATATGGGGTGCCTGCGTGGCTCAGTCAGTTAAGCGTCTGATTTTGGCTCAGCTCATGATCTCACGGTTCGTGGGTTCGAGCCCCACGTCGGGCTCTGTGCTGACAGGTCAGAGCTTGGAGCCTGCTTCAGATTCTGTGTCTCCCTCTCTCTCTCTCTCTCTCTGCCCCTCCCGTGCTGTGCTGGGGCTCTCTCTCGCAAAAATAAGTAAAACATAAAAAACATTAAAAAATAAATAAATAAACTTAGCAAGTACAGCTACAGAGTCAGACCTATAAAAGAACTACTTTGTACTTTCTCTAAAGAAAATCAAAAATAAAACTCTAACGTGTAAGGAGATAAAGGGTAACTTCTGGGTTGGTGACAGGTTGGGGGTTCAAGGTCCTACCTATTTTTCTTCCTTTCTTCCCACAGTGGCCTTGAGATTCCTCTGGGAAATCTGACTAAGCGATCATTAGCTCCCTTTCAACTATAATTAAGAAAAGGAAAGAAAAGAAGAAGGAAGGAGAAGTAGGAAGGAGGGAGGGAGGGAGGGAGGAGAAATGGAAAGCATAGTCTTGTCTGTCACTAACTGGGAGGAGATTTCTATTCATCAAGCATTATTAGTAAGATGAAGTTGGTCCCTTATCCTCATGGACAACAGTTCAGCAGAGCGGCTGGACAGGAACAGGTCATATAAAGATTGAAACTTGATTAAAAAAAGCAGGGGTTCCATGGCGATGCAAAGCAGGGGTCCTGATGTAGTTTCGGGATCAGGGAAGCAGGAACCCGGGGGAAGGGAAGGGGCGGCAGCTGGGACGAGCTGATTGGTAGCAGAACAAGATAGAAGGGACTGGGTTTGTGAGGTCTGGGAGATGGCATCACTAGGACCTGGTGACCAACTGGACATGGGGCCATGGCAGAGAGGGTGCTCTCAAGGATGACACCGGGGTTTCTGGCCACTAAGCCAGCTATGAAGCTGAGAGTAGGGGGTGTAAAGAAAAGACTCCATGAGCTCCATGGCCAGAATGGTAGGGCCCAATGTGCACCCCGCACCACTGGCCACCCTTCCCCAGGGAGACAAAGGCAGCGGAGACCGATAGCCACCACACCCCTGGAAAAGCATTAAGGCCAGGAGAACTCTGCACGGCCTACAAAAACATCTGTAGGCAGAAGCGATTATAGAACGTACTGCAACTGCTTGCAGTAAATTAATAATAGATGTGCTGGACTTCCTCAGAAATATTTACTCAGCCGGAGCGGCTAAGCACTAATACCCGGGAGTGGAACCTGAGCCTTACCTCAAACAGCCCTGACTATGGAAAATGAAGAAACATCATCCTGGCCCTTCCCAATGCCGGGGCGGGGGGAGAAATGTACAGAATACCTCGTTCAGGAATCCAAGGATCTGCAGTCCGCTGGGCAAGTGGAAAGGGAACCCAGACAGGGGCTGTGGGAGGGACCCAGTGGAAGAAGCCAGCAAAGAAGAACGGCTAGCACTTAAGTGGAGCTTACCACCTGCCGCCCACCCCCCCCCCCCCCGCCGGCTCAGGACCCTGACTGTATTAACCCTGAACCCTGGGCACTATTTTGAGGTCCATCTTACGGGGAGAGGTACTGAAACACAGAAGAGTTAAAGAACCAGGTGGGACGTGATAGAGCTGGGACTCAACCCCAGGCAGTCTGGCTCTAGAGTATGTGACCCTACACCCCTTTGCCTTTGCTGTCTCCTAATGCCTTTTCTGAAACAGTCAAGAGAAGGGGGCAAGTAAGAGGAAAGAGACCCTACATCTAACCGCCATTGGTTAGCTCAACACCATTGCTAACGTGTGCCCTCCATCTCCAGCCCTTGCTGAGAACTCGGGGTTCTTCTCACCAGCAAACACAGTAGCCATTCCTTCATTTATTAATTATTTAGCGGCACTTGATGGGGGCCAGACTCCCTGCCAGTCTCAGACTAGGTCTTATATAATGCACACAAAATCTCCCTCTCTGGAAAACTCTCTCTGTCCTCTCTCATGCAGAGAGAGTCCTTTTCTCCTTCATCAGAGCTCCCAACCTTCAGGCCATTCTCTGGGTTAGTGTTTCCTAAGACAAGTCCTGAAAAAGAGAGGGATTTGAAATCATATGCAAAAAAAAAAAAAGGGGGGGTTCTGGACAGGGGTGCCTGGGTGGCTCAGTCGGTGGAGAGTCCAACTCTTGATTTCGGCTCAGGTCATGATCTCACGGTTGTGGGCTCAAGCCCCGTGCTGGGCTGAGCACAGAGCCTGCTTGGGATTCTCTCTCTTTGCCTTTGTCTTGCTTGTGCTCTCTGTCTCTCTCAAAGTAAATAAATAAACATTTAAAAGGGGTTCCGGACAAATAAGTTTGAGCGACATTAGGTTAACATCCTCACTACAGGACTTCTCAGAGCCTTGAGTATGCTGGTGGAAGTGAGATCTAGCAGGGGCGGTTCAGTACACAGCACTTCTCAGATCGCTCCAGAGGAAACCCTCCTCCTTCTCTTTCTTAACAACACTTTGTAGGGCTGAGGCATCCTGGAACACAGTTTAGGACATTCTGCCCTGGAACAGTAAATACTATGTCAAATTTGTGTTTGGTTTTGACCTGTCAGTCCACTGGCAGAACTGCAAGGCTGGGAACTCTTTCTTACTCATCTCTCCAGTTCCCGCCTTCAGCCAGGCCTAGGTCTGGAGCGTTCTCTGAAAGTCTTCTTTGAAGGTGGCACAAGGGAGTGCTGTAAAACACAGTCGTGGGATACACTGACATTCGTGGCCGCACCTGCCGGCATGTCCTCCTCTGTCTCCAAGGCGACAGGCGTTTCCTGCCTCCATGGATCTCATGAATGGTTACCTTTTCACCCTGGACACATCTCGTCAGGGCACAGAGGCTCCTCACCGTCTGGTCCCTGTCCCCACCTCTTCTGGATCCTCTCCCACATTCCCCACACATATCCTCAACTTCAACTCTGCACAGTTTCTAGAGCACAACGCTGCTGCTTTCAAATGAGGTTCTCACCTGCTGGCCTTTCTTCGCCAATCTTGCCTGTGTGGTTCCCCTTTCTTTAATCCTTAGCTCGGGCCTCTTGGCTTCTCTGAAACCTCTGAGGCCCCCTCTGCCTCCCTGTCCCTGAGGTTGGGCTAGATGCCCCTCCTGGAGAGACCTGGGCTATCCCATCCTCAACCATACCCATCTCCCAGTGTGAGTGGGGGTGTGTCCTGAGTGAAGACACCCCATGAATTCTATGCTGTGGGTCATAGTCCAAAGACTTGGAAAGCCATTGATGTTATATAACCCTCCTATTTAAGGTGGTTGCAGGCCCTGTGCGAGGCTCATACTAAGCCTTTAAAATCCACAGGACGTTTCCCTCCTCTGTGAAACTCTGCCTGGCCGGGACAGGGCCACATCCTGCAAATCAAACACCCTCAGACGCTGGGAGCTCCCAGACCCCGCAGGAGAGGTCTGCCGACTAGACTCACGACTTCGTAACATTGAAAGCACAAAGCCAGAACCAAGGCATATTCTGTTGGACCCCCTTCTCCCAGTGCATTTTCTTCACAGTTTTCCACCTTATATACCCATAGAATGGCTTTGGCACGACAGTCACTCCACACGAATGAAAACACGATTGAGCGCAGCAATGTTTCTAGAGCGCCGAAGGAAGCAGATTAGGTAGGAGAGGCGGGAAGGGATTCGGGCAGCTGGAGCCAGGCCCCTGCAGAGGTGGCCGGGCCTCAGACGCTGCCCGTCTGTGGCTGGAAAAGCGATGGCTCCCCTTGGACTGAAAGCCCAGGACTGCCTCCCGGAGATGAAGGTGCCAGACGGAGTCTACCCGCCGAATGCACCATTCCACCAACTGGCAGGGAAATGAGAGACACAGAATCGGCAGAAGGAGACCTAGCATCTTCTCAGCTCTGCCTTCCTCCTAGCTCTGCTCTTAATGCCCCTCTTCTCTGGGTCTCGGATTCCTCGTCTTAAAATGAGAGGGTTAGTTTGAGCCGGTGGCTCTCAAGGTTTTGGACGGTGACTCAGTAAGAAATACATTTGACGTCGCTACTCAATGTAGACACACATATAGTACTCAGGGGGAGCTTTACTTTACGCTAGTACCTAATGTATTTTCTATTCTTTTGCGTGCATTTATAAATCGTGACTTGTAAATTCATTTTATAAACTTTTACTGAAGCATGATGTAAGTATGCGTCGTGTCCAGGTCTTAGATGATGACCTAGATAAATTCTCGCAATTAAAGACATCCGTGTAACCAGCCCTCAGATCAAAAGACAGAGCATTACCAGGACCTTGAAAGGCCCCCTCTTGCCTTTTCCCATCCACCAACTCCTCCCCCAAGGGTAACCACTGTCCTGACTTCTAACAGCCCACATTAGTTTGGTCTGTTCTTGTACTTTATATAAATGCATCAACATTTCTTAATGCCTGACTAAATGACCCTGTGAGGGTCACTGATATTCCCCTGTGTGGACATACCACATTTTATCCATTCCACTGGCCACGTGTTTTGGTGGACACGTGTGTGCATGCCTCGTGGCTGTGTATCCAGGAATGGAACGGCGCGTGTGGATATGTTCAGCTTTAGCTGATACTGCAAGTTTTCCAAAGTCGATATACCAGATTAGACTTCAACCAGTTAGGTCTGAGAGTTCCAGGGGCTCCATTTCTTTGCCAACATGAGGTATTATGCGCCTTCCTCACTGAGGCTGTTCTCGTGGGTTTACGGTAGCACGTCACCGTGGGCTTCATCCCTAATTCTCTGATAACTGATAATGTTTTCATATGCTTACTGGTTACGTGGATATCCTCATTTGTGAAGCACCTGTTTGAGTCTTCTGCCTTTGTTCTATTAGGTTGTCTTTTCCTTACTGATTTGTGGGAGTTTCCTCTTTTTTTTCCCCCACTGTAACTCTTTTGGATAGGAGAGCTTTGTTGAAAATATACACTGTACATATTTTCACTCACTCTGTGGGTTGCTGGGTTACTCTGTTTCACTTTAAGACACCATAATCTTGAACCACCAAATTTAACTGTGTGACCCATGCATGTACCATCTGAAAAACCCCACAGAACAGGACTATGCAGGCTTCCCCAGGTCTGGATGACCCCGAAAGGGGCACCCCTGGCCAGCGGCACCCACGGTAGCATCAGCCTGAAGTGGCACCCCTGTGCGTACAGTCAGTAACTGTCTGGAGAACAAAAGCCATGATCGTGGCTATATTTAATTTCCCAATTAAAAAAAAATCCTTGTTCCACACCCTAAATGACAACATAGTTCCCACTTCCGAATTTACGATTCGTCAGCCCCAAACCCAGGTTGAGGAAGGAGACTCAGAAGGATGGCTGAGGTGCAGGCCATCCCTGGAACTGGCCTTTTCAGGACGGCTAGAGCGTGTGTTCGCCTGTGCGGGCTCTCCATCCACTCAGGTGCCTGGGACCTTGGGGAGCGGCCCTGTGGAGTAGCTTTTCATGAACCGACGAACTCCATGAACCATGGGAGAAGGGCACTCAGGCATCCTGGACACTTGCACAGCGTGGAGGGTAAACCGTACGTGGATTCCCTCAACCCTTCAGAGTGGCGCCGTCCGCTGACTCCATAAAGGCAGAGACCGCGGCACTTTTGTCAAGAATGTGGCCAAGGTCACACAGCTGGTCAGTTACAGAGAGGGGGTGACCGACGCCACAGCCTGTGTGTTCATTCCTAGGTCATTCTCCTCCCAGACAGCTGGTCACTGTGTAGAGTGGTGACCACACCTACAGCACCCAAAGATTCTCTCGCTCTCGCTCTCTCTCTCTCCACACACACACACACACACACACACACACACACACACACACACACAGCTGCACGCAGGAGCAGACACACAGGTACATGTGTACATAGATATTTACATACATACGTGTTCACATGCTGTTTTACTCAAGAAATCTGTGCACCGGACTCTGTGGATTCATCACACACTCAGCTCATCAGAGTTTTACCCTTTTAGTTTCCAAAGTATTGAATATCCCATAATGTACGAGTAATGCAAACATACATATATGTGTAGGGCACTTAACAGTTTGTAAGTGCCTCTCACACTCAGAACCAGCCTCTGAACACACACAAGTATCTGAGGACTCTCGAGGTCCCCAGGGCTAGTGGGGGCCTAAGGACCCTCCTGGGGACAGCAGTCTTTCTTATCCAGGGCTGAGGTGGTGGCAGCCAGAGGTTGGCAGAATTTGTGCAGCCCCTCAGACCCACCTTAAAAGTGTCTCTAACTGTATATTCCAGAGCAACAGATCCTTCCGATTCTGAGTAAAGTCTTAATTTCATAAAGTTCTCAGAGTTAAGCATGCATTTGCATGAACACTTACAGGATATGGACACTTCTCTCCTATCTCTAGTAAGCATGCCCACGTACTCCGTCTTATTAGAATTTTCACCACCTCTCGTCTTCTCCTCCAGCGAAAGGTAAGCAGCTCTATCACTACTTATAAGGTGAACAGGGACTGGCATTTATTGAACACTTCCCACATACCAGCTAATAAGTGCTTTATGTACATTATCCCAGCCCGTCTCACACGAATCCTTTGCCATACATCAATATCCTTATTTTACAAATGAGGAAATGGATGCTCAGAGAAGGGAAGTGGCAGCCTGTGGCTACAGTCAGTAAGCGATAGGACTGGGATTGGACCCAGGGCCCACGGATCCCCAAGTCCTGGCCCACTCTGGTGCCTAGGACATCAAGAAGCAGCAACTTTCTTACTCCAAGTCAGCAGAACTATCCATATGGGGGTGGGAGGCATCTTAGGACCTTTTGCCTCTTACCCTTCTTGTGTTCTCTGAGCTCAGAGAAATGAAAGGACTTTCCTAAGAGCAAAGCAACAGCAGAGCTGGGCCTGAAACCAAGGTCTGGTCTTGGGATTCTCTCAACTCTGACTCTCATGGATCTCCTGGGACAAAGGACACTGGGAGAGCTCTGTCTGGGTTCCAGGCAGGCCTTTTGAAGGAGGCACTGACAATATTGGGAAAGTGACCAGGGCAGGAACTGCTAACCAAATTATTATTGAAGGAACAAAGAATAAGAAAGATCTAAAGGCAAAACATGATCTTTGTCTGCAACCATTTTTAGGACTGTTTAGTAAAGAAGAAAGAGGCTTGGCAATGTGAGGAGGAGTGGATTTCAAATGCAGATTATGGAAGAATTCTATAGAAATCCTAAATGTGGGAAGTACCAAGTTCCTCATCAGTCCCTGGAGATTTCCAAGCACAAGCCAAATATCTATAATTTACATGTTTGTTTCCTCCCTCCCTTCTTTCTTCCTTCCTTCCTTCCTTCCTTCCTTCCTTCCTTCCTTCCTCCCTCCCTCCCTCCCTCCCTCCCTTCCTTCCTATCTTTCTATCATCATCTATTGAATGGTTCATGGCTCTAGAACCCTTTCATCTGTAAGATTCCACAGGCTTTTGAAAGATAGTAAAATCATTTAGGAAGGCAAGCAGTAATCTTGTACTCACTGCTCACTGTTCTTAGGGGAAAAAAAGGTATTATAAACTAAGTGGAGATAAAGTCTACCTATTAACGCACATTTGAGAGGTAGAGAAAAAAAATCACCCATAACATTAATTTAGATCATGAATACTCTCTGAAGTGTAAAAAAAAAAAAAAAAAAAAAAAAACCACAACTCACTTTTCTTTAAATCTTCTTAAAAAGGTCTAAGAATAGTCCTTCAAATAATCCTTGAAGTATGCAATTTTAATTTGGACACATGGTAATTTCAGTCTACCTGTTGAAAGAGACAAGAGAGAAATCAATCATTTTTGATGAGGATGCTGTTCTGACAAGCAGCAGAGAAGATTCAGGCAGCTTGAGGGGTAGGGGTGGGGGTGGGGGGTGGTAGTCGCAGCAGCAGCAGAGGCTTTTGCCCCAGGCTGAAGACTGGTTTTTGAACACTCAGAGGAAAAGCAACTAAGGTAGTGATCACAGTGCCTGGCACATAGCAAATGCTCAATAAATGTTTAATGAACGAATGCGTAAAAGGATACGTGAATAAATGAGTGGGATTTGTCACCAGCCTTTGATGCAGGGAGTTACCCGACAGGCTTTGACTCTTAGGGAGAAACAGAATTTCCAGGCACTGAGTGTATTATGGAAAATAGCACACAGAAAGGTTCATGGTATAGTAGAGAGAGTGAGGGCTCTGGAGCCAGCCATATCTGTATTCAAATCCTGTCTTTACCACTTATAACTGCAACCCTGGGCGATCTTATTTATTTATGTTTATTGTTGTTATTAAATTGGATTCTTAGCCCGTTCGTTAATTTTCAGCCCTTCTTCCCTAATACAAGCATTTAAGGTCATAAATTTCCCTTAAGTGCTGTCTTGGCTATATTCCACAACTTTGATATTTAATATTTCTTTTACCATTCACTTACAAGTATTTTAAAATTTCTATTATCATTTTTTTCTTTGACCTATGAGCTAGAAGTGTTTTTGTAAATCTCTCTCCTCTCCTCTCCCCTCCTCTCCTCTTCTTCCAATCTCTCTCTCTCTCTCTCTCAATACACACACACACACACACACATATAACCATTTTTTAAACTCATTTTTCTGTTATTGATTTCTAGCTTACTTGTACAGTGCTGGGAGAAAGCGGGCTGTAGGACACGAATTCCTTAAAATTTATTGAGATGCTAATTCCTTAAAATGTATTATTTTGTAGCCTAGGATGTAGTCAATTTTTGTGAACGTTCCACGTGTGTTTGGAAAGAACGTGTATTCCGCAGTTGTCTGTTGTCCTAAGCTAGTTTTTTTAACCTCCACACACATCCATTTCCTTATTTGTAAAAGGGTCCGTGAGCTAAATACACATTAGTTCCCTCCTGCCATTTAGAATTACACTTACTGACATAGAGGCTGTGCAGACAGAAACAGAGAGTACATGAGAAAGAGAACCAGCTGTGCTATTTCTTGCTTATAGCAATATTGATAATGATACCCTAGAGTTACAAAGCATTCGAAGTTTCCAAACGATGACCACGTCTGCCATTTGGTTTCTTCCTGTCAACAAACCCCTGAGGTGTCACCTAGGCAGGTCAAGGGAGGACCCACATGGAGAAGGGACATGCACCGGTATGTAGTTATTTACTCGGTCCTCCAAGCCAGAACCCCAGGATCCCTCCTTGTTTTCTCCCTCCCCCTCGCTCCTCGCACATGCTCAGTGCAGTCTCGGATCCAGCCTTGTTACCACCCTTCACACCCGCATCGTTTCTTGCCTGCACCATTCCAAGAGAATGATTCAATTCCTACTGTTTTAAAAATACACCTACAAGAGGTAAATCCAGACAAGATCTTGGCAGATAGGATTCCTAAATGGAGCTGAGAATGAGTGCTGGGTCATGGGGGCCAAAATATCAGAATCTGGAAGGGGACAACGATGTTTATGACTATCAAATGGAGGCATGGGTTTAGAAAGGTAGAGAAACGTCGTGCTGAGTTCAAATAGCCTTCATCTGACAAAGCTGTACCATGGCTTTGTCCCCAGGCCACTCCAAGCTCTCTTCCTCCTTCCAGAGAGAATTACTGGGAGCCACATAAGCCACCACTTCTTCAACTCCACCGCCCCCCCCCCCCAAAACCACTGTGGTGTGACTCCACCTCTAGAATGTTCTTAGAATCATAATGATGCTGTCCCTGCAAATTCCAGAGGCTTCTCAACCTGCAGTGGCCTCTCTGGGTCCTCTGCCAGCTGGGTCAATGCCTCCTCTGGAAACTCTCCTGCTCCTCCTTTTTCCCCCAAGGCCTTTCTCTGCCTCTTTTGCTGCTGCTTCTTTCTCTGCCTCGTCCTTAACTGTGAAAGAGCAAAGAGCTTTCTCTTCTCTCCCTCCTTAAATTCTGTGGTTTAAACTGGCATTTTCATGATTTAATTAGAGTTGTTTCAAAGTCAGAACCTTAAACTGCCACTTTGAAAGTGGATACTAAGTCTATGCCCGTCACCGTGCTGAACATTTACTTTATTTCCCTGGACCTTCACAACAACCACTAGTGGAAGGTATTATTAATATTCCCATTGTACAGATAAGAAAGGAGAAGGTAAGAAAAGAAGTGGAATTTGCCCAAGATCACTCAGCTACTAGATGAGGCAGAGCTGGGATTCACACCACCGTCCGCCTAACTCAAAGGCTGTGCTCTCTGCCACTACACTTAGTCACCCTGCCCTCCTACGGCCTGGCCTCAACTTGCCACTCTCCCACGGTGTCATTTCATGCTTGCATTTTTGCTGCTTGCGGAAGGGAAGGCCTTCATTCACGCTGTGCTGAAGAAATTCTAGTCATCATTCGAGGCCCAGCTGCAATGCCCCTCCTAAAGCCACCCACAAGCCTAGCTGGTTTAACTGCCACCGTCCCCTTGCCCTGGCAGCTCTGCGAGGATATCAAACGATCCGTTCATGCATCTGACCACGCACCCACCCATCCACCCCCAAATTGCATAAATACGGTAAGGATCGCTTATCCAGAAGTCTCGATACTAGCAGCATCCAAACAAAGAAACTGTTCCAAAGGATTTTTTATGCTCACCCTCTGAAAAATTATACTTACGTCAAAATTAACGACAAATTGCTGGAAGTCATGGTGTATGAGAAGGAATGTGCTCTGCTAGGCATCTCTCAATGCCGACTGGCCAGGGACAGCCATCCCTGTGATCTGGCCAGGGAAGTTTCCAAGGTTACCAAACCAGGTGCCTCTGATTTCCCTCACCCAACCCCCACATTTCTGAATCCAGTTTAGACATCCAGCCTGGCTCATGTACCTCTTCCACCTCGAAGCCCTCCCTGAGTCTCCTCCCACAACAGACACAGGTGTGTCTGTGATAAAACTCTGATGGCGCCCAGTAATTTGATCACCCGTGGCTAACACTGAAGCTCAAAGAGCACTTCGACATATTTATTTCATGCTTTACCTTCCCTTCTGGTCTTTCGGGGGCTAGGAGTCCCATCTGCCTCACCTTCACGATGTTTTCTGAACCAAGCCCAGTGCCTGGCACACAGAGGTTCATGAGTGACTGACGGACTGACTGAAACAGGATGACGTTGACCTTCGATGGGGGAGGCTGTCCAAAACTCACTCACGTGCAAGCATCCAGCAGTGTTTACGTACAAAGCAGGGGCTAAATAAATATAAAATCCTTCCTCTCTCCACCCCACCAAATGGAAGAATCAGGACAGTGGGACTACACATCCACTGAGCCCAAGGTTTCTAAAGACCTGTGTTTCATGGTTCACAAACATGTTGGGGTGGTGGCTTTTGGCATTCTCCAGGATGAACTAGGCAGGGAACGGCCATGTTTGGACACGTTCTAGTTTCCATAGTCACAAAATGAGTTAGAGCTTGAAGACAGATAGGGCTTCAAGATCAGCTTCTACAACCACAGCCTGTTTACAGAGGAGGGCTGGAGAGGTTAAATGACTCCATCCAAGTCCCAGGGCAAGAAGGACTGTGCAGATGCATTTTCCCTGTCCCCTTCTAGACTTGCAAATGAAGCCTCTAGGAAACCGAGTGCTTGCTGAATGGCTAAAAATAAACTCCCAGAAACTTCATCTAGTTATATCACGGCTGCAATTTACAGCGTCTAGAACTTCAGCATGGTATAATTAGCAAGTGGATTACAATAATTTATTTTTGGTTTAAATGCTCGAATGAACACGACCTTCCAGTAGAATGGGAAAATAAGAGGCTGGGAGCCAGCCACATGCTTCTTCCCTCTTCCAATGCCACAGTTTTAACACTGGCTGGCATCCATCTACCCATGTCTGGTAGATGAGCCAGAGAAAGGATTGCAACTCCCAGCTCTCGGCTTCCTAGGAAGTACGACTTCTGGAATACATCTTCCCAGTGACCAGGAAGGTGTCCGAAATCACCCTTCCGATGAGCAGGAAAACTCAAAGGCAGGGAAAAGCGTGTGGTGATGCCTCTGAGCAGACAGCAGTATCCCAAGACGGGACCAAGAGAGACACTGTCACGCAGCCGAAAGAAGACTGGACGGGGGGTCACAGAAGACCTGTGTTTGGGTTTTGTTTAACATGCACCATGAATAACACCCACTTCAAGTCCCTTTCATAAAATGTTGATAAATAGGTAGCTATCTCACTAGATTATTACGGGAATTAAATGAAAAAAAAAAAGTATGGAAAGGAGTTTTGTAAGTGAGTGCTAGGGATTCTTCTCGGGTGGATAAACTTCCAAAGTAGCTGTCTCTGATGAGGAACTTTCTGGACCAAAGCACTACAGAATATTTAGAAGGAAGCCGGGGGCAGGGCAGCAGAAAACCTGGAAAGTTGTCTTCTCAAGTTTCCCTCTACAGAGTCCGGGCAAAGGCACATCCATTCACTTTTTTTGCAACATCTCCCAGCAGAGCATTCTGGAACTAGAAAACAGGGACCCTGACTTGGGCGAGGAACACAAACAACTTGTCTCCTCTCTCGGGCACTGCACCGAAACCAGCCAAACATCTGCCAGAACACGCCCCAGCGTGGAAGGTGGAGGTGGTGGGCAGGCAGTGTGCAAAGTCAAAGCTGTGCTCGCTTCAGCTGAAGGAAGGGACACGGACATTCACGGAGCACCTACCGTGTGCTGGGCACAGTCCTGGATCCCTTCGCTTCAGAGCTTTCCTCCAAACGCTCCCTCACCATCACATGGTACAAGTGCTTTTACGTGGTGGACATGCTCTCTCTTCCCTGACTCGCTCACCAGCCCCTGGAGCCAGACGACCTGGACCCTCATCCCCACTCTTCCAAATCTTTGTGATCATTTTGGAGGAACTTCAGTGTTCTGAGCTAGGAGGCTGGGACAAGAACCCCACATTTGCCTTGCTTTACCAGACTGCTTTCAGACAAAAAAAAAAAGCGGGTGTGAGAAACTTTGGAAACTGGGTCGAACACTGAAGAGTATGTCACCCTGGTCAAGCCCCTCAAGAGATTCCCACCGCACTTCACTAAACGTTAAATTTCTACGTTGTTCCCAGCCCACGTGCCTGGCCCTATCTTCCAGCCTGCCCCCTTGTTCTCTGAGCTCCTTGCAAACCAGTCATCCTGCAGGCCATTACACACAGGGAGCAAATGTCGCTTCCCCTTCCAGGAGTCACCTCCTCTGGCTTTAGGTCTCAATTTAGACTTAGAGTCACTTCGGAAGAAAGCTGCTTTCCCCTCTCAGGTCAGGATCTGTTTTATTCACTCATGTATATTTCCAGCATATAGAGCAGTGCATGGCACGTAGTAAGTGCTCAATAAATACCTCTTGGAGGTGAAGGTTTGTTAGAGGGGGTATATATAGCACAGACTCAAAATCATTGACTCTGGAGTCAGAATACTCAGCCTGACCCTGGCCACTCCACTCAGAGCTGTTAGCACTCTGACTTCACTTCTCTGTGCTCCAGTTTCTTCAGTTACGCCCAAAGGGATCATAATTACGCCTACCTCTTAGGAGTTGCTGTGAGGGTTAAATAAGTGGGTTTAATCCAGGAACTGCTAAAGTTCCCAGAATGAAGCCAGGCAGGTGGTCGGTACTATGTAAGTGTAACTATTCTTGTTGAGATCCTACTCATGCTCCTCCCCTGACCCAGGTCACATCCTTTCTCTTTGTGGAAGCTACTCCAGCTTGGTCCTCGTCCTCTGCTCTCCTAGCTCATAGTGCCTTCTCCCTGCACATGGGAACCTTGCACATGTTTATTTGCTACTGTGGCTTGACCGTTACCTAAGAGTGTAAGGTACCTAAGAGTGACTCCTTCCCAGGAGAGATCACAACAGCACAGAGGAAGGGTGAGAGAAGAAGGCCCGAGGGCTACTTGGAAAAGGCAGAGAGCCAGAGGATCTGGGCAAATGGAATGGGGCACATGGTGAGGGCTTCTTGTGAAACCCACTTAAAGTCTCCTTGGGGTTTCTTCCTTGAAACCTGTTTGTGGGGGCAAAGATTCTAGCCTTGAGTAGTTGCTTCATGGGCTAAAAAAAAAAAAAAAAATGCCGTGTGTGTGTGTGTGTGTGTGTGTGTGTGTGAATAAATGGTTAGCCATTAAGATGTAAAATGCAGCTGTCACAGTCCATAGAACAACAGACAGGTTAATATGGGTGCTTAAGAATGCTATTTCCTCATATTAACCCCAGAGCAACAGCAACCTATCCAGATAGACTCGGGAGTGCTTGCCCCGGAAACCTGCCGCTTTTTGCTCTAATAATATTTGATGTTTAAATAATAGTTGATGTTTGTTTCCAAGCAGAGTTCGCTAGCTTGCTTCCCTCCCTCCCTCCTTCCTACTCTAAGAATATCTTGGCCTTAGCTTTCTTTCTGAAATCTGGGTTATAAGCCTGCAGATGTGCATCTGGGTCACATTTAGTTTCCGAACTTGCCTCCTGACTGGGTTCCTTGACTTCCATTACTCCTCTCCCTCTGCCACCTCCCAACCAACCCAGCCTACCTACATGCTGCCCGCCAGGGAGCTGATTTAACTTAAAAAAAAAAATGTTTAAATGGTAAAAAAAAAAAAGGTTGTAAGTCCTTCCCGGCAAGAGGCGAGCTTCAGTTCCGCGAACTGCGTGAACGGCTATGACTTGCTCTCCTGGAGGAAACCGAGGCTGGCTCACAGCACTCACCTGTCCGGGAGCAAGGCCGGGCGGTGGCCGGCACACGGGCCCCACAGGGACACAGCTGTGGCTCTGCTGGACTGGCAGCTTGGGGAAGTGACTGCAGGGTGCACCCTGCACGCTGGCCACCGCGGTGGAAGCCGGCACCCCAGCCCCGGTGACAGACTTCCGCGCGAGGGCAGGCTGCCTGCACAGGCAGGTAGTTCTCCATTCCCCTTCGACTACTGTCCGAGTTGTGGGCAATCCGTGCACCACTGGGGAGGCGCGGATGGGAGGTGAAGGGTGTGACCCGGGCACCGTCAGAAGTCACTAGCAGATCCTCAAGTGGGCCGGGCTCTCTGAGGCCCGGGGCACCTTGTCCACGCTGTGCCCTTTCTCTCTGTCATCCAATCTTCCTCTGAGCAATTCCGCCTGTCCCGAAAGACGCAGGAGGTCACCTCCTTCCAACAGCCTCCCCCACCCTCTGACTAGATCAGAAGCCCATCTTCCGGGCTTCCGTGGCTCCTGTGCTTCCCCTGCTGCTGTGATTCTCACCTTTGTGAGATCATCTGCCTATTTAGTGGTCTCTAGCGAATATCTCCCATGAATGCCTACCAGGGCAAGATGCTTTGGGTACAAAGGGCAAAAAATAACCAGTACAGGGGCGCATGGGTGGCTCAGTCGGTTGAGCGTCCGACTTCGGCTCAGGTCGTGATCTCACAGCTCGTGAGTTCGAGCCCCGCGTCGGGCTCTGTGCTGACAGCTCGGAGCCTGGAGTCTGCTTTGGATTCTGTGTCTCCCTCTCTCTCTGCCCCTAACCCACTCGCATCCTGTCTCTGTCTCTCTCAAAAATAAATAAACGTTAAAAAAAAATAAGAAAAATAATCAGTACATTAATTAACATATATACCAACTCTCCACCTTTCTCCGGAAAGAATTTAAGGCAGCATAAAAATGAAAAATGTCCCTGAGCAGCTTACAGTCAGGGGGAATGGCAGACAGATAAGCAGTTTCAGAAAATATTAGCTGGGGAGCCTGCGTGGCTCAGGGGATTAAGTGTCTGATGCCTGATTTTGGCTCAGGTCATGATGCCACGGTTTGTGAGTTTGAGCCCCACATCAGGATATGGGTTGATGGTGTGGAGCCTGCTTGGGATGCTCTCTCTCTGCCCCTCCCCAGCTCATGCTCTGTATCTCAAAATAAAGAAATAAACTTAAAAGAATAAAATAAAGTTAAAAAAGTATTACCTGACAGGGGCTGAGATAATGTGATCTGGCTGAGGGCCTCGGGTGGGGCTTGGGGGAGGGGCTTCTCCCTGGTATCCCCCAGAACCTGGTGCAGACCCCAACATGGGGGCTGCTCAGTGAATATCATTTGTGAAATGAATGAGGTGGGTAGGAAGGGAGTACATGAAGGGACCTTAGAGATCACCCATTTCAATGAGGAAAACAGTTAGTGGTGGTGTAAGAAACAGAATTTGGGCCTCTAAGGACTTCCACCGGAAAATCTAAATCCCATTGAATGAAATGCAGAAAGGTAAACAACTTCTCTTCTCTGGGCCTCAGTTTTCTCACCCATAAAAGAAGAGGGACGCCTGGGTGGTCCAGCCCGTTAAGAGTCCAGCTTTTGATTTCAGCTCAGGTCATGAACTCATGGTTTGTGAGATCGAGGCCTGCATTGGGCTCTGGGCTGACAGTATGGAGCCTGCTTGGGATTCTCTCTCCCTCTCTCTCTCTGCCCTTCCTCCCCCCCCCCCCCCCGTCCTGCCTCACTCTGTCTCTCTCTCTCTCTCTCTCTCTCTCTCTCTCTCTCAAAAATAAACACTTAAAAGAAAAAAGAAGAGGGTTGGAGTAGATCAGTACAGAAAGCTGTTACGGCTTATAATCAGTTACCAAAAAGGGTTGAGGAGTTGCGAGGTCACTGTATCTGTCTTCTTCTGATACACATCCAAGAACCTACTAACAGCAAACTTCATCCATTCACCCAAAATACTTGTACTAAGTGTTAACTGTGTGCCAGGTGCTGACCTGGGCATAAGTGCAGGGCACCCACAGACCCAACTTTCCCTAGGCCTGCTCTCCTTATATAGGTCTCTAAAACCCTGGGTTTAGCCCAACAATCTGCTTTACAACTTGGAGCAAGCCCCTGACATCTCTGTACTTTCCACCTTCCTTCTTCCCTATTCCTTTGCTTTCTCCTTCTTTCATACCTTCATTCATCCATCCATCCATCCATCCATCCATCCCACCCACCCACCCACCAAATGCTTACAATATCTTCTAAGCGCCCGGAACTGTGCTCTCCATGCTGCAGCTGCAGTGGTAAGACCCAGGACCTGCCTTCTAGAACTCAGCTGGGCCCCTTCTGTCTAGCGAGCCAAGCAGTTTGCAGAGCTATGGATTTCATCGGCATTCACCATCCTTCCATCCCTCCATGACTCTGTTCATGCCGTGTGTTTGCCTGGACTGTCTCAAACTTTTGACCCTCTTCCAAGGTCTAGTTCCTAGGCCGCCTACCCTGACCTTCCCTTCTCTGGGGTCCTGCAGCCCCCCGCTGGCCACCATGATGACACTCTAATGTATGGTGGGTTTGTCTGTTGGCCCCACTGCTCTGAACTCCGTGAGGCCCAGGACCGTGTATTTTCATCACTGCATCTGTAGCAATGCCAGAGGAAGCATGGCTGAAGTCAACTGAGATCAAGACCTCCCAAGCAGTAACTAGTCAGGGGGACAGGCTCAGGGGGACAGGGAAAAGGTACTCGCCTCACAGCTCGTCCTACCAGCAAACCCAACACTAGCCTGCCCGACAGCTTCCCTCTGCAGTCACAGGTTGTTCTCAGCTCCCGTGGTACCCAGGGACCCTGCTTCCTGCACCTTGGGCACTTTGCACCTATATCCTTGGATGCCTTGTGTAGTCCCTCTGCAGGACTTTCTGCAAATTTGCTGGGCAATGTGCAGAATCCAAGGTAAGAAAACGTAGCCTGGAATCGTAGCCACAAATACAAAACACCTACAGAACCTTGAGCTTTTCTGGCTGCACCAGAAAATTTTGGTAAAGTTCTCCAAGGAAGACAAGGTCATTTCTCCCTTACAAAGTCTATTCACGTCAGCCAGAGCACAGGAGGCCATCGACAGCCCTGGGTCCAAAACAGCCAGGGTGTGAACCTTGGCTCTGCTGTGCTAGCTACGAGCTAGCACGGCTGATGCTGACCTTGGGCCTCCAGCTGGATCAGGCTCCAGTCCTCCTCCATATTTCCAGTCTTGCGGCCAATCCTCTCTGCCCAGAAGAGTAATTCAATTGCTGGCTCACTCACACATCCATGCAGCCACTTACTCTATTACTTTTCATCTCTTCACTTAATCACTCATTCCTTCATTCACTCATCCATCCACATTCATTTCTTTGAATTTGCACTTACTCATTTACTCAAGATCGCACATTCATTCACTCTACTCATCCATTCATTCATTTCTTCATTTACTCATCAACTCATTCATCCATCCACTCTTTCACTCCTTCCTTCACTCACTCCCTCTGTCCTGTACTCATTCACTCGGTGCCTCACTCACCACCTACACATGCCCCGTCGCCATTCCTCAGCACAGCATCCTGCCAGGAATGCGGCCTCCATCCTGCCCGGGTCCATTAGTCCTCACTCCCAGGACATTCTCTTCCATTTCAACATCCAGCCTGCTGAACTGTGCAGGCATGTGTCCTAGTGTGCAGAGGATACGCTTTCTACTCAGGAACAGATGTTGTTGTAATTACTGTTTTGACTTTCACCCTTTAATGCCAGAGAATTCTTTCCACCAAACTCCTCCAGGATGCAGGAAGGCAACGACTCAGCATGGGCAGAACGTGCAGTGCCTGGGGGTTCAGATTCCAGGACACGGGAGATTCCTGGCAATCAGAGCTACAGGGAACTTGGAGAGCCTCCCTACTCCAGGGCTTTGGAACCTGGGCTCCAGGGATGAGCTGGGAGGGGGGGAGGCAGGCCTGGAGAGCAGTAGACTTTGTGAGCCAAGTTGAGGAGTACGAAAGGGAGTCCCAAGAATATGCAGTCATGATCAGTCTGGGTTTGGGTTACTGTGATGACAGGTGACAGGGTCAATGGAAAATGTAGAGGTTTACTGGCATGGGGCCATTGAGAAGCAATGTCATGGCAGAAGATTAAAATCATAGTTTGCTGACCACCTACCATGTGCCAGGGGCTTCCCATACTTCACGCTAGCTGTCCTTCAATGATCACTTTCCCTTTCTTTTAGAAAGTAGAATTCCCTGGGGGCGCCTGGGTGGCGCAGTCGGTTAAGCGTCCGACTTCAGCCAGGTCACGATCTCACGGTCCGTGAGTTCGAGCCCCGCGTCAGGCTCTGGGCTGATGGCTCAGAGCCTGGAGCCTGTTTCCGATTCTGTGTCTCCCTCTCTCTCTGCCCCTCCCCCGTTCATGCTCTGTCTCTCTCTGTCCCAAAAATAAATAAACGTTGAAAAAAAAAAAAAAACTTTAAAAAAAAAAAAGAAAGTAGAATTCCCTGAGCTTTAGCTGGTCACATGACCTCTCGGCTAAGACTACATTTCCCAGATGCCCTCACAGCAAGGTATGACCAGCTAAGCTCTGGCCAATGGCTGTGAGTGGAGGTGTTCTATGCCACCTCTTGGTTGCACTGTTAGAAGGAAGCTGGTGCCTTCCACTTCCTGTTTCACTGCCTGCTGGCTAACGTGTGGCCCCCTCTAGTGAGCCATCTCTGTCTCTGGGATTGAGGGCATAACCTCGGGGATGGCAACACAAGACAGAAGCCACTTTCAGTTCCTGCAGAACCCTGTGACGCAGAACTTCTCTATCCCCCTAGCTGAGATTTTACATGCAAGAGAAACAAGCATCTGTTATGCTTTGGCCACTGTTGTTTCATTCCCCATTAAAGCAGCCAAGCCAACATCTACTAAGATGGGAGGATCTCCTGCATCATGTTTTCTTACAGAGAAACTTCCTTTAGAGGATCTCTTGTGGCTTCTCTCACTCCCTCACTTGATCTGCCCTGTTGTGGTTGAAAAGCATCCCCCCGAAACCCACGTGTGCTGGGAACCTCAGAACGTGACCTCATTTGGAATCAGGGTCTTTGCAGATATAATTAAGGTGAAGATCCGGATAAGAGCCTATGGGATTAGGTGGACCCTAAATCTAACGAGAGTACCCTTATAAAGGATGGAAGAGGACCCCGTGAGGCACAGAGGAGAATGCTGGGTGACGATGGTGCAGGGACTGCAAGGAGGCATGCACAGCAGAGGAGCCCCAAGGAAGCTAGGAGAGAGGCCCGGAACGGATTCTCCCTCAGGGCCTCCAGAAGGAACCAAACTTGCTGACTTCATCTGGATTTGGGACTTTTCAGTTTCTAGAACAGTGAGAGGATACATTTCCATTGTGTTAAATCCCCGAGTTTGCTGCAATTCGTTGCAACCGACCTGGGAAACCAACACGTGCTCTGAGCGGTGGGGCAGCCATCTGTCAGGCGGATCCGAAAGATGGAACCGGCCCTGCCTCACCTGAACCCCCTCCCCCTGTCCCCATGCCCCCCAAATGGCCTACAGAAAGCAAACCTCTCTTGTCCTCCATGGGATGGATAGGCTGTCTAACTCCAGGGTGAATTAGGGGTCAGCAAGCCCCTCTGGCTACAGATGTGAAGTGACACTGTGTGCCCTCCGTTGTAACTGGTGTGTGTACTATTCAAGATCGTGGCCTCTGAAGCCAGGCCACCCAGCATTCAATCCCCGTCAGCCCTTCACTAGTTGTGTGATTTGGGGCAAATCAACTAAACTTGCAGCACCTTGCTGTTTCCGTCTGTAAACTGGAGTAATAATAGCGCCCATCTTATAGAACCCGTCGTGGGGATCGAATTGGTTACATCGCGAAATGCTCAGAACAGAGGCTGACAAAGGGGAAGTACCTGCTAAGCACGCATTCACCCTTAATGTGCGCTGATAATGCTATGTAAGTATTTGCTATTGTAATTATCATTTTGCAGACAAGGAAACAATGTGTCGGAGAGCCCCCAGGTAAAGATCTAGAGGAGAGGAGATCTGGAGTGCCCGCTGAGTCATCCTCCGTCCCCACTGGCTGCCCAGTCACCCATCTGGTTAGGTGGTTAGGCTCCCAGGCGCTGGCTAGCCGGCCTGGGAGGTCTCCCTCCTAGCTTCAAGTCCTTCAAGGACTCCCTCTGCAAGCAGTTCCAGTCGGCCGCTCAGCAGGCCGAGCCATGCAGCCCGGTCAAGTCACCGAGGGCCCGTGTGAGGGAGGATCCTGTTGGTCTGTGTTGGGACAAAACTGGGTGACTCCTCAGCTCGGATGGGACCGTTTCTGCAGTCTGGGCTGTGCTCCAGGGAACGCAGGTTGTATATGCAGGCATCAATGAGGCCCCTCTACCTGGGGGTGCCTGGATCACATCCAGGGTGACAGCAGCATGTTTAATCTTGAGAACCAGCCTGCTTATCACACACCCAATCCCCTGCTGTTGGGATTATGGAATTCCTCTCGGCTCAACTGCATAGATAGGCTGGAGGAAAAGGTGGGAGGGAAAAGGCAAGGGACGTTTGTTGAGCACTTACTGTATGCCGGGCTCTGTGCCAGCTGCTTTACCTAAGCTGTTACATGTAATCCTCACAACAACCCTATGCTGTAAACCCATTTTAACAGATGTGGAAACTGAGGTTCAAAGAGCTGAAATCACCCGCCCAGGGCCCCAAAGCCAGGAATGCCAGAGGCACCCCGGTTTCCCTAACATTTTCTTTGAAAACACAGGTAGGTGAATGGGACATACCCTCTCCACCCTGAATAGGGAGGGTCTTCCGGGTCCCGACCAGACCCAGAGGGGCCTAGAGCCCAGAGCAGGTTCTCCTGGCCATGAATCTGCAGCAGCAAGAGCAGCAGCAGGGTTTAAATGGCCCTTTACATACTACAGAGGACTTCTGCCTTTATCACCTCCTCTGGTGGGCGTGGGTCAAGAAAGGCTGCGCTGGCGATCCCATTGAGAAAGGTCCCAGAGCAGGAAGCCCAGGTTATTTCCTCTTCCGGGTCTTACCAGCTCCATTTCTGGGAATGCCAAGGGGATGGAACATACTCTGCTAAGGGGATTTCAAAGGCTAAGTCAGCCACACTTCCTGATGCCCCTTCTGTGTGCCCAGTGCTATGTTAGGGGCAGGGACTTCAGACAGGAATCAAACAGTCCCTGCCCTGGAGAGATTTAAGAGCAAGTGGGGTCAATACATCTGGCAGCATAAGAATGATGAAAAGGAGGGGCGCCTGGGTGGCGCAGTCGGTTAAGCGTCCGACTTTGGCTCATGTCACGATCTCGCGGTCTGTGGGTTCGAGCCCCACGTCGGGCTCTGGGCTGATGGCTCAGAGCCTGGAGCCTGTTTCCGATTCTGTGTCTCCCTCTCTCTCTGCCCCTCCCCTGTTCATGCTCTGTCTCTCTCTGTCCCAAAAATAAATTAAAAAAAAAAAAAAAGTTGAAAAAAAAAAGAATGATGAAAAGGATGATAGCTAACATTTACTGAGTACATACTATTGGCTCTTCTAAGCGATCCAGGTTTATTTACCCTTCATAAAGCCCTACTGTTGGCTTCATTTGACTCTCGAGAAAACTGAGGCACAGAGAGGTTGGTTACTGGTAGGCAGCAGAAGTGGGAATCAAACTCAGACACTATTTCAACTTTTAGGCAGACCGTGATGAATTTGCCAAGAACGGAAAAGCCAGTTACATCTTCATAGAGGAGTTGCTACCAGAGCAGGGTTTTGAAGGATGACTAGGAGTTCACCAGGCACAAAACAGATGAGCGGGGTCACGAAGTTCCAGACAGAATTAAAGTGAGAAAAGTGTGAATAATGGTTGAGAGGCACAAAACAGAGTGGGAGCGTGGAAGGAATTTGAGACAGTTAGTTCAGTACGGCTAGAACATCAAGTTGAAGAGTTGGGGGTGAGGGTGGGAGATGATTTCAGAAAAGGGGCGGCAGAAGGAAAGGGGACCAGCTCCTGGAGGCTCATGAATGTCAGGCCTAGAAGCTAGGACTCCCCCTGCCCCCAGTGAGACAGACACAAGGTTCATTTGCATCATGCAGTAAGTAGCCTGGGAAAAGTCATTCAGGCTGGAACCAACAGCTGGTTGCAAGGTGGCTGCTATACCTCAAGCATTAGATCTGTGTTCAAGGCAGGATGAAGGAAAGCTAAGAGGCAAAAGCCCGATCTTCGGAATAGAAGCTTGCAACTCGCGTGACCCACAAAGGGTCTGAGGTACGGCGGAGATGATGACGATCATGGCCTGCGTACATGGAACACTACTGCAGCATATGCTCGTGCCGGGGCTAATCCTCAAAGCTCTTAAGACGCAGGTACTCTCGTCATCCTCACAGACACAGGAGGAGACACAGAGAGGCTAAGAAAACCTCTCTGGTTCCCCAGGCTACCCAGCCAGGAGTGGCCGAAGCTGGGCGATCTGGTTCCTGAGTGTTGCTCCTCATGGCCACATTCTCCTGCCTTTGAAAGTGCACTCTGGGGGCGCCTGGGTGGCTCAGTCGGTTAAGGAGCCGACTTCGGCTTAGGTCATGATCTCGCGGTCCGTGAGTTTGAGCCCCGCATCGGGCTCTGTGCTGACAGCTCGGAGCCTGGAGCCTGTTTCGGATTCTGTGTCTCCCTCTCTCTGACCCTCCCCCATTCATGCTCTGT
This sequence comes from Lynx rufus, assembly GCF_022079265.1. Lineage (NCBI taxonomy): Eukaryota > Metazoa > Chordata > Mammalia > Carnivora > Felidae > Lynx > Lynx rufus. The sequence continues at coordinate 53,429,794 of NW_025814897.1, read as the reverse complement.
CTCTCTCTGTCTCAAAAATAAATAAAACGTTAAAAAAAAAAATTAAAAAAAAAAAAAAAAGAAAGTGCACTCTGACTTGGAGGTGGACGTGTGAGTGTGGAGGCAGGGAGTCTAGTTTAGAGGCTGTCTGAACCCTCGAGTGAAGGGGCCTGCACGAGGGTGGTGGCTGTGAGTGGAGAAGAAGGGGCAGGCAGGAGGGGAAGGGGTCAGGACGCAGAGAGAACCCTGGGGTGGGGCCCAGGGTGAGAGACGAGTGGAGGAGGGTCCCGGACTCCCTGATTCTCTCCCTCCCCAAACTGGCTCCTTCTGTGTCCGCAGGGCCTGCAGGGCTGGGCCCGGGCACGGGGGGCTGGGCACCTGCAGGGATCCTGAAAAAAGAATCACACCACCATGGCAGGCAGAGCCCGAGGGAGGTCCGACGTCCACACTGACAGCCATGTCAATGTTGTCGTTCCGCGTGCAGACTCTCACCCTTGCCAGTGCCAAGGTCCAGAAAAGCATGAACCAGTTAGCACAGCTGGGGCCATGGTCAGATTACTGTCTTGTGCCTGGCAGCAGGGGGCAGGATGATGCTGATGTCTACTGCTGACTGGGGCCCGAGTGGAGGGGACAGAGCAATGACTTTAGGGCTCAGAAGACATGAGCTCCCATTCCAGATGAACCCTTGGTTAGCAGTGACCTCAAGCTGGCTCTAAAGCAAACACTTTCTGAGCATGTGCTATGCACGCATGCCTTCAGCGGGGAGCCAGGATGCAGAGGCAGACCCGACCATCCCTGGAGTCAAGGAGCAACTAGTCTCCACAGTGCTGGTACTAGAGATCGGTGCTGTGGTACAGGGAAGCACGGAGGGCTGTGGGAGCATGGGGTGGTCGTCCAGCGGGGTGAGGGGCTGCTAAACCAGCATGGGAGATCAGGGTGGACTTCCTGGAGGAAGTGACTACCAAGCTCCATTCCCAAAGAGAAGCGTTGGCCAGGCAAAGAGGAAACGCATTCCATTCAGTGGGAGCCACCGGGGCTAAGGAGAGGGGGGAGAAAGCAAGACACAAAGAGGAGAGTCTTTGGGAGGCCCTAAGCCCTCTCTGCTTCATCATCGCACTTGCGGCTTCTGGTGTCCTGGCAGCTGGCAACATGGTATCTGACTGCTGCAGAAAACAGAGCTCTTAGTGCTTGCAGTACATTGATTATAAAACTGACACAATTCTTGCCCTCCTTGTATCCACATTCCTTTGCAAGGTGACCGCAGCTCCCATCAAGAGGTGGAGACCCTCTCCCATCTGTTAAATCTGGGCTGACCTTGTAACTTCCTTTAACCAACAGAATGTGGCAAACTGATAAGGTGTGAGTCCTTGAGCTCATGCCTTCCGTTCCCTTGGAGTTTTGCTCAGATGCCAGGGGATCAAGCCCGGGCTCGTCTACTGGATCACAAGAGGAACACACCCAGTCACCCTCCTACACTGCCCCAGATGACAATCAGCCCTCAGCCCATCCACCAGCTGACGTAGGGTGACCAGCTCACTCCCTTTTGCCTGGGACTCTCCTAGTTTTAAAACAGAATGCCTCAGGGTACCTGGGTGGCTCAGTTGGTTAAGCGGTTAAGCATCAGGTCATGATCCCAGAGTCCTGGGATGGAGCCCTGTGACTGGCTCTGCACTGAGTGTGGAGCCTGCTTGGGATTCTTGTTCTCGCTCCCTCTGCCCCTCTCCTCTCCGCTGCTCCCGCGAGCACACTCTTTCTAAAATAAAAACAGGGGCGCCTGGGTGGCGCAGTCGGTTAAGCGTCCGACTTCAGCCAGGTCACGATCTCGCGGTCCGTGAGTTCGAGCCCCGTGTCGGGCTCTGGGCTGATGGTTCAGAGCCTGGAGCCTGTTTCCGATTCTGTGTCTCCCTCTCTCTCTGCCCCTCCCCCGTTCATGCTCTGTCTCTCTCTATGTCCCAAAAATAAATAAACATTGAAAAAAAAATTAAAATAAAAACAAAACAAAACAAAACAAAAAAACCCAAAAAAACAAGGGATTCCTGGGTGGCTCAGCTGGTTAAACATCTGACACATCAGCTCAGGTCATGATCTCAGTTTGTGAGTTTGAGCCCTGCATCAGGCTCTGGGCTCATAGCTCAGAGCCTGGAGGCTACTTTGGATTCTGTGTCTCCCACTCTTTCTGCCTCTCCCCACTCGCGCTTTGCTTCTCTCTCTCAAAAATAAATAAACATTAAAAAAAAAAAAACACCAAAAAAGTGAAAGACAACTCAATGCCTCACATTCCCAGAAATGGGGATGGCTGGTCACCCTCCACTGACTTCAGATGTATGAAGGAGCCCAGCCAAGCCTCATGCAGATCATCAGCCCTGTCCAGCTAACACACAGACTAGGAAGCAATAATAAAAACTTGTTTTAAAGTACCAAGTTTTGGGGAATTTGCTATACAGCAATAGATGCTGTCATCTGGCAGCGCAGTACACTGGCACTTTTGGGGATGAAGCCCAGGCTCTCGGCCTCAGCAGCAGCTGGGAACAAACTAGGTTCCCCTCCTTGAGCATGGGCACAGCACTGAGTGGGTCACGGGAGGGAAGGCACTGGAGCTCAGAGAGGTTAAGCAACTTGCTCAGCATCACAAAGCCAGTGCGTATTGGCAATAGATGCAGACCCAGGTCTCCCAGGCTTTCCCCTTCTGCCAAGCTGCCTCTTTAATCAGCACATTTCTGCTGCAGTAACTGAAACTCCCCCAGAGACTGTTAATTTAACAAATCTCTGGTCATGCTTGGGCTCTCTGTGATGGTTTTCTTTACAAGATCCAGTGTCAGACTGTGTGATATGCTCCCTCCCACACGAACAATGATGAGGCCAATACTTAACCACAAGCCACCACCAGTCCCACCGTAGTCAGAGACCAGGGCAAAGGCAATGCTTGTCAGGCAGGAAAGACACCTGTTGAGAATTTCCTGACTCACGGGTTGAAAGCCGCACAGACTTTACCCACACAAGGTGCTAGGAGACATCTATCTCAGTTTGAATTGACACACACTGGTTGTGTCACATCTTGGGCAAGCCATTGTCCTTCTGTGGCAGACTGGGTGTTAAATGATTATTTAAATTTGGAACGTTCACCGTAAGTGGAGGGTAGGACAATGGAGTGTTCAACTTTAAATCTGGTACCCAATACAGGGCTTTGTAGCTGCTCAATAAACATTTACTGATTGTGTGAAATACAGCAGGATGCATCGTGAGGAATGACTTGTGTTCCTTTTTATTTTTCTGGTGTAGCAAGGAAGTCAGGGGACCGATAGGGCAGAATAACCTCACAGTAATTCGAAATCCAGTAAGAGGCATGTCCCCCCTGTTCCGGGGAAGAATGGGGCAAGACTTTGCATCCAAGGTCTGAGCATCTTTGTCCCTAGAGAGAGTCGGCTGGCTTTACCGCATTCCCACGACCTCTTCACGCTCAGCTGTTCTGAACATGTCTGAGATGGTGGGACCTTGGTAGTGGCAGTGGGGAGAAGGGTGCTGAGGGTCCTAGGGATCGCAGGAGTCTGGTGAGGAACATCAGAGACAGACCTTCGCACCAGGAAGACCCCTCTCCTTCCCAGGGTCATGCACACTTGGGTGGGACGCTGGACACATGAGACTTTGCCACACTGGGAGTCCAGCACTGGACAGACGGCCACGGGCCTGTCAACACCTTGCTCTCCACTCCTGGCCTCTAAACAGTAACTTCCTGTTACGTAAGCCACCAGTTTGTGGTACTTTGTTTTAGCAGCCCTAGCCCTGTAATACAGGAGGGGGCACCTGAGAGGCCCTTTGGGGATGAGACACGGATCGTGGAGATGTCCTTGGTTCCAGGGTCTGTGGGGAAGGGGAAGCAGGGGAGGGGAGCCATCAGAGAACAACACGGACTGGCGTCAGTCAGTGTGAAGGCCCAAGACCATTTAAATTTGGCCTGCGAAATAAGGACTGGGCCGTAATCCTCCCTGGGTCAGCAAGCATCATGGTCAGGCAGTACTTTTTCCTATTAAATAATGAAAACGAGCAGTGCGCTGGAAGCAATTCCAAAGGTGAGACAGACCCCTTCCCCTGTTTTATGGTGAGGAGACAAAGACCTGAGAGGGGAGTATTTTGCAGGTGTCCCAGAGAGGGGAAGGGCTGGGACCATAGCCTGGGCATCTACAAATGTCCTTCTTAAATGGGGACATGCCTCACTCAGCAAATACACAGAGCTGCGGCATTTGTGTAAAATGCAAAAGCCTCTGTGGGCACAACCGTATATTTAGACATTTTCAAGAAGGGAAGGCAGTGGGAATGGGTATTTTCATTTTCACAAAGTACTGTGGGAGCCAGGATGAGTGAGGATTGTTTTATGAGACTGAGTCTTCCTTGAGGTGACCCTAGCCAAGAAACAGGGGTAGAGCAGGGAACCACTGTGTAGTACTTAACAAAACTTTGACCTGCATCAACCATTGGGTTCCTTCAAATGGAGAGCTCCACAGGGCAATGAGGTATGTGTTTTAGAAATCAATGTCGACTGGGGGAAGGCTGGAGCCAGGAGGAGGAGGTGGAGGAGGAGGAGGACACGGGAACAGAGCCCCATCCAGGGTTGGAAGCCACGTGGCATGGAAGGTGAATCGGGAAACAGAGGAAGGTAACCTAAAATAATTGTGTAAGTTAATGAGCAAAGAAGCTCAGCTTTTGCACAAATCTTCATTAACGTAACGAATGCCAATTGATGCTTTTCATTGCTTTTCACATTTCAAAGCACTGTATTTGTCTACTGGCTCAAAATTTTTTCAGGCTTAAGAGGCCAGGCACTTAATCATCCAAAGCAGGCCACTTTTGAGGGAGAAAGAAAACATTTTTTAATAATTATGCTGGGTCAGCAGGTGTAAACCAGGACTGTCCCAGACAAACAGGGATGTATGATCAGCCCACCATAAGCCTCCGAAAGAGACTGGGTGGCCCAGGGACACCATCACTCATTTACCCCAAACCTGTCCCTCCCTGTCTACTTTATCCATTCAGCTGCTCAAATAAAACTGTAGGCCCCTCTCGATCTTTCTCCCCCTCCTCCTTCCACTCCATCTGCAAATCCTGATAACTCTGTCTTCAAGTTATTCCCCACTTGTCCACTTGTCCTTTCTCCTCAGGGTTCACCCTAGTCTTAGGCATTGTCACTTCTCACGTGGACAGCAGCGAAAGCCTCCTAATCTTTAGTCTCTCCACATCTATACTTGTCCATCTTAAAATCCATGATCCAAAAGGCAACAAGAGTAATTTTTCAAAAATGTAAATATGATGTTTCTCTCTTGCTCAGAATCTTCTAGCATCTCCCTACTGTACCGAGAATAAAAAGCTAAACTCCTTATCTTGGCCCTATGTCTTTGTTCAGTAACTATTTGTTAAATGAATGAACACACAAATTAAACAAGTATTTGCTGAGTATATTTTATGTATGTCTTTTAGCTTCTGTCTGACCCATGCTGTTGTCGGGAGGAAAACTTTGTTCTAATTCCTGATGTTTGTTCCCATGTAAAGGGAGCGCTATTACAACCCTCCTGGCCTCTCTCTGACCCTTTACTCCCAGAGAGTGGAGTCAGTTATACCGGAGGTAAGCCGAGGAAGAATAAACCCAGTCTGCTGGGTAGAGCGTCACTCTTCTTCCTCCCCGCAGTTGGCAACATTTGTTTCCACTTCTGTAGGGGCTGGCTCTCTCTCTGCCCACCATCAGGTGCAGCAGTCAGCCTAATCCTGGATCCAATTACCGAGTTGATTCAGCTCTCTTACCAGGAAAATTATTCATTATCAGTAATAAACATGGTATTTTGGCTTCCATCTGTCACCCCTTGTTTGTCTCTCAATTTGTCCAGAACTCAGGTGGAAAGAGGGGTGCCGATTACTGGACTCCCCCAAAGACCTCAAACATCCCTTGAGAAACAGGAGAAACCAGTTGCATCAAGCCTGGTACGGAGCCACCGGGACCCAAGGGTATAGCACTCTGGGACTGGGGAAAGGAAAGCTCTGACAGTGCAGTTGTCGGCTGAGCAAGGATCATGTGGCACTCACAGTGAAAACTGAAGCACAAATTTAGCAGCAGCATTTAACCCAGAAGAATGTCTTCAGGAATGAATCACTCAGGGAATATCGTCATTTGTGCAAAGAGGCAGAGGGTTATAAGGGAAAAGGTGGCTGGAGATTCTTGTTGATGTTTATGAAAACAGATGGCCTTTTTTGCTAAACAGAGAGCCAAAACAAAAGCATCATTTATTCCAGGAGCTAAGAGATTTTTCTATAGACATCTCATAAAAAACCCATCTCTTAAGCTTTTTAACCCCCTAAAGAATTCACAAATAGCACTCCTTAAAATAAAAGCAAAATGAGTTTCCCTAAGGATGTAAGTTACATAAGATCATCTTGGTTCTTCCCCCAGCCCCCCACCTCATTCTCCCTTTGTCTGTTCTGTGCCCAGAAAACCTTCAAAACTCTGCTGGGAGTGGATTGCAAGACGTGGCAAACGTGAAACGCAGTTCACGTTCCTCTCAGGGGAGGGATTTCCTGACTCATACCTCCCTATGTCTCCCATACTCCTACAGCAGGCAAAAGACTGGGCTGGAATTGTCATCTCATTTCCTCATCATCTTTAATTTCTTTTTCTTCAATCCATCCTTCCCTCAGTCTTCAGACCCCGATTTGAAAATAAAAGATCGATGTCCAGGCCTTTGTCTCCGGCTGTGCCTATCCAGAGCCTTCCCTGGGAGGCCACTATGTAACCTGGATCAGTGGGCTCCCTCTGGCTTCCAGGAGGGGTCAGCCAATAAGAGTCCTGGCAGGAGGTCGAAGTTAGGAGCAGAATGAGGTCAGGGTATTGCCTCTCCGGGCAACCTCCCTACCGGGCTGTGAGTTGGCAGTGGCTGTGTTCCGGTGTGAAAGGGCAAGCACTCTCCTTGGCCAGCCCTTTGCTACAGCTACAATGTGGCAACTGCTCTCACCGGGGCCTGTGAGACCTGCTCCCTCCTCTGCCCCATCCCTTGGGTGGCTACTGTTCCCAGATGCTGCTAGCCTCAAGGCTCTTCACCATGCTTCCTGGTGGCCCCTGATTCTGTCAGGCTTTAAGAACAGCCCCTTCACCAACCTCTCTTTAGTTACCTCATCTGAAATGCCACAGTTTCTTGCCAGGTCCCCAGTTAATACACTGTCCGTATCTACATCAGTCTTTATTTGATTCCAAAACAAGCTCTATTTATTTCTATTCTTTCCTTTCCTCATCAAACTTCTTGAATAAATACCCCGGAAGCTTTTGACTCAGAAGGGCTTTGCAGGCTGGCCAGCCTGGTGGTGTCTATACTTGTTTCTGGAGGTCAGTTTGCTAAAATATACCAAAAATCTGTAAAAATGTTGAATTCTTTTTTCTTAATGTTTATTCACTTTTGAGAGAGAGAGAGAGAGAGAGAGAGAAAGAGAGAGAGAGAGAGAGAGAGAGAGAGAGAGAGAGAACACGAGCTGGGGAGGGGCAGGGAGAGAGGGACACACACAATTCAAAGCAGGCTCCAGGCTCTGAGCTGTCAGCACAGAGCCCGACCCAGGGCTCTCGAACTCACGAATGGCGACATCATGACCTGAGCTGAAGTCGGACGCTTAGCCGACTGAGTCACCCAGGTGCCCCAAAATGTTGAATTCTGATAACCCAGAAAGTCTAGTAGTTCTCAAAAGTATCCCAAGGAATCCATGGGCTTATATAAAAATGTTTCTGAGGGTGATATTAAAAATATTTAAAGACTGATACAGGCACCCACTGGTTGAGACAGGGCAGGCTGCAATACTGCATCAATGCAGGGCTGACACTCACTGCAATATTGAGTAGAAAAGTAAAAAAGTAGCAGTCAACCGAAATGTCCAACAGCAGGGAAAATGTAAAAAAAACTCTCCCATTCCATAAAATAAAATACTCTGTAGCCTCGTAAAGGGATTCGATTCTGTAGATGAATATGGAATGACATGAAAAGTTGTATACCATATATTGTTAATGAAAAAAAAAAGATCACAGAATTCAATAGGGAGCGGGGTTCTGTTTTTAGAAATTAGAGAAAATGTATTTATTTTTTAAAAAGTCACTTGGGGCACCTGTGTGGCTCAGTCAGTTAAGCATCTTGACTCTTGATTTTGGCTCAGGTCTTGATCTCAAGGTGGGTTTGGGCCCTGCATTAGGCTCTACGCTGACAGCGCTTGGGATTCTCTCTCTCTCTCTCTCTCTCTCTCTCTCTCTCTCTGCCTCTCCCCCATTCTCCCCTCTCTCTCTCCCAAAAATAAACATGAAAATAAATAAATAAATAAAACCTGATCATTGGTACAGGGCTTTTTTAAAAATAAAAAAAATAAAAAAAATAAAAAGTCACTCAGCCCAGTTGTAGAGATGTGGTATTCAGGAGATGTTCCTAAAGTTTTGGTTAGGAGTCTCTGATTATAAACTGTTCGCGAGATGCACTGCCCAGAGGACCAGTCATTTAACTGATGGCTTCTGGTCTCTGTAGAGGTAGCTGACATTTGAAAACAGTGAGATACAAACCCTCAGGCAATCTTATACTACACACTGCCAACTCCAGCTCCGTGCACTGGCCACTGACTGTCAGCCAAGAAAACAATGTGTCCCGAGCAGAGACGGATGCCTGAATCCTTGGCAGCCATTTTCTGATGTTCTTTCTCCTGAACATTTAATATATTCCCAGAAGATTGACTACACGTGACTAATAACTATATAGGCTGTCAATCAACATCATCTTCGGAGAGAAACTTTCCAAGTCGGCCATATTAAAACCCCAATTAAGAAAAAAAAAAAAACTATTAAAAGGCATTCTCTCTCAACAATACTTTCAGTTATTTGACATTTAATTATTTGCCCCTTCCCTTTTACTCTTCCTCCCTTTCCAAAGGATCCAAGGAAGCTAGTAAGCCTACATGGAGAGGCATGCACATTCATGTGTATGTAACGACAGGTTCCTCTACATGCGTGGAGGATTCCTTACACAGTAATACGTACTATGGAGTACATGTTTAGTAATAATAACATGGTATTCGTACACGTAAACATAATCACACTCACTTGATTCACCCAGGCACGGAAGGCATGGCCAAAGTATGCTGCTACCTTCCGTCTACCAGAATGTAGAAAAAAATAAGAGTTGGCCGAGCTTCTCTGGATCCTGCTTGAGAGGTTCACCCTGTCATCACCTCTGGCCTTGACCCTGCTACAGCCTCTGCTACTGGCCTCTCTGCTCTGGTTCTCACCCGTTCTCTGCTAAGCCCCATACCCCTGCCGGATTCATCTTCATAAAAGGTGTCGTAACGTAATTCATCTTCATAATCATGCCACCCACTTGCTCCGAGCCCTGGAATGGCTCCCCACAGCCTAGAACAGTTGTTTTTATTTTTTATTTATTTTTTTATTTAAAAAAATTTTTTTTTCAACGTTTTTTATTTATTTTTGGGACAGAGAGAGACAGAGCATGAACGGGGGAGGGGCAGAGAGAGAGGGAGACACAGAATCGGAAACAGGCTCCAGGCTCTGAGCCATCAGCCCAGAGCCTGACGCGGGGCTCGAACTCCCGGACCGCGAGATCGTGACCTGGCTGAAGTCGGACGCTTAACCGACTGCACCACCCAGGCGCCCCTAGAACAGTTGTTTTTATTTTTTGTTTATTTTTTTATTTTTTAAAATTTTTCTTTCAACGTTTTTTATTTATTTTTGGGACAGAGAGAGACAGAGCATGAACGGGGGAGGGGCAGAGAGAGAGGGAGACACAGAATCTGAAACAGGCTCCAGGCTCTGAGCCATCAGCCCAGAGCCCGAAGTGGGGCTCGAACTCACGGACCGCGAGATCGTGACCTGGCTGAAGTCGGACGCTTAACCGACTGTGCCACCCAGGCGCCCCTAGAACAGTTGTTTTTAATTAACCTTTTAAATATTATTACTTTTTTTAATAATGGGACTCGCCCCCCCCCGCCACCCAAAATGAAATTTATGTTGGTACCAATTTATGTTGGTACAAACAGATGGAAGAAAAATTGCTCTAATTAAAGCCAGTGTGAGGGGCTGTAGTGTCCTTGGGCTTCACGGTTTCCAGGTCTAAGGCACCCATTGTCTTACACATAGGTACTTTACTGGGCACCTATGGGTGTTGCCCTAGGCTGGGGCACTGAAGAGACAAAGCCTCCACCTCGGAGTGTTAGAGTCTAACATGGAAGTCAGACGACAAACAAATGACACATTTGTGTCATTGAAACATTAAGTGAACAACAAACATGTCACCATAAGTGCAGATGAGTATTATGGAGAAAAAGAGAGGGCATCAGAGGGAAAGCAGTGGGTAGCAGTGATCTGTCTCCAGCAGGTAGGTCAGAGAAGCGCTCTTTGCTAACGGGACACGCGGCAGAGGCCTGAAGGAAGCCACAAACCACACAGGGATCCAGGGGGGTTTAAGGTTCCAGCAAGGGCATGGCGGCTGTGGAGGAAGGGGGCCTGGCATGTTCATGGGGCAGCAAGGAGGCCGGGCTGGGATGAGCCAGGGAGAGAGGAGATAAAAGCGTGAGGGAGGGGTGCTGCTGAAACAGATGTGTAGAGCCCCCAGTGAGACGTTATTAAGACTTTGGCTTTTCCTCTGAGGTGGGAATATTTGGGAGGTTTTGAGCAGAGGGGTGACAGGACATGTTAGTAGAGGGCTAAGAGGAAGCAGAAGGGCCAGGTAGGAGTCTACGGTAAGAGTCCAGGTGAGAAATGAGTGGGGTGAGGGGGTGAAGGTGATGCGAAGATTCTTCTTCACTTACTTTCTTCTTCATATACTTTTTTTTAAGTGTTTATTTTGAGAGAGAGAGAGAGAGAGAGAGAACAGGCTGGGGGGGGGGCAGAGAGAGATAGGGAAAGAGAGAATCCCAAGCAGGCTCCACTCTGGGGCTCGATCTCACAACCATGAGATCATGACCTAGGCCAAAATCATGAGTCACATGCTTAATCAACTGAGTCACCCAGGTGCTCCTCTTTTTCATGCACTTTTGAAGGCAGAACTGACAGTACTTGCTGATGGATTGGAAGAGGGATGTGGGATGTGAGAGAAAGAGAGGAGAGCAAAAAGACTCGGAGATGTTCAGTCTGAGCAAAACAAAAGATACGGCTGTCACAGGAAGGGCAGGTTGGTGAGGGAGAGGGAAAAACTCAGGGAATGAGCTTGGGCATGTTAGGTTTGAGAGGAGATATTGCCTGTTTGGGTGGATACATGAATTTGGAGATGAGGACAGAGATCCAGGCTGGAAATGCGTATCTAACAGTCATCTACCTACAGATGGATTTAAACCATGAGACTGGATGAGAGCACAGAGCAGAAAGGGAAGAGGTCCAGGACTTGGGTCCTGGGCCACCCCATCATTTAGAGATTTGAGATTTAGAGGAAGCAGTAAAAGAGACAGAAGAAGAAGTAGGTAATGTGGTGAGACAGAACCAAGAGAGCAGGAAGTCTCTGAGGAGAAGTGAAGGAAGTGCTCAAGAAGGAGGGTATTTGACCAGGTAAAATGGCTGAGTCATTTGAAGGCTCAGAATGACCACTGGATGTAGCAACGTGGAAATCCTTGGGGACCTTGACAAGAGCAATGCTGGAAGGGAGATGGGGGAGAATGTCTGCCCGGAGTTCCTCAAGGGCAGATGTCACCTCTCATTCATATCTGTGTCCACCCCCAGTGTCCACCACAACGCCTGGCACACAGCAGGCAGTAAGAAAGATCTATTGATGAACGAGCCATTTCCCACATGAAGCCAGTAATCTTTTGCATGTCCATGGATCCCAACAATTTCATAGAAGAGACCCAATCCTTTCCTATATGTATGTATCTGGATGTGAAGGGATTAGAAGAAGGCAGGAGAGGAAATCAAATGAAGGAATGTATCTCATTTCCAAAGGGTCAGGTAGGGCTACACTTTTTTCCACAAGACTCCATATCATTCCTGCATAGTAAAGCGAGTATAAGGAAGTCAGTGCCTTTGCTCACCTATGTCTGGGATAATAAAACAATGATGATGATTATGATATAACTCTGCACATTTTAGAAGGAGCTATCATATGTATTACCTCACTTTGCCTCTTTGCCAATTCCCTCACAATGTTAAGTGTTTCTGGCCTTAGTCCTCTAAAGAAAATTTGTATTTAAATAGCAAATAGCAGGTAAAGCTGCTGTAGGTCAGAGGTCTGCAAACTGTGGCCAACACATGTTTTTGTAAATAAAGTTTTATTGGCACACCACCATGCCCAACTGTTTTCATATCGCCTCTCCATAGCAGAGTTGAGTAATTACATCAGAGAGTGTACAAGGGGTGCCTGGCTGGCTGAGTGAGTAAAGCATACAACTCTTGGTCTTGGGGTTGCAAGTTCAAGCCCCACACTGGGCCTTGAGCCTACTTAAAACATTTTTTTTATTAAAATAAAATCATAATTAAAAAAAAAAAACAGCAACAGAGACTGTAGAAAGTAAAAAATCTTTACTATCCAGCCCTTTACATGGGGAGCCTGGGTGGCTCAGTCAGTTAAGCATCTGACTCTTGATTCTGGCTCAGGTCATGATCTTGAGGTCACAGGATCAAGCCCTACATTGGGCTCTGTGCTTATGGCACAGAGCCTGCTTGGGATTTTCTCTCTCCCTCTCTCTCTGTCCCTCCCCAACTTATGTGCACACACTGTCACATGCCCTCTCTCTCTCTCAAACTAAAGAAACATTAAAACAAATTTTTTTAATTAAAATAAAATCATAATTTAAACAAAACATCAGAGACTGTAGAAAGTCAAAAATCTTTACTATCTAGCCCTTAACAAAAAAAATTTGCCAACCTTTGTCTTAAACAAGCAAAACCAGAGGCCTCTAAAACAGGGTGCTCAAGACAATTAATTGAGGAGAAAATATCTGAACATTTCTTTCTCTCTCTTTTAATCTTAAGAAAAGCAGTGTCAGGGCGCCTGGGGGGGTGCTCAGACGGTTGAGCGTCTGACTTCTGATGTCATGGTTTGTGGGTTTAAGCCCCGTGTCGGTCTCTGTGCCGACAGCACGGAGCCTGGAATCTGCTTCAGATTCTGTGTCTTCTTCCCTGGCTTGTGCTCTGTCTCTCTCTCTCTCTCAAAATAAATAAGCAAAAAAAAAAAAAAAAAAAAAAAAAAGGAAAGGAAAGCAGCATTAGACTTTCCTAGTGTTTAGGACATGGATTGAGAGTGAATCATGGGATAATTTATAAATAAAGATGAAAATGCTGAGTATGTGTAGTAAAAAGCCATTTACTGTTAGGGACAGATGTTAAAAAAGTGCTGAAAACCAAGCAGGTGATACAATAGAGGGCTTGGCAAACAGTAGGTGCTTAAAATGGTTTGCAATAATATTAGTTAATATTACTGAATCTCCAGTCTGTTTCAAGAGCAGTGCAAAGGGTTTTATGTGCATTATTTCATTTAATTCACACAACCCTCCAATGAATTTGGTATTATAACCCTATCCCATTTTATAGAAGAAGAAAACTCAGCATTACTGAGATTAAGTGTCTTCCCCACCGACACACAGTGAGAAAATGGTAGCTTTGGGAGCCGAATCTGGATCTCTCTGACTGTGAAGGCCAAGGTCTGAGCTTGAGAACTGCCATGCAGATTCAATGGTGCCATATTGTGTAAATACGTTTAAGTTCAGGCTTATCATTAACCAAGGAAACATGGAAAGGGAAAACACTGATTGTGCTTCTCAAGCTATATCACACAGTTCTAAAAATGCATTTTGGCATACAACAAGGAGGGGAGGTCACCAGAACTTCCCTTATATTATACACTGGTCAAAACCCATAGAATGTACACCCCCAAGAGTGAACCTTAATATATACTGAGGACTTTAGGGGATAGGTATGTTTTGGTATAGGTTCACTGACCGTAAAATGTATTATTGTGATATGGATACTGAGAGCGGGGAAGACTGTGCATGTGTGGGGGCAGGGGGTATACGAGAACTCTCTATACTTCCTACTCAATTTTGCTGTGAACCTGTAACTATTGTAAAAAAAAAAAATAATGTTTATTAATTTTTAAAATGTGAGAGAGAAAGAGAGAGAGAGAGAGAGAGACTCTACTTCACATCTATTAGGATGACTATTACCCAAATCGGAAAATAGCAAACACTGGCAGGGATGTGGGGCAATTGGAACCACTTGCGCATTGCTGGGGAGAATGTAAAGTCATGTAGCTGCTGTGGGAATTAACGTGGCAGTTCCTCAAAAATTTAAAAACAGAATTACTGTATGACCTAACAATTCCACTCTGGGTATAGACCCAAAAGAACTGAGAGCAGGTACTTGAATGGATATTTGTATACCCATGCTCATAGCAGCATTATTCAGAACAGCCAAAAGATGGAATCAACCCAAGTGTCTTTTGACAGATGAAGGGAAAATATAGTGCACACATACAATGGAATACGACCAGCCTTAAAAAAGAAGGGAATTCTGACACGTGCTACAACATGGATGAACCTTGATGACATCATGTCAAGTGACGTCAGTCAGTCACAAAAAAACAAAGGCCATATGATCCTACTTATATGGGGTTCCTAAAATGGTGGCTGCCAGGGAGTAGGGGGAGGATAGAAAAGGGACTTACTGTTTAATGAGTACAGAGTTTTAGTTTGGAAGATGAAAGTTCTGCAAATGGATGGTGTTGATGGCTGCCCAGCAGTGTAAATGTAGTTAACGCCACCGAACTGCATATTTAAAAAATGGCAAAAAAAGGGGCGCCTGGGTGGCTCAGTCGGTTAGGGAGCCGACTTCGGCTCAGGTCACGATCTCGCGGTCCGTGATTTCGAGCCCCGCGTCGGGCTCTGTGCTGACAGCTCAGAGCCTGGAGCCTGTTTCAGATTCTGTGTCTCCCTCTCTCTCTGCCCCTCCCCCGTTCATGCTCTGTCTCTGTCTCAAAAATAAATAAACGTTAAAAAAAATTTTTTAAAAAAATGGTGAAAATGGTGAATTTTATCTTATGAATATTTTACAAGTAAAAAAATTTTTTGGCGCCCGGGTGGCTCAGTCGGTTGGCGTCTGACTTAGGCTCAGGACACGACCTCATGGTTCGTGGGTTCGAGCCCCACATCAGGCTCTGTGCTGATAGCTCGGAGCCTGGAGCCTGCTCCAGATTCTGTGTCTCCGTCTCTCTCTGCCCCTCTCCACCTTCAGTAATAAACATTAAAAAATAAAAAAAATTAATAAATAAGACCTTTAATATCCCATGCTAAGGTACAAATGTCAGATCCAGCTTATGTTTCTATTTCGGCCAGTCCAATCTATGTATTTCTTTGAAATGAAAAAGTATTTTAAAAATACATGAAAAAAATTAGAGTTCCCTTCTTCTTGGCCCATGACTTGAAAAGTGGCAGAACAGAAGTTTATGGTCTCATATCTGAGGCAGTGCCTAGGAGGCTGACTGAGTCCAGTTAAATGGCCAGCCAATTTTCATATTGGATCACTAGCAACTGGCGTGGTGCCAGTTGACTTTTGGTGCCAAGAGACAATCAATGTGGAATTTTCCACAGAAAGCCTATGCGCCACGAGTACTGGCAACACCATTTGATTTTCACATGTTTGGATCACGTGAAAGTAAAGATTGATGTATCATTGCCCAAGGTTTGGGGTATAATTGTTCATGCCCATTACCAGATTCTTTAATCTGATGGAATCATAAACCTTAGCAGTATTTAGGAAAAGTGCATTGGCTTAGGAAAAAAAAACAAAAAAAACAAAAAAACCACAACACAAAACAGAATATTAACACTGCAGAGAATCCTTCCTATTTCAAAATTCCTCCTGACATAGTCAAACTCTCCAGAAACAACTGCCAATGAGATAATACTCATAACAAGGATGATGATGATGACAATGTGGTTACCAGGTCTGAGTGCCTCTTCTGTGCCCAGAACTGAAGGTGGTACTTTACATGTGTAGAAGATTTAGTTTCATTGCCCCATTAGTCTTTCCAAGCAAATATGTTTTATCTCATTTTAAAGATGAATAAACCGAGCCTCAAAGAAATGAGGTAATATGCCCAAGATAAAGTGGCAAAGTTAGAATTTGAATGTGTATCTCTCTAACTGCAAAAACTATATTCTTTTCTTTTATATGCATTGTCTTTACTAGTACTCCCATGTCTTAGATGAGTACTATCCTCTTGCCAATCATCATGCCTATGCATGGTGAGAGCCTCAGATCCCAGGCTGGCAGTGCGACTCAGAGTGGAGGTTTCCCTAGGTAGTAGAGAGGAGGCAGGAATCTGGGGTACTGCTTGCCCAGAGTACCCCTTCCACCCACCCACCCCCTCCCGCAAGCCAGCTAGGGAATCTTGTAATAATGATCACACCTATTTGTCAAGCAACTGGTATACCAGGTGCCACAGAGAAGGCTTCGCATGCTTTATCTCTAATCCTCATAGCAATTCCATAAAGCAGGTATATTATCCTCATTTTACAGATGAGGCTCGGAAAGGAAAAAGACATGCCAAAGCAAAATGGCTAGTCAATGGAGAACTTTCCTCTTCATTTTGTAGCGCCTTGTGGCAGAAACCCAGAGCCAGTCTACAAAACAGAGAAAAGCATATGGTGGAAAAATTATAAATTAGGTTACTATCCGTGAGGCAGGCAATCTGGGAAAGTTGAATACTGGAGGGTGAGTGGGACAACGAGGGTAGGGAGACCCTTACCGTCTCGAATTTTCTAAGGAAACTGCCTAAGGTCAGAGAACTGTGCAAATAAATAGCGAGGGTTATTGTTCCTGAAATAAACTACTTTGAATCTATACTTGAATGCACTGATTATTGATTCACCCGCATCCAATATATATTATTAAGCACACAGCTCTAATTTATTGCATCTGAAACAGCCCCTCGGAGGCTGATTCTCCAGCCATTGGCTTTGGTGAAAGGTTCTCTTCAGACCACGTATTTACTTTGCAGGTGATATGATGGGAAGAATTTTGTTAACCAAACTCTCAAAGGGGAGTGGCATATTTATATGAAATCCTTAAACATATTTCTTACCTCCATTGCTTCCGCCCTTTCCCATCCTCCTCTCCCCCTTCTTGTTCTGGGTGTTAAACTTTTACTCACACAGCTTTAATGATCTGCTAATGCATTTGGGTTAATATTCCCGGTCTCTTAAACTCTAGTGCAGTGACCTGAACCCTCCCTATTAATTTGACTCTGAGAGGGGTTCAAGATGGAGTAGGTGCAATAATCCTTTCCACTGGAGGTAAAGGGGAAAGTACACCACTACGAATAGCTACATATATAAATAAAACACGGCCTCTTCCTATCTGTCAGGAAGACAAGGCAACCACGTGGGCTTCCTACTTGTTCACGTGGTGTCCATGACTCCTGCCAGGCCAAGGATGGGTCCTTAATAATTAATCCTGGACCCGCTCAGCCAGAAAGTGCTTCCTAAATAACCTCCTGTCAATAGTGGTTTGAATTAAGACCAAGTTCTAAATGCAATAGTTTTCAATTGATTGGCTTTGGGAACGTCCCCCCTCCCTGAGCCTGCCTGTGCAGGCAGGGCCCTGGTGAGACTACTGGAAGCGAGGGGTCCCATCCAAATTGTTAGAGGCTGAATGGTGTTCTGTCCCCTACTTCGTATGTTGAAGGCCTAACCCCCAGAACCTCAGAATGCGAGTGGATTTGAGACAGAGTCTTTAAAGAGGTAATAAGGTAAAACAGGGACCTATGAGTGAGCCCTGGTACAATACGTCTGCTGTCCTCTTAGGAAGAGGAGACTGGGACACAGACACACAGAAGAAAGACCACACGAAGGCACTGGAAGACGGCAGCCATCTATAAGCCAAAGACAGAGGCCTCAGAGGAAGCCGACCCTGCCGACGCCTTGATCTCAGACTTGGAGCCTGCAGAACTGGAAAGAAATACATCTCTGCTGTTGAAGCCACTCAGTCTGTGGTACTATGTCATGGCAGCCGGAGCAAACTAGACGTAACTTTACTCATCTACAAAGAACAGTGTTTCGGTACAAATTGGGAGGGACGGAAACTGTTATTTGGCACGGCCTACCTGCCGAAAACTCACCCATGAGATCTCATTTAATCCATACAACTGCTGGGGACGCACAGACTTCCCAAGCAGTGGGCTCTCTCTACAAAGGCTTTCTGTGCACATACTTTTTCAATAGTTGCAAAATTTTGAAGCAATTATAAGGATACTGTGAATCTCACTTGTGGGGAGTTAGGAAAACAATGAACCAGAGACTAAGAGCCGGAAAGAGGAGTAGTGCATCCAACTCCAGGACTCTGGGAGAGTCTGATCAAAGCCAAGCAACTTCTCCCCAGGAAGAGAGACTTAGGCCCACGAACCCAGAATGCTGGGTTCTGTTTCCAGGGTTAGCAGACACTTTGAAACTTATTCACAGACCCTGCAGGGAGTCACAGACCCCAGCTTACCGAGCCCTTGAGTAGGAGTTTCAAGGGAGTCTGGGCAGAGACAGATGATAAAGGAGAGAGAAGGCAGGGGAGAGAGGAGAGGGAGGGAAGAAGAGGGAATGTGGGAGGAGGGAAGGATGGGAGAGAGGAGGATGGGAGAGGAAAGAAAAGAGGATGAGGAGTGAGAAGAGGGAGACCGAGGGAGGGAAAGAGGAAGTGGAAAATAAAGGAACAGAAGGGAAGAGAGCAGGGTGGGAGTGTGGCAGAGAAGAGGCAGAGGAGAGGAGGGAGGAGGAAGAAAGGAGGGAGGAGAGGAACCCTGGAGGACTGAGAAGGAGGAGAGGGAGGAGGAGGGAAGGTGGGGGGGGGATAAGAACCCAAGAGGAGGGAGGAGGAAGAAGGCAAGGGGGCAGCCCTGGGGACTGGGCTCTGCCTCCAGGGGGTCCAGGCCAGGCTAAGGCGGAAGGGTGGAGTGTGGAAGCTGGCAAATCAAAAGGCAGTTGATACACGCGGGTCCGGCTATGGGGGAATTTTAGAACATGCACTACCTGCGAGCCTGCAAAATACACATTTAAACATCTCATTGAAATAGTGAAGGAGGGCTATCCTAGAGTTCCTAGCACTCATGGAAAATGTTAGTAAGAAATCCACAGGCATTAAAACAGATGTAATTGGCATAGCTCCTTAGGTGGAATTTCTTTCTTGCCGAATTATAGAAAACGTAAAAATACCTGTGAGGGCTTTTGTATGTTTCCCCCCACCTTGAGCTCTATTGCTACCCTCTGAAACAGAGTATCTACAAGGAGGGGGAAGAGTAACAGGTAGATTCTTACGGTGAATCTCAAAGGGGTATCCACTTTCCTTATTAGCAAGTTATTTAAAACACTGTTTTCTATGCATGTAAATATGGATAGACTATGGAACAGAATAAAGAATTTTATATGTTCGTAATTTGTTATCTTGGGCAAGCTGCTTAAGTCTTGTTAGCTTCAATTCCCACATCTGTAAAAAGAATCCATTAAGAGCAACTGAGAAGTGATGTAACACCTACAAAAGCCAGAGCATTTAGTTGGTGCTCGACATATACCAGGCCCCTTTCGCTTCTCCCACCGGCAGTCAGGCTTCATCTGACCTCCCACACTCTTCTTTCTCCCTCACCTCACAGCTATTTTCTCAAAACTATCGTTCTGTTTTTTAGGAAGTAGGGTGTGTGCTTCCTAAGAGGAGGGATCCTATCCTGTTCCTTTCTGACTCCCAGGCCGTAGGACCGGGTGGGCCCAGAGTAGGTGCTCACTGAACAGCAGCAGATGAGTCCACCAAACGTTCCTCTTGCAAACGCCCCTGAAATGCCCTTGCTCTTGCAATCTTAGCTGTCTTGCCCCTCCTAGAGTGAGGGCGCTCTGAAGCCCGCGGTTGGGTCTCACCCATCTTTTTATACCCTGGGTAAGGAGTGCCTCTATAAGAAGTCGTAGGGCCTCAACAAATATTTGCAGGTTGAATTTTGCTTTGATTTGGAATGGAACCAAAGCTAACAAGGACTGGGCTCCACAGCTGGCATGAATAATAGGAGAGAAAGGCCCCAGAGCGTACAGGAGAAATTGATCGGTCCTATTGGTTTTGCCAAGTCCAGACTCATCTAGGCAGATGCAGTTGATGGTTCCTGCTCCTAATGTCAGATCAGAGAGCGCTGCGGGACCCCTAGGCCCCCGGTGGTCAGAGGAAGTGCTTCAGCAGGCAGTCGGCCACTTACTGCAATGGAGGCAGGTTTCCCTACACCCAGCAGGGTTTAGACAGAGATGACTGCCAGTCTCCTGAAATGACACCCCCTCCAGGCAGCCTTCTGGAGCCTTCAGTCCAGACAACACTGATCTCTCCCTTCTCTGTGCTTCTGCTATAACACAAGAGAAAAAATCCTGTGGCTTTATCCCCATTACAGGATTGTTCAGCATTTCCATGTTTATCCTACTTGGTAGACACCTCCAGGGCATTTAGAAAGAGGCTGACATTTTCCATTATGGAGGCACAAGCCCCCCTGTCTGTCTCTTGCCACCTACCACTTAAATTACCCCAGGTACTGACTATCCCGCTCAGGTCTCAGCTTCCTCATATATAAAATGGGCGTAAGAAGGCCTACCTCACACTGGGCAAGGCGCTTGCATGGGATAAAGCGTGTAAAGTGCTTAACACAAAGCCTTGCACATAGTAGGGGCCCCTTAAATGGCAACCCCCTTTGGTCTTCCTCTCCTTGTCCTCTGTGGGAATATAGAACCAAGTCCAACTGTTCTTTAGACTCCCAGGATCTTATACAGAGCCTGGCAAAGGGTGAAAACTCAGTATTTATTTTTTTAAGTGAACGAATGAATGAATGAATGAATGAGGGTCAGACATTATACACGCTATTTCCCATGCCTCTCCATGAAATATCCCGAAGACCCTAACACAGACCGTCCCTCTAGACAGAAATAGTCTGTGGTAGAATAAATATGGAAGGAATCACATAAAAATGTAAATAATTCAAATAGGTGGTGCAATTCAAGGAGCGTGGGCTTTTTCTCCCCCCTCATGTTGCAAAGCAGGTTTAATTATAATTACAGTTTAAAAAAAGATTTTCAGAACAGACTCTGCATCAGAGTGTCTCAGGCAGAAAAAGAAAAAGTTTTGGAGAGTAATCCAGGGGCAACAGTTGTTTTCCCTGCAGGGGCAGAGTGGCAACAACCTTTCTCAGTCATAAGCTCTGGTTCTTGCTTTTGACTCTTTCCCAGCAAGGTGGGGGGTCGGGGAGGTTGCAGAAGATCCTGCGAGCTACAAGACCTCCCGTCAGCTCTGCACGCTCTCCTCACACCTCCAACTCCCAGGACTCTGCCGCTCCACCACAGTCACCAATGTCACCTTTTCTTTTTTGGGGGGGAGATGTAAGGACTGAACAAAAGGCCTCATAACAGGGAGACCCATTTCCTGAGCAGCCTTCCACTTCCCTTGTTTTATAGGCTGGGACCCTGGGCCTCAGAAGCACTGATGCTCCCCCCCCCCCCCAAGACCACAGAGCAGTTAAATGGCCTGGCAGTGTGGAGGCTCAGGGTTCTGAAGGGAACATGGATGCTCCTTCCCAGTGAGCTGCCCCTCAGGGGTGTAGCTCCTTGTCTTAATCTTTCCCCTCGGTCTTAGGGTGCTGTCTGGTCCCTGTTCATGGAGCACCGGCCCAGGAATCAGAACACAAGGGCTGAGATGGGGCGCCTGGGTGGCTCAGTCAGTTAAGTGTCTGACTCTCGGTTTCGGCTCAGGTCATGATCTCACATTGGTGGGTTCGAGTCCAGCATCAGGCTCTGCACTGACAGCATGGAGCCTGCTTGGGATTCTCTTGCTCTCGCTCTCTCTCTGCCCCTCCCCCACTTGCTCCCTCTGTCTCTCTCTCTCAAAATAAATAAACTTAGAAAAAATAAAAGAAGAAGAAGAAGAAGAACACAAAGGCTGAGAACCGGCCAGCCCTGTCCTGACTTGCTGTGTGGCCCTGGTCAGGTCACTATCTCCTTTCATCCTACCTCCTCCTCTGTAAGTGAAGGGTTGGGCTGGATGACTGGGTGTGAAATTCTCTGCAGATTAATGTATCAGACCAGCAAGTGTCCATCAGCACCTATTAGGGGGCCCTGCTGCTTACTAAGCCAAGACCCTGTGTGGGCCATGGTGCTGGGGACAGTTACCTTGTCTGTTCTCACAGCAGCACTGGGAGACAGGTTCTCCTCTCCCTACCGTGAAGGAAAATGACCTCACACGGGTCAGGAGGTTATCAACCTTCCAAGGTCACAAAGCTAGAGAATGGAAGCTGGTGGGTTTCAGGAGGGGTATGAAGGATGGGAATGTTTGGAGCATGGGGCAGCCTGGCTGGTGAGGTGTCCTGAGGGGACACGATGGGTCCAGGCCCTGATGCTCCTTAGCTGTGCAACATTTAGAGAAATCACTGGGTGCCTCTGAGCCTCAGTCTTCCTCATCTTTAAAATAGGGATAACAGGGGTGCCTGGGTGGCTCATTTGGTTAAGCATCGGACTCTTGATTTTGGCTCGGGTCATGATCTCATGGTTCATGGGATTGAGCCTGGCATCAGGCTCTGCACTGATAGCAAGGAGCCTGCTTGGGATTCTCTCTCTCTCTCTCTCTCTCTCTCTCTCTCTCTCTGTTCCTCCTCTGCTAGCACACATGGGCTCTCTCTCTCTCTCTCTCTCTCTCTCTGAGAGGACTCTCAGAGGAGTCTCTTAATTTTTTTAAATTAAATTTAAAAAATTAAAATAAATTAAATAAAAAAATTAAATAAAATAGAAATAACAACCTTTCTCTGGCCCATCTCTTGCGCCGGTGGAAAAGATCAAATAAGGAAGTTTGAAAACTGCCGCTCAAAACTCGCAAAAGCCTGAGCCTCAGTCTCACCACTTACTACTTCTATGGCCCCTTGAGCCTCAGTTTCCCTGCCCATGAAATCAGGATCCGCAGCCCTGCCTCACGATAAAGGTCTGCGCACGGGTCGGGAATTGCTCTCCATGTTTCCTGAGGTCTGTTTCCAGGGAGATGCATTCTTTTCCTAATAGGGCATCTGTCACACCTGTTCTCAGGCCTTCTGCCTCACCGTATCACCCAGAACACAGAAAGCTCTAGAGGCTGGAAGGCTCATTTTCTCTTTGCCTCAGGACCTGGCGTTTTGTCCGTCTGCTATGATGGGCCTGGCCCTCACTCACATTTCTACAACCTTCCAAACAGTCTCAATGAGAAAGCCTTGTAGCAGTAGCCTGGGTCCCTGAACAAACATGCTGCCCTTCCCTGAACTGGGGGGCCAGGTTATGTGTGTGTGGGGAGGGGGGGTGTGTGGGTGTGTGTGGGGGTGGGTGGGTGTGTGTCTAACCAATGCCATCCCCTGGGGTAATGGGTTCTCAGCAAAAAGGCTCTGAGTCTTTGCTGCTCCAGGTCAATCACAGGCCCTTTTCCCAGGGCTATTTTTCTGTGCCAACTAGCAAACAGGGCTGGTGCTCATTCCTCTCAGAGGCAAAGGTGTAACCGAAAATGCACTGGGTCTGCCTCTTACAGCTCACCACAGTTTCCAGAGAGCATGTGTGTGCCATTCCAAATGGTCTGGGGATTGTTTCCTCCCAGGACATCAGGCCCATTTG
Organism: Lynx rufus; assembly: GCF_022079265.1. Classification (NCBI taxonomy): domain Eukaryota; kingdom Metazoa; phylum Chordata; class Mammalia; order Carnivora; family Felidae; genus Lynx; species Lynx rufus. Next base: position 53,406,196 of record NW_025814897.1, on the reverse strand, counting down.
AGAGGGGAGGAAACCAAGGCTCTGACAGAGGAGCAGAGGAGGGAGGGAAGGGAGGGATTAGGCAGGGCTTCTCAGCTGGGCTGTTCACTAGACTCACCAGGGATCCTTTAATAACCACCCCTACACTTGTACCCCAATGTTCATAGCAGCACTCTCAACAATAGCCAAATTACGGAAAGAGCCTAAATGTCCATCAACTGATGAATGGATAAAGAAATGGTGGTTTATATACACAGTGGAGTACTACGTGGCAATGAGAAAGAATGAAATATGGCCCTTTGTAGCAACGTGGATGGAACTGGAGAGTGTGATGCTAAGTGAAATAAACCATACAGAGAAGGACAGATACCATATGTTTTCACTCTTATGTGGATCCTGAGAAACTTAACAGAAACCCATGGGGGAGGGGAAGGGAAAAAAAAAAAAGAGGTTAGAGTGGGAGAGAGCCAAAGCACAAGAGACTCTTAAAGAACAAACTGAGGGCTGATGGGGGGTGGGAGGGCAGGGAGGGTGGGTGATGGGTATTGAAGAGGGCATCTTTTGGGATGAGCACTGGGTGTTGTATGGAAACCAATTTGACAATAAATTTCATATATTAAAAATATAAATAAATAAAAATTAAAAAAAAGAAATAATAACTGCCCCTACCTGGGCTGACCCCACACCAGCGGGATCAGAACTTCTGATGGTGTGGCCTGGGCATCTGCGTTTTTCAAGAGCCACAGAGAGCCCTCTGCCTACGAAGAGCCTTGCTCACCCTGAATCCTCACAGGCATGCCACGGCAGAACATGAGGCCTGGGTTGTGGTTTGATTAGGCTTTTCTGGCCCTAGAGCCCAAGCTCAAAACCCACCATACCACACAGCCTCCTAGAGATGTACCTGGAAATGCAGGTTCCATCCCCTCCCCAAGCCTGCGCAGCAAACTATTCCCATGTGTCCCCTCCGCCCCCATTTCTTACAACCTCCTGTGATTTCATTTTCCCATTTGGCATTTTGTTTTGCTGTTCAGGGCATAAAGGGCCAATAGCTTCTTCCCCCAAGCTATTTCTCCTCAGAAGCAGTGAAATAGCTTAGCAATTTGGGAGACATTTAAAATGCATTGTTTTGCTGGGGCACAGGGTAGGGGGCGGGGAGGGGGTGACCGCCTTTCCTGTCTCCCAAATCCTAGTACAGAATGTGCAGGCTTCCAGTCAGGATTCCCCTCCCCAGTCTTGTCAGTGATTAAGCCGGAAGCCCTTCAACCTGCACCGTCCTCCCCGCTCCCCTGTGGCAGGACCCAAGGCTGACACACTGTAGACTGTGCAGGTCAGTGGGAACACAGGCTGGGGACTCACAGAGACTAACTTCAAACCTGGGCTTGCCCTGGGCATCCTCCAGAAAATGGCACCCACTACGCCCCAGCTTACAGGCATTCGCCAGAATTAGGTAAGAGGATGAATCAAAAGGCCCAGCCCGCTGTTGACCGAAAACAAAAACAAAAACAAAAACAAAAACGATAGTAGCTGTTATTATTAAATGCTGAGGATGAGTATTATACCACTACTGCGCTAATCTTTGGCCCTTGATTCGGGCCTGGCACATGTGGAGGAGGCATTGAGCAGTGAGGAAAGGGCTGGGTATTCCAGGACACGTTCTCTTCTCTGGATGGCATGGCCCGCGGAGCGCAATGTAGGAGGATCAGTCTCAGGAAACAGACCTTGTGCAAAATGCCAGGCCCACGCCCCATCCCCGAAGCTCCAGACGCTCTGGCCTGGGTCAGGCTGAGGGAGGGTGGGGAGTTTGCCAACGTTCCCCAGGCAACTCCACCAGCAGCCAGGGCTGAGAACCTCTGCCGACTTCTTCCCTTCTCTCCGCCCTTCCCAGAGTCTGTTGCTTCCCTTCTCCAGTGGGCACGGTTTTGCGAGGAAAGGAGTGCCGGACCGTTCAGTGACACAAATGTGCTCTCTGTAAACCGTGGTGAGTTGGGGGGAACAGACCCAACCAGTTTTCAAAGGCACCCGTGCCTCCCGCAGGACAGATGCCAGCCCGATTTCCTAGCCCTGCTCCCACACATGGAGGTGACGAGTATTGATTGAGCAGCCACTCCGTGTCAGGCACGGAGCAGGACGCTGGGGAAGCAGTGGGTGGAGAGGAGTGCTGTCCTGCCTTCTGCCCTGGGGAGCGCAGGGGTGGGATGGGTACTGGGAGAGGAAGCACAGGTGCTATGAGGAAGGAAAAACAAGGGACCGGACTGGTCGGGGGGGAAATCAGAGCATCCTTGTGAGCATCCTTCAGACAAGGAAGCTGAGGCCTGAGGATGACACTCAGGAGGCAGCCAGGAGAAGAGAGCCCAGAGTCTGAGGAGTCCGGACGCTGGATAGGGCTTGGCCAGCTGGAAGAACTGGGAGATGCCAGCATGTGAGGCACAAAGAGGAGGAAGAATGGGTCAGGGTGAGACAGCGAGTCATCAAACGAACATCCAGGGGGATGCAGAACAACGTGGCCTTGGCAGTGAAGAGCATGGCCTCCGGAGCCAGAGTGCCAGGGTTCACATCCCGCCTCAGCCGGCTGCAAGCTCTGCGATGTTACGCCATGGACTTAATCTCTTTGTGCTTCAGCGTCGCCATCTCCAAAGTGGAAATTATCATACTACCTATAAGAGTTTTTGTGAAGATGAGCTAATTCATGTAAATCATTTAGAAGCGTGCCGCAAACATATGAAACAGTATATAAACATTTGCTATCATTATTGTTATGTCCTAGGCGTGGGTTCAGCCTCCCCATCTGCGAAATGGGAATGATAACGGATCTGACTCCGAATGCAACAGTGCAGATGAAATGCAGTGCAGGAGGTACAGGTGGAGTCCTTCCAATATGACCCTACAACACCGTCACCATTATTTATCTTTACGCATGATACATGCTAGGCAGAGGGTATGGCCCCTCTTAGAACAAATCTGCAAACAAGTATCTAGAAGTGGGAGGGGCTCTCAGGGGAAGGCTCCTTCACTGCAGGTACTCGAGCACAGGGCGGGCAGGGCATTCGGACAGGGTGGCCAGATGAGGTGCCCTTGCAGCCCAAGAATCTACCATTCTGTCTCTAATCTCTATCGATTTCTGCCCCTCTCTAAAAATTTTCACAAACACGTCCTGGAGGCTTTGCCCCCAGACGGTAATCCTCTCCTGCCTGTTTCCTTGCCGTGGCAGAGAGACATCAAATCCAGACATTTCCCGTGCCCCAGGGCTGACAATGCTTGTAGGGAGCACACCGGTCAAGGGCATAAAGTGGTCCCCTCGGGTTGGTGCCCCAGCCCTCTCTGTCCTCACGGCATAAGGGACACTGGCAGCCCCTGCCGCAGCAACCACAGGCACAGGGAAGCTGATGCCTAAGTCCCCAGGCAGGCTCGCTTGAAGAAAGAGACTGGGATTCAGTTCAGGAACCCCAGGGTCTCCAGAAGCTTCTAGGACCTTGCCTCCCTCCCCACCGTTCCTTGGGTGCAGTTCATTGGTGCCCTCTAAAAATAGCAGTGGTTATTCAGGGAAAATATACCATGCTCCGTCTCGGGGGGGATGCCAGCACAGGCCTCTTTCAAAAATAGAACCCCAATCAGGTATACTCCTAACTCCTTGTCTCACCCCACCAGTTCCAGGATCCTTCAGAAGGACCCAGAGACCGGGTGGCAGCTTCAGATGCTGGGAGGTTACCGAGGGGGATCCGCACCCAGGGTTGTCTCCTTCCAAATTCCTCCTCTGTTGGTTTCCACTTCAAAAAATCCATTTTCCCTTGTTGCAGAAAGGAATATATATTTATTCTAGGTATTATGGAAAACAAAGAGAAGTATCTCACCATCCAGAAATAACCACTGATGTGAGTCTGTCCTTCCTCTCTTCTCCCCTCTTTCTATACCACACGCGCGCACGCACACACACACACACACACACACACACAACATCAAACGTATTTTCGTATAAAAGGTATTTTCTTATACAACATCAAAGGTATTTTCCTATGTTATTAAATATTCATGTACAGCACAACGTTTTAATGGGAGCGTAGTAGGACAGAGGTGAAGCACAGGAAGGTTGCTTCAGAAAGATCTTGGTTCAAGTCTTGGCTCTGTCACAGGTTTTGAGGCCATGGGCAGCTATTTGAGCTCTTGGAGCCTCAGTTTACACATTTAAGAAGTGGAGTCAATAATAGCATCCATCTCAGGATTGCTATAAAGATAAAGTGTGATGCTTTCCTCACAATTGCTCAGTAAATGCCTGTAATAATAACAACAATGGCAGCAAACTCCATGAACTATAAATGAGTCAATGATTCTCCTGCTGATGGACATGTAGCTGGTTTCTAAAGCCCATGTTCTCCTACCATTCACCTCTTCTCTGGGAAGTTCTAGAATTCACAGAGAGGGCTCTGGAGGCAGCACCCTGGCTGAAGGCCCTGCAGACCAGGAGCAGATCAGCTGGTGAACGGACAGCTGGGGGTAGAAGCTGGCACAGCCTCACAAGGACCGGGCCTCCGGCCTTGTCCACAAAGCCTCGCAAAGCTGAGAACGATGTGACGAGACCAGACTATCTCCTACTTCTCTGGGGTAAGGACACCTCTAGCCTAAAGTGGTGCCTAGACAAGGGGCCTCCTCCTTTGATTCTCAGCCAGCTTCCATCCTGATCATCTTTCTTCTCCAAATTCAATTCCCTAGAGAGTTGAAGCATCTTTTCTCCCCAGTTAGATCCTTTCACTGTGCCTGGAAATAATAGACTCTGGGCCATGATGAAGAAAACAAGGCTCAGAAAGGTTAGGTGAATTCTCAGTAGTCACACAGCTAGTCATTAGTCTAGCTTCAATTAGAAGCTTATTTGGGGCTGAATTGGTCCACCTCCATTCATATGCTGAAACTTTACCCCCCACCCCGACCCCATGTACCTCCACAAGGTGATTATATTTGGAGATAAGGCCTTTAGAAAGGTAACTAAGGTGAAATGCAGTCATGTGGGTGGGCCCTAATCCAATAAAACTGGTGTCCTAAGAGATTAGGACACCCAGACATCAGATGGCCACCCAGTGAGGACACAATGAGAAGGCAGCCATCTGCAAGCCAAATAAAGGCCTCAGAAGAAACCAAACCTGCCAGCACCCTGATCTTGGAATCCTAGCCTCTAGAATAGATGAGAAAAATAAATTTCTGTTGTTTAAGCCACTCAATCTGTGGTAGTTGTTATAAACAGTCCTAGCAATCTCAGGGAGCGCTTAAAAACAAAGCTCGTAACAGTTTATGAGGTTACAAAGTAATTTCATGTTTTTTGATTCTTTTGATTTTTACAGTGACCTTGTGAGGCAGAAATAATATTTTTATCCCCGTACGGTTGGAGGGAATCAACAAGATGTCGAGATGCCGTATGTAAAATGCTTGGCCCGGCGCCTGGCAAGAGGAGGTAACGGCTGCTGGTCTCCCTGTCAAGTATTCACACCTGCCAGGGATCCTAAGGGGAAGACGATGAAGAGTGGGCACAGGAGCCACAGGGGAGACAGGTTTCAAACTCCATCTAAGGGGGATCTGTGCAAGGGAAGAAGGGCCCCGTCCGGAGGGCAAGCTCCCGTCCCAGGACACAGGAGAGCGGGGGTAGGATGGCCCCGGGTACCATGTCGCTGTCTCCATGTGACAGCTAGAGCCCCTTCAGCAGCAGCAGCTGAGAACTTGTTGGGAATATAAATTCTGGTGCTTTACCCCAGTCCAAATGAATCAGAAACTACGGATAAGACTCAGCGATCTGTGTTTTTTACAAGCCCTCCAGGTAATTCTGATGTACGATAGTTTGAGAACCCGTAGGCTAGCGGGGACTTAGCAACTGGGCAGGCAGATTGGAAAGGACGAGATGACCTTCAACAGCCCTTCAAAGCCAGAGACGCAGAGATTCAGGAGGACGCTGACCTCTCCCTCTCTTCTCCCCTTACCTTCAGACAGCTGTCAGCTGAAACAGCTGGGGTTGACTTGCGTCCTGTGGTATCAGCTGACTCCCCATCTGTGAAGTTGGGAGAAAGCCAGCCAGATTCCCGTTGCAGCCAGTGTCCCCCCAAATATGCCACAGATGCCACATCAGCGCTGGATGGGGCCTTGGGGACTTAGCACCAGAGCAAATCTGACCTAGAGAGAGCAAGGGTCATCCACAGTCACACACCAGAGTGATTCAGGCCAGGCCTTCCAGGCCCCCTCCTCCTAACTGTGTGCTCAGGCCTGGCACCCTGGAGGGATGTGGGAATCCAGCAAAACCACTGGAGGCAACTTATGTTTTCATCCCACCTCTCTCTGGCTCAGCTGGCACATGGATGGTTTTTGATTCCAGGCGGACCATTCCTGACAGAATGTTTCAAAGTCAAGGTGGGGGCAGGGGAGGAAAATGCTGTTGCTCCAGGCACATGCACAGCCTCTGACCTTTGTGCCTGTCAGTGTAGTTTCTGTCCACACTGGGGGATTATCTGGCCTCGGAAATGCCTCTACCAAGGGCATTACAAGGGATTCATGCTCTGGTTGCCTCAACATCCAGAGTCACCCAGGAGAGACACTTGTCAGACTTTGTTTAATCAGCCGTGGTAGGAAGTATAGGCCTTATATGGCTTTCTGACCTTATGGGAAAAGGCCATGCTGCAGAGGGTCTGTGGGAAGGAACATTCCTTTTAGCTGGCACAGCAGAGCCCATCACTAGGGGTCAAGTACACAAGTAACCCTAGAGCAGGACATAGGACAACACAGAGAATATGATTTTGGCTGGAAGACAGTAGCTGGGAAGTTTGGGCTTGGCCACTTGCTATTCTATAATCTTCTGGGTGGGGCCCCAAATTTGTGTTTCTAGTAGCAATATGGATACTGGTGGTCCAGGGACCACAATTTGGGAACCACAGGCAAAAGTAACCTGCCTTGCCTTCCTCATGGGGTTCTAGCAAGAGCTCCCTTGGAAGACCCATGTACCAGTATTGTTTTGCCCTTCCTCCTGTGTGGGAGCCTTGGACCATCACTCAACCCCCTCTCCCCCAAGCCTCAGGTTTCCTACCTGTAAGATGGGAGTAACAGCTACCATTTGTATCTCAGCGTGGTGAAGGTCAACGAGAGGAACAATTAAGGCAAAGGAGCTCATTAGGAGTGCCTGGGTGAGTCTACGGCCATACCACCCTGAATGCGCCTGATCTCGTCTGATCTCGGAAGCTAAGCAGGGTCGGGCCTGGTTAGTACTTGGATGGGAGGAGTGCCTGGGTGGGTCAGTTGGTTAAGTGTTAGACTCGTTTATTTTTAAGTTTATTTATTTTGAGAGAGAGAAAGAGAGAGAGAGTGCGAGTGCACAATCAGGGGAAGGGCAGAGAGAGAGGGAGAGAGAATCCCAAGTAGGCTCTGCACTGTTGAACTCTCAAACTGTGAGATCATGCCCTGAGCTGAGACCAAGAGTCGGGTGCTTAGACAACTAAGCCACCCAGGCACCCCAAGTGTCAGACTCTTGATTTCAGTTCAGGTCACGATCTCACTGTTCGTGAGTTCGAGCCCTGCATCGGTCTCTGCGCTGTCAGTGCAGAGCCTGCTCGGGATTCTCTCTCTCCCTCGTTCTCTACCCCTCCCCCACTCTCTCTTTTCTCTCTCGAAATAAATAAACATAAATAAATAAATAAATAAATAAATAAATAAATAAATAAATAAATAGAAATTATAGTGACACTGGGCACCTACTGTGAGTCAGAAGCTCTCTCGGATGTCAGGACACTGGCATAAATAAACTGGAATTCCTGATCTTAGAGAACCTGGGGTGAGTGGGGAAGACAGATAAATGAACCCCTGGTCTCGTCAGTGCAGTAGCAAAGGTCACAGTAAGGTGTACAAGCATGGATAAGAGGTGGGGCAAGTGGGTTAGGGGGGATTTTATCCTCAAGGCAAAGGGAGGCCATTGCAGGCAGGGTTTTAAGGTGGAAAGTGACCTGCTCTTGTTGGTTTCAGGGGAAGATCCTTGCGGGCTGGAGAATGGATCACTGAGTGGGGCAAGTCTAGAGGCAGGGAGGCAGGAAGGAATTAAGGAGGCTGCTACAGTGATCCAGGAGTGAGAGCACGGAGAAAAGTGGATGCATTTGAGAGATTACATGTGCAGAATAAAGATGGCAGCAGAATGAAGCTAGTGCCCAAACTAAGATGGGGAAGGCTGGGGAGGTGGGTGCCAGTGAAGGTGATGAGCCTGTCCCTCCTGTGCACGCTGGCTGCGCAGTTCCACCAACAGACCTTGTCCGGTGAGCCGCTCTGACTGCCGGGTCTCCCCAGGTGAGGGACCCTCCCCTGGGCCTCCCTCCCCATGCCCTGGCATCACTGAGCTCTGCTGTTCGCCACCCTGGCACACAGCAGCCTCCTTCCCACCCATACAGTCATCTCCAAAATGAGCAACAGCAGCAATCAGCAAGCAATCATCTCTTCCCCCTATACAGTGCCCGGGTGTGCAGATAATGTTTGTGATTGTTGCAAAAATGATAGCATGAAAATTGGGGCTCCTGCCAAAGGCAAGGAGGGGGGAAAACCTAGTTAAATAAACTCAAATGGTTCAGACCCAATCTGAGGCTTCCTAAACCGGGGCCTGCTAAGGTTCTCTGCCCCTCTGCCCTGCACGGGGTGGGAAGTCACCTTGTAAGACCCTGCCAGGGTGGGGCAGCACACAGTGGCGGCCTCGGGGGCTCTGGGAATTGCTGTAATCACAGAACTCTTCTGGCATCTGCCATGAGCTCTGGGCATCAACGAAGGGCAGCTCTCTGGGCCTCTCACTCACAGCTTAGCTCCCAGCCAGAGGAGAGGAAGTGCTCTCAGAGGTACAAGGTGACTTTAAGAGCATCCCAGACAGAAAGCCCGGACTAGAAGAGGCCCATAATAATAAGCTGTCACTGCTACTTTGTTCCAGGGAGAGCTGTCTGAATCCCACACTGTGCTAAGGGCTTTACGAGCCTATTGTTTTATTTAATCTAGCTGCGCAATTGTCCTGAGAGGTGGCTGTTGTTATTAATTCCATTTTACAGAGGGAAGAAGAAATGGAGGCAGAAGTTAAGCATGATCTCATAGCTAGTAAACAGCAAAACTGGGATTCTAGCCTAGGCTGCTTGATTCAAAAGCCCCCGATTGAGCTACAATCCAAAGCATAATAGTAAGGACCGGGGAGGCTGTGGAGAAATTGGAACTCTGATACACTGCCCGTGAGAACATAAAATGCCACAGGCACTTGAAGAACAGTCTGGCCGTTTCCTCAAATGGTTGAACTTAGATACCATATGATCCAGTGATTTCTCATCTGTCTGCCCAAGGGGAATGAAAACATACATCCGCATAGAAATTTGTTTATCAGTGCTCATAGCAGCATCAGTCACAACGGTAAAACAAGTAAAAACAACCCCAACGCCAGTCACCTGATGAATCGATCAATAAAATGTGGTGTATCCATACAACGGAATGTGATTATGAAATAAAAGAGAAATGGAGTCCTGATCGATGCTACAACATGGGTGAACCTTGCAAACATTATGCTAAGTGAAAAGAGCCGGGTACAAAAGAGCATAAATTGTAGAATTCCTTTTACACGAAATGTCCCAAAGAGCAAAGTCCATACAGACAGAAAGCAGAGTAGTGGCTGCCTCTGGCTAGGGGTGAGTGAGAAATCTGCAATGAATGGAACAGCTATGGGTATTTTGGGGGGAATGATGAAAATGTTCTAAAATGGACTGTGCTGACAGTTGCACAACTCTGTGAATGGACTAATTAAAAATCATTTAAATGGGTGAATTATATATTTCAAAAAAAGTTATTTATTTTAGTTTAGTATTTTGGAGAGGGAGAGAGAGGGCATGAGTGGGGGAAGGGCTGAGAGGGTAAGAGAGAGAGAGAGAGAAAGAAAGAGAAAGAAAGAAAGAAAGAAAGAAAGAGAAAGAAAGAAAGAAAGAATCTCGAGCTCAAGCAGGCTGTTACGCTCACCACAGAGCCTGACGCAGGACTGGATCCCACAACTCTGGGATCATGACCCAAGCCGAAATCGAGAGTCGGACACTCAACCAACTGAGCCACCCAGGCACCCTTAAAAATTATGTTATTTTTTAAAGGCCCATGATTGAATATTTAAAAGAAAAAAAAAGGAAGGAAGAGAAACAAAGCAACTATGATTTGCCCAAGTGAAGGCATCTAGAATTATTTTTTTTTCCATTCATTACACAAATCTTGAGACCCTATTGTGTGCTGGGTACGTATCTCTGGAAGCCTGTGACTAGGAGCTTCTAGTCTGGGTGGAAGAGATAGGATGTGGGCACAGAAAATCATGATTCATAGGAGAAGATGCCAAGGGAATTTAAACAGGAGGATACTATTTCACACCCACCGGGTTGGCAAGATTTTTAAAGTCTGACATTACCACGTGGGCAAAGATGCAGGGCCCCAGATAGTCTCACCTGCTGCTTGAGGGAGAATAAATAGGTATAATTTAGAAAGAAGTTTGGCAGTGTTCAGTAACTAAGAATGCACATGCCCGATCACCCAGCCATCCCATGTGTCCCTGGGGTATATCCTGGATAAACTCTTATGCATGGACAAGGGCACATGGGCACGAATGTCCATGTCGGCATAGTTTATCCCACAAGGCTGGAAATAACCAAGCCCATCATTTCACAAAAGAAAGAGTAACTAATCCCTGTGATAGTCACACAATGGATTATATGCAGTGGGTAAGTTCTAAAAAGTGTACAACGTATACCAAGTTTAAAAACATACCGAAGGTCATTATCCGTTACTCATGCATACATACACGTGTAGTAAAAACATAAGAACATGCAGGGTGTCTGGCTGGCGCAATCGGTAGAACGTGACTCGACTTGGGGTAGTGAGTTCGAGCCCGACACTGGGTCCAGAGGATTACTTAAAAATAAAATCTTTGGGAAAAAAATATAAAAACATGAGAGTGATCAATACTAAAGGGTGGATAGTGGCTGCTTCTTAGGAAGGAGAGGAATCAGATTGAGGGGCACACTGGGGTATTCAATCGTACCTATGTTTCTTTTTAGAAGTCACTTGTAATACCTTTTTTCTCTGAATTGAACTTTTTATTGAGGTCATTGTAGATTCACGTGCAGTTCTAGGAAGTAATACAGAGAGATCCCTTATGCATTTGGCCCAGTTTCCACGACGGTAATGTTTTGAAAAGGCATAAATGCTATCACCAGAGTACTGATACTGATATAACGCATCAAGCGTATTCAGATTTCCCCAGTATTATATGTATTCGTGTGTGCGTGTGCTCAGTTCTACACAATTTCATCACTGGTGCAGGCTGTGTTCCCACCATCACAGTGAGGATACTGAGAGGATTCCTTCACTGCAAGGGTTTCACGGTCCCCTTTATAAGCCCCACCCACTCCCTTGGGACACCTCCTTGCCTTGTCCCTAAACCCTATCAACCACTAACCTGACCTCCACCTTTACATTTCCGTCATTCTGAAAATGTTCTATCGGTGGACCCATACTGTATGTAATCTTATGGCTCCCCCCACCTCGACCCAAATTCCCTGGAGATTCCTCCAAGGTGTTACAGGTGTCACTAGTTCAAACTTTTTTATTGCTGAGGAGTGTCCCTTGGTCTGGATTTACCACAGATTGTTGCCCTTTGTGAAGGACATCTGGACTAATGTCAGTTTTTGCCTATTACGATATTCTAATGTTTTAGTTCTTCAACGGGGTGGTGGGCATTAGGATTTGCACTGTACTATTTATCCTACTTTTGGATGCAAAGAATGTTGCATAATTGAAATGAAGGAAGGAAGAAAAAGATACCACTAATGTTGGCCAGACTTGCCAAACCACTGTGCCAAACAGAAGGCAGCCCAGAGTGCAGGGGTCAAGGTGACACCTGAGACCAAGGCTCTGGGCTCCTGGCAGGTCTGGTGCCCTCAGGAAGTGGGACCTGGGCACCTACTTGCCTCAAGGTTCTAAGCCTCATGTAGGCACAAGAAAACTTGTCCAGGTCCTTCAGCCTTTGGGACAAGTTTCTAGAGGAATCACCCATTTGTTGCAAATCCGTTTCCCCAACCTATGTATGTGTGTGTGGGGGGGGGTGCCCCTAATTGGGGAAATCACAAAGAAAAGGAGGTAGTGCTCAAAGTAGACAGAATGAAACCTGGCATCCCCTGAAGGCCCTTGAGAAGAATCCGGAATTGCAGCAAAGTGGCTGTCTGAGCAGCACTGGTAATGGAGAATGCCGTTGGAAGGCAACAGAAGAGACTGGGAACTTTCTTCTTCTTCTTCTTCTTCTTCTTCTTCTTCTTCTTCTTTTTTAATGTTTATTCACTTTTGAGAGAGAGAGAGAGAGAGAGCAGCGGAGGGGCAGAGAGAGAGGGCGACAGGATCCAAAGCAGGCTCTGAGCTGCCAGCACAGAGCCTGACACGGGGCTCGAACTCACGAACTGTGAGATCATGACCTGATCATGACAGGGGAGTGGAGATCATGACCTGACCATGAGAGGGGAGAGGGTGCTGTCCTGGCTTTCGTGTGCCCCCTCCCCCTCTGCCCCAGTAGCTTTAACTTTTTAATCTAAATCCCTGCAAGCACCAATTATGAATTTCTTAGTCCTAGGCAGTGCATGGGATGGGACAGTGACAGATTCATGCTACGCACCATCCACTGGGGGCGGCTGGCATTCACACATCCTGCCCTCAAGAGGTCCCAGCAGAAACACCCAGAAATGCCCCCACGTGCCCAGAGAACCGCAATGTGGGCGAAGAAGCCTGCATGGGCGCTGTGGCGACCCACTATGGGAGAGAACAGCCTAGGTCAGGTGGTCCTGGGAGAATGAGGTTTTTGATAGGTGCAAAATATCCAAAGGGCTCCCCACCCTGAGGAGAGAGCCTTTGTGAAGGCCCAGAGGCCGGGAGGCACTAGATTACGGCCACTGCCACTGCTGCTGCCAGTAATAATAATATCCCAACTCGTGATTGAGAGCGCGAACTACAGGCCAGGGGCTGTGCCAAGAGCTTTATGGGTATTACCTCACTTGATTCTAACAACTTTTTTTTTTACTTAAAAAAATTTATTTAATGTTTATTTATTTTTGAGAGAGAGAGAGAATGAATGGAGGAGGGGCAGAGAGAGGGAGGGGGGGACACAGAATCTGAAGCAGGCTCTAGGCTCTGAACTATCAGAACAGAGCCCGACGTGGGGCTCGAATTCACAAACTGGGAGACCATGACCTGAGCTCCAGTTGGACGCTTAACCAGCTGAGCCACCCAGGTGCCCCACTGCTATGTCAGTTTTACACACAGTTACAGAAGCACTGGGTGGTTAAGACACTTGCTCTGGACGATACCCTTTGGAAGTAGGAGAGTCAGGATTTAAACCCAGAGCCCAAGCTCTTTGCTGTTTACGATAAACTTTTCTGAGAAAAGAGTAACATAGGACCTTCTACGATACAGTGAGAAGTTTGGGCTTCCTCTGGAGGGCAAGAGGAAGCCACAGAAATCATTACGTAGAGAGGGTCACAAGCAGACCTCTGTGGCAGGGGTGCTATCTTGGAGGCCACCCTGGGCTCCCTCCTCAACATCTCTGAAGGCCCAGCTCCTCGGTTTTATTGCTTTGCTTCTGACCTCCTCTCTTCTTTTCCTGGGCACGGCTAGACCAGAACCCACCACACAGCTGCAAGACAACAGGCAAGTGCAATAAAGCCTAATGCCCTCTACTCCAAACCTGGACGCTGTCCTTCGTGAGGCTCCCCAGATTTTACCTGCTACTCTGGGCCCGGCGGCTGCCCAGGGTGTCTCTCTCCTCTCTGAGATGTGCCCACTCAATGCAGGGGAAGAACACAGCCTTTGCAGTCAATGGGTTCCAGGTTCAAGTCCTGACTCTGCCCTTTGCCCCCTGTGAGAGCTGCAGAACACTCCCTCCCTCCTCGGGCCCGGGGTTGGGAGGAGCTGGGTGAGGAGACATCGCAGGCCCCTCCAGCCCCACACCTGCTCCTGGAGCACACCCTCACTGCCCTGGCTGACATGGAAACAACTCCCCACCCCTTCAACGGGTTGTTGCAAAGAGCAACGAGAGGATGTGCAGGAAAATACTGGCCAACTGCAACATGCCTTACAAAGCGAGAGAGATTATTTTATCGTCTTAGAGCCTAGTTTGTCTCCAGTGCCTCCCAAATCCCTGTCTTTCTTGTTCGTGCGTGTTTCCTCCGGTGGCGGGGAGGCGGGTGGGGTGGGTAGTCTGAGGCTGTGAGAGCGAGAGAGCGGCAGGGCATTTCTCCAGGCCACGTCTGGATTTGCTAGGCCCGGCCCTGACACGTTCAGAGCAGAGATAATGAACCCGCCCAGACACTGTTCTTCGCTGCAGAGGACAGGCCTTGCAGGGAAATGGAGCTGGTGTTGGAAGGAAGTCCCCTCTGCCTGGTTCCACAGAGCACAGCAGTGCTCCCTGGCTCCCAGGATTGGGCCCTGCCAGCCGTGCGTCAGCGACACGGAGGTGGAGTCTTGCCAGTCAGTCTGACTCGACAGGCCCAGATGGGCATTGAGGCAGCAGTGGTCCCGGAAGGCGGCAAGACGAGGGAGACGGCGTGCCCACTGCTGGACAGGAGCACTCTTCCCTCCATTCTTGTGCCAGGCACTGGGGTTTAGAACTGAGCCAGAGTCCAGCCTTGCCCTTGAGGATACACAGTACTGGCAGCGGATATGCAGCCAGGGTTGGGAGTCAGGCCTTCCCCTGGTTCTGCACTGTAGTCGTCTGAGAAAACATCCTAAAACTCAGCCTCAGTTTCCTTATCTATAAGATGGGGATGATTATGAAGAAAATAATAGTTGAGTTGCTATAAGGGTTAAGTGAGGTAACGCAGTAAAACACTTAACCCATATTAAATAAAAATGTTATAATTTTGGGGTTGGCAGGCAGTTAATCATCCAATATATGTGTGATGAGGGTCTGCTACATGCCAGGTACTATTTAGGTAATTCTCATCTACACACGCTATCTCGGGGCGCTAGTGAGGATGTCAACAGAGGGAAGCACAGAGCTGTAGGGTAACCAGGAAGGGTCACCCAACCCTCCTTTCCCAACTGTCCCTGCTAACCAACCCCTCCCTGCCCAGGGTTACCCCAGTCTGCTCATACCCCGCCTGGCTGGTCCTGGGTCAATAGCTTCTTCCCTAAATGCTGGTTCAAGGTCTTAGACACCAAGAGATCAGGTTGAGGTCCCCAAATTAACTCACAATCCATGGGAAAATCCCAAACTCTCCCCTTAAAAGACAAACACTAATAAGCTTCGACTCCACCTGGATGTCTCAGCTTCTTTTCCATTAATCGCTCTAAATAAGTTGAATATTAGTTGCATCTCTGAAGGAAGCACCAGAAAATGTTGTCTTTGATAACTCAAATGGATCACCCCATCCCTCTCTCAGACCAAGAGCTTCTGGGACACTGCACATTCACTTAGTCCCAGAGAAGAGAATTCTCTTACACGTGCTGCTCATGGCCTACAGCAGAGACTGGAAACCAATCCTTCGGCAAATCTCATCAGCTCTGGGCCCTCCCTGGAACATGCATGTGTGGGCTGGATGGGAGCAGTGTGGTCACCCCTAATAACATTCACTGAGAACCTACTAAGGGCCAAGAGAGTGACACGTATCATTTCATTCAAGCCTCAGAACCATCTTGTGATCGGAGATGTTATCATCCTGCTTTACAGATAAGGAAACTGAGGCACAGGGAAAGTAATGAATTTTGTCCACAGTTGGTGTTAAATGAGGGAGGCAGCTTTGAACGTAGGCACATCTGGCTATAATGCTACTGTTTATTCAGTTACATTAGAGGTGCTCAGTCTTCCTTTTCATTCCCCCTGCTGCCAGGAAGGCTTTATAGACATTTGTCCAAATCCCTCCCTCTTCCTATAAAATGTTAATACTGCAGATACACCGAATATCTGTTTATGTATACTGGCCCATTGGAGGATCCCAAACCACTATAATAATTATGATTTTCTTCACCCCCACCTTCTGAGAACCATTTTTAGCCCTCGGGAATGAAGGTGTCCCATTAAGAATGTCTAAGTTGTACCTGTGGTTCTCAGAGTGTTGTTCCCAGAGTGGAAGAGGGCAAGGCTTGCCCACAGACCAAGACCAGGAATGGAAAATTAGCTGGCCCATTTCTTCCCAAGGGAAGTGTTTATGTTTTCTTTTGAGGGCCATGGAATTCTTGTTTCTAGATTTGCTACCTGTTACTCATACTTCAAATTTTTTTTAAGTTTATTAATTTTGAGAAAGAGTGAGAGAGAGAGAGCACATGAGCAGGGAAGGGGCAGAGAGAGAGGGAGAGAGAGAATCCCAAGCAGGCACAGAGCCCGATGTGGGGCTCGATCCCATGAACCATGAAATCGTGACCCTGAGCCAAAATCAAGAGTCAGATGCTCAACCAACTGTGCCACCCAGGTGCCCCCACTTCCTCATACTTTAGATTCACCTGCCACTTCCTACGCAAAGCCTGCCAAGACATCTGCACCTGAGTTTGGGTTAAGCACCTTTCCACCTCCAGTTTCTTTTTTTTTTTTTAATTTTTTTTTTTCTTTCAACGTTTATTTATATTTGGGACAGAGAGAGACAGAGCATGAACGGGGGAGGGGCAGAGAGAGAGGGAGACACAGAACCGGAAACAGGCTCCAGGCTCCGAGCCATCAGCCCAGAGCCTGACGCGGGGCTCGAACTCACGGACCGCGAGATCGTGACCTGGCTGAAGTCGGACGCTTAACCGACTGCGCCACCCAGGCGCCCCTCCACCTCCAGTTTCTAAGCTGCCAAAGCAATGGTCAAACCCCATTGCTAGTGTGCATGTACATGTCTTTGTACATAAGAGGAAGGACTGTGGTTTATCCATCTGTGTATTCCAAAGCCTAACTGGGCACAGCATGTAGTAGATGCTCAGTAAATGTTTGCAGAATGGATGGATTAATGGGCAAATGAATTTAAAGTTGCTTGTGCTGTCTTTGCTGCACTGGGTTAATGCTTTAGCAAAGACCACATCAGGGATGGCTGGATCAAACAACAGCATGCAGCCATGCCTTCAGAATGTGGTACCTTTCGGGTGTCTTTCATGAAACCAGAGTTTTCATTTGGCAATATCTATAGTAATGTTCTTGGTCTAGGCCCTTTCGAGGGCTGAGATGAGCACAGGATAAGATCTCAGAAAGAGATGGTGATGATAAGAGGGATGGACGTGGGTATGGACGTGGGTAAGGTATGGAACCTACCCCCCACCCCCCCGCCCCGGCTCTCTGAGCATACTTTGTGGACCTTAGGGGAAAAATATGAAAATCTGTCAACCAGTAATAATCAGGGAACCCTAACTGATGAAGTCCCATGCTCACACCAAGGAAGGACAGGGGTGGCCGCTCTACACTTCTATTTCCAACAGTGTAGCTGATTACTCACCCTAATGCAGTATACAGAAAAGTGCCAGATTAAATAAACAAACAAATTTATTTTTAAATATAGAGCTGAGCAGTCAGGAAAGAGATGGAAATCCTTAGTGGTCAGAATAACCACGAGATAGCACAAATTCACAAGTTACAAGCAATGAGTGGGTGACAAGCCTGGAGATATCTCCTGCTTCTTAGTGACCCGGGATGTTTAGTTTGTTTTTTTTTTTAAAGGTCTCGAGACAGTACAAGTGGAGGAAGGGCAGAGAGAGGGGGACAGAGGATCCTAAGTGGCCTCTGTGCTGACAGTAGCGAGTCCCATATGGGGCTTTAACTCACGAACTCTGAGATCATGACCTGAGCCTAAGTCTGACACTCAACCCACTGAGCCACCCAGGTGCCCCTGGGGCTTTTAAAGAGCCAAGGAAAGTCACAGTCCTGCAGAAGATGGAAGGGAAACTGAGACTCTCCTGTATAGCTAAGACTTAGAAAAAAAAACATTTACACTTTGGTGAAAAGGTGAATCAGAAAAACATAAAATCCCACTCTGAAGAAGGAGGCAGGAAGGAAACTTGACCCTAGGCCCGGATAGAGTGGAAGGAAAAATTTTAAAAGGCTGAGAATTTCCAATCACACAATGGCCCTCATGTGGGTCTGGAACTTGACTATGTATTAACCTTGTGGCCAGGAACACACACACACACACACACACACACACACACACACACACACACACACGTCCAAGCCAAGCATTTAATTTAAAGTAACCCCAAGTTGGTAGTTCCTCCAGGTACCTCACAGAAATAAATGCAAATCCTTTCTGGAGCAGTGAATTTTCAGCGGAGACCTCAAAGGAATCTCACAAAATTTTAGCGATCATAAATCCACAATTGAAAACAAAAATCACAGAGCACGTGAAGAAACAAGCCACCACAAGCAAGAGAGAGCAGAAACAATGAACAAATGAATCAGAAATGGGAATGCTATGGGTACTAAAATGATCAGATTCAGAAAATGAAATGTGTACAATATTTAAAGAAATATATACAAGTAGTCAAAGTATGCCAAGAACAGACTATCAAAAAACATAAAGCAGACTGAAAGATAACCAACTAAAACTTCTAGAAACGGAAGGGCTGATGTATGGGCTTCTCTAAACTGTTGTTCTAAATCTGGCTTACAGTTTTGGCATAAGCTTTGGTGTTGGAATGAGAAAGCTAAAATGCTCTGTGACTTGGGCCAATCACTGCCTATCTCTGGGCCTCAGTTTCCCCATCTGCAGGTGAAAGGGTGGAACTAGATCACCTCCTAAGTCCAACTCAATTAACTCATATTCTATAATACAACAGATCACATCCATTGGGCACCTGTTTTTTTGTGCTACCCTTGACTATCAGCATTTTACATGATTTTTTTATCTTTGCAACAGCTCACTGAGTTATGGGCTCTTATTATACCCAATTCACATATTAGGAAACTGAAGAAGAGAGGGATTAAGTAGCTTTGCCCAGAGTCCAGAGCTGGTAAGCCATGTGTGGTCTCCACTCATCTGATTCCAGAGCCCACGTTCTGGACTCTTAACATCTGGGATCTAGCGCTAGGATCTCTGACCTATCAGAAGTCTCCCATGGCAAGGGACAGCTCAATGGCTAGTCTAGGTTGTCAACAGTGACCAGAATAGGTGTTCCAGTGGGCAGGTAAGAATACCATGGAGTTCACTATCAATAACCAAATAGTAAGTGCATTCTATGAGTAAGGCCCGTGCTTATTTTAGACAATAGGTATTTGTAACAGAACAGCAAGCAGTGACAGATGGCTGGGGCTTACCTTCTGAATACCCTTTGGAAAATCCTTCATTCTGAAAGCACTCCTCTATACCTTGGTTTTCTCATGTACGAAATGGGGATGATAATGGTACCTAATATCACTGAGTTGTTGTAAGGATTAAATGAGCTAGTACAAGTCAGGAGTGTTGTAAGCATGCCACAAACTGTAGTTCTTTTTATTATTTTCAACCCAGTGGGAGAAAGTTGGGTTTTGTAGCAGTTGACCTTGATTCAATTCCAGGCTCCCCCCTACTTCCCAGCTGTGTGACTTAAAGTCATTGACCCTCTCTGAGGCTCCATGGCCCCATCTGTGAATCAGAAATAACAATGCTTACCTCCCTGGTAGTTGTGAGGGTTAAATGGACTGTGAAATGCCTAGCTCAGTGGCTGACATATAATAGGTACTCAACAAATGTCTGTTCTCACCCCTGGAGCGTTTTCTGCACACTCGGCTTTTCTACCATGGTTAGAATCCAAAGAGGCAAAGGATTCTGTGCTTATAGATGGTGACTCACCGTTCTTTTCCACCAAGGGAGCTTTCACAAAAGCAGTGGGAGGTGGAAGATGTCTAAAGGCATCCATTTCACAGCAGGTAAGTCAAGGCAGTAGTACAGCGACAGAGGTTCACAGCCTCAGAAAAGGGCCTTCAGGCCATGATCTGCTGCTTTGGTTTAACTGGCCACTGAGATGTACAGCTGAAGATACAATTAGCACCAGGAAGAGAGCTCTACCATTATGAGGATTTGGTCATTGAATTCACCGAGGATAATGACATTGACCTTCCTGTTTGGAAATAAACCAGGTATTTGGCTTGCAAATGGCTCTCTGATCATCCTGCACACCCAGGACTGCGCAGCAGCACCACCCGAGGATGGGGACAGGTAAATAAGGATGCGATGGGGGTTTCAGAAGGACAGTGACGTCTGGAGCAGTGGTTGCATCACTCTGCCACCCCAACCCCTGCAGGCCCAGGGAAGGGCTGGCGTCCTCACCTGGCTTCCCGAAGAAGCATCAAAGACTGAGACCAAAAGTGGTCACCTATAGGGATTTCTTTTTTTGAGCAAACAGGGAACTCCTGGGTTTCAAGCTCAAATCTGTGACACCTTTCGGATTTCATCTTAAGTGACCTGCTCCTGCCTCTTTCTCCCTAAGACCATCTGTGTATTCTAGCGGCCCAGGAACTTTGACCAAGGAGATGCTCGGTGCTGAAAGACGATGGTGGCATGGTAGAGTGGTGGGCATTCCAGGTGCTCTGAGTCAAAGCTGAAGGTGCAAACTCAGGGCGGGAGAAGGAACCTCGGAGGAAAGGTGGTCGGGGAAGCACAAGCCTGAAGCCAGCACAAGGATACCGGGGGTCACTGCGGCACTGCTCGGCACTGCTGAACCATGAGGGTCCCTGCTGAGACCAGACTCAGCATTTTCTCTGCATGTGGAGGACAATGTAATGTTCCCAAACAGACCCGGTTCAAACCCCAGCCCCTCCACGTACTAAGACATCTATGTCCCTGAGCAAATGATACTCTTGTGTCTCAGGAGTATCCCCATTTTCCAGTGCCCAAACGGTCTCATAGAGTCCCAGACATAATGGTTTTCATAATGAGGATAGAAACATGCCATGCGCCCGGTATAGATACCAACTCATAGTAGGAGTTCAATAAATATTCATTTGTCTTTGCTTAACTGACATAATCGACACCATATGTGACAGTACAGTCAGCCTCATCAGCCTGGCTTGCCACATTCACTATTGATTGAAGAACTGGGGTGTGCCATACAGGATTTTATCTCCAAGATGATCCTGAGAAGAAGAAGATCTGTTCCGAGCCCTGTGATCACCAACCAGGATGGCCAGTTCTGGCAGAGCTGACCACCCAATAAGTCATTAGTGTCCCCACTGGCTAATATCTCCACTGTGGCCATGTCTTCTATGAAAAGGAGGCAGTACAAAGGAGATCATCGACTGTCTGCTGTGTGTGGGGAAGTGGCCATGGTAGACTCCAAAAGGGTGGAACAAAGAGGCATAACTGGTGTTCCTGTTCAACTTTCCAAGGGCTAAAAAGTGTATTTGGAAAGAGATGATGGAAACACAGCTTTAGAAAGCAGTGTGGTAACAGTAAACACTTGAGGTCAGACAAATGGGGCCAAGCCCCTGGGGAGCGGTGGCGAAAGCAATCATGAGCTTTAAAAGCAGACTGACTTATGTCTGAATCCCAGTTCTGCCGCTTACAGGCAGGAAGGTGTCCTTGGGGAGGGGAGAGGGAAGGTTGCCTCAGTTTCTTCATCTGTAAAACAGGGGAAATACCCGAACTGCTATGATGATTAAATAAACATGATGCATGCCTGGCACAACAGTGAGTGCTCAGTTAGCTGTTAGTTTCATTCCTCCTTCTTTCCCTCATTTCCCATTCTCCTCTAGAGTAGTGACGTTACTTTATCTGCTAGTGAATTAGAATTAGTAGCGGATGACTTTTATCTGTCTGCTGGTGACCATAGTCCTCTGTCCACATAAATCTGTAAACCGTCAAGTAGAGACTTGTGCAAAAACTTCCAATGGCTTCTCACTTCTAAAACAAGAGTAACAAAAGGCCCCAGCTCCTCTGCCTGGACCCCAGGGCTTCCACCCGTAGGCCTCAACCTCCCAACCACTCCCCAGCTGCAATGCTCACCCTAGTGGCACCCATCAGTAGGCTGGGTGTGGAGGAGGGCTCAGCCTAGCCTTGGGGATGTCACGGATGGTAAGAAAGGCTTTCCAGAGGCAGGTGCATCCAAAGTTAACCTTAAAAGCACGAGGAGGATTTTTGCCGATAGACCAAGAGGGGAGAAGGCATTCTGGGCCAAGTGAGTATCATGTGCAAAGGCCTGAGGCCTCGCAGCCAGGCTTCAGTCCAGGCAGATTCCTATTACCTCTCCACTCAGACTGTCCTCACGTCCCTTCCTCTCTTTACCAGACTGACAGATGACCACTTGTGCACTCCCTGCTGAACTCCAGTAAGGATCTCACTTCTTGTGCCCAGCTTTCAAAGTGTGGCCCAGAGATCCCTACAGGTCCCTGAGACCCTTTTAGGAAGCCAGTGAGGTCAAAGCTACTTAAAATACTGCCCTTTTCATCCTTGTTCTCCTATGAGTATACAGTGGAGTTTTCTAGATTGAATGTAGAAGCAGATACATCTTTTGTTAAGCCAGATATTTGCCAAAATATAAAACAATGCCACTCTATACATTTTTGTTTGTTTGGAAAAGTCATTTTTCATTAAAATGTGTTATTTATGTTGATATAAGGCTTTATTATTGTTACTTTAAATGAGCTATAAATAATGATTTTAACATTTTTCCCCAGTGCTAATTACCACTTTGACAAATTTTAACAGACATAATCCACATAAACAAAAACTCTTTGGGGTTTTCAATAATTTGGAGGAGTCAAATAGGGTTCTGAAACCAGAGAGTTTGAGAGCCACTGCTTTAGGAAATACTGTGAAGAGAGCCAGATGCATAACTAACCCCAGAAAGCATTCTCAGAGGGCAATTTCTGCCCATTATTGGGAAAAGAGACCACAGGCAGTCTGTCCCTGGCTGGACCCTACTGTCATGCTTGTCGCTCTCTGTTCCTCCTTCTTCTTCCCCTTCCTGTCAAAACCCTAATGGCAGACCAGGCATCTCACTCAGCAGTAACCTCTTCGCCAAGTTCAGGGAGGTGTGTTGACCACACACTGTCAGGAAGGCAGGGCCCAAACAAATAACTCAGTGTCTCTGATTTGAACTTTCCTGATGACTAAAAATGTTGAACATCTTTTCATGTGCTTATTGGCCATTTCTGTTGTTTTCTTTGGAGAAATGCCTATTCAAACTCTTTGCCCATTTTTGAATTAGGCCCTTTATCTTTTCATTGCTGAGTTTAAGAGTTCTTTATAGAGTCTGAATACAATCCCTTCTAAGATCTATGACTGCAAATATTTTATCCCATTCCGTGCTCATCTTCACTTTCTGTATCCTCTGAAGCACAAAAATTTTTAATTTTAATGATATACAATTTATGTATTTTTTTCCTCCTTTTTGTGTGTGCCAAACCATTTCCTGTCTAATCGGAGGTCATGACCATTTATGCCTGTGTTCTCTTCTAAGGGTTTATAGCTCTTACATTTAGGTCAACAGTTCATTTTGAGTTAATTTTTGTATATGGTGTAAGGAAAGGGTCCCACTCTCTGCTTTTGCATGTGGGTAGCCATTGGTCCCAGCACCATTTGCTGAAGAGATGACCCAGTCACCTCATCTCGAAAATGGGCTTTAAAAGACTACCTTTCAGGGTGCTTTTAGCATTCAACAAGACAGAGAAAAAGTGCCTGTGGAGATTCCTGGCACACAGCAGACAATGCCATAACTGAAGGATCAGACAGTGGATGTGAAAGCACTCAGAAACACTGGTCATCATTACTATCATTTGACCAGAACTTTTCCATTCCTAAAGGTCATTAACATCCACAACCCCACCAGCGTGTCATAAGAAACCTGTAATAAATAACCCTCAGGTCAGTGGCTTGTAACCCCTTTCCCAGGAACTCCCTCTCTGAGGGGCCTTGGAAATCCTTTTCCTCTCCCCTTCCCCTTTTTCTTTCTTTCTGCCTTAATTTTGCATTAAATGCTCTTAGTCTTAATTAATTAATCAATTTAAGATTGGTAACCCACTCAAATCTTTTTTGGCAAGTTGGTGGGAAGGCATGAATGAACAAATGAGTCAATCAAGTAAAAGGCTCCTAATTTAAAGTCAGAAAAGTGAAGCCCCTAGAGCTAAAGCGATCACCCCACACACAGGTGTCAAAGGTGAAACGTGGGACACTACTCCAGTGCTCTCCACTCCTGCACTCCCCCTCCCATCCTGGAGAGATCCTTTTAAACCAGTCTCCCTCCTCCTCAGTGTTTGCAACACCTCCCAATTTAGTTTTCTCTCTGAATTTCATTAGTGTCCCATTTGCCTCATCTTCCTGATCTCTGAGGCAGGCGGTAAGCAGGAGGAGACTGAATTGGCAACAAGGGCTCCCTGCCTCCTGGTTGTGGGTGAGGCTACATGCAGGGGAGGAGGGTGTGGCCCCTGGGCTGCAATTCTACACACGCTCTGGTCCACTTGACTCAAGCCAATAAACAATAATGGGACTCTAGCTATGCCCCAGACACTGGGGGCTCGAGGATGAGGAGCCGTGCTTGGCCTTGAAATCTCAGGCTCTCAGGGATGGATGGATAATGCCTGGGCCATGGGCTGCAGGGACTTCACCCTCCTGGGCAGTGAGAGTGAGCGAGAAAGAATGCGAGGTTAGTCAGGGGAGAATGGCAGTGGGGCCATTCCAGGAAGGGGGAACAGCACATATAAAGGCAGGAGGGTACAAACGATAGCGTGTAAGCAAATAACGATGTGGAATCTGTTGTGAAATTATTTGTTCAGTCATTCGCTCATTCAATATGTGCTTATGGAGTCCCTGTTCCAGGAGTAAGAACACTGCAGGAACAACCCAAAGGAAGTCCCTGCCCCCGTGGAGCTTATATTCCACTGAGGGAAACAGACCACAGACAAGCTTACAGAGCAACAGACGATGCAGCAGGTGGAGAGAAACGTCACATGGACGAGATCAGGTGGAAGAAGGCACAGGAAGGACTGGAAGGGAGAATGGCCGCTTGCATGGGGCGGTGGGTGCAGGCCTCCCTCCCTCACCTCCCCTACCTTGCTCACACCACTGGCCTCACACACTTGTGTTGAGCACTTTCCGGTGCATGCGTGCTCTGCTCGCTTTATTCACTGCAGTTTCCTTTGCCTAAAGAGCCTTTCCCCAGACTGGAAAAAAGGCATCTCTGCCTTATGCCGTGCAGTAGGAATATGTTTATGGTTCAATGGACAGTGAAGAGGCCAATGGTGTGAGTGAGGGGTGCATAGGAGAGATGGGGTTGGACAGGAGACGGGCTGGCTGGTGTAAGTCCTAGTGGGTCACAGTGAGGACTCGGCCTTTTCTCCGCCAAAGATGGGGGTGCACAGCAGGTTTTGAGCAGAGAAGTGATCTGATCTGACGTGGCAGACCCCTGGGAGGGAGAGTGGTAGCAGAGTCTATGAAGGGGCCATTGCAATAATCCAGGCCTGAGAAGATGGCTTGGACCAGTGTGGGGACAGAGGAGGTGGATACACAAGCCGAGGAGGGGACAGAAGCTGATGGAGTCAGTGTAAATATAATACAGCGTGCAAAAGGAGGGATGGGAGGGAGAGGAGGCCAGAGAGGAAAAGCAGAACATTCTAGACAGAAGAATCTGCCTGTCCCAAGGCTCAGATTCAATCTCACCCTGCCAGACTCAGATCCCACTACTTAGATTTCTGAAATTTCTTCTCTCTCTCCTTCAGTTCAACAAGCCTCACTCAGGGCCCAGTTCTATGGGTGGCACCAACATGGGATGAGCGATCCCCCCTCTCCCCCCCATCAATGTCTGGCCTCCACGAGGCTCCCTCTGTTGTTGCTGAAAGCTGTGTCCACATGTGACACCCAACAGGATGCTGGGGGAACCTGGGGGAGAAAGGCGGGGGATGGGGAGTACAGAGGAGGAAGGAGAGAGCACATTTCCTGGGTTTCAATGGTGTGGGAGGGTGAGACTGAATTTTTTCTTCTCACGTTCACACATTACAAGCAAGCATGGTTGTGGTGGATGAGTTCACCTTCAGCTTAGTTATCTTACCTCCCTGAGTGGACCTCAGTTTTCTTATCTTAAAAATGGAATTGTAAGGACTACTTCATGGGGTTCCCTGAGTTACATGAGATTCATAAATCAAGTACTTGGCACAATGTCTTAATAAATATGACCCCATTTTACCTGCCCTTCTACATGGAAAGCTAATAATCTTAACAGATCTCCTCAGAGAGCCATGTGTGTATGGCTGAACGCTTATCCCAGGCTGTAGTTACACAAGCTTCAGGCTGACAGCAGAAGCCAGCTCTGTTTCCGTTCCCTGTTATCTCCCCAGAGCCTAGCGGGGTGCTGGGCTTATTGTGAGCATTCAGTGTGTCCTTGTTGAGTTGCTAAATAAATGATTGAATCAGAGGTTATGTAAGATCTGGGCTTCAGCACTTTTTAGCTGGAAGACCTCAGACAATACAGTTAATTTCTCTGAGCCTCAATTTTCTGGCCCGTAAAACAGAAATAATATCTACGGTGGCAGAAGCAGTTATCATTGCTCATCAAATAACCGTATTTTCCCCACATTTCCCAGAGCCCGAGGAGTCAGGCTGGACCCTGTGACTCATTCTGGCCCATAGGCCGTGTGGCGCTTCTGGACCAAAGCATTTAAGGGCCAGTGCTCAATCTTCTGGTTCTCTTCTTGTGCTACAGAGACCAAGGCGGCTGCAGGTTCTACCCAAAACACAGCAGAGCTCTCATCAGCCTGGCTCGAGTCACTAGGTAGAGCACAGTCCTCTACGTCCCTTGGTCAGACACGTAGCATGAGCAGGAAATACACTTGCTCACAGAGCATAACTAAGCCTAGTGAGACTCCGCGTCCACCTTGCAAGACTGCTGGGAGGATAAGAGATCGTGTTTGGTTCATAGTAGGTTTTCAGTAAGGTGCTTACTCCCTGCGTCCTGGCTCCTCTGCTTCTTCAGCCTTCTTCACCATGACCTAGCCTCCATCATGATTCGACTTTCTCTAGCTAGAAACATCCTCCTGCTTTTCTGATGCAACCCAGGTGTTTTGTACTATTTTTTCCATTGTTCCTCTGCACAGCAATATAAAGAAAAGCCTCCAGAGAGCCACTCTGGCTGGCTGGACCTGGCCTCCAGCCCACCTGTCCCAGTAGCCACCCACTTACCTCCTCCTGCCCCACTCTCAACTGTGCCTCTGATCCCACCCCAGCTAAGCTCAAAATGTGACCATCAGACTCTGGACACAGCCTCTGATCTCCTGGATCCCAGATGATCCCGACGGCTACTGTTGCCTCTGCAGTCCTGGACCTGCATGGTGCTTCCTGGCCACTAGCTCCCACATCACATCCCACCTGGATGCCCGGGCCCTGCCTGCCACTGCCCACTGTGCCGGCTGTTGGCTTGGCTTCCAGCACCCAGCACTCCTCTTACTGTATCTGCTCCCTGAGAAGGCCACCTCCACTTTGGGCTGACCTCCTCTACTTGCCATGCTGATTAGTGGCAAAAGCCTTCAACCAAAAAGCATGCACGATTTCAGATTCCAAGATGGCACTTCTCATTAAGACCACAGGTTTGCAGTTGATGACACAGAAAATCAGAGCAGACAAGGGGACTAACCTGGCTCCATGTCAGCACGTTCTGAAGAGTCAGCAGTGTCCCTGGGCCCTGCAGCCCTCTCTCCAGGGCCATGGGATCCTGGAGGACAGGGCGGGATCCTTTCTGTTAAAGCAGAGAACACAGACCCTACTGAGTGAGGTGGCAAGATGCCCTGGACCCTTTCCCACAGATTTCTAACCAGTAGCCGTTGCAAACACACACCAATGAGGGGAGGGGCTTGTTCCTGGCCCCACCAACAGAGGTGACAGGGGGGAGGGGGGGGGGAGTGGGGGGGGTCCCAAATACCCTGTGAATCTCACAGGAACACATTTCCTTTATGCAGCCTTCCTGGGCGGCCCTGGTATACTCTGTTCTCCCATCTCATCTTGTGCCGTGGGAGAAATCATCTTGCCTGACCAAACCCCTCAAGGGCAGGGACTGCAGATAGGTTTTCTTTACAATCCTGGTGCCCTGCAAGGACTTGGAGCAGAGGTGAAACTGAGTGTTTTGTTAAGAAGGATTGACTGGGTGCTGTGATGGAGGAGGTAGGCTGGAGGTGGGTGGGGGATGGGGGATGGAACACGGACACCAGGCCCTGGCCCCCCTCAACAATTCTATCATTGATTCATCAGGTAAATAAATACATCACTGCATCTCTTTGAACCATGGCATCCTGCCCTACAAAATGGCGATCTTCACTATGATATGCCGTATGGGAGTGTTGGGAGTCACCTGGCCAAGTTCCTCACACACAAGAGTTCTGGCTATGTGTACCTTCTTGTCACACTGCAACCTCTAGAAAATCACATCCTGTCTTTGAGCCTCTGTGTCCTCATCTGAAGGAGGAAAACTCTGAGCCTGTGAGGTCCTTTTTGCCCCGAGAATTCTACGGTGATGAATTTGAATCATCTGTGATCCCAGTGCCTAAGGAGATATCTGCACACAATGAAAGTTTGTGAAATGAGTAAAAGAAATCGTACCCCCACTCAAAAGAAAAGCAAGGGGAGGCTCACAGGTTTTAAGTCATCTGCCTCAGGTCACTTGTAAGAGGAGGAAGAACATTTGAACACAGGCTCTCAGAGACCCAAGATCTGCTTACTTTCTCCTGTACCAACTATCACACACATTGAAAACACCACAAAATGGCTTTTTATGTAAAAGACACACTAGGCTAAAGAACAAGGTTTGAAAGATGCGTTTAGGCATCTGAGGTAAAAATTATTTTTGAGACATTTCCCGAATACCTATTTGCTAAATATATGCAGGAACCTGACTAAGAAGACTTTATTGTCCATTACAAGGTGAGGACTTACTGGTAATCTCTGTTAAAAACACAATTTTCCTAAGGGTGACAGTTTACTAGCTTCATCTGAATTTCACGTTTCTTTATTGTAAATTCTTGTTATTCTAATCAAAATAGAACTGTATTAGGCAAGAACATTCACCAGGCTCTGCCCAACTGCAGAATATCCCTTCCCCAACTTCAGGGGCCAGCCTCCTAAGCACCCCAGGAGAGAAGACCTGTTAGGCAGAAATAGAACTAACAAGACAAAGTCTAGAGGTAAACAAGAAAAGCCTCTATTTAAAAAAAATTTTTAGTGTTTATTTTTGAGAGAGAGAGAGAGAGAGAGCTGGCGAGGGACAGAGGGAGACACAGAATCTGAAGCAGGATCCAGGCTCTGGGCTGTCGGCACAGAGCCCAACGTGGGGCTTGAACTCGCGAACCGTGAGATCATGACCTGAGTCAAAGTTGGACGCTTAACCGACTGAGCCACCCAGGCACCCCAAGAAAAGCCTTTCAAAATCACACTACACTCACTAAAATCAGAAATGGGCAGTACACTGCATAGCATAGGATGATCATTTTAGGCATCTTGAATGAGCAGTCATGGCTACTGTGCCCTTCATTTCTCCTTACCATGCCTTGTTCATTGTAAGCTTACCCTCCACAGTTTCAGGGAGCAGCAAAAGATTGTTTTGCTATAACAATGTGCAGGGTAAGAGGCACTTTCTCCTGTGTGTGAGCCTCTCCCCATGTGCCCACCATCTTGTGGGTTTTAGGACTCAGAGCTCTTGGCTTTGCCCACAAGGGTCCTGCAGGGGTCCTAGTCATGTGTAGTGACTCAGACAAAATACTCAGGGTCTCTCTTAAACCCCTCTCCTTTGTCCTGGTCATAAAATCCCATTCTGCCTCCGTAGCTTCAGGCCGCAGCTCGTGCTATGGACCCTTGCCTGGGCCTTACGATCCCTACCCTGTTAAAGAAGCCGCTGAACTACTTTACCTCCTCTTCCACCTTCCTCTTTGCCAGGGCTTCAGGGAAAACCTCAACACCTTTTCTCCTGTTTATGTCTTTTTCAAGTCCTATCCCCGAATTCCCTCTTTTTTCAAGTATCTCTCATAAGCACCACGATGACTAGGAGTGAAACGAAAATACTCATGGGCAGACAGAAGATTTCAGAGGTATTTATGTACTAGCATTTTGTGGAGGGCAACCCAGTTAGGAAGGGATTGTAGCATTCATTCATTCATTCATTCATTCATTCCCTCACTCACTCACTCATATAGTTGAGAGTTAGGTGTCGTGCAGGATGCACTGATGACTTAAAAGCAAATCCTGCCCTTAGGAAGCTCACATGCTGGCAAGGAACGGTAAGGCCTGGCAGTTTTGTAAGAGAGATACAGATGAAAGCCAGTGAGAGGACAGAGGAATGAAGAGACCAGCTTGGCTGACAGATCAGGGGGCACTTACTGGACAGCATATAGTTTCAGCTCAGCCTTGCACCAGAGGCAGTGTTCGGCGGACAGCTTGTGTATACGGCAGGTGCTTTGTACGAGGGAGCCAGGCACAGGAGGGGAAAGCATGGCAAAGAATGTGTAGCGCAGCCTCCCAGAATGTGGGCTGTGTGAAGGGGAGCAGAGTTTGACACACCTGAGAGGTGACGGACAGGGCCCTGAAGACCAAGCCAGAGAAGACAGCCACTATTCAATGAGTAATCAGGAGCCATCAAGGGTTTCTGAGCAGAGACATGACATGACTGGAGATCTACTGTAAGAAGATGAATCTGGCAAGGCTTGCATAGTATGAATTGGAAGGGGAGTAAGTTCCTAATTGTGTGCCAAGCACCAGGCAGAGTATTAGGTGCTGGTTGGTATTTGAGCTCACGGACCTTCTGAACAACTGCACTTAGGCAAGCATTATCCCTCCAGACTTACAGTCGAGAAAAGGAGACTTTAGGGAATTTAAGCTGCTTGCCTCTAATCCCCCAGCTAGGAAGCAGTGGAGATGAAATCTAAACCCTGTTCTTTTTCTTTCCAGGTGAGCCATAAAGCATGCTGTGACCCTGTGCTCGACACCAGGACACCCGATACTCCCAGTACACCTTCTGCTTCCAGAGCACCATCCTGTCTGCCCTAGGGTGGTGGAATGTGATTGCTTCCTGGACTGCCTTTGAGAGGCCCGGATGGAATTAAGCACAGAGCACCTTTGCTTCTGTTAGTTTTCCCCAAAGTGAAACAAACAAGGAGATACGACAATGCCTTGGGTTGGGTCCCAATCACCAGAGACTGCAGTCTCTTGCAAAGAATTTCAAAGGTAGCAGGACACCATACTCCCCCGCCTCGGAGGGGAGCATTGCTTTTGTCCTTCCCTTCGTAGCTAAGCCATGGTAGCAGGAGCAGTGGACTCAGGAGCCTGGGGCAGGATCTTTTGGATACCCAGGAATCTACTTGGGGCACATACAATGTCCAGGAGGGGCCAAGCATTTCTACACTCTGGGCCCACTTCATTCACTGTTTGGGAGGATTGCCCAGAGGACTCAATACACCTGAACTGGGTTGTCATACCCACAGCCTGGAGATGACCATGGATCACTCCCATCAAGATGCCTGCTATTAAAACTTGGGGCATTTTCAAGGGGAAAGAGAAAAGATTCCCTCATTCTATCTACAGGGCACAGTGAGCTGCATACACCTGACAGTCAAGAGGATAAGACACACTTTCTTAGAGGAAGCCTGGTGCGGTGACAAGAGCAGGGGCTTTGGAAGCAAACAGAGGGGTTCCAGATCACACCGCACCCAGCTACTGGCTCTGCGGCCTGGGCCAAACCGCTGGGCTCCTTCCATTTCCTCATTATTCAATGCAAATGACTATAAGGGATTAGGCTAATGTCAGACCCTTGGCACAATCGTAAGGACATAAAATTTCTTCTCTTTTCATGTTCAACATTGTGGGCATTGCTCTCACAGTGAGGTTGCTCTCCTCCCCGTAAAGTCCCAGTTGAAGAAATGGATTTTGGAGGGGGGGAAAACGCTGAAATGACAGCAAGTTGTACACATCCTTGACCGAGTGCTTATTACCAGCATCTTATAATTATTTGCCAGCATGTCTCCCCCTTCCACTGGCCTGGGACCTCCCTGAAGACAGTGATGGCTGTATCTTCAATTCCTAGCACACAGTTATGCCTTTCTACCTTAGTTACTTCATTGTAAGATCCAAACAAACCACAGAGGCTGCAGCTCCTGTGGCATTTTATTTTCCCAGCCTGGTTTGAAGAATGACTTTTAAGCAACACCTTCATGAGCACATCCGATCCTCTGAAAACTGTCTCATTATCATGGAACCATTAGCACAGACTACTTCACCTTGTTACCCTGCTAAGAGCTTTGGTTTCTAATCTAAGCCAATTACATATGTGCCGACATTTTCAATAACATCTTAATAAAACCAAACCTCCCAGGTCTCCAGATGGAATTGGACCAGGTGGAGAGATGTGGGGTCTATCTAACAGGATACTGGAAGGTGCCTGGCAGTGGGGAAAGAAATGAAGCATCAAAACTGGATTCGAACACTCACTTATACGGCTAGGACGATCGCAGGGTGCGTGGACCAGGATAAAGGCTTCGTAAAGGTTAATTCCCTTCCTTCCCCTGAATCCAGGGAAAAGTAAAGCCATGAAACTTGTTGCAAGTAGATAGGGAGAGAAGGGGAGATAAACCATTCCCAAGTCCATTTAGAATATGGATTATTTTTTCCAGGTTTTCTCCCTAAGGACTGAAGGAACCAGGTTATTTCATTGTAATTATGGGCAGCTGCAGCTGTTGCTTGCGGACTCAAAGACCAGTTTTCAGATTAAAAAGAAACACACACAGACACAAACTCACCAACAGGATCAACTCCATACACAGAACAATACCTCCTCCAGAGAGTGAGTCAACAGGATGGAAAGATCTGGACAGCCGTGCTTGAGACACTCGGATCCAAGTGGAGCTCCTTGGGTGGGCGTGCTCCCCTGTCTTCCCCTCCCCCCTCACCTCCTCTCCACCCACCACGTGCAGGACGCAGGACCAGCCGGGGAGCCACGCAGGGCAATGCAATGTTTCGCGTCGAGCAGCTGCACCTTTTGAATGCACACAGGGGGAAATAAAGGCAGCAGATGGTTTTATGTAATCTTCCCATGAATTCTTAACTGGTCGTCCTCATTCATGATAGGCCTAAAAGACTTTTTTTACAGGTCCTCTGTGGGTCCAGCAATCCAGCCCCAGACTCGTGGTGCTGACGCGTCCGTTTTCACAGGGGAGGTGGGCGGAGCTCATTTGCTATTTTGTGGCCTAGAGGCGGTCTCCCGGTTTCCATTCAGGATTCTCTCTTGGGGCGCTCCCTCTGTGTACTCTCAAGGGTTTCTCAGCGCTGACCACCGCAAACGACGGCTCATGAATCCTTCACGGGAGAGCTGCCCAAACCTGCAGCACGTGATTTGTCTTCGAAAGGACTGAAGATCCAGGCTATGGCAGGGATGTTTGTCAGAGAGAAGGTGGAGTGGAGCAGGGGTGCATTGCAGGGCACCACTACCTGGGAGTAAGGTGGAAGCTGGGCTCCCAGCAGAGAAGGATCACGTGCTTACGTGTGCAAGAACGCTGCCTAGAAGACTGAGTTTACGTCTGGCATCAAGGAAGCGCACACGAGGGGGTAAACGATTCTCAGACCCCCGCAAGTACTGAAAGGCAACCCGATGAAGTCTGTGGCATCAGTGGGGTGTCTTCTCAACTTTCTAAAACTTGCTTTTACTTAACCGCTGTTCACCTTTAAACCCTCCAAGCACACCATGAAAATTTCTGGGATTTGGGGCACCTGGGTGGCTCAGTCAGTTAAGCGTCGGACTTCGGCTCAGGTCATGAGCTCATGGCTTGTGGGTTCAAACCCCGTGTCGCGCTCTGGGCTGACAGCTCAGAGCCCGGAGCCTGCTTTGGATTCTGTGACTCCTCTCTCTGCCCCTCCTCGACTCACGCTCTGTCTCTGTCTCTCTTAAAAATAAAAAAAAATGTTTTTTCAAGAATTCTGGGATTTGTGTGTGCAGGATAATCACACACACTTGTTCTTAACCACCAGGGTGCTCCCAGCTCTCCAGGCCTTCGCTCGGCTTTGTGGTCAGCCTGTGAAGCCTCCCCCTCCTTCTACGTCTACCAGCTCGTCCCCTTCCTTTGGGAGCCAGTGCAGATGGCAGCATTTTCACGGCGCCGTCCTTGTATCATTCACAACTAAGTGTACCCCACGCCAGAGAGTCACTGAGCCTAGGTGATTCTCCCAGTAACTCCTCGGAGTTGCCAGAGCTCTGTGTAGGTCTAGCACTCTTCCGTTCCTTCTTTCAAATGATCACGTCACTGGTACTATTCCAAAAATGCAAGTGAGACCCTGCTGCTCCCGGCTGGAAAGCCTTGTTGCTGCCCAAGTGTCTTTGCACAAAATCCAAACCCTGCCTTACAGCAAGCAGTTCTCTTCACTGTCCAGCCTGGCCACTCTCGCCTCAGGCCCTCTGTGCTCCAGCCGGACCGAGGGGCCTCTAACACTTCACGGACTTTCCTGTTGCCCTTTCTTTGGCCCGAGGGCCCCTGGAGTGCTCGCTCACGAGTCTACTGTGTAGCACCCCTTCTTATTCTGGGAGAGCATCTCCCTGCTTCTGGGAGCCACTTTTTCCACTGCTCCCATCACGAGGGTTTTGGGAGTCATCAGTGCTGTCTGGCAACCACTGCTGGCTCTGTGCTTGGCAGCCACAGGTGGGATCACACACCCCAAGAGGGCCATGTCACTAACTGTGGCCAGTGGGTTGGGAGCAGAGGTGTACCCCTTCCAGGCAGAAGGTTTAAATGCCAACTGAGGACGCTCTGGAGCTTCCTTTCACTCTGGCACCATGACGGGCAGTTGGGATGGTCTGTCGGCCTGGACTCCCGGGGGATGGCGAGAAACCCCCCCACCCTCTTACCACATCCACTGTCCACAGTGGATATGCAGAGTATGAGAGAGAATGGGCCCTTTGACGAACACCACTACGGTTTGGGGGGGGGATTTGTACTCAGTATTAATTAACTGATCTGTGCATACATAGGTCCTATGAGAAATGTCATATTCTTAAAGGACTCTGACTCCCTGTCATCACTGATTGGTTCAGGGCTGGGCACCTTAAGGAAGCTGGGTCAATCATAGTTCTGGGGGCTCCAGCTGCCCTTGGGAAGGGCAGAACCTGATCAGAGATTGACCTGGTCAAAGACCAGATAGAATTCTTCCCTGGGTATTGAAAAAGAATCTAGTCTCTGGTAGTGAAGACTTTAAGACGGAAAATCTTGGGAGCCATTAGTGGCCGTGTGGGCGTATTGTGTCCTCCCAAAAAGATATGTTGGAGTCTCAACTCCTAATACCTCAGAATGGGACCTTATTTGGAGACAGGGTCTTTGCAGAGGTAATCAAGTTAAAATAAAGTCATTGGAGGGGTGCCTGGGTGGCTCAGTTGGTTAACTGTTCATCTTTGGCTCAGGTCATGACCTCATGGTCCATGAGTTTGAGCCCCATGTCAAGGCTCTGGGCTGACAGCCCAGATTCTGTATCTCCCTCTCTCTCTCTGCCCCTCCCCAGCTTGCATTCTGTCTGTCTGTCTCTCTTTCTCTCTCTCAAAAATAAATTAACATTAAAAAAATGTTTATAACATCATTGGGGTGGGCCCTAACCCTATATAACTGTTGTCCCTAGCAAAAGGGGTGAGATTTGGACAGACAGACATGGAGGGAACACCACACAGAAAGAAACTCCCAGAAGCCAGGAGAACGGCCTGGGACAGACCCCTTCCTTCAGAGGGAAACATGCAGGGAGCATGGGCTTGCCAACACCTTGATCTGGACTTGGAGCTTCCAGAACTGTGAGACAATACATCTCTGTTGTTCAAGCCCTTCAGTTTATGCTCCTTTGTGACCACAGCCTTAGCTCACTAATACAGAGGGGAAAGCTGGCCCCTCTGAGAGAGAAGGAAGCTCACAAGAGAAGCAGACCAGAGCAACAAAGAAGAGACAGAACAAATTTAAACAGAACTGAATTAAAATTCCCAATCCCAATTCTACTGCATCTCTTCACATTTTCTCTGGCTGGAGAGTTCCACTCCTTGGATTCTATGAGGCAGTAGTAAAAGTCCCTCTGTGTTGAATTCGTTAATCCTGAGGTTTCTGTCACTTTGATCCAACAGAACCGACACAACTATTAATTTTTAATTATTATTACTGTTAAGGCAAAGAAAAGGAAAGTACCACGAGTGACTCCACTTGAAGCTAAATTTACCAGATTGGTGACTGATGGACCAAGCGGCTGCTTCCAAATGCTGTCCCAACATGTTCCAGCAAGAGACAGGGTCCCTCCTGTCTGGGCGCAGTAAACTTCATACATTCACACAGTGTAATCCTCTTGGTTTTTCTTTAATCCAGTAACAGCTAGAGTAAAATCTGAAAAGGATTTTCTTCTGCACAGTTATGCCTTTCTTCCCAATCCAAACACAACTGCATGCCTGGCCCCCTGAAATGCTCCAAAACAAAACAAGTCCAGCCCAAATCCCTCATCTCGTTTCATGTTATTTTCTTGGCTGCGTAAACTTAGGGGCCTTTGTTTCTTCTGCTCTGCCCTTGGACTCTTCCTGTCCACATTCCCCTCTGTCTGGGCTCCCACGCCAGCAACAAGGGCTCCAAGCTAGTGGAGGAAGAGAGAGGCAATGGGAGGGATGGCAGGCTGCAAATGACTAACTGTCTCAGACAACAGCTGGAGTTTCCCCGAAGCAACTCACCAGCCTTCTAGAATAACTACTGAACACAAGCCCTCTGCGGAGAATATGGTCGGATAGTGGGGCGTGGGCTGAACCTAATCATTTAAGGTGTAGCTGAGACCCTGGGGTTGGGGAAGCAGCCTTGGAAGGAGGAGGGTAGGAATACATAGTCAGGTAAATCCTTTATCCCCCCATGAGTCTAGCCAGCTTGAATGTGACTTCTTGTGTCAGTTAATAAACTGATGTAGGGAAGGCCAATCATTAATGCAATAGACACCAAGGAGCTCAGTTGGGAAACTTCAGAAACCTTTGGCAGGTTAGGGTATCCTAAGTCTCTGTAGGGAAGCCAGGAGTCTGATGAAACGGAGACAGGCCAAGAAAGACATCTTTCAGCAAATTCAGTGAGACATTTAAGTCTTAATATGATATGGCTTGTTTGGGTGTCGTCTGTGGGGGTACCTACAACTATAAAGGGTTAGCCACCACCCTTCTAAACTCAGAGAGGTGGCAAATCAATCCTTTATTGAGAGAGGATGGAGATGGGAATAAAATGGAATACTTTGGTGACTGCTGAGAGCCAGAGCATCCTTAGTTACTAAGGAAGACTTTGGATGTGAAAGAGTATCCATAAACAGACCGACACTGGCTGGGACCGAGAGAGAGACACAGGGGAAAAGAGCTCACCAGAAATTGAGGGACAATGGCTTGCAAGCTTTCCATGAGACCCAGCCCTTGCATGGTGGGCAAGTTTCCTAGCAAAGGTCAGCTTCCTGTGGTCAGGGCAGGGGACTCTGGGATCCGTGATGCATTTGCTTTCTGCTTCCACTCAGGCCCTTGTCACAGGTGGCTTTTTATTGACTGACCCAAGGGTCCTAGACCAATGGCCCCCACAAGACCTGAAACGACCACCAGGTGTGGAACAGTGAGGCTGTTAATGAACTGCCACATGCTTTACCTCCCTGGAAACCTCTGTTGGTCTCAGAGAGGAAGCCAGCCCTGAGGCTTTGGCACAGACACATCTCAACCTCAGAATCCCCACCCACCTTCTCCCATCTCACGTGCCCACCTACACGGACACATATGCTTATTTCTACTTGGTGAAATTAATAACATTTGTGGGGGTGGGGGGTGAATGAGTTGGAAAAAAAAGGAATCCTTTCCAGAGATGGGAAAATCAAGGAAATTTGGGGGTTACCAATGTTTTCCTACTTGGGTTTTTTTTCGATTTTTGTGTTGTAACATGTTTCATGGCTTTTTACAAAATATTTTTAGAACTATTTAGATTCACAGGAAAATTGCAAAGAGAGTTCCCACATACCCTGCACCCAGTTTCCCCATGATTAACATCTTACAATCTTATATTCGTATGGTTCTTTCGTTATAATCGACAAACCAATATTATGATATTGCTATTAACTAAACTCCATAGGGTATTCAGATATCCTTAGTTTTTTTTATGTATATTTATCTTTTTAATTTTAATGTTTATTTATATATAGAGAGAGAGCAAGCGGGGGAGGGTCAGAGAGAGAGAGGGAGACACAGAATCTGAAGCAGGTTCCAGGCTCCAAGCGGTCAGCACAGAGCCTGATGCGAGGCTTGAACACATGAGCCACAAGATCGTGACCTGAGCTGAAGTCAGATGCTCAACTGACTAAGCCACCGAGGGACCCCTGGCTTTCCTTAGTTTTTACCTAATATTTTCTGTTTCAGGATCTCATGCAGGACACCACATCACATATAGTTATCACAGGTCCTTAGGCTCCTCTTGCTTGTGGTAGTTTCTAGGATTTTCCTGGTTTTTGATGACTTTGACAATTTTGGGGATATGCTAGAAAAGTATTTTGTAGGATGCTCGCTATTGGAATTTTTCTGGTGTTATTCTCATGAGAGGACTGGGCCACTGAGAGTACGAGACTCTTCTGTTTTTAACCCTTTCTTGGCTATGAAAGCCATGCCTCTCAGCGGGGTGGGCTATTGGCCACTAGCTCAGAGGGCAGGTGTGGTAGCTGTGCTCTACCCTCACCACCGCATTCACATGGTCACTGGCATCCTTGCCCCTTGGGACTCAAAAAAGCCCTCACAGTGTGGCCGCAGCTGACCTCTCCAGCATCAACGCCTGAATGTTCTTTCCCTTTCCTCTTGCCACACTTGACTTGCCTACCATTTCCCAAACATGCCCACAGCCTCTCACTTTCATGCCTGTGCATTTGCTGTTTCCTCTACCAAGAATGCCATCCCTCCCCTGGGCTAGTGAGGACCTTTCTTTTCCATGCTACACGGGGCATTTCTGTCCATGCCTGACAGCCTGACTTAAAATTGTGATTCCCTCCAACACTCCCAACCACCTTCCCACAAGAGTAATGTTTCTCCACAGTACTCTTCAGCATCTGACATGCTATTTGTTTATGAACTTGCTTACTGTTTGTCTCCTCTGCCAGAGTATAAGCTTCGTGATATTGGTCTATTGTGGCAAGGGCTCCATTAGAACAGTGCTTGGTATGCAGGGGATGCTCAATTTGCTGGATGAATGAATGACATTGCTGGAGTATTACATACACTTTGTATAGTTGTTTGGGTCTGTCTCTTTTTCTTCCAGTGGACTATGAACTTCCAGGGGGAAGGGCCAGATCCCATTTAACCAAGGAAAGTCTTGGTGTGAAACTGAATAAAGAAAGCCTCATTTAAATGGACTTGGAAATTCTATTCCTGAAATCATTATTACAGTATACGTTAACTAACTTGGATTTAAATTAAAAAAGAAAAAAGAGTGGTGTCAGTTTCCAAATACTAGGAAGCATATTTGTAACTGAGGCTTGTACTGTGTTGGGAAAGCCTTCTATGCTGTTATTTGTTCTTGGCGTATCGTCACATGTCCTTTGATAGATGTTCCAAAGTTCTATGTGAAATGTGGGTTCAAAATTCTGCCTCACTGTATAGACCATTAGGGCTAAGATTTATATAATACAAAAATGAGAGTATTGCTTTAATGCAGAAAGGAACCTAAACTGTTAACCAATTGTTGAAACCAACAAACTGTCAAACCAAGCTGTCAAGCAGTTATTTATTTATTTTTTCATGGCAAAGTTGTCTTATAGCCAGTTAGTTAGGCAGAGAAAATGTTTGTATGAAAATCTTGCAGTGAAAATGCTTTTGGCAAAGACGCTTACTGCAAAACTGGCTAGAACCAATAAGAACTCCATGTGGGAGTTGCTTAATTTGCTTACTCAGGACCACAGAATTTTAACTACAAATGTTAACTAGGATACATCTGGTTCAAATAGCCATCCTGACAATATCTGACTGGGGCTAGAATAGAAGGGAGATGTTTTTTAACATAAATTTTTTAAATAAATTGAGAGAATTCACATTATATATTGAACTATATGTATCATAGTAAAGAGTTAAATATGAAAAAAATAAAATAAAATAAAATAAAATAAAATAAAATAAAATAAAATAAAATAAAATGGAGTTGGGAGGCCAGAAGGTGGGGCTCTCACACCCTACCACTCGCAGGAAGAAAGGGGGTTCTTGCCTTTCCAACAGAAACCTACTTTATTATGCCAGCTGGAGGAGGGAAGATTTTTCTCCTTGCCCAACAACAAGCTCAGCCAATAAAATACCACAACTCAGCCAATGAGAAACCTCTGAACTCTCACTTTCCTCCAATGGATTTTCATTTCAAAAGGCCCTTCTCAACTTCCTCTTCTCTCTATAAAGTAATGTTTCCCTCCTTTGATCTCCAGAAATGCCTGCGGTTTGCCACAGCTTGCATGTCCCAAACTGTAATTCCTCTCCTAGTCCAGCAATAAACCCGTTTTGCTGGCAAGATAACCGCTGTTTTACTTTTAAGGTAGACAGCATGGAAGCTGCCATTTAAGCCATGCTTTATAGGCCATCTCAGGACATGCTGATCATCATTAGCCACTGCTCCTTCTTTTAGGACATCACTCATGCTCTCTGGAGTAGCATCTCCACGTGATTGGAAGGGACAGACAGTGCATTACGCATGGTCAGAAGTTTAGAATCCAAGAGTTCCTGAGCAGGGGGTGAGGCCTTTCTCTTTTTAGAACTGAATTTCTGACCTGAAACACTGCTCCTGCTCTATTACTGGAAGGTCGAGACCATTCCCAGGCACTAACTTTGCAAAGCAGAGATGACAGCAGCTCTGACATCTAAGGACAGGGCTCCTGCCTCTCCCAGTAACTAGTGTGGGGACACGGACAACCTCTCTGAGCCTCAGTTCTCTCATCCAATAATGGAAATCAGATTATCAGGGTTGTCGTGAGGATCGACTGAAAAACGGATGGAGTACTACTTGGCAGTGAGAAAGAATGAAATCCTGCCATCTGCAGCAATGCGGATGGAACTGGAGGGTATTGTGCTGAGTGAAATAAGTCAGGCAGAGAAAGACAGATACCATATGTTCTCGCTCATATGTGGATCTTGAGAAACTTAACAGAAGACCATGTGGGAGGGGGAGGGGGGGAAAAGTTACAGAAGGGGAGGGAGGCAAACTATAAGAGAATCTTAAATACAGAGAACAAACTGAGGGTTGATGGGGGGTGGGGATGAGGGGAAAGTGGGTGTTGGGCATTGAGGAGGGTACCTGTTGGGATGCACACTGGGTGTTGTAAATCATATTAAAAAAAAAGAAAAGAAAAACAGATGGAAAAGCACTTCATAATCTATAAAGCCCAGTCTACAGCACTTTTGCTGTCATCACCAATAAGTGACCCAGACCTCCTATTTTCTGAGCTTTATGACACTGTAGGAGCCATTTGGTCACCATAACATGGACAGGCAGCAGGCGGGGGATGGGTGCTACTAGGGAAAACTTCAACAACAAGTCCCTGGGCCTTATGAGCAAGATCAAAGTCAAATGTTTGCGGTAAAGCACACACAGAAACTAATCATATGTTTAGAGTATGAAAGACGTGTCCTTTGGCTGCCTAGCAAGGGCCCTCGGGCTTAGAACTGCCCTTGTCCCTGCTTTTACCTCGAGTCTGCCTTTTATGCTTGTTTCGTCCCACCGAGCTCGGTGGGGTGGGGAAGAGGTAGATGGTGCCTGCAGAAACCTACTTCCAAACCGCGGCTGGAGTTTTAGCGTGCTGATTATACATCTTAACGTGAATGGAAGTTAATTTTACTTTACAATTCTGCATCACAAGAAGGAAATAAAGTAAAAAGGACATCAAGCTGGAAAAAAATATTTATAGCACGGAAGACAGAAGAGGGTTAATAGCCATTCAGTAACGATCTGGTGCCAGTTGAGGTGGGAAAAAATTTAGGACAACAATAAATCAATTGGGAACAGACATGGGTGTGTTCTACAAAAAGTATATTAAGTGAATAAACACATGGGGAAATGTTCAGTTCCTCTAGTAATCAAAGAAATACATATTAGAGTAAAAACAAAATACCACTATACCTAAATTAGTAACCCTTTTTTTTTGCCCCCACAATGCTTTGGTGCTAGTAATTTAAAGGTACTTATTTAGCACCTCTCAGCCCAGACCCTGCTTTGGATCCACTGTCCCCTTCTCTCTCTGCCCCTCCCTCACTTGTGCATGCACTCTCTCTCTCTCTCTCCCTCAAAAATAAATAAAGATTAAAAAAAAAAAAAAAGATCTCTCTCCCCAAGGCAGTTACAAAGCTTCTTCGCATACGCTAACAATTTTTTTTTTTAATTTTTTTTTTCAACGTTTATTTATTTTTGGGACAGAGAGAGAGCATGAACGGGGGAGGGGCAGAGAGACAGGGAGACACAGAGTCGGAAACAGGCTCCAGGCTCCGAGCCATCAGCCCAGAGCCTGACGCGGGGCTTGAACTCACAGACCGTGAGATCGTGACCTGGCTGAAGTCGGACGCTTAACCGACTGCGCCACCCAGGCGCCCCCGCATACGCTAACACTTTTGATCCACCCAGCACCGAAGCTTGAGCAAGGCCCAGGCGTTGGCGCGGAGCTTTAAATGTGGAAACCAAAGTGAGAGAGGTGAAGTTACTGGCCCAAAGTTACAAAGCCAACCACTCCAACCCAGTTCTGCAGGGCTCTAGATCCTGCTTTCTTCAGAGGCAGGCATGTATAAGGGACCCTGAAGACAGAACAAAATGGGACCACTTCAGGTGGTGCTGAGGTTAGCAGAACGTGAGAAGGGAGGGCGAGGTGGGGCCGACACCTGAAGCCTGAGCAGACCCTTCAGGCACAGAAGCCTGCGCGGTGTGAAGTCCTGCCTCTTACCTGCTCTTAGACTGAACACGCGCTTGCTGACCCCACATGCATTCAGCAATGGCAGCGAGTGGGTTTTCCGTTTCTTTGATAGACAATTAGAAAGGCAGGAGGTAGCAGCTGGCCAGTTCATTCTCTGCTCCCACCGAGCCCTCCAGATTGACGGGCAGATGTAGTCGGGCAGAAGTTGCTGCCTGCATCCCCAAACAGTTCCCTCTCCACACACTCGGCAACCACTGGCCCAGTGACTTGCACTGACGTTCAAGACAGACACACTGTGTCCGGAACAGAGAGAGAATAAAGAGGAATCTCTCGGAGTGTGATCCGGAACTCTGAGTATGACCCATTACTCTGAGTGGGTAAGCAGTGTCTGGGAGAATAGAAGTATCATTCAGGCAGAATGTCAGCCAGCCAGGAAAGGAGTCTAAGCAGGTCTGGTTGAAGATGGGAACACGGACAAAAGCTTGCCAGGGGTCCAACTGAGACGCGGAGAGCAGAGTGGTTAAGCGCTCTCTGCCCAGATTGCCTCCTTACTTGAAAAACCATGCATGACATCGTATTGCCAATGAGATAAAATTCCAGTTTCAGAACAAGGCACATCATGATTCGGTTTCTGCCTTCCCAGCGACCACCGTTCTCTCTGACCTTGCCAGCTATTTGTGGTTCCCCAAATACGCAACGCATTGCCAAAACTTGTACACGCACAGTGGCTCTCCCTAGATTACCAACCTTTTCCTCACCTTTACCTTAAAAGTTCCAGATCCCACTGAGGCTTCCAGGCAGGGTCAGACACCAGTCCTTTGGTTTCCCTTCATGATCACAGTAATTTATGTATCTCTCTCCACTACAGATTGGACCATTTCTTATCTAACTTTGCATTCCGAGTCTAGCCTGAGGCCTGACCCACAGTATACAAGTATATGCATGTATATATGTATGTGAGAAAATGCTCACATATCCCACCTATATTTATTGGGTGGATGGGAAGGGTGGACGGCTGGTTGGATGAATAAAACAAATGCTTTACAAAGTTCACCTGTTACTGTGTGGAAGACTGGGGTAGGACGAGAGATATAAAGCACACTGGCAGAGAGGCTAGTGCACTCGTCTAGATGATGACAGAGGCAGGGAGATGG
The DNA here is from genome assembly GCF_022079265.1 of Lynx rufus. Lineage (NCBI taxonomy): Eukaryota > Metazoa > Chordata > Mammalia > Carnivora > Felidae > Lynx > Lynx rufus. Next base: position 53,362,254 of record NW_025814897.1, on the reverse strand, counting down.
GGATTTAGGTGATTTTGGAAGCTGGCTTTAGCAGAAACTGGTAAGCTCACGGAGAGGAAAGGTTGAATGAGATGGTATAGGAAGGCTGACCTCTAGTTTTGGGACAGTGCAGAGTGTGGTACATTTAGGCTACCTGGGGACCAGGGGTATCACCTCACACTGGAGGGCAGCAAGCGGGGAAAGGAGATGCTGAGTCTGGTCTTAGCGAGGAGGCAGGCCTGGCAGAGCTCCAGCTTATATTCTTTCCCCATCTCCAGGTGGCCTTTCACGACCCTGCGATGGGCAGACCTTGGTTAAGATGGTCCAAAGACATGGTTTACGTGCTTAGAGAAAACAGAAGGCCATTCAGACTCAGCCCAGGGTCTGAGCAGGAAGAAAGGGGATCTTTCAACATGGCTGCACTGAAGAGTCGGACAGCCCTGTCAGACTCCTGTCACCCAGTCACCCAGTCGCCACCCTCATGGCATCCCTGGGAGAACATGTAGTTGCCTGTGCAATGGGATGGATCCCAAGGGGGGGAGGGGTGTTCAGTTTAGCACAAGGCACAAAGCCTGTGGAACCAGGCAGACCTGAGTTCGAATCCTAGATCTGTGACTCATTAGTCGAGCAGCCTTGGGCAAGTGCCTTCACTTCTCTGCACCTCAGTTTCCTTGTCTATAAAAAGAGGGTAATCATTTCCACTTTTGAGTGTAAATGCCAACTTAAGGAAGCTTGCACATGCCTGGCACTTTCTTCCCTTTGGACACCTCATTTCTCATGTGAGCAATGGGGAGAAAATTGCTATACAGAAGTATATTGTCAAGTACGTACTGGCTACTTACATTATGCTGGGCACTGTGAAAACCAGGAAAAAAATCAGAGGGCCTGGCCCTCTCTGGGCTGAAATGGAACACTGAATGCTATCCACACTCCATTCCCTGTACAGACATGTGCACCTGTGTGAGTTCAGCCCACCTGGCTAAGCGACCTCGGACAGTTCATCGCAGGTCCCGGAGCTCAGTTTCTCCATTGGTTCAAACAGGGCCTCGTCACCTCTGCACCAAGGGCTGTCCTAGGGCTGGGGTGAGGTCACTTATGGGAAAGCGAGTGAGGAGTGGCAAGTGGTCAGGAAAAGTCCGTGCGTTCACTTCCTCCACCCCTGTAGAGAGGGCTTTCCTGTGCCTTCTCGAAGGCTGCTCTCTGCTTTCTCATTTGAACACTAATGGGTTTCACCCTCTTAAGTGACACCTGCTGGAAATGTAATTGTGCACATCATTGCTGCGAGGGAACGGAGGCAGCTTCATCTCCCAATGCTGGTGTTTCTCTTAGGAAGAGAAACGGTGCGCTCGTGAAGCCTTCCCTGCATCCTTGCCCATAGGGCGGTGTGGTGGGCTTTTCCCCTGGACGAGGCCAGAAGGAAATGGCTGCTGAAGCATTCAGCTTTCCAGAACCAAGTCTCTGGCACTGAGTTCAGGGAAGCCACAGGGCCTTATCCTGATACGAAGGGCAGAAGACTAACAACTCCACCCCGAGATTCCCTGACGAAATTCTAGCTAAAGCCCACAGCAGGTTGGCCCCACGGTAGAGGAGAACTTGAGAGGTGTGGGGCTGGATCTGGGCCGGAGCTCCTGTTCTCTCCTCTCTGGCTGTGAGCCCGACGACACAGGAAACACAGTAACACAGTGCTAAGAGTTAGCAGTATTGCTAATAATCTTGTTAATGAAGGACTAAATGGGGAGTTGGGGCAGGGAAGCTGGGAGAGGCGGAGAGGAGGAGGACGGGACAAACGGGCCTTAGGGCCAGGCTCTATGTAGATACAAACACATAAATATATGAATATAAATAAATATATAAATGTACAAATATATATCAGGCTTGCCGTGTTCAAAACCTGATAATTGGCCCGTGCTGTTGGAAACTGCTCCTTTTCCCTCTTACTAACACTGTAGCACCAGGCCCCTCCCATTCTTTTAGTTTTGTAAGATTTTCCTGTAGCTCTGGAAATGAATTGGGACATTCTTTTGTTTTTTTTCTTTAGTTGAACTTGTTTGTCTATTTAGGCTAATTTCTTTGCCCCCTCAAGCCTGATGTTCAGACTTCTCCCTCTCTACATTCATATAATAAGACTGACGAGGAGGCCGCTCCTGCCCTGTACACCATGGGCTAGTTTTCTGAAAGTGTCTGCAATTCTGTTTGGGAGAGTCTGGCCTCCTGGAAGGACACTTGGGGTTCCTGGTCCCGGCTCACACGGTGCTTATTCTGCTGGCGTGGGTCCAGGCTCTGATGCTGCCACAGCACCCGTGTTTTCTCATAACCACTGTAGAACGCGGGTTATGTGATAAATAATCACTCGCCATACGCAGGTCTCCCGATGTCTGCATCTCGGTCCTGCAGCGCAAAATAGTGAGGGGGGAGACGCACATCTCTGTGGAAACCTTTCAGAAGCCTTTTAGAAATGGTCCTGTCCTCTAATCAAAGTCTCCTGAATACAGTGTACAAACTTTCCTTAATGGCTAAGGACTGTGCATGGTTATTCTTTTTACTCAGTGCTCTCTCTCTCTCTTTCTCTCTCTTTTTTTTGAGAGAGAGCTGCACAAGCTGGGGAGGGGCGAAGGGAGAGAGAGAGAGAGAGAGAGAGAGAAGGGGGTGGGGGGGAGAATCCCAAGCAGCCTCCATGCCCAGTGGAGAGCGCAATGCAGAGCTGTCTCACGACTGTGAGATCATGACCTGAGCGGAGATCAAGAGTCAGATGCTCAAGCGACAGAGACACCCAGGTGCCCCTTTACTCAGCTCTCTTACGACGATGCCCTTCATGATTGCCACCTCTCTTGGGTATTTGTTGCTGAGGAAAGTGGCCCTGGTGTTTTGTGCTTTGGCAGTTGCCATGCTTACTCTCTGGTGTTGCCGTCCCCTCCCTAACTGTTAGCATTCAGGTGTCACTTTGGGTTCACCTTGTCACGCACCTTGCCAGACAGTGGGTTAGCTCTCAGAGCAAAACTCTATAACAGGACCCAGCTCGCTGGGCTCTTAATGATCTGGCCCCCTCCCTAGCACATGCCACAGACTGGCTCTGTCAGCACCCAAAGCCACCCATGTCCAGTGGGCCTTTCATTCCACAGAGGCTGCCCAGCTGGAAACGATACACGGAGTCCCTTGCAGCCAGATCCCTATTCCACCGAGCAAATGCACCCACAGGAGCACGGGGGGCAGATGCTGTCACAGGTGAATCAAGGCCTCCCACAAACATGGGGGCCAAGGTGTTGGTTTATCCGGACAGCTGCAGTGTAGGCTCTGCTGTCTAGTTCCTAGAGTTTTGAGTCCCAAGGCGTAGGGATAAAGGAGATTGCATTCCAGCAGGCCTATGTGGTGTTTGGGGACCTCTCTGGTTCTCTGGCATCCCAGCTCGGGTCTCTGGCCTTCCTGGAAAGTTTGCAAGCCACCTCATATCCTGTATGAAATCGCCGATTCTGTTATCCAAAACTAAGAAGCATGATGGAGACAACATCTGTCTGCCCCCAAACTGTAAGCTCCTTAAGAGCGGGGACTCATTCTCAAGCGTCTTTATCTCCCTGGGCCCAAAACAAACTCTGTGCCCTGAAGACCCTGCTGATTGGGTGACTAAACTGAGGGGGGTCCCGCTGCTGGGAGCCACCGCTGCTCCTCTGCTAATGCTCGGGGGACCGGTTCATTTCGCTTCACAAAGCTCTTGTACAAAGTAAGATTATACAAACAGATTATGATGTGGCTTGAGAGGACTTCTCAGAAAAGCGAAGGGACTGCAGGACACAGACAAATTAGCAACGTGTTTCGTCGCCGCAGAGGCTTTTTCTCCCATTTCCTGCCTGCCTGGCCCTCTGCCGGGTTCCGAAGAACAGAGGGACGTGCAGATAATCAAAGTTCGCTAAACGTACGCACTGTTACCAACTCCTTTCAGAGCCCTTCATGTCCAGATGCACAAAGAGAATAGCAAAGGGAAATAAATCCAACACTTCCTCGCTACACCCACTAAACCGCTAAATCTCAGCAGTTCTGAATCATCAAGTCTTGAATTTCTCATGAACTGCCCCTCACATGCAGCATTTTCAATTAAGCTGGGAGCACTGCTATACTAATTATGTGATGATATTAGTCCCCACAGATTAATATGCAGCTAACAGTTTAGGAATGCTCTCCGGATTGTATTCCTCCATCTACATGAAAATAAACATTTCCATGAAAGGTGTCCTTGACTTGGGAACTCAGAAGAATGGGATCTCCAAGATGAGGTGCTCACAGGTGACTGGTCTCTGCAGAGACAACCTTTTGCACCGGAATCTGATCCCACTGAGCCACGGGCAAAACATCAGAGGACCCTGGGGCTGGGGGCACATTTTATATTTCTTCTGTATCCACCTAGTCCTGTCCTTACAGTAGGTGCTAGGTTAACACTTCCTCATCAAAGCAGTCTTGAAATGTTCTCCTAAAGCAAAACCACACCAACCAACCACAACAAAAAAGCCAACAGTAACTCTGCAGTATGTCTTCTTTTTGTCCAAAACATGGCTCTGTTCCCTGAAAAAATACAACCAAGGAAGGGAAAGGAAGTCACACTTGCTTCTGCATATTCTGTGTCAAACACTTTCACGAAACATGGCCCATTAATCTCTCAAGTACCTGGTGAGGCAGATGCTACCCTCATTTTACAGACGAGAACACTGAGGTTCAAGGAGGTCAATCACAGAGTGTGGGACCACGGGGTCTAGGGCCCATGCTGTGTCCCGCACACCTGCTTTCGCCAACTCTGGGATGATGGTACAGTCGTAAGGACTGGGCATCACAGAGCAATAAAAGACTCATGTCCCCATGCTCAAGAAGGGCAAAGGGAGTAACCATCGTGTAATGATAATAATCACAATGAAACACTCATCATTGGTATTCACTTAGTACTTATGGGGCACACTGCTCAAGGCATTGCATATGTCATCCTTACCCTAGCTGCTGGGCTAGACATCCTTATACCCATCCCAGGAATGAGGAAACCGAGGCACAGGGCTCTCAGATATAAAGACAGAAAGGGCCACGCCCAGAGCTAACGTACCATCCCATGTGTTCTGACACCATGATGACTATTTAAGGAGGGCGGCATTGCCATCCCCATTTCAAGATGACACCTAATCTCATTGCCACAACGTCACAATACTAGGCCAGAGCAAATCCCAAGCAGTTTAGCACATGAGCAGGTGACACGCCAGTGATTAAACACCTAAGGGACACTAAGAAGCATCAGAGCTACAGGACCTCAGAGGTGAGAAATTCCCTTGGGACTCACAGGGTGGGAAAACATCTGGAAGGTGGTGGATGCAGAGAGGAGGCCTGGCAGGTCTCTCTGGGGATAATTATTGGAGCAATGGCTGCACTCACAAGCTGTGCTCCATGAGTAGACTGCGAGCTGCTTAGACACAGGGATGGCTGATCTTGCATCTGCATCCCCTGCAGTGCTGGGAACTCCAAAAGCCAGAGGGAAGCCTTAGATTTAGACCCTGGTTAATCCCTTTTTGGCAAAACGACTTAGGGTAAGTCACTTTGGAGTCCTCCAGGCCTGTCTTACCAGTAGAGGTAAGGACACCTGACTGCAGTAGTGATGAAATGCACAGAGGTGTGTGACATCTACTGTCAACTGTCAAAGGCTCTGCAAATCCCAGGCACTAGACAAAGCAGAAAACTGTGGTGTCTGAGTCCCTTGGAGCCAGATGGCCTGGGTTCCAATCCCGGTGCTGTTATTTAACAGTGCACCTTGGGTAAGGCACTCTCTGTGACTGTCTTTGTCTTAGTTTCATCGTTTAAATGGGGGTAATAATAGCATCTACCTTGTAGAGTTGTTTTGAAGATTAGGTGGGCTAGCACATGTGGAACTCAGCACTATGCCAGGGCACAGGAAGGGCTTAATTGGAGTCATCATTAGGGGTGTTAGTGGTGTTGGAAGTTCCGTGGTAGATACGCAGGAAGTAATCACAGGACTTGTGGGTCTTCGGCATTTCCGTGGCACGGACTCTACCATAACACAGGCCAGGCGATTCACAAGTCCATCCCGTAGTGGAAAGGGGTCTGAGCAAGAATGTGGAAGGTTACTGGTAAATCAAGCCCAGCACAAGCCAGCTCCTCCAGAAAGCCCAAGTGGGCTCTCCTCTGTCTCCCCATGACCACTTGCGTTGCAGAATTCGTATGGAAACTTGAGATTCAGAGAGACTGAATAACTCATCCATGGTCATGCAACTAGCAAATGTAAATCAGGATTTAAACACAAGGCCATTGGATCCCAAACCACGTCCACTTGGCAAGCATGGGGATCGTTTGATCATTTGTGCCTTGATACTTGGGAAGTTTCAGCATTAAATCATCTTAACCTGGGGCCTTCCAAAAATAAATCACTCCATTAAAACCTTGTTCATTGTTCCCTTTGCCTAAGATCTTTTTAAAGTTTTTCTACCTTTTTTTTTAGTTAGTTTGTGTAATTTACATTTTCCCAGAAAACAGCTATCTTATGGAGATTTTCAAACTTGTGAGAGTACACCAGTACATTTGTATTGTTACCATTTTAAATCACATCAGTTGTTCTGTTTCTTTTCTCATTAATTAGTTCTCTTCATTTTGATATTAGATGTATTCCAGTGCTGTATTTTGCAGCGTCCAGTGCGGTAAGACGTATACACATGCACACACACACACACACACACACACACACACACAATTATTTTAAAACGTTGGAAGCTGCCTGATTTGATCAGAAGGTATCTTTAAGAGAGAATTCTTTTGGAGGGGAAAATGCTGTTATGAGCCTGTTGGGATATGAAAGGGTAGGCCTCCTGGATTCAGACAAAGAAGAATTATATTGTTCTACCCAAGAGAGCAATGAGTGAATCTGACAGCAGATGGCTGCAAGAGGGGTGCTGGGGGACCCCCCAAGGGAGGAGGGCAGGGAAAGAGGGTCAAGCACCAAGGTGGCAAGCAGGGAAAGGTCGGTCAAAGAGATTTGGGGAGACTAGGGGGGGACCTGGGCATCCTGTGTGGGGGGGCCTGGATGGTTTGCTTTTACTGTTAAGAGAACTGGTTACTCCAAAGTTGGAAGAGATCCCAGTGAGAAGACTAGGCTAACCCCTGAAGTTGTATCAGCTTCACAAGCTGGCAAAAGGATGAATATTTGAATTTTTTATACTCTATTTTTAAAAATTTATTTGTATTTTTCATTTTTAGAGACAGAGTGAGTGCGAGCGGGGAAGAGGGGCAGAGAAAGGGGTGGGGGGGTGGAGAGAGAGAGAGAGAGAGAGAGAGAGAGAGAATCTTAAGCACGCTCCATGCTCCTGACTCAGGGCTCAGTCCCACCACCCTGGGATCATGACCTGAGCCAAAATCAAGAGTCGGATGCTCAACTGACTGAGCCACCCAGCACCTGACCCAGCACCCTGAGGTTTCTACACTCTAAAATAAGGCTTGATAATATTTCATCCATAGGGTGGCTATGGGGATTAAAAAAGGTGATGCTTGTTAGAGACCTAGCATGATACCTGCTCACGGCAGACCATCACTAAGCATTATACACACTCCCAGAGAGGGGCAGACACACGATGATACTTCCATACCGGAGGGAGAGAGTGGATGGGTGGGAGTACTGGTAGGGTGGCCTAAAATCCTTGTAGGCCCAGGGAATCTAAACTCAGTTCCTGCTCAGCCCTGAGCTCGTGACAAAACGGTCAATGGGTGGCAGGACCCCTGAGTCGTTGGTGAAAAGCAGGCAGTAGAATCTGGAACTGTGCAATAACCCCCAGCCAGCTCATCTGCGACCTGGGATTTACAAGGCCCCATCCACAGCCCAGCCCGTGGGGCGGCTGTCCTGAATTTCATTTCTGATCCTCGCATTTGGGCCCCATCTCAATTAAGATCAGTTAGAAGTCAATTTCACAGTGGTTGGTTTTATAAGATCCCTGAAAAATGATAAGCTAGAAGCAGGCAATCACTTCTTTGGGGAGCAGAGGCCTTCCTCAACAGGGCCTCAGATGCTTTGTTTATTTTGATTTGATTTTAATTTGGTAAATAATGTTTATTTAATTTTATTCTGTGATTTCAAAAACAATATATATACAGGAGGGAAAAACAGCTGTTGTAGCCTTCATCAGAACTCAAACTAATGGGGATTTTTCCCTTCATCGGCTGTGAGGCTTAAATAAATACATTTCCCAAAGCTGATAAGCAATCATTTCCAAATGTAAAAAAAACCCAGAAAGGTGGAAAGAAAAGGAATAAAATCATCCACCGTCCCACTACCCAGAGACCAACCACTGTTAACAGTTTGTGTGTGTGTGTGTTTCCTCCCTGTGAGTTTTCTCTAATTGTTTTACATGGCTGAGATCACACTGTGTGTGTGTGTAATTTGATATCCTGCCTTTTGTACTTAATGGTATACCATATGCATTTCCCTATGTCATTAAAAGCTCTGCAAACGTCATTTTTAACGGCTACAAAATATTCCATTCTATGATTGAAACATAATCTACCTAACTGACTCCCTAAAGTGGAGCATTTAGTGCTTTCCAATTTTTTATTCTTATAAATAAAGTGCAGGGGACACCCATGTGTATAAATTTTGGTCTGCATTTCAGATTGTTTTCTTAGGATAGATTCCCAGAAGTAGAATTACTGGGTTAAAGGATATGGACTTCTTGAGGTTCTTGAATCGATTGCCAAACTGCTTTTCTAACCAGCGGTCCCAATATCTGCCCCTCTAGCAGTGTGTGAGGGCCCCTCTGTGCACATAGGCAGTCCTGTCTGGTGCATTTTTTAAACCCTACACTCTGGGAAGGGAAATTGCCACTTGTCTGGGGTCTGGAAGGGCTTTGATTCCTCTGTCTCCCCTTGGGTGGCCCCAGAAAGGGTCAGTGCATTTCCACCCCCGCCTTGTCCCCTCCCCTTGTGTCTGGCTTCGTCGCCTTTCATCTAGGGCACAGAGCGGGGCTTGTGTCCTTGTTCCCATCAAGGGTGCATGACATAGCAGGAGGCAGGGGTCAGGGGACAGGTCTGTGAGTCTGAGGTCATTTGTAGCACTTCTCGGCAATTTATCAGATTCGAGGTATCCTGTTTTCTGCCCTTTCTTAAGTAGCCTTGTGTGTGTAAGAAGGCTTTGTGGCACACGTCCGATTGCTGTGCTTGAACACAGCCTCACTGGATAGCGTGGGAGAAACCCTCTCCCCGATCTGTGCTACAGAGGTCACTGGACATGCCCCGATCAGAGGGCAGTGCTGAATTTAAAGAAAATATAAAACACTTCCAAGGAAAGACCATAAGAACCTTTCCACATGTGGAATTGGAGAGCTCCAACCAAATGCTGTGGGGATATGTGATCATGAGAAAAACAGAAACACAGGAGGAGGGAGGGCTGTAAGAACAGAGTCACCGTCACCCAGGGAGTGTGAGTGTCAGCAGGGAGGAGGTTGTACACTCACCAGGGAGAGGCAGGGAGAGGTTCCCAGCACCTGTGGGGGAGCCGGGGCTGTGGGATGCGTTCTCATAAACACTGGGACAACCGGTAGAACAACGGTCTCTATTTTTACCCATCAGGACATTGGGGCTTGGAGAAGTCACGTGTCCAGCCACCATCCCACAGCCAGTAAGAGAGAGGGAGATTTCCACTCAAGCCCAGCCATGTCCTACTGTAGCTATGCTTCTCAACCTTAAACATTCGGCTGAAGGTCCTGTTCAAATGCTGACTTGGATTCAGCAGGTCTGTGGAGGGGCCTGAGAATCTGCATTTCCAATAGACTCCAAGTGATGCAGGCAGTGCTGGTCCAGGGACCACCCTGGGGGAGCCCTATGCCTGTGGCTCTCAAACTTCAGCAAGGATCAGATCACCTGGAGAGCCCCTTAACACACGAATTGCTGGGCCCAGCCTCCAGAGGTTATGACTCAGTAGGTCTGGGTTGGGGCCTGAGAATTTGCATTGTATCAAAGTCGGAGGTGCTGCTGTGGGGGGTGGTCCCTAGACCACCCTCTGAGAATCCTGCCCTACAGAGTAGCTTCATGGGAATGGGAGGGGAGCAGGTCTTCTGGAGAACACGGTGGGCCCTTATTCTTGGGAGAGTCTGGAGGTGGGATTGCAAAGAGATACCACTCTTGTCATGAGACTCTTAGCTTTTGTGTCTGGCATTAGGAGGGACATGGCTTGTGTGTGCACATACATGTGCGTGTGCACACGTGTGTGTGCACGCGCATGTGTGTTGGGAGAGGCATGCTGAGTCTCTAAAGTCCTGTGAATGTCCCTCCAGAACCAGGCAGTGACAGTAGAGGCATGAAAGTTTCTGGAGCGGCTTGAAGACTCAACCATAAAAAAAAAAAAGCCTGCCTTGCAGTACATCAGTTATATTATGTTGTCGAACAGAGTTTCCTGCTTGTTGGGTCTTGGAGTTTAATAAAAAAATATATTATGACTCATTCCAAACTTTACAAAAGTCCTCGGGGAATCTGAAATGAATCATGTTAAGCTCCTGTTATAAAACAAACAGTCTTCTCTTTCACAAGCCTGGAGCCACAGCAGACTAGCAGTAGGGATGAGGGAAACAGAGGATGGGAAAGAAGACTCAGGGCAGGGGGTGAAATCTTTGCCCAGGGCTTCTCTTAAATAACCGGAGACTTCCAGGCCAAAGGAAGGCAGAACCCCAAGAGGCTGTAGGGGGGAGAAAGGCTTCTTTAATGCTGGGTCAACTCTGTTAAGAGTCAAAGGTAGCTTGAGGAGACAAGGCTATGGAGGTCAACGCCTCCAGAAAGCCTTCCTGGATTTCTTTAGGCAGAAGTGGTCTCAACCACGTGGCCCTTTATCTTTGCCTCTGAGCACAGAAAACAATACCCTTATATGCCGGCTGTTTGTAGCCATGGTGGCTTTCCTACGGTGCTAAATCTTTTGCGCTGGAAGAACTCAGGTATGCCTGTCTCCAGAGCGTCTATCCTGCATGCTAGGCTCCCGCCAGTGCAAGCAGGAGCTCAGCAACCATTTCATGTTGGACTGACTTTATGAAGCTCCTCAGTCTCCGTGTCTATCTTCACACACTGAAGGAGGAGACAGCATACATTGTAAGAGCCCAGGCTGCACTGATAATACCAAACTAGGTGGCAGGTTGGTGGGCAAGCATCCGTAGGGCCTTCACTGGCACTGGCTATGTTCCTTCATGCTGAGTCCTGACGGGGTGCCCTCGCTGGAAGCAGAGGGCATGTCCATGGACCCTGGCTCCCCCACTTACTAGCCAGGGGACTTTGGGAAAATCACTTCACTACTCTGTGCCTCAGTTTCTTCACCTGAAAGTCAGAGAGAATAATAGAACTAACATCATGGCACTGTTGAGAAGGTTAAGTCAGATGACACATGAAAAACACATAGCATATGATCGGAAGGAAGGAAGGAAGGAAGGAAGGAAGGAAGGAAGGAAGGAAGGAAGATTTTAAGTTAGTAGGACACAAGACCCAAATCCAAGAGAGAGACAGAGAGACAGAGAGACAGCAGTGAAAGAGATGAAGTCCCTATATAATTCCAGGCCAAATTTCCAGATAAATGCATCATGGAAAGGGTAGATGAGGGGGCCAGATATATAGACTACTTTTACAGAGTGCTCAATAAATGTTAGCTATTAAGACATAGCTAAGCACACAAATGTTATTCATCCCATCTTTATTACAACCTGTGAGATGATTTTTATTTCTCAGATTTTAGAGCTGGGAAACTGGGGCCTCTCTCCATGGGACTGGCAGAGCTATCTCTCTACAGCCAAAGTTAATAAAAAGGCAAGGGAGCAAACTCAGTGGAAAATAATCCGACATCATGTAGGAAAGGTGAAGAGACTAGCCTTTTATGACCCAGCTTTCCACACCCAGCAGATAGGCACAGCCAAAGACACATACAAAGATGTCTATAGAGGTATTATCTACAACAGTCAAACACTGGAAACAAATCCCCCTCAACAGTAGGACCGGTCATTTCTGGATACTTGTGCAAAGGAGTATCACGCGCCAACAAAAATGAACACACTTGACTTACACAGTGTTTGAATGAATCTTGAAAACATGGGATTGAGCAAAGAAGACTGGGCACCAAAAGACACTTATTATGTGACTCCGTGGACACGACGTACAAAAACGGGAAAAGCCAAGCGACATTGCTTCGGTGCGCACACACAGATGTCAAGACAGCAAGGAAAAGAAAGGATGAGTTTTCATCAAAGGCAGAGTAGTGGTTTCCTCCAGGGTGGGGCGAGGGGAGAATGAGAGGGTTGTGGGTGGGGTGGGGCCCGGAAGGCTTCAGGAGCGTTGCCAGCGTTCCTCCTTGCTCGGGCGGTGACATGGGTGTCTGCTTCTTGATTACTCGCTGGCACCTATATGTGTGGTATACTTCTCAGTATGAATACTATGTTTCACAACAAAACATTCAAAAACTTCCAAACAAAACAAAAAGACAAGGATTACCTTCTAGGGGGGGACCCCAGACCGTCATCCCCAGAATTTAAAGCTGAGTCATTTAAAGACCTAACAGAACAGGAATTCAGCATGCAAGAAGAACGTGCCAATGCCAAGCCTCCAGCAGTGACCTGGGGGCTCAGTCTTCCTTTCCGATGGCAGAGAAAGCATCAACACCAGAGTTACATCCTACTGAGGCCCCAACAGGTCCGTACCTTGAGTTCAATGTTTATGTTCCTTATTGCTAATCCTTACAACAGCACCCGATGTAACCATTAACAATTTATTATAGCTATGGAAATATGTGAACATTGCATCGTCTTTTGGCCAGGAAGTGTGAGAACCAGGATTTAAGCCGGGTCCATTCAGGCCGATGCCTCCAATGCCTCTGGTGCCATTATACTATATGGCCTCCTTCTACACCAGGCTCACATTCTTGAGGAACTTCTTTCATTGATTTATATTTAAAAAAAAATATTTCTTTAGTTTTGGGAGAGTGCAAGGGGGGGAGGGCAGAGAGCAAGGGACAGAGGATCCTAAGCAGGCTCTGCGCTGACAGGCTGACAGCAGCAAGCCTGGTGCGGGGCTCCAACTCACAGGCTGAGAAACGACCTGAGCCAAAGTCGGCTGCTCAACCGACTGAGCCACCACCCAGGTGCTCCTTGAGGAACTTCTTTTACATCAAAGACTGAGCAAGGGAATTTTCTGGACTCCCCGAGCACGTGAATACTGACAGGTGTTAAGACTGTGTACCTGTCCCTTCCTCCCATTTTATAGGTAAGGACACAGATAAAGGCAGTGAGCTGCAGTGTGGTCTGCACCTTCGGCTGGGTCCTCAGAGGAGAGCACAGAAGCCCTGTTCCCCCGGGTGGCTCACACTCTGGCCCCTCTGAAAGGCGCAGGGCTGAGTCTTCCGTCTCGTTGAAGAGATAACATGGTTTTTCTGGAACTCGGTGGTGACCTTAGGGAGCTTCCCTGAGCATCTCTGAGGCTCAGGGTGGAGACACTATCACGCTAACTCTGAGACACCTGCGCAAATCTCCCAACAAGCTACCTGGCACCCAGTAGGCATCTGATAAATAAATCCTTGTTGACTGAGTTTTCATGCAACGGTCTAGATGATTTAGGGGTTAGAGCAGAGGTCCTGCAAACCTCTCCTTCCTCAGAATGCATTCGGTTCTGGGAATTAGCAAAGGTGAACCCCTCCCTTTGTGGCCAGGGACCACCATGTCAGAAAATTCCCACCAGGGCCAGAGAAAGGGGGTGTTGCTGGCACACAGAGTAAATCTGTGGCAAATCTTTCAGAAGTGTCCACCATGCCTTGGAGAGAGCCTATTTGGGGTGTCTCGATTGGATCTATAATTCTATCCCTAAAGTCATTTGGCACATCTTTCCAAGGTTGCAAAAATAAAACTCCTGCCCGATAGAGGCAGTAAAAGGATTTGCAAAGAAAAAAAAAAACCTTCGAATACTATTTTTAAAAAACTACCTTTTCCCCCTTTCCTTCTCTATCTTCACTAGAGACCTTTGAGTTATGAAGTGCACTTAGCACCATTAATTGCCATGGAAACTACAGCATCTTCCGCAGAATATGGTCAACTTTTTCTGCAGAGAGTTTTTTTTTTTTTTCTCTTTCAGCAGAGACTTTGAATAATGGGCTGTTTTTGTTCCTTTTGTGGGAAGACAAGTTTCTCCTCCCCCATCCCATTCTTTCTGATGTGTTACTTCCCGTGGCCACAGCTCCATGATAGCAGAAGCTGGTTACCAGGTTTCTGAAAGGCCAGGAAAGAGGAAGGATGCCCTCTGAATTTTAACTTTCTGCTGATGCTGCCCGTGGGATCCAGGTGTTCTCACCTGTTCTTCATCAATGATTTGCTCTTTACCCATTTTATTCAGCACCATTGACAACAACCCTAGTGGCAAAACTGTTTGATTGTGTGCTTACCATAAAAGCAATGAGTTTGAGCCAATACTGTTATCTGGTACTTTTAGCTACACACTATGTATTCTTGGTGCACTAGATTTTCCTTAAAGGAACCATGTAAATATTAATACTGTCCCCCATTTTACAGATGAGGAGACTGAGGCACAAAGAGATTAATCCACCCGCCCCCAGGCACAGAGCTAACAAACATGCTAAGAAAGATTTGGACACGGGCCCTCCTAATTCCAAACCTAGTCCATGCATTTTTTACCACGCTTCTAGTCTACCTTTAAAAGAAATGACAGTGTAACCCTCAGCCAGTAACTAAATCATTAATGAATTGATGGGATCATTAAATATTTATTAAGCCTTGACTACTTGCCAGGCACAATGCTGGGTCCCGTTTCAAATTTATCTACCCAGCAAACTCAGCCATCTGAAACTCTTCCGAGAAACAGGAATTATGCAAAAAAGCTTCTGAACCACCCAAACATATCACAACATTCACACGCTTTATTTATTTGAGAAATACTCCCCCAGCTTCTTCACTTTCTCTATACACAATGTGAATAAGCTGGTCATCTAAAATCAGAGATCTGGGTTTGTACTTCACATCTGTCACTCCCCAGCTATGTGGCCTTGGGTGATGTATCTCCTCCAAGCTGGTTTACCGTATTTAAAGGAGGAGTAATCTCAGAAGTCGGTTTCAAAGACCTAATTAGAAAACGTAGGTAAGGTGACTGTTCCAGTAACTGACATCTAGTAGGAGCTGAATATCCGTTGGTTCTTAGCCGTAGTTACAGCATTATGCATTCATTACAGACACGTTTACTATGCACCACTGATTCCCAACACACCGTCCACCCCTGCTCTGTACTTAATTTCTCCTAAGAAAATGCCTGGGCAGCTGCAAGACTGAGACAACCCGAGGACAGGGCTAAGCAGGGTGCCAGGCACAGGGCAGGCACACAGAAGTACCTGTGTTTGTGTTGCGGTTACCCAGGATACAAGGTACAAGGTGGGAGACGGCAGAGCTGGAATAGGACTACACATCCCGTGACTTCCAACCCTGCACAGAGGGGTAATTCGATTGCAGGCATTTGTCCCAGCTGAGGAATGGAGCCCCCCGCGTCCCTGAGGGTCCACGCTGCTGCCCTACACTCCCTTTTGCATCTTTCAAAAGTTCGGCTGGAACTTTGGTTCTTCTAATTGAGGCTGTCTGGTTTCCGGGCATTAAAGAAAGGAACGGTCCTAGGAAATATTGCCTCCTATCAATCCAACATTAGACACAATTCAATTTCTTAATGACATTTGTGATCATTATGCCATGTTTCTAATTGAAAATGAATAATTGAAATTCTAATTATTACTGGAGTCGATAGAAGGCGACTCTAGACAGCAACCTGTTAGGCAAAGGCTTTAATTCTTGGTCATTTTTTAAATCCAACAAGTGTCTGGTTATTCAATTATTTAACAAACACGCATTTTGGGGGCTATGCCCTGGTGAGAAGTTTAACATAGAAAGGACCCTGTAGTGGCTTTGTGTATTGTTTTTTGTTTTTGAGGAGCTGTGTTAGGCTTCTGGTTTCAGGATCTGGCAATGTGGTAGAACGAATTTACAGGATCATCCTTCTTACCAACACCATATAGAAATGTAGAACAAAATCAAATGAAATAATTAAATAAGAAACATTAAACTAGAGCACTGGATAAAAGAGCTGAAGCTGTGGTGAGTGGCCCAGCTTAGGGCTGGGGTTCTAACATCCACTGTGGGGTGTGGGGGGAGAAGATGTAGACCCAGCTGCATGGAAAGGCAGGGGATGGAATGGAGCCGCTAAAACCCCTGCATAGGGTCAGGACCTCAAAAGGGTCTCTTCCCTCCACAAATGAGATCTCTGCCCATGGAACTAGAGAGGTTGAGAAGCTTATTTTTGCTCAGGACTATGCACAGAAAAAAAAAATACCCCATGATATGGAAAAACTCAATCCTGTACCATATGCAAGTACAAAACCCAAATTTATATCACCTCTGGGCTGCAGGAATTCTAAACCAAGAAATTAAAGTAAAATCTGGCCCAGGGCCAGTGAAACCTCTCTGGTGTTCGGTCAGATCAGGCACAAAAAATAGCTCTACAGATTTTGTAAAGGCACTCCCATGGCCCTGAATGCAGGGAAATCCCACTCAAATAAAACAATAACCACCACTAAAACCACATCACCCGAAGATGAGCTTACACACACACACACACACACACACACACACACACAAATTTACATATCACCCAAGAGAACACTTCCCCAGCAGAGGCACAATAAGGAAGCTTAACACTCTTGAAATACTAAAATTATCTGATAGATTATAAACGTACTTAAATGACAAAAAAACGAAAAGTGAAGGAATAAAAATCATATTGAAAGGACAAGCCACTATGAAAAAATTAAAGGCAGGTTTGAAAAAGAACTAAATAAAACCCGAGACATTGAAAAACAAACAAACACACAGTCATTAAAACTAAAATCCAGAGGCTAGGGGCACCTGGGTAGCTCAGTTGGTTAAGCATCCGACTTCAGCTCAGGTCATGATCCTATGCTTCGTGGGTTCGACCCCGCGTCGGGCTCTGTGCTGAAAGCTCAGAGCCTGCTTCAGATTCTGTGTCTCCCTCTCGCTCTGCCCCTCGCCCACTTGCACTCTATCTCCCCAAAATAAATAAACATTAAAAAAATTTTTAAATAAATAAAATAAAATAAAATCCAGAGGCTAAATGATATAGGAGATTAAGTGCAGCTGAAGACAGGTCTAGGGAACTCAAAGATGAGTTTGAGGAAATTTCCCATAATGTAGCCCAGGGAGATAACTGGAAAATATGACCGATGTATTAAAATAAAGGTGGATCGAATCGCAAGAGCCAACATAGATCTCAGGGGAATTTCAACAGGAGAGAATAGGGAGGAAATATTTGAAGAACTAATAGTTGAGAATAGTCCAAAGTTGAGAATCACATGAAACTATGGAAGAGTCAAGGCAAAGAAAAAAAATAGTAAGGGCTCTGAGTGTTAGCTTCCTGTAGTTTGCTCAAGAAGACCATCCTTGGGAAGCCGAAGAACGAAGAGATTAAAACGCAGCACGAGACTTGGCAAAATCATCCACGGGGAGAGCGGCGCTCAGTTGAGCAGTCTACGCCATAGTGTGTCAGCCAGAGAACTTAGGCAAGCACTGTACGAGCAAGTGTACAGAGTGGAAGACCGCATCAGTGTTCCTGATTCTTCACCCCACTTCATGCCCTGAACTTTGCAGTACTTCCCCACAAAGGCAGAGAGTTGAGACTATGCCCCAGGTATCCCACAGATCCAAGGGGGACGAGGGCTCAGGACACAGACCAGGATCCAAGCTGCAGAGCGGAACCACACCCAGTGGAGTGCAGTTTGCATCAGCTGACAGATACATGGGCCGCAACAAATTACTGTTTTAAGCTGCTATATTTTTGAGTGTCTCGTTAATGGTGCGTGATGTGGCGACAGTTGCCTAAAACATGTATTATCTCAGTAGACTTCCCAACTCGGAAGTGGGCACTGTGGCTCATTTTATCCTTCAGGAAACTCAGAAGCTCCAAGAAGCAAGAAGTGATGTAGCTTGCCAATGCCACACAAGAGTAGGTTCAAGAGCTGAGGCTGATTCTGGACGTAAAGCGTAAACTTTGAACTTCTATGCAGACCACTCTCTGCGCGTTTGTTGGGTGAATGGGTGGATGAATGAACAGATGAATAACGACCCATCTACTGGGGCCAAACACATCAACTGCACTCACTCAGACTCACACTCAGGGTCTGGACACCTTCAGGCCAGGACAAACGCATCAGGGTACCCAAGGAGGCTCATTTTCCTTTTATGGGCTGTCTGAAGCACAAAGAGCTTGCCCAGAAAATGAATCCTCTTTGTGCCAGGAGAAAAAAAAAAAAACACTAAAGTAGAAAATAATCACAGCCTGTCAGACGCCTTGGCATGCTGACGATCTTCATGGTCCAGCAGATGGTGTCAAGGATGTGACCCTCGGAGGCTCACAACAGGCAGCTGGCAAAGGCCTCATCTCAATGGACGGCACGGAGTCCCACAGCTGATCCGTGTCTTAGCGTATGGTATCTAGGAGCCGCCAGAGCACCAGCTGACTAGTAGAGCTCCCCCTCTGAACCACTGGGATGCTAAATAATGAATTGTCTTGTTCTACTTGGGGTGGGAACAGGCAGACCCTTCTGAGAGGTTACAGAGGGCTCCCTGCTCAAGTAACAGAATAAAGATGTTCAGACCCTCATCCCCCGCTGCGATTTGCCCTCTCAAAACAAACGGAAATGAAATCAATGACAAAATGAAAAGATTTGAGATGTGGATCCCACCTTGGATTTCCTAAAATACTTTAAAATTTATTCCTGGTCCAGTAGGGGGAAAAAAAATCGACAAAGGATATGAAGAGTCTGCTCAGAGAAGAACAAACATAAACAGATAATAAACACGTGAAAGCTGTTTGGCTGTGCTGATAATTAAAGAAAGGCAGATGAAAACAACAATGGGAGAGCACCGTCTCCCCACCAGGCTGACAACAATGGAAGAACCCGCTAATTTCCAGTATGTGCCCCTCTTCAGCTTCTGCTGGCAGGAACAACATCTGGCAGGAGGACAATTTGGCAACAGGCACCGACACTGAACTATATATACTTTCGGGTGTCAGTTCTTTTATTAAGAACCGACCCTCCAGCTATCACCTAAATATGCCTGGATAGGTGCAGACGTAATTCCCTAAAGAGTTCAAAACACAAGCAGTATCCAGTTCAGAAACCGAGAAATACTTGAGTGTCTGCGGACAGAGGAGGAGGTTGGCAATGTCTGATGTGTTCAGACTGTAAGGATGTGCGGCAGCTCACGAGAGCCAGTGAGTTCCTAAGAACGGAGAATGAAGCATCTCATTGTGCCAAGGTGGAGAAAATGACCTCTCTGGTGTAAATAAAACATGGGTCTACGCTTGTTTTTTTTTTTTTTTTCTGGAAGAATACCAACAAATGCTTTTAGAGTGGTCACCTTTGGAGAGAGGCAACTAGGAGCCTAAGGTGAGTTATGTGTTCTGTTTTATCTTCCTGTACTCTGTGCTTTCTGACCATGCACATCTATTTTGTTTACGTTAATAGGAGTTATCTGGGCAGTGAGATGTAAAGGCCATTGTTGTTTTCCTTTCCCTTGGACACATTAAAGATCTAACAAATGTTATAACTTGGTATCATACTGCACGTTGATTCTAATGCATGCAAGCGTGCCAGGCAAGCGAGGTCGGGGTGGAGGAGCAGAGGCTGGGAGACCCTGTGCACTGGGACGGACACGGCAGGGGAGATGTTTTGAATCCCCACGTGGGCTCCTTGGGAAAGCCCAAGAGGTTCTTCCCTGGGGACAACCAGAAAAAGAAGGAATCGGGGCTTGGAAGGTGGAAAGAAGGCAGCCTTGAAAACGTCAAGGGGACAAAGGAAAGTCTCATACTCCTAGAAGGGCCTAGTGTGCCTTCTTAGGAGATAGGGAAAAGCAGGGGTGCCAGTGCTGGGGGAGGATCCCCCTGGGTTGACAGCGTTCTGTTTTGTTCAGGAGCATGGGCAGGAGCCCCATGGGTCGCAGCTCATGGTACGAATCCTCCTGCAGGTTGAGGAGGCAAAACAAAGGCGCTTGCTATTTTCCATCTCAAGTGTCCAAGTTTTTTTTTTTTTTTATGTTTATTTGAGAGAGAGACACACACACACACACACACACACACACAGAGTGCAAGGGGGGGAGGGGCAGAGGGAGAGGGAGACGCAGGGTCCAGGCTCTGAGCCCGTCAGCACAGAGCCCAGTGTGGGGCCTGAACTCAAAGACCATGAGACCATGACCTGACCCCGGGTCAGACGCGTAACCGACTGAGCCATCCAGGTGCCCCCCAAGTTTATTTTCCCAGTGGACTCTCCGCTGAGAGGCACAGGCAACCCCTTTCTCCTTTACCCCTCTGGGCCCAGCACACAGTAGGACCTGTCTGTGGAACGAATGGGATGCTGACACCATCTGCTCAGTCTGGCCTCCCATTTTCCTGACACCTGGTTTGCACCTCTCACCCATCCCTGCACGCCTGAAGCCAGGTATCTGTTGGCAGAGCCTGAGTCCGCGGGCAGAAGTGATTTATGCACGCAAAGAAGTTCAAAGAACTCCTCCTGGGAAGGCTGACCTATTTCACCAGTTTGGTGATGTCTGAGCAATAAAGATTCATTTGACTCTATTAGATCAAATGTAAAAATAAAACTAAAATTAATTAAAAACTACAGCATCCAGCTCCTTACAAAAACACCTTTGATGTGCATTCAGCACACGGAACAGCTGCAGTTAGAGAAGGCAATGAGGTTTCAATTATCCCAGCTACTGGCGGAAAGAGATAACGTGGATAAAAGAAATCCACAGATAATCAAAATTTTAAAACCCTTTATTCTTTCTCTCCATTTCAACTTCATTCTTAACACACTCTTGTGAGGACCTGTAAGGAGTGTTCAGGTTTGTTGAGTCTTCTCTCTTCTGTCCCTTTTTCTAAGAGGTAGAGAGATGTTAATAAGGCTTCCCGTACGGAGAAGCCACTGTTTGGTCAGGACAGGGCTGGGCTGGATTCTCTCCATTTGCCCCTCTAGCTCCTTTCTCTGCCCTTTCCTATGCTGCTCTGGGCTCCAGGAGGCTGATCTTTTGGGGTATTATTTGATTTTCCTTTCCTTCTGATACCTGGTTGGGTTTAGCCAATGGGAGGCACCAGCCTCAGGGTGGAATGAAAATAAGCCTGGGGTAATTATCCCCCCCCCAACTCCTCCCTGCTATGCTGCGATTGGCAGTGGCTTCTTTCTTCTTTCTAAGGTGCTGTCCAGCACCCTTTTCTGCAGGTAAAACTCTCTCAGTATCTACTCCCACTCCTTCCCTGCTGATTCTAGTGTTGCACCATCCCTTACCAGTTTCCAGTTTCCTTGAAACGCTGACCTTCATTAAACTTTCCTCAATCACCTCATTTGAGAGTGAGACCAGTTCCCTGCAGTGACCACCTATCATCTCGTTTCGTACGCTCGTTTCCCAGAGGAGTGGAGAACCCCAAAGAGGATAGCAGATTTGTCTATGGTCACACCTCCAGGAACTGGCAGAGCTAGGCTCCCCAGCTGGGACTGTCCAACCCTGAAAGCTTAGAGATCTGACAACTTGATCACGTCGCTGAGAAACTAGAGCAGTCAGTGAGAATTTGCAAAATGATGCCAACTACAACAGAACCACTTTAAGATTTCATCTCAGAGTTGAAAGGATCAGAAAGCTGGGTCTTTAAGAGTGTCTGTGACAGCTGTGTCTGGATCTGGTAGGAATCCTGCCTTTTCTCAATTACCTTGCCTTCTGGATTCCAACTCCTAAAGTCTTGCTCCGAGCCTCACTCTGGCTACCTCCGGATTTCATGACTTCTACTGGGTCATCGGGCTTTGTGGGGGTGGGGCGTTTGGCAGTGAGATGGAAGCTCAGGTAGGTCACTAGTCAACCCTCTCTGCCTTCGTTCATCCATCCATCCGGTCACACCACAATCACTAGGGGACAGTTCTGTTCCAGGCCCTGTGGGGTTGCCAGGATAAGCAGGGCATGGCAGGGCACCCAGTCAGGCAATTGTCACATAGGTGAAGAGATCTGCACAGGGGAGAGTATACACAAGGAACACCAGAGGGTGCCTCCCCTAGCTGGGATCAGTGGCAAAGTCTTCCTGGAGAAAGCAGGCCCTGCATTGCATTTTAAAAGATGAGGAGGGGTTGGTTTGATGGAGGGATGGGAGGCAGGGGAGTGAGGTAGAGCAAAAGATGATGTGATGCAACACCAGAAGTTCAGCATTTCTGAGCACGGGATGCACCCCGTTGGTAGGAGATGGGCTGAGAAGGCACACAAGGACTCGTCACGGTGGACCTTGCTCATTGCACCAAGGAACTAGGCCTAAGTAATGAGACTAGCACCCAGGGTCCAGGCCAGCCTAGAAGCCTCAAAAGCTGGATGCTGTCTCCCAAAGAAAACATGTTATACCTTCTTAAGTAACTTTTTAAAAAAATTGTCACCATTCAGGAGTGAGTACAATAGTTTAACGAATCCCAGTAGACCGATCGCTCTGGTTGCCATTCCTTAATTTCCTCCAGTTTCAGGTCAGGATTGGATGTAGGGCCTGAAGTACACCAAGCTTGCAGGTGCAAAGGTCCTCAGCTAGGAGAGAACAGCGGGAGGGGTCACAGGCCAGCTGGCCGAACGAACACCGGCCAGAGGTGCTCCTGGAAGTCTGATAGCAGCCACGGCAGGCAAATGCTGATCTGCTTGGTTCCGTTCACCTGCACCTTGGAAGGATGGGGGCGAGGGGTACTCAACTAGTGCAATAAAAATAATAAACAAGAAAGAGTGGACATGTGTCTTTGGCACATGGACTGCCAGACATCTGCCAACCAGGCCAAACCTCCCCAAGTAGAGGCTTCTGGAATAAAAGAGAATACACAGGCTACCGGAGCAGATCACACAGAACCTCCACCTTACCATTATCAAGGCCACTGCACATGCTGTTCAGGAGGGAAAACTTCAAACTGAACCCGAGACCAGAGAGTATCCCAACTCTGCAAATGCTATTGTTAAAAATCATCACAGATAATGTGGTTTTAATTAGAAGGGTTGAGACACTGGCAAACGTTCAGAAGGCTTGTCATCTGAGAATCTGCTGGCATCGTGGATGCAGACAGTCTGCAGAATGTGGGCCTGGTCGGGTGGAAAAGTTCAAGCCTTCTTGCAAACACCTGTGACTGAAGGGGTCGCTCAATTCATGGTACAGACTGAGCAGATGGAAAAGCTAGTGTTATCCTCCTTACATTAATGAGGAGGAGGAGGAAGGAGGTTTGGTGGCTTGTCATGTGCCAAAGTAGAAAGGGTTTTATAGTCAGGAAAAAAAGGCCTCTCTATCCGGTACCAATGGTGAGATCTTGGGCAAGATGCAGTATCTTTCTAAGCCTTGGTTTCCTCATGCGTCAAATGAAGACAACCATACCCACACCCCCAAGGGGTTATGGGAAAGATTCATGAATTCATGCACCTTGACACCAGAAGCGACCTGGTATGAGCTGGATGCTCAGAAGGCCTTTGCTTCCTCTTCTTTTCCTGCTTCCCCAAGCTGGTAGGCAGCGGGGCCTGTATCTGAACCCAAGTCTTTGTGAAGCCAAAGGCTAATGCCCTTCAACAATGTCACACAACGTCTCACCCTTCGCGGCAAGGGACTAGGACAGGGCTTTATTTCACAAGGGTCAAGTCTGCAGTAATCAAAAGTGGCCTTGATTTATAAAACACCAGTTTGCAACAGTGAGAAGTTTCCTGCCTGTATCTCTGACTCCTATCACTAGGGAATCTTTCCTGGCAGTGACTCCATTACGTACCAATAGATGGCCAGGCCTCTCAGCACATCACATAATCCTTGTCTGCTATCTGAGCCAGGGGCTTAGGCAGATGTAGTCATTTTAACCAGGGAGGCTCAGGAAAAACTGCTTGTTATTTTTAAGCAGGTGCCCCCCACGGGGCTTCCTAGAGCGGTGGGCATGTCAGTTATTCATGTGGGCTGCCCCCATCTCTAGGCAGGCAGATGCTCTTCATACTCATCTGACACAAAACAAGCCCAAATGGGCAGCGTGAAGCTGAGTTTCAGTACTGACTCCACCACGTCCTCGCTGTGTGGCCACGACTGGTTCTGCCACTTCTCTGGTCCATTCCAAAATGACAATGACTGAACATGGTTGGTCCACAAATACAGACTATCTACAGTGTGTTGTGCCTTGTGTTCAGTACTAGAAATATGAGAAAGATTTATACTCGGGCTTGGAGGAGCTCACAGTTCTGGAAAAAGTTGGAGGGTGTTGCTGGGACAGAAGTAGACATGCAACGCTGAGAATACTGCTTGGCTCGAAGGAGGGAATAGTCAATTATGTGCCTACTCAGACTACATCACATGGCTTGGCTGAGGGTCAAATAATGCAGAGGATGTAAACTGAAAATACTGCTTCAAAGTAAGCTAGTATTCATTTGTCTTCCATCCATCCACTTATTCATATACTCTTCACCCATCTATTCACCCATTTAAACAACAAACATTTAGTGTCTGCTATGCACCAAGCACTAGACATTGGTCATACATCAGTGAATGGAATGGATGAAAACCTCTGCCTTCCCGGAACTTACATTCTAGTGAAATCCACCACCCATCCATCCCATCTACCCAACCATCCCATCCATCTATCCATCCATTCCAACCATCCCACCCACCCATCCATCCATCCCAACCATCCCAACCATCTACCCCATCCATCCTCCCATCCATCCTGAACATCCATCCCATCCATCCATCCATCCCAACCATCCAACCCATCCATCCATCCATCCCATCCATCTATCTACCATCCATGTATCCTTATACCCACTAATTCAATCAGCAAGAATCCATCAAACACCTACTATGCATTTGCCACTGCAATGGGTGCTAGGAAGGAATTAAGACAGAAAGCAAACAAGAACTGCCCTTGATTGTCATGCACTGTGGTTACCCAGGCAAGATCCCTGGCTCTGTGCCATCTTCTTGGGGCCTACATGCAGACAATGACCAGTGCTGCCCTAAGCCACACCACTTCTCTCCTCAGAAAGCTCTTTCATCAAGAAGACAACTGGGTTATGAAAATGATGTTTTTCGAGCTCAGAATTTCTTTTTCTTGGAAGAAAAAAGAAAGAAAAGAGAGAGAATGAAACCACTTTCACACAACAGCCAAGTTGGTTTGTAATCACCCTGGGCTCCAGGGTGGCTATTTTCTTTTTTTTAAGTTTATTTATTTATTTTGAGAGAGAGAGAGAGAAAGAGAGAGGAGAGAGAGAGAGAGAGAGAGAGCGCACGAGCAGGAGAGAGGCAGAGAGAGAGAGGGAGAGAGACGATCCCAAGCAGGATCTGTGCTGTCAGCGCAGAGCCCAACAAATCAAACGGTGAGATCATAACCTGAGCCAAAATCAAGAGTTGGACGCTTAACCAACTGAGCCACCCAGGCACCACCAGAGTGGCTATTCTTGAACAACAATTTGCCATGAGGCACAGGGGCTGCTGTTTCTGCTTGCCCTGACCTGACAGGTATGGAGAAGGGGGCCGTCTCCTGGTAAATTTCTGATAGGAGTCCTGTAGACTGGACTTTGTGTATGGGGAATTTCCTGGTCAATACCTTCCCCTCTGCTGAACCCCATGCCCAAAACCCCAGCCTGCATCACAGCGTAAGCAATGCCTGGCAGGGGACCTCTGCGAGGGAGTTTGGCTTCCTTGGGCTTTGGTGAGGGGGCCTAGCAGAGCTGCCTTCATGTTTCTGCACCAAGCCCTGAGCCAGAACCTGTGGGATGGGTATTTCTTAGACACCAGCTGTGCTCCTGGCCTTGTGCTAAGGCCTGTTCCCATGCATAATGCTCACCACCATCCCAGGAAGCGCTGGAGAATGGGTATGGGTTTCTTCTTGGGGTGATGGGAATGTCCTAAAATTGATTGTGGTGACACTTTCACAACTCTGCGAATCTATGACAAGCTGCTGAATTGTACATGGGTGCTTTGTGAATTATAATTCAATAAAGCAAAGCAAAGATGCGTCACTAAGAAGGAATCATTTGAATCTGTATTTTCTCACTCAAGGTCTGAGACTCTTTTCTTTGTTACCAAACAATAAAATTCAGCTCCTGCTCTCAAGAAGTGTAGTTTCTAATAGGGAAGAGAAGCCAAATGAATGACTTACAATACAAGATGGAACAGGGACGTGCTCTATGGGAGATTTAAGCAGGAACACAGGAGGTTGTCAGAACCAGCTCACACAGAGTGTGGATTCGAGGTTTCCAAAGTGGTGCTGGGCATGCAAACCTTTTGGCCCTCTTCCCCATCAGAACACAGGTCATATCACACAGCTAGCTCCAGGACTGGGGACAAATCTGCTTAAGCAGTAACCCCAGATTTTGTAATAACAACCTTAACACAGATATGGTGTTTATGATAGGCCAGATACTCTTCTAAAGGCTTCAGATATAATAACTTCTTTACTCTGCTGCACAAGCCTGTTAAGGTAGGTAACTATCACCCCATTGAGACTTAAAGGTCAGGGAAATGAAGTAACTCACCCAAGGTCAGACAGCTAGTAAATGGCAGAGCTAGGATCCCAGCCCTGGTTTTCTGGCTTGAGTTAGTATTCATAACCTCTACACTAGGAGGCTAATAGGTTCCTTTGGGATCCTGTCTCACTTCCATGCCTCTGCTTTGTGCCCTTCTTCCCTAAGACCCAAATTCTAAAAGACTGTTGTGGTTGGAGTTACCCTTGGAGTGAGTGGCCACATTACAGGGTGGAAGGAATATGTACTAAGATGAAGCACGATCCCGTAGCAAACAGAACAGGGGAGAGGAAGGTCCTAGCCTAGAAGCTGGTGGCCTAGGTTCTGGAAGCAGCTGCCACTAAGTCCCAGCATTCCTTCCTTGCTTCTCTCCAGGCCTCAGGTTTGTCCTCTATGAAATGAAGGGGTTGGATAGGTGACTTTAAGCTGCCTTTTGCCCTAAAACCCTAGGACCCTTGGTCCAAGGCCTGGTACCCCACTCAATTACACTGTGTTGGGCTGCCCTCTGACGTTGAGTCCTGGATGCACATTGCCCCTACCTGTGACCATCCAAGGAGGCCCCCTGACCACACAGATCTGGGGCTGTATTGCCCAGTAACCCTTGTTCATGCTTGACTCTGTCTGCACCCTCGCCCTGTCTACCAAGGAAACAGCCACTCCTTCCTAAATATCACTTTCTGTATCAGCCATGCCCCACTCACACTAGCTGGCCTAATCATTATTTATGAATGAATGAATGAATGCCTATAACAAACCCTTAACACAAGGCATAAATGATGGTTTACTTGTCTGTCTTCTCTACAATGCTACAATATCACCACTGCTTATGGTTTTTGTTCTAGGCCCTGCTCTGGATATGTTCAGGATAAAATAATTGGGACTGAATGTTCTACAGAGGGCACAAAATGTATGACTTCAGAGCTGACTCAGAAAATCTGGGATCCACACCAGTGGGAGGCTGTGGGACACACACAGCCAGTACCGAGAAGCCTAGCTACGGGAGACTAAAAGCGTGTGACACATGACAAGGGTCACAGGAATGTGAGCTCCAGCCACCAACAGCACCTGCAGGAGAGGTTGGCATCATTCACTCCCCCTCTGGGCCGGGCCTGGGCTGGGGGTTCAGACACAGAGGAGGTTTGAACTGTTCACTTTCCTGTTTGGCTGGCTCCAAAACTCTGGACCGGTGCTGTCCAACAGAACCTTCTGCAATGATGGAAACATGCGATAAACCTGTGCTGTCCAATATGGTACCAGGCACACGTAGAACTGAGTCCTTGACATGTGGCTCCCACAACCCAGGGACTGATTTGTTTTGCTTTATTTTATTTTAACCAATTTAAATTTAAATAGTCTGTATGACCAGTGACTACAGGTCTACGCCTACGTGACACAGCCACTGTACTAGCAAGCCTAGCTCCCTCTTGATTGTGTCTCCAGCCCTGGCATCAGAAACCTGGGCTCTGGTCTCAGTTCTGCCGCTGACGAGCTATGGGCCTGGGACTAGTTGTTGTGACGCCTTGAGCCTCAACTTCACGGGGTCGATAGAGAAAGAGAAGGGGAACACGTATGGAAATGGCCTGGTGCATCGTGGGCACTCAGTGAGCCATGGTGCCCTCCTATGTTCCCTGTTTACTCTGATTGGTCCTATTGTTGGAGTTTATAGTCTCTCAGCTGTCCTAATGATTCCTACAGATTCCGACCTGTCTTTCCCTCTTGCTCAGCTTGGGTCTGAGCCCCACACCAGTGACCCCGGTGAACGTCTCTTCCTACTCGCCATTGGGTCTGGAGGCCAGCCGGCGGTGGGGGAGGGGGGGATGCACAGAGAGAGCTGTGGGCACCATAGGACATGGTGACTTACACATTTTGGGGCATTGTTTTTTCCTTAGGAGGTGGGGTTGGGGATGAAAGTGTTTAAAAAATCCCAGATCTTGACAAAACAAAGCCAGTGCCTTCTTCCTTCTACCGCCTCTCAAATTTCTTCCCTGATCCCTAGAGACAAATATGGGGGCAGGCCTCTGAGTTCCTCCAAAGAAAGATGTTATGCTGCCAACATTTGGTTTCTTATAACCTCTGGATGGATGAAAGCAAGTCATGTGCATGGTCCGTGGAGACTCCAAAGGGGCCTGTGGAGGAACATGAGATCACAGCCCAGCAAGGGTTTTCTTACGTGTTGAGAAAAATAGCCTTCAGGACAGATTGCTTTTTCTCAAGGCAGAGACGATGTGATGGAAGAAAAAAAGCCTCAGAGCTAGGAACCTGAAGTTACAGTGGTTTGTGAGTGCCCATAAGTGCCAGGCATGAGGCTCGCATCTTCCTAGTCAGGACGGGTCCCAGCTCTGCACTTGACTTGGAAAGTCTTGCGGGCTCAGTTTTCTCCCCAGCAAAATGGAGCCATAATGATGCCTGCCTCGCAGGGCTGCCGTGAGAGACAGCACAGAAAGGCGCAGACTTGTCAACTGCTGTGTAGCACACAATTCATTGACGGTTTCCAGTGTCTGTCTGAGTCCTATTCACGGAGGCCAGCCACTGATCCGATACTCCAATCTGGACCTTTCTTTGAAAATTACCAGATTCAGCAAAAACATCTGGCTCAGGGCAGGGAGGCCCCAAGGCAGTGGACACCAGCCTTGATGATTAAATTACTACTAGACCTGGCGAGAGCTGAAAACAAATTTCATAAGTGTAAACGGCTCGTTCCATCCCTTTCCCCCAATGCTTTGAAGATGAGTCTCTTTCCCTCCCCATTTCCTCACTATAGCAGGAAGAGATGCTTCGGAAATGAGACCTTAAGATGCACCTCTGAAAACAATTTAAGAAGGAATGTGTGATACAGAGAGTGGTAAGAAGCAGCTTGGCGTATTTGGTTTTCAGAGAAAGAGAGAGATACTTAGATTCAAACCCCAGCCAAGTCCTAGGCTGACTATGTGATCTTGGCCAAGTTGGTTAACATCTCCGAGCCTTTAAATAGCTCAGCTATAGCACAGGGATACTGAAAACTACATAGAAGGGCATTTTAGGAATTCATCGGGGGACACCTAAAGGTGACTGATATGGAAGGCGCTTAGTAAATACTCACTGAATTGAGCTGAAATGAATCAGTGCACCCTATTCCTTTAGCTACCACCTCCCACCCCTTCCAATACCTTTGGTGAAGGCTCAGCTTTGCTAGCTCTCCCTGAACCGCCTGCCCAGCACAACATTCTTTTCCAATGGGCTCAGTGGCGAGAGGAAGATGGAAAGCATTTGGCCAGAATGCCGACCTCATTAACTCCCCCGTCTCTCCATCTGCTATCTATCAGGAACCCACAGCAAGGAGGCAGGTGACCAATAAAAGCCCTTCAGTTTCCCTTTGCCTCTGGGCCAATGCATGTCCATGCAAAGCCACCCACAACCGTGGGCCCCTGGCAGAGCTCAGCTCTTGTGATTCGTAGCTGGAGCAGGGGCTGTTCTGGGCTCACAAAAAGAGAGCTGGAGTTCACAGCCAACTTGGAGGCAGCAGCCGGGCCCAGCTGGCCTCCTCTGTAGGTCAAGAGAGAGTCTGAAAACCAGCAAATGACACTGCAAATGCAGTGGAGTAAGGAGGTCATTATTCACAGTGCAGGGATCTCCGATTTAAGTGAGTTTCCTTATTCCCCAAGGGCACTGAACACATTGCTTGATTTATAAAAGAGAGATTTACACTTTAGTTTTTCAGGAACATGCAGTTTGCAGAAAGTAAAGTACAAGGAGTCCATGTAGATGGTAAACGCTCAACAAATGTGAGCTGTTGTTATTACACCAAACAGATGCCGAGAACTTTATGCTTCTGGCTGGTAGGACCCCGATTTGACTCTGAGTTTCCGGGCAGCCAATGGGAAGCAGCAAACGTGATGAGTTTCAGAGTTTCCAATGCCTTCAAGTATACACAGGATGCTATCCCACAATGAGTGCAAATGTTACGGGTATTAAACCAGAGAGTAGTATCTTCCACAGGCTGTCACAGGATGGGCATTGCATAATGTGAAGAAGAAGGTGTTGAGGAACATCCCCACGGGAAATGCAGGGGCCAGCTTCCTCAAGCTGACTGTGGCCCTTACTCAGCAGTGCCTGTCTGTACAGAAACCGTGCTACCCCCCTCCCTGAGATACCAGGGCAGCAGCTTAACGATGGCTGGAATCACTGCTCCTATCCCAAGCCACTGGCACCAGGCATCCACTTTTGGCCTTTTTGTTTTGTCGGCAAGGGAATTAGAGTATTATTAATCAACCAATCAGTCAAATAAGCCTCATTACCATTAAAGAAGAGAAAGTAAGCTTTATTTATGCAATTATAAGGCATTTAAAAAACAAAGAGATTATTATTAATACTTGAGCCTGGCAATCTTCCCAGAGTGGTAAACCGACAAGGGCTTTGTTGTTGAAGAGGCACCACAGTGGTTACAGATTCCTGACTCTCTACTCCAAGCTCCTGATGTACGCAACGCCTCCTGAATGTTCAGGAAGATTCTAAAGGCTCCTCTGCCCTCCGTGCTGTTTGGGGAAAACAGCAGTGGGTTGAGAATTAGGAGGCTGGCATACTCTGCGACCCTGGCCAAACAAACGGCCTCTCTGGACTGGTTATTTTAAAGCAGTAGCATGTTAGAAAGTGAACAAAAATCACATTGTAAAGCTTTTGAAAAATACTTGGTTTCCATCCCCACTTCAGAGCAACTGAGTCACAACCTCTAAGGGTGAGGCCAAGGAAATGGTATATTTAAAAAGTGTTCCGGGGCAACTGGGGGGCTCAGCCGATTAAGCGTCTGACTCTTGATCTTGGCCCAGGTCATGATCTCACGGTTCCTGAGTTCAAGCCCCGCATTGGGCTCTGTGCTAAAAGCAGGAAGCCTTCCTAGGATTCTCTGTCTCCCTCCTTCTCTGCCCCTCCCCTGCTTGTGCATACCCTTTCTTTCTCTCTCTCTCTCTCTCGAAAAAAAAAAAAAAAAGAAAAAGAAAAAAAAAAGAAAGGGACGCCTGAGTGGCTCAGTCGGTTAAGCGTCCGACTCTGCTTTCGGCTCAGGTCATGATCTCACAGTTTGTGGGTTCGAGCCCCACAATAGGTTCTGTGCTGATAGTACAAAACTTGCCTAGGATTCTGTCTCCCTCTGTCTCTGCCCCTCCCCTATTCGCTTGCGTGCTCTCTCTCTAAAGAAATAAATACATAAACTTAAAAAAAAAAAAGTGCTCCAGATGATTCTATAACACAACTGAGGGTTGCCAACCGTGGCCTGGTTGCTCTCTAGGTCTGTTCTACTTGTTTTTATGTTTATTTATTTTTGAGAGAGAAAGAGTTCGAGCAGGGAAGGGCAGAGACAGAGAGGGAGACACAGATCTGAAGCAGGCTCCAGGCTCCGAGCTGTCAGCACAGAGCCTGACATGGGGCTCGAACTCAGGAATGGTGAGATCATGACCTGAGCCGAAGTCGGACCCTTAACTGACACAGCCATCCAGGTGCCCCAGGTCCATTCTACTTTTGATCTTACCAACGCTTGCCATTTCTTGAAGATTTCTGATCTGGGGCTCTCAGACACAAATGTCTGCAGCCAGACCACATGAGCGCAGCCAGGCCCAATGAGTGAAGTGAGCCAGGTCTGGAGAAAAGATGCTAAACTGACTAAGCATAACACCTGATTTAAGACATGGTACAGGAAAATTCAAAGAGCCAAATCCAGAGTATCTGCCAACTGTACATCGTCGAGGCCCCAGCGTGAGATCCCTGATGAACGGACAGACCCCTGTGCCCCCTAGTGCTACAGAGTTTAGGAGTCTAGCCTGCACTCTTCGGTATAGTAGCCACTGGCCACACGTGGCTCCTGAGCCGTGAAGTATGGCTAATCCTAAGTGACATGTGCTGTCAGTGTAAGAGACACATGTCAGAGAATGAGCGTGCAAATAGGAACTTCACATTTCAGTCAGTAAATTTTCATGTTAACTCCACGTTGAAATGATATGATACTCTGAATGTATCATGTTAAAGAAAATATTTTATTAAGATTAATTTTAGCTGTTTCAATTTTTCAAATGTGACGACCTGAAAATTTAAAATATCACGTTTCTGGGGCGCCTGGGTGGCCCAGTCGGTTGAGCGGCCGACTTTGGCTCAGGTCATGATCTCGCGGTCCGTGAGTTCGAGCCCCGCGTCGGGCTCTGTGCTGACAGCTCAGAGCCTGGAGCCTGTTTCCGATTCTGTGTCTCCCTCTCTCTGACCCTCCCCTGTTCATGCTCTGTCTCCCCGTCTCAAAAATAAATAAAA
The DNA here is from genome assembly GCF_022079265.1 of Lynx rufus. Classification (NCBI taxonomy): domain Eukaryota; kingdom Metazoa; phylum Chordata; class Mammalia; order Carnivora; family Felidae; genus Lynx; species Lynx rufus. The sequence goes on along the minus strand of NW_025814897.1, from coordinate 53,329,417 downwards.
CGTTAAAAAATAAATAAATAAAATAAAATACAATATCACGTTTCTACTCCCCAAGTGCTACTGTGGGTCATTTGACTTTAATTTTTTTCATGCATGCATCCGTGTCTTCCTTGTGTATGCGTTTTTTCAAGATTTTTCTCCCAGCAGTAAACTCTACCTCCTCCATTCGACTAGTAGGATGCTAATATGGAAGATAGGGATCCAGATAAAACACTAGTCTTTTCTAGGGCTGGGAAGATACAACACCTATTCCCATCTGCCACCCTCTGCCTAGCGTGGGTCCTTGTAAATGGCCACAACAACGGTCTCAGGGCATTCCCTCAGGTATTTCCTCAGTCTGGATGTCCTTCTTATTGCCCACTCAGGGAACTCCTACTCATCCTTCAAGACCCAGGTCGAATGCCGTCTCCTCTGTGAAGCCCTCCCTGGTCTCCCAGCTAGAGTAAGGAGCACCCAGCTCAGATCTGTATTGTAACACCCCTCCCAGAAATATTTGTGGTCTTTTGACCAGTTGGTCTACTTCATTAATACTTTTTTTTATATAAAATATTTATTTATTTTTGAGAGAGGGAGAGAGAGACAGCATGAGCAGGGAAAGGACAGAGAGAGAGGGAAATACAGAATCTGAAGCAGGCTCCAGGCTCTGAGCTGTCAGCACAGAGCCCAATGTGGGGCCTAAACTCACAAACTGGGAGATCATGACCTGAGCCGAAGTCAGATGCTTAACCGACTGAGCCACCCAGGCGCCCCCTTCATTAATACTTCTTGAGTCCAAGGCCAATCCACCCTTCTTCGTGTTCCCAAAGCCAAACTCAGGATCTGACACGTGCTCACTAAATGTTGGATGAATGGATAGATGTTCCTCATCAAAGGGAAGTATCCTTCTTCATTCTACCATCCCCTCAATAGACGCTTACTGAGCATCTCCTATGTATCAAGTGTATGAAGCACAGTCCAGGCACGGGGAGTGCAGAACTGAGCAAAGCAGACAAAAATGCCTGCTCTTGTGACCTTTCATGCTAGTGCCAGAAAGCACCTTGCATCATTCTGATGCCCGGGCGTTCAGTAAGGATTCACAAATGTTGCTGCTGAAGAAGAGGAATGATGGGGGAGGGGGAGGGAAGGGGATAAGTTCCTGGGCCCCAGAGCCCATCCTTCTGAAAGGTACAGGCCCTTCCATGTGCCAGTGGTCTCACCAGAGACTTCCTTAACAGAGTCTTTACAACCTTGCACTTACACTGTGTACTAAAGAGTTTAGGAGGTGCAATAACAGTGTGACAGCAGGTATTTATTGGTTCTGATAGAGACAGAGGAGGCTCTGAATTGACCGAAGCAGGGCTTTCACTTTTCTTACAGGCACAGCACAAGTGACCAGGGAGACTGGAGACTGGTAAGACTTCCACGGCCATCTAGAAAGAGTAACCCAAATAAACAAAACAGAACAAAAATGGAAGCTTTTGCATTCATGAAACAAAGGCGCTCTGTCCTTGAGTTGCAGAGTTTTGTGGGAGAGGCAGGCACATACACAAATTGGGAGATACGAGCCAGGATGGGACAAAGGCTACCTTCCTTTGCAAGCAGACATTTCCTTTGGCTGTCTCGTGGCACGGCCAAGCTCAGGCTGCACAGAACCAGCAACTCATCTTCTGTCCAGTCTCACAGAATGACCCACCGTCTACCTAGTTACCCCAGCCAGAAATGGGGAGCCACCATGGTCACCTTCTCACCATCCCCATGAAGTCAGTCACTGAGTCTTGTCAGCTCCGTCTCCTGTACCCGTCTCTCCAGCCACCAGCCACCCGGCCAGCACCAGCATCCCAGCCCACCACCTTCACGCACCCAGTGACCGCACAGTCTTCTCACTGATCTCTGTGTGTCTGTTCCTGACACGACTCTCACCCCACCTCACCCCGATGTCCTTCAGAGGCCGCCTACCCTATTCAAATCGAGAGATGAAGGTCGTAACGTGAGAAGAAGGTCGGAAATGCTTCACGGTACAGCCCAGAATCTTAATTCTAAGGGCTGGAAAGATGCAAGTTAATGCTGGATAAGCTATCTAGAATGATGGAGGACATGTGGGGAGGAAGTGTTGGGAGTCAGACACACATGGCTTCAAATTTCAGACCTGCCACTTCTTGCTTTGAGACCAAGCAGAAATTACTTAACATCTTTGGTCCTTGGTTTCCTCATCTGTAAAAAGGGACCATCACACTCACCTCTGTGGAATAGAGTCTCTTAGCTTATATACTATATAGCATAGAGAATCAATAATATGAGCCATATAGCACTCAGTCCAGTATCTAGCACATAATAAATTCTCAATAAATAGTAGTTAGCTAAAAATATTTGCAGATAGTAGGTCTTTGTCTCCTTAGGGAATACCATCACTCAGACAGAATCTGGGTCCTGCGCCAGATAAAACACTTCATTACTGGAAAGTTCCAGATGCCTGTACAACCTTCTATAAATTGATCACATTTTTACCATGCTGAGATAACCTACCGTGCTCCCCCCCCCACCAAATAACCAAGACAGAGGATCCTTTCTATTCTTATCATGCGAGCATCAGCAGTCTCCAGCCGTTTAGGCTTTGAGCTTCTTAACATCATGTAAAGAAGGAAACATAATGTTTTAAAATTCCCAATGTTCAAGAGAAAAAAAAAAAGTGTTTAGGAGAAGCACAAGCCATTCTGGAACTGAGACCAGAAAGAATTTTCTCCCGTTTGAACTCAAAAGGGAGAAGTTGGGATAATTCAGCCAATTCTTCCCTAAAGGGTTGGGTTGTAAATATTTTAGTCTTTTGGGGCTACATGCTGTCTGTTACAACTACTAAACTCTGCTGCTACAGCACAGAAGTGCTACATGCAATATGTGAACAAACGAGTATTACTGTTTCAATAAAACTTTATTTTTAAAAATCAGGCAGCGGGGCCCGTGGGCCGTAGTTAACCGACCCCTGGTGTAACATAATAGACCACACTCCAGCTGTCTGAACACTGTGAACCTTAGTTTTCTATTACAAAAGATGGGAGTTGCTCGCTTAAGCGAGAAAGCGAAATAAAACACAGGCAATCCTCATTTGTGGAACATGTATTTGCGAATTTGCCTACTCACCAAATTTTATTAGTAACCTCCAAATCAATACTCATCGCACTCTTGTGGTCTTTTACAGACATGCACGGAATGTGGAAATTTGAGTTTCCCAATGCACGTATTCCCAGCTGAGGTTGAACGAGGCAATGCTCTGGGTTCTTGTTTCAGCTCTCATACTGTAAACAAGCATCCTTTTCGCGGTCTATTTAGTGCCACATTCTTCACATTTTTGTTGGTGATTTTGCCATTTAAAACGGCTCCAAGCATAGTGCTACGGTGCTATCCAGTGCTCTTAAACTAGAAGGCTGGGATGTATGTGCCTTACAAGAAGATACGTGTATTAGCTAAGCTCCATTCGGGGATGAGATATAGCACTGTTAGCTGTGAGTTCAGCATCAATGAATCAACAGTATATATTTTAAAAAGGTGCTTCACACAGAAATTACATATGAGATGATGTATTGATCAGCTGATGAAAATGTTCTGACCAGAGGCTGGCAGGAACCTAGCTCTGTACTTCTCTAGGGGCAATGGTTCGGTTGCACTAATTCAGCGTTCATGGCTACTTGATAGAACATAACTACTGGGATCAAGGGGAACCACCGGTAGACGAACATGTCGTCCAAAGTAGCTAACAAACAATGCCGTTATAAAACTCTCAGTTAATAGCGATGCTGTGACTGTGCTGTTATTACTAGTTAGTCACAGGAGTCTTGCTTCCTCATGCTGCAATACTGCTATCACTAATTAAACACGCTACTTTAATTCTGTGTGTATTAGTTAACAAGAGGGCTATATGGCTGTTACTAGGTGGTTGTAGCAACATCAGCCAGAGAATGTGTCCCTCACTTCTTTTTGCCCTTGACTTCCTGAAGGCAATATACCAAAAGTAAAGCCTTCCTACTGACCATCCCCTGAGGGCTTCTGCAGACAGAAAGCAGGAAAAAGTGCTCTCTGGAGCCATGATTTGGGGCAAAGATTAGAGCGGCCGCTTTGGGGAGGGGGGTGGAGGGAAGGGAGCTGTAGTTAGTGGGAACTTTTGGCTGGGCCAGCTCCTCTTCAGGACCTTCACCTGCCCTGATGGCTGAGCGGACTCTGAGAAGGAGCAACCCCTCTGCTTGCTGCCCTAGTTAAAATGCCAGCCTGGTATTTATTTGTTTTCTCCCAGACAGATGCCAATTATGGGGGGCTGGGGAGAGAGACAATGGCCCAGATCTGACTGACAATGGCTGTGGAACAAGGGGCTTCTGTGGCATGTTTAATGAAAAGGCCACTGTGTTTTTATTGCATCTATTTGATTTTAGAGCGTCCTTTAAAAAAACAATTCAACCAGCAGGATTAACGGCTTCTGGGCTTTTTCCTCTGCCTGTGGCTCTGTTGGTGTCTTCTCACCCCATTTTCCTTCCTCCCCCCCCTCAAGCAGGTTCCTCTCCAGACCTTCCAGGTCCTCAGAGAAGCAAAGGTCTGCACAGTCTCGACAGGACGTGACTCTTCTGTGGCTCCCAGATTTGTCTCCAGAGCCCATTCTCACCAGCACTACCATCCTTCCGGCCACCATTTTATCTCTTGCCCAGCTACCAGCAAGAGCCTCTACGCTAGCCTTCTTCAGTTGTTCACAACCTAGAAGGTTCCTTCCCCCCCCCAGAGGCTTTTAGAAGCATGTAGGGCAGGTTGGGGTTGTTAGCAATGAGCCAGGGAGCTTAAACCGGAGCTTAATGCCTGGGAGCGAGGCCGATCAGAATGATCCCCCAGTGATTTGTACTCCCTTTGCCACTTTGTAGACAAAGTGATTGAGTTTCTAGTCCCACAACTGAATTACCGAATCGTGTGGCATATGAATTGTATCCCGATAAATCTGCTATACATATTTTGAAAATCTAATTACCACTCTACTCAAAACTATGAAAGGACTTGGTATCATTTGCATAGGATTAAGTTCAAACTCCAAACATGACCCATGAAGGTTTCATCAAGTTCTATGCCTTCTGTCTCCCTAATTTATGTCTTCCCACTGCTTCCCCCTGGCCACGTGGTAGAGGTTCTCATCCACACCCCCAGCCCCCTCTTCAGTAGATCCCAGCTCTGCCTGCTGTTCACATCCTCCCTATCTAGAGTACCTGCCAAGTCCCCGCCTTCCCTGACAAACACCTCCTCCTTCTTTAAGGCTCTGTGTAGGCATCACTTCCTCCAGAAAGCCTACCCTGACTCCTCCCAGTCTCCCTCCAAGTGTTTCCCTTGTATAATTTGCAGGAAAATTGCTCTACTAGACAGCCCCAGGTAGGGAGCAGGCCAGATCCGGTGCCCAACAGAGAGCTGGCTTATGGGGGAGGGAGGGAAGGGCAGAGAGAGAGAGAGAGGGAGAGAGAGAGGGAGAGAGAGAGAGACAGCAGTTCCCCTACCCCCCACCAGCTCTGCCTCTTCCTGGTTTATGGATTAAGATTTCAGGAGAGAATTTGGAGAGAAATCTCCATTGTCAAGAGGTTTAGAAACACTATTCTGGGTCACTGAGTTTGTCTGATAGAGGAACTGAGGCCCTGACACTCCTTCATGGTGACTTCTGAAGGCTAAGTCAATCTGAAGATAAAAGGCTAGCAGGTCAGTGTCCACCTTTCTTCCCCATGAGGGTCTCAAGATCTGGAGTGAGAGAAAGTTAGAAGGGGAACATTCAAACTGAACTCAACAGCGAGCTATGCTGATACGTCTGGTAACGCTCCTTTCCAAGAGGAGGCTTGCCTTGGAAGAAGCTGCAGAATGTCACCTAGGAGGACAGGTTGATGCTTCCAGAGCCTTTCTCTAGTCTTTTTAAAGGACTTCAGGGATGGTAAATGCACTTGCTACTCAGGGCTCTTTTGTCTGTGCATTTATTTGCACTCTTCCTACTATTCCAGAATATTCTACATACTGGTCCATTATCCGTAAGAGATCGTGATCATAGCCTCTCTATGGGAGAGAAGGGGTGAACTGTGTTCACACTGATACTCCCCACAGAGAGTATGGGTAGAGGGCCTATGTTTGCTGAGTACTCCTCCTTAACTTACAAAGGGAAAACCCAGGTCCAGCCTTCTGAGGGTGCTACCCAAGGCATCTAGCTGTTTAATGGAGGTGCTGGGTGGAACCCAAGTCATCAGACTTGTAGTGCTCACCCCAAGTCCTGACCTTGCCTGGGTGGCACCAACACGGGCCCCTTGAGCTCCTTCCCAACTGGACTGGGAGCAGAGGTGGTGCTGGCGTGTGACCTGGCATTCCATTATGGGAGGACCACATTGTAAGAAGCCTCCTTATTCTTTAAGCGACTGAATTCCCCAACCTCAGGAAAGTGGAGAAGGTGAAGCAAATATATACCCACTGCACACTGAGCATCAACTATGTATCAGAGACCTTTCACACACACGTAAGAAATTCATAGGCAGGTAACACATTAACATAGGTTATCTCATTTGGTTCCCATAACAACCCCAGGAAGTAGTGATTTCCATCCCCATTTTCCAGATGACAAAAATCAAGGCCAAGAGTAAATGGCAAAATAGAGATTTTCAGACTCCACCCTATAGCCTGGGTGCTTTTTTCCAGCACCTAGTTTCCCTGACCTCGGGATGGGCTCACTCCATCCTGAGTCCCACTCCATAGCATTATAACAAGGTCCAGCCAAGGCAAGTTCAGTTCCATTAAACAGGCATTCCCTGAGAGCCAACTTTATGTGACCATCCCCCCACCCCAGGCCATAAAGCAGAGATCATGGAAGCAGGGTCCTGCCCTCCCAAAGTCACAGGGTCCTTAATTTCAGCATGAAGTGGTATACACTAGGGAGGATGGTAAGGCAAAGACTTTTTAAGAGAAACTAGCATCTACTGAGTACCTATTGAACGCCTGACATGTTCTGAAGGCTTTATATTTAACACTCATGACAACACCATGGGTATCTTCTATCGATGTTATTCCCCATATTACAGATGGAGAGATTTGAGACTCAGAGTGGTTTTGTCACTTGTCCACTGTACCGCTGTGGGAACAAAGGAACGGCCAGGTAAGCCTGAAGGTAGAGCCTTTGCTAGACATCACATTATATGGGAGGTTTGAGGAAAGCTTTCCGGGAGCAGGTGGCTTTCTAGCTCCAAATAGTATTCCAATCTCTCCGTCCTAGAACTCCTTACAAAAACAAAATTAATTGGAGATTTTTTAAAGTCCTCCCCTGATTTTGATCCTAAGAAAAGCAACCTTTTTGGGGCACCTGGGTGGCCCAGTAAATTAAGTGTCCGACTCTCAGTTTTGGCTCAGGTCATGATCTCATGGTTTCGTGAGTTTGACCCCAGGTCCAGGCTCCGTGCTGACAGGGATTCAATTTCTGCTGCTGCTTGGGATTCAATTTCTCTCCTCTCCGCCCCTCCCCCACTCATGCGGTCTCTGTCTCTCTCAAAATAAGTAAATAAACTTTAAAAAAATGAAAAGCAACCTTTTCCTCTCAGAGTGCCATAGGCATTATCACGTCACACTTGGGCCCAGCCCCTTCCCACTGCCTGGGACCTTTCCTTCTCTTTCTTACCCTGCAAGGTCCAGCCCAATTACAGCCTCCTGGAATCGTCTCCCCTCCGGGATGGATATGTGATCACCTCTTCCTCTACATTCCTGTAGCAGATCTGAGAGCTGGGGTTGGGGAGATGGGGAAGAGGACTAAACTTACCAAAAATCCAGTATTTACAAGGCTGGGGGTTCTCCATAATTACCTCTTTTAAGCTCACTTTGTCCCTACACTACTTACTTCATGAAGCAGGTGTTAGCATGACACAGAAGGGGACCATGAGTCACGTTGAAGTGTCATGATTTGCTCAAGGTCACCCAGCTCATGAGCACCAGAGTGAAAATTCATTTGTCTGACCCTCAAGTCCACATTCTTAGTCTATTGTGCCCGGTACGGTATTTGTCCATTCTGTAGATGTCTGTCCAGCTATGAACAGATGGTGTGCTCCTTGAAGGCAGAAATAGGGTCATTGCTGTATCCTCTGAACCCCTGGCATATAGTAATTACTTACTGAAATCTTATCAAATGTTTTATTTATTTTCTTTCATTATTAAAGAATAATTAGGGGCGCCTGGGTGGCTCAGTGGGTTAAACGTCCGACTTCGGCTCAGGTCACGATCTCGCAGTCCGTGGGTTCGAGCCCCGCGTCGGGCTCTGGGCTGATGGCTCAGAGCCTGGTGCCTGCTTCCGATTCTGTGTCTCCCTCTCTCTCTGCCCCTCCCCCGTTCATGCTCTGTCTCTCTCTGTCTCAAAAATAAATAAAACGTTCAAAAAAATTAAAAAAAAAAATTAACAGTGTTATATTTGTTTCAGGTGTGCGACACAGTGACTCAATAATTCTATACATTACTCAGTTCTCATCACAATAAGTATACTGGTCATCTCCTTTATCTATTTCACCCTATCCTCCCACCCACCTCCCCTCTGGGAATCACCAGGTTGTTCTCTGTATTTGAGTCTGGTTTTTTGTCTTTTTTTTCCCCTTTTTTATTCATTTGTTTTGTCCCTTAAATTCTAGATGAGTGAAATCATATGGTATTTGTCTCTGTCTTATTTCACTAAGCACTATACTCTCTAGGTCCATCCATGTCATTGCAAATGGCAAGACCCCATTCTTTTTTATGGCCGAGTAATATTCCATTGTGTATGTATTCCATGTCTTTTTTATCCACTCATCTGTCCATGGACACTTGCACTGCTTCCATATTTTAGCTATTGTAAATAATGCTGGAACAAACCATGGGGGTATATGTATCTTTTCAGATTAGTGCTTGCCTTTTCTTTGGGTGAATACCCAGTCATTAAATTACTGGATCTTATAGTAATTCTATTTTTAATTTTTTGTGGAACCTCTATACTGTTTTCCATAGTGGCTGCACCACTTTGCATTCCCAGCAACAATGCAGGAGGGTTGCTTTTTTGCCACAACTTTGCCAACACTTGTTATTTCTTGTGTTTTTTTATTTTAGCCATTCTAACAGGTGTGAGGCAATATTTCATTGTTGTTTTGATTTGCATTTCCCTGATGATAAGTGATGTTGAGCATTTTTTCATGTGTCTGTTGGCCATCTTTAGGTCATCTTTGGAAAAATGTCTATTCAGGTCCTCTGCCCATTTTTAAATCAGATTATTTGTTTTTGTTTTGATAAGTTTTGGTGTTGAGTTATAGAAGTTCTTTATATATTTCGAATATCAACTCCTTATTGGATATGTCATTTACAAATATCTTCTCCTATTCAGCAGGTTGTCTTTTTTTTTTTTATTGATGGCTTTCTTCACTGTGCAAAAGCTATTTATTTTGGTATAGTCTGAATAGTTTGACTTTGCTTTTGTTTCCCTTGCCTAAGGAGACATATCTAGAAAAATGTTGCTGTGGCCCATGTAAGAGAAATTACTTCCTGTGCTCTCTTCTAGGGGCTTCATGGTTTCAGGTCTCCCATTTAGGTCCTTAAACCATTTTGAGTTTGCCTTTGTGTATGGGGTAAGAAAGTGGTTTAGTTACAATGTTTTGCATGTAGCTGTCCAGTGTTCCCCAGAACCATTTGTTGAAAAGACTGTCTTTTCTCCTTTGTGTATTCTTGCCTCCTTTGTTGTAAATTAATTGGCCATATAAGCATGGGTTTACTTCTGGGCTATTCTGCTCCATTGATCTAGGTACCCATCTTTGTGCCTGTATCATCCTGTGTAACAGCAGTCTGTACCCCAGCTTTGTTGTATATCCTGAAACCCGGGATGGTGATACCCATTCTCAAGAATGGGGGTCTTCTGTGGTTCCATACATAGATTTGTTCTGGCTCTCTGAAAAGCGCTACTGGTATTTTGATAGGGACTTCCTTAAATCTGCAGAGTGCAAAGTGCATTGGGTAGTATGGACATTTTAACCGTAAATGGATATTTTAAGTGTTCTTGTATCCTCAACATTCAATAGAGTGCCTTATATAATTTGAGACAAATATTTTATTGGCAGTTAAGTAGCATTAATGATTTTGAACTTTCCCTCCACACACACGCAAAGTATAGGACGATGCTGTTCTTGCTAACTTTTCACTGCTATTTCAACTTAGTTATTATACCCCTAGTTACCCCAGGCCTAGGTACAAAGTTCACTTCAACCTACTCCGGATTTCACTTCTAGACCTTCCGTAGCATGTAGATGGTTCTGGATTCTCAGGTGTGTGGAGCAGTGAGAGGGCAATACTGGTGGAGGGCCTGGGTTTGTAGGTCCTGCTCTTTCTCCAAGTAACTCCTTCACTTGATTATATCTAGTTAATCTTCCTCTACCTTAGTTCTTCAAAAGAAAAGTACTCTCGGGTTGCAACTAAGGCTCTGATGTTCTTTTTTTTTTTTTTAAATGTTTTTATTTATTTTTGAGACAGAGAGAGACAGAGCATGAGTGGGGGAGGGGCAGAGAGAGGGGGAGACACAGAATCTGAAACAGGCTCCAGGCTCTGAGCTGTCAGCACAGAGCCCGACGCGGGGCTCGAACTCACGGACCGTGAGATCATGACCTGAGCTGAAGTCGGACGCTCAACCGACTGAGCCACTCAGGCGCCCCAAGGCTCTGATGTTCTATGAAACAGGCGAGAGGACCTATGAGGTTCCGGGGAGGGACTTCTTTAAAAGATGGAGATGAGCAAGCTTTCCGAACCACAACCCCCAATTTGACAAGATGTGTTCCAGTGCCATTCAACAGCCCGGAGGTCACCACTAGCCTGACAGCATCAGGAGCGGAATTCTTCCTAATAGGTAGAAATTCCTGTTTCAATTTCCACATCAATTCCTACAATATGAAGTAAGAGGCAAAAATGAATGGCAGCTACCCACCTCAAAATATTAAGAATAAACACCTTGCAGGTGCTCTATAGCCAGTCCTTCTATAAAGAAGCCTTTCTGCAGAAAGCAGTCTCATGACTGGAAGAGAAGCTTTGGAGAGATGCATCCGGGAGAAGCAGAACAAACCCTTTAAAGCCATTCTCATTTAAGTGTATTATTTAGAGCTCTAAAGATAACCCAAGGAAGAACTGAAAATGTGATGTATATTGACTCCTAATTACAAGTGCACCCTGGGAGGAGGTGGGAGAAGCAGTATGTCAGTGAGCTATACCTTCACTTAACCCAGCAGGAAGGCAATGGATACTGTGTAAAGCTGATACATCACTTTGGAACAGTTTAAGAAAATACTATGTAATGATACGGAAGCAGTCACCAGAAGAACTAAAATCAAAAGTAGTCGAATGTGGTTACCTCAGGAGAGGGGGGTCTGCGGTTGGGGAAGTGTTTTGCTTTTCACTGTAAGACTTCCCGCACTATTTTATTTTGTAATCGTTTGTAAGGATATCTTTGATTTTAGAAAATGAAAAAAACAAAAAACAAAAAACATTTTGCTCCTCAGGAAGCCACTGTCCTTTCGGGAGTTTGGACCCATCCCCACGTTTCTGTTCAGCTACATCTTATTGCTGTGGCTTTTGGTGAACAGGATGTGGTGCCAGTGGAGAACAGGCTGTTTGTTCAATGTTCGTGTTAAGGGGGTAAGGGATGGGCACAGAGCAATCTTTCCAGAAGCGGTGGTGAATGTTCATGAGTTCTCCATAGTCTTTCCAGAAGTACATTTTCTGAAAACGTGATTTAAACAATAGTAATGAAGCTGGGGAAATAGCCCATCCCCTAAAAATAGCTCATTTACAGGGGGAGTAATTGCCAGCTATCCCATCTTTGCTAACTGCTTGGAGTAAAGGACATGGGAAAGCATCTGTAAAGAAAACCCAATCCTAGGGATGGTGTGAAAAGTTCAGATCAAGATTAGCCAGTGTGACCTGAGCTGCCTGGTCATCCTTAGGCTGGCAGCCAGAGATGGGGTGCAGAGCATGCACAGGGTGCCAGTCTGAACTCAGAAGACACGGGTCCTGGCAATGCCGGGCTGCGGACAGCCCTGCACAGAGCAGGCCACATGGGGTCATTTTTCTCTCCCAGCTCCACTCTCTTGGGCTGTGCACACGAATTTAAAAGTCACTACCTCTAGACTTGTTTTGAGGATTAAATGAGTTAATTTGGCAAAAGCACTGGAATTCTGCACTTCCTAACTGATCTCCCTAGGTTAACCTTCCCCAGGTCACAACCTTTCGATGGCTTCCCAGTTCCTATTGCATTATGTCCCAATATAATGAGAGCCACACACGTGAGCCGTGTTCTAGTGGTCACTCTAAAAAAAGGAATAGAAAACAACAGACATTAATTTAACAATATATAGTATGTACTTTATTTATCTAAAACATTATCATTTTAACAAATTGTCAATAGAGACAAATTATTCATGGGACGTGTTACATTCTTTTTTTTTTTTTTCATACTATGTCTTTGAAATGCAGTGCGTATTTTACACTTAAGGTAGACATGAGTTTGGACTAGCCACATTCCAAGTGCTCAACAGACATATGTGGCTGTTGACCACCATATTGGATAGTACAGATGTCAATCTCCTTTGTGTCTCCTACTGACCACATGCTCTCTGGCCTCTGCGCACATGCTCTGTCCTTCGCCTGGAGCATTCTCCACCACCGCTAACCCACTCTGCAGGGCTAACTTTCCAATCAGGTCACTTCCTCCTGGAAATTCCCCATGGCTCTGTTAGCCTAGGGTAAAGGCCCCTCCCACATGTTCCCATAGCCTTTCATATGGTCCCACTGAAATATGTAGTAAATGGGTTGTAATTACTTGGATTTCTTGACTTCAAGCTCTACATATATCTTGTTTATCACTGAACCTCCAATGCCTAGGATGTGCCTAGTACATAACAGACACCTCCAATAAATATATGTGATTTTGCTTGCAAAAATGAAGCATCCTTCAGGCCTTGGTCATGGATCTGCTCAGAGATGGTCCTAAGAAGCAAGGGAAAACTAACTGTCCCTCTCCCCACGGACCTATCGACAGGCCTTGGAGCCAGGCGTTCTTGATTCAAATCCTGGTTCCACAACTTAATAAGTCTGTGTCCTGGCTAAGCCCTTTACCTGTTGGAGCCTCAGTTTTGCCATCTGTAAAATGTGGCTATCAATCCCTACATAGTTGTTGCCCACATTAAACTGATGTAAAGTGGTCTAGAATAATACCAGGCACATGGTGAGTGCTTAACACCTAAATTTCATCGAATTGAAGATGTCATTAATTACAATTGCTTTTGTCATAAGATACCTCATTACCTTATGAGCCACTGAGGGGAAAAAAAGGAAGAAAATCTCAACAACAACGCCGGTTCAACTATAATATGTGTATAACATGTAAGATGCACCAGGATTCCAGAGACGCTGAAATGTTAAATTACATGTGTCTTCTATCTGTGACATATGGCAAATGCTCCCTGATGTCCCCTGGAGAGTAACCCATCAGGACACTTAGGTAGAAGGTGCTGGCTGAGCTCTGATTTACTCAGGCTTCACAGGAAGGTGAGGCATGGCTGTTTACCGAGTCCCCATGGTGGGCCAGCCACTTTCCTTATATTATTTTAATTACTCTTCCAAACAATCTTATTTGGGGTACCCCTCATTGTTTAGAGGAGGAAACGGCAGCTCAGAGAGGCAAAGTTGCCCGGCTAGCCTGCAGCACAGCCAGGACCGGAACTCAGGCCCGCGCTGTGCAGAGCCCCAGAAGTCTGCAGCAAGGCAAGCCTCTTCCAAAGACCTATGCTCCTGAGGCGGACAGAGCCCCTAAAGCCTCGAGAGCATCCTGTTAATGCACCGTAAAGGCCTAAACTCCTCAAGCAAGCTCAGGATCAAACAGGCGTGAGCTTATTAGGTTTAATGCTAGGAACAAACCTTGCAAACAACAGGTGAAGGAGGCTCCTCAGTCTGAGGGAAGGGCAGAGCCTCGCTCTCCAGGGGCAGCAGGCCAGCACCGTGTGGGGGCTTCAGCTCTGCTCTCTCCAAGATCCAAAGGGAAGAAAGAGGAAGAAAGGATGCCGGGCTCCTCTATCCACAGCATCGGCAAGCTTCAGCATTGCTCAAGGTCACCCAGTTGTCAGGGAGAGAGATGCAGAAGAGTCTAAGGGGCTGAAACGGCCAGGAGTGGTAAATCGGGATGCGGGGGGGGGGGGGGGAGGTGGGGGGGGAGGAAGCATGTTGTTAAAAGGGAGGCCCTAGTGTGGGGAAGTCACCTAAAGTCGTAAGTGCCTGACACATATGGGTCAAATGCAAACACCTAGATGGGTGGCAGGGGCCAAGGACAAAAGGCAAAAAGGCAGACGTTGTTCCCCATTGGCCACAGGGGACAGGATTAGCTCCCTAAACCATGGCAGGTCTTCTGTGGGAGGCAGCAGGCCCCTTGCCTTCCCCGTTTTGCTGAGGCTGATGTGACAATTGCTGGTCCTGCAGATTTAAGATACAGGGATTTTGCTCCCTTTAATTCTCTTCCCTTAGAAAGTTCAGCCTGTTTCCGTGGAGTCAACGAAATCAGGTCACTGCTTTTCTCATCTGGGGAAGTTTGTTCTTAATGAGAGCTTCTCAAGCCTTCCCTTTGTGTAAGGTAGCTCCCTCCATCCCCTCTACATTTTTCCAGAGTAAATCTACGGGAGTCGGGTAAGAGAGGGGCCAGTCCGCTGACGTGGAGGGCGACACTCCCTGGGCCGCAACCAGCACCGCAGAGCCCTTCCCTCCTGTCTGCCACTGCAACGCCGGCACCGGCACTAGAGAGACCAAAAAACCCTGAGCTGGCACTTCTGGCTGTGGCACCCAATGATTCTGCTAGAAACTAGGAAAAAAATAAAAAGCCTAACCAGGTAACAGTGGCAGCCTGATGTAGGAGCTAGATGGCTTGGGCCACTGAAGGAAGCCGCAATTTCATCTCAGCTCAGCTAGGAAATGACCTTCCCCTCGGTGGGGCCAGGGTTCCATTCGCGGTGCCATCATTCACTTGCCACGTGGCCTTGGCCAGTGTGCCTTTCTCTTCACCTCGGTTTCCTTCAGGGGCTGGGAGACCTCAGTGGCTTTCACACTATACTCAGCAGATACCTGCTTCCTGCCCACTTCATCTGGACTGCCTTGCTCTCCTCTATTTTAAACATTATGGGTCCCTATAAAACTTCCTTTGAAAAGAGGCTTTTGTGGCCAATAAAAGTTTGAAATCCACCAGACTGAAAAATCTTGTACGCTGCGCCCAGCCCTGACGTTCTCCGAATTCGAAAAATCGCTGTGTTACAATCTCTTTGAGAGAACAAATAATACTCAAAGACTCAAGGTTCTGGATACGTGTGAGCAATGTGTTTGTGCGTGTGTGTGTGTTTAATCCTTCACTTTTTTTTTTTTTTGTTCTTTGATGCCTGTTTCTCAGACACAAACCACATGCAAACATTTCACCTGGAATGTTTGGCGGCCCTCAAGTTATTTACGTGCACAACGTGTCTGCAGGCAAAGCGGGACAAGTGCGCCTCTGTGTCTGGCACGGTCTTGTGTGCTTTGCGCTCTGCAGGTGGGGAAGACAAGGCCGTCCCATGGCGTGCAAAAGGGCAAGCCTGAGAGGAACACGACTCCGCCAGGCAGGTACTCACACCCTTGGCTTTCCACTTCTCCTGCCGGCCTGCCTCCACCCCCCAGGCCCTCCCTGATTCTTGCCCATCTCTGTAAGATGGAAAAAGAAAAAAAAAAAAAGACAGGAAATGGAGCCCAGTAACCATTTCAAGATGGTGAGTGGATGCTAGAAAATCTGCACTGGATGGGCTGCAGACTCGTAGCCTTTCCAAAGGCTCACTGAGTCAAACTCCCAGACCCGGGCCCATCCCAGTACCATAGCTGCACGCCCAGCCTGAGGGCAAACGAGATTTGAGGCAGGCTCTCCCTGGGTGACAGGTAAAATCTTCAGCATCCTGCACAGACAGGCTTTCCGGTCCAGCCTAAGGTTCCAGCAGAGGGGAGCAAAAGAGAGGAAATCCAGACGGCAAATAAATCAAAAATAATTTCTATTTCTCTTTGGACCATGTGGGTTTTGTTTTGGGGGGGAAGGTAGAGCACACATGCTTTTTTGATTACATGTTCACTATGCCACCTAAAAATGAGCAGATAAACAGCCTGGAAAGCTAAAAGAGGCCCTGGAGATCATCTAGTTCACCTGTCTCATTTTAAGGATGGGAGAACTAAGACCCAGAATGGGGAAGCTCCTTGCTGGGAAGCATCCAGCTATAGAAGAATTTAGTCTGGACCTCAGGCCACTAGCTGTTTCCTTCAGCTCCCAAGGCTCAAGGCCCTGCTTTAGTCACGGCACACTGCGGCGAGAGAGGGCAGGAGGGCTGTGTGCAGCACGTGTGGGGACACGGTACCTGCGTGTAGGAGGGTTATCAGGGCAGCCACGTGTGGTTGTTCAGGTTGTGTGCTGCACAAGGGCGCCCACCATGGAGTGAATGAGACCTGAAACGTGGTTCCCACTGCATGCGCAGCTGTGTGGGGCTCTGTCAGCTTAGAGGAATTGTCACAGAAGTGCTCCAGGGGCTAGCAGGACTTCTGGGGAGCCGTGAGTGTTCTCACGGGAGAGATTGGAACACGGGCCCAAGGTGAGTTTATCGGGCAGAGAAGGAAGAGCAGGCAGTCTGTGAGAGGGAGGACGTACAAAGGGCCTCGTGAGGCACATGTCAGACACAGCTCTCTCTGGGCCTCGGCAGCGCCCCCTGTGACACCCAGGCCTCCATCTCCTGCACATCCAGGAGGACCAGGCCAGGAAAATCCCTCTCTGGACACCATCTTAGAGTAGAGGGTTACAGACCCTGCCCCTCCACATCACCCCACTGCCCTGTCCCAGCCACTCCGGTGTCCTGACGTAACCCTCGTAAGACTCTGTCACCACCATACAGCTTGCTGCTCGGGGGGGGGGGGGGGCGCCCTCTGCAGCCTCCCCCCATCTCTGCCGGCCGTCTGCCCTGCTCCCTCCCCCACCTCCTGAGCACAGAGGAAGCCAACCAGCCTGAGGAAGGGGGAGCCAGCCCAGCTGCTCTGCCTGCCTCTCAGGGTCAGCTGGCGGCAAGCATCCCTCCCCTCCGCTCCCCCAACTTCTGCTGCTTTAGGAAAGGGCTGAAGACACAGATTCTAAATATAGGTACATCTCCCATCCTCCTGCCCAGCTAATATTAGCCCTTTTGTGGAATCCACTGACAGCATTATTCCCCCCCTTTTTTTTTGGCTGCACTGGTGGGAATTCTTCTGCTTACAGTAAGGCAGGCTGAGCCAGCAAAAGACTGGGGACCACACTGAGCCAAATACAGTGAGAGCTCTGCTAACTGGGGGCTGTGCCAGATGATTTATGGAGCTCCTTCCCAACACAAGATTTATGATTCTGCGAACGGGGAGGCTTGGGAAATGGGGGTGGGGCTGGTTCTGGTTAATTGAATTTGTCAGCTTCCAGATGGAGGAGGCACTAACATTTGTTGATAATTTACTCTGAGCCAGGGATACCACCGAGGATTTCAAATATGTGATTTCCTTGAATCTTACAACAGCCCCGGGAAAGGGGTAGGATCGTTATCCCTATTTTACAGATGAGGGCACTGAGGCTCAACTGGCTTTATGACAAACAGCTAGTCAATGTAAAGATGAGATTTGAACCCAGGTCTCGGTGGCCCTAAAGCCTTGCTTGACTGTTTATTTGCTTCGACCCTGGCAGAAAATCCTTGCAAAACAGTATGGGTATGATTCCTTTGTATGGTCCGTAGCTAGGGTCTGAGAAGCAAAGCAGGACTTGAGTCAGGGGACTTGAACTCTGGGCCTGCCTCTGTCAGGCCAACTTGGAGTAACTGGTTAAGCGTCTCTGAGCCTGGGTTTTCCCATCTGTAGGTAAAGGAACTCCAAAGGCACTTGAGCCAGGACGCTTGGCATCCATGTTGCATTTCTCTGGGTAGGTCTTTACTGTAATGGTCAGTTCTCACTACCCAGCACTAAAATGCAGCCTGAAAAGGGCCCGGGGATAGGGGAGCATAAACTGAGGGCAGAGGGCAAAACGTGTTACTGGCCAGAAGGTTCCAAAGTTGCTTTCCTACAAGATTTCAGCTCATTGTCTTGCAACTCGTCTCTGCAAAGTAAAAGAGAACAAGGAAAGCTAATTCTGCCTGAGGCAGCATAGCCCAAATGAGGTCCTCGGGGGTTTCTCAAATGCACTTGGAGAGAAGAAGGTGGATTCAAGAGAGGGTGTGAGTGACCAGTGATACATGGGGGAAGAGTGGGTATTGACTTCATTCAGTTGTTTATCTTCCCATCTTGTTCCAAAGGACGACTTAACACAAGAGGATTTAGGAGCTGCTGATGGCTGAGGACAGCAATGCCATTCACTGAGAAAGAAGCAGAGCGAGTGAAGACAGCTGATCGAGTCTAGAAACACAGTTATGAGTGCTTGTCTCCACTGGGAAAACGAGACTGGCCAGACCAACGGACCCGTGTCTGTCCATTGGATTGTTCTCCCGCACCTGCCGTCGAGGGCGGTCGGCCTCCCTCACGGTGTTTTTTGACTGATAACTCAGAACCGAAGACCGGGCCCTGCTTGATAGCTCCTGAGAACCTAATGGAAGGATCTCTTCCCAGACTCCAGACGCAGGAGAAGCTCATCCAGCAAGCAGAGCCAGGGGAAATCCCCCAAATCTTATCCCTTCATCTTCGCCGTATTTTTTGGAAATTGAACCGATCCTAAAATTTCACTCCAAAAATGTTTCCTGGACCATTTCTCCCAGGAAGAAAGCGGGCCCATTAGCGTGCCACTCAAGTGGCCCAGGCGGTCCCTCGGGAATTCTCAGAGCTAGCAGCTTCTGAGCAGTACTGGGTATGTGTGTGCATGTGCACAAGCGACAGGCGGGGGTGGTGACACTGTCACTACTAAGAAATCACAAACAACAGGATTGTTTCCAAGGTGAGACAGGGGTACTGCTTCCACACAGAAACAAACAGAGCCTGAAGGGAAATCACACAGGCCTGCCAACATGTGCACATGCAGACAAGTGCATGGGGTCCAGGGACACAGGTGCTCCCAGCTCCCACATATAGGGGCCCAGACGCGCATGCCCACAGAGTGGACAAGTTCATACGCATCTACACCTGCAGAGTCCCCAGACACATAGGCACACAACTGTGGCTCAGCCTTCTAAGTGTCCTTAGACTTGGGCCTATTAGGGCCGGGGCGGGGGTGGGGGGGGTCCCTCCAAGCTGAAAGTGCGCCACCTTAGGGACAGCCTTGCTAGGCACCAGCTGTGGAGGCTTTCCAATCTGATGGTTTCCCAGAATCCTCCACAGTGTCATTACATTCATTTTCACAGCTGTTTCCTGATCACCTTCTGCCCAGAAGGCCCAGGAATGAGTGCTCTGTGTGGAGGACGAAGAACACAGACCTTAGGGAGCTTAACGTCAGAGGAGAGGCTGCAGACAAGACAGTGTTAAGGAGCCAGGCAGGTGGGCAGGGAGAGGAGACAGGCTACTTTAGAGTCAAGCCTATATCGGTATATAGAGTCAAGCCCAGCAAGGTGGGAGCACCTAATGATGCTCCAAAGACATTTATTCACAGGTGATGAATTAATTCAGGGCTATTTCAGGCCACACTCGGTCTCTCCATCTTCCCTCTTCACTCTCCCAGCCCCGCCCCCCCTCGTCCCCATTCCTTATAGCCCATCCTGGGGGGCGGGGCCCTTCCTCACCAGGCAGAACCTGTCTTCCCATTTGAACCCCCTCCCTGATACCCCATTCCCCATTCCTATGCCACTGAATTTCTCCTGGCTCCTCCAGGATGCCAGATGCTTCCAGGTCTCAGAGCCTTGTGCAGAGTTTCCCTCTGCCAGGAATACCCTTTATTTCCTTGTCTGCTCGGTAAACTCTTCCCCATCCTTCAAGATACATATCAAATATCCCCTGCTGTTCTGCAGTGTTTTCACACCGCTCTTCCCCCTCCCTCTCTCTTTCCCCAATCTGATTCACTGCAGCCTCCAAAGGGCGCCCCCCCCCCCAAGACCTTGCTTCATCCTCTTGTGGCTGTCTGCCCACAGTGAGCAGCTCCAGGGGGGCCCCCTGTCCCACTCATCCCAGAGCCTGGCCCTCAGTAAGTGATGCTGGGTATGGGGGGGGGCAGTACTCAGCAGGGCCTGGTTCTGGGCTTTATGGAGTCCCTTAGCTTCCTCTCTCACTGAAATGGGAACAGAAGCAGCACTGGATGGCAAGTGTGAGAACCAGACTGGAGATGGCAGTGAGTCTGGGGCACAGACGACTAAGCCTGTGTCTAGGGCTGCTGCAATGACGCGTGTTCCCCCTGGGACCCATTCCAGGGTGTAATTCCCCATTTCTCTGCACCCTTGCCCCCTGGCATGTGGCTCCTGCAGCCTCCCGTCCCACTTAACCTCCCCAAAGCACTCTTCTCTGGAGCCCCTGGGTATAAAACATCATTAAGGACACATCTCTCCCAGGTTAAACTTTCTAACTCCCCAATGCCCAAGAGGTGCTGCTCTGCCTTTTGGCTGCAGAAACTGGGGCAGCCGTGCTGGGTCAGCGGAAGCGGGAGCTGTGGGGCCCTTCCTGCCCCTCAGGGAGGCCCCAAATTGATTAATACCTGCTTGGCCCACTCAGCAAAATAAACTCATAAAATGAGATGATTTAAAATCTTCCTTTCTCTACTGGCTTATTTATATTTCTAAAAGGTCACAATCAATTCTTTTTTTTTTTTAACTGGACAGAAACCTGGAAAGAGTAATAGGTTGAGAGATAGAAGTAAATTCAGCTGCAAAAACATCTGAGTGTCTTTACATGCTGAGCATGGCATTAGGCCGTGCACATAGAGAGGTGAGGGAGATGTATGCCCAGTCCTCCAGGAGCCCCTGTGTTAGTGGAAAAGCAGGGCTTCCTTGTTCGCATTCAGACTCAAAAGGCAATCCTTAGCATCCCTGATGTGCCTGGGGATGTCACAGGGATTGTTACATGGTCTTCTCACAGCAACCCTACGAGGGAAGTATTATTATCATTTCTACCTCATAGATGAGAACACTGAGGCTCAGAGGGTTAAATGATTTGTCCAGGGTCAAGCAGCCGGTGAGTAGATTTAAACCGTGGTTAATGTGGCTCCTGACAGTGATGGTCTTGCTTTCATAACAAAATGGGCACATCTTTGGTCCAGCGGTGGAGAATTTTGAAGATTTCTGGAGAACGCTTATTTCATTTCATTGTCACAACAACCCTAAGAAGTAGGCATCAATGTCTCTGTGTTACCAAGGAGAAAACTGAGATTCAGTGTTATCCATCCCAGCTTGGAAATGGGAGTCAGGACCAGAATTCAATATTTATGAGTCTGACCTCCCAGTGAGCTGGGAGGATGGTCCTTCTAGGGCCAAGGAAGTAAAGAAAAAGTCCAGGGGATGGGGGATGCTCAAGGACAAGGCCCTCACAGACTTGGGACAATTCTCCATTGTCTAGACCTGACCTTTGTTACCAAATCTTGTGTCAGTTCTGCCTCTTAAAAACATCAAAATCCTGTCAAAAGACAGGAAAGCATTTGACAAAATCTAACACCGTTTCATGAGAAAAAAACGTAACAAACTATGAATGCAAGGAATCTTCAACCTGATAAAGGCCATCTGAAAAACCCACAGCTAACATTGGACTTCATGGTGAAAGGCTATTTCCCTCTAAGATTAGAAACAAGATAAAGTGTGTGTGTTCTCACCACTTCTATTCAATACTATACTGGAAGTTCTAACCAGGGAAATTAGCCAAATAAATAAATGAATAAATAAATAAATAAATAAATAAATAAATAAATAAATAAAACAAGGGCATCCATTTTAGGGAAAGGGGGAAGAAAACTATCTCCTCTCATAGATCGATGAGAAGATCTAGTACCTAGAAAATCTTAATGAATCCACAGAAAAATTAGAATAAACGAGTCCCTCAAGGTTGCAGAATACAAACTTATTGTACAAAAGTCATTTGTTTTCTATATACTAGCAATGAGCAACCCAAAAATGAAAACAAGAAAACAATTCACCACTGCATCAAAAACCATAAAATATTTAGGAATGCATTTGAAAAACAAATGCAAGACTTCTTCACAAGTATGGATGTCATATGTGAAGTTGTGAATATCATTAAACACCAAAGAAAGGGAAAGACATCCATGTTCATGAACTGAAAGACGTAATATTATTTTGATGGCAGCTCTCCCAGCTTGCTTTATAGATTCAATGCGTTCCCTACTGAAATCCCTGCTTGAGTTTTTTTTTTTTTTAAGAAATTGATAAGTGGATCCTAAAATTCATATACAAATGCAAGAGACACAGAGTACCCAAAACAATCTTGAAAAAGAACAAATTGAGAAGACAGAATTTCTCAATTTCAAACCTGCTATGACGCTACACTAATCAAAAACAGTGTAATATTGGCATCAGGATAGACATATAGATCAATGGATCAATGAAATAGAACTCAGAGTCCATAAATGAACCCTCACAATAATTTATTTTAAGTTTATTTATTTTGAGAGAGAGACACACACAGAGAGAGAGAAAGAGAGAGAGACAATGAGCAGAGGAGGGGCAGAGAGAATGGGAGAGAGAATCCCAAGCAGGCTCCACACTGTCAGCACAGAGCCTGATGCAGGGCTTGAACTCATGAACCATGAGACCATGACCTGAGCCAAAATCAAGAGTCGGACACTTAACCGACTGAGCCACCAGTGCCACAAAAACCTTCACACTTATGACCAGCTGACTTTTGACAAGAATACAAGACAATTCAATGGGGAAAGAATGGCCTTTTCAAAAAATGGTGCTAGGACAACTGGTAATCTACATGCAGAAGCATGAAATTGGTCCCATACCTCACACAAGATACAAAGATGAACTCAAAGTGGATCAAAACTCTTAGATGAACACACAGGATCAAGTGTTCATGACTTTGCGTTAAGCAATGGTTTGTTAGATGTGATACCTGAAGCACAAGTGACCAAAAAAAAAAAAAAATAGATGAATTGGACTTCATCCAAATTAACAACTTTTGTGCTTCAAATAATATTATCAAGAAAGTGAAAAGACAACTCAGAATGGTAGAAAATATTTGCAAACCATATATTGGACAAGTGACTTGTGTCCAGAATATAAAAAGAACTCTTGTAACTCAACAATAAAAAGAAAAGAACCCAATTAAGAAATGGGCAAAGGGGTGCCTGGGTGGCTCAGTCGGTTAAGTGTTGGCTCTTGATTTTGGCTCAGGTCATAATCTCACAGTTTGTGAGATCACGCTCCACATCAAGCCCAGCATTGGGGTCTGCACTGGCAGTGTGGAGCCTGCTTGCAATCTCTCTCCCTCTCTCTTCGCCTCTCCCTCACTTGTGCACTCTCTCTCTCAAAAGCAAAAACAAAAACAAAAAAAAAACTTAAAAAAAATGGGCAAAGAACTTGAGTAGACATTTCTCCAAAGAAGATATAAAAGTAAAGATGCCAAACATCGTTAGTCATTAGGGAAATCTGAATCAAAGCCATAATGAGATGTCACTTTAAACCCATAAGAATGTTTTTAGAAAAGAGAGAGACAGTAAAAAGTGTTGGGAAAAAAAATGTAAAAAAAAAAAATTGGAAACTTCTTACATTGCTGGTGGGATTGTAAAATGATACAGCTACTTTTGAAAACAGACTGGCAGCTCCTGAAAATGTTGATCATATGACCTACCCACATCACTTCTAGGTATGAACACAAAAGAACTAAAAATATATGCTCAGAGCGCCTGGGTGGTTCAGTCAGTTAAGCCTCCGACCTTCGGTTTCGGTTCAGGTCATGATCATGTGGTTCACGAGTCCAAGCCCTACACTGGGATCCACACTGACCGTGCAGAGCCCACTGGGGATTTTCTCTCTCTCTCTCTCTCTTTCTGTCCTGCTCATGCTCATGCTCTCTCTCTTAAAATAAATAAACTTAAAAAAATATGTATATGTGTGTGTGTGTGTGTGTGTGTGTGTTCACACAAACTTACACATGAATGTTCTTAGCAGGATTGTCCATAACAGCTAAAAAATAGAAATAACCGAAACAACAACTAAAAAATGGGTAAACAAACTGGTGTATGCACATGTGTGTATGTGTGTGTATCAGTCAGCAATACGAAGGAATGAAGCACTGATACATGCTACAACAAGGACGAACCTTGAAAACATTATGCTAACGTGAGAAATCAGACACAGAGCCAACATACTATGTGATTCTACTGAAATAAAACGTCCAGCATAAGCAAGTCCATAGAGGGAAACAGATTAGTGGCTGCTGGGGGCTGGGGAAGCAGGGAATGGGGAGTGACCACTAACGCACATGGGGTTTCTTTTGGGGGTAATGAAATGTTCTAAAATTAGATAGTGGTGATAGTTGCACAAGTCTGTGAACATACTTGAAAACACTGAATTGTACAATTTAAAATTTAAAATTCACCCATAAAAGGGTGAATTTTATGGCATGTGAATTAGATCTCAATGATGCTGTTATAAAAAAAAACATATGCATGAAAGAGACTGCAGGGAATGTGGAAAATGGAAACAGCTGACTTGTTAGAAGTGGTGAGATGGAAGGTAATTTTCTTTTTTTCCTGTTATTGTTGTTGTAATGTTGTTTGGCCACACCGTGTGAATAGGAGAGAGGGAGAGAGAGTGACAGTCCAGTAGAGAGGATGAGAGCTGGCTTTGGAGTCCAGGGCTGCGAGGTTGACATCCCTTTCTCTGCTAGTTGCTCTTACTTTGCTAGACTGTGTGCTCTTGAGCCAGTGGCTTCACCTCCCTGGGCTGTGATTTCTCTTTCTTGGGAGTGGAACAATATGACCCTAGTAGGGCTCCTGTGAGGATCCCTTGAGGACTTACATACACAGAGCACATGTGTGGCAGATGCACACAGTGGCCATTATCTTTCATCTTCACTTATTTATTCAAATAATTATGGAGCCTCTGTTCCATACTGGGGATATAGATGAACTAAGAGTGGACCTTGTTCTTAAATATCCTGGAGTTTAGAGAAGACGGACATAAATAACCAAAACAAGCTCACCGAGAAGGGTCCGAGCAAAGATATCCACAAACAGCTTGGTGGACAAGTTCTCAGTACAGACCAAATACATTTGCGAATTTGCGTTGGGAGCTACTGGGGCCAGGTCGAGAGATGGGAACCCACAGAATAATGACAGCATCCACAACCACAGATCACATATTTGTTCTATAGCATGCTCTCGCGTATAGGGTCACATGCCATCCCCAGAGACTGCCAGCAAGGAAGTAGGATTACCGTACTTTAGAAATGAGAAGACTAAGTCTTAGAGGGGTCAAGAGGGTGTTCTGTTCTCATAAAGCCAGCTCGAGGTGCAAGACCCCTTCTATTTTGCCACAGCTGCATCTTCTGAGCAATGTTGGCTACATCCCGCTAAGAAGGAACACTGGGAGGGTCAGGGTGAAGAATCAGAAAATGAAGAGGAGCTCTCTCCAAGTCAGGGCCAGTCGGAGGTATTGGGTATGTGACCTGTGAGAGACATGCCAGATGGAGTCCCGAGAACCAATTCAGCCCTGGATCACCCTACAAAGATTTATAGCATTCCTTGGGGAAATATTCATGCTCTGTAGGTCATCAATATCTAGTAAATACTTCTCCACTGATCTCACTAAGTAATAAGCTGAGAGTGGGGAAGGAAAACATAGTAGCATCTATAGGGCACCTACCATACATAGGACATTATACAAGAAGCTTCCCCAAAAGTAGACTCTTGAGGCATTGCAGTGGCCACTTTCTCCACCGACACTGAGGTAACACTGATGACCAGAGAGGTAAAGTGTCCTGCCCAAGGTCACACAGAAAACCTATATAAGAGAGAAGAGTGAGCCTCCTTTCCACTCACCAGAAGGGTTGCAAGTTTCTCCCTGTGCAAAGGAGTCATAGTCTCAAGGGTAGAGGGCAGAATCCACATACTGCTTGTAAGAGTACAGAAGCTCCACAGCACCAGGGACCCATGCTGTCGTTTACACAAAAAAATACTGGTTTGCATTTCAAGGGTAAGGGGTGAGACACTGATTTATTTTTGTATCCCAAGGGCTTAGCTTCCTAACTCGCCCAGAATAGGTGCCTCTACAGGTCTTTTTTAACAACAGCCTAATTGACCTTTGGTTTTGATGGAGCCAGCCCTCAGCTAACAGCAAGAGACTTCCCTTTACCAAATGCAACTTTCCCAAAGGAGCAGGATAACAGACGAGAGCGCAGGCATTCGGCACAGAGACCCAGGTGGGTCCCTTAGTGATGCTGCCCGCTGGACTGGCCGAAGTCTCATTCTTCAAGAGCCGTTTGTTGGCTCCAGGGCCCGCCCCATCCCATTGACCCTGACGGTGCATCTGCAATCGCCAAGCCTCCTCACCTCTGCAGCATCTGCAGAATCAGTTGAAATGGAGCACTGGTAGGCGCAAGGGGCCAAGCTGCACCCAGCACTCCATCACCACCCCACTCACAGAAATCAGAAGTGTCCAACCTGCCCAGTGGGGTCGGGTGTCCACCAGCACTCTGCAGTGATTCATGATAACCTGTAGGATTAACAACTGAGGCCTGCAGGGCTCTCAGCCAGGCAAGACTCAACAAGGGGAACTTGGAATCATCGAGATGGCCCCAACAAATGTCCCAAAGGTATAAAAGAAAGAACACAGACTTCAAGAGCCTACAGACCTTCGAGAAAGCCCAGCCCTCTCCTGCAACATGTCTCAACCTTCAGAGAGCATGTTGGCCTCTCTAAGCATCCATCCCTTCATCAGCTAAACACACATGTCATGAGCTCCTGTTATGAAGGCCAGACAGGCTAATCAGATGGACCAGCTTGGCAGGAGATTGGTAACTTGTAAATGGGTGAAAGAGGGATGCCTGACGAGGGCTGATGGTTGAAAGGGGAATAGATGAGACGAAGAGAAAAATGTGTGGTGAGAGATAGAGAGAGAGAGAGAGAAAGCTGGGAAAAGGAAACGAATCCTAGGGAAAACTGCATGTAGTAGAGGTAAAAGGAAAACAAGTCAGGGCTCAGAGGGAATGTGGTCAGAGGGGATAATAAGGAAGAGTATGAAAAAATCCACATTTCCACTGGACATGTCACGGAAACTGTATAAGGTTTGCCAACGTTCAATTTTGTAAGAGCAATCATAACACTGGAGACTTCTTATTACACCATCGATAAATGTCTCCTACAGATGTAGAGGCCAAAGGTAGCAAGTGGGTTTCCTCTTATCAGCCAATTCTAACCGATTGATAATGTTTATATGAGGCAACGTATCTGAACATGTTCTGAGGCCTCATCGGAACCCAGTGGTAAAGAGAGCTGTTTCAATTAGCGATGTCTGCAGTGGGGTGTAAGAAAAGAATGGCAGCCTGCAAGCCATGTGTGCTGGATATTGGGATGTGTTGCCCAGATCAGCGCTCTGGGACCTGGGACGAAGGCACTCACTCCTCCAGCTGCAGGGACTGCTGCTGTGGGCTGCTGACAGCTCTCGCTGGGAGTCCCTCTCTGAGAATGGCCCTCGGCCAGGAGACCGGCCTCACCCAGGGGCAGCCCACAGCTGCTGCTGCAGAGGGCAGGAAGACTGACTCCCCCTTACTCAATGTGGGGTATCTGAAGGGCCATCCCAGCTCCAGCCACTCCCCGCGGGGACAGTCGATGTCTGTGCTGTGAATGCATTGCAGTCCAGCTCCTCCCCTGCCCAATCTTACCTCCCTTACAAATGCTGATCCTGAGGGTAAACCCAATGAACTCTGCATGCAAATCTCCCTGGAGTCTCGTCCCAGGAACCCAACGTAACACACCATGCATTTGCCATTCCTGCACAAGCTATACCCCTCCATGCCCGGATCCACATTTATGCCTCACCAAAGACCTAAAGTAAGCCAGTGACGACACGTACTCCATCAGCTTTCCCTTTTCCCTTGTTCGCAAGGAAACTCAGAGGCAAGTTCTCTATTCTTTGTTCTCCTGCCTATGTAGAGGTCGATTTCTGCATTAGGCTTGGAGTCTCTCTAACCTAAAATGAGGGTTGGCTCCATTCCTCTTTTTATTTATTTATTAAAAGTTTATTTATTTGAGAGAGAGAGAGAGAGAGAGGGAGGGAGAGAATGAGGGGGGAGGGGCAGAGAGAGAAGGAGAGAGAATCCCAAGCAGGCTCCACATTGCTAGCACAGAGACCAGTGCGGGACTTGAACTCACGAACTGTGAGATCATGACGTGAGCCGAGATCAAGTGTCAGATGCTGAACCAACTAAGCCACCCATTCTCAGTCACGTTTCCTCCCAGCCTCTAACCCTACAGAGACAGCAGGTGTCCCTGACTCACTTTGGGGAGTCATCGTAAACTGAAGGTGTCACCAGGACGAAGAACAATATATGCTAACAACTCTCATTGGCCTGATGCTCCCAAGTTACAGGTATGCGTTGGTTTATAGACACAGTAAGACTTTAAAGTTATTATTACTTCTTTTGAATAAAAGGTACAGAGAGGTTAAATGATTTCTCAACCAACTGCAGAACCCAGCCTAGAATCTGGGTTTCTTGACTGCTAGTCTTACAGATGCCAGCCACAGGGCAGAAACCACTGAGCTGGCCTCTGCTTCTCGCTCAGCGTCGGTGTATGGTCTCTAGAAAACACTGCGACACTGGAATTGGCCCAGGGGACTCCCTCCTGTCTCCCCTTCTACATCAGCAAAATCCTGGGGACTTGGGAGGGTTCAAACCCAGGGCCAGGCACTGAAGAGCGCTGTGGAACATAGGGAGCGATCTAACAATCCAGTGCCAGAATCCCCAGTACAGCCCCAACAGGGGGCCATCTTGTTCCTGTTTAGATCATTCCTTTGACGGGGAGCTCACTACCTCACACCGCTTCTCATTCTGTTGTCCCCTCATCTGCACAACTGGAAGAATATTAAAAAGAGAACCTGGGAAATTGACAGGAGATAATGACCCCTGCACATGGTAGCACTTGGTGAATGGAAGGACTTTTTCCTCCTTCTATTAGACACAGAACAAGAGTAGAAGAGAATCCGCTTGTACGAAGGGCACTCTCAGCTCCAACCACGCTGCTTGGGAATCGGTCCCTTCACAGCCCCGAGACAGAGCTGGAGAGGTCTGACGTGTGGGCATTGCTGCCAGACCACCCGGGTTTGAGCACGGGCTCTGCTATTTAGCTGTGTGACCTGGGAAAAGTCACTCTGTCACTCTGTGCCTCAAGCTCCTCATCTGGAAGATGAGGAGAGACTCGTGCTATCTACTTCAGGGGGTCTGTCGTGCGAATGCCTAAAACTCTGCCAAGCACAAGGTACCTGCCAGTTGTCCTTTTTGTCCTCACCCCCGTCTCACAGACAAGGAAACCAAGACCGGAAAGTCAAGCCATTTCCACAAAGTCAAACAGCTAATGAGGAGCAGAGCCTGGACAGAAATCGTGGTTTGCCTGAGTCCCAAGTCCTGGAGCTTTCTTTTAGAGGACGTTACTTCTGCCATCCCTTCTGCCCTTCTGTAAAAGAAGGGGGCTGGAAAGAACAAACACACATACGGAATTCCGCCCGAGAAGCTCACTGGAGGAAGCAGTTTGTTCACAAAGGCACAGCGGAGTGAATCCAGGAGTCATGTCCTTGGGCAGACGACAGAGCGTGCTACCTGCCTGCTGGAGGGACACGCCAGGGACTGGGGCCGAAAACACCAACTTGCTTCCCATTCTGTCACGGCCGCAAAATCAGGGCCTCCGCTTTGGTGGCGGTGGGAAGGACGGGCGAGTTGCCGAGCCCCACGTGGCTGTGGGACTGGTGACAGTCGGGTGACTCTGAGGCCCTGGGTGGGACAAGGAAGCGCAGCAAGCACTCCTTAAAGGTGAAAACCGCCTCAGTTCTGCAGCAGTGGTGCCGGCGTTAGGATGCAGCCAGCACGGGGCGTCCTGGCTCTGTCTGCACTAAGGAAGGCTTGAAAAAGCAGGAGTGAAGTTTAAAATATTTAAGAACTGATGTGTCACAGGCAGCAACCAATCAGAACAGACACGATGGCCAATGAGAGCAGATAGATGTTGGCTGTCAACAAACTGTATGGCTACGGGAGTGCGCCCGGGGCGAACATCAGTCTTGGCAGCAAAGAAGCCCCACGTGGGAAAAAGACGATGAACAGGAGGAGGCCCAGGCACCAACAGAGAATTGCCCACCCATCTGCAAAGAAGTCCCAGAGAGAAGTCCAGTAGACCCCCAGGGGTCTGCAGAGGATGGTTTGAAGACCACTGCTATGGAGGAAAGAGGTAAGGGCTTCAAGGTCCAACACACAGGCCCAGCAGCACCACTGCCTTCAGGATGCACAGAGCCACCTCCAGAAGAGCAAAGCCCTAAGCCCACCCAAAGACTTGCCCATGAAGGCTCAAACTGATATGTCATCGTGTTGTCATTCCGCTTACTTTTCTCTTGACCACAGAGCGTTCATTTGTGTCTCCCAAAGCAGTTGGTCTCCTTCTAGCATTTAGAGGCAGGCACCAGTGCACCTCACTGGCGTTCCAGGGACACCAGACGTAGCCTGGAGTCATGCAGAGTGAGCCCTGGCCTGGTCAGGAGTCAACAGGTGGAATCCTAGTCCCGCCCAGGCAGCCCCCAGAGGCATTTCAAGGCTCCCTCTCTCCCAGCTCTTCTCTACCTCCTTGCTGCTTGCTCTCCTTTCACTTAAAAGCACATGCTCCTGCTGCCCTCTGGGTAAAATCACAAGGGCTCAATTATCTTGCTGGCAATGAAGGAGGAGTACCATTTCTTCGGCTTGCGTAAGATAAAGCTCCACATGATGAAATAAGGCATTGGCCTGTGAGGTCTTGTGGGAAGGTACTGGAAGGGAAGGCCCTCCCTTGAGAGCAATGCACAAAGACCTTTCCCCTCACCCAGCCTCACCCGCCAATGAGTCTGCAGGCATACTTCCTAAGCCTAACAAACGGCCCCAGAAAGTGCCACTGAAACACTTCACCACTGTTCTCCACGGACTTCAAAATGTTGTGCCTACTGATGTTGACTTTGCCCCACCCGTGTCTTACAAATTGAGTCTACTTTCCTGTTATTAGCGGCTCTTCATACTGTCTTTAATAGATGACTGTGGCCTCCCAGCCTTCTCTGGCTTTGTCCCTCTTGAATGGAAACTTCATAGAGCCTTTGGTATGCAGGCACTGGATTTGAGTGACAGCTCCAGGAATTTACTGAAGGAGCCATGGGCACGGGCTGGGGCTATGTGGGATGCTGGGACATCTGGAGAAGGCCCAAACATCCAGGCGAAGCAAAACATTATAGCTGAGCACCATGTTCTCATGTCAGTAAGCCAGGCTCCCACCCAGCTTTGCCACTCTCAGCTCGATAACCTGAGAAAGTTACCCAAACTCTTCAAGCCTCCGTTTTCTTTGGTGGAAAACAGTTATAACATTAGTTAGTATCTACCTTACATGGTTATTTTAAGAATGAAGCAAAATAACATATACAAAGCACTTAGCACCTTGCCTAGCACATAGTCAGCAATCAGGAAAGTTGGCCATTATTAATATGCTTAATCACTCAAATATTTGTTGATTAGTTGCTACAGGCCTCGTATCCTGCTAGTGGCTGGGACTTACAGGTTCTGCCCTCAAGAACGTTACCATTCAGTGGGAAAAGACAACCAACAATTAGGATGTACTATGATAAATGCTTTGCTAATAATTACTTTTATTTTTTTAAGTTTACTTATTTATTTTGAGAGAGAGAGTATGTGTGTGTGAGCAGGACAGGGGCAGAGAGAGAGGGAGAAAGAGAGAACCCAAGCAGGCTCTGCACTGTCAGTGCAGAGCCCAATGTGAGGCTCGAACTCACAAACCGTGAGATCATGACCTGAGCCGAAGTCGGACACTTAACTGACTGAGCCCCCCACGTGCCCCACTGTTAATAATTACTTTTAAAAGAACCATCTCTAAAAGGTGACAATCACTTTTTGCTAGCCATTGTGTGGTACACACTTTATATAAGACAAGAGCAAAGCTTTTTGGTTCAAATATGTGGGCTCAAATCCTAGCATTATCACCGAATACCTGAATATTCTTAGCCATGTTAACTTCTTTGAAACCTAGTTTATCTGGGAAAAAAATGGCCATAAAAATTAGAAAAAAAAGCGTATCTAAGACGTTACCATAGTGCCTTGCCCACAGGAGGTGCTCAATACATGTTTTTTATTAAGGGTGATTAAGGGTGTCTGAAGAGCTCATGTTGGCTATTGTCCCAATCCTAAAGGTCTGTCTGGGTAGGTGTTAAGGTCAAGGAAGGACATCCACCCGGCATGTGTGGCAGGGCTGTGATGTTCAGAGGCTTGTCTGGCTTGGAGCCAGTTCTGAGCCAATGACTGGAGCCATAGGGACCAGAGGCTGGCCACTCCAATGAAATTGCTGGCAAGGATGAGGCAGAAGATTCCAAACAGGGCAGGTCCCCCAGGGCCAAGAGAAATGGAGTAGGTTGGTGTAGTAAGAGGCCAAGCTAGGACACAGATGAGGGCCTGTTATATTCTAGAAGGCATGAGAGCCCCAACCGGGGGCGCTCTGCTACCTGGGGCCAGTGGCCTCTATGGAGACCTCAAACACTGCTGCACAATCAACCCCTCACCCGGGCTGGGGAGTGTGGGGAGTGAACAAGGACGATGCAGGCAGAACTCCACAACTTACAGGATGGATAACTTTGGAAAAGGAGCCATGCAAATCAGAACATACCAGCCCCAGAACTGAGCCAGTGCACGAAGAACAGAACTGCACCAAGTCAGGCCTGCTTACACGAATGAACATTCTCGCAGCATCGCTTGATAAGCCTGTTGCTAAGCCTGCCAAGCTTCTCGTCACAGAGCACTTCGCTCTCAGCTCAGGAAAGATAATCACTCTGGGAACCGGCTTCCTCAGGAGACCTGGCAGAATGCTTTCAGTCTAGAGCGAAACCTACCTTTCAACAGAGCTTCTCCCCTCCCACGTCAGACAAGGGGAAACCCAATCCG
This sequence comes from Lynx rufus, assembly GCF_022079265.1. Classification (NCBI taxonomy): domain Eukaryota; kingdom Metazoa; phylum Chordata; class Mammalia; order Carnivora; family Felidae; genus Lynx; species Lynx rufus. Next base: position 53,296,333 of record NW_025814897.1, on the reverse strand, counting down.
TAAAGGAAAGGGTTTGCACGCACACAGTCCTGCCGGGTGTCGCTGGCTGTAAGTGACCCTCAGGGAAAGGAAGGAGCCCCGATCACTCTCGGCTTGGGGCACCTCCAAAACAAAGACCCTAAAGTCTCCTGCTGGAACAACGCGAGACACAGAACGCTCAGATTCCAGGCACACCCGCAGGTATCATCTGTCAGTCCTGACACCAGCCCTGTCTGTGTCGAGGTCCAAGCGGAGAGATCAGACAAGCGCCAGGGTAGGGCAGGGGCAGGGGAGAGCAGGAAGGGGGAGCAAAGGCTTTGGAGAGACCAATACGAATTACAGCAGTTTTTATCTGACACCAAAGAACCGGGCAAGGGAGAGCTGTGTGATCCAAGCAAGGATGAAAGACAGGCTGGCCTCCCCTTGTAATGTAAGAGTTTAATGATACTTATTAAAAGCCCATTTCTGGGTCCTGTTGAAAAATTACACCCATAAGTGTTTCTTTTTTTCATATAAATCGCTTCCTAGAGATCAAGTGCGTGCATGTGCATGCACACACACACAGTATACGAATTCCACCCCTCACACTTGTACACACACATTCCCCACAAATCCTGCACATCCCATCTACCACACACATGTCAGTACATCTTCATCAAGGATGGGCACCACTCACCACACACACACACACACACACACACACACACACACACACACACTGTAAGGCAGGAAAACCAGGCCTGGTCCCCAAGGTTATTCACACACCCTTTGAAACTGCAGACTTTGAGGGAGCCCAAGAGCTTCGTGCTCAAGTTGTCATCCCCACAAACAAACAGCACAGCTTCTAATCCTATCATTCTCCACATCTTGCCTGAGGCCAGGCAGCCTTGCAAAAGCCGAAGCTACCGGGATCATTAAGCTCTGGCAGAAAGCAATAGCATTCAGTAGGGCCACTGCGGGAGAAGGGGTCTGTGCCCCTCTTGCTCATGGCAGATTCTCTCTGATGTGCTGAGTCCCAACCACCTGGAGGAGGTGGCCCTGGGCTTCCGCCTGGGACATATTTTCTTCTGGCTACGAGCTTACTCTGAGCCCAAGGCCGCCTTCACTCTCAGTCAGAGAAGACACTGTTTTCTGGAATAATCAGCTAGACACAAGAGAAGTACCCCTTGCAGAAGATTAGCCTTGCATCAGCACTGGCTCCGTCCTGTTTGCTCCCTAATGTTTTACTCACTGCTAAGGGGTAGGGTTCAAACGTTAAAATCGTCAGGTAGAATAGTTTGCTGTTAACAGAAACAAATGCTTTGAAGTTAGGAAATCTGGTTTCAAGGTCAGCTTTAGCGTTTTCTCTGCATGGTCTTGCCAACTCTCTGAGCCATGGTTTTCTGCTTGGCAAAATGGGAATAAGCAGCTTCTTTCCATCTTATGCAGTTTGGGGGAAGATCACAAAATGCCCTACACACTGTAAACTCCAAAGCAGATGTTAGAAATTTTCATGATGAGACAGTAATGAGGAAATGGAGGAGCTCATAAATTGGGCTGTGAGTGCCTCAAGGGCAAAGCCTGTGCTGTATTTGTCTTGTTATCCTCAGTGCCTGGCACAAAGGGCTGGCACCAAATATTCTGGGGAAAAAGAGTTTGAAAGAATCAGTGAACCCGTGAATTAAGTGGCTTGTTCAAGGTCACAGAACAGCTTATGGTAGTACTGAAACCCAGATCCCCTCACCCCCTAATCCAGGGCTCCCTGTTCTAGATGCACCAAACTGCTGGGTCTCTGGAAGGGTCAATGATGTCAAACTAGCCACAGCGTGGGCCAGGTTTTAATGAGCCCTCCTATTCCCCAGGAAAGATCCAATATAGGCAGGCAATGCCCAGGAAGCCTTCACAAACTCGCTTGTTAAACATTCCAACTGAACAGTGAAAACATACAGAAACTACGGTGCACAGCATACCCAAATGCCTCCAACCAATTCATCTTATATTCTGTCTTGAATTGTACAAATCAGAAAAAACACGAGACTTGGCCGCGGAGATTAGAAGTATATCTTGTTTCCAGCTCACTGTCAGCATCAGCACTTACCTACTGACCAAGTGTCCGGGAGATCACTAGCCCTCTCTGAGTCTCAGCTTTTCCATCTGCAAGAGAAGAAGATGATCGCAATTATTCCCTTGAGACCACTGGACTAAAACACATCAGAGGTTTTATACCTGATATCAGTTCCCAACTGCTTCTGATCCCACATAACTGGGGAAATTGCTAACGATCAGGAGCTGGAAGGGAATTATTTCAAAAATGAAGTGTGATAATTAATAGTTATGTGCCAAGCAGGGCACTGATGGTGTTCGACCCTCAGCCCAGAAAATTCAGCCTTCCCATCATTTTGGCATTTATTTTTATTTTTCATCAATGTAAAAATGCAAAAGACCTTTGAAATACGAGGAGAAACAGAACAAACAAAAATGTCACTACCTCAACATACTCCCAACACTTGGGGGTATCTTTCCAATTTTTTTCTTCTAATGTGCAGAGTTCACCATTTTGCAGAGCAGGGACCAGAAAGGTGCACTCTACTGCAAAGTGGCACGCAGATCATCATGCCCCCTGGCCCCTGCTGTTACACCACGACCACTGCCCACATTATTAACTCTTTTTTATTCCCACATCAGCTTTATCAGCTTCCCCCAAGACTCTTGGACGGTGGTCAGGTGTCCAGCAGGCACTGTGCACATCAGACCCCAGGAAGAAGGAGGGGCTGGTCTTTCCCCAGTCTGGTTCAGTTACCTCATCTGCAAAATAAGGAGACCAGGCTGGCCAACCCCAGAGATCACTTTTAACTTAAAAAGATGAGGCTAAGGAAAAGTGAAGGAAACATATATTTGAGTCCCTATCATGTGACAATGAGTCTGTACTGTTGAGCTGGTAACATCTACGGATATTCTCTCAGGAGCCTCTTAACCACCCTGGGAGATTTTCCAGGCCAGAAAACCATAACTCAGGGAGGTTCAGAGATCCACCCAAGACCTGCTACGGTCATTTTCGTTAACACTCCTCGCATTTTTGCCATAGGGATGTCTCACCTCTTCTATCGTTTTACTAATTTTTCCAAATTGCTTCACATTTTTTGCTTAACTTTATTTTTAAAGGATGTCTTTAAAAGTTTGTGCTGCATTTTATTCCTGCCCCTTCTCTCTAAGGCCCGCTGAAAGGCAGTCTTTCAACTCAGATGGAGTCCAGAATAGCAAGACAGTCGCTAATAACTTCAAGGATTTTTTAGTCACCACCATTCTATATAAAAAAATCTCCATGAAGTCATAGGTTTGAAGTATTGTTTTTAATTTTTTTTCTAATATCCATTAAAATAAATAACTTTGGAAGTTTGGAATGCTCACGTATGCACTTTCCAGGGGTGCCTCTACTTTATCTTGGGAAGGCTGGTTTAGGGTCCCTCGCTATGATGCAGCCAGACTTTGGAACATAATTCTGTCCTATTTCAAAGCTGAAACATCAAAAACATCTAATGCTTACTGAACACCAAGAAAGTTGCCTGAAGTCACACAGCCAGGAACGGAAGAAACTGTGACTTGGGCCCCCATGTGCCCACTTCCAACCCTGGCTCTGTGAACATTTTCAGTTTCTTCTCTGGCCCTCCTTGGAAACTCAGTGTGCAATTCTGCGGCATCAGGCCACCAACCAAGTTCTGCTTCCAAGTGGAGGCAGGGTCATCCTGTTCTGTTAGGTCGCCAGCTTTCCCACACAGTGCCTGCATTGTGTCAATTCATATTTAAGTTCCCAAAAGGGCACTTTGGTAAGACGCTGCATAATTTTCTAAAACCGAGCTTGGAAAATGTGAAGCGAATGTGATCCTTTATTCAAAGATCCAAGATAGTAACCAAGGAAATAGAAAGGGCTGGTAACATAACATCTTGGAATGCCACTGTCCCTGCAAATGAGTATAAGATCCCAGCCGAGGGAGGAAAGGCAGAGAAAGTGGCAAAGCAGGCGTACTGGACACGGATCGAAGCTGCTGTTGGGTGTTGAGTGTCTTTCTAAGCTTCTGTTTCCTGTCATCTGGTTTACAATTAATTGGCATGAATTTTTTATGACCAGAGAGCAAAGAGACTCAAAGGCCTGCAGAATGGGCTCAGACTTTCTTTCTGGGAGGGTTCCCTCATTTCTCATGAACACAAGCAACCAAGCTGTGCAGTCACAGGAAAGTACAACGATCTTTCATTCTTGGTCCCACACCTCTTCCATGAAGTCTTCTCCCACCAGCCCGAGTCAGAATGAGTCACCCCTCCCTTGGGTTTCCTTCTGGCAACACTTTAATTACAGTCTCTGTTATAGTAGTTATTGTTTTCTCTTCTACAGTATTATTTTTTCTGTTTACCCAAATACATTAAATATGATCAAAACTCATCCATCACTAGCAATATGACTTTAGACAGGTTTCCTTCTAAAACTTGTTGTATATATACCCCCATGCACATTCACAAACATGTACATCCAGACACTTTATAAAATGGAATCCTATTACATACACTAATTTTAATCCTTTTTAAATGGCTACACGAATGCACAATTAACCTCTATCGATGTATATATAGGCGTTTTCATTTTTTCACTAGTGAAATACTCCAATATTTTTGTACATGTATCTCTGTGTGGTTGCTTGATAGTATACTTAGACTATATTTATTTTGAGAGAGAGAGAGAGAGAGAGACAGAACGAACACACAAGGGGAGGGGCAGAGAGAGAGGGAGAGAGAGAATCCCAAGCAGGCTCTGCACTCCCAGCACAGAGCCCAACGTGGAGCTCAATCCCATGAACCGTGAGATCACGACCTGAGCTGAAATCAAGAGCCAGATGCTTAACAGGGGAAGCCACCGAGGCGCCCCTAAAGATTTTATTTTTAAGTCATCTCGACACCCAGTGTGGGACTCAGACTCATGACCCCGATATCAAGAGTCACACACTCCACCGATTGAGCCAGCCAGGTGCCCCTGTATTGCTCAACAGTTTAAAAAAATTCGTAACTGCCCCCCTACAAAAGACTATCACTTTCAGTTTCTACCAGCAGCATAGGGACATGCTAATCCTTCATGACCTCATCAGTTTTAGCATTAACGTGCTTTTTTAGCTTTGTCAGTGTGATAGTCAAATGGAGCCTTGGTATCTTAATCGCTTCTTTTGGGTATCAGTTGAACAAATGCCTCTATGTTTCTTGGCTAGTTTCAAGCCTTCTTTTAGGAGCTGCATGTTCACAATCCTTTGCCCATTGCTTGGTTGGGTGTTAACCTCTTTCTTGTTTGGTACCCAAGAGCTTACCGTTGGTCTTTTGCCTTGACTATGACTTTTAGCTTTCTTCCAGCATGTTCAATCATGGTACACAGTGCTACCAGGTACTGTTGCCCCAACAGAAACCTGGAGGTCTGTCCTGACACCTCCCTGCGTGTTGTCCCCACAGATGACCAGTCACCAAGTCCTTTCTGTCCTACTTCCTAAGTAGACCTTGAATCTGTTCCTGTTCATTTTTCTCACTCTCCAGCACCACGAACTTTGCCAAGCCCCCATCAACTCTCATCTGGTCTTTTGCCATGGCCTCCTAACTGGTGTCCACAGCCTCTCCTCCACTTCTCCCACCATCCAGAAACAAGAAGGATTTGTTTTTTAAGGAGAATCAGATTGTCCCCACTGCTTAAAGCTCTTTGACAGCTTCCTTTCCCACTAAAGATCAAGTCCAAAGTCCAGAATGTGCACCTGTGCCTGCAGAGGCTGATGCTGGGACCCAGTTTCCACACGGCTTGAGTCTCCTGATACATCCATCTCCCCTTAAGGCTCTGAGCTTTGTCACGCTGGCTTCCCTTCTGGTCCTCAAATGGGTCATTCTTCTTCCCAGTCCAAGGCCCTGGATGTGGCGTTCCATCTGCCTGAAAAGTTGTTTGCTCTCCTCTTTGCTGGCTAATCCAAACTTATCCTTCAGGCCTCTCAGCTTAAACACCACCTCCTCAGAGAAGCCCCGAACCCCCCACACTAAGTGAGCTCCTCTGGCTATTTACCGGAGTTTTCCTTTGAGGCATATCTTCCGAGGTACTCTGTGGTGGGGAAGAGGGCACTGAGTGTCCAGGCCCTACCCAGGGGGAGGGCTGGGTTTCCCACTGTATCCACATGGACTTGAGGCCTGAGTGGGTCACGACCTGCAAGGGAAGGGCGCCCATGAGTCACAAAGCAGGGCTGGCGAGGGCACAGGACAATGACTCCTCTCTGGCAGTCCCTGCTCACAAGGTGCCAGCAACTCTGAGGCTCAGAGATGCTCCTTGAGCTCCACGTATCTCCTCTTCAGACGCAGGAGCTGATTTCAAAACATCCTGTTGACCCAAGCAGAGCCGGCCTTATTGCCACCAGCTGTCGGGAGTGAGGAGGTGCCCTCCCCTGAGGACCGGGCTGTTTCCAGCTTCATCATTGTTGGCGTGCAGATTTTTTCCCCCTGGACTTCTGCTGCTGCTGAGGTCCCCAAAACATGTTCACTTTAGCTTTCTTCTGGGTATTTCGGAGTCAAAGATTTTCTCCTTTTTCACCCTCTCAGTTAGATTTTAGTGTGTGTGTGTGTGTGTGTGTGTGTGTGATCACAGAAATGAAGCATTTCAGGTATGAAGCAATTTAGGATGAGAAAATTGTCCTCTAGCCACAAGGCCTTGGCCCTAATGCCCTAACAACCTACCATGGCCTGGCAGGCTCAAGAGTGAAATCCCGATGCATTAACTGGCCTTCCAAGGACCAGCTGTGTCCCCATCTGGGTGGCCTCACCACAGCTGTCTCATCTGCAGGTGCCCCCAGCCAGGGACGCTCTACATCAAGTTGCTCTCAGAGTGAGGTGGTTTTCTGGGTTGTGCAAGAGATCATAATGGTTTTATTATTTACCTAGAAGCATGCGAAGTCCAATAAGAATCCAAGATGCAGGATACCACTGCATCTTTTCAACAGGGCTCACGGAGCCATGTGAGAGGGTCTTTTTAGTTTTCTTAAATGTTTATTTTTGAGAGAGAGAGAGAGAGCATGAGCAAGGGAGGGACAGAGAGACAGGGAGACAGAGGATCTGAAGCAGGCTCCATGTTAACAGCGCAGAGCCCGACGCGGGGCTCAAACCCGTGAACCTCGAGATCATGACCTGAGCCAAAGTTGGAAGCTTAACCGGCTGAGCCACCCAGTCGCCTGGCCTGTTTTAATTTTTACAAACCAAGCAAGTCAGCTCTCCCTGAAACATCAACTTTTCCACGCGGCAGCAGCTTCACGTTCCCCCTTTCATTCAAAAAGCAATTCCTGATGCTTACTCTGTGTGTCAGACCCAGACTGGAGTTGGTGGCCAGAAAGGCTTTCAGAGACAACATGGGCCTGACCCATGTTCGAATCCCCGCTCTGACTCAGAGTTGTGTGACACACAGAAAGCCACCTAACCTGCCTGAGCTTTGGTTTCCTCATCTGCAAAACAGAGATCCTTATCCAGGCGTTGTGAGAATTCTATGCAATAGTGTTTCTCAAACCCCCAGCAGAGGCCTGCGAGTTGGCCCCAGCCAGCACTCACTGCTTTTATAATTTCGACGACTACTGATGGTCAGTTAGACACGTTCCCTGCACTAAACGGTACATGTGTTGTCATTAGGATGGGGGGAGTCTGTAATCTCAGCAGGACCCACACAGGAAGGGCTCCGTTTTTGTGGGATGGGACTGGGCAAGGCAGGCTTCAAGCTAGACTCAGGAGCACAGTGTTTGCAAAACAAAGAGGTCCACGCAAGGGGTGTGAAACGCGGGAAGCACAAGCAGCAGGAGAAGTAAAATCTCTGGGAACACAGGCGCTAGGAAGGGTGCAGGGTCGGAACTTGGAAGGCCGCGTGGACCAGGTTCTAGCAACAGGACCGTCCATCACTGGTTTTTAAGCTGGGCACTCACAGGGCCAGATGCGTCCTTGAGATCAAGCACTCTGGCTGCAGGGAAGATGAACGGGAGGGGTGAGGCTAGGAATGAGGCAAGGGCAGGGAAAGCCAGAGCAGCAGCTGATCCAGGCCCAAGGGGAGGATCCCCGACTTCATTTATGAGGCTACTAGTCATGCCTTGCCCGGTCACCACAGCAGCCTGATTGCAGTGGCCCAGAGACCAGAGGCTGGCATGTAAAACCATCCACCCCCAAACAACCGGTTCCTTTCTGACTCAGCTGGGACGGTAGGGCCTGGGATTCAGGCTTTCCAGTCCCCGTGCCATCTCCCAGCCCATGCCTGCAGGTGACTGAGCTGCTGCCCAGGCTCCCTTAGTCACATTCATTCAATTCCAGTCGGTTACATGATTTGTGTGTGTGGACCCACGCTCAGATTTGAGGGTAGTATGAGACTGCAACAGACAAGGTCATGGGCCCAAGAGGATTAGAGGCAAGGACACAGGTCTGCACCGTAACCCAAAGCTGAATGCTGAGTGTTCGAGGGAGGGCCAGCGACAGTGCTGTGGGCACCAAAGACATGGAGCTGTGGATTCTCCTTGGTGGCATCAGAAAAGCTTCGTGGAAAAGGCAGCACTTGCCTGGACCCTGGAGACCGAGAAGGCAGCTGATGGACAAAGGGTGGGTGGGAGGCATCCTAGGCTGAGGCAAGGCGGGTGTAGTGACAGTGGAGATGCCTTCTGTGGCTGGACCATAGAGGGTGAAGAGCGGGTGACAGGAGGCAAAAAGGCAGGAGGGGGGCAGAGGCCCTGCTGGACGAGGCCCAATGCCACTTTCTACTTTCTTCCCTAAGTCCCAGCAACTATGGCCACATAAGAAAGAACAAAGCAGTAACCATTATTAGGCACCACTATACATCTGGCACAGTGAATTTTATAATCATCCTGGGCGGTATACGTATATCATCATCATCCCCATTTTACAACTGAAGAAACTAAGGCTCAGAGAAACCACATGACCTGCTTAAGGCTGCGGAGGCAGGGATAGAGCCCAAATATCTGAATCCGAGCTCAACGATCCTTCCTTTACACAACACCAGCTCCCTAAAGCTTGATATGCTTCAAACAGCCAGGGAAACACAGTCAGCATCACCGCCACCACCACCCCTGTCACGGAGTCCAAGTTTTATCCCATAAAGGACAACGTGTACCAGATGTGCCTCTTTGTCACATGATCTTACAAGGTTCCTGAGCACGTATGTTTAATTAAAATCAACCACTACCACTGACTGCCGATGGTCACGTCCCTTCCCATCCGTGTTCGTAATAACCTTTACAACAACCCTATAAAGCAGGTTTTACTTCCCCACTTTTATAGCTGAGGACGTGGAGGCTTAGAAAGGCAAAGTGATTTGCCCCAGTTACTCGGAGCTGCAGAGGAAGAACCAGAAGTCTGTGTTTTGGCACCGGGACTTACCTGCCGTCCTCCAACTTAACGTGTTAAGAGCTCAACCTTTACCTCCCAAGGGTCCTCCTCTGCTGGTCCCCATCTCAGTGAGTGATGTCACTCTACCCCAGCAACACAAGCTACAAACCTAAGCCACCCTTTGATACCCCTCCCCTTCACAACACCCCCATATTAACCCATCATGGACCCCTGCCAGTTCTAACCCTCCCATTCATCCCTTTCTCACCACCCCTGCCTCTACTACCCTAGTGGAGTCATCTCTCACCTGAGCTGCTGCGGGAGCCCCCCCAGCCGGCCTTCCGGTATCCTGGGTTCATAGGAGATATGAACACTTCCCGGCTTCCGGGCCCACAGAGCCTGGCTCCTGCTGGAAGCTCTGCTTCCTCTCACCAAATGTCCTGCCCCTTTCATTTCTCAAACACCCCACTGTCTGTCCTGTTTCAGAGCATTTACACAGGCTGTTTCTTCTATCGCCACTCCCAGCTTCACAGGCCTGTCTTTCACATCTTAGCTCAAATAGCACTTCCTCCGGGAAGCCTTCCCAGACCCCCAGTCTAGGTCGGCAGGTACACAGCAGGACAGTTGTGCCTGTGGTTAAAATGCGGAAACACTTCCCTACCGGTTGCTGTGTAGTCGGCGACCCGAGCCACTGGGTGCCTCCCACTGTGACCTGAGCTCTTGCCCAGAACCCAACAGCCCTCCCCAAAAACCGGAGGATAAGGGATGTGTGGCAAATGGAAGGCCCCCAGGCCCTTGCTCGGCCCCATGGCAGAGGGCCGTTCTGACCAGCCTGTGCATGTGCAGTCGGGTGGCTAAATATCTTGAATGCCACCTCTGCTCTTGATCCTGTATTCCTCACAGTTCATAGTTACGGGTTTATCTGGGTGACTGTTTATTTTATTTTTTTTTCAACGTTTATTTATTTTTTTGGGACAGAGAGAGACAGAGCATGAACGGGGGAGGGGCAGAGAAGAGAGGGAGACACAGAATCGGTAACAGGCTCCAGGCTCCGAGCCATCAGCCCAGAGCCCGACGCGGGGCTCGAACTCACGGACCGCGAGATCGTGACCTGGCTGAAGTCGGACGCTTAACCGACTGCGCCACCCAGGCGCCCCCTGGGTGACTATTTAGAGTCATGAACTCTGGGAGGGCAAGAAGCACAAAAGTGAGCTTTACCACGTTGAGGCTCATCCCAGAAGACCTGAGTGAAGGGGCAGTTAAATGAATGGACGGCTATTTCCCCTGCCTTTCTGGCTGCACCTGCTCAGCTTTTCCAACAACTTCAGGCATGGAGCAATGAAGAAGCCAGGCATCAAAGCGGGCAGAGCGGCCAAGGAGGGGCTGCCTGTCCTGTCAGGGTGAGGTCATGGTCCCTGCACCCTACAGATACCTGGGAGGTGGGAAAAAGGCACAGTCTTTCTGGGTTTGACTCTTCCCTGCTCGTGAGCCACTTTACCCATCTCAAGCCCATTTCCTGGTCCTTATCAATCAGGCAACACCTGAGTCCAAAAGGCCACCTTTTCTCATGGTTGTTATCACAAGACTCTCAGCAATTTCCCCCACTTCGCCCCTCACTCTCTCGGATTCTCCTCGTGCACAAAGCATGGTCATAGAAGGTACATCTGGTCATGTCTTTCTTCTGTGGCTTCTCCTCAAGATGCATTCAAACCCACATCCAGGTTTATAAGGTCTTCATCTCTGGGCCCTGTCTGTCTGTCCCTCTAGCCTCACCATCCGCTTCTATTCTTTTTTTTTAATTATTATTTAGTTTTTTAATGTTTATTTTTGAGAGAGACAGAGAGAGACAGAGCATGAGCGGGGGAGGGGCAGAGAGCGAGGGAGACACAGAATCTGAAGCAGGCTCCAGGCTCCGAGCTGTCGGCACAAAGCCTGACACGGGACTCGAACCCATGAACTGCGAGATCACGACCTGAGCCAAAGTCAGACACTTTACCGACTGAGCCACGCAAGCGCCCCATCTGCTTCTCTTCTGCTTCTCTTCTATTTCCTCCATCAACACACACTTTCTCCTGCCACAGGGCATTTGCACCTGCTATCCCAATTTCTGGAACTTGCCCCAGCTCATTTCCATCTACATTCTAGATTTTAGCTTACAAGGCATATACTTTGAAAGGCCTTTGCTGCCTAACCCTGGTCGACAGCTCCTCCTATCATCCACTGCTCTTGCTTTGTTATATCTACTCAGCATGACTGAACTAGTCCTTCAATGTCTGACCTGAATAGAGGCCCCATGTGGGCAGAGAGCATGTCATCTTGTCCACTGCCCTATCTATCCTCCCTGCTCAGCCCCCCGGGTTCCTGACACAAAGGCTCCAGCAATATTTGACAAACGAATAATCACTGTGATGAGGCTGTGAGCTTGGACCTTTCTCATCTGTCTCTAGGGTCAAAGCTGAAATGTAAATTCCAACGGCCACCATAGAGATTTCGGGTATCAGCCAATTAATTTACCTCTGTTCTGATGTGTGGAAAGGGTCTGAAAATACAGCAGTGCAGCTCCCTAAGGGACCAGACTGAATTCTTAGGAGATCACCTAAACCGTTAAAAACATAAATAAATAAATAAATAAAATGACTAGAAAGGAAGAAAGGAAGGAAGAAGTAGTCAAATTCTCAGGGAAAAAATGCTGGTCAGGAATGGGTGAGGAAAAAAACACAAAAAAAACATCTAAAGCTTCCCCTTCACAAGAAAAGGCAGCCCCTGAGTAAGCGAAGCACTGGGCCATGCTGTTCCAGGAAATGGGCACCAGAATGGATGCACTCTTGTCCCTCCTCTGACCCTGACAAACTGTGCGGCCCTCAGTCAGGCATTTGCCCTCTCTGCACCTCTGCTTCCCTCCCTGCAAAACAGCAAGAAGCATCCAGGACCTCCAGATCTGGATTCTCACACAAGGATCTGCGAGAAAAACTGGAGTGGGGAGGGCAGAAGCTGTGATGCACGCAGGCCCAGAGATCAGGGCACTGTAGCACTCCCCAGTGCAAGAGGCCTCAGGGCAGGGGGCCGGGTGTCGGAGGGAGCCCCCCCACCCCCTCTCCTCCAGCCTGCTCCAGGGTACTCGCTGCTCTGACATCTGCAGCCTCTGACAAATTGGGGGATGGTTTTCTGATGTAACAACGTCACCCAGGCTGCACGGGGCCGAGGGAATGGCCCTCTGAAGCTGCTATGGGTGTAGAAACAGAGCGAGCTGGATGGAGGGGCAGAAGGCACTCCTCCATGGAGGGGCCTGATACTTGTGGATTCCAGAGTCCCAGGGTTCAGGTGGTCTGGAGGTCACTTTAAAAAAAAGGGTCTTAGCCTTTTCTGTCTCTCAGACCCCTTTGGTAAGTTTCTTGAAACTTGCAGACCCTTTCTCAGAAAAATGTTTCCAAAATGCATAAAAAAATCCATAGGATTATAGCAGAAACCAATTATATTAAGATGGTTATAAAAAGTTAAAATGATACATTTGTGATACGGTAATATTTTTATTTGCTTTTGAAGTCAAGATTTATAACAAATCTAGTGGCTGGTCTAATAACTCTCATAACCTTGAAGTAGTAATGAGTGGAAATGATATTCTGAGGTATCTCCAACAACTATAATGAGATACAAAAATATCAGATTCCTCCTGGTAATGGAGTCCCAGAGACTTCTAATGCCATTGTGGCTTATTGCCTATATTCACAATGGGGGAAAATGCTAACTTTTTTCCCAGCCATATGTTTACATTAATAACCTCTGATTTAGGGCGCTGACCTGACTTTACAGAGGATGAAACTGGAGCCCCTAAAGGGGCAGAGATGTGCACAGAGATACCCAGCGAATGAGAGCTAAAACCAACCTCTAACACAGGCCACCTGCTATGCTCTGCCCATCCTGCCGAGCCACCACCCAAGCGTAGGATTCTCGAAACCCATTACGCAGGACTGTCATTCCCCTTCTCTCAGCCTTGCTTTCCTCGCCTGTAAAATGGGAACAACTGCACCCACTGCTAGAGCCTGCTGTGAGGACAGGATGAGAAAATGAACAGAAAACAGCCCTGTTTTTCTGGATCGTGCTCTGCATCTGTATAGATGAATAACACGTGAGTGATTATTATACATTGCCTCCCAGGAAATTGAAGGATATGAATCTTGGGTTTCAGTGAGAGGGTAGGTAGGCTGGCAAACCCAAATGCTTATAGGGATCAGTAATAAAGAGGGGTGGGGACTATGGCCAACTCAGAAATTCATGCCCTTCTGAAAGGGACACCAGGGGATGAGGCATGCAACAAGGTGGGCCTACAGTTGCCAAATCTGAGTTTCTAGGAGAGGGTGGAAACCCCTGTTTTTGGCAAAATGTCCTGGGTTTTATATTAAATGTCTTGATAATTAAAACAGGATGTGAGCCCCAAAACAGGTCTATAGCCTAATTGTCTGCAGCCTCTGGGTTGTACAGGTAGCAGAGTTCTACAGCCTAGGGAAGGAGACGAAACAGGTCAGTGTTTCCCCCACAGGCCAAGAGGGCCCTCACTCTGTCCCAGCCCCGGAGGTGAGATGGTACCTGTGCAGGTGGGCATTCTTCCTAGGGCAACCGAGGTCCCCCAGACAGAGACAGCTGGTCCTGGAATTGTGCTCCCCACACCTTGCTGCTGTGAGCCTGCCTTGTTTTATTAATAACTCTGGATCGTGCCCACAGCACATCAAGGTAAACAGAGATGCTTCCCCAGGCAGGCAATGCAGGCAATTGTAAGAGATGAAGAAACAGGCTTCCAAATATAAACAGGAAGATAAGATAAACAGACGGAGATTCAAGTCTGCTTCCCGCTCCCTAACAGGCTGTGAGTCACAGGTTTGGAGAGTCGTGGAAGGGACCCTTGTTTGGAGGATGGGGAAATAAGCCCAGACGAGGGAAAAGACTTGCCAAGGGTCATATTCATTGTGTGCATGCGTCTGATTTCTAACAGCGTTGGTTTCCTCACCTGAAAACCCTAACAGAGCCACCCACCGCTTCCTGAAGGCTTCATGTTCTTTCTCATGCTGTGCCTCCTTCACTCAGCCTTCTCCAACTTGATCTTCAAGGGCAACTCGAGTCTGCCTTTGGCGACCTGCCCTGACTCCTCCTTCTGTGCCTCCGTCAGCCACGGCGCATGCCACAAAGGACGGTCACTGCTGGTCTAGGCGTCTGCCCAGCTAGCCGGGAGCTTCAGAGGGCACAGCCCTGCCTTCTCCAGCTCTGCCTGCTCAGAGCCCAGCACAGGGCTTGGCAACTGGGAGTGCCCTGCAAACCTCTGCTAAACGAAGCAGTGAACAGTGCGGTGTCGATCCCTCTTATGGAAGCACAAGGAGGTTGCAAATAAAGACTACTATGGCTGAGCTCACCAAACACCATCTTGACAGCAAGTTGACATGCCAGATGGGTCTGAGTCTGATAAAATAAAGACTTTGGCCTATGTCACCAAAGACCAGCCAAAACAAGGGTGAGGAAAGAACGTCGTTTCTTTGACAATCCTTCTTGTGAGCAAAAGGGGGAGGCAAGCTAAGTAGCCATGGAGAATCCAGTACGTGCTAGGCTCCCTACTGGATACTTTCACAGATGGCCTCGTTAACTCCCAGGAGCTTTAGAAGTAGGTGATGTACCTATTTTACAGGCGTGGGATGAGGAAGGTGAGGTCCATCCGTGGCAGGAAGGAGAGAAGACAGGACCAAAGCCAATCCACACATCTTCAGACTTTCTTCCCATTCTATCCAAGTCACCACTGTCATTAGCAAAGAACTTCTGTCATCCTGCTCGCTCTAAACCATTGCTTGTTCCAGGCAGGGGGTGGAATTTTAAATAAATGATTTCCCCACTCGTACACCTAGGCCTGATATTCTAGACTTGCTCCTGCCATAAGGCAGGGAGCTTGAGAGGAGGGGTCATTGTGAGGTCTCTCTGGTGTTCTCTGGGAAAAGCATTAAAATGCACAAGGCAGAAGAGAAGCCCAAAGCCTCCCCCAAACCCCAGTCACTATAGCCATGGAGTGGGTAGGAGGGAAAGCGTTCTGTTCAGCTTGCTTCAGATTTTATTTTTAAAATCTTATTTACATTTATGTGTTACCCCCATAAAACCGTGGTTTACCGAGTGCCTGCTTGGAGACAGAAGTCCTCAGGCTAATACGTTCCTCAGCCTACTAGTACTAGCTCAAATAGCAGTAAGATGGGACATGAAAAGGGGTTTGGGAATGTCACAAACACAACAGAAACCATTCTGATGGCCAAGTGTATACACTGGGCATCTCTAGATTCCAATTAGACAAGATCCCACATCCAACATTGAATTCCCTGGCGTCATAAATGTTTGACGTAGGTGCTTGGGGTAAGAACATGACGTCCCACGCCCACCTAACTGCTCTGACTCGGTGCCCGTGCCTGGACCTCACGGGGCTTCTGGGATGACAATGAAGTTCAGCGATATAGGGCAAGTGGCCAGCACATGGTCTGGCACCCTCCCCACCCTGTTCCCCACCATTTTCACTTCAGGGCTTCCGGGTGCTGAGTGCTGGAGGCAGCTGAGGCATGGGGGGTGGGAAATACAGTAGACGTACTATTTATTTCCTCGGGCTCACCTCCATTGGACCTTTTAATCCTACTTTGTCGATTGGGCTAATATTTTACAAGCCTACAATATGTAGTTTTTTACGAGCCCGTAAATCAAATTCACCTGCCATCCTCTCGCTTGAAGATGAAAGCCCAACAGTGGAGCCTATCCTCCCGGGTTCCCCATAATCACACTGGCCTAACTCCCCCCACACAGTGTGCTCTCTGTGCCCTCTGCTCAAGTCAGCTTGCCCTTCTCTGTGTTCTGCTCATTCCTGCCTCTGTACCTTTTCTCTGTACCGTTCCTCTTCTGGAATAACCCAAACCCTTCCTGCTCCCCAGCCCACCTGTGAGAAGCATTCCTTGCAACTCTGGCTTCTGCTCCACACCGCCCCACCCCCCACCCCCCTTTAGAATCCTGCGATGCTCAGAGTAGCGGCCATCATTTGTATTCTTTCCTTCCCTGGGACCGTTTTCCCTGCGGCAGAGCTCTGAGTGAGTTTCTGAACCTTTCCAGGTCTCCACATCCTCTTAGAAGAAGAGCTCCTTCAAGGCGGGGCAGATGCATACCCTTACCCTGCTATCCTCACGTTAGAAATTCCTCCCATTTTTTTTTTTTAATTAAAAAAAAATTTTTTTTAATGTTTATTTATTTTTGAGACAGAGAGAGACAGAGCATGAACAGGGGAGGGTCAGAGAGAGAGAGGGAGACACAGAATCTGAAACAGGCTCCGGGCTCCGTGCTGTCAGCACAGAGCCCGATGCGGGGCTCGAACTCACGGACCGCGAGATCATGACCTGAGCCGAAGTCGGCCGCCCAACCGACTGAGCCACCCAGGCGCCCCTAGAAATTCCTCCCATTCTTTAAAGGTCACAATGAGTGCTCCCTCCTCCAGGAAGTTTTCCTTGGTCCATCAAGCTACTCTTGGTATCTCCCAACTATGGCTTCCCACAGCACTCCACCTGAATCTTTCTGGGACCCAGATCACTTCCTGCCATGTAGTCACTTTGTGACTGGGAGCCCATGAGGGCAGGGGCCATGTCCTGTTCACTGTCATCTCCCTGGCACCAAGCACAGGCCTTGACCTAGAGTGGGATTTCAGTAAACATATGCGGAATAATAATAACAGCAGCAGCCGGTAACATGTATATCACACTGGCTACGTGTTAGGCATTATTGCAAATGCTTTATATATATTAGCTTATTTAAAGCTTTACATAGATTAGCTTACTTAACGCTCCCGGCCTCCCTAGAGGGTACATCCCGCAAGCAGCTTGAATTCAGGCTACGTGCCTCCGGCAACCATGATCCTAACCGCTGAGCAACACCACCTCTGAGTTCATTCATCTTTATGTAGCCGGCACCCAGCAAAGAACCAGGCAGTCAGCAAGGGCTCGGTTAGCAAGTGCTCCCAACACCCCTTCGTTGGAAGGCTGCCACCAGGCATGGTGAGACACAAGACGGAAAGAGCACCTGGCAGAGTGGACACGATCCCTGCCAAGCCTGCCACAAGCACATCTGAAGTGGGCTGTTTGCTTTCTCTTCGTGACGGGCACTCCCCACCCCCACCCCACACAGATTTCTCTGCCAGGGCAAGCAAATTCATTCTCAGCAACGAGCCCACACTTACAGGCTGTGTGCCGCTACCCTCGGGACTGGCTGCCACCTATTTCTGTATTCATGATGGCTTTCACACAATTTGTCTTCCAGAAGACCCCATCCTTAGCCACTATCAGTCCGCATCCATTTGTGTGGCTGCTGGGCTCCTTGACCAAAACCAGAAGGCGAGGAAGTAGACCCCACACAGTCCTTTTCTGACTTCGGTTATTTTTATAACCATAAGGCCCTATTCATATATGAGAGGTTAACTTTTTCAACTATTACAAAATGGGGAGGTTTCTGGTGTTTTAGAATATGATTCCAAAGCCAAGGGAGATTAATCCTTTGGCTTATTTATTCCTAGACCCTGTGCAAAGGGAACAGGGCTCCAGACGCACGAGGGAAACCCCAGTTGATGGTTCTGAAGCTACTGGCCCAGGTCTCTTTGCCTCAGTTCTGCACCACAAAGCACGGTAGACTGTATGCACCAGACCCTCCCTCCCTACCAAAATATATCCCACGTAATGCCTTCCAAAAGGATAATCCTCTGCTAAATCCTACACAATCATTTCCAGTGTCCGTTGGTAACAGACATCAGGAAGCCAGCAAACTTGCCTTCACTCAAAATACGTTTGCTAATAACCCTTGCACAGAAAGAGCTTCATTCCTGCCGATATCAAGGCTTTGGGAATCAGGCTCCTAACAAATTTCCTTTGGCTTTGTTTCACATAATCCCGCTTCTGTCTGCTTCATACTCTTCTCTAAATGTGTTGGGTCCCAGTGGGCCATTGTCCTCCATGAATGATGGCTTCAGGCTCGAAAAACGGCCCTCCATCTATCATTGTGGGGCTCCAGTGGCAACAACAGGGGCTCCTCTGTTTCTCTCCACAAGCAAGCAGAGTGATGGCCCTGCCTTGGACCCCCCTCCCCCCACTGTCTTAGGTGGGGCATCAACACTCTGGGCGCTCTGGGGAGGCGAGGAAAGGCTGAGCCATTTCCACTTTCCATGTGAAGCCCTTCTGGCCTGTGGAGACCCCACTTAGGTTCTCTTCCCCCACAGTGGCCAATCCCTGCAATCATCCATCCTCTACTCTGCAGCCCGAGTCTTTCTTCCAACCATGTCATCCATCACCCTGTTGAGTTCTGAGAATCTAATGAGGTAATCATGCCAAGAGTGTTTTGCAAATACAGAATGGGCTGAGCAGTTAAGGGCACTGGCTTCACAGTCAGGAAAACCCGGGGTCGAATCTGACTTGCCACTTTCAGACTGGGTGATCTTGCAAAAGCCACTTAACCTCTCAAAGCCTCAATGTTCCTGTCTGCAAAGTAGTAATGCCTGCCTCGTAGCGTTACCATGAAGCTCGAGTGGATAATGAAGGGAATGGACAGAAATCACTAAGCGCAGTGCCTAAAAAGCAGAAGGCACTTAATAAGGGATACCACTATTTGGGGGCGGGGGATACGAGTATAGTCATATTAATAAGAATTCTGTATTTTCCCTAAAACTCTACACAAATTGATGGTGGAGAGAAATAAATCAAGTTTAGCTGTGGCTTTAGGTCTCCCCTGACAAAATGTGCTAGAGCCTCAGCTTGAGAAGTCTGGTAGTATCAGTACCTCGCCACCCAGCACAGCCCCAGAGAAAGCTTAGACTCTGGCTCTGACACTTGTCGCATGACCTTGGCTAAAGCAGTTTAACCTCTGTAAGCCTCAGTTCCTTCCTCTGGGAACTGGGATAATAAATAAGATCTACCTCCTAGGTCTTGGGAGTACCAGTGCAGTAATGCAGGGAAAACGCGAGTCTTTAGTTCCTGGCACACAGTAGGTGCTAAAGAAATTTTAGCTAACTATAATACTTATTAGTTGCTTATCCATTAGAGACATAATAAGAAGTCCAGGGCATTGTGCTAGGTGCTGGAAGAGAGGAGGAAGAAGAGGAAGAGGAGGAGGAAGAGAAAAGGGGAGAGGAAGAAAAGGTGAATAAGACATGATCTGTATCCTCATGGAGCTCACAGACTAATGTAGCGATTCTCAGCCCTGGCTACATACTGTGGTCACTTAGGGAACTTCAAAAAATACTGTCGTCCAGGCTCCCTACCCAGAGATTCTGATTGAACTGGTCTGGGGCAAGGCCTGGGCATCAGCACTTCGCAGAAAACCCCAGGTGATTCCAATGGGACCAGGGCCCGATTTGGGGGCAGATATGAAGACATGGATTCTTTGAATACCATATGCGTAGGGCTCCAACAGAATTATGTACAAAGGGTGACAGAAACACGTGCAAAGGCAAAGACTTAGCCCATTATTTAAGGTGACTAATAGTGTGAGAGTAGTTCAGCAGAAGGGGGACCTCAGAGAAGGGCATTCTGAGCCTTTTCTGCAAGATGCCAAATAAAGGCAGAGCTACAGTGAGTCACCAGGCAGGATCTGAAACAAACCAGAGAATCAGGAAGAAAGCGAGAAGAGCTGGGCTATTTCCCATGAGCAGAGCCTGTCAGGAACTCCAGCTCTGTACTGTATGCCAGTTCTTGGCTGGGGCATTGCCCCAAGGGCTTCACCACTCAGAAAGAGACAGAGAAAGAGAGGATGCTCTGTATGGTCAGGCGGCCCTGGAAAGTTCCTCTGCTTTCTCATCAAAGGTGTCACATGCCTTGCAGAGACCACTTAGGGTGGCTCAAAGTTTGTTGGTTGACTGGGGATGGCCTCCTGTCCATGGTGCTGAACAGTTCCTGTGCTGAAGAACCATGCTCAACATGTGGTCTACAGACAAGCAGCATCGGTGTCATCTGGGAGCTCATTAGAAATGCAGAGTTATGGGCCCCATCCCAGACCTACAGAATCAGAATCGGCCACTTACCAGTTTTCCAGGTGGTTTGTGTGCACACTTAAGTCTGAGGCTCACTTGCCAGTGTTTGCAAGCTGTAGGTTGCATCCCATTCTTGACAAATCAAGAAATTAATTTACTGCATTGGAAACAGCATTTTTAAAGAAGAAGATAGAATGCACCAAAAAAGAACAAGGCATTTAAAATGTCAGATTTCATCACACACAGTAAGTTTTGCTATTACATATTGGGTATGAAGTCTTTGTTACTATGAATTGTGTTTTAAACAATGTCTGAAAGCCACCACTTGTTTTTGTTTGCTTGTTTGTTGTTTGTTTGTTTTCTGTTTGTTTTGTAATCTGGGGAAACTGGCAATTCTTTCCAAATACCTCCTAACACTCTAAGCCACATGAGGAAACAGACAGTAAGAGAAAAGAGGGGCACAGATCAATAGAGAAAGAGTGACAGAGGGAGAATAGATCTGCTGAGGGTAAAAAGAAAAATGGAAGGGAAGGGAAGGGGAATTGGATTTGAATGTTATTGTCTGGAGAGTTGAAGTGTGCTTGGCTTTTCTTTTCATTTCAGCAAAATTTTGTAAACTTTCATACCACATGCCCTTAGAACAAACATTGCAGGGAGTTTATAGTTATGAGCGCGTGCAGTTGGTTTTACATACTTGAGAACTCCCCGTTTCTGGTGGTTTTTTACCACCAGCCCCAGGGAAGCTGGTAGGGGGCAGATGGTGGGGGTGCCCATGACTCAGAGTCAATGTCTCCTCACCATGGCCAGGTTTCTCACGCTTCCCACTGCTCATCATCAACCAAAACATTTAGAGGAACAGCTCTAGAGAACTCTGGAAAGAAAGAAATGGAGGCCTCTTTAAAATGCACAGACCTTTTGTTGGCTTCAAGAGGTGACACAGAACAAAATGTCAAGAGTAAAAGTGACACTGTGATTTTTCTTCTTTTCAGAACCAGGCAATGGGAGTTATTAACCTCTTGCCATGCACCTGTAATTTCATTTATACAACAGTGTCCTACATTCAATTTTGCCTAGGAAATTGGTGTCTAATGGAAGATGACAAAAAATGACTTTTCAAACAATTTTCTCTCAGGCTTGTGGAGTTTATAAAACACTGAGCTCATGGAAACCATGGTTTGCGACAAAAACATTATTAAGGTTCAAGGAATACATAACCCCATGTACCAAAACTTGGGTTTGTTTTGCAAAATGGCAGAATCAGACCACCATCTCCTCTGTACTGAGCTATGAGAAACTCAACACAGACAGTTTTTATTTCCACAACAAGAAAATTATAAAATAATATATATCTACAGCTATAAAGACAAATTATTTTTTGGTACAGAGTACCTGTTTCTTCAAGGGCATTTTAAGTGCGTTAAACCCTAAATTATTTGGCATGATTCTTGATATGACAAGTTGAGTAGCTAACTCTTAATGATAGCCAGTATGTTCCTGGGCCTTCATATCTTTATCTTATTTAATCCCCTTGACAAACAATGGGCTTAATATCAGAATCCCTATTTTCAGATACAGTAAAATAGAAGCTCAGAGAGGTTCAGTGACCTGCCCAAGGTCACGCAGCTAGTCAGAAAAACACAACCAGAATCTGAACTCCAGCACGTCTGCCTCCCAAACTCCAACCATGCTGACCAAATGTCAACTTGTTCAGCTCCCTTTCTACCTCAGTTTCACAAGCCCCAGTGTTTCACAAGAACCTTCTTTACCCTGGGCTTCTAGTTCGTTTCCCACCTTTCTGCTTTCATCTCTCTGGGCCTTGCACCTGAGCAGCCTGACATTTCTCCCTGGTCTTGTCTGGCACTGAAGGAATGGTCCTGTGTTGGTGGCTGGTCACTCACAAAGAAGGATCTCTGGAGGGGAGATGGCTTTCCACAGTGGCTCAGAATGAGCACTGCTTCCCCTCTATGGAGTCAGTGGTTTTACAGGAGTCAAACAGCAAATACTCAAAGTGGAAAAATTTAAGTACAGCTTAAATTCAGCTCTGAGGCTGGATTTCCTCAACATCACGATTTAAGCATTTCTGAAACTGGTTAATGCTTACAAGGAAGAGTCCCAATGGAGAAATGACATTTTCAAAAAGCTCATCTGAGTACAAAGACCGTCAACACAACAACGATTCCTCCAGGGTCTACCAAATACCACACACTATGAATACGGTAAGTACGAAAAGGCACCAAGACATTGTCTTAGACCAGGGTATTTATTTATGGTATTTTTTACAAGTTCAAAACCTAGTATTTTTGACTAAAGAAATCAGTGAAAATTCTACGAATTCAAGCTATATTTCAACTAAATATACCAAAGGATTTTCTGATCAGCCCTTGTGTAACAATGAAAAACCCACCTTATTGAGTTTCACTCAAAGGTGCAGCTAGTTGATATTTACCAACTGGCTTTCTTGGGGGGAGAGGGGAGGAGCTGGCTTCCATGATGCAAATACCCCTACCATGGCCAAATAAATGCTCCTACCATGGCAGATTTCAAGCTCTCCAATTGGGGCCACTGCAAGTGGACTTGGGAAGACATGAGCAACGCAACCATCACAAATATTTCCTCCACACAGATAAAACAATGTCAACAACTTCAGGAGCAAAGTATAATGTAGTAAAATAATCAGGAAGTGGTGAGTGTCCATAATATATACCTTTTTAAAAAAATTTTAAGTGTATTTATTTATTTTGAGAGAGAGAGAGAGAGAGAGAGCAAGCACAAATTGGGGGAGAGGCAGAGAGAGAGAGGGAGAGAGAATCCTAAGAAGGGTCTGCACTATCAGCACAGAGCCCAACTCGGGGCCCAAACCCACAAACCATAAGATCATGACCTGAGCTGAAGTCAAGAGTCAGATGCGTAACCAGCTGAGCCCCCCAAGGCGCCCTTATACCTTTTCTTCATATAATTCATTTAAGTGTAAGTTTATATATTTTAATCTTCAATAACAGCTATGTTTAATCACTGGCTCCCAAAATCCCTGAAAAAGTCACAATCAGTTCTCACAATCCAGGACAAGCGATCTCTGCAAAGCCTCTACAACGGGGGGAGGGTGGATAATCAGAGGAGGGTGGACATGAGTACCTAAGTCTTTAAGCCTATCCAACTCAGGCCCCAGCAGCAGACACAGCTGCAGCTTCATGGATGGTGGCACTTCGGCACCCGTCACGTACCAGTGACAGTGACGAGAGCTTTGGTGCGGCGTCTCATTCGTTGTAACTAAACCCCTAAGTTAGATTGGGACTAATATCATCCCCATTACACAGATGATGAAACTGAGGCTTAGAAAGATTAAGTGACTCACCTACAGTCACAGAATATTAAGTGGCCGTTTTGGAACGTTTGACTCCAAATCCCTTTCTTCAAACCAGGACATTAACTTGATATGAGAAACACACTATGCCTACTGGTTCATGAACTTCCATCATCCCTCAGAGCAAGATGATCTGTGAAGTAGGGGGAGGGATGGGATGTTCCCAGGGCACATTTCGGAAGGGTGGGCTCAGTCTTTGAGCCCAGACACCCACGCTGCACCTACAGCACATAGAGGAGGTATTTAAACGAGCAGTGCCCTCTTTTCTTCGGCTGCAATAAACACCTAAAATCTTAAGTTAAGTAGATCCTTATAAACTCACCATCTTTCTAAGTAAAAAGAAAGTCATGTATCTCCCACTTACTTTTGTTCCACTTAATGCACAATTTTGGACAAACTGAAGGGGACCCCCAGCAACACGCAGCCCGGTCTGGAGTCTTGTGTCTCTGTGCTAAACAGACAGAAAACTCTTTTTCCCTTATCCGAGGGATAGCGAAGGGTGAGCGAGATGACCAAAGCAGACAGCTAATATGAGCAGGACACCGTATCTCTCTGTCACAGAGACGCAGGTGAGTGTAGATGGTGTGCCGGGTGCCCACCACCGCATTTGCTGCACTGAAACGGAGAAAATTCAACGTCAACCCAGTATCCTTCTGACCTGTCCCATCCTGAAGCTCTGACCCTAGTCCTTGAGCCCACACCAGGCGAGCGCTCAGACTGGACATCCAGTTAGCTGATAAGATGTCCCTAGTGGGTAGAGGCTCCCCATGATGAATGGGCCTCTGGGCTCGCTCGCTCCCTCTCCATATTACCCACCTACCTGCTACCGCGATGGAAATTTCCGACAGAGCGGCAAGCACGTTACCCATGTTCGGTGGCGCAGGTAGGCCCCAGGGCCCGCTGGTTTCCCTTCTTACCCTCTTCTGCAGGCTTGTACCTCCCAGCACTGCAACTGAATGCAGGTGTTTGCGCTCAGTGTTTACTTGAGGAGGTTTTGGTCACCGGATTAGCCAAGATCCCTGCGCTGTGTGTGTTAGTTGCTTTTTCATCATGCCTCCATCACATGGAATTACTGAGGTGCAGCCGCATGATGCAAACTACCTGAATTGCAGGCAACAGCTCCTGTGGCAACAGACAGGGCATGGGGAAGGATTCTCTCTCCCCTTCTCTTTCTGTGCTGACGGCACAGAGCCTGACACAGGGCCTAATTCCAAAAACAGTGAGATCGTGATCTGAGCCAAAATCAAGAGTCAGACACTTGGGGGCACCAGGGTGGCTCAGGTGGTTGAGCGTCTGACTTTGGCTCAGGTCATGATCTCACAGTTCATGAGTTCAAGCCTTGCGTAGGGCTCTGTGCTGACAGCTCAGAGGCTGGAGCCTGCTTCAGATTCTGTGTCTCCCTCTCTCTCTGCCCCTCCCCCACTCGTGCTCTGTCTTTCTCCGCCTCTCAAAAATAAAGAAACGTAATAAAAAAAAATTTAAACAAGCCTCTTGCCTTCTCTGGGCCTCAGTTTACCCACGAGGACAGTGAGGGCTTTAGGCAGGACCCCGTCTGATCCATCCAACAGGGACACACCAGGACACCCAGTGCCATAATGACTTACATGAGTTGTTCTCCCAGGGAAAGGAGAAGAGAAGTTCTTTCATACTCAACACGGATGTCGCCCCCACCACCCCGACTGTTACATTTGCAGGCAGATGAACAGCCTCAAAGGCTTCCGAGTGGGATCTCATTTACAGATCTGTAGAAAGGGCTGACGGCAACACTGTTGATGGTGCCGCGTCCCAAATGATTTATCAGAGAAGGTGATGTAAAAGAGCGGCAAGAAATCACAGGGAGGCGGGAGGGGGTTAACTACCCGCTTCTTGCTGCACAAGGAGAGGTAGGCATCACCGGGAGGGAGCAGGCAATCGGTCTGAGCTCAAACAACTTGTCATGGACCACCTTTGGTAACTTTCTGTACAAGTAGGGAATGGCAAAAAATGGACAATCTGGGACAGGCTGAAGGAGGCAACAGAAATTTATGAGGCCTGTTGGTGTCAAAGTCACAGAAACCATGGGACGCTGAGTGTAAACGTGTCTCCAAGCTTTGTCCTCCTCAGCAGCTAGTACAGGACAGGAGCTTGAGGCGGTAAAAGGCCTGTGTAGAGGGGCACCTGGGTGGCTCAGTTGGTTAAGCATCAGAGTCTAGATTTCGTCTAAGGTCATGACGTCAGTGGGTTCGAGCCCCGCAATGGGCTCTGTGCCGACAGGGTGGAGCCTGCTTGGGATTCTTTCTCTCCCTCTCTCTCTCTGCTCCTCCCCTGCTTGTGTGCTCTCTTTCTCTCTCAAAAATAAATAGACATTAAAAAAATAGTTCTGTGTATGGATTTTGCATCACTGGGATTTCATGTTACCAACGACCTATTGGCCTGTACCAGTGCATTGTGGGAATGTCAGGCAGCTTGGGAGGGAAGGGTTAAAGGGCAGATGAAGCTGGCCTGGGTCTTGGCAAAATGTGACTACATGGGGCCCAGAAATCAATGTGAAATTAGTTTTGTGTGGACCCTCTGGGATTGGGAGTGATATGAGTTACAGGTAATAGGCATGGCTCTTGGTGATTTATCAAGTCCTGCTGCCCTCACCTATTTTTACCTTCCCTGCATCCCCTACTGCTACATCCCCTCTCATGACTAAACACCAACGTCTCCGTGTCTTTGCACCAGCTGTTCCCTCTCTCGGGATGACACCCTTCCTGTGCTCTGCTGGCAAAGTCTTCCCTAGCCTTTTCAAGTGTCACCTGAATTGGGAAGCCTTCTTCCCTAACCAGGTCTGGATTCCTAGGCGTGCAATCTGTGCAGTTGCACGGAGCTCACGCTTAGAAGAGCCCTGGGCTTAGTCTCACGCTCTGCTGTCTTCAACAAAGGGCTTTGCATTTCTTTTCTGCACTGGGACTTGAAAATCATGCGACTGGACCGGCTCCCCCCACCACCCCACTGAAGACTGAGTCAGGTGCTTTCCCCTCTAAGGTCTCACAGCACCTTGGATACTCCTCAGTGGAAAGGCCCATCACTGTTCTTGTGTGTATCTTTCCAGCCTGCTTTGTTGCCAAAAAAGAGTATTTAAATGGTTAAAAAGAACGCAAAAAAAAAAAAATCACAACAAACAATAACTTTGCATAAAATGGTATTTGAGAGAAAGAGGAAAAGGCGAACAAAATGGCAAATAACCGAAATCAAGGCAGGAATGAGGTTACTTCTCTTAACAGGCTGACCTCAGATTTGGCCCTGTACTCCCTAGCAATCTGTAGGGAAAATGGGACATTAATGTTCACACAATTCTGTGTTTACGAGGTGAAAACCAACCTCTCTGGAGAGGAACGTTTATTCTTAACATTAGAGGAAAGGAGATTTCTCTGAGAATGCTTGCAGAAAGAACCTTGTAAGACAGAAGGGCTTTAGTGTGGTATCTGTACCTCTTCAAACGGGCTACAAGACACAGAGGTATGTTTCGGGGTGAGCACTGTTTTGGGGGAGGCTCCATGGCTTGTGCTGGATTCTTAATGGGCCTACGACTCACAAAGGTTTAAGGCTCACTGGGCTGTAATGACAGGCACCTCACAGTTGACATTTTCTCATAACGACCCCCAATGGAGACTGATGGGACTTTTCTGAAACACAGTTCTAACACAGGTTTTACTGATTTGGTCCTGAGACCTTACTATAATAGAGTTACTTGCATATGGGCTGTCTCTGTAAGGCAGTGGCCTTTTCCTTCTCACCTCTGGTCCCAGAGGACCTAACTCAAGGCTCAGTGTATAATCAGCATCTAGTAAAAGTGGCCCAGCAGCTGCGTGGACAAGCAAATCAATGAACAAGTGACTTGAACTTCTAACAACCCATCTAGAGCTCTTTCCACTCCAGCACTGGACTCTTGCTCAGAAATATCGACCCACTCTATGGCCAGAGATATGCTGATGATTCCCTGGGTCTGGGGATTCAGCAGAATAAGGGGCCCCTCACCAGATTATTGTGTTTCCTAAGAACGGTCACTTGCCCTCAAAGGCAAGGTTTCTTAAGGACTCTGGCGGTCAATTTTATGTGTCAATGTGGCTAGGCTAGGCTGTCCATCTGTTTGGTCTCACACCAGTGTAGATGTTACTGCGAAGGGTTTGGTTTTGTTTTGTTTTAGATACGATTAATATTTACCATCAGTTCACTTTAAGTGAAGCGGATTACCCTCCAGAATGTGGGTGGGACTCATCCAATCAGCTGAAGGCCTTAAGAGAAAAGACTGCGATTTCTCCAAGAAGCAGCAGTTCGGCCTCGAGAGTCAAACATAGAAATCCTGCCTGAATTTCCAGCGTGCCTGGCCTGCCCTGTAGATTTCGTACTCGAGACTATGACTTCAACTCTTACCTGAATCTCCACCTTGCTGGACTGCCTGACAGCTTCAGACTTGCCAGCCCCCAATTCCTTGAAATAAACCTCTCTCTCATTCTCTTTCCTCAACCTCTATGTGTACACACGCACACACACATATATATGTAGACGCATGTATGGACGTACATGTAGACACAGATATAAAGATACACTATTGGTTCTATTCCTGGGAGGACCCTGTGCAGGCAGTAAGGACTCTAGAGTATTCTGAGTAGGTGACACTACTCCTGTCCCCCCAGAGCCATCTGTGTCAGGACTGCACAGAAGAGAAGCAGAAAGTACGAGAAAGGGAGTTTTCAGAACCACAATGAGTGTGATGAATCAGTGGCTTGGCCTGAGGAGTCAGAAGGGGCCACTGTGCCTCTCTGTGCCTTCAGCTGCTCTCAGGGAAGGCACTGGTAAATGCAAACTGCCACATGGCCACGGACAGATTTTCTGATTTGCTCCGGTGCCACTCCCCCATCTACCATTGTCTGAATAAGTGGTTGCCATGTTCCAAAGTTGGCATGTGAGGGGGAGAGAGAAGGTGGCACAGGGAAAGGCTGCTGGTGACAGCTTTAAGCTAGCTTTGCCCGTTCCTGAGACGTGAGTGCTGCCCTGTGTCTCAGGGGAGTGGGGTCCCAGCCTCCCAATGTTTCATGACTCCCCGAGAGCAGCTAACATCTATGGATGCCTCACGTGGGCCAGACACAGGCTAATTTAATCTTGTCGCTTAAGAAGGGGGAACATCCACATGCGTTTCACCAACAAAGAAACTCAGAGAAGCCGAGGGGCCCAGATGGAGGTGGAACCCACAGCTGAAGTGAAAGACGTGTCAGTTTCCCCCTGCCCTGTCCTTTGTTTGCACGTCGCTGGTGTATTCCGACTCCACCAGTTACCAGCTGTGTAAGTGTGTACAAGTAACCCGCTCTCTCCGGGCGGCCGCGTCAGCTGTCCCATACCTGCCCTTCGAGATGCTGTAGT
Source organism: Lynx rufus (assembly GCF_022079265.1). Taxonomy (NCBI): domain Eukaryota; kingdom Metazoa; phylum Chordata; class Mammalia; order Carnivora; family Felidae; genus Lynx; species Lynx rufus. Next base: position 53,267,255 of record NW_025814897.1, on the reverse strand, counting down.
GCTCGCTGAGCTCACACAGCCCAGTTCTTGGTAGGCACTGGGTGAACGGAGGTTGCCGTTAGGTTATAATTCAGTGGGCTGGAGATACGGACGATCCGGTGAATTGCCCTCGCACCTCCATGAGAACACACCCCAACGGGTCCATATCCCCCAGCAGAAGTCACACCAGCACACCCGCAGCTCCTGCCATCCTCGAGGGAACATGAGACACAGCTCCATGAGGGAATTTTCACACCAGGGTGGGAGGGGTGGGGGGATGTGAAAATTAGGAAGCAAAATCGCTTTGTGAACTCATTAAATGCGTGCCCGCTTGCATCTCTGCGTGCTTCTCCTGTTCCCGCTTTGGGTTGTGTGCCTATTATTAACCACCGCCCTCAGAGAAGAAACGTGTGCCTTATCCCAGGAACATATTGTGGGGGGAAGAGACTTCCTAATATAGTGTAATCAACAAGCGTTTTTTGTTTTTTTTTTTTAAAGTTCCACCTCTCTGAAGGAGAACCTGCCTCAAAAACCAATCTGGGCTCCCCAGTCCCTCAAGAAAGCAGTGCAAGTCCTAGACAGCTATGCAAGGGCTTTCTGACTACGGCCTTGATCTCCTTGCTACTTGGCTTCCACTTCCGTTATACACAACCCAGCCCAACAGGCCACCCCAGGTTAACCCAAAGACCTTCCCACACTGTGCCTTTGCTTAGTCACCGCTGCCTGAAGGTCTTCCCCGCCCAGCGGCCTCACCGTCCTCCTCAAAGGCTTCCTTTTCTGCCAAGCCAGTCTGGACCCCCAGTCCAAAGTAAACCCCCCTCTCCTGAAGTCCCCGGCTCATGGCTCATTTGCCTTTCAAGGCACTTACCATACTCTGTGACAAACTGTCACTTCCTTGTCTGTTTCTCATCCCTTCTCCACGTCCCACTCATTGCCAGATTCAGGTCGGATTCTCCAACAGCAACCACACAGCAGGCGTGGGATTCATAAGCCACCCCTCTCCCAGCAGAATCCCAAAATTCTGACCGGGAGCTGTGGGGCGTGACATTCCAGACTCAGTTCTCAGCTGTGTCTCTTTCTCCCATTCCCTGGATCTCTCAAGTCCATGACTGCCTCCTTAGCCAGGCAGATGCCTCCTTTTGGGACGGGGCCAGGTTTCATTCATCTCTGTCCCCATACCCCAGTGCTAGGTACACAGTGAGTTTTGGGAAATATCTATTAATCATGGAAGAAGTTAGGAGACAATCTAATAAACTGGTAAAATAGAAAAGAAAAACTGGATGATAAGCTCCTTAAGGGCAGGGGCCCCAACGTACTCAGTTTTCTCTCTTCCCTCTAAAATGCTCTGGCTGCGGCAGACGAGCAGTGAAAGATAGGGACTGCCCTGAACTGAAATATACTCAGGTCTCAACACTTAAAACAGAGCATTAATCTTCGCAAGCACTCAAACATTTTTCCCCAGCCTTAGCAGAGTGAGGTTATAGAAGTCAGCCAGAAGGTGAAGAAAAAGACTCTGTTGACAATTTTAAGTGCCACAGAAATGGATAATTTTAATGGATGCAGTATTTCTACAGAAATAAAATACTATGATTGAGATAGAGGCCAAGCGTTTTACCACTGGGTGATAGTGAAATTTAATTTGAATCAATGAGGAAGGTCTACAAGTCAATTACCTTTCGTTTCATTCCTGTGCCTTAAATGAAAGTTTAGGGCCAGTAGCAAAAGTACCCTGGAAAGGAGCATTTTACAACGTATCAATTCATTCATCACCACTACTCCCGCAAGCATTATGCATGCAACAGTCATACTGATTAGCTCTTTGAGCTTAAGTCAGTCTCAATTTTAAGTTCACAGTGAGTTAAACAAACCAGTGAGGGTAGCGCCATTATCATTCCCATTTGATGGCTGAGAAAACTGAGTCTCAGTGAATTTGTGCATCTTGCCCAAAGGCAGTCATAAATCTTGTAAGGGCAGAGCTAGAATTTGAAACGAGATTTGTGTGTGTGTTTGCGTGGGGAGGGGCTCCCCTCTGGCCTTTACACAAAACCAGACACACTTAGGGAACCAACAGAATAAGGGGTAGTGATAAAAGCCAGCTTGGGGGAAGGAGTCTAAGCCCATCAATCTGCATCCAGATAACTCTGTCGGCTTCTGTGTATCTCCAGAGAGGCAATTCACATAGGAATGTGCCTGAGACTCAAGAAATTCCAGGCTCTGCCCAGGGACTGTGAAGGGAAATGCTTCCAAGGCACAATTTAGGGAGTGCATGCTTCAGTGCACTGACAGCCCCATGACCTGATCAAGCCCCCTTTTGTCACCCTGAGGGACCCAGGGGTATGTAAGCACAGGGAAGTTATTTGAAAAACTTCCTTAGCAAGATGTCTCTTCCCCTTGTTTTCTAGAAACCAAAACATTTCGCTTTCCCACCCACCCCAACACACAGCCAGAACTTCTTTTGCAGGACCCCCAGCTCAGCAGCGACGGTGGAGACTTCCTCTGGAGTGCCTCCTCTTGGAAAAGTGAGACTTTCATTCACTCATCAAATATTTGCTAAGCACCTCTGATATGCCACCCTCAGTCACAGGCAATGTACAGCTTTGGTTTTGGCAGAGAGGTGACAGATTAAGCAGAAGACCTGGGGAGCTACCATAGGAAGTGACTTTGGGCAGGGGTGGGGGTAGGTAGACAAAAGGACTTGTCTAGGCTGGGGGACGGGATGGTCAAGGCCGACTTCTTAGAGGAGGCAGCACCTGAGTAAAGACATGGGTAACTTAGAAGAAGCCAGCCACGCAAAGACCTGGGGGCCGACCGCTCTCAACAGCAGGAGAAGTGCAAAGCCTTGAGACAGGAAGGTGCTGGCTCTTTCCAGTAACAGGAAGAAAGCCAGCGTGTTGGAGCCAGGTTAGCAGAGGAGAGAGGGAGATGAGATCAGAAGTTGGCAAGGCAGGTACAGTAGGCAGAACGGGCCTCCGCAAGTAGTTTGGTTTTTATTCTGAGTGTTCTGGGAAACCACAGGGAAGGTTTCACAGAAAGGAGTGACAGCACCTGATTTACATGTTTTAAAGATCTCTCGGGCTGGGCTGCCCGGTAGGGTGCAGGTAGTAGATGGGCAGGCAGCAGGGGCTGAGCAGAACCTTCTGAATAAGAGATGAAAGCCGCTTGCGCTAGAATGGTAGAGATGGAAATAAAGGGAAGTGGAGAGATTCGGGGAACGGGGTGTGGATAAATGTTTAATGCGGCGCTCAGGGAAAAAATTTAACAAAGCCCTGTTGGCCACTTTCCGTGGTGTAAATACTCCCATCGTGGCTGGCGTCCACGTGGCCTCGGCTAATGCAGACCCGGGAAGGGCCGTGCACAGTCGGCTCTCACATGCTGGGCAGCCCACTGCAGCCACTGCATTCAGGGCTAGACCTCAAAGGACTTGCCTGGGGGCTGGACTGGAGGGTGGCTTGTACCATCTGGGCGGGAGCGAAGGGAAGAATGGAGAATGGTTCAGGTTGACTGCCTGAACCACGACCCTGTCCATGCTTTAGCCCCCCAGGAAGTAGGAGTGTGGCAGCAGTGTGGAGCTGAGAGGCAGGAGGCTCTGCGGGGGAAAAAGGACAGCCCAGGCTCTAGGGCTCCCTGGGAGCGGCCCCAGTCCTGCCTGTGTCCTCAGCACTCAGCCTGGTGCACAGGGGGAACTTAATAAAGAGCACATGCAAGAACGCGTGGCCTCAGCTTCCCCGTCTGTAGAATGGAGTGGTCTTGCTAACACTCTCTGAGGGTAACGGTGAGGAGCAAGTGGGACACGACAGCCGCCAGGCTCAAGAGCTAAGGGCCCCACAGGCATCCCTCATGATCCTGTGACGCGCGCAGACCGCATTTGACAGATGAAGAAATGAAGCTCAGAGCCATTAAGCCTTGTGTCTACACCCATTTAGCTAATAAGTGGCGGGGCAGGGATTCAGATGGCCCGGGGCAGTCAGCCTCAGGCTCTCAGCTGCTGGGCCAGTCCCTAGAGGGACCTAGAGTAGCAAGGCCCTGAGGGTGGAGAGGACACCCCAGCACACCTGCTTTGCCACATCCTGGAGGTGAGACAACAGGAGTAAAGTGAAGTCATGAGAGCTGGCAACCAGAGTTTCCCTCGCCTGACCAGGAAGGAGGGACAGACAGGCCCTCAGGGAGCAGAGGAGCACTCGCGTGGCCTATTCAGGATGAAGGGTTCAGTGCGAGCAAGTGTAAGGACGGAGCCACGATGGCCATGTTGCTCTCACCGTGCTCAGCACAACGGCCAATGTACTGTGTTCCCCTGGTGGAGACGGGCTGACCTGTCTCTGCCTGATAAATGGATTTTTTAAAATTCCTTTGCATGGCCAACATTTTTTTTCCTAGGCTGATAGAGATTTATGAGCCCAGGCCTTGGGGTCAGAGTCCCAAGTATAAACTCTGTTCTTGCTGCTCACAGACTGTGAGCAAGTAGCTCCCATAAGCGCCCTGCATCTCCACTCTCACCTGTATAATGGGGCACAATAGACTCATCACCTCAGAGGGCTGTGGTGAGGACAGAGGGGGCTCCCATGACGGGTGAGGAGGAGTGCTGGGGTGCAAAGCAAACCAAGAGGTGTTCCCTTGCTCCCACTGTCTACTGCACATGGCACAAGTAGACTGAGCAAGAGATTAAAAAACAAAAACAAAAACAAAAAAACTGGAGGGGAAAAATCCCATGGACTCACTTCTAAGTGTCATACAAATGTAAGTGACACATTAGTTCCTTCTCACCCTGGGAAGGCTATAAACTGTCGGATGCCAAACAGATCCGCATGGCCCTGGTAAATCACAGTGCTTCTTGCGACCATAGGGCAGGGGAGCCTTGCAGGGGCTGAGCAGCTCTACTTGGGGAGGGCCTGGCCAGCCGTTTCCTGGTCAGCTAGCCTCCTCTGCCACACAGTAGCTCCAGTTCCAGCTACTCATGTGGAGAGGACACTTCTAGAATTACTGTTGAGAAATTTCTGAGGTTTTGGTGCTTGGATGTGTGTGTTGCTTTAACAAGAATAGTTGTCATTTGCTAAGCACATACTCAGTGCCAGGCACAAATGCGATTCTCACACACCTGTAAAGGAGAATGGACTATTATCCCCATTTTACAGCTGATGAAACTGAGATCAGAGGGCTTAAGGAACTCACTGGGAGCAGCACAGCAAGTAAGTAGTAGCACTGGGACCTGACCGAAAGCAGCCACACACCCAGAAGCCGAACCTCAGCCACCTCAAGGGGCCTTTCCAGCTCCTCTGGGGCATGAATGGTTTGTTTGCAGGTTAGAAGCTAGATTGCAAGGCTAATAGCCCACAATTTAACATAGAAGCTGAGGACACAAATCCAATGTCTTCAGAGGCCAGAAAGCAGTTCTGGTCTGAGTTTCTTTTCTCTTTTTCTTTTCTTTTCTTTTCTTTTCTTTCTTTTTATAGTTTTTAAATTTATTTTGAGAGAGAGAGAGAGAGCATGCACATGAGCAGGGGAGGGGCAGAGAGAGAGGATCCAAAGCAGGCTCTGTGCTGCCAGTGCAGAACTCAATGCCAGGCTCGAACCCATGAACTGTGAACTCATGACCTGAGCTGAAACCAAGAGTTGGACACTTAACTGACTGAGCCACCCAGGCGCCCTTGGCCTGAGTTTCAAAGAGACATCTGGAGGTGGCAGGGAGTGGGGCAAGCCAGAGGCAGGCCTGTCTCAGCTCCATGGGGCCAGGCTCAGCCACCCTACCTTCTATTTTTTTTTCAAAGTAAGTTGAACACCTTGAACTTTCATGCAAAATCTCTAAACCAACAACAAACCCGCCAAAATCCATCTGGGAGTCAACTGTGACCATGGGGACCAGTCTGCAACCTGTATTGTCACCTTATATAGTTTATAAGTGCTCTTCCTACCCACACCACTCATTTTTGCTTGAAGAGTCAGTATTATTGTTTCCATTTCACAGATATTTAAATTGAGACTAAGGGCTTAGCAATGACGGAATGCTGCAGACCTTGAACATGCAGTGTCCCTCTCTACTGTCCTAGTTAAGCATCCTAAAACCTCAGCTTGTACACGTCCTCCAGGGCCAGAGAGCTCAGGCCTGTGACAGCAACCCAAATCGTTTTTAAACAGTTCTAATCTTAAGAAACTCACCTCAACTTCAACCTGCCTGCCCCACGCTGAAACTCACTAGGTATGCTAAATTCTCCTTCCATGGGACGGTCTTTGCCAACCACCAACAGTGAGTATGGCACGGGAACAAAGCAGAATTTTCACTGACTACTTCTAAGGCAGTAAGCTCAGTGTTCAGAACTTGCCACACATTTACACTGAATCCTTAGAAGTGCACAGCGTGGTAGGCTTCCCTAGAGCCATGAGTAAATAAGGCGCAGGGAGGCTGAGTATCATCCCAAGGTCACAGTTGGTATATGATACAGAGGGGATTAAAAATGAGGTCTCTCCAATTCCACGGCCACTATTCCATCCATCCGTCCAACAAATAGTTTTTGAGAACTTACTATGTTTCAGGCACTGTGCTGGACACAGAAGGACACAACTTTCCCCTCTAGCATACTACTTCCCATCATCTTTTTCAGGCTAAGACACCTGAGCTCTTTCACCTGATCTTTATGTGGTCGGTTTCCAGGTCCTGCTTCTTCCCTGACTTGTCGGTATGAACATATGCCAACAGCCCTATTGCAGTCACTGGCCAGAATGGAAGGTAATCTTTGAACACAGCCTGGACAAGCATGTGGCCGGGAGTGTGTCCCCTCCTTGGCTTGGGATCTCTCCTTTTATTGATGGAGTCTATGCTCATATCAGCTTTTCTGGCAGCCTTCCCACAGCAACGTTTCAACCAAAACCGTGAAAATTGTTTTCACAGCTGCAGCTACTAACCCATGTCTAGTCGTGGGATATTGACTTTAAAGACCCAAGAAAAATGGAACTGCACCTCAAATCTATTGAGCCAATTTTATGTGCTAAACATTTTATGAACATTTAAAAAATTTGTATTACAATTTCCATCTTACAGCAAGAAAACTGAGGCTCAGAGAGGTTAAAGGACTTGTCTATGATTATCCAGCCAGGAAGTCACAGAGCTGGGACACGAGCCCATGATGCTGAGTACATCAGACACCACTGACTACCTAACTGGGCTTGTGGCAGAACGTAAACAGAATGACAGCCCTAACAAACACAAGCACCAGAACCAATGAGCAGATCCCAGAAAAGAACTGCTACTAAACAGAGGCATGGCTTACAGGCAGGAAGCCCCAAGCAGTGCATGCAGTAGGACTCAGCTGGATCCCAGTGTGTGCCCGGATGGAGGTCCTCAACAATGTCTCTGAATGCGACTGCCCTAGATGAGGTATGAATCCCCAGCCTAGGCCAGGTGCCAGGGGATGCCTACGGACCTACAGCAAGACACCAAAGAGTAACAATCACTATAGCCTCCAACCTGGCATCCCAGCCTCCAGGATCCCCTCCCTGGCCCATTTTCCATCTGGCCCTGAGAATTTTCTAATCTGACTTGAAAATCTTGCCCCGGCTGCCCATCACCTTCAGGGTAAACTTCCATCCTCATCCTATGCCATGAAAGGTACTGTGGGAATTGGTCCTACATGTCTGCAACCATCCCCAGGAAACAACCTTATTCTGTAGCTTACCATTTTCCAAGGTGGATGGTCTAAGTATCCTGAGAGGCGATTGGGTCTAGGGAATGTTGCAAACCATTCTATGATCTTGAAAAATCACACTAAACATTAGTATGCTGCACGTAGCTGAAAAGTCGTATCATCAAAAGGTTTACTTAACTTTTTAAGCCTGGATTTCCTGTTGGGTGACAGAACCCCCTATCTTGAGTAACATCCATCAGATCTCAAGGGACAGATTTTTTGAATAGTGATGTCACCAACTTGTCACTGTTTCTTTTATGCCCTTAGGGTCCTGCATTAAGCTGTAGCCTCCAACAAATACTTTATTCTTCTTCCACCACCTACAAAACTTCTATTCACACTTCAAAGCCTGGTTCAATGTCCGACTCCTCTGAGAAATATTCCTGTAAACTCCTCCAAAGCTTGCTTTTATTCTTGCCTTGATGATAACACTTATCACAGAACTTGTTACAAGCCTGTCTCTCCCCCAGGACAGGAACCTGGTCTGATTCTCCTCTAGAAACATCAGTGTCTGGCATTGTTCCTGGAAGTGGTCCAGGGTCATTGTGTTGATGGGATGTATGAGTTTGTGAATGGACGAAGAAGGGAATGAGTCCTTCCTTATTCATGATAGGGATGTGGTTCAGCCCAGCCTGGCTATAGAACCCTGCTGAGTATTGCCATGACTGGGGGGAAGCCCCCTCTCCTTGGTAAGACAACATGATCTCAAGGCAATGACTGCCACTCTCAAAGAGAGTCAACAGGTCATTTCAGGAAGAATCAAAATAGATGCCATCCTGCTTTATCACTGGCGTTGCTAGGAAACAGCTAGTTTGCTACAGGACAGGTTGATTAGCATTGCGGAGAAGACACAAACTGAGAAATGGCTGCGTCTTCTCACCCTCCTGAAACCAGCCTTGAGCATATCTGCATCAACTTCTTATTCAGGTGAGGGGGCAAGGCAAAGTTTGAAATCAGGCTTAAAGACTTGCAAATGCTTCTCAGAGCAGAGCACAGAAGCACAGCAGGGACTCTGTATGCCCTGGGGCCACAAAGGGCCTCAGTCTTCCACTTAGGGCTTTTATGCCTCTAGGCCTGGGAGGAGCCTGGAGGAGACACAGTCTGGGAAAGATTCATACTGAGAGAGGAGGGAACTCTGGGTGCCTGCTGCTCCCTCCCCTGATTCCCAGTTATAGAAACGCAGAATCATTCTACCTGGGCTTTCAAAGGGCTTCTCAGGGCTTTCAAAGGGTAAGTAAGACCCACTAGACTTATAAGGAGGATGAGGTCCTACCAACAGCAGACTGCTGGCTTCCTTCCGAGGTGGCAGCCCTAGGAGCCACTGGCTCCTTGCTGACTCCTTGTCTAAACTCCCAAAGCAGTGTGCTAGGTGCCATCATGGGGATTATTATCACTGGTTCACAGATGAGGAACCTGAAGTTAAAAGTGACCACACTACAAAGTAATTGGCAAGCTAGGTCCGAATAACATATGTGCCAGAATATCAGCTAAATTTGTTGTAAACAGGAAATAAGCAAATGCAATTTTTTATCTTTCGATGCTTTCCCCCTGTGTATGGATGAGTGTCTTGAGGGGTGAGAGGGAAGAATGGTTTGGTCCGCAGAGCCCCACACATATAGTCATGGGATCTCGTTCCTCCCCCTGCTCTGCCACTAACTAGGTAGGCTGCCTCAAGGAAACCCCTATCCTCCTCTGGGCCTCTAGCTACTGATCTGTTAAACAGGGATAACAAGAGCCATCCTGCATACTCATTTCCCTGGGTATTGGATGATAAGTGGAAAACAGATTTTAAAAGCATAACACATCAGGCAATACTCAGCACACAGTATGTGCTCAGAAAGAATTGGCTGGTTGAACGCTTGTAAGCTATTACTGAAATGCACTGAGGAGCCCAGAGAGCCAGAATTGGGTTCCCGCTTGGTTTCTACCACTTTGAACAAATTACTTAATCTCTCTAAGCCTCATTACTTCCATCTGTAAAATGGGGATTATAATGCCCCCTTGACAATATTACTATGAAGATGCAATAAGTAAGGAATGTAAAGATCCAGGCCCAATAGAGATGCAACGTACTTCCATTTCTCTCCACCCTTCTTCCCTCTAGAACCATTGGAAAGCAGAAGCGGTCTGCTAGCTGTCTGTCATTCCTGCTGGCCGGCTGCCCGGGAGGCCCCCAGCTGTTGGGATTGGCCAGTACGTGCGGCGGCACTTACTCAATCGTGCCCAGCAGGATGAGACAGACTGTAATTTCCAAGGCTGAGCCCTAGCCCCACTCAGGAACACAGCATGGAGCCACTTTGAGAAATCCACATTCAAGGCACAGTCTCCCCAGGCCCCAGGGACACTCAATAGCTGAGGGAACAAGGAGGTTACCAAGCTAATCGTTCCCCGATTAAAGCAACTGGCCTAAAGCCAGCCAAGCCAGCCTTTGCAAAGTTTGAGTTCCCTCAGAAGCCTACAGCAATCCTCACACCTCACATGTGCATGGCCCCTTAAAATCTACCGAAGGCCTCCTCTACAAACAGTATTCGTTCAGGAAGTCCTTGCAGTGTACAGGGAATCAGGGTCCTAGGCATTTTTTTTTTAACCTTGTTTAATTGGTCGGGGCAGCTTGGAAGGAGCAGATGTGTACCAGATGTTCTACAGTGACTGCACACACCACTACTACCTTCTGAAAGGAACTGTCCCATGTGCAGCCAGCCATGTTTTGTGCCATGTGACCTACAGCAGCCATGCTTTGTATCACATGACCATGTCCCATTATGATCACTGCTGATTGGACCAAGGGTAGACACCTGTCCTACACAGGGTCCACCCACTGGCAGTCCAGTAACCTGTAGTTTGTCTCACTTCGATTCCTCCTTGGAGGACTGGGAACTAGATTTGGGGAGTAGAGACTGGGTAACTAGCAGAGGGCAGAGAAACCAAAAGGAGTTACTAAGAGTTGTAAGGTTTTGGAGTAGGCCATTATAGCCAGGTCAGGACTTTGCAAGTCAAAACTCTGCGGGATGACAATCAATGAAAAAGCACAGGAAATGGGTGGGCAAAGAGGAAAACAGAATAGAAATGCAGACAGAAATAGGGCCACTAAGGGAGAGACCACATGGATGCCTTTGCTGTTGGCAACATCTCCTTTTTGGTTTCTGGGAGTCCCTGCTGCATTAGGGTTATGGCCTTTGCACTCCCAAAAGATTCCTGCTACCTTCTCACAAGCCACTCTTTCCCTGAGTTGGCTTGAGTGGCTCTCTGTTCTTTGAGGTCAATGACCACGAGTAGGACAGTACCAAGTAGGTACTGCTATCCTCACTCTGCCGACCGAGATCCGAGACACCGAGAAGAACTGACATTTTCTGGCTTCTCACAGCTAGATCAGTGTCTATCCTGACTCCCCACCAGCGAGGTCCTCAGAATCCAAGCTCTGTTGGCTCCTCCCTGAAGCCCACTGCTTTTCAGGCTGTGGGTAGCTGTGTAACCAGCCACTGATTCTCAGAGAAAAGAAAAGGACAGATACTGAGACAATGTGTTCATCATCTGTCTCTTCTGCTAGATTGTGAGGGCTCAGAGTGTGGGGACAATGTTATCTTGGTTACTGCTGTCTCCCCATAGCCTAGAAGAGGCCATGCTGCAGCACAGATGCTTAAAACTGTTGGCCGAATGAATGACTGGATCAATTCGTCTGTCCCGGGACTTCCTGGCCATGCTGAGAACCAGAGAGTTTTGCATATCCTCAACCACAGACAGCGAGAGGTGCTGCTGCCTTTGAGATTCCAGATTCTTCTGGGGAAAGGTTTCACTTCCTTCTCCCTTGGGAATTGCTTGTGAAAAGCAGCTGCCGTCAGCTTGGGTTCAATTCCTGGTCAGTGCTGGGATTAAGAGGCAGCAGAGGATGGCCACATCCCTGGAACGGGCTAGCCCCTGACTGCCATCCACATAGCAGATGCAGGGAATCCCGTCACAGCATCCCCGACAAGTGACCGCTCCCCCTGCTGAAATCACCATGTCAGGAAGCAGATGAAGGAGACTGTCCTTTCCACCTGGGCAGGTGGAAAGCTGACTTTAAACTTAAACTGTAACTATCTTCCTCTCGGCCCTGGCTCTAGGCTTCAGGATCTCACACAAGCAGCATGAACTATCTTAAGTGGAGTGTGGAATGAAAAATGTTCAGGAATGGGATCAAGGGAGACATGAATTCTAAATTTGCTGGGTGACCTTGAACCAGTCGCTTGATACCCCGAAACCAAAAGGCGTGAAGTGTTTGGTCAGAGCTGGCTTCTTGTCCCAGCTCAATCTTGGGCAAGTGGCTTCACTCAGCCTCTGTTTCTTCCACTCCAGGATTATAATACCATCCAGGGGAGAGTAACATCTGCCTACTCAGAGCATCCAAATGGGTTGCTGACTCAAGGCTAGCATGGAAGTCATAGTTATTGGGGCCCCAGGCCCCCGGCTAAGCCTTGATGTGGGAGATGATAGATCCCAATTTGCAACTCCTCGTCAAATTTTACATATAACACAGTAACAGCTGGGGCTCAGAGTGCTGGGAAGACCCAGGATAACCTGGTTTTCCCCAGACATCAATGCCAGGATCAGGAGAGAGGTGGGTAGGGCTGTCCTTGCCATCCCATACCATGATCCAACAGAGAAAAGCACGTGAAGGTCAATGTGGTGTGAACATCCACTCACTAGTGGGGTAACATGGGACAAATGCACTCACGTTCTCTGAGCCTCAGTTTCCTCATCTACAGATGAGGCTAGGACACCACCTGCTCTATCTCTATCTCCATCAAAGCATCACCATGAAGATCAAACATGGGGATGGGTCAGAAAAGTCTCGATAAACTGAAAAGTGTTGTTCCTTTGAAAACTATCATCCTATCATGTGGTCTGGAAGCAGCTCCGCACCCTCTTCAGCCAGCGCCAAGTTCAGGGGCTCCTATACAGAGCCCCAGGGCCAGCACCTGCTTCCTTCCACTCCATGTATCCATCTCTCCCTGGGGTCCACTCAACACCTAACTGTGGAACCCTTCTCACTATCCCGTGAAACGCACATTAGTATTTCACAGATGAAGCTGAGATCCAGAGACACTGAGGAACCTACCAGGTGACATGGTTGTTGAGTGGTGGCTGTAACCCCAGGGAAAGGGGGCAGGCAGGGAAAGAATGAAAAAGCAAGAGAGGGAGGAAATGGAAGGAAGAGGAGAAAAGGGAGGAAGGGACAAGGGGGGAAAGGGGATGGAGAAGACAAAGAAGGAGAATAAATTCCTCTTGTGTTGGGGGCCAGAATGGGCACGGAGGGGAAGCTGGCAAGCTGTGCCCTGTGGTTGGGTGTGGGCCTCGAGGCGCCCCCCCACCCCCATCCCCGGGGTCTTAGGAAGTGACAGGTCAGCAGACCCATTCAGCTGAGCTACAAAAGCCTTCTGCCAGGGTGGCAAAAAAACATTAAAGGAGACTTCCTCAGGCTTTAGAAATTGCTGAAATACAGAGGCCGCAATAGAAGATGAAGTGTCCTACAAAGGAAGCTCCAAATGGAATCAATTTCCCTGGGCCGACTTTTATGTCCTATTATAAGAAATTGAAAAATTATTTCTGTGGGAATGTCGCTTTGCCGGTCCACCTCTTCAGAAGATATTGAGAAGGGAAATGGCTTCCAATAAATGGGTCTTGTCTTCTATCACTGGAGTTGATCCTCTGCTCTGGGGCTCGGGAGCCAGGGGAGGTGGGGTCAGGGAGAGTTTGGGGGGGCTGCTCTGAGTGGGTTTGGGGGCTGGAGAAAAAGGCGATGAAATGGAAGCAAATGTGACAGCCCCAGGGACCACCAGCTCCACACGGCCAGACATGCACACCACCCGACTATAACATGATACCCTTGAGGCTGGCTAGTCTGGGCCAGAGTGGAATGTCAGGATTCCCTGGACAGGACGTCATGTTGCAGAGAGGACTCCAGCAGCTGCTATCATACCACACATGCCTGCTTCTGGAGTCGCAGCATAAAAGGTCTGCCCGCCCATTGTTCCCTCCCTCACACTCACGTTCCAGGCGCCATGAACTTCTCACCTCTCCCTAAACACAGTAGGCTTTCCTTCCATGCCTTGGTGCCTTTGCTGGAGACCTTTCCTCTATTGGGAATGCCCTTTCCTGCATGTCAGTCTGGCAAATTCCTACTCGTTCTTCAAGAACCAGCTGAAATGTGCCTCCTTTAGGGAGTCATCCCTGATGTCCCTCCCTGGGTAGGGTTTGTTCTCTGTCCCATGCTACCGTTGCCTGAACAATGTCCCCCATAAATACCCATTAGGTTTGTAATCCCCAAACCTAAGAGTATGTTACCTTACATGGCAAAAGAGACTTAGCAGATGTGAATGAGTTAAGGATCTTGAGATGGGGAGCTCATCAGAGTTAGCAGGAGGAAACAGGAAGAGGGTGGGGTGATACAAGGACCGGGTCAAACCAAGGGAAGCAGATGCCTCTAGGAGAAAACAAAGATAAGGTAATGGATTCCCTTTCCAGAGCCTCCAGAAGGAACCAGCCGTGACGACACCTAGACTTTAGCCCAGTGGGACTGAATCTGGATTTCTGACCTCTGGAATTGTAACGTAATAAATGTGTGTTGTTTTAAGCCACTTAGTTTGTGGTGATGTGTTATAGTGGCAACAGGAAACTAATACACCTGGGTGGGGCTTGTCCTCTCTCCCCTGGGTTCTGTGGAACCCCATGTTCACCCCATGTTCCCACTGTAGCTTACGGGTCAGGCCTATCCCAAGGGAATAGGGATCAACTCACTTCATTTGACCACATCCTGCCAGGAAGGTACCATTATTCCCATTTTACAGATGAAGAAACTAAAGGCCAGGGAGATTAAACAGCTGGCCAAAAGAAAATGGCACGGGTACTACAGGACCCAGCTGGAACTTGAACCCAGGCACTCGTACGTTTAAGTGTTGGTCTCCTCCACCAGAGTAGGGCCATTGGGTAGATGTTGGATTGTCTCTCGGTGCCAGGGCCCCATCCATACTTGGTTTAAGTAAGGCTCCAATCCCAGGAAACATCCGAACTGGGGCCTTTCTCGTACCACCCAAGAGCTATTTGTCTATAGCTCACCTTTTGTGTGGAAGATGTAGAAAACAGAATGTCCTTGGAAACCAAAACTTCTACTAATCAAACTGGTTTATCCGCAGTGATAACGTAAGGTGCTTTATTGCACATTTCCTGTGAATTTTCCTTGTGGGTGGCATGGTAAAGTGGAAGGAACCTGGGATTTAGACTCAAGAAAGCTCTGGGTGGCTTCCCACAAGTGTATGCCCTTAAATCTCAATTTCTTCATCTATACAATGGATACAGTGATACCGCGGCCAGGAGAGGCACTGGTGAGGATAAACGAGGAGGTGCATACAAAGCCACTGGTGGAAGTAAACATTGCCCCTGTACGCGAAGCCCCACAACAAAGCCGTGCGCGGCACACTGGGCGAGTGGCCTTCCTCCCCAGTCACAGACGAAGACATGGACCCCCCACCCCTGGCTGAGACAGCGCTCTACTACAGCATATAAGGCTGTCTGACCTAAGGGACCATGGGGGCTGTCCGAGCTAGGCGCTGCCAGAATGCAGATGTGACAAGGGTCATCTCGGGCTGAGATGATGAGACTGGTTCCCAGAGAAGCCAGCCTATAACTGTCAAAGAAAGGTGTCACTCTGATGGAGCACGGAGAGAAGAGGGCTCTGAAGAAGTGCATGTGGGCTAAGCAAAGGCACAGAGAGAAGGCCACAATGGGAATAGGAGGCTCAGAGAATGTGAGAGCAGGGGGTCTGTGGCAAAGGCCACAGGGTCCCATAAGCCCTGGGAGCTGGATTCGAGTGGTCAAGGGCCGGTAGAGATGGCGGAGGAGAGGCAGGGAGTAGGGTGGTTTCTTGAGAGGACAGAAGGGACGCTCCACTTAGAAATAAGGAGCTCGGGGGCCTCTAGCAGTCTCTGGTCTGACTAGCAAATGCAAGTCCGAGGGGCTACCAGCCCTGGCTGCACAGAAGAATCACCTGGAGGGTTTTAAAAATCCCAGTGCCCCAGGCTACACTCTGGTCCAATTGATTCAAAGTCTCCAGGAATGGGACCCAAGCATTGTTCTGTATTTGTCAGGAGTCCCCGGGGGCGATTGCAAAGAAGAGGCAAGGCTGAGAAGCGCTGCTCTAGGCCTTGGGTCCAGGGCCAGGATGACATCCAGACTCCAAGCTGTCTAGTGACTTTCAGCCATATTCAACGATGTCCAAACATGTCCCTTCTGCCTGCTCATGCCCTGGAGCCCGCAGCTTAGCCTGAACGTGATACTTCACTTCCTGTCATTGGCCTGCGCAGAGCCTTTGTGGGGAGTGTGCTGTTGTCTGAGGATAGGATTCCAATTTGTTCATTTATCCTGTGCCAAGCCTCATTGGTTTGGTGGCCCTGTCCCGAGGTGACCCACTTGATAGGGGCTGGGGACGGGAGAGCTCCTGAGGCTTCCACACTCCTAGCTCACCTCCAGCATGACTAAGGGCTTTCTGCGGGGACAAAGGGACTGGAATGGGGTGCTTCTTCCTACTGGCTCATGGAGAAAGAAAGAAATGGCATTTACTTAGCACTTGCTTTGTGCCTGACATTGCACTGGGTGTATTACATGCACCCCAGTTAATTTTTCCTTCTTATACTTCATGCAGCAGATACTTGGAATCATCCTATTCCACAAATGAGAAGCACAGGGGCTCAGGGAAGGGACGTGACCTAGCCTAAGGTTTCACAAATGGAAAACGTGAGAGCTGGGTCTTATCCCCAGGTCTGTTGACTCTTAGAGCCTGAGCTTTAATCCTGGGAAGCTCTGTTTCTCACCTGTGAAGTGGGGCTAACAGCATTTCCTCCTTCACAGGGTGATTGTGAGCATTAAACAAGGAGCACGTGAACCTATATAAGGCAGCAAATAGGGTGTCTGCAACTCAGCTGATGCTTCATACAAATGGCCCTGATTCACCTTTTGAAAAAGGACTCCCAACTAATGTGTAGGTGTTCTGAGGAGATAGCAGAGCCAAGTTTAAAGAAAAAAAGTGGGTCAAAACCAGAGTATTCTTTTTTTCCCCATCGCCACTTTGATTCCTTCTTCTCTGTGCTCTCTGAAAAATCAATGAGCTCGTTCCCTATGCTGATTAGCTCTTGTCCTGGCACCCAGGCAACAGGAAGACGGCAGGGTCAGCCATCCGGGGTCCTCAGGGTAAAAGCTGAAGACTTGAGGCAGGGCTGTGTCCCCAGGCTGACGCCAGGGTCCTCTCAGGCCAGCTTTCCCTTGGTGACACAAAGAACACCCGTGAGATCCTGGCCATCCCTGACACTGCCCAGCTGCATTCACAGAGACACCGCTTTTAGTGTTTATCTTGTTTGTCAATGTTTTCTTCCTATTTTAAGCCAGTCTTCCACTAGTGGGGCGTCCCAGAACCCACGAGGAAATGGGTTGCAAATGTTCCCAGACCTTGGGGCTCTTGGCCAGAGCCTGGCTGAGAAATGATTATTTGTCAAAAGAACGTACATGTGAAAACTTACTTACTCTAAGTCTCCTAATTTCCAGACTGAGTGCCTGTTTTTCAGTCATTACTCACACGGGTGGCCATGGGGGTTGCTCAGAGCCTAAGGCTTCCATGAACCTGAGACCAAAGAAGAAATGTCTCTTCTCCAAAGGCTGGGGGAGGGCAGATCGGGACTCCAGGGAAGAGTCTGACCTGGGCAGTGGGGGAGAAGGGGAGGGGCTGAGGGTAAAGCCAAGGAATAGGAGGACAGGGGCCTGTGAGAAGGTCTCACTCATACACGTGCTGCTACCCCACCTGAACCGGCTATAGCTGTGGAGCTTTTAGGACCACACTGCACGGGAGGGCTGTGTCTAACGACACCCATGGGTGACACCTATAGTCAGATTGGCCATGGTGGACTGGCACTGGAGTCTTTGGAAAGGAACCTTCTCTTTGACCAACACCTAAGAGTGCAGACCACGCTGAGAGGATCAGAACCCTTCTCTACTTTCCCTCACCACACCTTGGCCCTTCCTTTTGACCATTCCAGAAGAGCAATATTTCATTTCTCTAAGAAAAACCATCAGCCCAAGACAGGAAACAGAAGAGACAAGCCACCTTCCCAATTCTACCTAGATTTTCTACCTAAATTACCAAGACAAATATTTCAGGAAACTGTACTTGGCTGGAATGGTTGGGTAATTCATTTTATTTACCATCTAAATGCACTTGAGAGCTGAGATAGATTCATTCAAGTTGCCGCTTCTTAGTCGGATGCAATTCACAGTAGAAATTGCTGCCATCCGAAGCTTCCATAACTTCCAAAGGGTAATGGATTTTTTTCAGCCCATCTTTCTTCTCTGCTCATATTTGCTTGAGGATTCCAAATGGATTCTATTTACTGTAATTACTGTTCTAACTGCGGCTCGCTTGCCATGCATCAGGTTAATGTTAACAAGATACCCAGCTGATGCTGGTAATGTGGATTCATTGTTCAAACTCTTTCCCCACCCCCTTTGGTGGTGTCTCAATTCTATTTTCTGAACCCAAAGGGGAAGGAGCAAAGCCAAGTAACGCGACTGTTTTTTTCTCCGTCTCATTCTTCTCTAATGCCACGGGCTTTTTTCTCAATGGATATTCATTGTTCTTGGGTTTTCCTACTCATGTATTTACATGGCACTATTAAAAATGTCGTGCTTTGTTTAAATGCAGATTTACATGCTTACCTTCTCAAGTTTTTCTCACGTTATTCCATTACACTTCTTATTATTTAATTTCTTCTTTAAATTTTTTTTAACGTTTATTTATTTTTGAGAGACAGGGACAGAGCGTGAGTGGGGGAGGGGCAGAGAGCCAGGGAGACACAGAATCTGAAGCAGGCTCCAGGCTCTGAATGGTCAGCACAGAGCCCGACGCGGAGTTGGAACTCACGAGCCATGAAATCACAAAGTCAGACGCTTAACCGACTGAGCCACCCAGGCACCCCTTATTATTTAATTATTAATGATAAGAATTAACAGCAACAAATGTTCTGATAATTTTCAAGACACAGTCCTCCTATGTATCTCTACTAAGAAGAGAAATTCAAGGTCCGGTGTATCAAGAGTCTTCATCTCTCAATTACTGGGTAGTTTCAGATTAATAATTTGGGTCTATGGGAAAAGCACACACTTCAGAGCAGAGCTTCAAATTCTAGTTTCATCATTCATTAGCTATACGAGCTTAAGTGAGCTTAACACTAGGATTTTCAATTTCTTCATCTGTAAAAGGACAGAACTAAAAATACAAAATTAATCATGTGCTGTTGGGAAACTCCCTGCACATAGTAGGTGCTTAAGTAATATCTGTTATTATTATACCCTATTAATAATTCCAGTCACACAACCAGATTGTAGCACCACAGCATAGACAGGTATGAATGTATTTTAATGTGGTCAATTTTGGACTCCCAAATGGCCTTCCTGAGCTGGAAGGATCTCGGCCATGAAACCCTTACTATTCAAAGTGTGTTTCAAAAAACTGGCCATATCAGCATCATCTCCGAACTTAGCAAAATGCAGACTCTCGGGTCCTTCCCCAGAAGGAAGAAAAGTCTAATTATAACTCCATGGAGTTGACAGGAAAAGAGATCGTCCCTCCAAAGTGTCCTACCTGGCTTCAGTCTGAAGGATAGAAGAGAGTCCAAGGGGAGACATCCCCAAATAAAAGCCCTGAGTCCATTCCAGCTTATTCTACCATGCAAGCTTGTGTGATTCCCCAGAGAATGTTTTACCCCCCCTCCTGATAGTGATCATTAGGCATGAGGAAAACAGTATTTGTTGATTCGGCTCTGAGACGTACCGCTTTGATATATCAGACAGTTGCTTTCCAAGTCTGGGTAAGCTCTTCTTCCACCTAGGTTACCTCCTGTAAAATGAGGATGACAATACCTGCCTCCCAGAGTTGTCTGAGATGGCAAGTGCTTGGCATGATGACCGGCACGCGGTAGGCACTCAGCGAGGGCTGTAGCAACGACAGCCTTATTAATAGTGACTGTGTGTGTGTGTGTGTGTGTGTGTGTGTGTGTGTGTGTGTAAAGTGAAAGGTGAGGGCTGGAGCTGCTGCTGCCCTTAAGACTTCCTCTGCAAAAGGAGCTACTGGGTCCCTGTTCCCAAAGCCAAGTTCTTAGTCACCTCCTGTTATTAGGAAGAGGCAAAGGAGAACTGATGGTAGAATTTAAAAAATCACCTTCCCTTCCTGTCTCCTGGTAACTTTCTTGGGAAAATCACTTAACCACGGATGATATCACTTTCCTCATCTATAAAATGGACATAATACCATTCCCCCTGGCTGCCGTAGGGTCAGAGTGAAGAGCTCATAAAATAAAGCAACTGAAAGTGATTTGCAGCCAGACAACCCTGTGATGCCAGTGTGAACAAATGTGAAAGAGCCCCGTGATCCCTGCTTCCTCTTAGGCCCCAAGCCCTGATCTCGTGATTGTTCTCAGCTGTTCTCTCTCATTCTTCTTTCCATCCCTTTCCCACTGAACTGCCAGCCTTTGGAGAACCCTCCATCACCACACACGTCCCCTGAAAGCCCCATCAGAGTTTTAGTCTCTCCCCGTTCAGACCAATTTGCTTAAACTGCCCTTTCTTTTTTTTTAATTTTTTAAAGTTTATTTATCTATTTTGAGAGAGAGAGAGAGAGAGAGAGAGCATGAGCAGGGGAGGGGCAGAGAGAGAGGGAGAGAGAGAATCCCAAACAGGTTCTGTGCTGTCAGCACAGAGCCCAACGTGGGGCTCCAACCCACAAACTGTGAGATCATGACCTGAGCCAGAATCAAGAGTTGAATGCTTAACCAACTGAGCCACCCAAGCACCCCTAGAAACTGCCTTTTCTCCTCCAAAACCAGAGGTGGCATTATCAAGAGATGGGGGGTACTTTTGTGCCCATACAACTCCATTAGTATCCACTCCAGCCTGCCCTCCATAAACGTGCGATCCAAGTCAAAAATATGCACTTGAACCTTCCGGGTTGGTCCTTCAGCCCTGTGCCCTCGCCTCCAGCCTGTCACAATAGTGCCTCTCTGCTGGTCCTACAGAGAGACATCAGAGCCACCTGTACCAAACCCTCATGACTTCCTATCATTTTCTGAACAACCACTGAAGAAGCTCTTAGTAGGCCTACGTCTGAGGACAAAGAAGCAACACTGACTTTAATGAATTCTCCCTTGTGATAAACTGAAAGATAATGCAGGGGACAAGTCTGACTTCAGAGCCAGGGCTCTTGAACTCACTGAAGGAGGCAGAGGGGGTGGGGAGCTGGCCTCAGTGCCTCCCCCAAGGAGGACCTTGCTGTCACGGCACTGGGCATCACACTGTTTGCAGGTAGGTCCTGCAGAGACCCACGCTTTCCAGACGTCTATGTGATCTTTGGCAAGTTTCTTCTCTGCTCCTTAGCTCCTGGGGCCCTGTGATTCTCTCAACCTCTGTTTTCCTGTCTATATAAAAAAAGAAACTTATCTCCAGGTTGGTGTGAAGTTTAAATGTGGTAAATTATGTGAGAGGCAACCGGAAGAAGGTGGCATATATGAGATGTTTGATTATTGCTATTCCCTGCACTTCCCTTGCCAAGGCCTCAAGGGCCCCGTCTTCCCTAAGTACCTGGACAAAACCATGTTTTGAGCTTGTTGTACCCAACTGTAGTCATCAGTCTTGAACAGAGTCATTCATTTATGGAAGAACTATGTATCGACCATCTCCTCTCCTGTTCTGGTATAAGGTTACAGGCTAAGGACGAAGAGGTGGGCAAAACAATGATAGTGAGCAGTGAAAATGGTTTCCCATCTCATGGAGGCTGGACCCGAACAGCAAGCACTGTCTCCTCAAGAACACTTCCAATTCGGCAGAATCAACTGGCATCTGGTACCAAAACAGAGAGATCGCGCAAGGTGCCTTAGAGCCAGAATGAGGGGTCAGCTAACGACGGCAGTCGACGTCTGGTTCCATGACTGGCTAGTTAGGTGACTGTTACGGACATAATGCTTGTGTGCCCCCGTCCCCACCAAAATTCATATGTCAAAGGCCTAACATGTGAGGATACTTGGAGACGAAGGCTCTGGGTGGTAATTCAGGTTAGATTAGGTCATGAAATGAGGCTTGAATCACAGGATAAAAGGTCTCATGAAAAGACGAAGAGAGAGAGATGTCTCTCTTCATCTGCAGGCACAGAAGAAATGCCATGTGAGGACACAGCAAGTAGGTGGCCATCTGTGAGCCAGGAAGAGAATCCTCACGAGAAACTGAAGTGGCCAACACCTTGATTTTGGACTTCCCAGCTTCCAGAACCATGAGAAGTATATTTCTGTTGTTTAAGCCACCATATGGTATTTTGTCATGTTATGTTAGTCAGCCCAAGCTGACTAATATAGTGACCTTCATTACTTATCTCCAAATGCCTCAGTTTTCTCACCTGGAAAGGGGCGGGGGTCATTACAACCCTATCTCACACTGTTGAAGTGAGGATTAGACGAAATGACACAAAATGCTTAGCACAGGGACGTGCTCAATAAATGGTAGTGACCATCCTCGATACACCCGATTACAAATGCAAATCACAGAAGGATAGAGCTTGAAGGGATCTTGCCAGCCCCGTCACTGAACGGAGGGAATGAGGCCTGGAGGGGAAAGGCTTGCCCACCATCACAGTGAGGGGCAATCTCCTCTGGGGGCTCTCACTCCTGCTCCAGCTCTATCCCGCTCCACGGCCCAGGGAAGCCTCGTGGTCCCTCCTCATCACCCACCTCAGCACTGTGCTCATCCTTGACACTTAGCACACCCACTTGAAATTGTCACCTCTCTCATGTGGTGAGTGGCTCCCATGTGAGGTTGCTAGGAGATGAGGATCCATCACTGAATTCTGCACCTGGAAATTCTCTTAAATTAGGCTGTCAGGATTCTTTGAAGAAAACCCAAATAGGAAAAAAAAATTCTCACTCATGTTTGCCTTGAAAAATGCCACGGGAGAAATCAGAGCGGTGCTAGAGTGTGGGACACATTTATAATAATAGCCAAACCCTTTTCACTCTTTTTACCCTTTACGGTTTGCAAACCACATTTCCACAGATCGTTGACCTGAGTCTTCTCATTCATTCATTCATTCATCCATTCACTCACTCATAAATACAAATTTTGCCCCCTCCATGCACTAGGCACGATTACGGGTGCCTGGGCTTTAGTAGCAGATAGAAACCTGGGCCTTCATGGGGTTTATGCTCTAGCAAGAGAGACAGATAATACATAAGTAAATGAATAAATAACATGTTTCTAGATACTGGTAAGTGTTATGAATTTAAAAATAAACCTAGAGAAGGAGAGAGAAAGTTGTGGGGGGGACTGTTTTGAGTGGCCAGGAAAGCCTTCTCTGAGATGCATTCTGGACTGTTGATACTGTTGAATGAATGAGTGGACCCTCATTTTGTAGATACGGAAACATGCCCCAGACCCACAAAGCAGCTACGCAGTGGGGAAAGAAAGAACACATATTCTGTCCACCCTGACCTGTGACAGTGCCAAGGCTCATGTCTGGATCCAGGACGCGAGACCCAGGGATGAGGGGAACTCAGTCTGCATGGCGGTCAAGACCCCACGTGCTGTCCATTCACACCAGCGCGGTCACTGAGTGCTGCACCCTGGGCTGGGCACTAGGCCTGAAGAGACGGAGCAGATGTGGTCCCTGCCCTCGGGGAGCTTCCACACTAGTGAGGAATATAAAACAACGTCACAGATAACCATGCCTCTCACTAGAAGGCATGTGTCTACAGAGGTCCTTCAGAATGGCACTGCCTCTCCAGCCGACACCAAGTAAAAGCGCTCCAATCTCACGGATTTTCCTCTCTTTAATCAACTAACATGAATTCAATGCTAACTCCAGAGTGACCCCTGCTAGGGGTCACCTGGGCATGTCTCGGTCACCCAGCACCTCTACTGCTGACCCCCTACTCCAACAAGCAGAAGTTGGAGAGCTATTACAGTATTCAAGCACCTGTGGGCCCACAGGTGCTTGAATACTGTAATAGCTCTCCAACTTCTGCTTGTTCCTTGTGCCCAACCGTCTCGTCCTTTCAGCAGGTTCTCAACTCAGCAGCCAGAATGATTCTATTAAAACTTACATCAATCATAGCATTCCTCTGCTCAGAACCCTCCAATGGTCCCCAGCTCATTCCCAGTAAAGCTAGATCCGTCCACTGGCCTACAAGACTCTACATGATCTACCCCTGCCTTACACCTAGGACCTTATTTCCTTCTTACTGCTCTCCTCCTTGCCCCATCTCCTCTGCCACACTCACCTCCCTGCACCAGGTACAGGCCCACCTGCCTGGAAGGTTCTTCCCGCAGGCATTCACGAGACTTGCTCCTCCCTGCTTTATGTCTTTGTTCAAATCACACCCTCTTTTGATACGTAGGCTTCACCCTCCTCCATCCCCACATTGCTTAGTCCTTGCTTTGTCTCCCTGTCACTTATCACACTCTCACACATGCTACAGTTTCCTCACCTATTTTGCCTGCTGTCAGTCTCCACTTACTAGAACATAAGCTCCGTGAGGACAGAGATTTCTGTCCCATTTGTCTCGTCTTAGGGACAGTGCCAGGCACATGGAATCACAAACCACTTCCCCTACAACCCAGCCTGTTTCTCCATTTGTTCTGTTAATGGCACGGTCACCTACGCCATCAGCCCCTGGCTCAGTGCAATAGTGCCCTAAGCCTGGACTGGAGCTGATGAGGTGACAACCCCGTGCGGATGCCATGGGAACAAAGCAGAACCTGGCAGTCGCTTCCAGTGCCTCTGTTTGCCCCACTCCTCCAATCCAAACTAAACGTGAGCCTTCTGATCTGTAAAATCAAGGTGATAGTACCAGCTTCATAGAAATGAGATAACATGCATGCAGTTTCCAGGAAAAATATGGGCCCCGCAGCAGATGCCTAATAAAACACAATTCACCTGGCACTGAATTCCGGAGAGTCTTGCTCTCAAACATGTCAACTTCTCACAGTCTTTCCCAGCCCTGCTGCTGCCAGGATCAATCAGGAGGCTGGAGAGAGCAGTGCTCGGAGAGGCAGGGAGCTCTGAGGGGTAGGAGAGGCTTAGGGCAAGGGGTGACCCAGGCTGCCAGCAGCCATTTGGTTTTAGCTGAATTCCCAACTCAAACGCCGTCAGCGGTCGGTCGTGTGCACAAGGAATAAAAACACAACTTTCTAGGGCACAGAGCCCCAGGCTCCCATGGAATCTCCCGTGGGAACTCTTCCCTCCTGTCTCCTCTGTCCCACTCATGGCCAGACCCCACTAAACAGCCTCTCTCTCCAAATGGGCTCCTCACACCGCTGCCCGGTGACATCTGTGGGAAGAGAAAGCCACACACCATGACTGTCTGTGGCTAATTGATTTGTGCGAGAGGATGACAGTAGGATGTGTGGCCCCCATGGAAGACGAGAGACAGGCCATTCCAGGCAGACAGGGAGAGTTGGGGGTGGCCCAGGACACTGCCTCTTGCACTCTCTGCTGGCTGCTGGCTAGTCCCACAGTGGCCTCCAGCCCGGCCTCTGAGAGTTTATTCCAGGCTGGGAGAGAGGAGAGAGAGGAGAAGGAAGAGATGAAAGCTGGAAGGGAGGGAAGGAGTGAGAGATGGAAGGAGTGAGAGGGAGTTAGGCAAACAGCAGGTGGCAGAGGCTTAGGAACAGGCACATAACAGATTTACCATCATGCACCAGGCCCAAGTTCTCAGTCAACAAATAGGAAGGAAAAAGACAATGCAAGGGAAAGAGAGAGGGGCAGAAAGATGATGGGAGACCCCCCCAGGTGGGTACCCCCTCCAGCCAGGCAGCAGTGCGTGAACAAGACTGACCCCTAAACGTTGGGATAAACCTGTCTCTGAGTTAGGGGGGCTGGTGAGGGGGAAGGGGCATGGAGCTCTGTGGACCCTGAATATTTTGACCTTACCAGGGAGAAAAGCGAGCACTAGGCATCATGAAGGTGTGGGGGAACACTATCCACAACCAGCGAGAGCGCCACACATCCCCCTCCCTGGGCCAGATCATCTCTGACACTCCATGACCTTATTTTTCAGTTGAGCCTAGTTTAAATTTGTTTTCCTTGGGGATTTTCCTTCCCTTCAAACCTATCTGATAAAACAGATTTTACAAGGAAAGCTTCTGGTTGATGATTTGGAGACAGAGAGAGAGAGAGTCTTCATTGTGATGGTCAAGCCCAGGAAGGTGTTCTAACCTAAGCAATCTCACTCTGGAGGGACTTGTAATGTGGTTCTGGGGGCAGAGCGGGGCGGGGGGGGGGGGCGGTGAATAGCCTTTGCCTTGAACCTGACACACCAGACAGACTCTGTGAATTGCTTCACTTCCTAAGTCTCATCTGTCACTCCACAAACATGCCAGCCTGGGGCTGTGACGATCTCTAATGCATCACAGTTTATAAATGAGTCTAAGGTGCCTCCTGGTACATGAGAAACACTTATAATCAATCAGGTAAATCAGAAATGCTGTAAAAATGGCTTATAGCTTATGTACCTACTGCCAGGAAAAGCTACAAAGGAAATGTTCATAACCAACTAGCCAGAGATGTACAATTACAATAAAAGAACAAGAAAGAAAAAAAAAAAAGAGGGAAAAAAAGTAGACAGTGTAGTGCAGTGGTAGGCAGCAGGGGTTGGCAAACTCTGGCCTGTGGGCCAGATCCACCTGGCTGTTTTTTGTGAATAAAGTTTTATCGGCACACAGCCACGCTCATTTGTTCACACATCATCTATGGCTGCCCTCCTCTGCACAGCAGAGTGGAACAGTTGTGACAGAAACCGTGTGACCTGCAAAAGTGAAAATAGGTATCATCCTGGGCCTTTACAGAAGAGGTTACCTCCGGGGTACAACATAGACTCCCCATTGTTTGCTCCCAGAAGCTAAATGCAGGGCCTGTTGTTCGTTTTCCATGTGAGTCTGGTGTGTCCACCTACATAATGGGTTTATAATGACTATCTCCCAGACTGGGAATTAAGTTAAAAAAAAAAAAAAAAAAGGACATAAAAGCACTTTACACTCCGCTTGGCACATTGGAAGCTCTCATCAAATAGCATGTCTGTGTTATCAGCATTATGTTACGCTAGCCACACAGCGTTATATTATTCTATTTCCAAGAAATAGATAAGTTCAGGGAAGGTAGAGCTGGTTGACACATGTGCCCAGGGTCTTGGTAAACAAATTCCAGGCAATCTCGAAACAAGATAAGGGAAAGGAACATTTAGGCAATGGTACTCTCTGGCAAGCTGGTATTATTTCCGCTCAGATTCTTGCAAGAACTTGGTGCCATTTAACAAGGGAGGATGTTGAGGCTGAGCGAGGCCACACAGAGTTATACAAAGCCGTGGAATGTAAGTCAGCCCTGCCTGCTTCAAAGCTTAAGTCCACTGTCTCGTGTGGTTCAAAAAGCTGGTGGCATTTTACTTAGAAAACAGAGTCAGCGGTGACACAGTAGCCTGCTCCCAAATACTTAAGTGTTTCCATGTATAAAAGGACCCTAATTTACAGTGCCTTCAGAGGACAAAACCAGGACCATTTCTGATTGCATGCTGCTGAACAATTAAAGTTTCAAGGATACATGATAATTCTCATTGTGAAGTGTGCAAAAAAACCCAACAATACAATACCAAACACAAGGAATCTGAAGTCCAAAAGGTTTAAGTCTTTCCTAAAGGTAAGCTGGCTATGTGTGCAGAGTAGTGGTGAGTTATGAAGGATTTCCATATACAGGATTTTATTTGATCTTCACAAACATCACAAGGTGATGATAGTTAACAATACTGTACTGTATGCTTGTAATTTCCTAAGAGGATAGATCTTGAAATAAATCTTTTCATGTCCCCTGCCACACACACACACACACACACACACACACACACACGCACACAGAATGGCAACTGCAGAAGTGACAGATACACTAATTAGCTTGAGTGTGATCATTTCACAAGGTATATGTACATCAAAATATCAAATTGTATACTTTAAATATATGTAATTTTAATACCAGTGATATTTCAATAAAGCTGTTAAAAATAATTTATAATGCAAATGTACAATATAAATATTTAGAATTTTAAAGGCTCATAGGAAATTAATTTAAAAATTAATAGAAGTGATGGGGTTCCCCAGGTGGCTCAGCCAGTTAAGTGACTGACTGATTTTGGCTCAGGTCATGATCTCATGGTTTGGAAGTTCAAGCCCTGCATCAGGTTCTGTGCTGACAATGCAGAGCCTGCTTGGGATTCTCTCTCTCTTCCTATCTCTCTGCCCCTCCCTGCTCGCACTCTCTCTCTCTCTCCCTCTCTCTCTCTGTCTCTCAGAATACATAAACTTGAAAAAAAATTTCAAAAAAAAATCAATAAAATAAGAATGCATAAAAGTGTAAAAATAATTACAGGTGAGACACCTGTAAAGGTGAGACACATGTCACATCCTCCCATTTTATAGAGAAGGAAAACAGAGACCTAAAAGAGTAAGTGCCTTAGCCAGAATCACACAGCTAGCAGGCTATAATCAGAACTTCGGCTCAAACCTGAATTATCTGAGACAGGAGTGATGAATCATGGGGCCTCAGCAGAACAAATTTACACAATTGAGTGTTTGTCAAGATGAGAAATGAAAATTACTCTGATCCTTTTAGCAGCCAGAGTCAAAAACTTGCAGGGAAAAATAAAAAAGCATTTTCTATCTCAAGGCCCCAAGTCTGGCAGAACCTCTTTCATACTCCTGGGAGCTCCAACTCTGGAAGCCTGTAGACCACACCCAGGCAGGGGAGCTCCAACTCTGGAAGCCTGTAGACCGCACCCAGGCAGGGGAGCTCCAATTCTGGAAGCCTGTAGACCACACCCAGGCAGGGGCGCTCCAACTCTGGAAGCCTGTAGATGGCACCCAGGCAGAGAAGCTACAAATCTGGAAGCCTGTAGACTGCACCCAGGCAGGGGAGCTCCAATTCTGGAAGCCTGTAGACTGCACCCAGGCAGAGGAGCTCCAACTCTGGAAGCCTGTAGACCGCACCCAGGCAGTGGCTCTGTGAGTCACCTGGGTGGTATGTCTTATCAGTGATCAGGAGCATCTGGGCAGAGCAAGTGCAAGGTGTGGGTGTCAGCCAGTGGGTCCCCATCCCTGTATCGAGATATGGATCTAAGGAGAGGAGAGAGAACTTTCCCTTTTGTATTTAAACCTTTTCTGCAAGAGTATGGAGTAGTGGTTATAAGAAGGCTCTGGAATCCTGGATTCATGCCCCCCTAAATGGCTGGCAAGGTAACAGCCTTAGGCTGTTAACAACTTTCTCCACCCTCAAGTTCTCCATCTAGTAAAGAAGGATAATAATTGTTCCTACCTCTTGAGTTGCTGTATAGACCAAACAAGTGAATGCATGTGAAATGTTGTCCAAATTCCTGGTGCACAGTCAATAGTAATATGTGGCAGTCACCCCCACCCCCCACTGGCACAACACTGGGCTACATTATAGCACAGTAAAAAAAAAAAAAAAAAAAAAAAGACTACTTTTGGGCTGTTCAGACTCCCAGTCTGACTCTACTCACCATTTGACCCGAGTTAAACCACATAAGCCCCGTGAGCTTTAGGTTTCTCCCCGTCCAATGAAATAATAAGCCCTGTAATATGTGTCTAGTGGGGGTCATTAGTAGGAGGATCCAGTGAGGTAACAGACATAAAAGGGCTTTGTAAATAGTAAAGTGGTATTCACAAATGAATTAACGTCATTACTATCATCACTATTGTTAGTCCTGAATGATGGAGGAAATGATCGGCAGAACCTTTCCTATTCGCTTTTATATCTAATAGAACAATGTTTTTGTTTGTTTGTTTGGTTAGTTGGCTGGTCGGTTCCTTGTTTCACAATCTGGTGCTTGCTCTGAGAAACGATTTCCACTATATATCCACATATACTCATTTCCATTATATATCCACAACAGATATTTTAACATAATGAGAGCTATCTTTTTTCCCCTTTTCTTTTTTTGACACCTACTGTATCCTAAGAGACTCTTCTTCTGCAATATCAGAATGCTGCTAAGAGGTTGAGTGCTATCCTTATTTTACAGACAAGAAAAAGCTACCCCCAGGACCCAGGCAGAGATCCTCCTCACCTCCCTCTCCTTCCTCCACCCCAACAAGCCAGAAGACAGAGCAGATGAAGTGTTGGCTCCACCATGGCGGGAGATAGTTTATCAAGTGACATGGAGAGCCGCCTCGAAAATGCCCCACTGCATGACGCAGTAACTAACACATGCCTTGGCTAAGGACAACACAGTCTCTTACATAGAAATTTCTAAAGAAGTGGCATGCTCCCAAATGCAACATACCCTTTTAAGTGTCCCCAAAGATGCACGTGTTGCAGATTTGGTTCAAGATTATTTCTCCCTCTGTTCTGAGGCCACTGGCATTGCCAGCTCTGACATCAGCCTGACTTTAGAAATGGCTCTTTTGGTGAACAGACACAGAAGAGGCAAGCTCTCACTGAGCATCATGCCTCAACCCAACTATGAGGACTCAGGTTTTACACACATATTTATCAAGAGTTGAAGGTAATCATTCCTACTCTTAACTGCCCTGACCATAACCCACTGCCTTGGCTATTACTGATGCATGTAGAAGGGAGACATTTTATTTTTTTTATATTTTTTTAATTTTTATTTTTTTAATGTTTATTTTTGAGAGAGAGAGAGAGAGAGAGAGAGAGGAGGAGGAGAGAGGGAGGGAGACACAGAATTCAAAGCAGGATCCAAGCTCCGAGCTGTCAGCACAGAGCCCAACGTGGGGCTCAAAGTGAAGGACAGCAAGATGAAGGACCTGAGATGAAGTCGGACGCTCAACCGACTAAGCCACCCAGGCACCCTGAAGGGAGACCTTTTAAACAGCCAAGTGACTATTGATAGAGCATAATCACAAAGTGCTGTCTGTGGTACAGCAGGTACTAAATCATCCTAGAAACAATCACGTTACACCAAGTTCTCCTTCCAAAAGAAAAAGGGAGGGGAGTGTCACTGTTGACTTTTGGGGAGTCCAATTTATGCCTTGGGTTGATAACCTCTTGCATTATCTTGCCCACTTCTACCAACAACTACCACAATTTCATGTGTCCAAGTGTGGTGTGTGTTTATAGGTAAATCCACGCTGGAAGACAACTCACAAGAACACTGGATTCCTGGAACATCAAAATAGCTCCTGTATCACTAGACATTAGGTTAATTGAGAGATGGAAGGAGACTAAATGGAATGGAAATGTTTCCACTTTGAAATGTTAACACAGTAATAACCATGCCCGCAGCCCGATTTACCAAGATCTGGGACTGCCCCCAGAGATATCACTCCTTCACAGCACTCTCATCCAAGAGGCTTCTCTAGACGCTGACACCAGGGCTATAATCACAGCAGTCTGCTAGACGAAGAATCTTCCCAAATACGTTAGAATTATTACTGCTTCATCCACTTAGAAAACTGCCCCTTCCAACATGGGGTTGACAATTTCAGGAAATTAAATGATAAATATTTTAAAAATGACCTTTAGCACAGTGCCAGCCCTGTAAAGGCCAGTGTTAGTTACATCGTGTTGCTCAGAGGCCTGGGAAGCTATGGTGATGGGGCAGCCGGCAAGGTAAAGATCTCTCCCCAGGGAGCTCTGGTTAGATGGAAGGGAGGCCACGGTCAGGACTGCGGACACTCAGACCCTCAGGACAGGAAGCAAAGGCAGGGAGTTCTGTCATTCGCCTGCAGGCCCGGTGAACAATGCTCACGTCACCACATGGGGAAGCAGGACACATAACTGTACACACAGTAGGGTCACAAGGGTACAGAATTAATGTATTTAGAAAACGCTGCATTCAAGAAATTGATGTGGGTGGTGGGTGAGACCAGAGGTTCACGACTTCCTTCCTTTTTACTTTCCCTTTGAACTTCCTAAGCTTCCTCTCTTGCTCTCCTCCTCCCTTCATTCAATAAACACAACATCCACTGTGGGACAGGCACTATGCTAGATACTGAGGATAATGTAGTAAAAATGAAACAAACATAAAAAAAACACTTTATCTTTCATTGTACTTTTATGCATTCTTGCAAGCTGGATTTCTTTGAAAAAATAAGGCACACATTTTCTATTGACAGAAAAAGCAAATGTATTATTAAAAATTACTGGTTGTGAAACTCTACAAGATAATTAGGGCCACTGAGTAAAGACCTGATGCTGTGAAGGACTTCTTGGCAATTAGTTACACAGAATCATGGTTGTTGTTGTTGTTGTTGTTGTTGTTGTTGTTTATGGTGAAGAAATCTTAATTTTTTTAGAGAGGAGTACTGAAGTATTTATAGATGATAATATGATACAATGTCTGGGATTCTGATGCAAAGTAACCCAATGGCCACGTATCGATAATGGTTGAAGCAAGGTGGCACGGACGTGGGGGTTACTATATTAGTTTCCAGTTTTGTAGAAGTTTGAAATTTTTCATAATAAAAGCAAAACAAAACAAAAACAAAAAGCATCATACAAAAACAAACGGGACAGGGGTGCCTGGGCGGCTCAGTCGGGTTAGCATCCGACTCTGGGTTTCGGCTCAGGTCATGATCTCACAGTCTCGTGAGTTCGAGCCCCGTGTTGGGCTCTGCACTGACAGCACGGAGCCTGGACCCTGCTTGGGATTCTCTGTCTCCCTCTCTCTCTGCCCTTCCCCCACTCGTGCTGTCTCAAAATAAAGAAATAACTTAAAAAACAAAAGAAAACAAAACAAATGGGACAAACTCTGCTGGGAGGTGCTGAGGTCCTGGGGCATGGGGTGGCGGAAAGGCGGGGGGAGGTACGACAGCTCACTTAAACATTTTTACCTCCCTCTACTTTCTCATTTAGATAAAAATTATCCTCATCATCCAAGTTTCTTCCATTACAAAATAATCCCTCTTCTCTTAAATTCTCCATGCAGAACCTTAGCCTCTTCCTCCGTGGGTCCCCACGGTACCGTGTGCAGTTTGATGATAGAGTTTATTTCGCCGTATTACAGTTTACTGATGCGTCTGATTTTTCTATTAACTCCAGGAGGGCAGAAGTTATTATGGTCTCCACCCGAATCCCAGGTCCTCACACTGGGCATGAATGCTTTGTTAAAACTGATTTCTACAGATCCTGGTGCAATTCATACATTTTAAAATCTCTCCCCCGGAAATTATGACTTAGGTGATAGGTTATCACAAAAGAATATGTACATGAAATATAAAAGCAGACTGGCATTTCTTCCCACTTTGGATCAGCACATTGATGCTGGCAGTACAGAGAACCTCTCCTTTCTCAGGGCGGGAGTAGGCATTTGTGGCCAAGTTTATAGTCCACGGAACTGCCAAGGAGCATGCAGAACCGTGCTATACCATCTACCTACCCTCAAAATCAAGGAAATAAAATGAGGTTGATAGCTGGCATTCATGCTAGGGGAAACCACTCCAACTGCGGAAGCAAATCCCAGTTACAATGATCAAGTTGAAGGAGTCTGCTTGGGATTTGAGTGGCTGCATTTTTAGCCATCTGAAGGCCCAGTTCTTTCGAGACTTTAATCAAGGGTAACTGTTAAGAATAAACAGGCTCTGTATAAATGGCATATCATCATAAAGCGAGAAGAGGAATTTCTTAAATTTAACCCTCTCATGCCTGCATTGCAAAATGTATTATAGGAATCTCAAACCCATCATGTCCCCAAGTGAACTGAGAATGGTCTCCTAAGCGATCTCTGCATCCTGTGAGCCTTACCTGGACAGAGTGACATCCTCCCCTGTTGGGTGGTAGCTCTTGCCAGGCCTGCCCAGTACCCCTAGTCCTTGTGACACAGCAGACCAAACCACTGTGCATGCCGCAGCCTTGGGTCACACTACAGAGCCGCAGGTGATTATGTGTGAACTATGCCTAGCAATTATCGAGCAACATGTGACACTGTGGCAAGATGGCACTGGGGACATCGATCCCTGAGCCCAGATGTCAGATCCAGATGACATTTAAGGCAACTATGCGGGACTTTTGGAGTAACAGGGCTGGAGATATAAGATCTGAGGGGTACAGCATCAGTGTCACCACTGTGTGGAGTCTGGGAAGCTTGAGAAGCTGAGCTCAGTGACCATCCCCCGGACTCCTCCAGCGTCTTTAGCTGAAAAGAGATCCTTTGTGTTTCCTGCAGTAAAATGGAACTTGTTGGAAATTTCTGAGTTGAGAGTGCTCATTTTCACTGTGCTTCCAACCCAGTCCTCTGCCAGACTCATTCCCATCCGCCCCACAGTGCCAGAGTGATAACTCTGAAGTATGAACCAAACGGCACCCTCACAGGCTTCAACGCCTTCAACATATCCCCATGCATGAGCTGCATTCTCCGGCGCGGGCGCCCGTGTCCTCGCTCACCCCCTAGGCTCCCCACTCTTGCCAGTTGCTGGGAACTTTGCCATCGCTGACGTCCTTGCCAATGCCTCTATAAGTAGTCCCCTCATTAAACCCTCTTCAGTCACCCCATTTCAAGGCACCGCCTATTTGCACAAAATAGACTACTTTGAAAGAGAAAAATAACAAAGGGGCAGTCCCTCTTGCAGATATCAAACCATGTTGCTTAGCGTGTTCGAGATGTGGGGGGTGGGGGGATAAATGAATATAGCGACAGAAGTGAAGTCCTGCGCATGTCGGATTTGACACAGGCTGGAAGCGGCAATCCAAATCAATGCAAGTGAAGAATAGATCACTCAACAAATGATGTCAGGACAACTAGCTGGCCATACTGAAAAGTAAAATCTGTACCATACACACTGGACATATGCTTAATTATGTCACATCTAAACACTAGGTCCGGAGTTCCTCAACACTCAGCACATATCCAGAGACTCAAAAAATCACAGACATGGGAGCAAAATCGGGTGTATCTCAGGGGATCTTCCGGATCAGACCCCTGCATTCAGTTAGGAAAAGAAAAGACCACCCCCATTTGACAGATGAAGAAACTGAGGCCCAGACGGATTAAATGGCTTGTTTAGACTCACCTAAGAAGTAGCCAAGGGGGCACAGTCTCTAGGACCTGGCCTCACACATCTTCGAACTTGAGGGCTAGGCACGTAACTGGGAGTTTTGTGCCATTTCCCCTGGCATCCCAGCTGCAGGTGCAGAGACTCGAACACAATGAGTGCAGACAGCTGCTACATGTCAGCAGAGGGGGAAATAATACCTGTTCATCAGGGAGCTAATTCTGCAAAGTGCACCATCTAATAGGTACTATGTACACGTAAATAGGATGCTCTAATCAGCGGGAAGGCATGAACCGCAATCTATCCCTCATGGACCCAAAATATAATAGAGCAAAATTGAAGGTTTTACGATACACAGAGCACTTTACTTGGAAGACTGACACTTTCCCAGGCAAAGTGTTCATTTCCAGAACAAGTCCCCACACTCTCTAACATCTGATCCTGGGGAACAATGGGCACCGAACAAAGAAGTGCCTGGGGCAGCTCTTCAATAATAATAGAATCTGTGGGAGACAGTACGGAGCAGAGGTTAAGAGCACAGATTTAGAACCCGGGCAGACCGGGGTTCAGGTCCCGCATTGCCATTTCGTAACCATGTGACTTTGGGCAAGTTCCTTAACCTCTCCAAATCTGTTTTCTCACTAGTAAGAGAGCCTGTAGGTAGAAAAATGCGGATGTGACACTTTATGAGAAGACAACTTATGATATAGGGGACTCTGGATTTGGAAGGTGGCCAGAGTCTGACTTAGGGCTCTGACACATCACACTGTGTGGCCGCGGTACAATCTGTCTCTGAAACGCTGTCCCTGAAATTGTCCCTGAAGTTCACATTTCTTCATCTGAAAAATGGGGCTCAAACACTCATCTCCCAGGGTTGGCATGACAAGTGAGTGAGACTGGGTAGGAAGAGTCTGGCACATGGCAGACTCTCACTAAGGTGTAATTATCATAGTAATTATTGGGGGGGGAGGGGAACAACAGAGGTGCAGGTCAACGTTAGGAATGAACTCATGCAATCTCTTCATGCTATTGCACTAAACTAAACTAGAAATAACAGATGGCACATACGTATAAAAAAAGGTCATTGTATACATCGTATTTTTATATAACCTGCCCTCTCCATTTCATTTTCATATTCTGGTCTTTGCTAGCAAGAAACACTTCAGGATCTCCCTCCCACACTGTTTCAATGAGATGTCTGTTGACTTTCATTAGTTGCAAGTGATTCCCAAGTCAAAGGAGTGTTTCTGCATCTGGTCCTTCTTTTTAATGAATTTAGTGTTTTTATCGGGAGACAATGCACTTGCTGGGCATTGGGAATAAAGCAGTGAATGGGACAGATACGGTCCCCGCGCCCACGGACTACATGCCCTTGACTGAACACGTCAGAACCTTATCACACTGCTTATAGTCAGCACCTTTTTTCTGCCCCCAGGCCTGCCATGGGGGACAAGGCCTTGGAGGCACAGAGGGACTTCCTCTTTCCCTCTCTCTCCTCTGCCTCCCTCATCAACCTTGTTTTTTCCCTTCCCAAGGTTGAATCTCTCTTGTTTCATTCTAGCTATCTCCATCAAGAACGGTGTCAAGATTCGTACATATCTAACTAAAATCCTCACATGTATGGAAAAGATATTGTGAAACTCTGAATGCAGCCAATTTACCGGTGGGCAATAAACTGCCATATGATGATATTAATAACATCAACAACAAAAATAATGCGCACTTATCAGACGTCTGTTCCTTGCCAGGCACTGCTCTATCTCATTTCATTCAGCCACAGCTCTTCAAGGTACATACTATAATCCCAGTGTTACAGATAAGGAAACTGAGGCTCAGGGCACACAGAGGCCCCAAGTCACACAGCTGTAAACATCAAGGCCAGCGTGCATCTCAGGCCCATGGCTCATCTCCTACACTAGTTGGATTTGCTTTAAAAATCAGTGTCTATAATTTATCACTCTGTAAAACTCTTTTCTCAAGCGGATTTAATGGGGATACTCACAATTACTCAGCTAGAGACATTTGCAACACAACAGATACGTTGCTTTTTCTTTAAAATGTAGTTGTTTTTTAAGAGGAAAACAAAAACCTTTGGGAGACATGTTTCAAACTCTTCCTAATGAGGTATTTAGCTGATAATCCACAATGGCTTTGATTGCAGGATAAATATGGGATTGCCACTCAGACTTCTGGGGGAAAAAATATACGTAATTACAAAGATTTAGCAAAGTATGAGTAACAAATTGTTTTTCAACTCCTTGCACTGAAAATTGCAGCATCGAGAGGCTTTGGGACGGGATGTTAAGCATATCTGCCCCCAAATACCCGTTAGACTTTAGGTAAGCACCTCTCTGTTGTGCCAACTCTCTGCCCAAAGAATTGAGCTAAGGTGTTTGCATGGCCCTTGATGAGGTAAAAACACCAGTCCATTGGCCCTCCCTCTTTCTTTGGGCCATCACCGCCCCTAATGAGTTGGCTAGTCTCAGGGCTCCCAGTAGCAATTATATTATGAATGATTCCAGGTTCTTCTTACTGGGAGGGTTTTGAAATCATGAGATTTTAAATGTTTTTTATTTATTTATTTTGAGAGAGAGAGAGAGCACGCAAGCAGGGGAAGGAGAGAGAGAGAGAGAGAGAGAGAGAGAGAGAGAGAGAAAATCCAAAGGAAGCTCCATGCTGCCAGCGCAGAACCAGACATGGGGCTTGAACTCAAGAACTGTGAGATCATGACCTGACCCGAGATCAAGAGTCAGACACTTGACCAACTGAGCCACCCAGGCGCCCCGAAATCATGAGATTTAAAGCAAACAAGACCCTAGGTGTTTAAATCCTGCCAGATGGAAGGAAACCTCCAGGGCTGGTTGACAAGTTTATGGCACCGATAATGATGATAGTTTCATGGGTGTATACTTACCTCGAAACACATTGAGTTTGTATACATTACATATCTACAGCTTTTGGTGTGTCAGTCGTATCTCAGTAAAATGGTTTAAACATGTTATAATCGATTACTTCCTGGATATGTAATGATGTACCAAATGTGCTTTAAGACATGTTCTCTGGACTAGAAAAGATTCTGTTCAGGAGTGGTTGAGAATTGTGGCTATTTTGTTTCTTCCCTCTGGCCAGTTGGAAAATCAACTCCAAGTGGTCCCCTAATCAATTATATTCTGAGCAGTTAAAAACTATCCTCTCAGAGACAGAAGTCTAATACCCATATGAGGCTGACCTCTGCTGCCTTCTAGCCAGGCTTCGCTCAACCCCACCATCTGTTCCAGAAACATTTTTTGCCAAGCTGTATGCCAGGTGCCGAGGATGCCACGATGAACGCAACAACTGTGGCTACTGCTCTCTGGACCTTCTACTTGGGGAGACGAGTGTTAACGACTAATTCCCGGGTTAGTCATCCAGCACAATAGTGACAGCAGCGCAGAGAGAAGTAGGAGGAGCCTAGACAGCATACGAACAAAGGCAGCTCCACCAGATCCTGGGAGGGTTTGAGAAGGCCAGTGAAGGAAGTGAGACATAGCAGAGGCACGGTATGTCCAAGGAACACAAGGTTGCCCAGTGCGGTGGGGGAAGCCCGTGGTAGGGATGAGGCTGTGACGTAGCAGGGGCTGGGTCATATAAGGTTCGAAAATGTAAGTACTTTACAAGTTATTCTGAGATCAACGAGAAGCCACTGATGGGCTCTAAGCAGGGGAGTCCACTGTGAAAGGTCACCGTTACAGCGGAGAGGACAGTGAGCTGGGGGCAGTGGAGGGCGACCATGCCCCACGAGAGAGTGCCATTATGGGCACCTCTTCCCAACTCCATGCTCAGTAACATACATCACGTAGGTAGCCTGAAAGCAGCCATGGTGGGAACATCTGCATCTCAGAAATTAGAAAACACTTTTTTTAAGTTTATTTATTTATTTTGAGAGAGAGAACTAGAGGAGGAGAGGGGTAGAGGGAGAGAAAGAGAATCCCAAGAATGTTGTTAGGCTCAGCATGGAGCCCAACATGGGGCTTGATCTCATGAACCGTGAGATCATGACCTGAGCTGAAATAAAGAGTCAGACGCTTAACCCACTGAGCCACCCAGGCGCCCCTAGATAACACTTTAAATCAGGGCTCCCTTCTGCCTCAGGGAGCCAGTTGCTAAATAATTTACCAGTGCATCACTGGTCAGAGAGGACAAGGATGGTGGTAAGAAAATGGGTTAAGAACAGTAATCTAGACATGAGAGGAGGGTGGCTGGGACCAGGGTGGTGGCAGTGGGGATGAAGAAAAGGAGGTGATTGTGTGTTTGTCTATCACT
Source organism: Lynx rufus (assembly GCF_022079265.1). Taxonomy (NCBI): domain Eukaryota; kingdom Metazoa; phylum Chordata; class Mammalia; order Carnivora; family Felidae; genus Lynx; species Lynx rufus. Next base: position 53,228,232 of record NW_025814897.1, on the reverse strand, counting down.
GTATCTGATAGAAGGAGAGATTGGCTCGTATGTGTCATGGATGTTTCTTAAGCCCCTCCCAAGCCCAGGCTGAGGACAAAGAAGGGAGAGAACGTTTGGCATGACCTCAAAGAGAACTAAACCATGTTGGGAGTATTTTAGTTCACGGTGGGATATGCCAGCTTTCACAATGGAGTAAATTCCATAATATACATTCAAGCAATAATAGCAGCAGTAGCTACAATACTTATTGTGTGCTCACTACACGAAAGGCACTACTCATTACTTAATCCCTGTGATGACCCAGTGGAATGGGTATTATCATCCCCATTTTACAGATGAGAAAATTGAGGCTCGTGGAGGTTGAGTAACTTTCTCCCAAAACCTACTGGTAATGAAAGTGCAGAGGAGGAAGATACCATTTCTCAAAGACGGTGGCATTGAGCTCTTCTTTGAAGGACCAGGGGAATGCAAGGAGACTGCAGGCAGAGGGAACAGAGTGAGCCAAGATAAGAAGGTGGGGAAAACAGGACTCCCTCAGCACCCAAGTGTGTTCTCGGTCCCTGCTGCCTACAATCTGTGTCACAGCTACTCTACCCTACCACAGTAGCGCAAAAATAGCCACAGAAAATATGCAAACAAAAGAGCATGGCTGTGCCCCAACAGAACTGTATTTATGGACACTAAAATTTGAATTTCATGTAATTTTCACATATCACAAATAGTCTTCTCTTGATTTTTTTCCTAACCGGTTAAAGCGTAAAAACTATCCTTAGCACATGGACTATACAAAACTAAGTGGTGGGCCACATGTGGCTCTTGACCTGTCATTTGCAGATCCTGGTCTATACCGGTGCTGCCCAAGAAAAATAAAATGTGAACTACATCAGTAATTTAACATTTTCTAGTAGCCATATTTTAAAAAGTAAAAAGAAATGAATGAAATCAATGAGATTTTATTTGACCTAAGTAGATCTAAAATTTTATTATTTCATTATATAATCTACATGAAATATTACTGGGAAATATGGTATTTAAAAAAATAATGTTTATTTTTGAGAGAGAGAGAGAGACAAAGCATGAGCAGGGGAGGGGCAGAGAGAGGGAGACACAGAATCTGAAACAGGCTCCAGGCTCTGAGCTGTCAGCACAGAGCCCTACGCAGGGCTTGAACTCCCAACCTGTGAGGTCATGACCTGAGCCGAAGTCGGACGCTTAATCTACTGAGCCACACAGGCGCCTGAAATACGGCTTTTTAAAAAATTGGCACTAAGTCCTTGAAATCTGGTTTGCATTTTGAAATTACAGAACATCTCAGTTTGGACTGGCCTCACTCAAGTGCTCAAGAGCCATAGAACGCAAGTTGTTGGCAATTAGACAATACAGGTCTAGACCCTAAATGACTAAATTTGTTCAATCCTCAAAGTAACAGGCACAATAGGCTCTCCTATGCCCATTCCACAGACCATGCACTTTCCCCCAGACCTCCCCACAACTGCTCCACCCCCAGCTCTGACCCTAGAAGGATCTTCACTGGTGACTCTAGACAGCATTCGTGGAGGTACAGAGCTTCCCAGTCATTCTTCGAGCCCCTTCTCAGGAGCTGCCCCCTCAAGGTCACCTTCCTAATGAGAGAGCAAGTTGGCTGGGGCTCCCACAGCCCCTTGGAGGAATTTCACCATGGCATTTGCCACCCTGTATGTGGGAAGTGCACCGCAGAAGCATGTTTCCTATGCAGCTCCAACAATACAGTCTGCACGGGCTGGCAGAGACAAGAGACTCAAACAGCATAAGCAACCTGCCAATCCCCCAGGGTCCATGCACCTGCCCTGAACTGAGGGGGTCACCTGGACTGACCATGATGGGAAATGTAAATCCACGGTTCCCTCCAGCTTTCATGGTGTGATCATCTCTCTTTTCAGAGTTTTCAAGGATAATCCAACCTATAGTTAATTTTTACCTCTGGCCATAATGTTAGATGTTAACTCCACACCCATTACCCACCATGTTGTGCCTGGCAGTCCACTTCCCTGACTCCCCCACATTCACTGTAAGCTCCTCAAGGACATAGGATGCAATCTGTTCCCCATGGCATCTCTAGGTCCTATAAGATAGCCAACAGCTGAAATACACCTAAACACAGGAGGAATCACATTATGATAAGTGGTTGATGAATGAATGAATGAATGAATGAATGATACAAGTTGCTACAGAAAAGCCCCATCATTCATTCCATAGTTCTGCCAGGAGGCACAAGGCCATATATCAGTCAAGAAGTAGTCCCCCAACCATAGTTCCCACCTGAGACTTATCAATATTTTCTTCTCCCTTGGATCAGAGAATAATAAGGTAGGTGTCCTTTCCAGAGCTCTGGCCAAAACAAAACAAAACAAAAAAAGCACTAGAAAAGGTAGAAACGACACTTGGAATGTTCAAGTCTTCATTCACATCCTGATCGTGGGCAGACCACCTAAGAAGGGCCTTTCCTTGGGACTCGGGCCTTCATTTCTTTATCTATGAAAATGAGAAAATCGAGGTCTAACTAGCTTGGCAAAATTGGGAAGATAAAATGAGCAACTCTATGTGTGAACATCTGCAAAGGAATCCCTGCTCAATAAATGTTGGGGTTTTTTTTTCTTTCTTTTCCTTCTGACCTTAATATATGCTTGTCTGCTAGAAGCCCTGATGCTCTCATTGGAGGATCCCTTTACAAGCAGCTACTTCCCATGAGTCAGCCAGAAAGAGGACATTTGCACAGTATGGTGCAAGATTATTTTCGTTCTCTCTCCCTCCCTGACTCCCTCCTCTCTGTCTCTCCAGGAGAGTCTAAGAAAATGGTTCTTTTAAGCATCTATTTCTCCTGCCAGGAGTTAATACATATCACACCTTCTCTGATGCACATCTGCTATTGATTATGGACAATGGAAGAACTGCGTCATTATGCCAATAACTTGTGAAAAAAATATATATATAATTTATTTGCTTATAATTTTCTTGGCTATATGAATCGAGGCTTTGGAAATGACTTATTTATGCTAATCCAATGTGTCAACGGCCTGCTCAAATCATCCAAAATGAAGCAATTTTATCATCATTTTGATCCAAATTATTAGAAGAAAAGGAAAAGGAGACAGAACAAATGTGACATTCAAATGGCCTGCTTTGACCAAAAAAACAACCAAAAAAAACCCCAACTTCTTCCTTGAAGCCTTCAGAAAGCCACAATTTGGATGGTTATTGATCTTTCCTTTTATGTCTTAGGATCAAGAGTTTCAAACTTTCTTTGTGTCAGATTAATGGCAATAATAGAGATCGTCTCTTGCTGTAACTAGATCTGACTGAAGCAGGTGGAGGCTGGTGTTTCTTTAGTCAAAAGAGAGCCAGCATGGTGTTGAGAGAGGCAAAGTCCTGCCATTTCTAGCTTGCTGGGTCCTGTGAAAGAGAGGAGGTGGCACCAAGGCCAGAGCTCCCCCCAACACCCAAGACTAGGGGCTCCTCTAGGGCAGGACTACTGGGCAGGCCTCATCTCTCGTCCCCCAGCACAGAGCAGCCTGAACCACTGTCCATCCAACTGATCAACCCCCAGGAATGGCTTCATAAAGGTAATGGATGAGCCAGGCACTTAGAAAGTGGCCTAGAGCCACAATTAGCAATGTGATCTGGGGCAGATCACTTGATCTCTCTGAGCTTCAGTCTCCACCTACCTCAACGGGACACAAGGAGAAGTGAATGCACAGCCACACGAAGCCACAAGCATGGTGCCCACTCCTGGCCAGCACCCAGTAAATGGCTGCCTGCAATATTATTTGTAACAGTAATGTCCTTATCAAAAGAGCAGAGTGGCAGGGTATGGTTGAAAAGGCAAGGATTTTTAGAGTATGTTAGAACTGCTTTCCAACCTCCATACTCCTGGTGAAAGCACAGGACTTTGAGACTATCTGCCTGTGTTTTAATCCCAATTCTGCCATTTACTAGCTAAGGGCAAGATACTTAACCTCTCTATGCCTTACTTTCCTTACCTGAAAAATGTACCTCCTAACAGCACCGACCCTACAGGGTTATTGTGAGGATTAAATCAGTTAATACATGGCAAGAGTGTAGACTGTCTGGCATATAAATACTAACTGTTGTCATTATCATTGGCACTGTACCCGGCAAGTTAATTAAACTAATTTCTCCACCTGCAAAATGGGAATGACAGTATCTGTGAGGACTTAACACATTCAGGGACTACGGGTACCTAGTACACAGTAAACCCCAAATAAATGTGGGGCCCTCTTCCCTCCTTCCTTTCCCAGTTCCAGTAACAAGCAAGCTCTGTCAAGAAGACCAACCACAGCGCTTGTCTCTTTGCTGAATTTCTTCTCCACCCTCTTTTCTCTTAACAGCCTCAGGCCCCAGACAACAAAAGAACAGGCCACATCCTTGCCAGGAATGAAATCTGTGTTTTTGTTTTTGACTGGGAACTGTCCTTGCAGCTGGCAGGGTCAGGAGTCCCTGGAAAGGACAGCACCGAATTACCAGCCAGTCTCAGAGGTTCCCCGAGAGGCTTGAGAACCTGGGCAGGGCCTGCAGCACTTAACCTGCCGAAGCCTCTTCACCTGTAGCCATCACCCCCTGAGTTAAGTAGTGGATGAAATCAGCATGTATAATTTCTCATCTTCTGATATTCAGAGAAGAGCATTACATTTCAGCATGATTAACACTATTTTCCCTGTTTGTTTTTTTTCCTTTGCATTTTCCCTTCCCAAGGACCAGTGGTAGGGTTCAAAGAAACAGATAGGGACAGAGGTGAGTACTTCAATAGAACAGGTGCTCGGCTTTAAGTGAAACACTCAAAGGATTGATAGTCAGGGAGACATCTTCCTTTCCTTACCCTCTGCTGGATTTAGTGATTTACCAGCAGGCCTTCCTCGGCCGAGAGAGAAAAAGAACAGGGTGAGGAAACAACTTACCTCTTAAACCCAGGATCACAGTCAACCATCCATCCATCCATTTATCCATTCAACAAGCTCTCCCCAGTCTACTAGGTTAGGTTAGGTTGGACTCATCTGTAGACTTCAGCTCATTTTTTTTTCTAGAAACTTCTCTGACCTGAGAGTAGGTCAAACTCCTCCAAGATCTAACAGCTCTGAACATATCTCATTTAAAGCAGTGCCAAGGGGCACCTGAGTAGCTCAGTCGGTTAAGCATCTAACTCTTGATTTCAGCTCAGGTCATGATCTCAAGGATCATGAGTTCAGGCTGCGCGTCAGGCTCTGACGCGTCAGGCAACGTGGAACCTGCTTGGGATTTTCTCTCTCTCCTTCTCTCTCTGCCCCTCCCTGCCTCTCTCACTCTCCCTCTCCCACCAACCCCCCCCCCCCCCGCCTCTCAAAATAAATAAAGTTAAAATGTTTTAATTAAAAAAATAAAAATAAAAAATATATAAAGCAGGACCACAGTGGTAAATGCAGCATTTATTGACGTAATTGTTAAACAGCTGTTAGAGCTAGGTTCTAACTGAGTACTGTCTGTCTCCAAAACCTGAGATCTTTCTAAGGGGAACAGACAGAGCTCTGGCCTGCGTTTAGGAAGCCTGAGTTCTAGCCCTGGATCTCCAACTCACAAGCTGTGTGGTGTGCCATAAGGTACTTCTTCACTCGGGGTCTGTTTCCCTATCAGTAAGGGAAGGAGGCCAGACAGGGTGACATCCAAACTCCCTCATCCTGCTTTGATTTTCTAGGATTCATTGTCATGCAGAACTCACGTGTATAAGGAACAGGCCCTGTACAAATAACAGAGGCCCTTCCGCTCCTGAGCCAGACCCCTGCTGACAACCCACTCTGGCCCTCCCATCTGGAGATGGGCCCACTAAGGTGGAGGCCTGGGCCCACCACACCACTACCTAGACAGCAGAGGCCCGTCTTCTCCCTCTTTTTCACTAACTTTGAATTTCACGGGCGTTGTTGTGCCTGACACCAAGGGTTATCAGATTTGAGCAGAGATGGAAGTCACAGGCCTCCTCATCTCAAGATGCTACAGCAGCAAAGCAGCTCCTGAGGGACACCCCCACTCATCAACTACTGCCTCTGTGATGCGAGGTATGAGCACCCCTGAAGTTCAGAAAAATTAAAAAATGGAAAATTTAATTAAAGTCCTCTCTGCATAATTGCCTTCCTGTTGGCTTATGGGGTCCTTTGAAGGAAAGAAAACAAGCTCTTTACCCTCGGTGTCAGTCTGGGATTCATAAACTTGAGCCCTCTGCCAGCAGGAATACAGGGCTCAGGCTCCCTCTGCCTCCATTGGCTATTTGAAGAAAATCTACAAGAATTTCTTTGTGATCTGCTGATGGGAAAGCACTTCTCAAAACCCCCAAATGCATACATTCTAAGATGAAAAAGTGATGAATTTGATAATCCCAGAATTAAAGTATTTGCTCAACAAAATTAATAGATGAATATAGTGTGGGAGAAGATACTTGTCCAAAAGAGACAAGGGATTAATATTTAGAATGCACTAGGAACTCCTCCCGGTGAACAAGAAAAACTTCGGGAACCCTAAATGGCACACGGACAAAGGATATGGAGAAGGAATTCGATGACAAGAAGCCCAAAGGCCAGCATGCTATGTAGATACACTCAAACATATCTGTAGCCAAATTAAAATAAATAAATAAATAAATAAATAAATAAATAAATAAATAATAAGCTATGCCTGCACCCATCAGATCGGCAACAATAAAAAGTTCTGCCCTCAGTGTCGGAGGCTATGTGGAGATGTAAGAAATAGGACGCCGCATGTCAAGGTGAGGGCAGACCAGGGCAGCCTTGGAGGAGAGCAGCCTGAAACTACTTAGTCAAGTTAAGTCCAGGTGTTCTCTCTATCCCAGTACCCAGCCTGCGACAACTGAACAATTCTCATGCAAGCCTACTGGCGGGCACGTAGGACAATGCCCACCGTGGTGGCAGAGAGCTAGAAGCCATGCTGGTGTCCTTCTCTGGGGGAATGCGTATGGAAAGGCAGTGAATGCACACAGCAGTGATTTTGCAGCAGTTAGAAACAATGATCTGGAGTGTGTACACAGCAACATGGATGGACCATAAAAACAACGTGCTGGAAGTAGGAAGCAGAATGAGATCTATGGCACAAGATCACAGAGTAAATTAAAAATACTTGAACACAAAACAACACCTGCTTTAAAAGAACACACATCAGCAAAGGGATTAACTTCAAACACGTGGGGGAAGGGAACAGGAGTGGGGAGTAGGGGTAAGAAAGAATCAACAGGTCCAAAAAGTGGGCTTTGAAAGGCCCAATACTGATGTTTCCTAACAGGAAGAGAACGAGTAACTCCAGCTTCAGCACCTGAGGCCTGAGAACAGCAACAGCATTGATGCCTTGTTGGTAGTGGCTGTGGCTTGGTGCTTTCCTCCCACCAGAGGCAGAGATATACACTCAGCTGCACGGCCTGGTGTGCAGAAGCCAACAGACCCCTGGGACATTCCAAGGCAGCCCCTGGAACCCAGGGGCAAGTGATGGTCCTGGAAATCAGACTGACCCTGCGTCGAATCTCCTCTGTCATAATGCAGCTGTGGCATTTGGCCAAGCTACTGAACCTCCTCTAAGCCCCAGTTTCCTCTGGCGGGGGCGGCGGGGTGGGGGTGGGGGGACGCATAGGCAGGGTGCTGAGCCACCCCTCTTTGAGTGATTGTGAGATTATAATTGGACATATATGAAGCACCTGATTGATTCATGAGCCAAGCCTAGTCCATAATAGGTACTCAATAAGTGAGTGGTAGCTTCTCTTCTCTCACCTCTAAGATGTCCAATGTCATCATGATTTCCACCACATTCCCCACCCCAAGCAAAGCCACCTCTCAAGAAGGATCTAGAACCCACACTAATCACAACTATTACTGCTCTCTTGGAGGCTAGCCATCGATCAAAGTGTTGTAAATACATCATAAATTTGGTGGTCCCATCTCTACTCTATACGTGAGGAAATGGGATGACAGTAAGTCAACTCACTGACTTATTTAGACTTTACGACCAATGCATCCCTTTAGTAAATTTCATGCAGGAATGAGGCTGGAAGTGAGAATCAGCTTTCCCAGGACCACATACTCTAGCCAGTGTCACACATGTCTGTAACCCATGAGGTCAGTAAATTTTCCAGATTAAGCCTCTCTGCCAAGAAGACTGTTACGTTTGTCACTGCATCATTTCCCTCTCAAGGGAGGGGGGTGGCAGGCTTCACAGTGAGGATAGGACAACAATGTACACGTTCTTTCATTCCACAAATGCTTACTGAGCACCTACCATATACTAAGAGATACAGTTCCAGGAACTGCGGACTTAGCAAAGATCATCCTTGCTCTGGTGGGGCTTAGATTCTGATGGGGGAAGACAGAGCATGGGCAACAATGGCTATATAGAAATATAGTGTCAGGGAGTGATGTGTGCTATGAAGAAAAGTAAAACATGGATAGAACCAAAAGAAGGTAGGGATGGGTACCATTTTAGAAGTTAGGACAAACCCCTGACAAGCGAAAAGACAACAAGGGCAGGGCAGGAAGAAATGAAGAGGGGGGTGGTCATGACTAGATTTCCCCATCATTGATTTAATTTACAGTATGTCTTGCAATAAAGATGCCTTTCCCTTCCCTCAGGGGTGTGTGCAGGAAGTTCCACAATTTGCAAAGCACCTTCCCTCTCACCTTTCAATTTGACCCAAACAAAACCCCTCCCGAGTCAGAGGCCATCTCCATTCTACAGATGTAGCAACAGAGCTCAGAAAGGAGAAATGAGTTGCCCAAGAGCACACAGCCACTAAGCACCAGATCAGAACCCCTGCTCCAGCACCCGTCCTACCAGATCGCACCACCCGACTTGCCGGTCCATAAAACAAAAGCGGTTGGCAGGCCCGTCGGCACCGAAGACAATAATATTAATGATAATCATGCCGCACGATCATCTTAGAATTGCAAGGTGCTTTCATGGCACAAGTTTTTTTGAATACTTTCGAGGAATGTGCTGGGGAAGAGCCAGGCTTGCTCTTGGTCATGTGACTGGAAGCGCCATGGGCTGGGTTCTGCGGCTTTGGAGTGTACAGAATATCATGGGCTTCGCATGGGCTTCATTGCCAAGACAAAAGCATAACAAGTCCTTAAATACAGGGCTCACAGTTGGCTTTGAGCTCTCCTAAGATTCACTTGCAACCCCCTATGGGCTTTCTTACCTCCTGTTCCAGGAGCAGATAGTCTACGAGAAGGCTCTGCCCCTAACCTCCCTTCGCCACTCCTCCCCTAGCAGCTCCCCTCCCTGAGGTGTGAACTGCGGTTCCCAAATCTATTGTGTTCCTTATGAAAAGGTACAAAAGAAATAAGAGCTGTTGTTAATACAAGGATGCGTATTATCAGCGAAGGCAGCAACCCCTGGGAAATTCATAGAGCAAATGTGATCACCCGTATCTCCAAACCTCTGTCATTCTGAAGAAAAGAGATTTCGTTTTACACACACCCCCCTTCCGCCCCAGGCTCAGAGCTACACTTTTGTCCTGATGATTGGAGCAAACGGTCCCCAAACAGCATTCAGAAAATGTGTAAGGATGAAAGGTGGCCAAGAACAGCAGCTGCCATTAATTGAGGAAGAGCCTCAAGACGTCAGGGCTAGAACTTGGGTTTGGAAACGGCAATGAATCTTTTGAGAGCTGGATCAACAAGGCTCCTGCTCTACTCCCTGCCCCCACCATGCACAGATGAACTTCCTGGACTCTCACAAGGGTCACAAAAAGTTTGGCATAGACAGATTGACTTTTGTATCATTATCCCAGTTTATGAAATATGTTTTGAGTGGTGGTTTTATTTTTATTTTTTCCAATCTCAGTCTCAAAAGGTCAATCCAATACTTAATAGATGGACATCCCAGGGTCTGTAATAAAGCCAGGACCCATATGATGGGATTTGGATGGCAGGACCATTTTCTTTTGCCGTAAAATGTAATAAGAGAATCTGCAAGAAGGGGAGGTTAAAATTATATGTTGAGGGTAGTGGATAGCTTTGCTGTGTCAGGACCACAGAAGTCCCTGCTCCTTTCCAGAGGTTCCTGCAGTAAATCAGCAGGGGCATGGGGTAGGGAGATGGGGCCATTCTTCAGTTGCTAATTACTCACGTGTGAGACCAGAAACTGACCTTCTTCTCAGAGCTGACAATGTAAGCAGAGAAGACTGCGACAGGATCAATAGAACGGAGTGTGAACCGTGGCCTGCATCCATTAACTCTGAGAACTGGGACAAGGCATTTGACTTCTCTAAGCCTCAGTTTCCTCCGCCATAAACTGGGAACATAACGCTTGTTTGCCAGGATACACAAGGTCATGAAGATATGGGGCTTGGCATGCAGCTGGTTCTCAACAAATGTCAGATTCCACATTACTCCCCTTCCTTTTGACAAATTCACTTATGGTATTATACACAGGGAGACGGATGGTGAGCCTTGACCGTGTGGATACAAGCTGGCTCAGGGAAGGGTCTTGCTTCCACAGCTTGGCGGGGAGCCAACCTTGAGGCCAATAAAGCATATTAATGGAGGCACTTTCAAAGCACAGGAGAGACAGCTAAATGCTGAGGACAGGAAGGTTTTGCCTGTTTTGTTCATTAGGGAAGTTTTTTTTCTTTTTTAATTATAAAAAAATACGTGTATAACAAAACACATTAAATATATATAAGAAAGGGATGTTTGTCTTTTTTGTTTACTACTGTATCTTCAGTGGTTAGAACAGCAGCTAATATAGTATAGTAGCTGCTCACTAAGCATCCATTGGATGCATGTGTGGGTGAATGGATGGATGGGTGGATGGATGAAGGTGTGAGTAGACAGATGACAGGATGGGTGAGTCATGGTCAGGGAGCATTTCAAGGAGGAGGGGACATGGAAGTCAGCAGGTAGACACAGAGAAGGAAAAAAAAGAGGAAGTAGGGAAGGCATAGGAGATGACCAAATTCCTGCACTTTCTCATAAATACAAATTCTCATTTCATAAAATAAAATGTATGTTGTTATTCTAAAACACGGTGAGGCAGTTGATTCCTAAAATAGTTATTTTATTTAAAGGTCCAACTCACCACGGAGCTCCAAGTAATCTCCAAGAAACCATTAAGTTAAAGGCCAAGATATTTATTTCAAATCTCAAGGGTATGATGAATGGTGATTATTTTCAATTCCATGCATTCTCAGGCAGGGGAAAGCAAGTATTCCAGGACATTCGGGGTGGAGGGCCATCTAAGGCTGGAGGGTGGGGGCAGGTGGGAGAGAGGCGCAGGCAGCCCAGCCAGTGTTGGTGGATCAGAAACAATCAAGGCCCATCACCAAATGCAACAGGAGAGAATCATTTCTGTGATTCCAGCCAGAGCCAAGGGTCAATGATTACCGAGATGAAATTCAGGGAAATTATGGGTACTCCTTGAGGACTGAAATTTTCAAATATTAATCTTTCTGCTCTGTGACCACATTGACTGCACACAACACATGGTTATTAACACGTAATTACTAGTGATACCAGCAGACAAACCTCAGATGCACTTTTGTAAGGATCAGGGTGGCTGGGGGAAGGACATCTGTGTCCTTATATGACAAAGTCATAAATCTTTTTTTTTTTTCATGTTTATGCATTTATTTAGAGAGAGAGTGAATGAGCACAAGCAGGGGAGGGACAGCGAGAGAGGGAGAGAGAGAGAATCCCAAGGATTATTACTCAACATGGATGTATCATGAATGTTAAACCATTTACTTCAGTAAATACTTCTGAAATCTGAAATACTTCTGTGCTGACAGTGCAGAACCCGATGTGGGGCTCAATCCCACAAACCATGAGACCGCGACCTGAGCCGAAATCAAGAGTTAGAAACTTGGGGCATGCCTGGGTGGCTCAGTCGGTTAAGCGTCCGACTTCGACTCAGGTCATGATCTCACGGTCGTGAGTTCGAGCCCCGTGTCAGGCTCTGTGCTGACCACTCAGAGCCTGGAGCCTGTTTCAGATTCTGTGTCTCCCTCTTTCTCTGACCCTCCCCCGTTCATGCTCTGTCTCTCTCTGTCTCAAAAATAAATAAACGTTAAAAAAAATTTTTAAAAAAAGTTAGAAACTTAACTGATTGAGACACCCAGGCGCCCAAAGCCATAAATCTTTATATATAAATTTACATACATCCAAACACCAACACAGAAACTAAATGTAAGGCAATAAACATTTTACATACTATCTCCTATTATTTAAAACCATCATTTCAAATGGTTGCATCTAGCCCACTAAAGTGAACACAGTTACCGGAAAACTCACTCCCTTACTGGTAGAGATTTATTTTACCTTGTTCCTAACTTTTCTCTATTATAGTTGACAGTGTATTACTACCTTTAGGTATACAAATTTTTTTTTTTTCTTACCTTGGATCACATCCTTAAGGTAAGAGTTCAAAAATGGCACCACTGGGTCAGGGTATAAATTTTGTCAACAAGTTTTCCAAAAGGGTTGTGATGATTTATTTAATATAAGGATGTTAGTTTTACCACAGACTCACAAACAGAAATTATTGCCAAAATTTTCTTTTGATAGTTTAATAGGAAAAATAATGATAGGTAAATTTCTAAAATAACCGTAGTATACAGAAAGGCACAGGACTACAAAAATGTTTTAACGAACTCCAAGAATGCATTACAAAGAAGGTAAATACGGTTGAAAGTCTGGGATAATTAGTACACACACGCACGCTTCATGGGAATTCTGCTCTGGCTGGAACTATGGGCACGCCTTAAACTCATTTTCCTTTCAAAGACTCTAAAGCCACTTTGCCCCTTTTTCTGTGCATTAGTCCCTGTGGGAATTCCATGAGAAAGGCTGGAAAGGAATGAGAGAGAAGGATTTCAAATATTCCCTTTGTCCAGCTCATAATAAGGATTATTCTAAATCTTTTGTCCAGCACATATAAGATACCACGGCAGTTAATGAATAAGTTAATTGGCTAAATCATTCTGGTGGGGACCTCCAATTCATTCCCAGTAATCCCATAATGTGTGTGTAAAAGATTAGAACTACATACAAGAAAGGAGTAAGATACCAGATGGCTCACTGATATTTCAATTTTTCTTTAAAGTGGTAGGTTCTCCTTAAAGAAAACTTGGAAAAAAACAAAAAGAGTAAAACAAAAGCCATCATCTTACAGCTTCAAAGTCCATAACCAATATTTTGATAGGTATTTAAGCAACTATACCTAAATCTTATAATATTGAAATTACACTATAGATTTTTACTCTGCTTCTTCCATTCAACATTATAAGCTTTTCTAAAAAAAAAAAATCTGCCGGGGCGCCTGGGTGGCGCGGTCGGTTAAGCGTCCGACTTCAGCCAGGTCGCGATCTCGCGGTCCGTGAGTTCGAGCCCCGCGTCGGGCTCTGGGCTGATGGCTCAGAGCCTGGAGCCTGTTTCCGATTCTGTGTCTCCCTCTCTCTCTGCCCCTCCCCCGTTCATCCTCTGTCTCTCTCTGTCCCAAAAATAAATAAACGTTGAAAAAAAAAAAATCTGCCAACTTGTATTTAAGGTGAAAGATTATTATTTAACATGGATGTATTATTTACTTCATTAAAACTTCTGAAGTTTTCTTTGATTTTTGCTGTTATTTCATCCACTCAACATATAGTTACAGTATGCTTTCCACGTGGTGTGGACTGGGTCAACAAGACAGTCTGAGACCCCTATCCTCAGTGTGAAAAATACTAAGCAATTAACACATGCCTATTTAATCGGAGCTGTGTAAATGCAGTAAGAGAAGTGCCCTTTAAGCTGAGACGGGAAGGCTGGCAAGGGATAGCAGGGACAGGAGTGGGGTAAGCATGTATGGGCAGAGGAAAGCACGTGAGCAAAGACGGAGGCAGGAAAAAGCCCATGCTGCAGGTGGAGGGACGTTGTGTATCTTGGGAGCACAACCGCATGGGAGGAACGCTGGTCACTCTATGCTGAGCGTTGCTCTGCCATTCACATGGTAAAAAACACAGGATGTGCTATTACATTTTCAAAGAAAAGGTGTGTTAACACTGAGAACACCATGGGACTGGATTTCTTAGACCTGACAAGACTCTAATTAGCAGCCAGTTTGCATTCAGATTTTGCAGCCAGCCAGTCTGCTGGTCTGCCCATTACGGGCCACCTGTAAAGGACAGCGAGCCACCTGTACAGGACAGCAGGACAGCATCCAATGGGAGATGAGCACTGCCATCCTGCAGAATCTGTCCCTTCACTCTCTGGTGGGTTTCACCCACAAGGAGGGCTGTGAGGGGGAAAGATACCAGGTACACTTCAAGCAGTAACAACAAGAAGAAATATCTGGCTCTAGACGTCCTCATCCAAGATTAACCTCAGTCCTAAGGGGAACATGCAACAACCTTCACATGCAGAAAGTGGGTTCAGTCTCAATCATGTAGCTTCAGAAATGCTGCTCTTTCGCTGTCTTGGATTAATCTGGACAACTCTTACTTATTTTGTAGCTTCAGTTCAAGTAGTGCCTCTTGGAAGCCTTCCCAGGCAGGCTGAGATACCCTTGTCACTGGCACGTTCCTCTATCCCATCCCTTGGCACAATACATATAATAGTCTCTTGACTAGTTTCCTTGTCTGGAATGTGAGACCTGGAGGGCTAGTCATAGGATGACTGCTCAACAAATTTTGATGAAAGAATGAGTGAATTATGATCCCCACATCTCAGATTTAATTCTCATTAGAAGCCAAAGCACATCCCCCTTCCCAAGGATGTCAATGGCCCTCTGCTAACTCCTTGTCCTGCCTTTGCTGGGGCGGTGTGTCCCCCCAGAGTGGCTCACCTTCATCCCTGCTTCCTGCCCATCTGTATCCGCTCCCGGAAGAGGATCTGTGCACATTCCCTGTGCAGACCCATAGAGTGGGTGTGGAAGACTGAATACTGGCCCCCTGGAGCCTATAAATGTTATCCTATTTGGAAAAAGACTTTCCGCAGATGTGATTAAGAATCTTACAATGGGAAGATTATCCTGGATTATCTGAGTATGCACTAAAGGCCATCACAAATGTCCTTGCAAGAGAGCCAGCAGAGAGATGTGGCATACACATGGGGAGAAGGTGATAGGAAGCCAGGCAGGGATAGGAATGATGTGGCCACAAACCAAGGAAGGCCTGCAGCCACCAGAAGCTGGAAAAGGCCAGGAACAGACTCTCCCCTAAAGTGTCCAGAAGAAGCACCACCTTGATTTCAACCCAGTGATGCTGATTTGGGACTTCCGGCCTCCAGAACTGGGAGAGAACCAATATTTTTTGTTTAAGCTGCCACGTCGGTGGTATTGGTATAGGTGTCACAGGAAACTGATACTGATGGGGGTGCACAGCTCTGGGGGGTCAAGACACCTGGGGCATCATCCCAGCTGTGAAACTCACACAGCAAGTCCCTCTTGGAAGTAGGATTCTCACCCAGGCTTCATGCTGACTTCCATCTAGCCCTGGACAAACTTTAGCTCCCCCACCAGTGTGATGCGAGGACAGGAGACCCCACTGGCAGAGTGGCTGGGGGATGGAGGGGGACATATGCACTGACAAGCCCTACCTAGCACAGTGCCAGCACACTCCAGTCACCCCACGCAGATTCCTTCTGCTCTCCCTTTATTATTACGAAAACAATAGTCAGCACTGGCCAAGCGCTTACTGTGTGCCAGGCACCAGCCAGGAGAAGGCAGAAGTTCTAGCCAGCATTTGTAAGAAGGGCATCGTCGGAAGGTTCAATGTGCCCGGGAAAGAGAGGTGTTTTGAGCTCTCCAGAAAGTAGGATGGCAGAATGAGGTTTACTGAAAAGCTACAATGTTCCAGAAAGAAAGGAAGAAATCTCCAACAAACAAACGAAACAAAATGCAGCCCTATCACAAAATCTGGAATTCGTTTACTCTTCCAGGGTCACTTTCTCCATCCTTTTGTCACCTGCTCAGGGTATTTTCCCAGCAAGTGTGTCTTCCCTGTAATACAGAGGTCGGATGCAAATACTGCACACAACTAAACACCTTCTCATTTCACCTCTCTTCTCTGTGCCTCCCTTGAGAACTATTCTAGACTCACTGGTCTAAAGAGAACAATAAAGAAATAGAAGCAGAAAGCTTTTGGCATCACCCACAAATTTGGGAGCTAGATACTAATACTTTGTTCTCTCGCCGGAATTCTCACCCACGCCCTAGATCCTAAAGATGTGGAGAAAATCTGTCAAAGCTCCAAACCCGTCCTCACCTCTGGGCTCTCTGGTTCCTTCTCCTGCTTGGCCTTGCAGCCTGAATGTGGGATCAAGCCCACCCACAGGGCAAATGGAAGGCACAAATGCAGACAGTATGAGAACAGGGAAGACTGGCGGGGAAGTAAGGTTCTATAACTGCCCAGCTAAATGACTGGTGTGGGAGCCAGGTCTTTCTTCAGGACTCTAGTCCAGATGCTCGCTCTGGTGTGAGCCCTGCTCTGATCCATTTCCCCATCTCACTTAGGTTCAGGCTTGGCTTCCCCTGGCCAGGGAGGCAGAAGAGATGGGCGGTTCAAGGGTGGACTCCCTGGGTCCGAATCCTAGTCCTTGGGAAAGGAACTCAACTTTCCCTTGTATAAAATGTGGATAATAAGAGGAAGACGGGGAAAGTATGGCTCAGCCAGACTATAACTTGGTTCCATCTTTATCCTTCCTTCTGCGTTCATTCTGGGAACAGAGTGGTAAACCAAAGCCCCCGTCCTCACAGAGATTACAGGGCTCGTAGGGGTGGCTGACAATAAATGAAAAAATAAGGTAACTATACTGTGAGAAAATGCACATTCTGATGACAAAGACAAAGAGGAAGGCCTTTGTGAGGGAGAATGCTGAACAGGTTGCATTAGAGAAGAGTGAGCCATTCTGGAATGAGCCAGCAGCATATGCAAATTCTGCTATATGGTGAAGAGCTGGAGGGGTTAAGAAACAGAAGAGATTAGAGTGCCTGGAACAGCACAAGGATGGTGAGAATGCCATAGAGAAGGTCAAAGAGCTACCTCACAGGCCAGGCCCCATCTGAGTTGTTTAAATTTCACTTGAATTATGATGATAAACCTACTTGGAACGTTCTATGCAGCAGATTGAGGTTGTCACATCTGTGTTGTCAGAGGTTGGAAGCTGGGTGGAAACAGTATTAGAATAAAGTGGAAATGGGACCCAATAGTTTGGACACTATTGCAATGGCTCTGGGAGAGATGAGGGTGGGCTGGACCAGGGTGACACCAAGCAAAATAGACACAGACAGGTTCAAGAGGAGTACTGATGATATCTGATGTCTAAGTGCTGTCTAGCCCTCTATAAAGCACTAAGCATGCACTCTCTCGTGCGATCCTCCCGGAGGCCCTGTGAGGTCAGTCCCCTTATTATCTCCAGGTGAGAAAACTGAGGACCAGAGAGGTTAGGCAACTTCCGTAAGACCACCCAGTTAGGGTGTGGTAGAGGAAGGGTCTGAACAGAAGCCACTGGGATCCAGAGCCCCCACAGCAAACTGTTCTTCTTCCAATAGGCCTGGATAGAGGATGGGCAGAGGGTGGTGAGGGAAAGGAAAATCTAGATGCCTTGCACCGTTCAGACCTGAGAACCTGGGCTGCTTGGTGGTGTTTACAGATGAGCCTGAGTTGGGGAAGGTTCTGGCTTGTAGGGGCAGCACGGGGGGACCACCAGAGTGCGTTGAGTTCCAGCTGCCTTCCTGTGCTCCTCACCCCTTTTCTGTTCTCCCGAAAGCAGTCAGTGGTGGAGGGTGAGGTGGGGCAGAGGGAACCAGGGCAACTTTTCTTAGTCCACATGACCCCCCTCCCCCAACACAGACGTCTGTGAGCCTCCCCATGTCCTTTTATAAAAGGAGGTAGGAGGGCAGACATGTTTGGAAATGCAGTAAATGGTTAATGAGAAAAGCAAATCAAAAGTACCCAAACAAGTTCTCTTTTTTTGGTTTCCTGGTAAGTTCTTGGTAGTTCTTGGGAGCAGTATGGGTGGACATGTTCCACATCAAGACAGTGTGGGAAAAAAAAATGGGAATGAGCCACAATACAGGGCTGTACCACGCTTCTGAATCCTGGAGGTGGGAATCCACAGCTATTTCAGGGACTGGGCAGTGTCATAGCAGGATTTCCCACCCCAGAAGCCCACGTGCTGAGTCAGGTCTTGGGAACAAGGCTGAGGTATCTATTTCAGTGTTCACTTGACTCCGTGGGATGTTAATAAACGCTAACCAAACAAAGGTTCTTGGCCACATAGGCTTTGGAAAAGCTGGCTTATTAAGGTTTCTTCACCGCGGGACATCTCAGGATCTTGAACCTGGGAATACGCATTGTGACTCTCCAAGAAGGAGGAAAAACTCCCAAACGTATTTGATCACAGAATGCTTTTAGAGCCAAGCATCTCATGGCGTAAGTGTCCCAGTGAAGAGATGTGGGGAAATGTTCGGCTCATCCCGTTCATTCCTAAGGCAAAAGCAACAGATCCATTACTCAGAATTGAATACTGAAGCTTCCTCAGCATGCAGCCGGAATTCTCATGAAGAGAGTTGAGTACTGGAGGCCGTGTGGCAAGTCTTAGGGCCAAAGGCATGCTGCGGGAGCACGAGCAGGCTAACGAAGTCTCCCGAATTCTGGTTTCTCAACTGTCTGTTGGGGATAAGAATAACATGGAACAGAGTTCTGTGAGGATTCAAGGAGATAACTGATGCCAGAGCCCAGGTGCAGGGGACCAGCACACAGTAGGCCTCTCCGGGGGCTCTGAGGTCTCTGGCAGGCTCCCACAGCCCTGACTCATCGGCACAGGAAGAGACCTGCTGGCTTTCCCCCAGTAGCAGCTCTGCCTTTCCTTGGCAACAGCCCTCCTCAGGTGGCCCAATTCCCTGCCATTAACAGGCTTCTCAAGTGGTCAGTCAGGGGCAGCTAAGTCCAACCTGGAACTTCAAAACAAAGCCCCTCAGGCAGGCAGTAATTGTGGCCAACAGTGCAATCATGCTCCAGCTTAAATGGCCTGAAAAAACTTCAGGAGGAAAAGAGCCAGTGTGCACAGCTTTCTAAATGCATCAGGTTTCTGGAATGCTCCAGGGCTCCCTGTGTACCACAGCCATAGCTTCTACAGGGGCTCAAATACATAAGAGCCCTGTATTTTAAGAGTCCCTACTATTTGCTTACCATTCCATTATCCATTCAACACATCCTGACTGCCTCCCTCTCTGGATGAAACACAGGACCAGGCATCAGGGTACAAGGGACCTGCCAGCCTAGTGAGGAAGGTAGACGAGTGGGGAAGCATTGGGACAGAGCTACAAACAAGCTGTATGAGAACAGGAAGGATGAGGCTCTTGATTCATTCCAAAGAGTGGCTTCAAAATCAGCTTACATTTAGGAACATTTGGCATATGGCCGATGATAGAACAGAAGATTTTTGCATACATTATCTCAGCACAGACATAATTATGATGCCATTTTACAAAGGAGAAAATAGAGAATCAGAGAGGTATAGGGAGTTGCCCAAGGCCACACAGCTCATTAGGGGAGGGCTGAGATTCGAACTTAAGTCAGCAGTAATCAACTGCTGAGCCAATTCAACTGAGCAGTCAGTGCTCCTGCCAGGGAGTTCTCTGAGGATTAGAGACAATCTCTGAACATCTTTACTTAACCTGGGGGCTTCAAATCAACGCTCATATTTTTCTGCCTCATATTTCTTTCCTCTGCCCTTTTTTCCTCTGATTTTGCTTTCAGTGGAATAAAAGCCGCCTACTTATATACATTCCACTCTTTTTTAATGTTTATTTTTAAGAGACAGACAGAGAGAGAGAGAGAGAGAGAGAGAGAGAGCACGAGTGGGGCAGGGGCAGAGAGAGAGGGAGACACAGAATCCAAAGCAGGCTCCAGGCTCTGAGCTATCTGCACAGAGCCCAACACAGGGCTCGAACTCACGAACCGTGAGATTATTACCTAAGCTGAAGTCGGCCACCCAACCAACTGAGCCACCCAGGCACCCCTACATTCCACTCAATTCAGAATTTAGTCAAAATGAGCAAACACGGAGTTCCCAAAGAAGCTTTTACCAGCACCCACCTTTCCTCATGCTCTGGGAGATGAGTAACCCCTTCAGTAACTCCTCCACCGCCCCCCCACCCGCCCCATTAAGACTTCCTGTAGGAAGCTCCCCACGAGGCAGAATGCAAGGGATTCTGAGGTCTAGGGCACCTGAGCCCTCAGTGGGGGGCTGGGGAGGAGAGGAAGGGGTGCTACTATGAGATCTCCTCCCCAGAAGAGGCTGGGAGCCTCATCTCCAAAGGCTGGGGGCTGGCTCCAGGCCTAAAAAACAAAGCCACTCCTCTCTTGTGGGGAGATTCCTTGGAGGAATATTTATGAGACATTAAAACCACTGCCGTCAACTCTTTATAAAAATTCCTGAACATGTAATTATGGGTCCAGGATGAGATTCCTGGATATGGTCTAATTACTTCCCTGAAGCTCGTATTCCCCAGAGACTCAGGGCAGGAACATTCTGCCTGCAGTTCTGTTTCCTTGTCTCTTGGGTCTCTCTTTGCCCCTCCAGACTCTTTCCTGCATATGTGGTGCTGCTTTTCCAACCACTACTCCGTGCCCACTCTCCACACCCCACCTCTCTCTGCCCAGCTCTGAGCCAGGGAGGATGTCCCAGTGGATGCACCACTCGGGGGCCTCTGCAGGCCAGCACCAGCACCTTGTGCGGTGGGACTCATGGAAGGCACTAGCCAGAGAGGGAAGGGCAGGAGACCAACAGATGTCTTGCCTGCAGCTTCCGTGCTCTGGAGCTGCACCTGCCACGACCACAGCTCCCGCCCACAGCCTCTTCGGTGCCCCTCCACCACGCTCTCCTCAGCCTCCAGAAACACCACTTTCTCTCCTTGCCCCTTCACACCTGAGGTGGTTCGGGCTCCCCCCGCCTAGATGGCCTCAACATCTCTTGTTTAGTCCCTCAATTCTGCCTGTCCCGTTCCTGCTAAATGGTTCCTTCATTAAAGTCTCCTTATTTGAACCCCCTGGGATGAATTCTGATTTTCTGGTGGGAATCTGACAATAAGCAAATCGGGAAGAGAACTGCAACATTTCAAGCTCGTGCCACAACCGAGGTAAGGCATACCCCTGCTCAGTTACCACCTCACCGATGTGTTCTGGCATTCTGTGTTCTGTGTGAGTGTTGAAGACACAGGGGTGCTGGGCAACAGATGGTGTCCTCCAGCCAGGGAGAAACCCCTGTTCCTGTTTCCCCCTCCTCCCCTCCCCTCCCCCCAGGTACATATATATGTTTCTGACTTTAACCCTCATCTGAAACAGAACACCCCACTACCCACATCCTTGGTCAAAAAATATTAGAAATAATAATACTTGTCAACCCATAATTCATGTAGCAAACATGCCCTGAGAACCTTCTGTGTGTCAAGCCCTGTATAAGACACTGTGGTACAGAGTTGAATGGCCACATAAGGCATGGTCCCTGCCCTTGAAGACTCCTGAAGTTCATGTTTCTACTGACCAAAGAAACCTCCTGCACTAGGATAAAGATAACCTGCCCCTTTTTCTTCCCTTGCCACTGATTCATCTCATAAAACACAGCCAACCACGCACACACACACGCACGCACATCCACATGCACACACACACACACACACCTGAGCTTCAGCTGGATGACTGTGGATTCTGGCCCAATGCCACAGCAGTGCTTATCTGCAGCTTTCTGAACCCAGGTTTCTGGGTGATGCCCAGAATATGCACACAGCAGTGGGCCCCAGGGCACACGATTACTCTGCTTTCCTCAGGAGGACGCAGTGTTTCTCTGGTGAAGAGTAATCACGTCACAGAAATAGCACGAGGCTTTGCAGGCACGCCTCATGGATTCATGTAGCCTCAGTCACGGGTCATCTGGCCCATGCCCAGCCTCACACTTGCTGCTTTTGCTCCTCACATCGTGGGGCTTCTCCATTCAGTGTCCTTCCATCCAGGGAGGGGCACCCCCTTCTCTGTCCCGCTCTTCATCACCGCTCCTCTGCTGACACTGCCAGGTCATAAGCTCCCGTCTGGGACTCGGGAGGCCTGGCTTTCCATCTTAGCCCATCACTGGCTCACCTGCTGTATGAATGTGCACAAACCACTCCCTGTCTCTGATGCTTGAGCTCCCACCTGCACAGTGGGGGGTCTGAATGGTCAGGAACAACTCCGCAGTGAAAAATGACCACGCATCCCAAAGCCTGCTGTCACTGAACGATGACAATGGATAGTAAGTGAAAGCTGCCTAGAGACACAAGTTGGGGGCTGCCTGACCAAAGAGGCATGGAGTGAATGGAAGGCGGGTCCCATGAGAGCTAATTCACTCAATTTCAGCCAGTGGGTTTCACTGTGGCTGCACCTTACAATCACTGGAGGAATTATGAGGAATCCTGATGCCCAGGCTGCTCTCAACACCAATCAGATCAGAATTTCTGGGGCTGTCATCCAGGCACCAGCATTTTTTCAAAGCTCCCTTTGTGATTCAAATGTGCAACCAAGCCTGAGAACCACTGATGTGTATTCACTACCCACATTTTGGGTATGTTTCACCAGACGGTCAATAATGTCCATTTAGAACACATAGTTTCAACTGAGGGGTAGAGTTTTCAATCATAGAAACCTGAAAGAAGCTAGGTTATTAAGGATTCTTTATTTACCTGTGCCTCATCTACAGAAAGTATAATCCTCTATTAAGAAGAGAGTATATATGGATTAACTTCTATAATCAAAGAATGTAATTAATAACCCAGTTAGAACAAGATTTTGAAGAGCTAATAATCCCTAAATACAAATTATGTAGCCTCATTAAAATCTAACCATTAGAAACTCTACTTAACAAACAACCCCTTGTCTACCAATTTGCTTTATTTTATAGCTATAGAAAAACTAATTTTTCCCTGTCCTGTGAGATCATCCCGCCAAAGCTTTTCAAAGGTCCTACCTCATGGGTTTCAGCCTGTTGCCATCACTTTTCCTAACACCTCCCTCTCAGTGGGTTAAGTTCTAATTGTCCATCCTCTCTCCTGATTATGCCACACCTCTGCCCAGCCAACCCCCATTTGCCATGTGGGACTTTGAGTACCTGCTATATCTTTTCTAGACTGCACTCCCACTCAAAGACAGCGTATTATAACCTTTCAACTTTAGCTTGCTCCAAAATCGCTTACGCACATTCTTTCCATTATAGAATAATGAAAAGAAGGTAACACTTTGGAATCAGCTCTGGCCGAAAAATCTAAAGCCGGAGTTGAGAAGGAGACCCACAAATGTGCAGCCACCTGGTCGCTGGCACGGATGACACTAAAGTGCTCTGAAGAAAAGGTGGTCTTTCCAATAAATGTGGGTGAGTCAATTGGCTATCCATATAAAGAAAATGAACCTTGACCTCTATTTCACACCACAGGAGAAAATCAATTCCAGATGGACTGCAGATCTAAATGTAAGAGGGAGAATAATAAAAGTTTTACAAGAAAATGCAGGAGAACATCTTCATGACCTTGGGGTAGGCAAAGTTTTCTTAAACATAAAATTGTGCTGACAATACGAGAAAAAAAATTGATACGCTGAACTTCATCAAAATTAGGAACTTCTCATCAAATGATACCATTAAGGGAGTAAAAATACAAGCCAGAGAATGAGAGAAGATATTGTCAATATCTGACAAAGGAGTCGTGCCAGAATATGTAAAGAATTCCCATAAATAACTAAGGGAAAAAGCACACAAGCTCATTTTAAAAAGTCTTGAATAGGTACTTCACAAAATAGCATAGCCAAATGTTCCAATAAACACATTAAAAGGAGCTCTACTTCATTAGATACTAGAGAAATGCAAGTTCAACCACCATGAGATATAACTATACAACCACCAGCATGGCTAAAATGCAAAAGGCAGTTGTTAGGGAATACACGGAGTAATCAGAGCTCTCACACAGTGGGGGTGTAAGTGGGTACAAACACTCTGGCAAAAACAGCCTGGCAGTACCCACTAAATCTGAACACACAGATATCCGATAACCAGAAACTCCAATCCTTGGATGCAATTCGTACCAGAAGACAGGTAAAGAATATTTGTGAAAGCACCATTTGTAGTAACCCCACACCGCAAAGTCACCAAATGTCCACCAACAGTAGAGTGGGGAAATAAATTATGTATACTCACACTAGGCAAAACTTACAAAGTGAAGAAATGAATGCACGACAACATGTATCTTGTGAACATAATGCCACGTAAACGCCGCAGACATGAAAGAGTATATGTTCCATGACTCCATTTCTACTAAATTAGGAAACAAGCAAACAAACCTGTAGTGTTACAAAATCAGGACAGCGGTTACCCTTGCCGGAATTGAGGGGAAAACAGACCGAGAGGAGCAAGACGGGGACCTCAGGAGGCGATCCTGTTCGGTTTCAGGATGAAGAATCTGGTTTCATAGGTATGTTCACTGTGAAAAATTCACTGAGATATACATTTATGAGTAGTGCACTTTTGTTTATGTATATTATATGTTGACAAAAGGTTTACACACACACACACACACACACACACACACACACGGAATCTGGCTATTTTACCCTTTAATTATGTGTGACTTTGGCAAGGCACTTAACCTATCTGGTATTCAGTTTCCTCCTCTGTAAAAATTGGAATTGAAATACCAACCACCTACTTTTCAGGGTTGTTGCAAGGATGAGATGAAAGAAAAAGTATGCACGCATATGGCACCTGGCATACAAAGCGTGCACTCTGTAAATGCGTTTCCCCTCCCTTCCCTATCGCGACTCTATAATAGCCTCTTACAACCAGAGAACCGAGAGGAACCATCACTTTATGGTTTCTACATTTAAAAGGAAACAAAACAACTAGGGTGCCTGGGTGGTTCAATCGGCTGAGTGTCTGACTCTTAATTTCAGCTCAGGTCATGAGCTCAGGCTCGTGGGATTGAGCCCCATGTTGGGCTCTGTGCTGAGCATGGAGTCTGCTTGGGATTCTCTCTCTCTCCCTCTCTCTCTCTCTCTCTCTCTCCCTCTCTTGCTCTTGTTCTTGCTTTCTCTCTCTCTGCCTCCTTCCTTCTGCCCCTTTCCCTCACTTGCTCTCCCTCTAAATTATTTTTTTTTAAGCTAAAAAATTAAAAACAAAAACAAAACAAGACCCGGACAAAAGACACTTTCAGTATTAAAGGCGGCCAGGGCCTTTCACAGATAGTCTTAAAACGTTTGGAGAGTCTGTGTATGGATAACAACAATCCCACCCCCGGAGAGGTTAGAAGCAGGCCCACGTCATGGCAACAGGACTGTGTGCTAGATCAGTTAATGCAGAAACAGGGACAGCAAGGACCACACGGAGAGGACAGAAAGAACACGGCAGCCTGCTGCCTGCCAATATGGCAGCCACACTCTTTTCTTTTAACCACACGCGGGCCGACTTTTCCAGCAGCAAAATTCTTCACAGACAGAAAAAAAAAAAAAAAAGGAAAAACCACTCTGTTTCCTTAAAACAAGTGCCAAGTCACAATGTGTGAAAGTGCAAGTCACAGAAAACATGAGATTCCCAGAAAATAAACTTGTCATTACCAGGCCCTGGAAAGCAAGCACTGTAGCCCCTTCCTCCCCGCCACATCCAGGTGCAGTCTTCTACTGGGGGGGCCCACGCTTGTCCCTGTATCCTTTCCTTCGCCCGGCAGACACAGATGGAGAGTGGACGGGTGGGGCCAGCCTGGTGCTGGCTGGACACTGGGCATCCAGAGAAGAGAGAGCCCAAGCCCTGCCTTCATGGGGCCTGAGGTTTGGAGAATTCCAGCAGGCACATGGGAAATTCTAATGCGGGGAACGGCATGCCGACTCACAGAGAAATACACGGCACTCAGGAACCGGAGAGGAGAGGACACCTTCCTGCAGAAGAGGACACCTGGGCCAAAGCTTAAAGGGTGAAGAGTGAGGTGTAGACATTCCCAAACAGAGGGGCCAGTGTGAGCAGAGTCCAGAAGGGAGAAATTGCCCCTGGTGTTGCCGGAACCGAGGGTGGAGCAAGGAGTTCCGGGAAAGAGTCTGGAGGGGTTGGTGGTGCCAGATCGAGGAGGGCCTTCCATGGACTGAGTTCTGCAGGCCAGTGGTTCTCAGTCCTGGCTGCACATCATAGTCACCGAGCATCTTCCAGACATGCTCATGTCCTGGCCTCGTGCCTACAGATGCTGGCTTAACGGGTCCATCATCAGTGCTGCTTAGAAGAGCCCCAGGTGCTTTTGCAGTGTGCAGCCAGCACTGGGAGGCACTGCTAGAGTCCAGGGGTCTGCAAACTACAGGCCTGGGGCCAAATCAACTACCTTATGCTCAAGAGCTAAGAATGGTTTTTATCCAATAAACATCTGCAATCGATTTCATGGCAGGGAACACTACTAACTCCAATTAAGCAAACCCCCATTTGAACTCCCAATTAATCAAGATGGTATCTCCTCTCCGAAAAACGAAATTCCATCCTTCTCGTCAGTAGACCTATATTGCAAAAACGGCATTTGATTATTATTATATTCTAAGCTTCATTAATAAAACGTATGTGAAAATTTGTTTTCTCTCTTCTTACACGAGCATTCATATAATATCCTCAATTTAGGCCTCTTGGACCACAAACTCTGAAAGATTTACTATCTGGCCTTTTACAGAAAACATCTGCTGACCCCTGCTATAATTGATGGGGGGAGACGGAATGGCTTGGAGCAGGAGGATAACGTGTGGGCTTGCATTAGGGAGGCCAGGGAAGTGGCCATCACTTTAGTGTTGGCCCAGGAAAATGTGGCATGAGCCAGAGCAGTGGGCTGGAGGTGTGGTGGGCAAGCTCTGGGCTCAGAGGTTAGAGGAGGAGGCGACATGCACGGGCCGTAGCAGCTGATGTATGTGTGCAGTAAGGATGAGAGGGAGGTCCAGAGGTCCTTGGGACCACCAAAGACCATACAGAGCCACCAGCACTGCCATGTCTCCATCCTGGCCAGGGAGGGCAACCCTGAGGCTTGTCGCAGCACACATAGAGGGAGACAACTCGAGTCCCTTTGCTTTCTGTTCTTCTTCTGAAGGATCCTATTTGCTCTTTGTTACTCTTGAAGATGGCTCTCTTCCAGGCATGTCTTTGCACGCACAAAAAAGCAAAGAACGAAACTGTGCCTTAAAATCGTTTGGCTCCCTGGGGCGCCTGGGTGGCTCAGTCGGTTGAGTGTCTGACTTCAGCTTGGGTCATGATCTCACAGTTCATGAGTTCGAGCCCCGCGTCGGGCTCTGTGCTGACAGCTTGGAGCCTGGAGCCTGCTTCTGATTCTGTGTCTCCCTCTCTCTCTGCCCCACTCCTGCTCACGCTCTGTCTCTGTCTCAAAAATAAATAAACATTAAAAAAATTTTTTTAAAAATTGTTTGGCTCCTGGACCCCCAAGTACCACCCAGCATGGCAGGCAGGGTGGTTATTAGCTCCCCAGTTTACAGACAGAAGACAGGCCTAGAGAGGAGCTACATGTTGGCCGATGTGGAGTCTTTCTACTCGCCCTCGATGTGCTGGCATGACACCGAGACCAACTGGTCCCTAACTGTTATCAGAACATCCTCCTTGTCTGTGTCATGCACATTATGTCCTTGAACCTCCATGTAAGCTCCTGAATACCAGCACCTGTGATCGCACTCCCCCAGATCCTCGGCTCCGGTGCTGGTCAGCCATGGGTTCAAATCCTGACCCTGCCGTGTCCTCACTGCTCTGAGCCTCAGTTCCTTCCTCTGGGAAGAGGAGCTTGAGACTCTCCTGTATATGGTTGTTGAGAGGCTTAAATAGGATCATAGAAAGTGCTTAGTCCAGTGCCTCGTGCATAATAAGTGCTCCATAGTGCATAGTATTTCATTAGGGAGGCTCCCCCTTGGCAGTCTTGGTTCTTATTATTGCTGGAGTCTGGCCAGACAATGCAGGGAGGCAGTGTAGTTGAAAGTGCGAACTCAGGAGACAAAATGCTGGAGTCCCAAGCCCAGCTCTGCCCCTTACTGGCCGAGTGATCTTGGGTGAGTCACTTGTAAAAATACACTACCAGTGATAGTGCAGTCACGAGAATTCAGTGAGTTAAAATAATGTAGGACATTTGGAACGGTGCCTGGCAATAGTAAGCGTTCTGGAAGTCTGAGCTATTGTTATTGTTTCACAGTTCTTTTTATTTTCCATGGTAATTTTAACAACTAGGCCAGTAACTGGGACCCAGCAGAACTTGCAGGAACAGTGAGCCTGCCGGTACGTTTTTTCACCCAGCACTTTGCAGGCCTTGCCTCTGTGCTTTGCCGACAATGGCCCTGGGGATGCCAGGTGCCAGGACGCTCCCCCGGCATACCCGAGTTCCTCACATCTTTGCGAACTACTGCAAACTGATTAACCCAGCCGTGGACTGGCGGTCCTCACGTCTGTGTGGACTTACACAGCGATGTAGTGAATATTCATCACAGAGCCCACAGGCTCTTAACAATCCTGACCCTCGGAAACTTCTCAACCCACAGATTTTTCATTTTTTAAATAACTCATTTGGTGACAAGACCTGACCTGAAGTGATGTGAAGCTATTTATTGTCTTTATTTTCCCCACTTCGAGTGAACAGTTCACGGCAGAGAAATTAATGGGCTTGATTATGGAGCACTACCCCAGACTCCGCCGGGGAATTACATAATATACAGTGTACGTGCCCTAGTTCCTTTCTAAAATCTAAAACCATGCCAAGTTCCAAAACGCATCTGACCCCAAGGGCTTTGGGTGACAGACTGTGGACATGCATTTATTATTTCCATGGGACAGCTGTAATCACTTCCATCATCCCTTCAACCAAAAGATACAGAAAGCTAGTGTTTGCCCATAACCAAATGACTATTTCTCTTTGAGAAAGAAATCAATAAGGGGTGTTTTCTAGAGAGAACCAAGAAATAAGATCGGCTTTCCTCGTTTCATGCAGTGGATAGTTCAAAAAATGGTTACGTTACAATCACCACAGACTCCATCAGACTGTTTCTCACAGAAAAATCCAGGTCTGGGGTCAAGGACAGCCAACGTGGCTTAGCCCCAGGCACACAGCAGGATGGGTGTGGAGGTGGAACAGGTTCTTTCAGAGTACAAGCCTTAACCTCTGCCTCAAGGCCCTTCTGGCTCACATTCTCCTTATGATGTTTGCTTACTGGGAAATTCGGGGCGGATGGAAGGTTTGCGCTGAAGCAGGGCAGGAGAGAGGCACATTGTGAACCTGGAGGCAGAAGGAGCAAATTGCAACTGAACAATTACTTCATAGGCTAATTGGGAGATGCCCACTCTAAATTGCTAATAGCCTCGGGGCACTGAAGTGACAAGCTAAATTAGCAGGCAAGATGGCTGGGTTGCTTGCTAGTGAAAGTCCCTCTTAGTAAAGGAAAGTCTCAGGAAGGAAACACGCCCATGTGATGATTCTGTATATGCTCCTGGATTACAAAGGTTTGGGGTAAAAAAAAAAAAAAAAAAACCCAACCACAGGCAGTGGACAATCAGCCTACAGGGCCCCAGTTTCCCAAAGTGGTGTCGAGGCACCCCCCCCAAGACTCCCATCCCCGTAATATACAGGGGTGGAGCCGGCGATGGGAAACATAGGTCCTGATCTCTGCTATGGCCTTGCTGAGCAACTTCAGGCCAAAGGCAGGGCTCTGAGCAGCACCTTGTAGATCAGGAAGCATGAGAAATCTCTACCCTCCCATCCTAGTCAAACAGGATTGATTCTCAGGCTGCTTCAAGCACCCAGCCTGTCCTTTCATTCTCCCTTTTCCTGCTTCTCTTCACAAATGAAATCTGGAATCCCCAGCACTTTAACACTGGGAAGGGACAGAGTGATCCACACACAGGGGGCAAAGAGACAAGGGAAGACTTGAGTGATAATCCATGCTGGTTCCATGGCTGTCCACCCATCATGGCTCAGGGGGAGGGGACACTGGCTCCACCTCTACTCCCCCACCTGCCCCCAGGACCCAAAAGCTCCTGTCCTTCCTCTTCCACACCCTCCAGGGCCCTGGCCTCTTTTCCTTGTAGCCATTCTTTTCTTATGGTACCCTCTTGCCTTCCTCTGAAATCCTGCTACAACAGACTGTGTGCCTACTATGTGCCAGGCAAATATACCCACAGAGACCACTGGGCTTGGTTGTTCAGACAGCCTTGTGGAATAGAGGTCACCCCCTTTTAGAGAAGGGGGTCCAAGGCTCATAGATGAAGCAGCTTGCCCAAAGTGATATGACTGACAGGTGGTGGTGGCGGTGGTCGTATTCAAACTCAGGTCCCTGGGAAGTTTCCAGATGTCTGTGGGCTTCCATTTCTTCATCTGTACACCAAGCTTAGTCCTACCTTTTTCACAGGATGCTTTCAAAGACTAAATGGGATATCAGCAAAGCTGTGCATCTGTCCTCGGCGGTTGTAAGAGTGTCATATCCCAAGAAGGGGGTGAAAGCATAGCTTCTGGTTCCCATTTGTGGAGTCTTCACAGGGCAGGAACATGCCATCCCTCTCAACAGCCCCTCCATTTTAACAATGGCACATGGGATGGAAATGAAAGAAAGGCAGGCCCAGAAAATGGGCACTGGGTGAAAGCTCTTCCCAAAGGAGCAGGGGTGAGAACTCCAAGATGTGTATGAGAACCAGAGACAAGCTGAGTCTGTAACTGCTGCCAGAAGGGGGGAGGGAATGTTCCAGAAGGTGATAGAACCAGGGGAGTCTGGACTTTGCCCTGGTCAGTGTGGAGCTGTGTCAGGGAGTGAGGAACAGATGTCTGGCTCTGGCAGTCACTGGGTGGGAACAGGGTAAGAGTGGGACCGAAGGAGAGGGGGGCTGCCTAGACAGAGGGAAGGAAGTTTCTTGGGCCCGAACGTTGGCAGAGGCCTCAAGCTTGTTCTTTAAAAGGAAGAAAATGAGGGGTACCTGGGTGGCTCAGTTGGTTAAGTGTCCAGATTCGGCTCAGGGCATGATCTCACGGTTTGTGGGTTCAAGCCCCGCGTCAGGTTCTGTGCTGACAGCTCAGAGCCTGGAGCCTGCTTCGGATTCTGTGTCTCCCTCTCTCTCTGCCCCTCCCCTGCTCGTGCTCTGTCTCTCTCTGTCTCAAAAATAAATAAATGTTAATTTTTTTTTTTAATGAGAATTGCAATCCCGGCTCCCCCTAACCTGGAGTGACATCAGCACATCACCCACAGAAATGCCTGCAGACTTGCTAAACCCTAGTTCTCCCCAAATTTGTCCTGCACTCTCTGACATGCTCAGTAACTGTCAGGTTTACTATCCTGGAAGGCTTTCTTCAGAGCAAGAGAGAGCTCTGGAAAGAAACTGGAGCCAACAAGCATTTGAGGAAGCCTGGCTCTCCTGAGGGTCCCACAAGCCCTCTGGGCACGTGAGAAGGGGTGACCCCGCTGGTCCCATGCCCCAGCAGCTCCCACAGGTCAGAGGCACAGAGGAAACGGGCCGGATCTGACCTGGATTTTCCAGCTTCAGGTCCTTCCTCTCTTGTTACTTCCTAGCTATAGGATTTTGAGCAAATCACCTTTTGAACCTCAGTTTTGGCATCTCTAATAGGGCTGAGGATGCCACCTACCCTTAGGATGTTTGTGGGAATTTAATGTGATAATCACTGTTTAGTGAGCTGTAATACACCATATACGTGTATTATTCTATTTACCACTGATATGTGCTAACCAACTATGGGGGTTTGAATTGTGCCCCCCGCCCAAAAAAAAAAAAAAAAAGTTTGTTGAAGTCCTAATCCCTGGGACCTGGGCTGATGACCTTATTTGGAAACAGGGTCTTTGCAGGGTAATTAAGGTGTAAATGAAACTGAGGTGAGCCCCTAATCCAGTATGACTGGTGTTCTTACAAAGGAGAAGAGACACAGAAGAAGACACAGAGAAGAATGCCATGCAAGGGCACAGAGATGCGCAGAGAGAAGACGGCCATGTGAGGACAGAGGACAGAGTCACGCCGCAGTTATCACTTACAAGCCACACATGCCGCGGATTACAGGCAACCACCGGAAGCCAGGAGAGAAGGGGCCAACCCTGCCTGAACCTTGATTTTGGACTTCTTGCCCCCAGAACTGTGAGAGAATATACATTTCTGTTGTTTTAAGCCACTCGGTTTGTGGTATTTTGTTATGGCAGCCCTGGGAACTAATGCACTCACCGTGCTGCCATGCAGAAAGTGCCCTAACAGAACAAAGTGTTGGGGAGGAAAAAGAATTCATTCCTCCCCTAGTGCTTTGCACCTGCTACAATCTCTTTTGCATCAGCCTTCTGCCTTCCAATCCTGTGCTCGGACCTACCTGTTGTCCGCGAGATACCTCTGGAAAGGAGTCTAAATGGTACTACCACTTTCTAACGTTGATACATCCCGTAGTAGCTGAGAACCCACTGCATCCCGGGGCCAGGCATGGTGGGTACAGAGCTGAACCTCACAGACCCCACTGCTGAAGGCACAGAGTTTACAGTCTAGAGAGAGGACACTTTGAACAAGAAACGGTAAGCGGGAAACAGGTACTGGAGGGGAAGTGGCATGCATGTGGTTCGAGGAAATGCAGCAAGAGGGATAAACCATGACCCACTACGTGTGTCAGCAGTTCATGTTGACAAACTCCCACAAGTTCCAAGAGGTCACTCCTCAGTTCAAGAATTCTCTATGACTCCCAGCGGCTCCAGCAGGAGTCCCATCCTCTTATTTAGAACTCTCCCTATCCCTCTCTAGATATTTATCACCCAACCCTCACTTACAAACACTTTGTACCCCTTCCTGCAAACAGACAGGCAACACAGGCTTTGGGGAATCCTAAGTGAGAATCCTGGCTCTGCGTATGACCGAGTATGTCGTATGCCTTCTAGTATCATTGAATATTTCTCAGAGACATGTTCTGGACTCCCTACTCAGGATAGAGATTAGTAAGACATGTTTTTCCTGCTCTCAAGCAGCTAAAGACCAAATTAGAGCTCCTTGGCCTCTGTTTGCCCATCTGCGAAATGGGGGCATGGTAGTAGTCCTACTTTACCATTGGCGTGAGGAGTATGTGTGTAACAAGGGTTGAGCACTCAGCAGGTATGAGATGAACACCAGAACCTCATGCACTTATTTTCTTGACTATCTTGGCTCAGACCTTCCCCCTGCCTTTGTCTTTTCCTTTCATCTTGACTTCTTCATGGCCAATACATTTTTAAGACTCAGATGAAATCCTAGTCCTCCTGTAGACTTTTCTCCACCCAGTCTCGGGTTTCCCACCTCCACAACAGTGTGAGTCTCAATTTTCTCAGTACTCTCCCCAGCGGGATGGTCCAATCAGGCATCTTTGTGTGTCTTAAGCCCTTCTTGCCTCTCCTAGCTCTTTGTGTCATGCTTTCTATCTAGTTCTTGTTCAGGGAGTGTCTGTATATTGGCTTGCTTATGATTGCATCGTTGCAAGCCCCAAGAGAAGGGTGGGTGGGGAGTCATACAAAACCCCTCAAGGATTGGGTGACTCAGGAGCCAGCACTGCCTAAAAGTTGAGACAAGGGGCCGTCCTCAATAGAAGCCTTGTGATCCCCAGACCTGAATGGCCTCGCCACTTCTGCCTTCCTGGTTCCACACTTTTGCAGGGGCCGCGTTCTGCCCAGGAGCAACGAGATGGCTACCAAATTGCAGCTCTAATTGAGAGGCGAGCAGGGGAATGGCTGGGGACACAACAGCCCATAGGTGGCCAAGCTGAAGCATCTGCCTCCGCTCCTTTTGTGTGGTTCCCAGCCCATTAAATGCACTATTCCCTCTGACCTTCAGACACGGCGGCTGCTGGGCCTCCCTATCCCTCTCTCCTCTCTGGTTCACACTCCCAATCTCCTGGAGGCAGAGAAGGTGGCGCAGCCTGAGTAACTTTATGAGTCACTGAAGCCCAGAAAAACACATTCAGAAGAAAGCTTCTCTCTCTGTCTGCAGGGGCAATGATAGAGGGAGAATGGGCCACTGTCATGGACAGAGGGGACCCTCATTCCTTCCCTGTATGACATTTCCCTGAATGATGTGGATGTGCCAAGCAGCTTCAGAGCCAAGGCCACAGGAGTTTCAGCAGGGACCTTATATTCACATGGCAGACGTACGGGGCACAGAGAAGGAAACCACTGATGTTGGCTTGAGGGGTCAGTGAAGGATTCAAAGGGCCGATACTCAGGGCAAAGCAGGAGCTAAGAAGCCAAGGGCATAGCTGGGGACACACACGATTCACAGTTACCTACTACGTACCAGGCTGTGTGCTTGGAGGTTTCCATACGTGATTTTATTTCATCCTCAAAACAGCCCTATGGTATAAGTGTTATTGTTACAAACATGACCATTTTGCAAA
The DNA here is from genome assembly GCF_022079265.1 of Lynx rufus. Taxonomy (NCBI): domain Eukaryota; kingdom Metazoa; phylum Chordata; class Mammalia; order Carnivora; family Felidae; genus Lynx; species Lynx rufus. Next base: position 53,193,846 of record NW_025814897.1, on the reverse strand, counting down.
TGAAGAAGCCCAGGGAGCTGAGTAGCCTGAACCAGTCGAGAGTCAGTGAGAGGCCGGGTCAGGATTCTAACCCAGGTCTGGCTGCCCCAAAGTCTGCCCTCTCCACCATGTGCTGCATGGCCATGGCATGACCACACAGATGTTCAGTCCTGCTCTTCTCTGCATGCTGTTTCCCAAGTTCATCTGCTATTCTCAAACGTTTGGCATCAGGATAACTCCTTTCCAGGCCAGAGGTAACCACCATTCAGGGCCAACAAGGGATGACATCCTCGCAAATAAGATACGGAGTAAGAGTAAGTGGGGGGTACAAACAGCTGTGCTGCTTCAGGAGCCACGAAGGCAGAAGTGAAGAGCCTCCAGGTCTATAGGTCACAGGACTCCTACTGAGAATGGATGGTCCTCTTGCCTCAAATTGTTTCAGCAGGGCTAGCTTCTGATGGTCCAATACATGGGAGGGGTGGGGGTATGTGACATTTTTTCCTCCCTTCTTCTGAGCCTTAAAAGTCATCAGCAAATGAATCTACAGATACTGTCAGAGGGAGGCTGCATGGTGGAGAGTCAGAAGAGAAACAGTCTAGCATTTAAAAATGCCAACTCCAGGCTGCCACGCAAGACATCCATTTATACGTGGTTTCTCATTAAATCTGCATGACAACCTTGCACAGAAGGTATTATTGTTATCATTCCTGCTGAAGAAAAATTAAAGCTCAGAAAGACTATTTTTTAAATTAATGAATTTACATCTGCACCTTTATTTACATTTATCCCAACCTGTACAAGAAAAATTACAAAGGGTCCCACACAGACAGAAGGTGTAAAATCTGAAATGTGGCCCAAGATTGCTGCAAGTTCTATGCTTTTCCTTCTTTCCCGTGCTTTGCAGCACCCCACCACATGTGCCCTTTGATCTAGGACACCCCAAACCCTCAGCTTCCACTCTGGGTTCAAAACAGGATTCGGGAGACAAAGGTTCCATTTGCCTGTGAATTTTCAGAAGCAGCAGACAAGGGGGGTGGGGGGAGGGTCTATCTGGGTTGAGAGTTAGGTCAGGTGCTTTTGAAAGTCAGCAATATTCACCCAGCCCTACCTCTCAGGGCCCTGAAAGAGATGTGGACGGGAGGCCATGGCCGCACTTCCGTGACCCTGAGCCGATCGTTTAATCTCCGTGTAGTTTTGTTTTTTCGTCCATATCATGAGAATATTAATAGCACTTGCTACTGCTCACTGACAGAGATGTTAAGGGGAGTGAGTGGGGAGAGGGATGCGAACATGTTCTGTAAGCCGTAAACTGCCATACAAATGTGAGGGCTTATTTCACTGCTACCCAGGTAATGGCTCTCAGCAGGGCGGACCCAATACGACCTGACCTTAAGTGACACATGCAGAATTTACTCAGTTGCATTCAATACACATATCCGAGTGCCTGGTTCTGTGATAAAAGACAAAAGACAGACACCGAAAAAAAGTAAAAGTCCCATTGTGTTGGGTTCTGGAACGGAGGTGGGGGCCCGTAGAGGAGGCTGGTAAAGCAGACGCAGGATAGACAAGAAAGGAGCTTCCAATAAGGGGGTGTTGAACAGAGCCTTGAAGTAGGATTTGGCCAAGGGGACGTATAGAAGGCACTCCAAGCTGTTCCCTCTGCACAGAGGGCTGAGCAGAATGGCATGCAGAGGGAAGTGTGGTAATTCCATGGCGAGGAGTTAGCCTCACAGGTGCCAGAGGGAACAGGATTTGTTCTTCAGTGGGATGTCCCTGCAACCGCCCTGCATGACTTTCACGGCCAGATGCGTGAAGATGGCCCCAAATCTCACTGACCCCAGGGACTGCCAGAACTTCTTCTGCCATTTCTTCCTGTGATTTGCTAGCAATCTCTGAAGTCAAACCAACCCACCTGAGTTCCAACAGTGTTAGAAGAAATCTATGAGTTCCATATTCTTCCCCGGGGAAGGAGAAATCAACGGAAATGAGTAGTTGTTTCCTGTATTTACACGGTTACTTTCTTCTCACTTGAAATGACTTATGAACAAGGATTAATCTTAGGAAGGCAGAGGAAAGTTGTGATCTCTGCCACCATGGGTAGGGAAGAAGGACGGGGCGGGGGTGATATTCTCTGCTTTGTCAGAACAATTAAAGACTTCGATTCCTTGAAAAGTGAGAACAGAACTAAAGCTAGAAGAGATCTTGGCGGTGATATGGTCCGACATGCTGCCCAGTGTAAGTTCTCTTTATAAAACAGCCTGGCCAACTGGTAGGCACCAAGTCTTTGCTTCAACAACTTTTGCTTATTAACTGGTAATTTCACGGATCATACTTCTGGTGGAAACACACACACTGCACATAAAGACACAGAGAGAAACAGATGAGGAAATGTGGCTTTTTGGAAAGAGAGTCCAACTTGGCTCCTCCGCTTCCACAGATTAAAGCTACTCTGACCTCAGGCAAAACATTCAAACACTCCTTCTCCTCTGTGGAGAGTGGGTTGTAAAACCTTCCTTGCTGGGGTTGTGAGGATTAAGTGGACTAGTGTATAGAAAGTGCCCAGCAGAGTTGCCTGGCACGCAGCCAGTACTCAATAAATGGTAATTATTATTATCTCATTAGCCCAAACTCCCACACAAGGCAGAAATCCTTCTTTAAACAATCCTGACAAACTAGAGAGCGATCAGGTCTCCACTTGAATAAATATTTGTTGATTGATTTGGTAATCAGTTGGTTCTAAACACCCAGACACACACACACACACACACACACACACACACACACACACACACACACACCCTATGAGTATTTCTCCAAATTCTCAGAGATTTCACAAGACTACATCTCTCTCCACTGGGCGGTACTTAATTACTTAATGGTTAAATCCTTCCCAGTGTGGAGTCAGGCTCTGTCACTACAACTCTTCTCCAGTCCATGGTTTTCTTTTTTTTTTTTTTTTAATGTTTATTTATTTCTGAGACAGAGACAGAGCATGAGTGGGGGAGGGGCAGAGAGAGAGAGGGAGACACTGAATCAGAAGCAGGCTCCAGGCTCTGAGCGGTCAGCACAGAGCCCGACATGGGGCTCGAACTCACAAACCGTGAGATCATGACCTGAGCCGAAGTCGGTCACTCAACCGACTGAGCCACCCAGACGTCCCACAGTCCATGGTTTTCTTAAACAATTTTTTTTTAACCACACAGAAACGTTTGAAGAACTTCCCAGAAAACTGCACATATATGGAACCAACTGCCTACAACTTCAGGAGTACCTCAGATCTCATGAAGGGCTTCGTCCTCCAGGCTAAGCACCACTATTCTAGAACCTTGCGGAACAAGGCTCTGCAGGTGCAGATGCCCCTTCTCTGGTTCACCAAGCACCCTCTCACCTTCTTCCCCCAATACGCTCCCACTAACTTCAGAAGAGGAAAGCAACACTGGACTCAAGTGCTGCAGTCAGCACGCTACGGTTCACCAGATGGTGCATCATTAAGCCTCAGTTTCCTCATCCACAAAATGGGGAAAATAATAGCATCTACCTCATAGTGCTGTTTTGAGGGTTGAAAAGGGTAATGCACGTTGATGCTTAGCACAGTGCCTGGCACAGAGTAAACACACAATATAAGTTGGATTTTGTTATTGTTCCTATTATATCTGTTCCCTTAACCTCCCCCTCTTATAGTTTGCTGTTGTCCACTTAAAGAGATGTTCCAGAACATACATATAACTCCCAGACTCAAAACAGTCCTAAGTGTCATACCTTAGGTGTCAGGCAGGGGGCGCTCTGCCCAAGTCAGACTTGGGATAGCGCTGGCCTGGGCCAGACTCCTAGAGGAACAAGGACATTTATATGATCACTGGGTAAAAAAAAATGAGAAAAATTTGAACCACTGCTTTTAAAATGCATTGGTTCAACACATTAAAAACCTTTATAAACAAAGGGTCTTGGAGACAGAATAAAAGGGATCTACGGAAATTTAAAAAAAAAAAAATTGAGAATCCCAATGCCTTTCCCTTCTTTTCGTTTCTCCTTTCCCCCATCTCTTCTTCCCTTTTAAAAAACAAACATGTATTGAGTGGTTACCTGTGTCAGCCTTGTGCTAGGCATTGGGAACACAAGACAAATAAACCCTGGTTTCTGCCCTCAAGGAGCTCACAGTCTAGGGAGGACGCCAACTTATAAAGAGAACACAGTGGGACAAGTTCCCCAACAGGATTAAGTACAGGTGCTGAGGTTGCCGGTAAGAGTCCAGACTCCAGGTGGGACACAAAGACATAAGGGATACTGCCCGGAAAGGGTAACACTCAAATTGACACCTTTTAATCATTTCTAATAGACATTTTTGCTGGTTATAAAAGTAACACATACTTATCGCAGGAGATTTAGAAAGCACAACAGTGCCAGAAAAAGAAAACATCAACCATTTCTCACCACTACAGGCAACTACTGACACATTCTGGAGCATTTCTCTATCTTTCAGTCTATGTATTTCACATAAATGAGCTCATTATATCTAAACAATTTGATAGGCTCCCTTTCTTACTTAACATTGAAACATAAGCATTTTTCCATCAAGCTCATCTGTAAGAGTGACCCTCAGATCTTTGATTTGGGGGACAGAGCCCCAGAGCCCCGGGGCCAGGGTTGGCCTAGAGGAGAGAGGACAAGCTGGGTTTCGGTGAGCAGGTCGAATCAGCAGTGCCTGTAGAGCATCCCACATCCCACAACTGTGGACGGTCGGAGAGCGGGCTGTGGCATTCGGGAGGTGGTCCAGGCCTAGAGGGTCCTCAGCACACAGGTGGTGGTTGACGCCATGGGATGGATGAGGTCCCTCAGGGAGGGTGTGCAGGGTGAGAAGAGAGATGACTAGGGTAAGGTCCCTGCCCTCTAGAAGCTCACAGTCTAGTTGCGTTCATGTGCAAGCCGTTCACCCCCAGCTAGATTGTAAGCTCCTTGAGGGCAGTTACCATTTCACACACAGCAGTCCCTCGCCAACCATGGGGGTCAGGTTTCTGAAATCCCCTGGGGCAGAAGTCAGGCTTGAGGAATTTAGGACCTTACTGGGGAAAAAATAGGGTTAGGGGAATGAAGTCACGAGTGAACTTATGAAATCATCATACTTTTTACATTGACATAAAAGAAAAACGTCAAACGTCAACAACAGCATATTCAAAACATTGAATATCAGTAATAATTAAATTATCCAAGTACTCTTAAATTAGCCACATATACTTTACAATTTATTTCCACTGTCCACCCCCTTAGGAGAGCCCTCCCCTTCCCAGCTCTTAACAATATGCTTGTAAATCCATTTTTTCATTGCCGGAAAAAATACACTCGGTAAGAATCATTTTCCTTCGTGTGTTTCACATGCATTCACATGTGTGAATTCACATTCACATGCAAATGTTCAATGCCTTTTGGTGTTTATGACTCTGAGCTACTGATTCCTATCTCTTGGTCCTACTCACAAGTGCATGCCACATCCTTACAGGTAGGGATGGGTTCATCTGATGGCTGATGAACTCCGTCCCACACTTCCCTCTCTGCCACTTCCTTGCAAATACCTCTGCTCTCGTCTGCCATACACTTCACCTATTGCCCTCTTCCCAACCTCTGGGCAGACTGCATCACTGCCCCGGAACTGACCTTGATTCCCATGGCTTCTGAGGGAATACGCAAATGGAAAGTTGTCAGTGTTAGAATTTGGAGTCTTTCTTCTGTAGACCCTAGCACGTTGTGCACTCCCTAGCTCCCAGTAGGTGCTCAAAGAATTCTTGCTGAACTGAGCAATTTCCTAGCCCAAAATAAAGGATGTGGATTTTATTTCTCTTTCCGCTCACTGCTCCAGATGAATATTAAACCTTGCACACAGCATAAATATTGAAATATTTGTAGGCACATTTAATTTTCCCTTCTGACAGGTCATGATGACAAGAAGGAACTAACAGATGCAATCTATCTGCATTCACGAAGGCAATTTTGAGTTCCACATGACATGCTGTCAATAGACTCAAAAGATATGGCCCTTTAGTGAAGGAATTCTCCATCTTTTCCAGCTCAGAGACCACTTGGATAAAGCAAAAGACCTACTAACCTGAGATTTCCCCGTGCATGTTCATGACACAGAAGGCTATTATCACCTTGACTAAATGGAAGGACTAGCACTGTTTTTGATGAGATACCGACAAGACAATGTCTTTTAATTGAAAAAATCAGTTACATTTACAAAGCACTTTACAGTTTACAAAATGCTCTCAGGTACATTTTTTTAAATCTCATTTGTTCTTACAGCTACCCTGTGAAGTGGTCAGAGAAGGCACTGGTATTTCCATTTTGCACATGAAGAAACTGAGGCTTACCCTAAAGTAAAGGGTCAAAAGGTGGGCAACTCACCAGTTAAATCGAGTCCCCCTCCCATTATTGTTACCAGCTGGGTTCCAAACAAAACATAAAACTGAATTGCAATGCTGTTCCACTGTCTTGTAATTGCCAGTGCCCGAGACCCAGCCTCAACCTAACGCCCACACCCCCACCACCTGTCTTCCTTATCCACTAGTCACCCTGCAAGTTTAGTAGCCAGCCTGGCCCAGGAAGACATTTGAGCTCATGACCTACGGGGAAAGGTAATGAAGACATATTCCATACAACGTGTATCTGAAACTGCGCTCAGCACTTCATGTATGTGATCTCAGTTTATGCCCCCAACAGTGCCGCACAGGAGGCTGTGCCATTCTGGTCCTGCAGATGGGATTCCACGTCCTGTGCATTGTTTAGTAATTTGCCTAAATCACAGGGCTTCAAGTGGAAGAACCTGGCTTGAAGGGAGTCTGCCCCCTTTTAGCCTTCTTTACCATTATTCCCACCTGCCCATGATTGGTAAGTAGCAGGACTAAAATTTAAACCCGGGTCATTTGATTCTAGATTCTCAGGTAAGGTTTCCAACATACTCCTCAACTTCCAAAGAAGCGAAGCAAAGGTGTGATGGTAAGAGGTCCCTGGGGGACCTCCCACAGCCCTTATCTCATTTAATCCTCTACAAAAAAACTCAGTGATCACTCCCTTAGAGACACAGAAACTGGGACTCAGAGCGCATTAGCTTGACCAAGGTCAGATGCCTAGAGAGTGACAGTTGCGGAATTTGAACCCAGGCTCAAATCCTGGACAGCAGGGTAGTCCCGAAGAAGCAATGCACCATCCTGTGTACATCGCATGCACCTCCCAGCTCAGCAGAAACAAGGCTTAGATGGACCTGACCCTCAAAGGAGGCTACCCTGAGGACAAAAGCCTTCAGCAAAGCGCCCTCATGGGAACTAAATCACCTGACATTAGGATTAAGCTCCACCTCCCCCCAAAACCCAAAATCCTTTGTGAGAAAAAAAATCTGTATTTTAAATGAATTTACTGGGATATTTTGGTTTCAAGTAGGTGGGGGTTGAGTCCACTCATGTATTTCACAGGGATCTTTAACCAACTGGGAAAGGCAAAGACCAATGAGCACCAGCCAAGGGAAGGCAAGGTTCAAGTTTGACACGTGGCCCCAGAGACAATGAAAAGTACAGGTGCAGAGACAGAGCATAGTCTAGTGGCTGCCAGGGGTTGGGGGAGGGGAAAGGAGGGATGACTGCTTCATGGGTACAGGGTTTCCTTTTGGGGCGATGAAAATGTCTTGGAGCCAGACAGTAGGGATGGTTGCACCACACTGTGAATGAACTAAATGCCAATGAACTGGTACACTTCCGAATGGTCAAGGGTGGATTTTATGTTCTGTGAATTTTACCTTGATTTTTCAAAAGGGTGGGGGGAGAGGAAAGGCGCCGTGTGCTGCACAGGGCCCGTCAGATAGATGATCCCTCAGCAAGTGTTTGTGAGCCGAAGCTAGTTCTCTTGCAACCGAAACTGGGGATTTGGAGACTTTCCACAGAGTGAGTGCTCAGGGCCAGAGCTGGGTGTGTGCACATGCATGTTCGTGCACTCAGCGACTGCGTGTGTGTTTGTGTGTTTACACAAGTGGCAGAGGGGACAAGCTGCAGAATTAAATATTTACAGCTTGATGCTACACCGTCCAAAGTCACCAGCAGTAGTAATTATTGTAAGAACAACAATCCCAATGACGGCACTATCAGGGTATGGCTATCATTAAATAATGCCAGGTACTATCTATGAAGAAACAGCTAGGAGCCAGGCACTTGGATAAATGTCTCACATGTGCCATCGCATTGCAGGCTCATGACAACCCATGAGAAAGAACTCCCTCCATCTTTCAGGTGAGGAGACTGACACTCACAAGGTTAAGTACTCGTCTAAGGTCACGTATCAATAAGGACAGAACCAGGGTTTTAATCAGGTGCATCTGACTGATGCCTGTAATTTGGGAGGTAGCGGGGAGAGAGTAAATTCAATGTTTCTAATTGTGGGAAAAGTGGAAAAATTTAGACAAGCATTTTTAAAAGACACATAATCACATTAGCCAGAAATAGCCACTATTAACACTCTAACATATTTACTTCAAATTGTTTCTGCATTTTATAGAGTCAAAATAAAGCTATAGATGCAATTATGTATTGTGTTTTCCCCTTACATGGTACTATATTTTCCCACATCTCTACACGCTCCCATAGATATAATTTTGAACAGCCATATATATTCTGTCCCAGGGATGCCATAACTAACTTTTATCTTACTGTTGAGCAGGTGAAGTGCTTTCCAGCCATCTGTGCATATAAATAATGCTGTGGTGAACACTTTTGCTCGTCAACTTTCTCTGCATATCTGGTTCTTTCCTGAGGATTTTCGAATTCTAGACGTGCACTGAACCTTATGTCTTCCTCTGGAACACTGGTCGGCAACAGAAATATTTCTAGAAGTTTCTACCAATGCACACCCCTGACTCCACCCCAGAGCGAGAACCAGAATCTCCAGGGTGGGGTCGGGGCTCACTCCAGTGGCTCTGGTCTTCACCACCGTGCCCGAACTGATGCTCCCCACCTCCCTTGCTGGCCTGACTGCACAGACACGCAGTCTTGACCGAGGAGAAGGTTCACTTCCTCACTACACCAACTCCTGGCTGGTAAGCCCGAGGTCTGTTGGCATTCATCTACCTTCCAGACTTCCTGCTCCATTTGCACGAGTCTGCTACACCTTCAGACTACCTGTGCCATTATTAACCTAATTTTAAAAATCAACTTATTTGTTGTTTCCTGATTCAGTGTATTCAGAAAGGGAAAATGGACCTCATTATGGTAAGTGAAAAAAACACCATCTCTTCATGGATAGATGAAGAAGCTTAAAAAAGAAATACAATGAAAACAAAACAAGGTAAATACTGTTGCCTCCTTATCCAAACTCAGGCCTTTGTTAAAATAGGAGATTAGCCAGTGTCCCGGAGATATTAAATACCTACCAGCGGCACAAGCAGGCTCTCTCCTCGACCAAATCACAAAGATTGAAAAGGGATTGAAAGAGGGCTTTTGACCACGTGACTCAATGTTATTTAATAGTCTGCTTAGGTACCACATCTAAGACCATTTGGTATGGGTCCCCGTCGGTAAACACTGATCTAGTCCAACCTTCTCCATTTACACACAAATACAAGAGGCTGAGATTAAGTGACAGGCCTTTGTCACATCTAAGCCTGGCAGCCAAAGAAAACCAAGAATCCAGGTCTCCTGGCTCTTATGTCTTATTTGATCACTCTTTGAAAAAAAAAATTTGATCACTCATTTAAAAAAAAAAAATGCTGAGCAGCAGAGTGTACAGGGAGAGAAATATACTTTTACATTGATCTTTGCTTATAAGTTCTCAAAGCATGTAATTGATAGAAGAGATTAAAGATATAAGCATTTCTTTCAAAAAATCCAATCAAGAAGTAGTTATTGGCCATCTGCTTCTGTGCCAGACCCTATAACAGAGTAAGAGAACACCTTCCGGCCCCCACAGCACAACCCGACAGGGCATGAGGGCAGTGTCTGGACCAGACGTAGCTGCTGTGGACTGATCATTCATTCGCGTCATTACTCCACTAACATATCTGAGCACCTATGTGTCAGATCTCCATAAATGATTGTTTATGGTTGTGCACGTGGTATCTTCTAGACAGTTACTCTGGTAACTATACTTACTGCTAAGATTCAAATATAAAGAATGGCAGGGCTTCAACATATCCCTCAAATCAGCTCTAGGAAACTGTTTTACAAAACTTAAGCTGAACTCCTTAATGAAGGATGCAATTTAAAAAGCATTACACCGTTCAGCTACTATTACCAACAGCTAACATGAACAAACCAATCGCATAATTATTAACAATTAGCTACTGTTTATTGGATTCTTATGATGCGTGGGGCACTATGCTCACCACTTCTGCAGACACTGACTCACAACCCTCACAACAATCCTGTAAAGGATTACCATTATCTGGAATATACAGAAAGTGGGACTTACAGGGTTAAGTAACTTTTCCAAGGTCACACAGCTAATAAACACTGAGAGCTAGATAATAATCCAGATAGCTGAGAGAGTCTGGACTCTTCCAAATTTGAGAGGCATACTTACTAGAGAAAAAAAACAAAAACTAAATGTTTGTTGGAATTTTCTTCACTTCAATTATACTCACAAAGAGGAGAGGAAATTCCACAGCCCCTCCAAAGTTTAACTACATATACGTAGTTCACAAACGGGTGCTGACAGTATTTTCCAAGCTTTGGACTGTCCCAGAAACACCTAGAGGGCTGGACCCCCACCCCTGGAGTTTGTCTAGAAGGGACCCTGGGGATCTGCATTTCCTAACAAGGTCTCAGGTGATGCTGATGCTGCCGGTCCAGAGACCACACTTTGAGAACCACTTTGTTGGGGGATCATGGGCCTTAAAATCAGACAGACTTGGGTCAGAATCCTCATTTTGCCACTTGCTTTATGCGTGACCTTGGGCAAGTCACAGAGGCTAAACTCCTCCTCCATAAAGGAGAGGATCACCATTGGATAAGGTCGTTGCAAAGATTGCATTAAATGAAATTATGTCCATGATCTGCCAAATACCTGGCATATGGTAGGTATGCAATAAACTGGCTCTATTAATATCATTAATACACGATTCGCAAGAGAGGATGCACACTTCTCCACGAATGTGCTATTTGAAAGAGAAAGGAATAAAACTGTATTTTGGAGGATAGTGATATTTCATCCCAAATCATCATGTTTGTCTCTTCTATGCATACGGATGTTAGAAAACAGTGCCTGATGAGAAAGGAAGGTCCACGTGACGGGAAACGCATCGAAGCCAAATGCTGGCAGCTCAGAGACGGCCGTTCTTGCCCAGCGCGACCATCTGCGAGGGTCGTATCACGGAGTGCAGGAGACACTGGTAGACACCTTGTAGGCAAAACCAGAGGTGCCTGAAGACATCTGGGGTTTTTTGGGGAACTCACTGCAGAATTAGTAACTACAAAAATAACAATACAATTGCATGGGCTTTGTAAAGCACTTGACGGTTGGATGGAATAAACGGGAAGTATTAAGTAGTCCTTTTTATCTTCCTCTGCCTGATTTACAAAGTGTTGTCTGTGGGGCATATCGTGTGTGTGTGTGTGTGTGTGTGTGTGTGTGTGTGTGCTGTTGGTTGTTGTTGGTTTTAAAATAAGCCACAGAGATGAATCTTGTTGTGAGCTTGTCTTCCAGAAAAAGCAGAATATATTAAGGGCTGGAAATTGGCCTCGGGGCTAAATATAGCAGTGTGGTGGAGTGCTGGGGCACATTTCGAGCTGTTCCGTTGAGTATCTGCAGCGTTTAAAGGTGGATCATGATGCAACTGGGTAGGACTTAAATCATCTAATGAGGGTTTAGTTCTAAGGCCTTTTGAGTTCTTTAGCTAAAGAAGAGTGAGCATATTTGTGTGACCCAGAGAGAGAGATCAAAGGAGACAGGGAGGATGGCAGAGACCCAGCCTGGTCAGCCATCTGCACCTGCAGGGCCTTGGCTGATGAACCTTTACCCTTGGAAGTTCAGGTTGCCACAGAGGACTATAGAATGACTCGAGGAATCTTTCTGGCTGTAACCACCTGGCTCCTGCGTAGACATCACCTTTCGTTCCGGTCTCAGCTCAACTGCTGCCCCTCTGGCCACACCATTTATAGCGGACAAGCTGGATCCCCTCAACCAGCCTGCAGCTTCCACAGACAGTCCCCACACCACGGAGCTTTCACACGTCGAGTCAGGCACTTGCTGGAACTGTCTGGCAGTGGAAACCCATGCATGGGGCAGGGTAGGAGTCAACATCCCTGGAAGTAATCCACAACCAATGAGGTGCACAGGTTGGTAGATGGATACCCAGCTTTCTTGCCACCTGATGTAACGAATGTCCGGCAAGTGCCTCTGTGTCTTTCTAAGGGTCCTCGAAGGACTCAGTCAGCCTGCTGCCCACAGTGACCCGACAACCTGGTGATGGACGTTCTATTAGCTTTCCTCTCTTCCTCTGCTCCCCTGTCACGCCTTCTGGAATCACCTCACAAATAATCTATTTATACCCAAATCCTTTCCTCCGAGTCTGCTTGGGGAGAAGCCAAACGAAGACATTATCTCAGTGCCCCCAACTCCTCCAGTCCTTCTTTCTCATAGCACCCTGTCTACATTCCTTTCTGACCACTCTCTGATCAGTTTTCTTCTCTTACTTTCCTTACAGGGCCTGGGTCTGCTCCATCGCCACCACCTGGCACCGTGCCTGGCTAGTGCTCAACAAATATTGACCGGCTAAATGAATAAGCGTTTGCCACTTGGAAATGGCTTCCTCCTAGAACAGTTTTTTTTTTTCAACAGGGATGACACTCTCACCTCTTGGTATCCATTCCCTTTCTTCCCCCACATATAATCCTATCCTAATGCATATCTATGAACAGGCAGAGAGGTTTAATGGAACGGATTTTGGAATTCAGAGAGCTATGGGACTTTGGGCACGTTATCTGCCTTCTCTGATCCTCCGTAAAACGATCTGAAAACCAAGAACAGTATTGCCTGCCTAATGGGTTTACAGAAAAGGCTATACACTTGGAGGATGTATAGTGCCTGGAACATGGCAGGCATTTATTACGCGTGAGTTCCTTGCATCCTGTTTATTCCTCTTTTCTTCTGTCTCTGTCTCCATAGTAAGTCCTCTACTCCATAAAGAGAGGGCCGTCTTTGAGCACCTCTCTCCATGTCCGTCCTGCCTCTGTCCCCTACTCCCTTGCTAATGGTCCCTGTCCCTCCCTCCGCCACACACACATGTGGGAGGAGTCACTACATCATGCAGTCAGTGACCACATTTTGCATCGTCTGCCACTTCCTACCTCCATGTAGTAATAAGCACCTCTAGGTGGGTCCTGACCATTTAGGCTGGTTGGCCATTTCACAGTCAGGGAAAGTGAGGCTCAGAGAGGGTAGATGATTGCCCAAAGCCTGAGTGCTAGTAGGACACAGAGCCTGCCTGACCACTAAGCCCTCCGTCCCCTCCAGGCCACACTACCTTTGCTAGGCTCCTCGTGAGCTTCAGAAAGTGCATGGCTGTGACCCAGTAAGGCCCATAGAGCTTGCTGAGGACATATATATCAACCCCCTACCCGTGCAAAATGGCCCTCCTCTTACTTTTGTTTACTGAAATTTGATGCAATGCCGTGGGCAATGGCTTAGGCAAACCCTTTAAAGTAGATATTACTAACCCATTTTCGTTTGAGGAAACTGAGAGCGGTTAAGCGATTTGCTCTCCATTGCACAGTGAATAAGTAGTGGAACCAAGAATCAAATCTGGGTGTGTATGATCCAGAAGCTAAGCTGTCCCCAGGGTCTAAGCAGACCCCGTCCTTCCTGGGCCTGCTTCCTGTAGCCTCGCTTCTCCCTTGTTGGTTGCTGCTTTCCCAGGGCTCTCCTGGAGCAGCCCTCTGCCTCTCCGGTTTTCCTTTCACAACAGGCAGGACGGAAGAGCATGCACTGCACTGCAAGCTCCCCGAGGTTTCCTGCATCTCATCTCCAGGCACTGCTATAAAGCTCAGGAAAGATTTGTTCAACGGGAGTGATCAAAGCCGCAACAGGAGTTGATTAGATGTTTTAGCTCGCTTCCAACTCTGGAAAGCTACTCCTCCGATGGTCCTATTTCAGCGCCGTCAACATGGAAAGGAAAGCATTTGCAGCAATTCAAACCACCGAACTGCATTACTGAACACCAACAAACAAACATTCGCCTTCAAGAGGGAATTCTGTTACAGTGGGAGACAGTGCCCCCAGACTCCAGCTTTGCGGGCAGAGACCCAGGAGTCGTCCTTCTGTTGGCTCCATCATGACACCACAGAGGGCCACCAGCTTGGCCTGCCTGCCAGGGGATGGGGCCCTGTGACCAGGCTGGGTCACGAGGAGGGACATGTGGATGGGCACGGCCAGTAGGACAGCTCAGAAGACCTCCTGAATGCCCCAAAAGGACAGAGTGTTCCCAATTCTATTAGCAACTTAGCCAGTTAGTGAAGTCCAACAGCATCCTCCAAAAGCACTCACACTCACAGAACTCCTGCCCTGCCAGGGGGCCCAACAGCATATAGAGCATCAGGCCCCCAGAAGGGGCAAAGATGTCTTGCTCCTTCAAGATGGCCAAGTTAGGTGATGGGCTCTCTGCTGTCTGGTCATCCATGACAGTCCTAATGCCATCCCTGGTAAGCAGCTATGGGAGTGATTTCCCACTCAACTCACAGCGAGGTGGCAGAGAGGGGATTCTGGAGTGCATCATCTGGGGCCAAGTCCTGGGTTGGCCTCTTGCTATGTGACCTTGGACAAATCACTTCACCTTTCTATGCTTCAGTTTCCTCAAACCTAAGCTAGGAAAACCAACCGTCCTTATCTCACAGAGTTGTAAGAAAATGAAATGAGTTATTTATAAAGCACTTAAAACAGTGCTGTTGCGTAAGCACTCAAATGTTTATCAAATAAATAAATCCTCATCACATCTCCCAATACCTCCCTGGTACAAACATTTTGGAAAACATACCTAATTATTATGTTTTCAAGCACATAGATAGCCCTTCGTTCATTTATTCTTCTTCTATGTGCTCCCATAATGTTCTGCCTGGTCACAGCAATTATAACTCTGGGTCACTGTGGTCTCTTTGATGAGCATCTTTTCTGTACATAGCCGGGTACTGTATCAGCACTAAGAGTGCAACTCTAGACAACACTCAGTCCAGAGGGAATGGGGACATGGGTCAGGGTCACTGCGTAACAAAGACAAGGGTGGAGTGCTAGAGGTATCGGTGGTGGGTGCCTTAGTGAAGTATCTATCAGTTATACTGTGTCTTAACAATTTTATAATAATAACAAACAGCCGTCAAATCTGTCTATAGCAAAAAACCAAAACTCATCTCTAGATGTCCACAAGGACATGTTCTCAAAGGGATATAACCAAAATATAGAAATGAGAAGCAGAAAAAGAAATCTGAGCAAAAACACCTATTTTGGGGCCTCTTGTGTTCCAAATCTGCTCCTATCTCACATAGGGTCCCCAAACTCCTGTCCCCTGTTCCAAAGGCCAGCTATTGTGGGCTCACACTCCAGGCTGTTTATAACTCCTTCCGCAATTCCTTGCTTCCTGAGTAACTGGCCACAAGTTCAGATCCCTCTGGTTCCAGCCGCTGTGGAATCCACAGCCTTTCTGGTAAGAAGCTAGGTCACTCTGCCTTTCCCTGCCTCCCTGAGATCTCCATCCTGACATGGAGATTCCAGCTCTTCTCTCTGATTGGTCAGCAGACATCAGAGGGGAGGCACAGATATTCCCAGGAGACCTTTGCGGCCAGTCTCGAACAGCTGTCTCAGCTGCAGAGGGCTTTTTTACTCTAATTTGGAGATGATTCCAGCTCATGAAGACTGCTTATTAAGAATGTTGGTTCAACATACAAACCAAATGTAATGCATAAATTCTGTTTGGATCCTAGTTGAAGAGGAGAAAAAAAAAGCCACGAAGATATTTTTTGGACAATGACAACTGTAAATTATTATTAATTTTCTTAGGTATAAATAGCATGTCACGGTTATGTAGAAGAATGTCCTTATTTTTAGAAGAAGCATGCTAAAGTAGTTACAAAAAATACATCTGAAAAAAAATGGAGAAAACTAGATATCTACACATACATGCACACAAGGATGAAGCTTATAAAGCAAATATTTTGAGAAAAAGGAAGATCAGTTCCCATGGGTCTCTATAAAGCTTGTTCACGCATCCTATATTGGGAACTGAAAAAAAAAAAAGAGGTACAGAAACACAAGATGCATATAATTTAACTCCACATTTCAACACTTGACTTTGCTTTTGGAGGGGAAAACACTTCTTGGCCCTGCCCTGCACCCCAATCACCCACAAGCACACCCATGCATACGCACACACAGGTACACACTCACTGGAAGGCATTTCCTTTAAACTCAGAGCCCTAAGAGAAATCCCAGAATAGTCAGCCTGGCACAGTAGTGAACTAGGATTCACTTTGCAAGATATGGGTTCTTCCCTGCTGTACAGGAGCTGGTAATCTTTGGGGAGGCACTGAGTCCTCACTTTCCTCACTGTCCCCTGGGAATATAATAACCCTGCCTTACCACCCACAGGGCTAGACCAAGAACCCGGACAAAGAATGGCTATAAAGACTATAAAGGCTATAAAGACACCATCTGAGCATTCCTATGTTCACAGTGAGAGATGTCAAGCGTGGAATGCATGAAGGGGTCCCGATGCTCTGTCTAAAGGTTCTTGTGTCCATCTTCTGGAATTGGGCCTCCAAGAATTTACTCTTCCAAGCTGCTCACCACTGGAAACGGATGTAACTCTTTTAGCCCTACATGATATGGCCAAAGTAATAAAAGCACAACTGGATTTTCGATTTTTTTTTAAACTGTCATTCCCAAAGCGATCTTACATAAATGGATCTGAAACACATGGCAGAGATGAAGGCACTGAGTAGAGAGATGGAACCCCACCAAAGAGTCCTTTCCTGGGTCATGGGCAAAGAATGCCAAAACCTTGGCCCGCTGCCTCCTGAGCTCCGTGAATCTAAGAGTTGGGCAGAAAACTTCCTCATTCAGAATCCATAATTCTGATCATTTAGACACAGCCTCAGCTGACCTTGCCACTGGTGTATCTGTGAAATGTTCTCTGGCTTGGAGGGAGGGACATGTGGTACACAGTCAAGCACACTAGCTGGGTGGCCAGGAGAACTGGTCCACTCCTGACTGCCCCCCACCAACTTTGTAACCTTGGACAAGATGCCTTCCTTCCTCGGCCTCCATGGTCGTCCTTGTACAATGACTGTGTTGGATTAAAGGCTGTTCCCGTGTCATCTGATTCTAAGACTCTATGATTAGTCACTTCCTTTGGGAAATTCTCCCAATCCTCCAAGAATGTTTGCTGAATGGAACTGGTATCTGTGATATTAAAGCATGCTTAATCCACCAAAGGGGACAGACTGTTCCAGAGCATGTTGGAAGCACTCATTTCTCTGCCCCCAGAAGTACAGAGAACTTCAGGTTTCATTCAGGTTGATTCACAGAAATTCTCATCTGTTTGCAGTTGGTTTGCAACTGAGTTCTACATAACGGAGAGTAACAAATAGCACTATCATTATAAAGCGCGATTTGGGGCACCCACGATGTGTTGGACGCCATGCTAAGAGTATGAGTGTACTGCAGCAAGGGAGTGCTGTAAGTTCATCATATGGAAAACTGCAGCTCAGAGAGGTTAAGTTACTTGCCCAAGGTGGCACAGTGAGTGGTAGATTGAGGAGTCTAACTCCATTCACTGTGGTAGCGTCTAGAGCGAACTCATCAAGTTGTAAACAAAATCCTAGTAATGAGTCTGCTATTTGTCTCTCCTAACAGTGGACATTAACTTAAAAAACAAAACTTTATTGACCTATAATTGATGCACAATACTGTACATGTTTAAGTTGCACAACTTGATGAATTCTGATAATCACCATCACCCCCCAAATTTCCCCTCCTCTCCTCTCACCTCTCCAGGCAACCGTGTATCTGCTTTCCTGCTCAGTACACTATGTGGTGTTGTTGGAGAATTTTATATAAATGGAATCAGACCTATTTTTCTTTGTCTGGCTATTTTCACTCAGTGTCATTATTCTGAGACTGATCCCTGTTGAGTTTATCAAGAATCCTTTCCTTTTGTATTGCTGGGTTATTCCATTATATGGAACAATTCATTGACCCCATTTACCTGTTGATGTGCTTTTGGGTCATTTATAGCTTTTGGCTGTTACCACTGAAGCCTTTGAACATTCTTGTGTGAGTCTTTATATGTAAACATACTTGCATTTCTCTGGGGTAAGTACCTAGAAGTGGAGTGGATGGGTCATAAGCTAGGTGTATATTTAACGTTTTAGGAAGCCGCCAGCTGTGCTCCAAAGTGGTAGGTACCATTTTATATTTCCGTTGTCCCACATCCTCACCAACACTCAGTATGATCGGTCTTTTATTTTTAGGCACTCAAGTGCATCTGAAGTTCTATCTTACTGCAGTTTTAATTTTCATTTCCCTGATGACTAATGATGTCAAGCATCCCTTTGTTGCTTATTTTTTCTTTAAATCTTTAACTAGAACATGGAAATTGGGCAAAAATAATAGCACTAGTTACCATGTATTAAATGGTTGCCGTCTTCTGTGACAGGTTGGACTCTATGAGTTTTACACCCACACCCTCTCACTTTCATAGCACCCTAATGAGGATGGCATCGAGATCCAGTTTTCCAGATGGGACACTGAGACTCAGTGAGGTCAGGTAAGTGGCCCCACATCACAGTTAGTTAGTGTCAGGGTCAGGTTCCATTTCTAGGGCTCTGTTCTATACCCTGGAGGGTGTGGGGGTGCCTGCCAGTAACACTGCTCTTGAACAAGGCTTGTGTTTTATATCCCAGGCACTGCCAGGGCTTTGCAACATAACCAAACCATAGCAAAAGAAAAAAAAAAAGAGAGAGAGAGAGATGGACACTGCAGACAAATGCAACATTGACAGTCATTCCTATTTGCTAGGGACGTAGGACAGTTTAGCCAAGATACACTGTGGCTGAGGCCCTGATCAATACATCAATACTGCATAACGTTAAAAGCAAAACAGATCTCTGGAAAATAGTTAACCAAGAGCTTCAAATCCAAAGGCTGCATAAGAATGTCAACGTTTACGTTGTGCTGAAGAAATCATTTGAAAGAACTGTACTTTTGCTCTTTAAAGGCAGGTGCATTTCAAGATGTTGACTCTTATGTAAGCACTGGAAGTGTATCTGGGGTTTTCTTTAGCCCAGGGATTGAATTCTAGCACTAAGAAGCAAGGGAAAGCTGAGCAGCCATGAGCAGGCCAGCACCTCTCTGGACTTTGGTCTCCTTCTCTGGGCTGTCAGTGGCTCATGTGGGGCTGTACCCTAACACGCCTTCTGGTGCTGGGGTGCTGTTGTCCATACTTATTTGCAGGAAACACCAAACACAAGAGTGGTAGCAAGCACGACAATATAATGAGGAGAGCTCCACCCTAAGTAGGAGAAATTTCAACTCTGCGTTTTGACTTAAAACCTTGGCTTTGAAGTATGGTGCTTAAGGTCCATGACTACAGAATTAAGCAGCCCTTCGAAGAACAATATTCACACCTCCTACCATCCTGGATGATGCTCTTGACTCTCCTGTTGATCCTCACAATGTGACATCATCTATATATAGTTTCCTTGTACCATCAGAATAAAGTCCAAGCTTCCCAGTGGCCTTTCTTGTTCCTGAGGCCATCTCATCTGGCCCCACTTCCCTGATGGCTATCCTTTTCCTGAGTTTCTGTTCCTTTTCTCATGCCCTCTCCTCTGCCTGGGGAGCCCTTCCACATCCCCCAACCCCTCCCCTGCTCGGAAAACTCCTTGACTCTCAGGGTCCATTAAGAAGAAGGTCTCTTCTCTCCACAGTCTTATTCTGTTGGCCCCCAGGCAGATATGGTCACCCCTTAACTGTATACTCGCTGGCTGGGGTGCCTTCCTCCAGGGAGGCCCTTCTCCTACCATGTATCTCACACAATGTCTGCATCACCAAAGGGCTCATCTGTTTTCTCCCGCTCACCCAGCACTGCCCAATAGAAAGCAAACATATAAATATGGTAAATACTTATGCATAATAATATAACACATAATATAAATAGCATAATAAAATATAAATACAATTGAAAGTTCTATTCTAACCACATTTCAAGGACCCAATAGCAGCATGAGAGTAACAGCTACCATACTGGAGAGCACGCATATAGGACATTTCCATCACTGCAGAAACTTCTGCTGAAAAATACCAGTCTAGAACATCTCTTTGGAGAAGTCTTTGCAATGGTGGCAATCTTCTTCCTTAAGCTGTAAGTGATTTCCCTAAATAAGCAAAAGACACTGGGACTGTAAATGGGGAACATGAAGAACGTCAGGAATACCGATAGTGTGGGTGCAAGATGCTACTTCTATGTGATGAGACACAGCCAACCATGTGGCTTTGAGTGCACTCTGAAGGTCAATGCTGCCTCTTATGATCCTGTCCAATCTATTATCCCCCATTCTACTTCATCGCCCAATACAGTGTCCTCTGCATGAGTCCAACTGAAATAATTTAATTTATCATTTTCCTATGAACCTGTATAAGCAGTTTCCTCCCCCTGGAAGTTCTCAACTGTTACCCTGCCTAACTGATCATCCTTCAGTGCAGATTAGCGCCTCCCCCCCCCCACCCCCTGCGTGACACCTTCCCCGCAGAGGTGGCTGACGTCTCCCTCCCTATGTGCACACCTCTTCAGTCACTCCTTCACATAGCTGTGTCTTCTGACACACTGCAACCTCCTGAGGTCAGGGGTTGTGCTTTCCTCTGCCCCGGCCCAGCATATTAGACATTCTTGACAACAGGAACCGAAAAACACTGAATGAATGACTGAGTTCCCAAAGAGGAGTCCAACCTTGTATCTAGCAATGGCGCCTCAGCTGAATAAATGTGTGGCCTCTCTAGGTTCTGCCTAGACAGAAGCCAAACTCGTTGGATTGTTTACACTCCGGGCCATATTTACAATAGGCTTAGCTTATGAATGCTTGAAGCACAGGATGGAAAGAAGCCCATGGATGGCAGCTGAGCCATTCCCCTGCCTTCAGGACAAACTTGCATCTAAAGCAGTCGAGGAGATAAAAACCTACCTGGCTTTTTAAAGAATTTGAAACCACCCAGCAAGCCTTGACAATGTGGAACCAAGGGCACCTCCCTCTCGGTGCTGAGTCAGTGGCCTTTGTCTGCTCTGTGATTCACCCCACTGCTTATAAACCACCTGAGCAGTTGGGAACCAGGAAGCCGCCTGCTCACGCCCACAGGCATGCATTCGGCTCCCTTCCGTCCTCCTGTCCTCCAGTCCTCCTGTCCTCCATATTTGGAATAGTACCCACATCGACCCCAGCAAAGGCATAGGTGTGATCCCTCCCTCCTCATTAGAAGACAATAGGGTCAATCCCAAGCTTTTTCCCCTGAGACAGGGGTACGTGGTGTGTGAGATGTGAAAAGCAGGTGGACAGTCAAGACACTCGCCTTCTGGACTCGTTTGTGATATGGACTTTGCACTGGGTTCAAATCCTACTGTATGGCCAGTCACCAGCAGTGGACCATGCCACTGAATATTTCCCAACTGACCTCCTCAGCTGGAATCCAAGATAATGCCCATCTCCTGGGCTGGCTGTGAGGGGGTAGGGAGATTAGGCTTTGCCACACAGTAGGAGTTCAAAACATGTCAGATGGCATCCCTGTCTCCATGGCTTGCTCAGCCTGACGGCCCGTGAGATAACTAGTTTTGTGGGTGGACGCAAGGCCCTTCCTTCTCGGAGTCCTCAGTTTCTCCAGCCACACAGGTGAGCCAGATTACCCCTCAGTTTCCTTCCAGATCCAAGGTGTGGGAATTTGAGGCGTGAGACCTCTCGAGTGATAATGTGTGTGTGCGCACGCACATGAGAGCAGCAGAGAGAAAATACGAGAAACCATTTTTTTAGTTCCCTTAATGGAATAAGACAGATTTAAATATTTTGATTCCAACCCACTGTGTTCTCTTTGTTCCATATATGGTTTTAAAAGCTTATCTTTGTCTTTAGCTCTTTCAACAATGCAAATCCTTCTCACAAAGTAAGGTAAAGGTTTTCTCCCTCCTGATGACTTAACATACAAGAAAATGTTAAATCCTTATTCTTTGTATTTAAATTCTTTGATGTTGCCAATAAAATAGGTTGGGAAAAGTTGACACAGAAAGCCATTCCATGTATCTGAGTGACTAATTCCTCAGAAGGATAATGGAGATACTCAGAATACCTGAGAAGTACAGCAGTCAGGGCCCAGGCAGACCCTTCTGCCTTGACTACCTCTTTAAGATGGGGACAGTGATCATAACCCTGCCCATTCAGTAAACCATGGAGTCAGTGCTTCCCAAAGAGTTTTTGAAGCAATGCTGCTCATAGGAGATGCTTTGCAAACATTTTTTTTTTAACTTTCATGCTGGAAGTTTGAGAACTCTTATGTGATATTTATCTCTCTTGGAGATTCACACTGGCAGAGTAAAGGCTCTGAGAATTCCTGCAGCACAAGAACACATTTAATTTGTCCAATCTGGCATTTCTCAAACTTATTTGGACACAAACCAATTTTTTTTTCCTGAGGTTCTCCCCCCCGCCCCCAGGGTATACCCTCCACATGACCTGACACCCACACATACCCACGCAATATAGGGAAAAAAGGCTTGAAACCCATTTCTAGGAGCCAATATGGGGCAGAGGTAACAACATGCACTCCACAGTCAGACAAATCCGGGTTTGATCCTAACTTCGCCAGCAGTGTGGCCTAAGGGATGTTATGTAACCTTCCAGTGCCTCAGTGTTGCCATAAGCTAAAACCGGGCTGACGGTGTCTACTTCTGTAGTGCTTCCCTGTGCATTAGGTGAGACGACGCATGCGCAGAAGCTTCCAGCACCTGGTTGGTATCTTTAAAATGTGACTCTCCCTCCTCTCTCCTCTTCGCAAAAATCATAAGCTAAGACATCTGAAAACTCCTTGGTCATTTTTTTAAATGCTCATAAGACTTGACATCAAATTCTTTCCCATCTGAAGCCATCTTGGAATGTCTTTCTATTACCTAGTCTGCAAGTTTCCATAAAGACTCATCTAGAAAAAACATGGCAGGGCTGCTTTAATACATATATATGCGAAGGAGGCCTAGTATTTCATGCAAGTATCTGGGATTTAACATCGAGGAATTTGCCCGTGTCAAATATTACTCTATTTAACAGAATGTGATATCACTTGATGCAGTCATAAAGCGCATTGCTATCAAAATACAGCTGTTATTAACATTACTAACAACTGCTTTATTCCAGTGCATTTTATTGACATCATAATGATGGGCACTTTTAAAATGAGTGTCCCTGGCTGATTTTTAGAGGCCTATCTCCCAGAGAGTTCATACGATAATTCCCCCAGGGTTTTCACCAAGGTAGAATGAGGAGTTTAAAATGTTTGAAAGAGAGTCATCTTGAGGTCACCAATAATTAAATAGGAGCTAAAGGAACAGAATATGGAAAATGTGTAATCTTCCCGGCTCTGAAATAAAAACAGATATCAGTGAGACAGTGCCTCTGTGGGCAGACTTGATCTCAATCTACAGCAGGATTCCTTTCAAGCCTGGATGTCTAGTTCAAAACACCCATTAAAAGTCTATGATGGACTTTAATTATGAGAGGCAGATGATAAGAGTCTAGTTCATTCCCTCCCGTTGTCCGGGGTGGTTTAGAGCTGCCAATCATCACCCCCTTCAAAGAGGCCCAAAGTGCAGATACCACTTTAAAGAAATGGCTGGACTGTGAGGGAGGGGCTCTCACCCCACAGGTGGTGCGGAGAGAGTGGTGTCAAAATGCCTCAGGGCCTGCTAAGTGCACTCAAGGGATCTCTTACTAAAAGCAGCGACAGTTTTCCCATTATTCCAATATATAGTGGTTGGACCAAGAGACTCCCTCATCCCTGGCTTCTCATTTCTCAGCCTCTGATGTCCCTCTTCCCACTTCCACTCACTCCTCCCCACATGGTTTGGGGGTGATTTGGTAATGTGCCCAACAAACTAACAGGTGGTGTTAGCCTACTAACACACACACACACACACACACACACACACACACACACACACACACACAAAAGAGGTAAAAGATAGCAGAGGAAAGAACCCATCTCAGAAGAAGCAGCAGCAGCTATGGAGTCAGAAAGACTTGGGTTTGAATTCTGACTCCCTCATTTCCTGCTGTGTGGTCTTAGGCAAGTTACTTAGCCGCCCCCTTCCTCCCCGCCCTCCTCCCCCCACCCCCCCCCCCACCGCTGGAGCCTCCATTGTCTATCTGTAAAACAGAGACCAGATTACCTGCCACCTAAGGTTAATATGAGGCCCCCGGTTCATAATAGGATACCTAATAAAGTCATTCCCCTGATAGGGAAGCAGAAGCCTGCAGCCAAGGTCTGTCTGCCTCCACTGTTTCCTACATAACAACTCCCTCTGCCCCGAGACAGAAACTTGCTGGAGAGGCCAGCTGAGAAAGAAAAATGTTCAATAATTCAGAAGCACTAACATCAAGTCTGATGTAGGTATAAAAATAGTTACAAAACACCACACTCCTCTTGTTTTCATTACAGCAACCTTGGCTCCCTGGTAGGAACAGGAGGAGCTGGGGACTGGCCCGAGGCTGGGGCCAGGCCTGGGGCAGGGGAGACTCATCAGGTTTCTGCTTTGGCTCCTCTGATTATTCATCTTTGTTCACAGGCAAGGCAGGAAGGAATCTGCTTGTCACCTCCATATTTTAAACCAGCCTTCGGATAGGCTGGTTTATTTTTGAATTGACCGTATGCTCAGCTGGGCTATTGGAGCAGAGAGAATTCTCTACATCCTGCCTTGTGACGGGGACCAACTAGTGAGCTCTTCAAGGATGCTGGGCCAGATCCCAAAGCTTAGGTTCAAAGCAGCAGCCCGGTAGGCTGCCCTGAGACCAGTCAATCTCTGTAAAGAGTCCCATTGCCCTTGGCCTGTGTCACCCAGAAGGACTGTGTTATTCCGAAAAGCACAAATTCTAGGAAAAGAACAAGAAGAAGCCAACTGGAAAGCTAACATTTCCTAGGCTTCTGCTATGTGCCAGGCACCTTGCCATGTACTTTACCTATATTACCTCCTATAGCGCTCACAAGAAACCCCAAATTAGTTGCAAGCTACATTTCACAGATGAGGAAGCTAGCTCTGGGAGTTAAGGGACTTCCTCCCCAAAACTCCACCAAGGACTCAGGGCTCAGACTGAGACAGTCTGACTCCCAAGCCTGCACTTTCTCCCTTTCACCCTCCCGTAAGAGCAGAGCATGTGGTATGAAAAGGTCTTCATGAAATATTCAGCTGCATTCGTAGCTCCTGTCATGTCCAAGCCAGATCGGAGTGCTTACTCAGTGCATTTTTTCTTGCAAGGGAGCTGCAGGGAAACAGATTTCCAAGTTACACTTAACAAGACAGGGAAACGGGGCCTAATGTTGGCCTGCCCCAGGTATGGGGGCAAGTCTACACAGGCGTGCTCAGAGCAGGAGGCACAGGGACAATGGAATGGGAGGCTACAACCAAACCTATTGCTTCTAGGAGCCGAGGGTCTTGAGTTTCTTTGGCTGCCTTTCTAGGAGAGAACAGGGAGTGATCAGCAAGGTGAGGAAGCCCAGAAGAGTAGTAGAGGGAGGCAACAACATTTCTCATCCTTCAAGTCCTACCCCAAACCTTTCTTTTTTTTTTTTTTTTTTTAAGGTTTATTTCTTTTTGAGAGAGAGAGAGAGACAGAGCGTGCCAGACAGACTGTGAGCGGAGGGGGGACAGAGAGAGGGGGAGAGACAGAATCCAAAGCAGGCTCCAGGCTCCAAGCTGTCAGCACAGAGCCTGATGCGGGGCTCGAACTCATGAACCGTGAGATCATGACCTAAGCTGAAGTCAGACGCTTAACCGACAGAGTCACCCAAACCTTTCTTTTTGAAGGTTTCCTTGCCTCCCCCAGTCAAGCTGGGAGTGAGAGTTCTTTCTCACATGTGTCTGCTTTGTGCCAGGCTCCGTGCTACAAGTTCGGTTAATGTTATTCCACTTCATCAGCAAAGCAGGTATCATCACTCTGTGTTGAGGAGGGAGGAACCAAGACTTAGAGCTTGTTTAATGCGCCAAAGGTCACACTAACCAGCACAGTGGATCTCAACCAAGGACAGCCCCCGGCAACAGTTATCCAGTCAATCGTGCCCAAAGCTGACAATGTCTAGAGATGGCTCAGCCAGGATTTAAGGTCAGTCTGACTCTTAAATTCATGTCCGGTGATACTCTTAACCGTATCCTAAGTACCTTGAGGTCTGAGTGGACTCTCCTGCCCTTCTGTCCCAAACGATACCGACTCTGCGACAGAGCTCACTCAGCAAGCCCTTACTGACTGATTCGTCAGTGTAGTTAATAATGGTGTGAAGGATCTAGATGGGCAGCCCCACCCAAGGGAGCCAGCCATTCTGCAACTGAATCTCTCAAGAGCATAGTGAGTCCAACTTCCCACCTCCTGCAGGAAGCTTCTCCTCAATACTCTGACAGCCCCCTGGTTGCACACCTCCCACGATGAGGAGCTCGCTCCTTCCACGGCAGTACAGTACTTGGGAGAATGTTCTTCCTGATGCTGAACCGGAGCCAACCCTCCACCCAGCCCCAGTCTACCACAGCTTCTGGACGTCTGGGGGAAGACTGCTGGTTAGCAACTAAGAGACTACACCCCAAGTCCTGGTCATGTCTTCCTAACTCCTGGAATGGTGAAGTAGAAGAACACAGACTTGGAGCCAGAAAGATCCCGATTCAAACCCTGCCTCCACCGCTCACATAGTTGGTGAGGAAGCATCACAAGTCAAACTGGCAGAGTGGCTATGTCCAGCACAAAGTAGGGAACTCAGTACATAGTAGGGAGCTCAATACATAGTAGGTCTCAGATGGCCCACTTAGTGGCAGGGTCTGTTCACAGGGACCGGGCTCCCCCTCTGTGTGAGGTCTGTGACATCTGCTGGGCTTCCCCACATCACATCCTCTCTTTGGCCTCGTCCTGCCCATCTCTGGGGTCCACGTTTGAACAAGGGAATTTAATTCCCTGAGTATTAAGGAGACAAGAAACTCAGATGGGTGAAAACAGATCAAGAAATGACAACCACTTAAGTTACCATGGCAACAGTGTAACTTGAAAAGTTCCAAGAACGTGCCGTAAACTAGAGGCATACACACACGCCTGAATGTGGGGGCCTCAGACACCTGCTCTAATGCTGGGGACCATCACCCAAACTCCAGTGTAGAATGAATTTCCCACCCTGTTTCCCACCTTCATGGGTGGCTTGTGAAGGCAAATTCTCCTTCTAGGAACCCAAATCAATTCCTGCTACAAGGCATCATTCATCAGTGCAGGCAGGTGTCAGGAGAGGCTAACCACTTCGTTCTATTAAAAGTTTTGGCTGGAAGAGACATCTGAAGATGGTACTCATTGTGCTCCTGCCACAGAGTAGACCGGGCGAGCTCTGGCCCCCTCTATTTCCCATGAACTGACCATAGACAAGGTCCCAGGGAGGGACACTTGCTTTAGACAGTCAGGTGGATCCATGCAGGAACCCTGGCTCCCTGACTCTTGGTGGGGTGACCGTGGGTGGTATCTACCCTCTCCAAGCCCCCTCTCCTCCTCCTCTGAAAAATGAGAAAAATAAGATCTAGCCGGTTAGGAGGATTAAAGAAGGTAAGGCAGGCCAAACACACACAATTCAACAAAGACTGAAAGCCTCTTTTTTTGAAAGAGAGAGAGAGAGAGAGTAAGCACACACAAGCAGGGGAGGGGCAGAGAAAGGAAGAAACAGAATCCCAAGTAGGCTCCCTGCAGCCAGTACAAAGCCTGACGTGGGGCTCAAACTCACAAACCCTGAGATCATGACCTGAGCCGAGATCAAGAGTTGGACGCTCAACTGACTGAGCCACCCAGGTGCCCCACAACTGAGAGCCTCTTATTGGCAAATACCGTTCTAGGCCCTGGGGTCACCTCAGCGAACAAAAGGCAAAGATCTCTGCCTAGGGGAGATTCACGCTGGTCATGAGAGATAAAATAGACAAACAGCCAATAGCCAGACCATATATGAAAACAGAATGCTGACCCCCAACCTTTGCAGCAACCAACCCCAAAAGTCAGGACTTGATAAACAACCTGCCAGCTTGTAAAATTTTTGCCCCAACTTCCACCTCAGGACCACTGCAAGCGAGCAAAATACGCTTTTGGCAGCTAATCACATGCAGCTCCCGGCTTCTAGGGAGCCCGCCTCCAGCTTCTTCCTGCCAACAGCCTCCAGTCCAAGCAGCCCAAGGCCTTTCTTTTTTTTTCTTTTTTTTTTCCCTTCACTAAGAGGCTTTCCCACCTCTCTGCCTGATCTGAGTCTCACCAAAGGCAAGTGATGGTGGCTGACTTCCTTGCAGCCTCTTGCTTGTTCTCATCTGAGCGTTCATTTCCACAGTCAATAAGTGTAATACAGAAGCAAATTAGAAAGTGTGTTCTGTTTCCGACCTGCCCTCCCACCTCCCCATCCCACCTTCGTACTCAGATTATCCTTAACACAGCAGGCAGTGTAGTCTTGTTGTGATCACAAAACACAGTATATTAAACCCCACAGAAATAAGAAAATGTACGCCAAGATAAGAGAGCTCTGGAACGCTGCGGGCGGGGCGGGTGGTGTTACCAATGCAACAGGATTGTCAGGGTGGGCCTTAGTGAAGAAGACGATGTTAAAGCAAAGACTTGGAGGTGGGCGGCCAGCCATGTACATATCCAGGGGAAGAATGTTCCAGGCAGAGAGAACAGCCTCGAGGCAGGACTGGGCCTGACACATTCCAACAAAGCATGGGAGATGAGGTCAGAGATGCAGAAGACACCTGGCACTGGAGGACGACTTTCCAGGTCAGGTAAGGACTATGACCCATACTCGAGGCAAATGAGGAGCCATTACAGAGTTCTGAACTGAGGAGTGACGTGTTCATGTGTGTCTTAGCAGAATTGCCCCAGCTCCTGTGTTGAGAATAAACTGCAGGCAGCCAGGGCAGGAGCGGGGAGGTCAGTGAGGGCCATGACTGCACCTGTCCAGATGAGAGACGGGGCTCTGGCCAGGGCGGTGCAAGTGCAGAGAGCGAGAAGTGGTCTGGCTCTGGGTACAGTCTGATCATGAGCCTCAAGTTTGGGAGATACTTAGACCCCTTCTTCTCTCTTTCCCTCTTTCCTTAAAAACATTATTACCATTGGGGCACCTGGGTGGCTCAGTTGGTTGGCTAAGTGGCTGAATGTTGATTTCAGCTCAGGTCGTAATGTCACTATTCATGGGATCAAGCCCCACGTCAGGCTCTGTGCTGACAGTATGGAGCCTGCTTGGGATTCTCTATCTCCCTCTCTCTCTGCCCCTCCCTTGTTCTCTCTCTCACAAAATAAATAAACTTAAAAAAAAAATGGAGATACCATCACAGATCCAGGAAGCAACATGTGGCCTGAGTCAAGCCCAGGGCCCTTCTCCCCATTGTGGTGCACTTCTACATGCACCGGCCAGGGGTGGGTGCCGGCGGGGATGTCTGCTCTGGCCTGCAATTCCTGATGAGGGACAAGTGCCAATGCAAAATGCAAGTAATGATCACTTCCTTGACCTAATTCCTACCAGATAGGAGGGAACTTAAATTAGACTCGGACCTTCCTCTGGTACGTTTAGCAACACATATCAAAAGCCCTAAGAAGCTGCATGATCTTTGACCTAGTAATTTCAAGTAAAGAAATTGGGCTGAAGGAAATAAACAGGTGCACGGAAGTGTTGATCTTGGCATTATTCACAGCAGTGAAAAACTGCAAACAACAACAGGAAACAGGTTAAACAAATAATGATATATCTCATGATATACATACATAGCTATTAAAAGTCACGTTGAAGAGAAAATTCAGTGCCATGGGGAGATGAGCGGAGCATATCAAGGTTACAAAACCATGTGTCAGATCTCCTGCAAATGGTGCATCGGGGAGGGGACATGGAATGCGGGGAGCGTAGGGCTGTACATAGAAATAACAATGAACAGAAAACCAAAGTGTTAGAAGGAACAAGGAACTACCTCTACACGGCAGGATTATGGGTCGTCTTCATTTGTTCTCTGGGTTATCTTAGGTTTTCTAAATTTTCTATTGTTTACATGTATTATTGGTAGAATCAGAAAAAAAAACATTAAATAAAAACATGGTAACTGTTATAAAATTTTCGAAGTAATAGTTAGCCTAGTAGTAAAAATCACTACCTATTCCACAACGTGCCACAAGGCTTAACGAATTTGAGGCTATGAAAGAAGCCTGGAGGTGGCAAAAATAATGCAATGGGAAAAAGACAGTCTCTCCAACAAACAGTGTCGGGAAAACTAGGCAGCAACATGCAAAAGAGTGAAATTGGACCACTTTCTTATACCATATACAAAAACAAACTCAAAACGGATTAAGGACCTAAATGTGAGACCCGAAACCACAAAAATCCTAGAAGAGAGTATAAGCAGTAACTTCTGACATTGGCCACAATAACTTTTTTCTAGATAGGTCCCCTGAGGCAAGGGAAACAAAAGCAAAAATAAACCATTGGGACTCTATCAAAAACAAAAACAAAAACAAAAACAAAAACAAAAACAAAAACAAAAACACCTTTGCACAGCATAGAAAGCCATCAACAAAACTAAAAGACAGCTTAGTGAATGGGAGAACTCATTTACAAATGACATGTCTGATAAAGGGTTAGTATCTAAAATATATAAAGAACTTATACAACTTAACACCAAAAAAATAAAATAAAATAAAATAAAATAAAATAAAATAAAATAAAATAAAACAAATAATGGGCAGAGGGCATGAACAGACACTTCTCCAAAGAAGACATCCAGATGGCCAGCAGGCACATGAAAAGATGCTCAACATCACTCAACATCAGGGAAATGCAAATCCAAACTACAATGAGACATCACCTCACAACTGTCAGAAGAGTCAAGACCAAAAACACAAGAAACGGCAAGTGTTGGCAAGAATGTGGAAAGAAGCCTGGAGGATACACCACAATACCTGGAACTAGAATCTTTCGGCGGCACCAAGGGAATGGCCACTGTTTCGCATGTCTCCTGTCACACTGCAGCTGCCACCAGTGCGGCTGCCACAATTCTGACAAAGAGATGCCCAAACTGACCAACTCCATTTGTTCTATGGCCCTTCACATCTCTTACTCCTAGCTTGGAGAGATGAGAGGGAAGAGAAAGTGGAAGCAGGAAGAAAGACCAAGGTCTTAGGACCTGTGGGCCTTGAACCAATAGCATCTACATCTCCTGGGAGCAGAAACGCAGAATCCCAGGCTCTCCCTCCCACCCACTGAATCGGAACCTGCATTTTAACA
The DNA here is from genome assembly GCF_022079265.1 of Lynx rufus. Taxonomy (NCBI): domain Eukaryota; kingdom Metazoa; phylum Chordata; class Mammalia; order Carnivora; family Felidae; genus Lynx; species Lynx rufus. The sequence continues at coordinate 53,162,349 of NW_025814897.1, read as the reverse complement.
AGTCGCCAGGCAGTGTCTATCCACACTAAATTTACAAGCCCTCTCCTGAACGCAACACTCTTTCCCACTTTGAGGTGGCCTTGAAGTGATCTTAAAAAGAAAAAAAAAAGGCAGCCAACTGAGTAGGATTTCTCAAGCAAATATTAATTTTCGAAAAGATGTCAAAACACCCAAACCATCCAGAAGTGCAGAGCTTCCAGGCCCTTGGGTAATGTCAAGGCTCTGGCACCAATCCTGGAGAGCTACTACCATAGGATGAGCCTTTTCTGGGGAGCAGAGACCAGGCGCTGCCTCTTCTACCCCGGGGACCCCGACGCCTTGCTGGCTGCGTGGAGGCTGTGCATGAATGGTTAACAGGGCTCCGCCCAGAAGTGAACATAAAAGGAGCAAAATCAGGTCAAAGGAACATCACATCATCTCCAGGCAAAGGCTAGGCCTTTTCCAGCACACAGAATGCAACTGGCTAAATGAGGAAGAGACAGGCTGAGCGAGGCCACACTTTTCTGACCCAGGTGCCCCAGTTTGCCAGGAGGCAGGGAGGCAATGGGAAAGAAGCCTTGATTACTATATCTGTAGTCCCACCGCTCCAATAAATTAGGTCGCCCTCCTCATACAGAAATTACTCAGTATGGGATCCCTTTATGCTTCTCTGAAGAAGGGAGGGAAGGAATATTCAACGAGGCTTTACTTTATGCACAGTTTCTCAATCCTGGTCGCAACTTCGCATCACCTGGGTCCCAGCCACAGCTGTTCCAGAGCACTCTGGGGGTGGGGCCAGGCGCCGGTCTTTGGTAAGAGCTCCCGGGGGATCCTAATACACAGCCAGGATTGGGATCCACTGTGTTGGGCACTGCGCTGGACCTCGAAATCTCGCACCTGACAGCAGCTCAGAGGAGCAGATAAAGAATCATCCACGACCAAGCTGGGGCAGAGCAGCAAAGGGACAGACCTGGAATCGGAACCCGGATCTGCTGGTCTAAATGGAGAGCATTTTGGTTGTTTCCACTTCTACAGACACCTCCATTTTCAAAAGGCAGGGATGCCAGCCAGAGATGCTCTCAGAGTCTGACCTGCAAAACCTGGAAATCGGCTCCCTTAGACCCTCTCGGTCTCTCCATAGGTCTGTCCACCGCTCAACTGTGTTGACAGTGCAGGCAAGGCTCTGGAAGCAACAATCAAGAGGACCGGAAGCTGTCAAGAGGACCGGAAGCTGAGTGGGTGAGGAGAGAGCAGGAAAAACAGCAACGCCGAGAGCTACCATTCACACAGGAGACACTGTCTGTCAGGCACAGTGCAAGTCACTTCACGAACCCCACACCAGCTCTTTGAGGTAGACACTTCTGTTTTCTATTTTATAAATGAAAAAAAAAAAAAAATGATGGAGGCTCAGAGAATTTAAGGAACTTGCTGGACTCCATACAGCTATCAGGTGACAAAGCAGAGAATTCATCCCAAAATCTGCTGGCATTTTCCTCTGTCTTACACGGCCTTAGAAAGCACTTCATGCAAGTATACGGGAGAACCATCCCTGGTGGAGGAAAAGGAACCCATGACTTAGCTGTCCCACAAGTTACTTTTAAGACTCTGAAAATAGTGGTGCTGATTCAACAGTGACAAGGTTTCACAAAACAGTCACAAACATTCTTTCGTGACAATCCTCCCACCAATGCTAACGCACTCTCAATATTATCCCCATTTAATGGACACGGACTCTAACACACGGAGATAGGAAGAAACTTGCCGAAGGTCCCACAAAGTGTTAAAAGTAGGAGTTGGAGCTGCCCACAAATTTGGTGCCTCCTTCAAGCTGCCAAGAAGTGAAGCGCAGCAGCTCTTTCAAGGTGGCAAAAAGCCACCTGAGCCAAGGATCCTGTAGACTTCCCAGAAATTGGTTCTAGGATGAGCATCCCTACCTCTGTGACTTGGCAGCTCAGGGTTACTTTTTAGTTGGGTGAGCTGTTGCTGTAATCATTCAACCTACGAAAAAGGAATGTCTGCCTTATTTATTCCTTGAGAGGGATGAGTACACGGCTGGGAAACGTTGAGGAGTTTACAGAGCGTTAGGAAGAAGCACATCCAGGGAAACCAGGAAAGGAAGATGGCGCAGGAACTTGGGAGCCTGTCCCAGAGAAGGCACGAGACTCATTGCCAGCCAGGCTTGGTCCACTCCCAGCTCTGCCATTCACACACCCATATGACAGAGGTCGTGGCATGCAGCCACACTAGACGTCCCACTCCTTCATCTGGAAAGTGGGGACTCCGCCGATTTCAAGAGTGCCCTGGAGAATAAATTAGCTTATGTTCTAGATAGCGCTGAGCACCAGGCCCTGAAGTCATTTGTGTCTTTATTTACCTGGATGTGCCAGATGTTCAATTGAAGTGAACACTCAATCCTCACAGCCATGTGATATGAGAGGGGATCTACTGCTTTTCTCTATTTTTTTTCTATTGATTTTATAGAGTAGAACACTGAGGCACAGAAGGGCTGCCCAAGGTTATATGGCACGGAAGTGAGGGTCAGGGTCTGAGCCTCGTTCTTTCAGGCTCCAAAGCTCATGTTCGTCCCACTGCTTTATGCTGCTCAGTCTGGATCACCTCAGAGTTCACGTACAAACGGACTTAAACGGCCATAAAGAGGAATTAATATTGGACATTAGGAAGTACTCCCTGGCTTGAAGGTAGACAAACACAACTGGATAAACTCAAAATTCCAAAATTGCTACCAAGGGCAGATTAAGAGCAGCTGGGAGTCTCTGACCACACAACATAGCAGAGAGAAGATGGCCTGAGTGCACAGTTCAGTTAAAAACAAACAGGGGCGCCTGGGTGGCACAGTCGGTTAAGCGTCCGACTTCAGCCAGGTCACGATCTCGCGGTCCGTGAGTTCGAGCCCGGCGTCGGGCTCTGGGCTGATGGCTCAGAGCCTGGAGCCTGTTTCCGATTCTGTGTCTCCCTCTCTCTCTGCCCCTCCCCCGTTCATGCTCTGTCTCTCTCTGTCCCAAAAATAAATAAACGTTGAAAAAAAAAATTCTCTAAAAAAACCAAACAAACAGAAAAACAAAAACATAAAACTTAGAGGAAGAAGCTAAAACAATTCTCTCAAAGCCATCAATTCTATTAATTCACAGGTTACTACTTTCAGTACTTTGTCTATTTCTTTTTAGTTCCACGGCAACAAATGTCTGCTTTGGAAAGCATTATTTGGGATTTAATAGTATAGCATTATTTTTTTAAAACATAATTTTATTGTGGCATTTTCCTACATCACAAAAACACATGTTGGAAAATGACATTTAATCTTTATATAATATCTCACTGTTTGGCTGCCATACTTTACTTGTCCAATCCAATTGCTTACATCTTTTTTTTTTCACTATTATAAATAACACGGCAATGAACATTTTTATTCTGACATCTTTTCTGCCCATCTCTGATTATTTTCTTTGGCTAGATTCCTAGAATTGGAATAGTGGACTAAAGAGAACAAGTGTTTCTAGGACTACTGACAGTTACTGCCAAATTGTTTTCCTAAAAGGGTGTATTAATTTGCATTTCCACCAGCAGCAAAGGAGAGTACCTGTCTCCCAGCACCCTCTCCAGAATCCAGCATTGTCTCGGAAATAATCTTGGCTAATACACAAAGTGGAAAACAGTAGCATGAATCTGCGAAGAGACACAGAGTATTTGATAGCCTACCTCTAGTCATACAACCAGTTTGCGGCTACACCAGGATTTGAACTTAAGTTGTTCAGCTCCAGGAGCCGGGTCCTCAACCACCACCCCAAAGTACTTAGCCACAGCTTGGGCTATGTAATGACTATCGCATGTCAGGTGTTGTTTTAGGGACTTTTATATGAGAGTTCCACACCGGCAGAGATCTTACACTAACTAGCCTTTCATCATCCCGAGCTACTAGCCAACACTGCCCCACAGAACTTTCTGCAACGATAGAAATGTTCTATATTTGTACTGCCTGGTATGATAGCTACCATCCTCTACTGAGCACTGGGAGTCTGGCTAGCGTGACTGAGGAAACGAATTATTAATTTTACTTAATTAAATGTAATTTAAATTGTGACTAGTGACCACCGTGCTGCACAGTGCAACTCTAGAATATCTAGCGCATCACCCAGTAAATATTTATTAAGGGCCAAACTCCTGTAATCTCCCGGTCCCACCCTCCCTCTGCTGTACTTCCTGCAAGGCGAAAGTCTGTCTCTCCCATCTTCATCTCTGTGTGTCCATTTGTTCTCTCAAACGCAGGCTTAATGCTATTTATCTGTCACGTGGGGGTGATGTGAAGATCAGCTAATTAATGTTTGCAAAGAGCCGCATTGCTGACTGGTTCTCAGAATAATTGCACGTTAATAAAACGTTTAAACGACCGATTCTCATCCAGAGGCCAAAGGAGGGCTGAGTTTATTCAGTAAAGAGCCTGTTTTTCTGACTCACTCTGAACTAGATCCTTCCACGGTGGACCTCATGAATACAAACTCCTTTCATTTGAAGGGTTCCACCAATCAGAAGATACTGAAATGTACCTTCACAATGGTTTTGATGTCACAGTTTGATGAGTAAATTAATAATAATACAAACAAGACTGGGGAGGGCGGATATTTAACCAAGTTGAACAAATTGCTTTTAAGCTCTTAAGCATTTTCACTGCTTGCATGATAATAAAGCAAATTTTTAAATGTCTTGATCCACTCTCAAAGTAGACCCAGTAAAAGGACCTCTAAACAGAAACACTTTGCTAAGCACTCAGCTTTAATTGCAGGCCATTCCAAAAAGTTACAAAGTTGCCCTTCTAGGAGAAACAAGGGTTTTAGAGCCAGAGAGGCCTATGATCAGAGGCTAGTCCTAGGTTTGTGACCGTAGGCAAATGGCTTGCCTTAAGGAGTCTCAGTTTTCTTATCTAGAACCTGGGGGTGATAGCAGCTACCTATGCACAGGAGGCATTGTATACGTGTTTGTTGGGCTCTTGCTCCATTCTGCCACCTTCCTGACAACCACTGCAGGACAGAACTATGTCCCTCCCTACTCTGCCTGCTAAAATGAAGACACCAATTCTCAAAACCCCAAAGTAAAGAATGGACACATCTCTCTACAGTGCCAGTCTATAAATAGAAGACAGCTCCTCTTGAAGTCTGGTGGTCATCATTATTACTTTCTGAAGTAGCATCAGAGTAGGAAGTAGCTTGTAACCCAGCTAACTAAAAGTGTGAACCAGGGAACAGCATCATGGATGGCATCAGAAATGCTTGGAGCCTGTCAGAAATGCGGATTCTTGGGCCCCTCTTCAGACCTACTGAATCAGAACCTGCACTTTAATAACAAGATTCTTGAGTGATACATGTGCATATAAAAAGTTTGAGAAGCACGGTCTTACAATACATCAAATCCACACTCCTCTCCCATCCTAATTCTACAGAAAGGGAAACTGATTCCAGGGATGGGCAAGTGTTTTACCCTAAGCCACAACGTATTAGCTGCAACCCTTTTACTTGACTTTCGAGGGGTTCAAAGGCCACACTTTAAGAATCAACATTCTACAGCAAGAAATTCAGCTCTTTAAGTGAAAACATTCTTAAAACCTAATGTTCTTGAGGATTATAATGATTTACCAATTGTACCTGACAATCATTCCTGCTGTGGGCCCAGGCTACTACCATCGACAAAGCAAATGCAGGGCTCAAGGAGACAGGGATTAGGGGGCCCTGCTCAATTGGTTTTGAGGTCCTGCTACATTTATGTCCTGTTTCCTTTTTGTTTTCCAAATGAAAGAAAGGCCCTGATTTGATGTTCAAAACATGACAAAGGGCAAAATCCTTCCATTGCCCTCCCTACTGAAACTGGAGAGGTGTCAGTATCAAAGGCAGCATCTGAACACTCGTCAGAATTCAGTCTGCGACCAGGGGAGTGGGTTTCCTCTGTGGTGACCACACTGTGGAACAAGGCTGAGGTGACCTCTCTATCTGACCTAAAGGAACTCCTGATGTCTCTGGCTGAGCACAGAGACACTTTAGAAATGGGAGGACTGGACTTCCCCCAGTGGCTCCACAGAATTCTTTGTCAGATGACCAGTCATCTAACCACAGGGAACAAATCTTTTCTGGGTCATAGAAATTTGACACGTGAAAGGAAGACTGACAAATACCCCCCTCTCATTGAACTGGCCCATACCAGGATGGGAAGAGAGGCCCAACTACTGTTCCACTCTGGAAACAGCATGTGGGCATGTTAATTTAATTTTTTTACTGTGCCCAGGCATCCTGAGGAGAGACAGGTGGGCCGATTTTCCAGTAAAATGCCAGTTACCAGCGGGTGGGGATAAGCTTGCTGTGGGTCGTCCCAATGGTTTCCTTTCTAAGATTTCCTAGGCGGCCATTCCAAGGCCTCTGAGCCAAAGGAAAAGGGAAGGGGGAAGGGCAGGGAGGGGTGGAATCCACTGCCTGAGCAAACGCTAGACGCACACACTTCTTCTGAGGAACTGTTTGTCATTCACTGTGGAGCCAGCCCCACCTACAATACAGAGGAACATATTTACATATTTCCACTCCATTGCTGGCTGCAGCGCTACAGAAAGTGATGATTCGTAAACAGCCAGGCAAGAAAAATGTTCTTGAAAAAGGATTTGCCTATCACTTCAGCAGAACAGCTCAAAGTTATGCAAATCCCCTGCTTGAGGTTTGATGGTCACCCCTACCTCCCTCTACTACTCAGGCTCCCAAGCCTGTAGGGGATTGTAAAGTAAACAGCCACATTCTGGTTTAAAAGATGAAGTAGAAATCACAGTGTAGCCTACTGCTTCTCATGTGTGACAGAAGTCTTAGCATGGCATATGTCTGTGACCCTACAATCCTACTTTCTAGGAATTTATCTTAAGGGAATACTGAAATGACAGTGTGCACGAGGGTGGTTCCTGCAGCTTTGTTTTGATTAAAAAAATAAAACTAAAAATAAAAAGTCAAAATTTCAGTACCGTTTAAATAAAGTATGCCCTATTAAAACACCGAGGTTCTATGTAGCCATTAAACATGCTGCCATAGGGAGAAATATAACATGGAAAGATCTATCATTAAATGAAAATGTGCATTATGTTATGACCATGACCTCATTTTCTTACATATATAAAGTCACAAGTCACAACTCAAAATGTGATCAAATTTAGCTTCTCTCTGCTTTTCTCTGTATTGTCTTACCTTGCTCCAGTAAACACGTATTACTTTGCTAATTATAATACAGACAACAAAAGTTTTTTTAAAAAAAAAAAAACTGTGACAAAGTAATGAATCGATAAGGCACAGAGGAGTAACCATCTACATTTTCACTGTTTCGTTAGAGGCTGCTCTTGTGGAAAACTCTAAGTTCAGGGATGCATAGATTCTTGACTCCGGAAGTGAGGCATGTGTTACTTCCAAAGTGGCCCCCCAGAGCAGCGGTCTGTCAGTGCAAAGCAAAGATGGAGTGATAAAGCTTTCAGCTACAATAAGCCAGGCTGATAAACCATGTAAGAAGGCAGGTAAAAATCGGTCTCTCGGATCTAGAGTTGACGTTGATTTACCCTGCTGGGCTCTTGGAATCAAATCTGCAAGGAGGTGATTTAAATCCCATTGTTCTTTTGTTCCCTTTTTGGGATTTATGGATGTGGGACAACGTATTGGGACAGAACAGTGGCAGGCTGGAGGGCCAGGCAGAGTAGCTGTTTATTGGAACTGGACACGGGGCTGAGTACCCACCCAGGTGAGGATTTACACTACGTGGTATTCAATCTCATTTTGTTTAACCCTTCTGAGTTAAAGACCGTTGAGTGGGCATCACACTGAGTCCCTTGCTTGTGTTGTCCAACAGTCTTTATCCTAAACTCCTAATCACTCTCGCCCATATTTTTAACTCTTGATCTGGAAATATCAGGTTATGTAACATGCCAATCTGCACAAGAATGTAATTCTGTCATAAAAAAGGACTCAATGAGGGAGAAACTCTAACAAAACTGGAAATGACTTTTCTAAGAAAAGAGAAGATATTTTTGTTTCAAGCACTTGAGCTGTTTTTAAATAGATTGTGGATGCAATGTTGCTGGTTCTTTTCGGGCTGTTGATTTTCCGGCCCAGCCCCCACCCAACAAATGCACAGTGTTGAAAAAGGAGGAAGGAAGTGGAAGGGAATGATTATCTGTGAGTTTTTATAGACATTAATCCTTACTCAGTTGTAAACTAAAGAATGTCTCCCCATTTTACAGGAGAGAGAACTTAACTTCCAAAGGTAACTTGCCTAAGGCCCCATTGCCATGATTCCCACCCAGGAAATAAAGGAGTTAAAGTCACATCCCATCCATTTACTCCCATAAACCAGAGAGGGTTAAAGAGATTATGCCACAGAGTAAGATCTATGGGAGGAGAGCCCTTGGATATCCAAAACGCCCACTACTACAATACCCAGTGTTTCACTGCAACACCTGTTCCATGGGGACTCACTACTTCGTATTCCAGACAGAGTATTCCCTTCGCTGTAGAACTGCTTTCTGATGATGCTACTTTAGGCTGAACACTTCCAGGACCCTTACCCCGCCCCAGCCCCGCAGTGAGCAAGGCTGATTCTTCTCCCACCACAGCCCATTAGGGTGGTTAATTGGCTTTCTGCCCCCCTCCTACCCCCATCCCCAAAGAGAGAACTTGATGATATTAAGAGGCTGGCAGATGAGTCCAAGAAATCTCAAAAATGTAACCTCTCCATCCCTGACCACTTCCCCACCCCCAGAAGATGGTGAACTCACACGCCAACCTGAACTCTGCCTCCGCTCACTTAAAGACACATGCTGGGAATAAAATCTTCCCTGAATCAGCCGCCTAAAGCTACGGTAACATCTAGGTCCTAAGTTTTGCCTAGACAACCTGGGGGCGTTCACTTCCGCGACATTCACAAGGACCCAGTGCACGCAGGACACCGCTGAGAGGCGACGCTCCTTCAGCCTAGAAAATCAGCTCAGACTGGTCCGATTCCACCAGGTGGAAGGACTCCGGTCACCATCCTCGCGGGAGAAAACGGATTCTTTCTCATCATTCTCTTACAACGCCTACAAAGAGGGGAATCCCGTTTTAGCGCGATGTCTGGCCTCGCCGCACACCCCCCCCCCCTTCCAGGCTCGCTCGCGCTGCCTGCCCCCCCCCTCTCTCTCTCTCTCACACACACACACACACACACACGCACTTGCTTCCACCACCACCTGTGAAAACATCCCTCCGAACTTTGGCGAGAAGAGCTCCGGGGCAGAGCTGAGCGGCGGAGCGCCTGGAGCGCGCCGGGGGGCGGAGGATGGGGCCAGGCGGGGGGAATGGAGCGCGGCACAGCTAGGACCCCGCGCGGCACGGCGCCTAGGCTAGAACCCGGCCCGGAACACCGCGGTCGGGGCTCGGGTTTCCCGCGCAGGCCCCGCCCACCCGGCGGCCCGGCTCCCGCGGACTGCGGCGCTGCTCCTCCAGCCTGGGAGCCTGGAGCCCGGGAAGACCACAACGCAGAAGGCGAGGGGGCCCGCGGAGAGCGCGGCGGCGCCCGGCCCGCGCGGAGGACGTGGAGCAGGCGTGCACGGGGAAACAGGTTGCCGCCGAGCCCCGTCCCCTCCCCGCGGCCGCCGCGCCGCGACCCTATTCCCTCCCCGTCCGGCGCGAGCACAGCCCCTCCCGGGGCGCCCTCCTCCCTTCCAGACCCTCGTGGCCGGCCGGGAGCCTCTCAGGCAGCAGGGTTAAAGGCGCCTTCAGCAAGGTCAAGGCGCGGCCGGTCGGCACCTGGGGATTTTCCCCAGCGGAGCACGAGCTTTGTAATCGCATTGTTAAGGATCATGGCAGCGGCAGGAAATCCGAAAGGCCCCACAGGTCTGCGAAGGGAGGATTTATTTTACAGCGCGGAACACACTCAGATAGACCCAGGATTTCAGGGGGAGGGGATGCGGGATTTCAGGACGCTGGAATGTGGCAAAAAAAAAAGAGAGAGAGAGAGAGAGAGAGGGAAAAAAACAAACCCTCCCTACCCAGGCACACCACCACCTCCTGCCTGCGGTGGGGAGGGAGTTCAGGGCCACTGTGCCCCAGACTTCAGCGTTCCGCACGCCTCTGTCAGGTCTAGGCTGGTTTATCCCTCTACAGGCGAAAAGAAGATTTAAAAGCACTCCACTACTGTGGTTTCTCTATCAAAGACTAACATGCTACAGGCTGCGGCAGCTAAGGGAGACGGGGAGAGGGAAATAAACGCAGCAGAAGCAAACTGCGGTCCGCGTAGGAGGGAAGAGAGGGGGCGGAAGCCATACCCTGCGCTCATCCCTATCTTACCCCATTAGCGCCGGGCTAGCCCAAGAAACCAAGAATAGGTACCTAATGGTGGCCAACCCTGGCAGAGACCGGCACCCTCCCTAGCTCCCCCGCCACAGTGGGCCTGGCCTGGATGGCTGGCACGCTGGGCACCTCCAAGGTGGATGAGAGCGCAGGCAGGTTCCTAAACAGGTGAAGGGCACTGGATGTGAAAGATGGGGGAGATCTGAGAGACACAGAAGCGAGGGTTAGGGGTTTCCCAGGATGCAAAGTTAGTTTTAGTTTTCTAAAAGAACATCATCCCCTGCAAGGCCTCCCAACACACACACCGCCCCCACCCCCCGAGACAGGCTTGGGCTCTGAGGACTCCTTGGACCCTGAGTTCTGACCGGCTTTTTCTCTCCGATCAATCCCCGAGTCTCTACCCAACCCGTACCTCGATAACAGGTTCTCTGGGGACAGTAGCATCAGCGCCCAACGTCCATCATATCAGTGGGAGCCGTGGTGTCTCCCTGCTCTCTGGTCCCGGGATGGATGCGCCCCGGTACTTACATTCCCCAAGCAGGCAAACTTTTGGGCTTGTCTTTCGCGAACGAGGTGCTCGCATCACGGTTCTGGGTAATCACTGAGCCAGTTTATATAATTGCCCGCGATGCCGTTCGGCAGATCTTGCGTGCGCGGCCGCAGAGCTCAGCACATGGGCACCCTCTCGCCCCCGCGCTCGAATCCCGAGCGTGCCCCGCCGCCACCTTCCACAAAGCAGCGAGGCATCTCGTGGACTCGTCAGACACTAAGGGTGCACGCAGGATCCTCCGAAACCCAGGCTGCCTCAATGCGCCCCTTTCGCTGCATTGGTAGCTTATGGATAACTGACTGCATCTCTACAAACCTCGCCAGGGCTGGGGGGGGGGGGGGGGGCAGGGTTGGTGGAGGATAGGGACACAGGCGAGGGATTGGCGCGGTTCTGAAGAGGGCTCTGTACCCAACCGAGTAATAATACCCTTGTAGACAAGGACCAGGGTGCACAAATCGCCTTAACGTGTCACCCTGAAAGGCGAGCCAACTTCCAAAGTTAGAGACCACGCAGTTGAATTTCCAGTACTTTCCAACCTCGCCTAGGCGGGGGCAGGGCACAGAAGGGGTTGGCAGCGGCCAGCGAAACCCACCCTACCGCCCAGCCAAAGAGGACTCAACAGTTGAACCTTGCCTCGCCCCCAGTAGTTGGCTGTGTATTCCCTGGTTGCGCGTACACACACACACACACACTCTTATACCACCTTCACGTCTGCTCTTTCAATAGACTGCATTTTTAAAACGCGAGGAAAATGACGGAGCTCGGTGATCACATTTCAACCCAGAGCACATTTCTCCAAGTCAGGGGTGCGAGCAGACACAGACACACACACACACACACACACACACACACACACACATTCCCACTCACACCCAGGACCGCTCTGAGCGTCCACCGGCGATGCAGCCTCCACTCGCTGGGAAGGGAACGTCAGCACCGCTGCAGGGCGGCGGGCGAGAAGAGGCAAGCGCCGCGAGGGCTGCAGAGGGCGCGGGGCCGGGGTCGCTCTTCCGTTCCTCGGCTCTAACAGCGGCGCGCGCGGGGCCGCTGCAGCCGGTGCTCGCCCCGCAAGACAGGCTGCAGCCACCAGAGCCCGGCGCCGCCTCCCGGGCTCATCCAGCGCCCGCCCGGGCCCAGGGGCAGGCTGGTCTGCAGAGGGGCTGCGGACGCCGGGGCTGGGGCTGGGGCGGCGAAAGGGATCCCCGCGAGGCAGACGAAACCGGGCGCGCCGCCTCCCTCCCACCCGCAGTCCTGAGTCCCGGACCCGCGCCCACCTCCCCGCTCTTCCCCCTAACCTTCGCTCCCAGACTCTAGTCCGCGGCGGGCTCCGGGGGCTGCGGCGACGGAGGCTCGGGCTCCAGAGTGGCTCGCCTCTCCGGCAGCCTCCCGCCCAGCCTCCCTCCCTTTCGCCCCCAGTGAGGGCCCAGGGAAGTAGGCGAGAGTCTCCTGGAGCCCCGGGCGTCCGCGCGAGCCGCCCTGACCCCGCCACGGCCAACGAGCCAAGAGGGGCGAGGGAGCCGGCGAGACGCCGCCGCGGTCCCCAAGGCGCTTTTCCGTAGAGCGGAGCGCGCCCGCCTTACCGTGGCTGCAGGCTGCCACCGCCGGGGAAGCGGGGAGGAGGGCGGCAGGGAGGCACGGCGCCGCGCCGGTGGCTCCTCTGGCGCTCGGCGGCGCGGCTCCTCGGCTCCGCGAGCCCGAGCAGGGCGCCCAGGAAGGAGAGGGTCCCGGCTCTGCGCTCAGCTCCAGCGAGACCAACAATAGCTCCCGAGGGGAGCGGAGCCCCAGCGAGCCTCCAGCCGCGCGCGCACGCCCGGCTCCCGCTCCCGGCCGCTCCCGGCCGGCGTCCCTGCCAGCACTGCTGCCCCACATGAAACAGCTGCAATCCCGAGGCTTCTGGGGGGTTGGGGCGGGTGTGTGCGCGCGCGAGTGTGTGAGTGTGTGTGTGTTTAATAGCTTCCCTCCTCTTCTTCCCCTCCCTGCCTGCTCGCCTGCCTGCCTCCGTCCCCCACCCTCGCTCTCTTACACACAGACAGAGAGGGCGAGCGAGAGAGACACACACACACACACACTCACACGCACACGCAGGTTACATGAATGGGAGGCGGGAGCCAATCCTGCGAGGCTGGGCGAGCCGCGGCGCAGGGGCGCTGGGGAGCAGGGCCGCACCACGGCGCGGGGGGGCGCCACGCAGGTGACGCGCGCCCTCCCGGGGCCCCTAGCCGCCTCTCCGCTCACCCCACTCTGTGCGTTCCTCCCGATGGCTTCCTCTCGCCCCCTTCCCTCCTTTCACTCCGCTCCTTTCTCCATCTTCGCTCCCTTTTATTGCCTTTTCGTTCTCGAATTCTCCTAGTTCTCTCAGTACAGTGTCTTTCTCGGTCTGCTCTTTTTCTTTTACCGTCTTCTCTCGCTGTCTCCGTCCCCTTCTCAAACTTTCTCCTTCCTCGTCCCGACTTTTCTCTACTTCCTCTCCTCCTGCCTTTTGTTCTCTTTCCTCCCGCTTTGGCTTTCTCCCCCCGTGACTCTGTGATGTTGTCTGGTCTCCTCTCCTTCCCCGCCCCCGCGCCTTTGCCTGTCCGCGGGTCTCTCTGGGGCCGGTGGCTTCCCTCCCCGCCTACCCCCCGATGTTATTTCACACCCTCTACACTTTTACGGGGACAGACTCTCTCGCATTGCTGCTGCAGCACAGCCAGAGGTAATTAAGAGCTGAGAACTTGAGTTCCTTCCTCGGGCTCACAAGATGCCCAAAGAAAGGCCCTCCCTCGGACAACTTCTCCAAAACCATGGTAACAGCTACTCAGTCGTGATAACAATCATTTAAAAAATATCTGCAGAGAACGTGGTCCAAGAGATTTGTCCTTCGCATTTCTGGACTGTGACCGCCAGTCCAGAAGGCATTTTTAGAGAAGGGCATTTTCTTGTGATGGGAGAGGCCGCTTGGTGCAGCGGTAATTTGCAAGGGCTTTGGAGAGAGACTGGAGAAAATTCCCACAGCAGCCCTGCTGCATGTTGGCTGCATGACTTCCTGCAAGTCATTATCTTTCACCCAGCCTCAGTTTTCTCATCTGTAAAATGGATAATTATACATACCTCACCAGTTATGGTGAGGGGCACAAGAGAGAACAAAGGAAAGAAAGCACTGGGCACACATAAGTTCCAATAGTGTGTTGTGACTTCCCTTACCTGCCCCATCCCTTTTTAAAACTCCCTTCGTGATCTTCTGCTACATTGTATCTCCACAATCTAACGTATGTAATGAAGGAGGAAATGTGACATTGCTAGTGTTACAGAAATGTGAAAAAAGGTCTAGGATATTTTTAAAATTCTATTGTATGATCCGGAGACTGTCCAGCCAGTTGCCATCTGCTGATTACAGAGGCATCACAGAGATTATAAACTTGGGGTGCTGGAATGCCCCTTCAACATCTCATGAGGCATCCCAGAAATTAAGGGCAGAGGTAGGAGTGGATGGGAGGGTTCCATACATCTGTCCAAAAACATACATCTGTTTTTGAAATCTTCATAACTGAACACTGTCCAGTGACAAAGCATCTGAGACTAACTAAAATGTCAAGTCGCTGCCTTTGTATAGCATTTATCAGCTCTGTGTCCTCACTACAGATATCAAATGCTGTACATAAGCTGTGATTGACAGGTAGACTCAGACCTTTGACAAACATCTGTTAACCACCTACTCTGTGGTTGGCACTGTGATGGGCTCTGGGCATCCAGAGGTGAGGCAAACGGGCCTTGCCTTTGCGAGCATACTGTGCAGTGGGCATGTCTGATGGATGGATAATAGGAAAATGAGTCACATATGCCTTGAGAAATATCATTATTTTTGGTGGACAGAATCTTTCAAAATACGAGGTCCATGGCAGAGGAGATAATAATAAAGGATCCTTGAGATCTCAAATGATCCTTGAGAGCGAAAATTTTGGAATCCACTGTTCATTCTGTTTCATTTCATTTGACTGATGGGAAAACGGAGGTCCAAGCAGGTGAAAGTATTATGGGAAACAAAATATTCTGTGTAGTCTTGAGGTATCTTTGATTAATTTCAAAGGGAAAGATAGTTACTTTACACTTGAAAAACCTGGCCAACTGGGCCTTAAGTCATTAATAAGTCGGCATCACTGATAATGTGATAGTTAGACATCATGTGCCTCCTGATGTGACATGCTGAGAGGGACATAACCTCACGTCTGCAGTATTCCTACCCAAAATGAATAACCCGAATCTAATCATGAAGAAATATCAGGCAAACCCAAATTGAGGACCATCCAATGAAATAACTGTCATGTACTCTTCAAAAACACCAAAATCATGGAAGAGAAGGATTCTGCAATAGGTCTAGATTAAAGGAATGGCTTAGTTGTCATGACAATACATGTGACATGTGGTCTTGGATTGGGACATTATTAGGACAATGTTAATTTCTTGATCTTGATAATTACTGTGTTTATGTAGAAGACTCTTCTTGTCTTTGGGACCTACACAACTCAAGTATTTAGAGGTTTAAAAAGATGAAGAAATCCCCACCTTCCAAGAGAGGCATAGTATGGTGGGTTTCTGCCTAAGGAATAGGCAGAGTGTGGGCACAGAGGGATACCCAACCAAATCCTTGTGGGTAAGGGAAGATTTCCTGTAGGAGGTGGCAATCAAGCTGAAATTTGAAGACAAGAATGTTAGCTAGACCATAAGGGAAGGGAGGTGCTTTTTAAATAGGGGTAACAGTACAGGGACATGGAAGAAAGCATGAGGAACTGATTATGGCCTCAGAGTTGGCACATGAAGGGAGTGCCTAGGACAGTGTAGACAAGTAGGTCAGATTGGATCTTGAAGGGTCTTGAATGAAGCTAAGGAACTCAAACATCTTGAAGGCTCAGGTACAGGGTGGTGGTGGGGAGTAGAGCATTATCAAAGACTTTTCAGTAGAGGAGGCATGTGATCTTAAGTATTTGAAAAAGATGATCTGGCAGCAGTGTAGAGAAATGGATTAAAAGGAGTGGCTTGAGAAGACCAGAGATGCTCAGTGAGGTCATTTAGGTAACCTCAGGCAGTTACAGTGAGGATGGAGAAGGGAAGAGAGATTTAAGAGAGACTGAGGATATAAAGTGAACAGATTTTGGTCACTGGTTGCATGGGGGTGGGGCAGGGGGGGGCGGCAAGGAGAAGTCCAGAGTGACTCTTAATTCTCAACCTTGGGTATCAAGGGGGAGGGTAGCACTACTCACTTCCATGTCAAGAGAATTCAAGAGGAAGCGGAGGTTGTTAAGGGGAAAGTAAGGTCACTTGTTCCCATGCCGTAATCTAACTCTATAGCTAGCTTGATACTCTCCTGTATGGCTGCTCTGTGTCACAGGAAACCCAGCTATAAAATGCAGCCTAAGACCCTCCAAACAGCCAGCCCCATGTATTACCCAGAAAACCAACCAAACAAATCAACAAAACCAGTAGATTAGATATAATAGCAGTACATTATTTGTGACAATGGAGGAAAAAACTGAAACAGCCTAAATGGTCAAATCAGATAAGTGAGTTGGGGGACAGACAGCCTTGTCAGAATATCATGTAGCCATTCTAAAGTTTTACTTCTTTGAAGAGTTTCTCAGGCCATAGGAAAATGCTAACGCTATCATGTAAAATTTTTAAAAAGCAGACTTCAAAATTGTTAACTGTGTAAAAATCCTCATGGAGAAAAATCTGAAAAAAAAAAAAAAAAACAACCCAAGACAACCATGCCAAATATTAACAATGGTTGCCTCTGGGTGATAGGATTATGAGTAATATATATTTTCTTCTTCATGGTCTTTGGATACTTTCTAACTTTCCAAACAATGTACATTCATTACTTTCATAACAAAAATCAAGAGCTGTCATTTAAAAAAATGGCTGTGACCCCCCCCCTTCCACTTTATCCCATTTCAATCCACCCTTCACACTCCCCCTGAAGATTAACTGCCTTTTAAGCTTTATCTTTGAGAGTGAAATAAGAGGGCATTTAACAAATCAGGGGAAATTATCAGCTGGGCTGGAGAAGGGGAGAAGGCGTTCTTTCTTAGGCAGGCAGATATGTTATTAGAGCTGTTGAAACTGTATATATTAAAGACGTTTGCATTGCCCTTATCGATTCTATGCTATGTTACAAGGAAAAGAAAACCTATAGTGGGGCCAAGAAAATGTGAGTCTTTAAAGGGCAAGTTTTAATTAGGAAATGTACTTATTTGCAAAAGCACTTTTCTTCATAGTCCAGCAGTTACTGGAAAATTGTTTCAGAAAGCAGGTATTTCAGGCAAGGAGACACGTGGGGGCAAGGGGCAACATTTCATGCCTGTAGTCTGATATTCACAAACTGGTTACACAGGATTTGGACACCCATTGATAAGCACCATCAAACGTTCACAATTAGAGGGCAAGAAAAGTACCAGCCAGAGAACGTTCTCATTCTTTGGAAAGGTTGCTGTAAATGGCTCCCCGGTAAGGTTTCCTCAATATCTGTGATTGTTCATCTTACAGAAATGTTTCCTATGTGCACAGATTCCACAACCTAATAGTAATACCACAACCTAATAGTAAACAAGCAGAGCACTTTACCTTTTCACAGCCCCTCCCCATCTGTAGAATTCACTCAAGCCTTGCATGCCCTGCCCCCTTCCCACTAGGATCCTGTTACTTCTAGTTTGCATGGGAGGTCCCAGAGAGGCAGAGCAGTAGGCCAGAACTAAAGGAAGAACAGGACACATTCTTGGAAAGCCTTCTATGTGGCTCTAGCACTCCCACAGTGAGTTCTCTCATCAATTCCTCAAGGCAACTTGGGATAGCAGGTGAGTAAACTGGGGCCTATGTGGTTCTGGCCTGCACAGAATCAGAACGGGATCCCACTCTCCAGAATTTGCCAGCATAAACCCATTTTTAAAAGCCAAGGGGTGAGGCTGGATATTTTTCTCTGGCAGGTAACTTGGCTTAACCTGTGAGCTATCTTTCTGTGAGGTTTATTCTAACCTTTGAGCTGTCTTTCTGTCTTGAGGGAATTCAAAGCTAGTATTTGGGGATTAATAATAACTTTTGAATGTGTCTGCTGGAAAAAGCCTCTGCTTGGATTCACACACATCTTCTCTTTGGGAGATGGTTGGCTCTGGTCTCTCTTTCCTCACCTTCACTCCAGTGTTAAGAGTATTTGGTACTTAGGGGCATCTGGGAGACTCAGTTGGTTAAGCTTCCAACTTTGGCTCAGGTCATGACCTCCAAGTTTGTGAGTTCGAGCCCCTCTGTGCTGACAGCTCAGAGCCTGGAGCCTGCTTCAGATTCTGTGTCTCCCTCTCCCTCTGCCCTTTTTCCACTCGTGCCCTGTCTCTCTCTGTCTCTCAAAAATAAATAAAATGATTTTTAAAAAGAATATTTGGTACTCAAATAATTCTTAGTAAATATTTCTTCACTGAGTGAAGAAACAGATACTAGTAACAAAATAGCTTGCACGTACTGAGCATCGTGCCCAGGACTGAGCAAAGAGCATTATCTCATTTAAATTTTAGAGCAACACCACGTGGTAGATATGACTGCTACCCCCATTCCATAGGTGAGAAAACTAAGACATAAAGAAGTTAAGCAGTTTGTCCAAGGTCACTAATGATTAATAAGTGGCAAAGCCAGGTTCCAGCCTAGGTTGTTCTGAGTCCAGGCTCTTAGCCACCATACGGTATTGGATGGATGGATGGAATTAATGGCACCAGCAATGAAGTGAGCTCTCCGTGAATCACTGCGGTACCTGTTACATTGTGGTTAATCTTATCTAGAGCAAGCCATCCCGTTGCTCTCCATGAGTGCATCCTGTTTATTTCCTTCATCACATGTTTTACAAGCTGCCGTTACTTCTGTGTGAATTTGTTTTACTTTTCTCCCGAAGCATCTGCCCAACGTGCAGTATCAGTTGCAAAGTAAGTTCCATGAGTGTCTCGGTCACTATTGTGATCCCCAGCACCTAGCACAGAGCCTGGCACAAAGTAGATAGTTGAAGAAATATTTGGAAATTCGTGAATGAATGTGGGCCCCCATCCTTCTTCAGTGGTGAAGGGCCTGTAAGCGTTTATACACATGCCCTTGTGAAAGATAGGTATTTTACATGAATTTACTCCATCCCATGCCAATGCTTACTTTCTGCTTTGGGGGGCATATAGTTCAGTCAGGGGAGCTGAGATTCACATGAGCACGTAATGGTTCTGATTGTGCTCCTCCATGGACATTAGCACCCAGATGACAGAAAACACTGATCAGAAAATAGCATCTGTTGTGGTCAGGATGACTAGCTGGCAAAGTTCCATGATGGAAGCATCCTCTCTGATTAGGTCAGCCCCGGCTCTCCAGCATAGAAGTGTTGTATCAGCTGACGTCACTTGCATAACATTTTCTTTCCCAGGGCTTCTGAAATGGTATCCTCAAAAAGGGGTCTTCTCCTATGCGCTTTGGGTCATGTGATCCTTTTCAAAGAGGATGCCTCAGCCAAGGTCTTCTTTCTTGCTAATTTTTGTCCTGTCTCTCTACTTACTTGGCTAACAGACTTCTTCGCTGCTCATGTGGATTTGCCTTTTCTTCTGCAGGGTAGACCAGATGACAGATGCTGGTCCTCTACAAAGCTACATCAGATCCATTTCCCAGTCTTAGAAGCATGCAGCCTTTACTAGAACTGTTTATTGGTCCAGAGACCATTTGTCCAAAAGCAATTAGGAAGGTAACAAACAAAGCAAACAAACAAACAAACAAAAACCAACCACAAAGGCCTTCACTAAATTAAAGCCTCTATGGGGAGATTCTAATGATTGTGATGCCAGACACTGACCTCCCAAGTCAAGTTTTAATCCAAAATTTCTAGGCCTTATCAGCCTGTGGGACAAAAGGAGTAGCATTAATGTTAATTCCCAAATAAACACTATTCTAGTCTGTATACTATTTTTTCCATATAACAGTTACCTTGGAAATAAATGCTTCCTCCCCTTTTTTATGATTGCATACTATCTCATTATATGGATGCACCATCTGAATTTAACAACAGGGGTCATAGTGATTGTAGTATATTCATTTCAATAAATATCAAGCAATTAACCTAAGATCAGGTCCATAGTAGCTGCTGAAAAATATTAAATAAGGGAATTAAATCATATTATAGCTACTGAGTCTGTAGACTCCAAAAAGAGCACCCAAAAATTTGAAGTTTCAAATCTGTTGGGAAAGGACAAACCTTTCAATTAACAGTGCCGTTGTAACTGACCAATCATTTTGGAGGGAAAAAAGTTAGATTCCTGTCCATCATCATATCCCTTTGAAATTTTTCTCACTGAATATAAAAAATGAAAATATGAAAATTCTAGGAGACGAATAGGTAACAATTTACATCATTTTGGAGGTAAAGAAAGAAGACATTTTTAAGTGTGACATGAAAAGGAAAAAATCTTCAAGATGTCAAAAATTTGTATAAAGTTTTTGAAATGTTTGTATATTTAAAAAACCAGACAAGAATCAAAAGAGCAAAATGTTGAGGAAGTATTTGAAACATACACAAAAAAGTGCTATTATCCTTAATATACAATGAGGTTTTAGAAATGTATAAGAAAAAGACATTTCAATTGAAAAGTAGGCAAAGAACATAAAAAGCTAATTCACCAAAAAAATTACAAAGCTAAGCATACGATGTATATTTAACTCGTAACTCCAAGAAATGCAAGATACAATACTACTCAAAGTTTTTTTTTTCTTTTTGCTTATCAAATGAGAAATGTATAAGAGAAATATGACATGCCCAGAAGATAGTTCCTCTCCCTATACTGCCAATGGGTATATATTGGTACAACCTTTGTGAAAAAGAATTTAGCGATATTTACCAAATCTTTCCATTGTCGGGAGCTTTCAGGCCAGGAATCTATGTCTACATTTAAGACAGTTAATTAAGAGAAAATAATCATGGATGGACCCAAAGAATTATCTAAAAGAGTTTCATTGGTGTTAGGAGTAATAGCAACAAATTGGAAAAAAATCTAAGTGTCAACAAATTTGCAAATGATCAATTGTATTATAAGTACATCATAGTATGATGAACTGTTATATGGCCGTAATAGATCATGGTGAGAAGAATATTTAATGAACTTGGAAAGGATTCACAATAAATATTTTTGTGTGACTTTTCTTTAACTTATAGAAAATGCCAGTCAAATATCAAGTTTGGCAAATAGATTATACCCATCACCTAATTTCAATGGTTATTAATTCATGGCCAATCTTGTTTTATGTATATCCCTCCCCACTTACTGTCTCTGTCATTATTTTGAGGAAAATCTCAGGCACCATTTCATTTTGTCCATAAATATTTTAGTAAATATCTTTAAAACGTATGCACTATTTTTGAAAAATAACCACAATATGTTTTTACATTTTAGAATAACAATAATTTCTTAATGACCTCAATGGTCCACTCACCATTCAAACTGCCCCACTTGCTTTGTAAATCTTTATTTTTCCAGTTTGTTTGCATCAGGATCCAAATATACTCCATGCACTGCAATTGGTTGATATATCTACTAAGTCTCTTTTGATAGCTTTTCCTGTATTTATTTTTGCTCTTACTTGTACATTACTCCTTAAAGAGACAGGGTTGTTTGTCCAAGAGAGATTCCAATAACTTGAATTTACTGAATGCACCCTTCTGGATTAACTGTTCTTCTACAACTTATATTTCCTGTAAATTGGTAGCTGGTTCTAGAAGCTCAACCCAATACAGGGTGAATTCTTTGGGGCAAGGCTGTCTAGACGTTATTATGTACTGGCATCTGTCTTTGCAAAGTTAGTAGTCTGTGATGCTCATGGACTAGACTTCATTTGCCTAGAGGTTGTCAACTGGTCAAATTCTGATTCATTGATCTTCATTCATTCTTCACTTTTAACTGGAATACTTCTATAAAGAGAAACGTCCTCTCATTAACTATTTGCTGACCTAAGATAAAGGTTTGATTATTTCCTTTTACTTATCAGGTTTCTGAAGAATGAGTTGGGTATCCCTAGCATTCTCCAAAGGTAAGTAATGAGGTTTTTTTTTTCTTTTTTAAATGTCATTTTGAGTTCATGTATTTAAATATGGTTGATGTATTTTCATTCCTTTTTAGTTACTGTTCATATTGATGTTCAAATTGCCCTATCTTTAGCCAATGGGAACATCTTGATATTGACTCCCAGGTCTTTGATAGCCTCCTTTTCCCCACCCCCTTGGGATAATAGGATGTTTTGGGCTCATCTTGTGCTTATCCTATGCCAGATCTGAAATCATCCATTTTTCAGAGGACCCGTGGTTCTTTTTAGTGGGACATGGTAGTTAGAAACCACAATCTTGCTACCAGGGGTTGCTTATTGCTACTGGTTAGTATTGTTTATAGGCTTTTTTAGTTGTCAGGTTTAGGAATTTTTTTAAAAAGGAAAATTCACTATGCATTTGTTCCATTACTTCTAATTCAGTTTTTACTTAACTTCTTCAGTCTTCTATCTATATCTCCCTCCTTCCATTACAAATAATAAATGATGCTACAGAAAAATATTTACTGATTTATGAAATTAGCCACAATATTTATTTTGGTGGCAAATAATCATATATATATATATATATATCACATATATATGTATATCTAACATATATATTTTATATGTATATGCCAAAGATATACAAGTTAGCAATGATTATTTCTTGATGATGCAACTAAAGGTAATTTTTAGTTTCCTTTGTTTTTTTTCTTTTTTTTTCTGCTTTTTAGTATTTATACAATTTCCATAATAAGCCATTTTTATTTTTGGTATCAGAAAAAAATTTCTAAAAAACAAAAATAAACCAGATGGTATAAATTATAATATAGTAAGCTGTCTTCCAATCTTATACGTGGGAGAATAATGATATTCTATTACATCTGTGGAGTGCTTTACAATTTACAAAGCATTTTACATCCATTATCTTTCATGATCATCACAGCACTATGAAGGAGACAGAATAGGAGTATTGTCGTATAGGAAGAGAAAATAGAGGTTTAAAAGGGTCACATATTTTGGAATCAAGCAGGGCTCCTGACTTCTCGGTCAGTGTTCTCTTGTGTGCATAGTATCTGCCTCTGGGTGACTGTTACTATGCTTTTGTTCTCCAGTAACACAAGAAGACTCTGCAGTGTCCTGCCTGCTGCCAGAATGTTATCTTCAGAACCCTCTTTCTTTAGCATGAAGTTTGGAGGCCCATAAAAATGCCAAAACATATTTTTCAACTTAATTTGTATTTTTAATCCAAGTAATTCATTAACGCAATTTTAAAAGTCAAATATTCTAAAAGGATTTTAATGCAAAGTAGCAGTCACCTGCCTTCCCATTCATCACTCACTCCACCCGATGCCCCTTCTGCCCAGAGGCAGCCACTCTCAACCGTGAGAGAGCAAAATTTTTTTTTCTGGTTTTCATTTCCGTTTTACTAATTTGTTCCTGCTGCAACTTCTGGATTTTTAATTCTCAGATACTATCAGTATGCTTTCTATAATCAAAGATGATAATTTCAGTGTCCTTTTTCTCTTTACACAGACACTTCCCTTTTCCTCATCCTCTCAAGGTACTTACTTTATGACGTTTGGTTAAACTTTAGTATTTCCATCATTATGGATGCGTGAAAACTATTCTCAGCTGAGCCATGTAGTGTATTGTACTATGATGTACTTTCTTGTGTTAATATTTGTTTCCTCTTGAGGTAACATCTCTCTCTTTCTTTTTTCATATTGATTTAGTGTTTTAGGTACCTGTCACTGTTCCATTCTCAAACTCTCTACCGAGGTATAACTCTTCCCTCAATACATTCCAATCCATCAAATAACCTGTCCATTTCTTTTCTTTCCTTATATTTGCTTTGGCTTGCTTTGCTTTTGTTTGTCATGGAAATATAGTCTCCTTGTCTAAATGGTTTCAATATGGACTGGTTGCTTTGTAGGCTTGCTGCCCAGCCCGTTTCAAGGTCTCCCTCTAATATATTCCTGGACATTTTATTGGATCTCATACCTATATTTATATCTTTCATTTCCAGGATCCCATGTATCCCCTTCTTTGTCTTCACACTGAGAACAAACACATGTGAGGTGAAGTTTTTGAGGTCTTATTTGGCTGGATACAGATTTCTAGGTTAGAAATAAATGTCCTATAATCTTAAGAACATTGATAGTTCCATTGTCCTTTTGCTTCCAGTGTTAAGAAGTCTGATACCAGGGCACCTGGGGGGCTCAGTCAGTTAAGCGTCCGACTTCGGCTCAGGTCACGATCTCACGGTTTGTGAGTTTGAGCCCCACGTTGAGCTCTGTGCTGACAGCTCAGAGCCTGGAGCCTGTTTCGGATTCTGTGTCTCCCTCTCTCTCTGCCCCTGCCCTGCTCACACTCTGTCTCTCTCTCTCTCTCAAAAATAAAATGATCATCAAAAAAATTTTAAAAAACAGAATTCTGATTCCATTTTTGCCTCTATCCTGTTTTAGTGACCTTTCCCCTCTGCTAGTTCCTGAAAATTTTTAGGATCTCTTTTCTTCAGAAAATTTCTTCAGAAATTATGTGATGATTGGCATGGGTCTTCTTTCTTCCAATTATGTGATGATTGGCATGGGTCTTCTTTCTTCCAATGTGTGGAACTGTTGCTGGTTTCTTTAACTCCAGAGACTTTGAGGGGTTTGTGTCAAATATTTCATTGCTGATTTTCTTATTCTCTACTTCCAAAACTCCTGTTACTCAGATATTGGACCTCTATACTCTTTCCAATTTTTTAATCTTCTCTTTCCTCTCTTTCATATTTTTGTCTTTTTGTTCTTTATTGGAGGTTTTCTCAGCTTTGCCTACCAACCCATTTGTTAATGTTTTTATTTCTGCTGTCATATTCTTAATTTTTAGGACTTGTATTTAGTTGCTAAAATATTTTTTTCTCTTTAAACAGCCTCCAGTTCTTGTTTCATGTGCACAACTTTTTTTTTTTTTTAATCTCCCTAGGGATAGTAAGGATGTCTTTTGTGGAAATTTCTACTGTTCCATTCATTTTTTCTATGTTTTTGAGGCTTTAAAAAATGCTATTTTGTTTTTGGGTTTACCTTTTATTGTTAGGGATTTGCTCAGATGTTGGTGACCTATGACTATCCGTACCTGTTTAACTAAAACTGCTTGGAAATTTTAGCATGTATGAGCAAAATTTGTTGCCCTAGTGGGCTTGCCTCTAGGGTCATCTGGCTAGGTCATTTCATTGGTAATTCCTTAACAGTATCTGTAAGTCGTTTCTCAAAGGCCACTCAGTTTCACCAGAAAGGCATCCTCCAGTCTCTTCCCACAGAGGACAAGACTAGCTGCTAAGAGTTTCTAGAAGCCTCATGGGGGGAAGGGATTGGGAGGCGGTCTCCCTATTTCTATGCAGATTTAATTTACTCCTCTTGTTCCTGTTTCCAGCTTAGCCGTGCTGTTTTCCCCACGTCTAGTCTCTCATTCACCCATTCACTCTTAAACAGTTGATCTTCACTCATCTCCTTTTTGGTAGAGGGGGCAGGCACTCAGGAGAGCAGGACACAGGAGGGAATCTTCAGACATTCAACCCGACCCAAACCCTTCACTTTCAGAAGTGCCTGAGCTTCCAATTTCTGAGCTTTCCTGGGGCTCTCAGCTTTCCTGCAGTGAAATGAGATAGCTTGTGGGCTTTCACCACTGATAGCTCTGGTTTTACTGTCTCAGGTCTGCCTAAGTCAATTATTTCTTGCCCATCTGCTTTATAGGTCCAAAATCCTTTTGTCTCCTCTCTAATTATTTTTTTGCCTTGTGGTTTTGTTCCCTTTATTCATTTCTCTCTGGTTATAGTAGGTGTTGGGGAGGAAGGAGGAGTAAA
Source organism: Lynx rufus (assembly GCF_022079265.1). Classification (NCBI taxonomy): domain Eukaryota; kingdom Metazoa; phylum Chordata; class Mammalia; order Carnivora; family Felidae; genus Lynx; species Lynx rufus. The sequence continues at coordinate 53,136,572 of NW_025814897.1, read as the reverse complement.
AGTATGCAGTAAACCCTCCATGGGCAGCAGACGTCCCAAGCCCTTCTGTAAGGCCACTACTTCCGAGAGGTAGTCAAAGACCTCCAGGGGCCTATGCTCCTTCCTGGAGAAGTGCTGTGGCTCTCCTGTCTACACCCAGGGCCCTACATGAATTTGAGAGCCTGAGTTTCTTCATGTTTCAACAGCAGATAATAGTGCCTGCCTTGTTGTCATGAGGATAAGCGGGATGCTATCCGGTCTGTATGTTTAGTTTCTAGTCCTTTGAAGAATATCGGCTTTATTTTCTTATATTATGATTACTGGCGGTCTGTGTTGGGGGTGGGAGGAAGCTTCATTGGGTTGTTGAGAGAGAAGGTAATGGGAACTAGAGAAGCCTCTTTTACAAATGCTTTGGTGATGAGTTCTGGATTATAGGCAGTAATAATAGTAATGACAGTAACTGATTTTACCAAGAATGTATATGCATCGGATGCCATGCTTCACATGTTTTATCTCAGTTAAACAGCACAACAGGCCTCTAAATAAGTACCATTATTACCTTCGTTTTAGGAATGAGCAAATAGACGAGAGGAGATGTTCAATCATTTGGTCAGTATCACACCACAGAGATGTGGCTGATCTCAGATTACAACCCACAATTTGTCTAGAGCTGTTACTCTCAATACCGAGGCCAGATTTTTCTCAAATTGTACTGTGCTCAAGAATCACCTGGGGATCTTGTTACGGTGCAGATTCCAGTTTGGTAGGCTTGGCGTAGGGCGCACACTCTGCTTGTCTACCAAGCTCCCAGGTGACCCTGACACTGCCGGTCCAAGGGTTGAACTTTAAGGAGAGAAGCTGCAGACCGTGGTCACTCTAAGGCAGCTGCATCATCTGGCACCTAGTTTCCCAGACTGCAAACGAGGCCATATGAGCAGTCATGGTACCCGATTCACTTCTTCCTCCCCACGTGTGCACGCACAGGACCACCAGGATCTCATTTCTCCCCACTGGACACATTCCCCAGGAGTCACTGGCACGTTTTATGAGTGCTCACAGCCCTCTCTACTGCTGAAGCTGCAAGATGTTCGCTTCTTTTCACCAGCTTTGAAATCACTCCAAGGTAGCCCCTCACGGTGGTCACTGCTTCCAGGGCCTTCTCTGGGCGTGCCACATCTGGAGTGGTAGCTCTGGGCGTTTTGTAGGACCCTCAATATGTGGAAAAGCAGTGAGTTTCTTCCTGCTGGCCCTCGGTAGAGTTGTGCTATGCTCCTTACAGAAATGGGGAGCGTCCCTCTCTCCCACTCAGAGTCACCTGGACCCCAAGCAGCAGCACCACATCTCCCAGGTTCCCTGTGAAAACAGCTGTTGGCTGCAGCTTGTAGGCTTACTGACCTAGGGAAATAAAACTTCTGTCCTCCTGTATCTCTTTCTCTCTCATTAGCGTCCACTTCCAGCTCTCCTAGAATCCATTACCCTGAAAGCAGGTCTAACTCAGGCCACCGTCCAACTTGGCTGGAAGGGGTGATGGTCCACTAACTTGCCAGACATAGCTATGGGTGAATCTCAGTTGAGGTCCAGTTAGAACCATGCTCTCCGTAGGACACATGACCTAGTAAAATTGGGAGAGGCATCTCAAAGATTCAAGTACATCAGAGGGCCAATGGAAAGCACTGGAATAAGACCGGGGTCTGAGGTTGGAGACCCACCTCTGCCTCTATGCAGCTGTGTGACCTTGGACTTCTCAGCAACCCTCCGTGATTGTGTCCAAAACTATAACATCAGAGGGGAGACTCCCCTTCCTCTAATTCTCTGTGCTGTCAACTGTAAAGTGAAGGAGCTGGACCAAATGAACTCAGAGTAACATGTAGAGGTTTCAAACCACAGGCCCTTAGGCTGGATTCAGCCCACAGGCATGTTTTGCTTGATCCGTACAGCATTTTTAAATGTTGGATCAGTTGACAGCCTTTAAAAATAAGGAGCTTATAAAATCTGGTTTCCTGGCTTTTCTTGAGAGATCATAAAATTGGCAACAAGGGTCACCCATTCCTGGAGAGCCACCGCTGGCCTGCATTGCCTCGTGACTGTCCTTTTAAAGGCACATGCCCTCTGCCCTGTTGCAGCGCCTACCAGGCCCATATTATTCATCTATATTATCTGCACAAGTCCTGGAAGTAGTTAAGTTTGTGTTTCCTGGGTCATAGTTGCCCTGACTAGCTGGGCAATGTTAGGTTAGTATTTCTCCTTTCGAAGATGCAGTGTCCAAATTATAGAATGAGGAAAATAAATGCTCACATTATTGCATTGACTTATTAATGAGACAGAGCAGGGGTCAGCCGACTTTTCCGTAAAAGACCAATGAATATATATTTTCAGCTTTGCCGGCCAGATAAGATCTCGTTGCATATTCTTGTACTTATTGCTTTTGGTTTTTGTTTGTTTGTTTACAATCTCTTAAAGATGTGAACATTCTTGGCTCTTGGGCTGTACAAAAACAGGCCCCAGAGGGGCACCTGGGTGGCTCAGTCGGTTAAGCGTCCGACGTCGGCCCAGGTCACGATATCTCACGTTTCCTGAGTTCAAGCCCCGCATCAGGCTCTGTGCTGACAGTTCGGAGCCTTGAGCCTGCTTCAGATTCTGTGTCTCCCCCCCCCCCCCCCAACCTCCACCCCCCAGCTCATACTCGCACTCTCTCTCTCTCTGTCAAAAGTAAATAAACTTAAACAAAAAACAAAAAAACCAAAACAGGCCCCAGATAGAAGGGACCCGTGGGCCACAGTTTGCTGACCCCTGAAACAGAGTATGTAAGATGCTTCCAATAATGCCTCGACAGTGAACGTCAATAAATGTACCTCTCATCATTGCAATTTCAGGCCTCTCGTTCCCTGACTCTGGGATGTGGGTGACTCCACAGTGCCCATCAGAAGTCCCTGGAGGCTGCTTTGGTTCTCTTCTGACAATGCAGAGGGGGGCAGCATTTTGTCTGTTGAGAGACATCTTTCTAAATAGGAAGCCCCCGCATGGGATAGTGTTCCAAGGCAGCACAACAAATACAGTGCAACTGTGTCATCACCATGAAATCAAAGCCATTGTTTAAGCCATTTGCTGAACCACCGCCCATTCAAGTCCTTCTGTCTGAGACATTCCTGAACAATCACAGCTGGAGGAAGAACTGGAGGCCCTTTAAAATCTGATCACAGGTCCTCTGTGCTCACAGCCTTCCTCCTCTGTTTGGGTCCTTTCACTCTCCTCCTCCCCATCCCCCCCCCCCCCATGCACCTCGCACTGTATTATTTGTTATTTAACTTGAATGCCAGGGATTGTAGCTTGTGATGAAAGACACTTGACAAAGTGAAATTGCATTGTCGTAGGCCTCTCTTGCATGTGGCGTGGCATCATTAAAAAAAGAGAGACATGATACTGTTTTCTCATTCAAAGAATGCGATGGCTGAGTCGAAAGAAATGCTAGTTATTTTCTGTGCTGTCCAAGGAACCCGAAGATAGCATGCATTTAAATGAAAGAGCCAAGGAGGACATCAAGAGATTGTTCAAAAGGCACTTACTTATTTTTGCTTAGTGGTTCTTCATCAAGAAACAGAACAAAATCATACACAGGGGCATAGTCAAGTTCCTAGAATGACTTTGACCTGAATTTCCTTGATTTGGGCCTCTGTGCATCATGTTTAGGGCAACACTTTTCCATTCTTTAGCAAACACTGCCTGAGCACCTACCATATGCCAAACCATGTGCTAAGTACTAGAAATGGAGAGATGAATAAATCAAGGGCCCTGAAATCCAAGAAATTATGGTCTTGTAAGGAAGACAGGCATGTTAAATGTAATCTCAATATAAAGTATTAAGAACTGCTCTTATAGCAAGAGTCAACACTTAATAAGGGCTTGCTACATGCCAAACATTGTTTTAAGTGCTTTTCATGTGACTAATTCATTGAATCCTCCCCACAATCCTGAGGGTTTATGCCATTATAAATGTCCATTTTAGAGATGGAGAACCTGAGGCCAGAGGCTATGTGATTTTTAATTCTTTAAGACCATATAGCTAGTGAGTGGGAGAGCTCTGACTCAAATGCAAGGAACCTCACTTTAAGGCCAGAGCCCTTGAAAGACACAAAACAGCCTCTTAATAAAGGGCTTGGATTGTTCTGGGAACACAGCACAGAAAAGCCCCTAATTCTGCCTGTAGGGGTCAGGGAACACAAGAGACAACATGACATTTGTCTGAAAGATTCCCTTCACAGGGAAGCTGGGCAGGACATAACAGGCGGAGAAGAAGCATATGCTTAGACAATGATATTTGTAACAGGCCCAAAAAAGAGAACATTTAAACCTGACTGTTAGGCTTTACTCTTTTTTTTTTTTTTTTTTTAAGCAACACTCAGAATTACCAGTATTTGCTTACTCAGTATTAGTCTTCCCTGCAGTTCTGGAACTTCAGAATCGCAGGTGCCTGTCTTGTTGACTGCTAGATACCTAATTCCCAGCACATGCTGAATAAATACATTTTGAGATGAAAGAGCAAATCTAGCTAAGGTTAAACAGGAGGATGAGGATTAAGCTAATATTATATCCACTACGGACAAGGGTTAAGGCTCAGCTTTATTTTATACCCATAGTAGCATTTTAAAGTTCTCATTTCACACTGCTTTTATTTTAGACATGCCCACGGCATTCTTAAGAGGCTTTAAAAGCACCGTATTGTCAAAATTCCCATTACTCTATGTATCAGTAACATTCCTACATATATCTGGAGCAATTACTCTGTGCATAGAATTCTAAGCATAATGCTGTACTTTACCCATGATAGCCATTAATTAGATGAAATGAAATGATGTTACAGCTGCACGCAGCCCATTTTTAAGTGCAAATCCATGTGTGACAAGAAAGGAACTTTCTTTTTTTTCTCCTATAGGACAAAACCATGTCAATGGCCAATGTAGAAGCCTCCCAAATAGGCTTTCTTAGGGAAGCTGGCAGGACCGTCTAAAGAAAAGAAATGTTTTGGTGCTGCTAGTCAGATAAGCAAAGGTATCTAAGGCTGGGGGTAAGAGGGAAAAAGATGGGATCCAACTGCTGAGAACGTTGGGGGTAGGGCTCTAGGAATTCTGACGATTTCATGATTTCCTTTTAAGACATCTTGGCAAGTGTCAAATTTCTCAATTTGATATTTGTAAATATCTCTTTGAGAGCAGCAGCTTTCTGGCAGGCTACTCCGACTCATAGATAATGAAAGCATGGGGCAAGGCATGGATTCAGGTGAGTTGAAGGGAAAATCTTTTAATCAACTCTGGTTTTCTAACATCTCTGTAAATCGGTGCCCCTTTCCTGGTAATTTGTTTTTTCAGAAGTCAACATTTTGATGAGGAAATTATTACAGAAGAATGACTCAGATGTTTAAGTCAGGATATTTGACTTTCCCCTGAAATGATTTCCCAAGACTAGGTCAAGGACAGCTTTTTATCTACAACTATGCGGATAGTACATTACTGGAGTTCCTAGGTTGTGTACATCAGGCAGTGGAACCCTGAAACCCCAGAGCAGTGTCCTTTTCTGCCTCCGTGGGTCCTACCCTCATAAATGAAGGCAGAAATTTCCAGGACCTACCCTGTGATTGAGCTTTCTCTGTCTAACAGTGGATCTTCAGACTGTTACATATACCCAGGTAGGAAGAAAAGAGGGCAGCTTGCTGTGTGTGTCTAAGGGAAAATATGAGGCTGGCACTGAACAGTATTTCTCCCCCTCTCTGATTACATTTCCAAATCTGAGAGCGGAACAGAAATGGCAGAAACGGCACATGTCCCTTCAGATATAAAACAAAACAAGTTGTGACTTGCCTAACCCTGGCATCGGAAAGAGGCTTAGGGTTGGAAACAGCAGATCACCTGCCCTGCCCTGAGCTCTGAGACAATATGAAAGATGAGAATCATCCTTTTTAAGATGAGACTTATTCTCTTCTTTGTTCCACAAATATTTATTGTGTGTTTACAATGCCCAACCACCATGCTGAACACGAAGGATGCCGTGGAAAGCAAATGTGGATGTGGCCCCTGTGGAGTACTTCACAGTTTACCAGATTCTTCCATATATATTACCTCAGAGATGTAAATGGGCATTGCTGATGGCTCCATGTTATGGATAAAGAAATTGAAGCCAACAGCCGGAAAACCTGAGATTAATGCAAAGAAGTGGAGTCAAGTGTTAGACTCAGAGAGCCTGGCTCAAAAGCCAATGCTCTTTGCGTTGTACCTGTGGCCTCCTCATTTCTGTACCAACAAAAGCAAGACAGATGTCTACAGAAGTCTGGGCAGTTGACAAAGCACTTCTGCTTACTTTATTATTTTTTTTTAAAGCTTATTTATTTACTTTGAGGGAGAGAGAGAGGAGGAGAATGGGACAGAGAGAGAGGGAGAATCCCAAGCAGACTCTGTGCTGTCAGCGCAGAGCCCAATGTGGGGCTTGATCTCACAAACCGTGAGATCATGACCTGAGCCAAGATCAAGAGTTGGATGCTTAACCTACTAAGCCACCTGGGCGCCTCTGCTTACTTGATTTTAGTCGTTGTACAGTAGTTCTCTATGGAGGTATTTTTATTATTATCATCTCCATATTTCATTGATAAAATTGACCCAGAGAGGAATGGTCCTGCCCAAGAGCACCCTGCGAGAGCCATTGCCGAGTCTGGAGTCTAAGACTTCTGATGCCAAGCTCTGTCTGCCATATGTCAACTCCTGGTTCAAATATTTCTAAATTCAGAATTCTTGAGCCATGTTTTCACTGTTTTAGATTATTGCCATAACCTATGTAAATTATAATTAAATTCCTGCTAATAGGCCATTTTGTGGCAAAACCTCAACGGTCAGTGAACCGGGGCCTACAGGCTTACACAATTATTTACGGTTAACTCTGAGGGCTGCCAGTATTCAATCTACATGTGCTACAGCAAACTGTTTACTCGTACATGCATGTTGGCTACTCCACTACATTTTTCTTCATTCCCCCTCAGCAAAAATGGAGAAACCAGCTTCTAGCATATGGAAGCATTTCTACACTGCTCGATTCTCTGATGAGGGTGGGGTGGGATGGTGGAAGTGTGATTTGCAACCACGTGTCAGAAGCGATCCATGTTTCTGAGTGAGGCTGATTGGAGATTGGACCAGGTTCCCGCGTGGCAAAAGTCGTCTCCGGAAAAGAATTTTTCCCTCCACGTTACCACACGTTACCATTGGGGGAATATGAGTGCTTTCTGAATCTGCTTAACACGTGTGAGGACCCCAAATCCAGAACATCCTGGGCTTCTTGTTCTTACACTAATGTCGATGATACTCTGGCGAGCTAAGGTGTCTTCCCACTGCTTCCAAACAGGGCGCCAACTGGGAGCTGAGGGCTTCCTTCGAGTTCAGCAGCTCCATTTGTGACCACACTAGGGGTTTGTCTTAAGTGAATTAAATGACTAAATATGTAAGTGCTATCTGGGTAGATGGTACCTTTAAACTTAGAATAACCAACATGATAATTTTATGAGTAGACCTATCCATAATACATTATTCTATTCTCAAACTAACAAAAGGCTTCTAAAGCTGCAAAGGGCATGATAATATGACACATATTGTTACTGTTCTAAGAATTATCCACTCTTCTCTTTCAAACAATGCCTTTACCTTTGTTTGGATTGAAGCGTTGATGGCACTGGTCTATTGCATCAGATAAAAACTTCCCAACTCCGTTGGTACATCCCTACCTCGTTTGCTATTTAGAAACATATGTAGATAGAACAGAAGCGTCTTCTGCGTGATGTAGAAGGATGTGTGGACTATTCTAAACCAGAGGGTTTGGTTCTATTTCCCCTGCTTTGTCCTTTTAACAGTGGCTTAAAAGTAACCACATGTGTGACTGTCTCCCTGATTTTCTAGGTGTCCCCTACAAACATCCGCTCCTTTGGTCCTTCTGGCATTTCTGGCACAAAAGCTAAGTGGGGTTACTATAATCCTTGTTTTACACATGAGAAAACAAAGCATGGCTAGGGGCTGGTGCACCCGGCTGGCTCTGTCAGTGTGTGGCTCTTGATCTCAGGGTTGTGAGTTCGAGCCCCACGTTGGGTATAGAGATTATTTAAAAATAAAATCATGACAAGAGGAAAAAGGAAACCAAGGATCAGGGAGTCTAGGTAATTTCTCTCAGGTACACAAAGAGGGAGTGATCTGAACTCAGTTCTGTCTGACTCTTCGGCAGAATTCTCTCCCTTGCTGGAGGAGCACTGGTATTCAGGGTGTGCCTTTCCAGGGTGTGGAGGGAGGAGCGCCGAACCGGAAGTCAAGGGGCAGAGAGGTTTGCTCTGACTTGACTGTGGGGCCAGCAGAGGCCAGAGACCCCTGGGAACCCCAGCTACCGCACTTCGATCTGGGTGCCATCTGGAAGGTCTCCCCGCTCTCAGATGCCCTACGGGGCCTGTACTTTGGGGGCTCTATACGCTAGGCAATGACACAAAAAGGTTTTCCTTTCCATTTTTAAATTTTATTTACTGCCTTTCAAGTATGTCATAGAGATCAAATTCATAAATACTTAAGGATTATAACACTGTTTCTTAAAACACTCGGAAGGAGGCCGGGGATTGAAGTTTTCCTTAAATCTGACATTGCCATTGAAATGTTCACATTTATATCTTATTTCACAATGTGATTTAATTCCTTAGTGGCCAGGTTGATGGCTCTGGCATGACTGTTCTCTCTCCCTGCTGGCATGCCCTCATCCCTCTTTCTCTACCTCAGGGCCTAGTACAGCGCCTATTGCCTGGTAGCTACTCAATAAAGAGCTACAGTTTCATTGTGTTATTATTATATCCTTATTTAATTCTATCTAATACCTAACAAAGCCACAAGGATTTTTAAACATTAGTGTAAAGAAGTATTAATAATTAATGTCTCCCATAATAAAGTAACTCTTTACGGTAACATATTGAATCAGTATTATGACAGAAGCAAACTATATTCAAATAATAATGCAGATCACTTAAAGGCAGGGACACATTCTAGGAAGATCTGAAGAGTTTCCCATGTGAAGTGGACTGAATACAGTGTGTAAGGGCAAGACCGATTTTCCAGGACACTTCTGATTTCCTGTAATTTGATTTTATTTTTCAGTAGAAGCAAATCAAAAAATGTACATCAGGATGTGATTCTACGTTTATACTTTCGTTAGGTTTTGCATGTGTGTAAGGTCATCAGTTTGAAGAAAACAAATCCTTTCTCCTGATTCTGGCTGGGAGGAATTAGGTCCCCGTGATTTGGTGGGGTGGACTGACACGCGTGCCATCCTGTGCCTTATCGTGCAGAGGTCCCAGGCAATGAGCGCCCGCCACGTGTGAAGTATTGTACTGGTCACAATAATCATGCAAGCTGACTCTCATCCCATTTTATAGGCAAGGAAACTAAGGCTCAAAGCCACACTGCTAGGAACTGGCAGAGCAGAGTCGGACTGTCTGCCGAGCTCCAGAGTCCGCGTTCTTTCCACTACCAGTAAGCTGTTTGCTGCTCAGGGGCCCGGAATCCTTCCTCTGGGCAGAATTCACTGGGTCCGGAATACGCAAACACCGATGCCTCAAAATGACAGGGGAAAATCGAGTTGGTCAGATGTGACACAGAGGAAAGATCTAATTCAGAGTCATTTAGTTTCATCTCTGCCACCTGAGACCACAGCCATATTCCTCCAGCGGCCGGGCTTGACCGGAAAGCGCGACCTTGTCCACACGCACAGACATGCTCTCTCAGACTCACTTTTTAGGACCAGCAGATAGGAGGCCCTTCTGCCAAATGACTTCCCCGTTCCTGACACTTGAAATCGCACATGGCGCATGACAGCAGGAACCCCCATGCCTCCTTACTCAAAATTCTGGTTGGTGGATTTTTCACAGGTCCCCACTCGCTATTCTTCCCTGTGCCTGTGTCTCCGGAACCACGGGGGCATGTCTCAGAAGCAAATACCCAATTTGTTCTAATGATGCAAGAGGTAGAAAGAGCCTCCTGAAACCCTCGCGACCTGATAAAACTGATGGGACTCATCCTTTGCCACAGCGCACACACTATTTTCATATTAGAAACCAACTCCAAAAGGCTGAAAGTGAGTATCTGATCTCTGAATGGGAAAGCACTTCTAAGGATAATAAAGGGAAGAAACCACAATTAAAGATATCAGTAGATTGACTACATAAGGCTAACATTTCTGCACGTCAAAAAATTCATTAAAAAATAAAAGGCACGTAACGCTGAGGAAGTATTTTTAATAGAAGTGACAAAGGCCTAATATCTTCAATAGGGATGGATCTTTTATGAACCAATGAGAATAAAGTCAGTAGGAAAATGGACAAAGGACAGGAACAAATAATTCATAGCAGAGTAAAGACAAAAGACAAACGGCTCATAAACATGAAATAGAATTACATCTCACCGATAATCAAAGAAATGTAAATTAAAACCATATTAAAGGACTAGTTTTGTATATCAATATGTCAAAGGTGGAAAAGAAAAGAATTCCCACTGTTTATAAGCATGTGGGAAATGCTTTTCCTTTCTTTTTGACTTGATGCACGTATACTTGCTTCTGATTATTGTTCCACTTTGCATTTCTTGGACTATAAAAAGTTTTTAAAATGTCAACGTTCTGGGGCTCCTGGGTGGCTCAGTCGGTTGAGTGTCCGACTTTGGCTCAGGTCATGATCTCGCAGTTCGCAGCTTTGAGCCACACGTCGGGCACTGTGCTGACAGCTCAGAGCCTGGAGCCAGCTTTGGATTCTGTGTCTCTCTCGCTCTCTGCCCATCCCCTGCTTGTGTTCTCACTCTCTGTCTCTCTCTTTCTCTCTCTCAAAAATAAATAAACGTTTTTAAAAAATGTCAGTGTTCTTTGAGACATTAATTCCAATTGTGACAATCTACACCACAGAAATGTGAATTATGTCTGTTTAGCACAGCATTATTTACATGAATAAAAACTGGGCAGGCAGGAGATCTAAATGCCCAGGAAGGAGGGCTGGCTAAATGAAGTACGGCACTGGTAATACCACGCGGGCACACACATTGCTATGACAAAGGGCTGTCATGATGTTGGAAAATGCTGGTGACATCTCTATACATACATACAGACATATATACAATATAATCTAAACTGCTTCAAACGTTTCCTATGCATATAACACACACAAAGATGAAGGAAATTCACAAGGATGTACAATGATTATTTCTGGGTGGAGGAAATATGGTATTGCGGGTTTTATTTTCTTCTTTACATTGCATATGTTCTACAGGAAACATGTAATGTAATGTTACAATCAAACAAAACAAAACAAAACCTCCTCAAATTTTTATTAACAAATCAGAAAAGAAAATATGCAGGCAATCTGTGTTGGAGACCCACCAAGAAAATCAAAACACAGACCTCAGCCCCCAAGAGCTCCACACAGCCCATCACACAGAGTAGCTGCTGAGTCAGACTTGGGATTGTAAGGGCAGGGGTATGAATCTCCTACACTTAAGCCTTAACCCAGAGCTGAAGTCAAGACAGGACAGTCAGAGCATGCCCGTTTACTGCCGTCAAACCACGGACATAGTAACACGCAAAATGCATTTGGTATTATTTGCTTAAAAGTGGGGTACAACGCCAGTGAGACATTTGCTACCACAAAGGTGAAATGTTGTTAGTTACCGTTTGGCTTGACGAGTAAGAAACATGCTGTGCTGAAAAAGCACTAATAGTATACTTAGTATAAACATTATTTTTATTTTTATTTTTATTTTATTTTATTTTTTTTATTTTTAAAATAGTTAAAATGTTTTACCTAAAAGTAGTATACATACATCATAGGAAATTTAGAAAATACAAAAAAATAGAGAAGAAAAAGATTTGTAGTCACCATGTGAAGATAACCACAATCCAAATTTTGTTGTATTTCAAGCTGTAAGAATGGTATTTTTATTTTTATTGATTTGTTTTTACTCTTTTTTTCCTCTTTGTAATGGAGATCGTAATACGTTTTGTTTCCTAAAGAAATAACTTTTATTTATTTTTTATTTAAAAAGAAATTTGGGGGGGGTGCCTGGGTGGCTGGGTCAGTTAAGCATCTGACCTCGCTTTGTGATCTTAAGGTCTGTGAGTTCAGGCCCCATGTTGGGCTCTGTGCTGACAGCTCAGACCCTGGAGCCTGCTTCAGATTCTCTGTCTCCCTCTCTCTCTGCCCCTCCCCAGCTCTCTCTCTCTGTCTCTCTCTCTCTCTCTCTTTCTCTCAAAAAATGAATAAACGTCAGGCTCTGAGCTGTCAGCACAGAGCCCAACGCAGGGCCCAAACCCATGAACCGTGAGATCATGACCTGAGCCAAAGGAAGTTGAGCCTCCCAGGCGGTCCAAGAAACAACTTTTAAATTAAACTGTTGCTCCTTTATCTTTTGCATTGGAGATAAGATCATCATAAGTTTAAGGGAACTGTAATCCATTCAGCAAGTACGTGAGGTGGGTTGGGGAGAGAGGGAGAATGCTGTATTCATGCCCATGATGGAAGAAGAGGCCCATCCTAAAGTTTCACAGAGAAACTGACAGGACAAAACTGACGAGCAACTACTATTGCAAGTAAATTTGAAAATACATACTAGGGATATTTTCATTACCTAATTTATTTATTTATTTATTTATTTTTTAACGTTTATTTATTTTTGAGACAGAGAGAGACAGAGCATGAACGGGGGAGGGGCAGAGAGAGAGGGAGACACAGAATCGGAAACAGGCTCCAGGCTCTGAGCCATCAGCCCAGAGCCCGACGCGGGGCTGGAACTCACGGACCGCGAGATCGTGATCCGAGCTGAAGTCGGACGCTCAACCGACTGAGCCACCCAGGCGCCCCATTCATTACCTAATTTTGATCAGTATATAATATATGCATATATATATTTAATATTTGTTTATTTATTTACAGAGAGTATGCACGTGTACATGCAAGCAGGGTAAGGAGAGAGAGAGAGAGAGAGAGAGAGAGATTGAGAGAGAGAATGAATGAGAATACCCCAAGCAGGCTCCACACTGCTCAATCTCAGGACTGGGAGATCATGACCTGAACTGAAACCAAGGGTCAGACATTTGACTGACTGAGCCACCCAAGCGCCCCTGAGGAGTATATTTTAAAAAAAAAAAAAAATTTTTTTTTCAACGTTTATTTATTTTTGGGACAGAGAGAGACAGAGCATGAACGGGCGAGGGGCAGAGAGAGAGGGAGACACAGAATCGGAAACAGGCTCCAGGCTCTGAGCCATCAGCCCAGAGCCCGACGCGGGGCTCGAACTCACGGACCGCGAGATCGTGACCTGGCTGAAGTCGGACGCTTAACCGACTGCGCCACCCAGGCGCCCCTATATTTTAAAAGACTTTGGAACTTTTTTTTAACTCCTCTTTTGGAAACTGAGGCTTCCATTTCAGTACATTCATGAACTCCTATCCTCAGGCAGGACATGAGGTAGGGAATCCAACTAGTAGTAGTTTGAGGTTCTGAAGGTATTATACTGTATTCAATTCCATATCAATAAGAACTGAGACAGGCAAATATCATATGATTTCAATTACATGTGGAATGTAAGAAAACAAACAAACAAAAACCAAACAGTCTTAAACACAGAGAACAAACTGGTGGCTGCCAGAGGGGAGGTGGGTGGGGGATGGGTGAAAGTAGATACAGGGGATTCAGAGGTACTAACTTCCAGTTACAAAATAAATGAGTCATAGAGATGAAATATCGTCAATAACACTTAATAATGTTGTATGGTGACAGAGAGTGAGTACACTCAACGTGGGGAACACTGAGTAATGTATTGAATTAGCGAATCGCTGTGTTGCACACCCGGAACTAACACGACATTGTCTGTTAATGATACTTCAACAACAAAAGAGGAACAGGGTCAATCATGGTCTTTATTTTTAAGGGACTTTATCAATACTCTGTATTAAGTGTTTGGGACTGTAATTGTCATAGGCGGCAATCATAGCCGGCAGAGTCCTTCCTAACAGCCAAGGTCGTTTTACCCCCAAACTTCACTGCTCTCTTGCAAGGAGATTTTGTTCCTGAGATAAGCATTTGAGGATGGTGTTTGCAACACAGTCGGAGCTTCGAGAAGTTTCTAATGTTTGGGTAGAATCCAGGGAATTCAGTTTTCTCCACCCATCACTTTCAAAAAAAAGTGAATGACTACATGAAGGAAGACAGGCACCGAGAAGCTTTCTGGTGGAGAAAACAGGGCCCAAGTGTCAGGGAAATTAAGTTAAAAAAACAGATTTTGGTTTTGTTTGTTCTTTGAGATCTTTATTTTTGTAATTACGGATTCTGAATAAGGTACCACTTATCAAGTGCCTCAAGCACTGTGTGAAAGCTCCTTTGTAGATATGAGGAGAGTCAATTCTCCAACAGCCCGAGGTGAGATCCTGACCTGAGCGGAAGTCACACGCTTAACCGCTTAACCGACTGAGCCACCAGGCGCCCCAGCAGTGGATAACTTTAACGCGGTCCTTCAGTCGTATCTATCATGATGTTATAAAGGGATCATTTTGGTCTTTGATAATAATTAGTTGAGATTTCTTATTTACTTTTACAACCATTCCCGAAAGTGTTTTGAGCAGTGGGATGCTTTGTTAAAATGTGTTGTTTCCTTCACCCACTTTTGTAATGTCAGTAACCAACGTGTATCTGATGTGACAAGCACTGCCTTCAACGTTTGGCATGCATTTCTACCTTTAATTCTCACTGCAAGCCTGTTAGGAGAAAAACAAACTAACTGACTGACCAAATCATTTTTTGGATGAGGGACCTGAGGCACAGGACGGTTCAGTGGCCTAAGACACATACCTAATAAGTGACACAACCAAAATTTGTATCGCCATCAGTCCAGCACTCTTCATCCCCTCCACTGTCATTTCTACTTATCAGTAAGACCTTCTCATCATAGAATCACAGGATTTAGAGCAGGAGGACATCTCATAATACAGAGCTCTTATAACAAAGTATACAGATAAAGGAACGGGAAGCCCAGAGAGGTCAGTAACTTGCCCTGAGCCACACAGCGGAGAAGTGGTACAGCAGACTGTCTGGTTCCCCTTTCCACGTCGCAATAATGGTAATGCCATCTGGTAAAGGATTCATAGCCGTAAGCAGGAGTTTTGTTGGTAGCTTCTTGCCTACGAATCTCTGAACTTCTAAAAGCTGTGTCTAATTTGCTTGGCTTCTTACTCTTTTTCATTCCTTCCTGTCAAAGATCTTCAGTGACAATGCAATGACAAATGCTTCGCAAAGGAGCAGAGGCCCTGACCGTTTGTTCCTATTCGCTCCTTCCCAGGGCCTTGTCCTTGTCCAAGGCCCTCAACTGGACAGACCCACAGATGCCACTTAGAGGACCAAGCACCAGACACCCTATCTCTAACGGCTGACAACTCTTGAGCCAAGATGGAGCTCCCATTCTGTCTCACATTTCAGACAGCTTGTATCTCTTTTCCTCGCCCCTCTGTGACAGGGACTCAGCGCTCAGAATCCCTGGGTTGGAGCACAAGAAAACTAGAGAGTAGGTCTAGACTTCAGAGGGCTTTGTCCAGCACAGGCCCAGCACTGCTGTCAGTAACTGAAGCCTAACAACCGCACTGGGAACTTTGCGTGGCCTGTGTCACTTCATGCCCACTTGGGCATTTCCCCAGGGAAAAAAGTGCAGCAATAAACGACAGCTTGACCTTTCTCTCAGCCCCCTTGGCTGTGCTTAGGGACATCTCTGTCTCCCTTAGAGCTTGTGAGAATTGGCTGGAGAACAGTCCTTGACTCAAATCACTGAAAAATATACTTAACACCGCATTGATTTTCCATATAATTTTATAAGCACAAACATTCTCTTTCATTTCCCAACAAACAACTATATTCCCCAAAGTGTCCAATAAAAATCAGTAATTTGCACATCACTATCTTTGTCAGGGGCTGTTGTTTGGAGTTAGTCACAGAGGCCAAGATCTGTCCCCTCCTGCATCGCCTCCAACCCCATCTACTCTCCTCCCCAAAGAAGCCACCAAGTTGAGCTGGGGGTTGTGGGGGGCAGTATGGAAATAGGTAGGTAGACTTCCCAGACTCTGTTCAAAGGCCTTTCTAGAAAAATACAGAGTTTTCAAGCAGAGGTGACAGATGTCTCACTGAACTCTACCGTGCTGCCTCCTCGACTATGGAGTCTGTGTGGACTGCATGGGTCCCCTCCCCACCCTCTCAGCTGTGGCTGTGAGCAAGGACTTCTCTGGGCATGTGAGCGTGGCTCAAAAGCCTGAGGCCAAAGGGGCACCCTGACCCCCAGTGGCCAGTATTACTCTAAGGTTGCGTCATAAGACAAGCAATGACGGGAGTGAAAATTGAAAGTGGGAAGTCGTGTTCCTAGGAATCTTTCTGATGTGTCTCCCCTCCCCCGCAGCACAACACAGCGGTCCTCTTTCCGTGCCATTCCTGACTTCCAGGACAGCCTTTCCTCCCAACCAGCCTCTCTTCACTTTGAAACAGCAACCCCCGTTGAATGTGGCAGCAAAAATCAAAGAGGAAAGTGTTGATTCTCACCCAGAAGTCTTGTCTCCTCCTGGTCCTTTAGAAGCACAATCCTTGAAATCCTTCTTGGGAGACAGGGCACTGGGGTTCCCAAGGGGACCTGAAATACCGGTTTGCTACAGTCCTGAACCAATCAGCTCCCAGGGCCAAGAGGGGAGAAGGTGTCAGTCAGTCAAACCCTGCCTGGCTCAGATTCTGAAGGGGAGGAAAAAGAAGCAAAGGAGAGCATCAGTCAGCGGTGAGCAGGCAGAGACAGTAAGACCCTGGGCTCTTTGGCAAGAAGTGTTACAGCGCTTTCAACCTGAACGGAGCCAGGACCTCCAGGCGGCTTGTGTCAGGAAGTGTGTAGTCTTGCTCAGTGTTGAGGTGTTTTTTTTCCCCCTCCCTCTTTCCCTGAGCCCTGGCACTGGGGAGTGTGGAATGGCTCAACCTGTTGTAATCAAAGATGTGAGTTGCTGCCTGTTGCGAAGATATTGCAACAGCCTCTTCATTAAAGGAGACTGTTCTTGGATACTAAGAATCAATTTCCTTGCCCGTGGTTGCCTGCTGGTGCTCTGGGCTGGGGGGGTGGAGCAGGGTGCTGGGTGGGAGCCGGGAGTAGGGCAAAGGAAATGCTGGGCAGGAGGGGACTGGCCAAGCCCTGAAGCACCTGGAGCCGTGACCTACTTGCTGTTCAGGTCCTACTTGCTGAAGCTGGAGGGCTCCTCACGACCAACTGGGTGCCCAGTCCTTAGGAGAGGCAGCAGATGCTACAGGGGACTCCCAGCAGAGGTATTCTGTATGCGTGGAAGGGCACTAACCCGCAATCCCACCCTCTGCCGTTCAGCCTCAATTTGAATGCTGCCTCCTGGGATTTCAGTTGTCCCTCTAGACCTTAGGTTTTATGATCAAGGGGCACACTCAAGGGGCAGGGCATTCCTGGTGGAAATAAGGAAGGCATTCATTCACCCCTTTGGTGGCTCATTCACTCCTTCATTCATTCCCACATGTATGCATCTATCAGTTCATGTATTCATTCATTCATTCACTCCTGCTTATGTTATTCATCTATGTATTAATTTACTCGTTCACTCTGAAACATCTGTCTGTTCAGTATTCATTCACTCGCGTACATATTTATTGAATCACCAATTCACACAGCTATTGACATATTCATTCATTCTCCTATTATTCATTCATGCTATGCATACACTCTATCACCGCGTACATGCATTCACTTTTTCTTACATGTCTTGGTTCCTACATGCATGCACGCCTCCATCCATTCATTCATTTCCAAATTCATTTATTCATAGATACGTTGCCTATTGACTTATACGTTCATTTGTTTACGCGCTCCTTAGTTATCTCTTCATCCACTGAACACACGTCCTAAGTGCCTACTGCATGCTTGACACTGTGGAGGATGTGAAAGAAAAAGAATCTGGTGCCCCTCTTGGCTTCAAAGAGTCATGGAGAGAAGACTTGGTTGCAAGGAACCATAACAGAAAGAAGAAAGGCATGGATGCTAAAAGAGGGGGGCTGAGAAACATCCAGGGGAGAACTGTGGGGCTGGGGGTTGGGGGGACAGCTTGAACACTCGAAAGGGCCCTGGACTTGGATTTATTCTTACTGAAATGGCCTTGCATCTCACTCTGCCATTTAGTGTAGCTTTGCTCTAGTTAATTATCCTCTCTGTATCTCAGTCTTCTTACCTGTGAAATGGGGAGAAGGAATGTCTACCTCACCAGTGATAGACAAAACTAAATGAAGTCATTGATGTCAAGTGCCTCATAGGAAAAAATAAAAGTGTGCTCAGTAAAAATATTCATTTTCCTCCTCTTTCCCCTGTAAATTTCTTTTCCAAACTTTTGTCAGCAAGGTTACCTTTACCATCTCTGGGGGAAGGGAACAGGGGAGAAAGGGAGGAGCTGGAGCCCCATTAGCAGGCACAGGGTGCTGCTCTAAGGGGCCAGAGCCAGAAGTTAATCCTGAAAGGTTTCTAGACCTTCCCCAGGGGCCCTGACAAAGGCTGAGAGAAACTGTCAAATATTCTTTCAAATGTAAAACCTGCCTAGTGAATTGGCCAAAGGAATCTATTAACATAGGATTTGCACAAACCCTCCTCAAGGGGTGAAAGGGGATTTTATTAAGCACGGAGGTGGGGAGGCATCTGATTGGTGGGGCGCAGCCTAGATCTCTATTGGTCTGTGGTCCGAGGGGGAGGGGAGGGAGCAGTGCACTCTCTCGTCCAGACCTTGTGGAAATGCTGCGTGATCCTTATCTCACTTGTTTCTTGCAGCAGCCTCATGAGCCATGTATGATTACAAATGAGGAAACTAACAGGTTTAACAGTTTGCTCAAGGTCACACAGTTAGTGACTGGTAGAAGCAGAATTTAAATGCAATTCTATCCGACTCCCAAACCTCTGCTTTTATCCACCATGACATGCTCTCCACTGAAGGTTTCTACTTTCTGTGGACATTTTTTAAGACCCATCTAATTAGGGTTTGAACAGCTATTGTCCGAAGATTTCTTAGTACCTTTTCTAACCGAAACTTGAAATGTGGACAGAAGTAGGCCAAACCTTCAAAGGAATAAATGAAAAATTTTCTTTTAGAGTCATATACAATACATGTATACTGTCGACATTGTTTTCCTTTTTATTTAAAAATATTTTTAGCGGTGGGGACATAGAAGTACGACACACAAAGGGCTTCATGGTTTCCCATTATGCTCCAAGGTAGGGGGCCTCAGCCTGTGGCTGTCTCTGTGGGACTGGTCTTAGCCCAGGCTTGCAGGGCGAAATGAAGAATGTGGCGGCTCAGAGCTGCTATTCCAGATGTGTGACCACACTTATGGCAGGGGCGCAGAGCGGTCAGAGGCCTGGGCCAGGATCAGGGGAGGGCCCATATTATGGACTAAATTTTGTCCTCCCCAAATTTATGATAGAGTCCTAGCCCCTGGTACCACACAGTGTGACTATATTTGGAGACTGGGTTGTTATAGAGGTGATTTAGCTAAAACAGTTCCCACGGGGATCTGATCTGACGGCTGTCCTTATAAGAGGAGGTGATTCGGACCCATAGGGAGACAGCAGGGGAGCACCCAAGTGGAAGACCATGTGAAGAGGCAGCAGGAGGGGGGCCACCTGGAAGCCAAGAAGGGAGGCTCTGTAGAATCCAACCCCGTCGACGCCTTGATCTTGGACTTCCAGTCTCCAGAACTGTGAGAAAATAGCTTCTGTTGTTTAGGCCATCTGGTCTATGGTATTTGTTATGGCGGCCCTCAGACGGGGAAGCCAGGAAGCATCTGCTGTGGCCAGGGTGGTTGGGGGGTGGAGACACTTGGGGGGTTAAGAACAGTGGCTATTCACAAGGAGCGGGGAAGTCCTTCTGCGTGCTCACAACTACCGCAACCACTCTGGGGCACAGCCCTGAACCCCCCCGGAGCCAGTGTGACAGAAATCAGGAGGAAGGGGTTTAGATGGGGAGACCTTGATTCTTTGTAGCCAGCGGAGTGCTGCACTGTGAGGGAGAGGGGTGTGTGAGCTCTGTGTGACCTCCCCTCCCCATCAGGGCTCAGGTTTCAGACTTGGGGAAGTGTGAAGGGAAGACTTCCTAGAGAAGGTGGCGGACTGAGCCCATGTGTTAGTTCCATTCCCTCAGACGCTCTATTAAAACTACAGGAGTCTTTCGTTTGTTTGTTTTTGCTTTAAAGACACAATCTGATGAAGACAGGGAGAATGGGAGAGAAGATAACAATAGTGTTTGAGCAGCTGGCAAGCATGTGACGGTAGACTGGAGACGCCTGGCTTTGAGTCTATGGTGGGTAAAGCTTCAAGTCAGCCTGATTCCCACTGCAGAACCCGCAGATGGTTAGGGATTGGCAGCTCCGGGTACCGCTGGAACCGAGGGGAGGGGAGCAGTTGGATCCTGAGACCCTCTCCCTTGCTTCACATTTCTGGGAGATTGCCCTGCTTCCCCGTTCCAGCAGAAACAAGAGATTTGTCTTCTAGAGAGGATGAGTGTCCAACAGAGTTTCTCTGGACTGAAGGACACCAGCTACAGTTGAGGCAGGGGACCACTCTGAACACAATGACATGAGCACGTATCTGCCCACCGAAAGCCAAGGCCATCCCCACAGCCAGCTCCCAGCATCAGGCTGTGTGTCAGGCTGTTAGGTTTCCATTGCTGCTGTGACTATCAAGCAACACAGATTTGTGATCTTACAGTTCTGGACTGAAATCAGTTTTGGACTATAAATTAAAATCAAGGTGTAGGAAGAGGTGGTCTAAAACCAAGGCGTCGGTAGGGCTGTGTGCCTTCTGGAGGCCTTGGGCGGGTTCTGTTTCCCTTGGCTTCTCCAGTCCTATGGGCTACCTGGATTCCTTAGCTTGTGGCCCCTCATCACTTCGACCACTGCTTCTGTAGTCCTAGCTCCTTTTTTCATTCTGACTGTCTTGCCTCCTTCTCACAAGGGCCATTATGATTATAGTGGGCCCACTTGATAAGCCAGCTTAATTTTCCCATCTCAAGATCCTTAATTTATGACACCACAGAGTCTTTTTTGATATGCAAGGTAACATATGCATAGGTTCTAAGGATTAGCACAGGGACATCTTTGGGAGACCATTAATGTGCCTACCACCCAAGGCATTGGCAGGATCTTCTCTGGAGAATCTTACTAGTTCTAGGAAGAGAGAACTAAAGGGACTGACAAAACTAAAAAAAAAGTAAATAAATACGGGTTCCCAATAGAGGAGTCATCCTGCTTTCCCCGTGGTAGCTCTCATGTTGACCAGCCCCACCTGTGTGCCAAATCATCTTTTCATCTCTACTTCTTAAATATTGGCTGACACCTACGTAAGCCTCTAGTGTGAAAAATGGACAACAGAACAAACCAAGTAAAAGAACTTGGAGGAAATGGAGTCCACACAGGCAACAAAAACATGAAAAGAAAAACTTGCAGGGAAATGACACTCATTAGGAGGGTTGGAAGATAAAGTTGAGGATATTTCCCAGGAAGTAGAGAAAAACAAAACGAAACAAAACAAACAAACAAACAAAAGCCCCAAGGAAATGGAAAGTGTGAGAGAAAAGGTAAGTCAATGGGAAGACAGACAGGAGATTCTGAATCTAATTCATAGGAATTCCAGAAAGAGAAGACACAGAAAAATGAGTAAGGAAATCGTCAATTAAGTGGTTCAAGAATATTTCTCAGAATTGAAGGACATGAGTTTTGAGATTTAAGGGCCCACTGACTGAGTGCCTAGAACAATGGATGAAAGTATAATCACCTAAGACACATTATCACAAAATCTCATAATACAAGGAACAAATAGAAGATCTTATAAGTTTCCAGAGAGGAGTTACACCCAGACAAGGAATGAGGAATATGGAAGTCTTTGGATTGGTCAATGGCAACACTGGAAAGTAGAAGACAGGGTGGAGTGATGCCTTCTAAAATCTGAGGGAAGTATAGTTGACCCTGGAACAATGTGGGGCTTAGGGTAATGACTGCCCCTCCCCCTGCAGAGTTGAAAGTCCACATATAACTTTTGACTCCCCCACAACTTAATTACTAATAGCTTCCAGAAGACTTACCAATAACATAGTGTATTAACACATAATTTATATGTTATATGTATAATATACCATATTATAATAAGTAAACTACAGAAAACATCATTAAGAAAATCGTAAGACAAAATACATTTACAGTACTCTTCAGTATTTATTTTAAAAATCTGTGTATAAGTGGACCCTCACAGTTCAAACCCGTGTTGTTCAAGGGTCAACTGTACTTCTAACTTAGAATTATATGTGTAAGTGTGGGATGAAGACATTTTTAGACTTCAAGGCTTCAAACCATTTTCCTTTCCATATACCTTGTTTTAGGAAGCTTCTGGAAGATTCCGCCCCGCCCCCGCCCCTCCCCCCCCACCCCAAACAAGGAAGTAAATCAGGAAAAAGGAAAAGATATGAAACCAGAATAGAGGATCCAATGGAGGATGGAGGAGAAGGCACTTCGGGGAAGGGAGTCGTGCCCCAGATGTGGAGAATGGCAGTACAGACTGGAGAAGTCTGAAGGTCACAGGAGGGAGTCTGTATTCTACTCTCAGCCCTGCCTGGCTGAGGGGGATGTTAATGGCTTTCTCCACTAGTGGATGAATGAGTTTTATTGACAAAGATCCTGGAAACAGTTTTATAAGCTGATCCTATACCTATGTGTCCTCATTCTTTTAGCATGTCTCCATTATCCAGTCCCCTTTTTGCTGATCTGCCTCAGTTTCCCCTATAGCATTTTGATGCCCCGCACTCCACACGTTTGACTGGGACCCTGCCTCCTTGTCATCCTGTCCAGTTTTTGCCAATCTTGTCCCCACAGAAGGGCTGGAGGCTGCTTCCTGGGCTCCCAGCCATGCTTGAGTGACTCACTGGGGACTGTGGCTGGAGTTTCCACTGGCTTGTTCCCCTACCTGCCAAGCAACAAGCCATCTGTCTGATACCCT